>NC_090278.1:15030175-16380175 GCF_040414725.1 Anabrus simplex | reverse complement strand
GGAGGACTTTGCCAATTCAATCTGTGGGGTTTTTAATGTAAGGCAAGCAGGCAGTTTACTTCACGTCTTCCTTCTGTGAGCTTTGCTTGGTCGTTTCTCTGGGATGCAGGGCTCTGTGAATCTGCAAATCGCTATAACCATTACACTTGAATGTGACTTTGAGTATGTCCATCTCCACCTGAATATTTGATGGCTCACAAGTTTGTCTCACCCTCTTGGCGAGTGTCGTGAGAATGTCTTGTTTTTGTGCTGGATGGTAGTGAGAATCTGCATGAAGATAGCGGTTTGTGTGGGTAGGGTAAGAAAGAAACCGGATGGCTCCTTAGGGACATACCATCTGTTGTATGCCCACCCACACAAACTGCTATCTTCATGCAGATTCTCACCACCATCCAGCACAAATACAAGGCATTATCATGACACTCGCGAATAGGGCGAGATGAAGTTTTGAGTCATCAAATATACAGGTGGAGATGGACACGCTTCGAGTCATGTTCAAGGGTAATGTTTACAGCGATTTGCAGATTCATACAGCCCTGCATCCCAGAGAACTGACCAAGAAAAATCACAGAAGGTAGAAGTGAAGGGAACTGCCTACTTGCCGTACATTCACAAAACCACAGATTGAATTGCCAAAGTCCTCCACAAACACAATATAAAAACCGTGTTTGGCACTGCCACTAAAATTGCTCACAGTCTGAGTAAAACCAAGGACAATTTGTCCCCACTTTTACATCCTGAGGTATACGAAATTCCCTGTATTTGCGGTAAGTTATACATCGGCCAATCATGCCGGACGATTGGTACACATATCAAGGAACATGAACGTAGTATTGTCACAACCAGCCAGACAAATCAGCAGTAGCTGAGCACGCTCTATCGTCGGGTCATGAAGTCATGTTCCAAGATGCTCGAGCTCTTACCCACACTAGACACTAAAGGTCCAGGATTATACAGGAAGCTGTGGAAATACGTAGAAATCCTAAAAATTTCAACAGGGACACTGGCTATCAAGTAATACCTGGTTGTCAGCCAATAAGAAATTACTTAGGTAGTTCCATTCCCTATCCCTTCAGTATTGTTATTTCGTCTCGGTGTTTTTCAAATTCGTATGTTCCTCTTCGCCTGATGTTTCATTCCTGGCTTGTGTTAATGTCATACTTCTGTCAATATTATATGTTATGAACACATGTTTTCTGACACTCTTAGACTGATTCTGATGGTTCGGTCAGCTTCTGCATCTAATGCTAGCGCTTTGCTATATCTGGAGAGCCATCAGGTGATGAAAGAATGTACGTAGGTGGTTTGAAAAGTTCTCGGAATGTACTAGAATTAACTATCCTTTCTCGGTGGAACTTCTTTTATTTTTCAATATAGTCTCCCTGTAAAGTAATGTATTTGGTCCAGCAATGTTCCAATGCCTTGATCCCATCTCGAAAATGAGATTACTCCAGGCCTGCAAAGTACCTCTCCAATTCGGCTGTCAGTTCTTCCCTTGTAGAAAATCCCCTTCCACTGATGAGAATATTCAGCTTGGGTAATAGATGAAAGTCTGATGGTGCCAAATCAGGTGAATAAGGTGGATGTGGTAACAATTCGTACCCCAGTTCATGAAGTTTTGCCATGGCAATAACACTTGTGTGCGGCGGAGCGTTGTTCTGATGAAAGATGACCTTCTTCCTTGCCAAACCAGGCCTTGTTTCGCGTATCTTTTCCTGTAGTTGGTCTAGGAGGTTTGCATATTATTGCCCCGTAATTGTTTGGCCAGTAGGAAGATAATCTATCAGCAGAATGCCTTTTGCATCCCAGAAAACTGAGGCATGGCCTTTCCGGCCAAACGCACTGCCTTTGCTCTCCTCGGTGGTGGTGAATCACCATGTTTTCATTGCTTTGACTGCTGTAGTGGACCCAGGTTTCATCTGTAGTCACAAACTGGTGCAAAAAATCTTGTTGGTTGCACTGAAAAGGGCCAGACTTTGTTTGGACATTTCCAATCTGGTGCGTTTGTCCAATGTCATGAGCCGCGACAGCCGTCTTGCAGATAATTTTTTCATACCCAATTCTTCTGTTAAAATATAATATACCCGTTCAGAAGACATCCCTACAGCTTCAGCAATCTCCCGCACTTTCAGTCGACGATCCTCCATGATTATTTGATGCACTTTTGCAATAAATTCTGTGGTCGTAACACTTTTGGGCCTTCCATTACGCGGATCATCACCCAAGCTCTCCCGAACAAATTTAAACTCGCTGGTCCACTTGGCAACAGTTGAGAATGAAGGAGCAGAGCCCCCCAGTGTGTTCTGAAAGTCAGCATGAATTTCCTTTGCTATCATACCTTTCTTTACAAAGTATTTAATCACTGCTCGAATCTCAGTTTTTTCTATTGTCACAGATCACTACATGGGAACAACAACAAAGAGTCATCACTACCACACTCCTGCAGCTAGAGCACTGACGCGCCACGCGTTCACTCACAAAGGATGTGTAATTATTGCGCAGGAACCTCGTTGATCTAGCACTGACATCTAGCGGTGATTCCGAGAACTTTTCAATCCGCCCTCGTACCATTTCCACTTATTTGATAACGTCTACATTTCAAAAAGTCATTGCCTTTCTCGCGAAGAGTCGAGATTTTCTTCTGATGACGCAGGGCACAGTTCTATACAAAACATAGAGAATTCCACCTTATTTTCTTGACACGCCATAAGGCCATAGGCCTATACAATATCATGTCTAGAATTACGGGCTGTGAAAGCATCGATGGCGTCATATTTAGTGTTCTATCATGTAGCTTTATGAATATATGTCTACAAAAATATCTTGGGTAAAGGTAGATGTGTTAAATGTATTTGTTTACAATAACTTTAAGCAACCATGAAAAATGTGTTCTTTCTTTCACTGTCACTGCATCATTTGCTACTCACATTCTTATCATCTGAAATGTCATCTGTAACTATTACCTCCAGATATTCTCAGTAATTTTGTACATTTATATCAACAGTGACACGCAGGAAAAGCCATGTTTGTAGATTTTAAACTAAATCTACAAATTCAGAATTGTTAGAATTTATGTACAATGTAAACAATGTAATAATAATAATTTCAAACTAACTTAATTAGATTCATTAATCAGTATAAGTTGGCTGAGTTCAATAGTGAGATAACTAAAAATTACATCTCTTTCACGCTATTTATCTGGTTAGATTCTCTTTATTTATGATCTTTTCTGTTCTCTTGTGTTTTAAGTCAGATTTCTTCATTTGTGGATGCCAAACCAGATAATGTGTTGTAGAATTGAAATGTTCAGATCAGTAGTGCTACATCTTAGATATCATAGTTTTCAAATAAATGTTCCACATTGTTGCAAGTGTAAAAAAATATATCATGGTATTGAATTTTTTTTTTTCCAGTGTTGAGGTCACACTTGCTGATTGTCGCCAGTTTACACTGTTCATTTTAGTGCTTATTGTCAGTCACGTGCTTGTAGTGTGTTAACTGCAAACTGATTTACACAATTAGTATAAACTAATAAATTGGACAGCCACAACTAAAGTTTTAAATTTGTGCAGGTTGCCTAAAAAGTTCAGAATTCTGCAAGTAAGTGAATTTATTATCATGTAAAAGTATGTAACTAATAATGTAATGACATAATATTATTTCAAAATTGTAATTTTTGTAACTGTAGCACGAGTGTATATCCTGTTTTCAAACATTTCATGCAGTAGTGTTTTTTGAACACTGCAGGTATGCCATTGGACTACTTGCTAATTAATTTTTTGCTCTCACACCTTTGTTGGTTATTGTGTGAAACAATCTTTGATAATTCCTGGGAAATGATTGTATAATCATGGACTGGTGCTCTTAACAGAGCCCTCGTATGGGCAAGCCCTGCAATGGCTAGTCATAGCCTAAGGTTTAACTTCAAACTGGATTATTGATGGAAACTACGAAAGGTTAATTTGATTTTGTATGTGGTTAGTGTCTTCTCGACTGTCATGCGATGCACTGACCTTTTCCTAATATACATTCACAACTAGTGGTAAGAAATTTTTGTTTCAGTCCTTATAACGGCCCAATACCAGCTTACACTCTGTCATTAGTCAGAGTAGAACCATGCACACAACTGAAGATCGCACAAATACGTAAACTGTTTGAGGTTCAAATTCTGCTGTTTGTTTATAATTCTTGTGTAACAGGACACATTAGGCTATGTTAGAGAACAACCTGTATTATGACCATCAATAGAAATGTTGCTGATGAATAATTTTCACACACAAACTGCATATTTCAATTTTTGAAAGGAGTTAAAATTAGCTTTCTTCTTCCTAAACATATCTTGTGCAGAGGCACTCTCGAACCAGCAAAGCGTAAAGCATTTTGTGTTTTCTTTTTCCTTAGTATATAAGGCAGAGCACAGTCCATTTTCTATGTAGATTAGTCCATTATATATCATAGATTTTGGATACTTCTGAAGGATTCAGTCGACCGGATCTTAACTACCGCTTCCCACTTTGTTTTATATCTCACCGCAGGTGCAATGTTATCCTGACTCTTATTTCAGCAGCCTACAAATATCATTCAGCAACTTAAACGACTTTTTTTAAAATTACTAATAGGTTTTTGCTGTCAATTTGGTACTGAATTATATAAGAACAGGTTTTAAGATTCTTAAAATTTCCTAATCGCTGACTTGTAGAAAGACACACATTTCTGAGCTTACCAATTAATGATGAGATTACCTTCCATTAGTGGAGAGACACATGGTCCTGAACTAACCACTTATTGATATGGTTTCATTCCACTTGTGGAGTGTCGAGTGTCAAATGGCCCTGAGCTGAACACTTTGTGCCACTCCTCCATGGTCTTCATGTTTATAGACTTGATTGGAATGAAAATAACAAATTGATTATTCTGATCGTCTGCTGTCTATGACAGATGTAAGCAGAAATATGAATTGCAAAATTCCATTGAGGCTGGAAAACACTGACGTACTCCCCTCATTTTGGCACTCGTAGAAATTCACTGGATATTGAAACCGTCACTCCCGACTAACACTGATAATCCTGAAATGTTTATTTTGTTGAGTTAAATATTTTTCTTTATAATGCATTTGTAGGAGTCACTTAATCGTGAAAACCAGGAGCATTATGTCATTCAACCATTTCTGTATTTTGTGAAAATAAGTATTTTTAGATATTGGATATAGGCTGTAAGGGAGATAATTTGAACATACATAGTTAAATGTTGTTGTTGTTTGAGTCATCAGTCCATAGACTGGTTTGATGCAGCTCTCCATGCCACCCTGTGCTAACGTTTTCATTTCTACGTAACTATTGCATCCTACATCTGCTCGAATCTGTTTGTCATATTCATACCTTGGTCTACCCCTACCGTTCTTGCCACCTACACTTCCTTCAAAAACCAACTGAACAAGTCCTGGGTGTCTTAAGATGTGTCCTATCATTCTATCTCTTCTTCTCGTCAAATTTAGCCAAATCGATCTCCTCTCACCAATTCGATTCAGTATCTCTTCATTCGTGATTCGATCTATCCATCTCACCTTCAGCGTTCTTCTGTAACACCACATTTCAAAAGCTTCTATTCTCTTTCTTTCTGAGCTAGTAATCGTCCATGTTTCACTTCCATACAATGCCACGCTCCACACAAAAGTCTTCAAAAACATCTTTCTAATTCCGATATCAATGTTTGAAGTGAGCAAATTTCTTTTCTTAAAAAAGCTCTTCCTTGCTTGTGCTAGTCTGCATTTTATGGCCTCCTTACTTCTGCCATCGTCGGTTATTTTACTACCCAAGTAACAATATTCATCTACTTCCTTTAAGACTTCGTTTCCTAATCTAATATTTCCTACATCACCTGCCTTCGTTCGACTGCACTCCATTACTTTTGTTTTGGACTTATTTATTTTCATCTTGTACTCCTTACCTAAGACTTCATCCATACCATTCAGCAACTTCTCGAGATCTTCTGCAGTCTCAGATAAAATAACAATATCATCGGCAAATCTCAAGGTTTTGATTTCCTCTCCTTGGACTGTGATTCCCTTTCCAAATTTCTCTTTGATTTCCTTTACTGCCTGTTCTATATAAACATTGAAAAGGAGAGGGGACAAACTGCAGCCTTGCCTCACTCCCTTCTGGATTGCTGCTTCCTTTTCAAAGCCCTCGATTCTTATCACTGCAGACTGATTTTTATACAGGTTGTAGATAATTCTTTGTTCTCGGTATCTGATCCCTATCATCTTCAGAATCATAAATAGCCTGGTCCAATCAACATTATCGAATGCCTTTTCTAGATCTACGAATGCCATGTACGTGGGCTTGTCCTTCTTGATTCGATCCTCTAAGATCAGACGTAAAGTCAGGATTGCTTCACGTGTTCCTACATTTCTTCTGAAGCCAAATTGATCTTCCCCCAACTCAGCTTCAACTTGTTTTTTAAATGTTAGGATGTGTAGAATATCCATTGTATCCCATTTTTGTAACAGAATATTCATCAATCTGCTTCTTGTTATTCTGTTTCTTTAGTGTTAGTCTTGCCTGGTGGCAGGGTCCAGTGTTGTGATTCATTGTCTCCAGTTAGTTCGGTCTCAGGCCATGTCGGTATGTAGTCTCACAGCTTTCAGTTCGTTGTGCACTTTATCTGTACTATGCTGTCTTTTTCGTTGCTTGTGCCTCTTTTCACTGACTTTCTATGTATATGCTGACTTTTCCAATATACCCATCCTCTGCACGCAACACATGCCCAAACCAGTGCACATGCCTTTCCTCAATTTTTTTATGGATTGGTGCAATATCAAAATGTTTTAGTACAGTAACATAATTTGAAATGTGATCCAGTCTTGTTATTCCAGCCTTCCACTTAAGCATCTTCGTATCCATGATGCTTAGTTGGCGTTCTACCTCTTTAGCTGGCCAGCATTCATTGCCATAGAAAACGACAGGACAGATAACAGTTCCGTAGATCTTAGATTTCAGATGGTCCTTAATCCGATGGTCGCAAGGTCGCCCTTCTTTATTCTCCACTTAGGTCAGGCTTTATATACCCTTAAGTACACTTTGTCAGTAAGTTGGCCATCATGAGAGATTGTGGAGCCAAGATACTTAAATTTCTCTGCTCGGGGTATATCTTTACCGTCAACATGCATGGTTCCAAATTCTCGACGATGTAATGTCATGTATTTTGTCTTCTTTTTGTTGAGGCACAGTACATAATGCGCAAATTGATTAATCCAGTCCTCTGTTTGACGCTGCAAATCAGACCTATTTCTCTGCATTGAAAATGACATAATTTGCATAGAGAAGTGTCATGGTATTGGACTGTGCAGGTCTGTTGTAATGGAGTCCATCACAAGAATGAACAGCAGTGATGATAAGGCAGGGCCTTGGTTGACTCCTTCAGTTATGCGGAATTCATTAGACGCTCCTGTGGCACGTTGAACATAACTCTTTGGTTCTTTGTAGAGCAATAATACTCTCTCAACAAGGTGCTTTGGAATGCCATGTTCTTGTAGTGCTGACTGATTAGGTTATGAGGTACCCAATGGAAGGCCTTCTCAGAGTCCAGAAAGTCATGATGAGGCCTCTTATTATTTTCACAGTGTCCCTCAAGTAACAGCCCTCCAGTGCGGGTTGCTCCTGTTGCACCACAATTTAACACAAATCCAGCTTGGCTTGTTGTATGTTTGGCTAAATCGTTAATCATTTTGTCGAAGATTTGTTAGAAATCCAACATAGCATGGCTCAGAAATATGATTGGGCAGTAATTAGAAAAACCGGCAGGGCTTTCCTTATTTTTGAAGGGATACTCCGTCGCCAATCTGTTGGTTTTTGTCCTTCCTTGATGATCTGGTTAAAAAGCTTGCTTTAGCCACAATGCTGCATTCCCCCATTGAGAGAAACAAAACTCCACCGGAACATAATCGGAACAGACAGCTTTCCCTGGTTTCATTTACTTCAGCATAGCCTTGACTTCGGTGACATCAATTTCTTAGTTTGGACCTTCAACAGTGGAGGTGATTTGGATTGGTAGATATGGAAATTCCAAGATTGAAATTTTGTCAAAATAGTTCCGCCATTGGCTTACTGCCAGTCGAGTAGAAATCGTCTGTTTCCTCATTGATGCCGTAAAAATGTTGGACCTCTTCAGTTGTGCAATGCCCGGATTTGACTAGCCGTTAAATATTCTGCTCATTTTTGCTCGTGTCAAGTTTCACATATAGATATCCTTACTGGTTTGCTTTTGTACAGCAACGATCTCCTTCAGTTTACTAGTGGCTGCTGTGTAGGCATTCCAACGAACAAGAAACTCGTGGTACTCGCCCTGACTTAGTTGTTCATGGAAGAGAATGTGCCATGTCTCTCAGTTTAGTCAGGCTCACTTAAACTCTGGTGATTTGTGGCACTGTAACTCTTTGCCTCCTTCTTCAGGCGCCACCATTTGATCCCATTTGGTACATTTTCTGTGAAGTATTGGGCTCTTGGTGACGTTATCCGCAGCTTTTAGGTGACTGCTCCATGTTGCATCACAACCTTCGTAAGGAACAACTGTTGTCTCCAGAATACCTTTGAGAATCCTTCGTCTCACGAGGATGTAGTCAATGTGAGTTGGATGGGAGTCACTGTAGTATGTCACTAGATGAATATCACGCTTTTTTCAGCCATGTGTTCGCGATGATTACTTTCAGGATAATCAGTAATTTTATGGCCATCATCGTTCTTCTGTCCATACCTCTGTCCGCCATGGACTGTGTGTTCTACTTTTCTCCGTCCATTCATATCACCTGCAACGATAAGTTAGTCAGCGGTCTTCTTGTCAGGCAGTGCCCAGAAGGTATCTTTGGTTTCTTTGCCCTGGCCAGTTTAGGAGTGTTCCAGAGAAAAATTAGAATTTCTTTCTTTCCCCAATGTAGGCAAGTTACATCAAGCGATTGTCATATTTTTAGACCTTCGAGACTGAACTGCCAAATTTTCCAACACCATCAGTTGTTCTTCGGTTTCCGTTGTACGTCAGTTAGGAACCGCACCCCATTTCGCATGACTTTTCTCCACTTTGTCTCTTTTCTGCACCTTAGAGATACCCACATGTCTTCTCTCAAATTCTGTGGGTAATATGCTACTTCATCCAGACATAGTTAAATGATGGGATACAGAATGGGTGTACTCGCTTTCTTAGCTGTCACAGCCCGTCTCACAGTAACCCTTGCATACTATTAATGCTGACTGGGCCCTGCCAACGTGTGTCCCTTCCAGAGGACTCCCTAACCTTGGTTCCGATAGCATGAGACATATTTCTGTAATGTTGTGACGGTATTATTTTACGGCCGGCTTGTCTTGAAGCATTTTAGAGCTCAGGACATCAGGAAGTTACGCAGCTCCGGACATGGGGAATAGACGCCTTTTGCAGCCTCTCCTCTAGAGAGGAAACGCTGCTCTCCTTTCTGTATTAACTTCCAGAAAGGTACAAAACCTCTTCTGCCAACTGCTTCATACTGAACATCTCAATCTCCACCAAAATTGCCACTAAAGGCTTTGTGCGTGTTTGGTCCGCGAGAGCTATTTTATTTTGCTCAAGTCTGCCGGCAGGCCAGTGCATAACCCGTATCCGTCACCTGGGACTTGCGATGTGCTACTGCAATGTAGCTGGTTCATGGAGAATACCATTTTACTGAAAGACTAATTGTGAACCCGATAAATCACTAGTGACAGAAATCACATAATCAAGTAATGAAGAATGGTCACAGAGTTTTGCACCTTTTGCTTTGTGTGATGTGCCAGAAATCGTATGACATACAATCCAGTGTTGTATTTTCTGCCACATGTTGTCTACTGGTGTCAACATCAACATCCTGTGTGATGATCAAGAGTTCTGGCCTGCCGTATCTGGAATCAATGTCCCGCTTTTATTTTTCCACCTATTTTCTCCTAATAGTGCGGTAACAACACATGGTTGAGCCTTCCACCACTTTGTTGTGAGAAAGTCATGCATTTGAATGGGACATGTGAATTCTGGGCGTACAGAATGAATTGGGAATTGCTACTTCACCTTACAATGTGTTTCTCAAGTGCCTGACCTCACCTTTAACCAAGAAATTTGTATGTCTCGCTCTTTTTTCCTGGAATATATAGAACCACTCTGGGGTGGGGAGACAGGCACAGACTTGGATGCTATCCAAATAAATTATCATTCCACTAAAATAATCGCTTTGTCTGTGACCTTTTGAAATAAAAGGAATCTCATTCCTTCTTTCATGTAGCAGCAATATCTGCTACGGTGAAATTCAGTGTCCTGTCATCTTGAATTTTGGCTCAATTCTTGATTTTTATGATTCTTCTATCTGTAGTGATAAGAGCACACTTGCAAGAATATTCAAGGACATGACAGCTTTGATTTGGGATCAAATTCAAGATATCACAACACTGTAATAAGGCACTATTACCATAGCCATATTTCTTGTCGCCTTCATAATGTCTACGACGTCAGTATCTGGAGGAGAAAATAAAGTGTCGGTGTTAGGGAAAGAGCTGTCATCTGCTTGTTACCTTCCAGCTTTTCCAGGATTTCATCAGTATTAGTGGTTTCCATGTTGCATACAGCCTCTGTTAAGGGCAGCTCTTAAGACATAGACTGATGTAATACATGGTAGTAAAATGGGAACAACTTATGGGTCCACCTACTCAATACAAAACAATGTTATAATGGTTAAATTGTCTGTTAAGTGATGTGTGTCTCCATTACATGAAAAATCAGCTGACTCCTTTTAACTGAAAATTGCAGTATAAAAATAAGAGGTGTTCTTTTCCAAACTCGGGGTTGTGCTGTAGCTTGTAATTTGAAGTTTGCTAATGTTATGTATGTAAGGTGGATGCCATATTTTGTGTCAATGTCGTATAAGGGATTTGTAGTTCAATACGAGACCTGAGGAAAGGAAAAAGGGGGAATTTAGTAAACAGAATAAAATAGAGTGAATTTTACATGAAAGTAATGAGACAGTGTCAGACTCGCTTCCAGAGGCGTGTGCTGTGGAGTGCAGTAGAGAAGAAGCTGCATGTTATAATGCACTGGGTCGTATAAACACTGTGTGCCGAGGTAGGGGAGGGGAAGCAGAGGATGGAGGGGCAGCGAGAGAGGTGTAGATTGATGGAAAGAGGGGGAATTTAGGGAGGGTAGTGCAGAGAATGTGTGTGGCGTGAAAATGTATTGTGAATATTTTGAAAGAGTAATCTGATGTTCAGAATTTAATTTTTTTCTAAAAAGTGCGATAAGGAAATGTAGGAATATTTTAGAATTTTCTGAGTTTTCATTTAATTTTAAGCCTGAATTGAAATATTGATCGAAGTGGATGTAACAACCTTCAGTAATATCCAACAAGGCACCTTTATTTAGAACCTTAAAAACATCAAGATCTTCTTCAATCTCAGAAAAATGTTGTTTAATTTCTTTCATATGTTCGCCCACTGCTGAGAACCCATTATGTATTTTCTGCATTGACATGTTCTGCACATCTGATTTTAAAATTATGTCAAATTTGGCCCAGGTATGAACTATTGCAGTCTTGACAACAGAAAATTACAACCTTCCAATGAATGTTGGATTGGAATTGGTGAAGACATTGGAAGCTTGTGTTGAAAATAAAAATCAATTAAATCATATGTCCGATCACTATTCTTCCAAGTATATCAGAAACCCAAATAACTCGCTCAATTAAATGAACAACAGGCAACGGATTGAAGGAATCGGCAAAAATGATAAGCTATGAACCCCATGGTATCTTGTTGAGTTATGGTGGATAATAATAATGTAGTGGCACGTAATACAGGATTAAGTAAATATCGCAGTTTCCTCAAGTAAAAGTTTGAAAAATGTAAATACATGGCAAAAATATCAATGATAGAAATGTATCGGAGGCCATGGAGCGACTTTAATTAAATGGGCTAAGTTCAATCTGTACATGATGGCCATAACTTGCCTATCTAGTCCAATACGATTTGATAATCGAGATTGGTGATGAAATTGTAGATTGATAACTGAAATATTATACAACAGATTATTGAATTAATTCCTTTGCTGACGTGAACGATTATGGAATAGCACTCCAGATTAAGAAGTCAGGTGTTTAATTGTCAAAATCATATGAAAAGCTAGGAAATATGGAGAAGTCTTTTAAAAGCAAACCGTCCGTTATTATTGTAACCAGGTATTAGGTTTTGTTTTCTAAATAAGAGAAGTTTACAAATATGTTGGAAACTTAGAGGGTATCAGAAGTGTTGCACACGTATCGAAAGATATTAGACGAGAAGCTAGATTGTAATACAAAATTGTTAATTGTAATGAGAAATAACTTTTGTAAAAGAGTTATTCAAGGCAAGTGTTGTACAAGAATATTGTGAATGATGTTAATGCATGTAACTCTATTCTAATAGTTTATTATGAGTTCTAGGTATTATGAGGCCAAGGAGTATTGGAGATGATCATGAATCCCAGCATGTTGCCCTAAAATTATACAATGGTCTCAAAATACCCGAGGTGAGCTGGGATGGACACCAATGGTTATTTGAAGTCTCAATGCTGAAGATGAGAGGTGTCTTCATCATGAAGCCAGCGAATGATATGTACTCTAAGTCAATGTTTCATTATCCCGCTATGTGGCTGCTTTTAAGTAGAGTAGTGTGTTGTTTTAAATGTCAGAATTGTGACATGCTAAATTACACAACTTGAAGGCAACCGTTTTATTCATCATTTATTGCCTTACTATTGATAGGGATATTGTAAGTTGTAGCGTGAATGATCCTGAATTATGACACACTGTACACTATATCATGTGAATCTAAAGGGCCGCAGGCAAGTGTTTTGCAGATAGATTTAGGCATGGATTATACCCGTATTAATATAGTGTCATTATGAAGTAATTTCCGTTTAATTCATGGTTTCGAATATATGTTAGAAAGAGACAGTAATAACAGGTGCATGATTTACGATCATCTACGATCGTATTCTTATGTTAAACGTAGTGTTTGCGAATGAAATTGTGATGTTGTTGCGATGGTATGGTGTTAATAATCTTGTTAAGATGTATAGTCTTCATAATGTGAAGTGCCTGAGTATATTTTTTAATGAAATGAGAATTCGTGAGCATGACGAGTGAGTAACATAATGAAGGGTTTGTTGTGATAGGGTTGTCGAAATCTGTAAATGATTATTGTTATATGGATTGTCGTGAATGTGTCATTGGGATTATGCATTTTATAGAATGATATGATGTAGAGGTCCTGATGAGATTTTTTTGTAGTGGATATTGAATTAGTCGTGCGTAGGGATTTGATTTTACTGAAATGAATGGTAATCACTTAGGCATAAGGTGATAGTTGCAATGATATTTCGAGGCATTTTGAGGACACTGATAGTACGATCATCTAAAATGTATTAATTAAATGCAGTGTAGGTGACTTCGCACAATATTGGGATGACACAAGATCTTCACGAATTAATGATACTATATAGTTGAAAACCATGTCACAAAATGGAATGTGTGATCATCATTTATATATGGTGAGTAGATTAATGTTCTTGCTAGCTGAATTTCTTCTTATAAACTATTGAGTTGCCGTTTAGAGCTGATGTAGTTTTTTCAGGGTGATTTCACAGAGGACACCAGAGCTGCAGAGTCATCATAGTTTTTTAATCATTGTAGTTGATGATGATTAGGTTTTCAAATGTCCATTATTTAAGTGCAAATGCCGATGGAACTCAGAAGAAATCCATTTCATTTCCTATTTGTTCAGTGTTATTATTTGAAGAATTATGATGTTGTTTTATGTTATTTGATCATTTTCTTGAGCTAAACGATAATGATGAGCAGAGGTTACCGGTGCGTTCAAGTTGTTAGATAGATTTTTGACAAAATAAGTGATAATTTATACATAATAATGGGATGTTGAAACATTTAGTTGAGTCGGTGAATAGGTGGGCCAAGCCAACAAGAATCAATGATTCATTAACCACCAGTTTGAAGATGAATGTGGTGAATGATGGACTTATTTTGAATTTTAAGCCTTCAGCATTGTGATGTTGACTTTATTTTGATTTTTCTGATTAATTTTAAGTTATCGTTGATATTGTGAATGATATATTAACAAGTGTCAGAAGATTATTTCCTTTTAATTAACGTAACCTTCAATCATTTTCAACACCCATTTGTGTTGTTTTTTATTTTCTTAGCATTGTAGTTGATATTTTAAACATTTTTTTAGTCATTTAATGGAACATCCTTCCATGAAAGTTATAGATTAGGGTATTAATTAGCAATCGTCTTCTCACGTCAGTCGAATCAACTTAAATCCAAACGATTTTCTGACCCTACTCAACAAACTTTCACGTCCTTTGAGTGGAACCTCTTGTATCTCCACATGACACCAGCCAAGGCATAACTTTAACATCAAGAACCCTGAACTGAGAGATGCATGAAAGGTCACAATATATAGACTCCAAATTCGGGGAAAAAATGATACCGTTACTTATTGAAATGGAGGTATGAAGAATGTATGTACTTCAGTTACCAGTTCAAAAAGATACCATCGTATTATGCTTTTCTTAAAACGTTAGTATGGTGTATATTTCTTTGTTAAAAGTGAGTGTTGCAAAGCTTCAGTTTTAGATTTATCTCTTAATAAATTTCGGGTAATGTCTGAACTTATTGGTTATCCTTTCGATGAAGGTTTTTTGGAATCCACTGAATTTTGCTATAGACCGGATGATGTTGAGTTCCTCATTTAGGATCTTTATTGTCATAGGTGTCTTAAATGCGTGTCTCTTATGTTGTCAATAATGTCAATAAGGAAACAATTTTAAAATGTTACATGTTGTTATAGAACATTATTAAATCAGTGTTGTCAAATTTCTCCAAGGTCATTATCACTCATTTTCACTCTTAATCCATTGCAATTATCTTAAACATAGAGTTGCATTATTCTAATGCAATACCCTGCATGGTTGTTTATACATGGAATAGGTGGACCCATAAGCTGTTCCCTTTTTATTCTCAGCTCAATACGGATATATGTACGATGAAATTCTTAAATTTTAATACACGCTAGTAAGAATGAACTTCCTTGTATAAACCTGGCATCCTATATGTAGTTCGGCTCTCTTTGATTGCTCTTCAAAGCTACATGTAATTGGAAATAACCACTCTGTGTTGTAATGACAACAATGTACAAATACAATATTTATGTTTGCGTGACAGTAAATAACTTTCATAAATGATGAACCACGGTTCAGCAGATCTTGCTGACAGTCGGCAAACGATGTTCTCAAATTAGTATCTATAACACTGAGATTCTTTCAAACAACCTCAACAACAAGGGGTTTTTGGAAATAATTACTTGCCTGCTACGAACCGCACAGTGGTTCAGCATGATCAAAACTCCAAAGCATATGTAGGAGAATATACATACATGGATTTTGATAGATAAATGTGTGCCGGATCAAAGAGCTTCTTTTCTCCTTTTAGAGTGGCCCATTCTCATGCATTCTTCAAAGGGGTTGACTATGAGTTCATACATTCGAAATCATCAGAAGATCATTGCGAACAAGTGAACATGGCTGACCTCACTGCGCGTGTTATCGTGATTCAGGTTAAAAGAAGCACCACGACCTCGTAACAAGTGAGAGCTTTTAAAATTTTAGAACACACTCGGAATTTGACCTCAGATCATGTTTACCACAGGAATGTGTTGTTCATGAGTAAGAGCTCTCTGAATGGGTTATGATTGAGTGGAATGTTCGGTGGTAATTCATTTGTGTGAGATTTATAGTGGAGTTGGCTGTTGAACCATTGCTCACTTGGTTTTAATTTCTTACTGTAGATCGAGGCCAGAAGTGAGCATCGCAGATCTTCATCCTCCTGAAGGCGGAGCACCTTCTTTTACGTGCAATGTGTGCGGTAAAGTCCTGGCTGGGAAGTTGGGCCTCTTGCGACATCTGAAGAGACACAAAGATTATCATCCCTTCAAGTGTGATCAATGTGGCAAGGTCTTCGGCAGCGGAAGCAGCTTGTCGGAACACATCAGGATCCACCCGCTCCTAAAGTGCGAATTTTGTCGTAAGTGCTTTACAAAGAACATCATTACAGAGCACATGCGGTTGCATACAACTACGACAGAGAGTGAATGCTCAGTATGTCATAAGAAGTTCAGGAAGTCGTGGCTTTTGAAAAAACATTTGCAGTATCATACGGGCGAGAAGCAATTTTGCTGCAATGTCTGTGGCAAATTATTCATCCATAGAAATGGCCTGGCAGTTCATATGCGGATCCATACAGGCGAGAGGCAATACTGTTGCAAGGTATGTGGGAAGTCCTTTGTCACGAAAACTCAGCTTGTTACCCACACGCGGACACACACGGGTGAGAAGCCATATGATTGCCAAATATGTGGTAAGTTCTTTAAGGATAGCAGCACAGTGTCGAAACATATGGGTACTCACACATGGATGAAGCCGTACTGTTGCATTATTTGTGGAAAATCCTTTAGCCAGAGGGGAAACTTGACACTTCATATGCTGACTCATACTGGGAAAAGGCCATTCTGTTGCAGTGTCTGTGAAAAGTCCTTCTGCCGGAAAGTCCATCTTCAAAATCACATCCGAATTCATACGGGTGAGAAGCCATTCGTTTGTATTGCTTGTGGCAAATCATTCAGGAAGAAATCGAATCACGTAAGTCACTTACGGACCCATGCAAAACAGAAGCTTTTCGCTGATAAAAGGACAAAAATGAGTCACGTGTTTAGTCATACAGGCGAGAGACCATTCTGTTGTGATATTTGTGGTAATCTCTACACCAATTTGAGCTCATTCTCGAGACATATCCGAACTCACACAGGCCTGAGGCCTCACAGATGCAATATCTGTGGCAAATCTTTCAGGCAGAAATCCCACATCACACATCACATGTTAACTCACACGGGAGAGAAGCCATTCAAGTGTAATGACTGTGGGAAATCCTTCAGCCGGAAGGCTAGTGTATCGCGTCACATGCTGACTCACGCGGTCGACAAGCCGAATTGAATCAATGTGTGCGGCATGTCCTTCATCCGGTAAGGCTACATAGCAGGTTGCATGTGGGCTGACACGGGCGAGTAGCAACACCGTTGCGGTATTTGTATTTAGTACTTCTCCGGGAGAATTGCACTCTCGAAATACATGCCGTTGCATACACACGAGACTAAATACTTTGGATATGTCCGTCGCAAATATTCAGCCAGAATGTCTTATGGAACAGCTCACATCTGACTGTACGTGGATGTTAAGGCACACGAATGCTCAGTAATGCTGTAAAATGTACATAGTATCATATAACGTAACCGTGCACTTGTAAACCAAAAGCGAGATAGGTGCCGGACTGTCCCTTGTTTTGTGGGGAATTTAATTATAATGTTGTTTTGGTTTACGTCCCACTAACTAGTGCACGAGTGTTCGGAGTTCCGAAAGACATTCTCCAATTCTGGAGATGTAGCCAGGCACCGGCGATCGCATACAGCAAAGAAGAAATAAGTTCTTAATTCAGAAAGGCACCTTGCTGGCGGTCCATCCCTTTGTGCCATTTTCTCTGAGATACAATTTTCAAATAGCATAAAGCCAGGTCGATATGCGGATAAAGGACATTTCATGAGTTACCTCCTCGTCAATCAGAGGTGTATGTTTTTACCTCAGTAGAAGTGTGCTCATTAACACTTATTTAGGAGCTCTCCAGATGCGAGGATAATAAGTAATCCGGATGAACACAGAAGAAACGTATGGCAGAGAGACGAGTGATAAGTAACTAGAGGCGAAAGAAACATAATCAAATGGTTGAATGCACAATTCAAGAGAAAAATAAGTGCCGAGTCATGTCATTATTGGGAATGCAATTGATGAAAGTGATGCAGAAGACTGAGCATACCTGTGCACCCCTTCCTCCATGTCACTAGTGCATTCCTTTAATTATGAGCAGACCACTAGCTCAAGGCTATACCTGCTCGCTCTGTTGTTATGTCTGTCAACCTGTTCTGAATGCAAATTGAAAGTTTAGCTTTAGTGGCTTTAGTTATTCATGAATATCACGCAGTTCTCGAGGAGGGGTATGTAAGTAAGTACACGTATGTCGACGGCTGCAGTATACTTGCTCTTAAGTTTCTCCATTTTTGTTTACCGGCTAGCAGCGAATTGGCCACTTGCCTTTCTCTAATGAAACCTGAAATGAGTCCCTGAATATCTCTTATATCTCAGTGTTGCAAGTGTTGAAGAGACATACTGAATACTGAAGCCTTTTCGTCATGTCAAACTAACATTTGCCTGTTACAGGTCTTCAGCATGAATTGTTAACTCTTGTGTCTCAGTGGTGTTAATGGCTCTTCTTGACTTCCAGACATGACTATTGGGTATCAGTGAAGACCTACTTACATAAATAAAAAGCTTACATAATCTGACTACGTTTATTCAATCAAAAATGATGAAACATTATGGCAGGTGTGTTGACAAATAAGGCCAGAAACAGCGGTCTGCGGTAAGTGGTCTTAATATTAGGTTGCGGCGGGACGATTTCAGGATAAAATTAATATCCACCACAAATGAAAGCCTGAAGGGATACTTACAGAAAACCACTTTGTGGCTAACTAGAAAATAACATGAGATTCACTCTGCTTGGCTCCATGAACAACTGTGCGTTGCTCTTCTCGATCGTCTAAATATCAGGAAGTGATCGCCAGACCATTTTTTAATTTAGGTTGTCTACTAACTGACCATCAGCATAGAACAAGTTCCTTGGACCCTCAATTGAATCTGAGTAACCTCCAATTCACGTCACTGACATATCATGATCACCTAATATATTTAATGTTTAAGGTTAAGGAAACGTGCCTGATGACCATAGTACCCCTCATTGATTTTAAGTTAATTGAACGTGGCTAGTGACCAAAGTGACCATCACTGAAATTAATTGAAAGAGGTTGATGACCAAAATTATCTGCCATAACAACAGGATCTCAAGTGCCTGTGAATTAAGTGTAATATTACACAACATAAAACAGTATCATTTATATTAATGTATGAAGTTGTTTCACCAACGAACAGTTTGAAGTCGGTGATTGGAATAAATCCACGAAATCCTGTAAAGGGAAATCCTATACCATTACAAGTTTTCCAATGCTATCTTTTTGTTACGACTTTCAATCAAACCCAAAATAAACTCGACTCATTGGTAACCTACAGTCAAACTCAAAATAAATTCGACTCATGGGTAAACATTAACTATTATTGGTCACAGACTTCAACTGCATCCACTTGTATAGTTCTAAAATTTAAACATGCAAAATATAACAACTCTTTGATGAAAAACATAGCCATAGATCATGGGTATCCCATGGACTAATCACAGAGTGCTGTTACATTTTATCGAATACCGTGTGGTACCAACTCTTTGTGTCAAACTAGGATTCTCACCTCTCATCTTGGAGCAGTTGGCTCGCTACATTAGTTCGTGTTCCCAGCATCGGTGAGCAATCCCAAGAATCCCTTCCATGCACTTCAACCAGCATCCTATGTTTGCACTGGAGGACACACCATCGACAATCCTTAACACCTAGTTGCATGACGAACATATCAAGAAATGGAATTCCTATATATCTAAGGACATCCTTCTGACACCTAAATAATGATTTAAATGCTCAGTGGAGATACGAACTATGACTGTGTTATGGAAACATCGAAACTTGAATACAAAGTCAAATATTCGGAACTGTTACTGAAAATCCACTCTATTATTTGCCTACACAATAGAATTTAAATTCAAATAACTCCCCATTTATTTTAACATCAATTATATTGTAACACCCCCTTCTATTTCCGAACAGGATCCGCCTCATAAATGTGAGCACCTGTTATCACCCCAGACAGGTTTATACCTGCCGCTTTGAAACAAATATCACCACGGATTGCCTTTTACTTCAGCACAAATCTACGTCAAAATTATTGTATTATCAGACAATTTATCGGTCAACATTGTTGCCATCATGAATGAACTGAAGTCTAATGGGATCTGTGGAATATGATATGCGTTTCACTTGTATTAATGGAGTTACTAGATGAACAAAGCATCCCTCTGGATATAGGATCCTATACAATGTTCAAACCATGGACCTTACCAATTCACAAAACATTCTGTCTTGACGATTATCCCTCGGGCCTTTTTACAAGGGAACCTCAGCATTATCTGTTACCTCTGGGATATCTATTAGGAACATGTCTCACTGAGTCGCACGGTTTCATAACTACATGGAGAAATAGAACGTATCTACCACCGACAGATATGGACAGTTACGACGTTTCTCACTTCCACTTGACCTACAGTACTCCAGACACATATGACAATGACTTCAACATCCACCGCAAAACTCATTAGACCGAACCCCATGCTATCACCTCCTGATAAATATATCGCAGCCTGTCGTTCACAGACAAACCATACCACACGCATAGTAACTATTCCTCATTCCATTCCATTTTATTATTACTATTATTTCACAATGTTGTACCCAACTAAGGAGCGCGGGTTACTTATTTTGCAGATGAGTGTGCTTACTTCTCTTGCCAGGTTCTTTTCTTCCCTCACTGTGTTTTTCATCCGTTCTTCCGTCCATACCGTGGTGTTCTTATCTTGGGTTGTTAGTGTGCCATTTCACTGTTAGCAATGAAGACTTTTTGGAGCAAAAAAGATCGCTATGCCACGAGAACGTCGGAAATAAAACGTTAACATATTCATAAATGTCTGAAAAATGATGTTTTCACCAGGTGCAAATAAAGGAATGGAATATGGAAGGCAAGGAAAAAGAAAGAAGACGGAATATTATTAAAATTTATTATTGAAAATATATATATATATATTTGATATGGAAAAGAGCTACGAGTGGATCGCGACAGTAATTAATTCAAGGAGGATTCTAAACGTGAAAACGGTTGAAGTTAAAAGATAAATAGGAATAATGGTTGACAATACCTCTGCAAGACATCAGCATTACAGAATTTAGGCAGCAACGTAAAATAAAGGGTTGGATCAGCATTCTACGTAATTACTACGTCACGACATACCGAGAAGGCGACGTACCTAGCGAGAGAACATTATCTCAAGATATTAGAATGGTATAATAACCTGTAGAGCAAGATGTAGGAAATTAAATAACGTTCCGATTGAAACTTTAATAGCCATATTGACAAAATACAGAACTTTAATTAAGATATCATTATAAGAAGCATTAGTCGAAGAATATTACTAGATCATAGCAGGCCTTGTACTCATAAGATGACGAAAATGACCATGACAATGTGTATTTCCGTTTCGACTGAGCAAGAAACCAGCTACGGCTTGTGCTAGAAAGGCTTATGTGGAGGCTACCTGAATTATGGGGACACGAGCAGACAAATCAATCCTATGATGACCGAAGAAGACCAAAGACCTTCCCAGATGATCCCAAGAGGCTGATACGATGTCGTGTACACAAATACAGAGCCAGCTGGACATGTAACAGCGACGAGGGAAGCAGAAGGAAAAGATAAATCATTTAAGTCCACCTTATGTGCGCAATTCAAATAATATTTTGTTTGAGAAGTGTCATTTTATATTTTCATGAAATATACATGTGAAGTGCTATCTTAAGTTACCCAAAGAAGTGATGTTACGCGGTGTCAACCAAAATAATAATATTGGAGGTTATTAGGTAGTCATCTGACCATCTGACCAGAATAACAAGTTCATTGGATTAGGAAGTAGTTAACCAGTGATAAAAAGATCTTACGTTCGTAATGTTGTCAATGTTAATTGAAAAGAGATTAACTTAGCTTTAATAGAGATATGATACGACATTGTGGTTAATATTAGTTCTACATTAAGGCATAATACTGTGAAGTGGAGTTGATATATGATCGTATACAGGTTATAGCAACGTCTTAGGAGGACATATGATGGTAATTAACGTAATCTGAAGAAAATTTAGAACATAATGGGTAATTATGTGAATGAATAATGATTATATAGTAACATGCGTCAAATTAAAATGGATTATTTCGCTTAGTGTATTGTAAAGTGAAACATGAGATGTGTAATATGAAGTAGATGATTTATATGTGAAGAATGGTCGAGTGCTATGAAGTGTAATAATGATAATGATCATTGTTTCATCGAGAGTTAAGAAATAGATCACCTTATCGACAGTCTTAGGTCAATTGACGCAATTTGAAGGTAGTGGATAGTTATACTTGGTTTTCAAATGCATGTTAGTTCTTCAGTAATCCATATATAGCACTGAATACGATCTATGTAACGTGCCCATGTTAACAAATACCTGTAGATCATCAAAACTAAATCCACGTAGGGAGGATAACGCAAATGTTGCATATATTAGTACGAATTTCTAACCACAAACATTTTCATTAAAACAAGGAAAGTTAGAAAGTTTATTTGATTACATTGAATGATATCGCTGTTAATATTATGTCTAATTGAAGGTCGACAGTAATTGATAGAGTCTTCTTACAAGTTAAACTACTCAATATCTAGAATAATTGCATTGAATAGTCGTCAGATATGAGTGATAGCATGATTGCAGATCGCGTATAATTAATGTGTTGGCACTTTAATTAATTTTTTAAATTAATATTTATTTTCAATGAGTAACTTGAGTAAATAACAGTAATGATATTTCAATTATTTTATTTTTGAATGAAGTGACGACTTAATGAATTGTCTTTTTTCGTATATAAGTAAATAACGACGATGAGAAATTTGAAATAATTAGAAAATATTTTCTTTTTATCTCAATTAACAAACAATTATGCTGATAATGGAATATGGACAGCTACTGAGAAGTGAAGCTAACTTACTGTGAACTGATCAGGTGATATGTGTGTAAATCAAGTGAAAATGTTTATGAAACCAGATTATGTAATGACAGTTGAAAGAAAGAAATGTAATTTTTATAATTGACTATAGCCTAAAGAATGTGCATTAGAGACATTTTCCAGCTCCCAGTCAAACTTGTATATATTTTGACTTGTTCTTTTCAATTTAATTAAAGGGCTCTCTCCTTTCTTTTAAAATATTTTGAAGATAAATGAACTTCGAAGTCAGTTAATAATTTTTTTACTTGAGATCAGATTATTTCATTATTTTTGTAAGATTTTATATTATTTAATAAAATCGAATTAGAAAAAAATTATTGACTTTTTCAATGACTTAAGTATGTAGTCTTAAGTAATCGTAGGTTAAAAATTAATGAAAATTTAAGCGGAAACAAACCGGATTGCGAACTGCTGACGTCCTTTGTGTAGGTTATGTTTATTCAACCGTCTACCCCGATGGTCCGCTCTCGATATCGAACTCATCACCCGAATTCAACAACGATTGGAAATTGATTATACAGTGAGCTAGTCTGGATCTAATTGCGACTCGACCTGGACGCGGGAACGGTGCATTAGCAAAATGATATTTGTTCACCAACGTTCTAAAGCTAGGCGTGTCCCATGTAAGTTCATCTGGTATTCTGATTTCTTGAAGGTATTTTTTAACTTCGATTATCCAATTATTCTTGACTTTTAGTGAGGAGGCATAATTAAATATTTTTAGTGAGTCTTTAATCATCCATTTTTGGAATATGGCCATCAAATTTTAATCGCCTTTTTCCAATTGTTTCTGGTATTTTCTGAGTATGTTGGTATAATTCCGGAGACCTCCTTTTCATCCACACTCCTATGCGTACTGGGCCAGTTATTTCCCTGTGGTCTTTCCTTTCTTGTTTTTCGATAATTTTAGTGATCTTTCTCCAATGATCGAGATTTATGACGTGCATAATGCTTCAGGCTTAATTGCAGTGCTACAAATTTTTTAATTTAGCATTCCGGGATATTGATTTTTGTTGTACATTTTCCATGTGATTCCATGGCCTACTTGTAATATAGAAATCTTTTATTTTTGCTTCATGATGTAATGCAGATGTTTGAAATTATTTAGTTGAGGAATTCGCCAAACCGAGTTACAAGATTTTATTTCTTTAATCATCGAGTAGATCCTTCCGTGAATCGGGTTTTCTTATATGAGATTTGGATTCGTTTTAGATGCAATAGCATGAAGGTTTTGCAGTACTGAATTCATTCAGCCTATTGTGGAATAGAATAAATAGATCATCTGCGAAGGGCATACATTTGATATGAATATTATCAGTAACTAGCTTGCCAGAAAATATATTGTGGCAACCTGTAATGCTAAATACCATAGTTATACTGCTGATATACATTAAAACGTACTCTCCCCTGTTTTCAACTTAGTGGCTTGATGCAATCAATTATTATTGTTATTAGTTTGAGATAATTCTTGTAAATATTAATTGTTTTGAGTGATGTAGCCATACGCCAAATAAACAAATAATAATCATTATAATTATTCCGGGGTATCCGTGGAAAGCAGAGGTGAAGGAAGGTGAATGGGTCGAACTACAATATCGAAATTAATTACAAACTTAAACTGAAGATTATATTTTCAGAACTTCAAACTTAACAATTTTTCAGTAAAATGAAACATCCTAAAACAGTCTAGGAACAGACAAGATAAGTCATCTTAACAGATCCTGGGCTTCAAGCCCTCGCTTTACATTTTCTGAGCTTCTAGCTCAAATTTACAAAAGAGCACAAATTATTCAGGGGAAGAAATCCCCTAATTCAAGAGCACTTGCTCTCCACAATCTAAATCTCAAGACATCCAGAGGCACAGTTTACAATTACAAAACTTGCAAAAGAGCAACCAGGCTCTCAGTTTCTCAAGCCTACTAAAGGCAACATTGCATGAAAATCTGACAATCTCTGGTCTAGCAAAGCACTGTTTGCAAATAGAAATATTATTACATCGGGATATCTAGTACCCAACCTACAGGACCATAGTGAAAAAGAACAGGTTAAATAAGCGACTCGAGTACAATTTGAATGGAGGCGACGACTGTGCTCCAAAAAAATTAAAACCTATAGGGCACTAGGCCGATGAAACAGGGGGTAATCCCAAACTACTGAGGTAGCACGGATGGAAATAACTTTAATACATAGCAGAAAGGTTACAAAAACGTAGACACCTCAAACCAAGATGAAAGGGAGCTCGAGAGGGTACTTCACTCTCTATCCCCGATTTATAGTTAAAGATTTTATGAAGTTTTTACATTAGCCTGCAGAAAGTTATATTTTTAGAAAGTTAGGTTACATAGCTAACGATTCGGACCTTTCCCTCGGGTTAAACTGTGGAATTAGCAAGAAAGAAAGATGTTATGTGGCCATTACCTTGTAGATGTACTAGCTGCCGACGAAAGAGGCCGCCCGCCTCCTGCTAAGCGCACACACTTTCAGATGGACGTTGATCAATTGGCTCCAGCTCCAAAAAATCCGCAGTTTATAAACCCTCAGAGAAGGTTCGAGATCATTCACGATTAATCAAGACACACCCTCTCAATTTTATTGGTAGATTTCAAAAGTAACACTCAGAATCGGTGAAGAAGCCTGTGATAGGTGGAAGATTAATTACAGAAATTACTGATTGGTAGGATTCAAAACTGGCGGAAAGAAAAAAGTAAAAATAAATGAACATCAATTAGTTTAAAAACCTAGAAATACAAAACTTCTTTAAATTATAGGTTCTTTCACTTCGCACCAGGGTGCATGATCATAGAGTTTAGTGGTGTCATCTGTGGAATAATGTCCAAAATTCTTGATGAATGTCAAGAAAAACAAGTAGAAATTCACTCAGGTTAGGAAACTGTACAATAACAAAACTACTCAATATTTCGGTGGAGACATCTTCTGATTAAAGTTCCAAGTTGGTGTAGTTTCAGTTTCACTGTTTCACCAATGCAGGAGTTCATTTAGGCGCTAGCTTCGAATGCGAGGCGTTGAGGTGTACCTCCCAGTACAATAATTATTTACATTTACTAATTACAAGTTGACCAAAACTTTAGGATTTTCATACACAACTGATTATACTTATTTGGACATGAAATCTCGCAAACTAACGTACTTTAAATTCCTCTACATTTCACTGCTCTCCTGCAAACATGTTCCTCATTACGTCTGAACAATTTCGATGGTAGATGCACTAAATTGAATGTACCATCCTGAGAAAAATTATGACTTTTTCTCTGTTATAACTATGTGACACTTCTAACACACGCAAGTATCGTATATTTCGCCTTGTGTCTTCTCAGCACAAAAATTTTGAAACTGTGATAAACATCCACTAAAATAATACGTCAAATCAAACCCTACACATAGCAAAATATACCAGACTACGTTGTAGAAGTTACTGGAATACACAGACCATTAATTAAATCTTATCAGCTCCCATTTTCTGCTTATCGTCCTCTGTATGTATGGGTTTACTGGTTTATTTTACACTATTATGCATAATATTTTACATTTCGATTATGTTATTCTTATTATTGTCTTAATTCTATGAATCTGAAAGACAACACAAAATATATACCCTCACAATTTACCTCACATGTTAATAATATGCATTCAGAAAATTCACTGAGAATATAATCTTCGCTGTCCAAAAATCAAGTACATGTAATAATAATAATAATAATAATAATAATAATAATAATAATAATAATAATAATAATAATCGTATGGCCTCAGCTACCGTTTGCAGACATTTCGATTTGACGCCATTTGGCTGCTGCTCGTCAATTTCGACGTTCCGGTTTACTCTGTCTGCCATCTAGCGGACCTAGAGTAAACCGGATCTCTCTTGGGCGTCTATGGCTGAGATTTATTTAATCTTGTCGGGTAAGTACCAATTGTATCACCAGAGATCTTTTACATGCCGACATCGTACGACGTGGAGTGTCGAATGGACTTTTTCCGCCCTTTAAAAATCCGACTACCTCTGCCGGATTTGAACCCGCTATCTTGGGATCCGGAGGCCGACACTCTACCACGGATCCACAGAGGCAGCCATAAAGTACATGTGTTTAGTGTTTGAACACCCTCAGTGCTATCCAACATCCAGATCCTCTCCCGTGATGACACTGAAACTCTCACAGTAGAGCTCAATTAGTGAGCCACCAGGTACTGTATTTACATTTGTGGAGGCTTCCAGCATGAATATGTGAAGTTTGTGGTTGGTTATTTCAATAGTTATAATACAACATGGGGCTACCCAGGTAGCGACAAAAGCGGATAGGCTGGGGTATAATGTGCAGATTCCTGTGACCTAATTCTACTGCATGATAACAAATTTCCAGCATCATTCAATAGTGCGAGGTGGAGGCATGGATATAATCCGAACATTAAGTCACTGTATCTGAGACATATTTCAGTTATCAGCGAAATCAGTGGGGCAAGCAATCCCTCATCGTCCTGTTATATGCCAGATATATGTTGCAATCTGACCACAGACAGTTCTGTTTAATACATGCACCTTCGTGACAGACTGTTATGCCTTTCAGCGTTTAGAGTGCGACCCTCTGTGAATTTACACAATCCTCTGTTTGCAACTAGTTCTGTGGCCTCGTCTTAGTTCTGTACGTCTTATCTTTAAATCATTAGAATCTGAATTCCTTTTCGAAGAAGATCGTTTTACGAAGGCTGATAGGAGAAATATACTATTTCATTGCAGGATAACATTCTGAATATAGAGCCGTTTACTGAATTATATGATGATTTTGTAAATATGGTGAAGCATTGTTCTCGTATTTCAATTCCCTGAGGCTTCATACTATATACCTAAACTAAGGAAATATTGAGAAACTATCCTGATCTCTTAGATAATGATCCTTTGAGCTCCGGTGACATCCAAACTTGGGAAAAAATCTGTAAATGCGAAATCTAACAAGTGGAGCTATGGACGGAACTGATCTATGGAAGAGTAGCCAGAAATCCTGCAGGTTTCTTAAGCGTCTGAGTTGTGACCCAATAGGTAGAGAGGTAATGTAACAACTAAACAATGCACGCCAGCTCGTGGAAAATGGTAAACCTCACCAACAACTTCAATATGTTACGGTCAAAGAAGTAGAGTATAGACATCTTATGCGGCTTTTCTGCATGGCAGCTAGTGCCAGTTGTAAAAGCGGTAATCCAGGATGTTTAAACGACATTAGATAACAGCAGATTAACCACGAACCTACTACGCTGTCGTAGCAGGGAGAGAGGTGTTACTCCCACGTGCTGCATCCCAGGTGGTGATTAGGGGGTCCTATCAGGTTTTCTGGTCGACTTGAGCGAAGTAAAATAACTCTCGCGGACCAAACACACAAAACCTTGTGGGTGAGGGACGAGAGCAAGGGATGCTGAATTTTGAACCAATCTACCTGTCTTTAGATCCATTACCCTTGTGATTAGTACAACAAACACAGGAATGGGTCTGATGGAGGATTATTATGGGTTTACAGTACCAGTGTGTAGTACGCACCACTATGACGGTGGCTATCCATTTGCCCGCATTGGGTTGGAGAATCCCAAGGAGATTCACAGTTAAACCCCAGAAGTGTGCTGTTCCTTTGAACGCAATCCCATGGTGTTCGTCACATAGTTGTACAAGTCTCAGGGACCCATACTATCCCATGGTGTTCCTCACATATTGGGTACTAATGAGAGGTAAACCCCAGATTCGTGGTGTTCCTCACATAGTGGATGTTTCAGGATCTGTTTTGTGGACGTCATGGGGTCTTCGTTCCAAGGAACACCATGAGATAGTACGGATCCCTCAGATTAGTGCCACTCTGTAAGCTACACCATAGATTTGCGTTCCGAGGAACACCACGGGATAGTAGGGGCTTTGTGATTAGTTTATCATGACTGTAGCTCCACATCTCCCTTCCTAGTGTTCTCTGTCATTGGACCATCCAAATGATGCCTTACATTATGACATCCAAGTTCGACACAAAGTACAAAGTCAGAGGATTGATTTTGGAATAATTTTTAATTTTTAATATTGTGAGTTGGATCCGATGATAATCTTACATTCGTATTCATCCATTCATTATTCACAATCAAGATTTGAATTCTGGTCAGAGGATGAATTTTTGGACTTTACATTTTTATTACATTTCATGCCGTTAGGGGTCGATGACCCTGATGCTAGGCCCCTTTAAACTACAATCATCATCATCACATCACGAAGAGATGGAGTAGACTTGGGTAATTGTTGCACACGTTGTAATTCCGCCATGAGGAATGTAATCACTCTACAGCTCAGGAGATTCCTGGGTGTGGCTGTTGTATGTTGAGTGCAGTTTGAAATATTTACACAAGGCCGAGTAGTAAACAACCCTTCCTTTGTTGTACGTAACGAGTAGTAGGGCTGGCCAGATTCTAAAACAAACAACCGTCAACAATTTTTGTGCTGAGTCAACACCCGAGGTCATTGACACCATGAACACGTGACCGTGACGTCACATTGTTTACCAACAAGTCCACGTGCTTTTGGCACCTGTCAAGATGACAGCTGTCATATTGACGGAAACTAACCTCACTTATTGAACAAGAGAACGTTGCCCACCTCATTGCTGCCACCTTGACCGGTCCTAACCTTACTTTTTGCGAACAAGTGAACATGGCTGACCTCACTGCTGCCATCTTAACCTCGTGGGCGTGGAATTGAATAAATGGGAGCTGTCAAGATGACAGCTGCCATCTTGAGAAGTCCTAACCTTATTTTACCGGATACGTTGGTGCGGAATTTGAACAAGTGAACTTGGCTAACCTCACTGCTACCTTCTTAACCACGTTGGCGCGGAATTTGAATAAGTGACAACTGGCAAGGTGACAGCTGTCTTCTTGGCAGGTCCCTACCTTACTTTCTCGGCCACTTGCGCGCGGAATTAGAACAAAAGAACGTGGATAATCTTACTGCTGCAATCCTGACAGGTCCTAACCACGTGCACTTGTTTGCCGCGAAATTTAAACAAGAGCGTGGCTAACCTTATAGCCGCTATCTTGACTGGACTTACTACATGCTTTTTTGTGGAGCGGAGTTCTTAACAGTCCTATCCTCACTGCTGTCATTTTGACGGGACTTAGCCGCGTGCTTTTGACAAGTGGAATTTGAACGACCTTAACCTCGCTGTAGTTAGCTTGACGGGACGTAGCCACGCGCTAGGAATTCTTTGAAAAACTGAACGATCCCTAACTTCACTGCTGTTTTCTTAATGGGACTTAGCCACGTGATTTTGTGAGGTGCGGCATTCCCGACACTAACTTGGAGGGACTTAACGTCAGAGGTCTCTAGTTTTAGAGCAAGCTGCCCTTCTCGACTATCTTGTGGGGTCTAACCTTAGAGGTCTCTAGTTTTAAGGCTAGTTGCCCTTCTCGACATGACCTTTCTCGACACCATCTTAGAGGGGCCTAACCTCAGAGGATTATAGTTCTAAGGCTAGCTGCCCTTCCCAACATGCCCCTTCCCGTCACAATCTTACAGGGTGCCTTAGGACTCTAGCTTTTAAGGCTAGCTGTCCTTCCCGACATTCCCCTTCCCAATACCATCTTGGAGGGGCCTAAGGGCCATAGTTTTAATACTAACTGCCCTTCTCGACATGCCCGTTCCCGACACAATCTTGGAGGGGTCCGTAACCTCAGAGGACCCTAGTTTTAAGGATAGCTGCCCTATCTATCTTGCTAGAAATTGTAATTTTGATATTTATACAATTAAATAGTTAACTGATGACGATGCCCCAGCCTAGTTTGCATAGAATAACGGATAGGGAATTAGTCGAATATTTATCGTTAATGTTACGTTTTTGCTTCAGATATACTAACGTTATGTTATTAAACTGGAATGCAGGGTGTAGAGTTGTCTTCTTGGTCTTTTACCTCCTGATACTATGTGTCGCATAAGTTTCTACTTACCTATTTTCTTTTTACACTTTTCGTTTGATAAAAGAAGAGGAGGGAGCGTTGGATGGAAGAAGAGGATGCGGTAAGGAGAAGGCAATACTTCTTTACCCTTTCGAATTTTTTACTTATTCATAACAGTTTTTCTTCTAAAAATCATAAGCAGGCGGACACAGGAAGAATAGATGTGTAATGATGATATACTTTAGTAAAAATTAAACAATATACAATTTTTGATGTGTATTATTTATCGTCGTCATTATTAGTGATTTTTTGTATATTCCAAGTTAATCTATTTAGTAAACAAAACATTATAGCATTTCTGTATTATTCATTATCATAAATATTATTGTTAGTGATTTTTGAGCATTGCAAACAAATATTATTGTCAGTATTTGTGATGCTATAAAAATCTGGAAAGGATATAATTTTCTGAAAATATTTTACATATTCATTATTTTTTGAAATGTTACATGTTACACAATGTTACATTTTAAATATGTGGTGGATATTTTACATCTTGAATATAGAAATAAAAATAGAATTTTAAATAAATGATGATGTAAAAATATTTTTGTAGATAATCTTCCCCTTTTTACACACAGTTATTACATTTACAATAATGAAAGTTTTATGAGTATTATTTACATAAGAAGCATGTCACAAGAAACAGCTATATGTTGTTGTTGTTGTTGTTGTTGTTCCCCAATGGTACAATCGTAAGAGAATCTCTATTCCACACATGTTTGTTATCAAATAGAATAATGAACATTTATTCTGCTCAATAGTGAAAACATGATATATGTGTGATTGTATTCTTATCTGTCTACAAAAATCAGCATTCCTAGATGCTAGTACATTACCACAGCGTTGAACATATAAATGCCTATCTACGCTTGAACGTACGCCTTTTGCCTTCGTCACAGATTGTGAATTTTGCTGTCTCATATGCATACATTTTTGGTGCTAAACTAATAAAGTCCGTTATAATATTCATACCACATTCATATTTCATAAGACCTAAACTTTCTTATTAAGTGGCTTAATGTCAAATCGATTACATGGTAAATAGGATGAAGTGTCAAAGTATTCAGAATGGTTTCGCATTACATTGTAGAAGTTTGTATTCCGAATATGATAAATATAACTATCTCTATCCGTATACAAAAGTGAAAGGTTTGAAAACTGCTGCTTTGCAAATCTATAATGAAAATGATACATTTTTAGTTTCTAGAAATCTTGTACGACCATTCCCACCATTTCAACATTAATCAGGTAACGATCAATGACATGATAGGATTTAAAATTCGGTTTTGAGATATACTTGCATGCCCCACGCCGCCCTTCTCATTTGTTAATTAAATGAAAGTCGCGATGTTTGCGAACGTTTTCCATGCATTTTCCATAGATGGAGTTATTCATGAGTTTGAAAAACGTACTTTCAAATGTTGATGTAGCACGTAGACGATGCTCTGTATTTAAATCCATATACGGTTTAAGCCATGCTTCCTGCTTAAACGGGATAATACGGTGAATACACTCTAATTGTAAGCCGTATTCTAGACTTAGAACAAGTCATTGAATGCGAATAACATACCGCTTTTTTTGGAAGTAGGTTAGTTAGCAGTTTAACATGCTTTGATGTAATATCAGGCGGAATTAATTTTTCAAAGCAGAACGGAGGGTCAGAATGTGAATGATGCAGATTAGAAGGGTATGTGCAAGAGAAACCTCTAACACGGAACTTCTATTAGGATGTTTAGCATCTAGATAAACATAAAAATATTCAATTTGAGTTTCATTTAGCCGTAAAAATCTTTATATGGTAAAGCCTGTGACATTGCATACCCATACGTATTAGTAACATCAAAATACATATGATAAGAATCTTCTTTCTCTGTATCATAATTCTTGAGGTATGTATTATTTGCAATAGCATGTCTGTTAACAAGCGAAAGAAAGTCCGCCGCGAATTCCGCGTTCAAAAAACAAAAGCATGCCAACATCAGTAAGAAGATCAAGTTTAACTCCTGTAGACTTTAACATTACATGCCTCGAAAGACCGGGAGTCGTGTAGTAATAGCAAGAGTTAAACACATTTTACGGAACTTTTCAAACACATCACAGAGTAAAATTGTGTCTACTTTCAAATGCAAATCAGCATATTCACCAAATTACTTTATATTAAATATTGACCACACATCATATGCATGCAAATAGTCTTCATCTGAAATCGATAGTGTATGCTTATCATATGCGGAAGAGCTTAGTGATAGTGTACTACATTCATTACACTAGTAAGTGCTGTCTGAGGAGGTAATTTTGTTTCTTCTAATGTATGAAAGCTTTGAATAGAGTCATATGGCAGAATACCTTTCCTCATACAAAGTTTACATTTCTCAGGATCTGGAAAATACTGATGAATATATTTTAAGTCCTCGCTTGAATGTCTTAAAAGTGTATCAAGAGAAAAGTTTAGAAATTTATAGGAATGTAGAAAGCGAATGCTAATATCGCCTACACGATGACTGAATGAAATAAAACGTTCGTGATTTTGTGCAATTACTGTGAACTTTGTGCAATTTAATCTTGCAAACTCTCGAACAATGAAGTGGTTGTCGTAGCCTGACAAGTTATGAAAAAACAAGGAAGAAATTTACTAACACGATATAAAGTATTACATGATTCATGTGCAGGTCCACGATATTTTCAATATACTTTTCTTTTTTATTTAGCTGGGTTGTCTTCCTCTTCTTTCTACACTTCCTACTTCTAATCTTCCTCCTGCTTCTCCTCTTACTGTTGTTGACACCTTGTTATACTTGCATGATCCGAGAGTAGACGGATATGGGCAAGTAGTTTTATATTTATTAATATGCATAATCTATCCTTTTATCAGTGTGCTCGTTATGATCAGAACAGTAAGACAAAAGACAACGCTTCCTGTCCACCGTGTAAAAGACAAGAAGACTGATACGTTTCGAGAACGACGACACAGTGTTCTTTTACCAGATACAGTAATATGTATTACATTCGGTCCGTCGAACACGGGTAAAACTACTGTAATGTTATCATTATTAACACACCCAAACGGATTGCGTTTCGAAAACGTGTATGTGTGTTCGAAGACCTTGAATCAAAATGCATATAAGAACATTCTTTCGGTTTTCCTGGAATAAAATATTGTCAGTACACGGGAAACGGATGTGTCCTTGATCCGCAAGAGGCGGAACCTAATTATGTGTTTATTTTCGATGATTTTGTCTGTGACAAGCAAAATCATATGAAAAACTATTTTTGCTCGTGTAGACATTTTGGGATAGATGTTCTCTACTTGTGCCAAACATATACACATCTTTCGAAACATTTAGTGCGCGACAAAGGTAATTTCCTTATCCTTTTCCAACGAGATACAGGTAATTTATGTCACTTTTACGATCACCACGTAAACATGGATCTAGACTTTGAAACGTTTAAAACCCTCTGCTCACTATGTTGGAGAAATAATCAGTATGGTTTCATGGTCATCGATAAAGACAGTCCATTTAACAATGGTCGATGTAGGAAAAGTTTCGATCATTTCTTTGTTATCGATACATCCACTACAAATAAGAAGGAGAAAGGTAAAAGTATTCAGTTTGTGCTTAACTCTCACGGCGAACAGATTACACAATGGATGTTTTCGCCAGTAAGAAGATTAAAAAAGAAGAAGCAAGAGGTGTATATATTTGCTGAGATCATGCTAAATGTAATGAATTAATAAGTGAACTATGTGAAATGCCGAGAGATCTAATTCTTATATACCCGCCGGTTTCCTGAGTACGTATGCAGCTACGATTTTTGGGATATTTTACCTCTTCACACTAGGATGTCAAGAGATGTAGCGGAATGCAAGTATTGTAATAAACATTACGATTGGCGGGGAAATAATGGTTCGGATGAGTGGGATGGTCCAAATCCAATCATTCGAAATTGTCCCTGGTGTACACAACCCTCTACAGACGAAAAACATTTAGTAGACACTGGTATATAATGATAAAATAATAGAAAAATAATTCAGTCTGTAAGCATTACTCATAGCACACGGATCGCAGCACAATGAACGAATCGTGCGGTAACCTTATTTCTGTTACCGACCCCAACAAGCAGGATGATGTGTCAATAAAACGTTATGTAGATAAGGCAACTATGTAGTTGTCGTTGAATACTCTCTACCGCACGGTAGATGGTAACTCTTCGCTAATGGACAAACGTCTCACAGATCCTAAAGAAAACAGTGATGTTTGCAACAAATGTTATGTTACTCAAGCTATTGAAGAGCTAAAGTTCTCAACTACTCCTGATAGAAAAGAAGAAACATCCTGCACAAGCGAATTACCAATCGAATCTACTGCAGATGCTGTTGACATGAAAGGCAAGGGAGTTGTAAACATTGGCAAACCTGTAGACCAAAATGATGCTGCAACATTACAAGATATACAAACACTAACTCAAGCTATTGAAGGGCTAAAATCATCAATCTTGTTGTAAAAGAAGAAGCATTCTGTATAGGCGATTTACCAATCGAAGCTACTGTAGATGCTGTTGACATGAAAGGCAAGATAGTTGTAAACATTGGCTAACCTGTACACCAAAATGCTCCTGCAACATTACAAGATATACAAACACTACAGGAGAGTATTGCCTCAATGCAAAAGTGTGTTTGTGATCATCCTCTAGAATTGAATGGTGATGTTCTAGATTCAAAAGGTATGCACATAGCGAATATTGTAATGCCTGTAGAGTACGCCGATGCCGTTTCCTACGATCTTGTACAACATTTACAAACCAAATGAAATATATTAGGAGAAGACGTCTCCCGTTTCGTAAACTTCTTTCTCTTGCCAACGATATATATAATGTTAAGGGTAAAGTTCAACGAGAATTAAGAGAACCTACAGAAATGTATGATGCTGTTACGAAAAAATACGTTGATGACAATACTGCTAGTAAAACAACTGTTGCAGATATGTTGAAAGCAGATGAAGACATTTGTGCTCGTTTATAGAAACTTGAAGATGATTGCAACTTATACGTTCGACAAAATCCTACAGAAAACAGCATAACGTTCCAGCACAAACGACTAACTGATGTTGAAGATCCTCAATTACGACAAAATGTTGTAAATAAGCAGTTACTAGAAACATACGCTCAAAGCAAAGAGAACGTAAACGATTTTAAAATGAATGTTCAAACACGCTTCGAAGAGTTGGAAAACTTTTTTGAAACAAACATGAAATTATACAGACAAACCGTTGCGGACAAACTTGCTGTTCTAGATAAAGGCATTCAAAGTTATGCCTCTGCTGTCGATATTAGTACAGAAAACATCTTTAATGTCCGGAACAGAAGAATAACTAATTTCGGAACACCTAAAGAAGCTAACGATGCTGTTTCAGAAAGGAAGCACATGCCCTCAAGTATAAATTTATTGAAGACATTACGCTCAGTACGATGCGCTGAGTTGAACAGCATATAGGGAATATTCTTCATTGTGTCCTCTTATTGCCGAAATACAGAATATTGTGCACGTAAAGCTAAATCAACTTGTGCCTTATGCTCACCTGTTCGATGTTAGTGCTGATGGCATTATAGGAGTAAAAATAATCGCTTAGTCGATTTACATGATACTGAAGAAGAGGGAGATGCAGTCAATAAGAGATTCCTAGAACAATATACGAACGTATGCAGAATGATTTGATCAAACTTCGAGTTTAATGATCTGTCCGTCTCCATGAAGAGCACCTTGGCTGCACCTCACAATAATCAAGATGCAGTAAATTTTCAGTGTTTACTTGATGCTGTGAGTCCACTTGCAATTGAAAATTCTGTTACTCGAGAGAAGATCACAACTCTTACTAGTCATTTAAATGACCTACTTTGGCTCCTTCCTGATGGTAAATTAGATATGAAGAACAGACAGCTTGTCAATCTTGCAGAAGGGAAAAATGTTCGTGATGCTGTAACCTTTGGTCATTTTCAAGATCATGTTGCCGCTACAACGTCTGCTATTGCTAGCATTCATAATTTATTGGATAAAACCATCAGTTCGTTGGAACACCTACGGGCGGGACATAGTGAGGATATGAAAGAAATCAGTAAAAATGTTGCGCGTAAACATTCTTTCGTCTTAAGAATTGATAGCATTAATAATGCAAGTTCTCCTAATGTTATGTATGTGTTGCACAATAGTAGTTCACAGTATACATTCCCATATAATGGTAAAATAAAAGTACACAGTATTATGCCCGGATCCGAGTCTCTTCAATGCATTTTAAATGGAAAAGGAACTAAAATGAGTGTTGGTACAGTGCATTCTGTTCGAGCTGGAGAGAGATTAGCATTTATTATTACTAGGAGTGCTCTTGAATCAGGTCCTACGATTACTACACAAGATCTACCGCCTTACGTTGAATTACTGCACACTGTCTCATGTTTAGAACTACTTCGGTCCATGTGTAATTTATTAGTAGTAATAAGCAAGTAGCAGCCAGTTTGGTAACAACTTGCGTACATACTACTTTATTTAGCTCCAAGCTACATTATTTAATTTCCTCATATAGATAAACTTTATCTATCTCTCCAACATGTTGCTATTAACATAATTTCTCCTGTGTGCTCTTGGCACACGACTGGGACAGATATTCGACCTAGTTTCGGTTTTCGAAAACAACTTATCCCAGCTCACCAGATGATCAACCAGTTTAACCTTATGTAAACTTATAAGCAGGTAGATAGCGAGAGTTGTTTTGGGGAACCGTGACCACATTCTAATTTATTCAGCACTAGACTACTTCATTATTTCTCCTTCAACTTTGCAGCTCCTTAGCACAAATATTTGACTTCATCCCAGCATACAGAAAAACTGGTTAGCTCAGTGCGTCAAAAGAACAAATTTAACCTTGTGTGTGTGTGTGTGTGTGTGTGTGTGTGTGTGTGTGTGTGTGTGTGGATGGGAGCGAAGTAAACAAATTAATTCCTTGTTTTCTCTTCGAATCAGACTATATATTCCAGCAGCTCAGCATACTGCTTCATTATTTCGACTTCACTATGGATTCGACTGAATACCGCAACAAGGTGTTCCGGTTGTATACTTTAGCAACGATAGCGGACCAAGCAGTACGTATCGGTTTGTCTGAGGCTTCTAATGGGATATCTGCAACTGAACCACGGTTTGTGGATGAGTTGACGTTGTCAGAACTACGACGATTATTAATAAGTATTTGCAGTAGCCTCTAGGTAGCTGAGTATCGACGAATCCTAAATTTTATAATTACTGAAATACCACCGGGGCTGTTCATGCATTCTTACTGTGTTGCTCTCAGTGAGAGCATTGATGAAGACAGAGGAGAAGCAGAACACACAGCTCATCGACAGCATTCTACGCCAATAATCAAGCAACCGTCGAGGATGCAGCAGAGGGGTTGTATTCAACATCTAGAAGAGGTAGCACGATCTCTGCATAGACTAAGACCACTAGCTCTGATGCAACCAACAGACGACCTGCGCAGACTTTTGTACCCACGCTTAACGGTGCTAGTACCGACCACAGAGGAAGCTGGTAACTATCCCCAACTGCTCAAGATGCTTGTGCATAAACATACTGATAAAGACGATGATTGTTGTAGATAAATTTTGAATAGGAAAATTGTAATATTGGAATATTGGAATATTTTAATAGTTTCTTTATTTCAATCTAGGCTAGTACATCCTTTTTATCTACCCAATTATTGTGCTTTAAATCAAATCCTAACCACTTTACTACTAGTTTATCTCCTTTCTTCCTTAATATTTTCTCAACCAAATATTGCTTAGCGTACTTAGTTCGTTGGAGTTCTTCGCTGTATAAGCAGCCAGCAATCCGTTTTCCTTGGTAGTCTCTTAAGGTAAGTAACTGGGTAAGTATGTTTAACTCTATCTACAGTAAATAGTTCTGTTGTCCAGTTCGGTTTGTATCCTTTCTCGAACTGATGTTTTACTTTTGAAATGCGTACTATGTCGCCATCAGTCTTCTGTATTCTGCTGTAGACAAGCTGTTATCCTTAGCGTCTTTTGGTTTCATTCCAATCGTACGATGATAAGTATTGTTGTAGTCGTTACCCATTTGTATGATCCATGAGCTGTAAACATTCTCCACATACGAGTGCGAAGTGTTCCATTTAATCGCTCTACAATGCTTGCCTTAAGGTTGCTGTACGTGATGTAGTGGTTAATTCGATGCTTGTTGAACCTTTGTTGTACTTGTGTACCGTATTGTAAGACTCTTTTCCATGATCTGTTTGCACGTTTTTGGGGTAGCGCCTGCTCTTCTTGTAAATCTGATGTAGTGCCTCCATTACTTCTTTTCCCTCTTTCCTTTTTAACGGATGTGCCCATGCATATTTTAAATATATATCTATAATTGTTAATAGATAGTTATATCCTTCGTTAACGTACGGTATCATTTCGACAAGATCCATTTGATTGAGATCATCATAGCCTCTTGTTATAACATGGCGTCCTTGATAACGTCGTCGTGCCTGCTTGTGTAGCTCAGCCGGGATTCCCTCCTTAATCGTAGTAGACATACTTCTGGTCTTTTTCTGTTCTTTCTCCTGTTTTTATGCAATGATTCCTGCTTCCCGTAGTTCTTCAATCGATATCATTTCATTGTGCTGAGCGTTGTGTCCTGCTGCTGTAAATGCGATAAGTAGTTTCAAACGATTTACTAATTCGTTTGGATTATCCCAGAATACGCAGTTAGAATCATTAGTGCTGTGTCTTTTCATAACCATTCCTGAACCTGCACGCACACTTGAACTTTGTTTTTTTATTATTTTCATAAATGTACATCCATGGGAGGATCTTACAGGATGGTTTGGTTTATATTGTTTCCTATAAGCATTACTATAATTCAGTATGTCTTTGTATACTGGAAAATCTTCTAAATTACACATTTCTCGTCTTGGAACCTTTTTAAATAGCAGCTCGTACAAACCTCTTGTAGCAGTGTATTCTCGACCTCCAACATATATCTTTCTTTAAACACAATTCTTTATCACCAATCTTGTACTGTTTGTTCTTCAAGCGTCGAACTCGGTACACAGTATCGAGTATTTCTTTAGCCAATGTTCGGTTGTTTAAAATATTTAAATATTCCTGTAGTACATTATCAATGCCTGTTTCTACTTTACTTGTACCATCTTTTTCTCTGCTTAAGTATCCTCTTCCTTTTATTTCCTTTTAGTGTTTTTTCCCTGTTTTGTAAGTTTTAGTCATCATTAATCAACTTTGCAGTCAATTAGCAGAAAGTACAGAAACCTTCTACAATGTAAGGTGAAGGAGTATGAGCCATCAATTAGCCTAATGCCCTCTCCTCGGCAAAAGGATCTAACTGAAGGTAACCATACTATTTACACACAACTGTAAGACGGGCAGCATTCCAAAGATGAGAAGGGGGCGTTATAACCCCCTTTAAAAAGCAACTCCTTAGTCAACCCCACCACATGCCGAATCTTCACCAATCGAAGAATATCCGTACTATTTCCATACCACCACACGAAGTTAAGTAAGAAAACCTTGTCGCTTAGGCCAACCTACACTTCCCACTCCACACCTGTCAGCCAATCAGAAGGTCCTTGATCGCATTCCCACCCCACCCCGCGAGACGGACCAATCAGAGGTGAGCCACACCCTTGTCAGCCCCTCTAGGCCCAACATACAATTTTTGTACACAGGGGTATCTATTACCCAAACTACTGGGCATTCGTGGAAAAGAAGAACAGATTAAGTTACTGGCCCGAACACAAGATCTATGGAGGCGTACACTTGCGCTCCTTGAAACTCGGTTTTAAAACCCTACTTGGGTTTGTGGCCGGATGATGCAGAGGCTAAACCACACTGCTGAGGTGACTAGAAGAATAAGTTACTTGGTAATTTACAGGAGAAATTTTACAATAGCCGAAAGAAAGTTTATATATTAGAAAAAAGTTGGTTGCATAGTTAAAAATTTGAACCCCTCCTCCTGTACGTCTGCGGATGTAGCTACAGAAATATAAAATTGGTGGCCATTACCTGGGCTGGTGTACTCGCCTTCTGTGTTAACACACACACTCAGTAAGTCGACGATCAATAAACAAGGGATCTTGAAAAAGCCGCCACTTTTATACCTGAGGGGAGGTTAGAGAGGGTTCTGAACCAAATCCCGACACACCCTCTCATTTTTCTTGGCCGAATAAGAATCTACAAGAAGCCTGTGAAAGGCTGAAAAAATCTAATTGGCCAGATTCAAAAGCTGACGGGATTTGAAGGAAGTGTTGCAAATCTTGAATTAACAAAATAATTGAACATTAATTTAGTTGAGAAAACATAAGAACACAAAACTTATTTAAATCACTAGTTCTTCCACCGTGCACCAGAGTGCATGACTATAGTTTTTGTAAGGACACCTATGGAGAAAAGTTCAAACTTCTTCTTGTACACTAAAAAAACCATACATAAATCCAGTCAGTATAGACAACTTCAAAATAACACATTACTAAATTATTCAGTGGTGACATCTTCTGGTAAATATCCCAAATTCATGCATTAGTGGTTTCAAGTTTAGTTTGATAGATAGAGTTCCTTGAGGCGCTTCTTTTAAATGTGCGGAGTTGAGGTGTACCTCCCGGTAAAGGCTTCCCCCCAAAGGTCCTTCCGTGGGGTGATACAGAAGAAATTTGAATGAAGAACATTTTCACATTGAAATTTTATAGATGTTCAAACATATCTTGCTGAATGTCTTTGTTAGAAAATTAATTTGGAAAACAATATTTGAAGTCCTTTGGCCATCGTAGAAACCTAGGTATGCCGATTTTGACGGGAAGACCGGACGCCGCTGCCGATACCCAGGTGAGGTTCCCTGGACCCCCAAAGTACACTCAGATACACCTCTCCCCCTACTATGAGAGGGGTAGTCGTGGTGATGGTCGCCGCAGGTCAGATGTTGAAGTTCAGTCCCTAGATGGTTTGGCGGTAGAGTTACCGCACTTCAGCCCTTGCCGGAAAGATAGAGTTCCGGCGCGCCGCTCAGAAGGATACTTCACTAGAGTGGAGTGGGCCCTTACCCCACTCCGGTATCGCTCGCCAGATGTTGAGATACGGCCGCGGACGGCTGAGAGGGTACTGAAACAATAAGTATCTGGGCGACAGAAATTGTTTTGCTGGATCATAAGAGTACAATATTTATTTGCTTTTTGCAAGCGGTAGGAAGGCGGGCGGCATTTATGGATAGCGTGTGTCAGCAATGCGTGGATTAATGAGACGGGGGCAAGGTAATGGCCACCAGGTACTGGCTAACAGGAATTTTCTCGGAGGGAAAATTTTACAACAGTAAATATAATACCTACTTATTATAATAGGGGCCGAAGACCTCCCTATTGGCATTAAATACATTTTAAGATGGACGACGCTTCTTAAAAGAAAGAGTCTTGCCAGTGTTTAGTGGCGCGTGAATTTACACAGGTTTAACCTGAGAGAGGTGAACCCTAAATACCCTCTCCGTGGCTGGGTTACTGCCCAATAAGGTAACCGGGCTTAGAAAATCTAAAATGATACATGGCCCATGGAATCTGGGGGCAAGCTTGCCAGCAGGTTTCAACCATGACCTGTTTCCAACTTTTAAATTGATGGGTCTACGTCCACGATCATATCCTTATGTAACCTTTTCATGGGAAACTTTAAGACTGGTTTTAGCCTTCTTCCATAGATCTCAAATATTATCGGGATCTATTGTCTCTGTGACCAAAAATTAGAGAACGAAGTGTTAGGAATAAACTTAAACATGAGAGATGCTGGAGTGAACTTGTGTGACTATGAAGTGCCGAATTTAGACCAAAAGCTAACCAATGCAGGGACGTATCCCGCCTGGAATGATCTTCATGATGAAATGCAATTAAGGCAGAACGGAGATTACGATTGACCCGCTCCGTCAGAGACGGATGAGGGTAATAAGCAGAAATTGTTACGCGTGAGATTGACAGGTCAAAAGAGAATGTACGGAATAAGTTGGACGTAAATGTCTTAGCCTTATCAGAAACTATATATTGAGAAGGACCAAAAGAAGAAAAAATAGTATTCAAACAAGATATTGTAGACTGCGAGGTTGCCAGCTTAGTCGGAAATAACCATGGGAATCTAGTGCAGCCGTCTACACACACCAGAATGAATAAATTTCCGTTCCCCTTGGATTGTGGGAAAGGTCCGGCGTAGTCTATATATAGGCGTTCCATGGGGCGAGACCCTTGATGAGATGACAAGAGCCCTAGCTTACTGGGCAAGGTGGGCTTACTAAGCAAGCAAGATTTACAAGCTTTCACCATTTCTCTAATTTCACCGTCCATACCTTTCCAAATGAACATCTCTCGGATATTTTCCCGAGTTTTGAAGATGCCTAAATGCACCTTTCATGGGATTTCATGATAGTACACGAAGATCATAGGCACAAGCACAGCTGGAACCACAACTTTCATTTTTGATCGTGCATCGAAGGGCAAAATAATCCCCGTTTCTCAACACATAAATGACATGTTCACCAGAAGAAAGGGTTTCTATTACAGGAGCCAGCACAGGATCTTCACGTTGATATTTTTCAATATCCTGAAATAACACAGGGGCATCATTTAGAATAGCATTAATCCCCAAAGGTATGGGCGTGGGAAGATATGAACTATCTTCCTGTTCGGTGGTCTCAACTTCGTGAGAAAACATGCGGCTTAGTCCACCGCAACTACATTTTCAGATCCTGTAATATGCCGCATATCAAATTAGAAAGCAGAAATCCTGATTGCCCATCGGGCTATACGACCCGTACTACGAGGCCTAGGTAATACCCAACTTAAGGCTTTGTTATCCGTTTCTAGGTCGAATTTGACATGTAGCAGATAGAGGCGGAACTCTCTAGTGCAAATAAAACTGCCAAACCCTCAAGTTCTTATATAGAATATTTGGCCTTTTGAGCCGATAACGTCCTAGAAGCATAGGCCTTCCGAGTTCCGTTTCCTGAAGAAGGACAGCGGTAACCGCCGATGACGAGGCGTCTGTTTGAACAATGAATTTCTTAGAGAAATATGGCATGGCTAATACAGGGCGTTACAAAGATCTCCAAAAGCTACTTGCTGAGACGGCCCCATTCAAATTTGACGCCTTTCCTACGGAGTATGTTCAAGGGCGCCGCCCAGTTAACGAAGTTAAGAATACATTTCCTGAAAAAATTCACCATGCCTATGAACCTGGCAATGCCTCTGATGTCCTTAGGAGGCTTGAAGTCACGAATAGCCTGAGTTCTGGAATGGTCAATGGAAACACCATCGGGCGACACGATGTGCCCTAAGAAGGACATAGAAGGTTTAGCAGAAGCTACCCTATATTGTTTGACAGTCAACTCAGCTTTCCGAAGTCGATTAAAGACTTCCTTCAGATGATATACGTGTTCTTCAAAGGTCTCAGAAAACACGACGGCATCATAGAGATATTCGAATTTGCCATCCGAAAAGACCCTACCTAGCAGTCTTGTAAGAACAGCTGCCCCCGTGGGGAAGCCAATAGGCATGCGGTTGTATTCATACAAGTTCCAATCCTTGGCGAAAGCCGATAGATATTTAGATTCTTCTGCTAGAGGTTTCTGGTTATATGCCTGATTAAGATCAAGGATGGTAAAGAACTTGGCCTTTCGAAACCATAAAAAACAAGAGTGAAGAACAGGAAGGGGCACAGATTGTAACACCACCTTACGGTTCAAAGCCCTGTAATCAATCACAGGCCTGAAGCCGCCTTGCAGTTTCGGCACAAGAGAAATGGGCGATGAATACGCCGACTTAGATGGTCGAATTATTCCATCCCTTAACATCTGATTGATGATTTCCTTAAGACCCTTAATTTTAGGTGGGGACAGTCTATAAGGCGGAAACCTAAGTGGAATCGAATCCGTAACCTCAATCTTATATTCGATAAAGTCAGTGACACCAAGAGTATCAGAAAATATATCAGGAAAGGACTGACACAACTTTCGAATACTTTCAACCTGCTCCTCAGGTAGATATCTAAAATCTAACAATATCTCAGCCTGGGTAGGCGAAACAGATGAACACGACGCAGAATTACATTTCAAAAGAGGAATGTTACGGTTACTATCAAATTTGAAGGTGCACGGCTTGCTCTGAATGTCGAGCACAAGACCGGTAGAAGACATCAAATCGGCCCCCGATATTACAGGGCAAGGCAAGTGTTTAGCCACAAATAACTTCACTTTCCAAGTAAACTTTGAAATACGAATTTTAGCAAAAATTGAACCTAAAATTTCTAATGGAGATGAGTGAGCCGAATTGCATTTAACCGAAGAGGAGCTATAATCCGGAATCTTACAAACAGTGTTTAATTTAGAGTACCATTCTTCCGAAATTATGGAACACACACTCCCTGAGTCTAATATGGTGGTGACGAGTTCATGATTTACTTCAATTCTAAGGAATGGTACGAATGCAGGGATCTCTGCCGCAATTTTGAGGCATTCTCTGGGGACTTCAATGGATGAATTAGAAGCAACTTTACCCTTACCAGAACTTTTACTGGGTTCAACAGGGGCTGAGCCTCGGGAAGGTGGACATACTGACTCAGCCGATGACACCTTCTTCTTCGTAATGTGCCATCTTCTAGCGAAGGTTAGCGGTCAACATGGCGATCTTGAATTTGGATGCAGCGACACGGAAGAGAGCCATCGTGTCCAACCCATACCAGTCTACGAGGTTCTTCATCCATAGAGTTCGTCGTCTACCAGGACTCCTACGTCCTTCTATTCTCCCTTGTACAACAAGCTGCAGGATTCTGTACTTATCATTCCGCATTATATGGCCGAAGTATTCCAGCTTCCGCCTTTTAATGGTCAGCATGACTTCAGTCTTCTTTCTAAGTCGATCCAACACCTCGGAATTCCGCATTTTGTCAGTCCACGAAATGCGAAGCATCCGTCTGTACACCCACATTTCGAATGCTTCCAGTCTTTTACAGAGGGCTTGAGTAAGTGTCCAGCCTTCCATTCCATAAAGTAACGTGGGAAAGACGTAGGCACGGACCAGACGGAGCCTTAGGTTTAGTTGTAGGTTGCGGTTGTTGAGCAGTTTCTTCATCTGCATGAAGATGCTTCTCGCATGTTCAATGCGGACCCGTATTTTTGGGCTGCAGTCCCATTTCTGGTTGAGGTAACATCCTAGATACTGGTACTGGTGAACCCTAGCAATTGGTTCATTCTCGAGAACGTCTTGCCGTTTACTGATGACCATGAACTGGGTTTTCTAAATGTTTATTTTCAGTCCTCTGTTGTTGTAAGCAACATTTACTTTGTCTAATAATACTTGGAGGTCTTCTGCGTTTGCTGCTAGCAATACCGTGTCGTCAGCATAACGGAGGTTGTTTAGACGTTCCCCGTTGATAACAATGCCTATGGTAGACGGTTCTTCCAGAGCTTCTGCAAGGATAGTCTCTGAGTAAATGTTGAAGAGTAGAGGCGATAATACGCAGCCTTGTCGAACGCCACGGTGGATGTCTATTTCTTCTGACAGGTTTTTCTCAATCTTGACTGCTGCTTTCTGACCCCAGTACAAGTTGGCAATAATCCGAATATCTCGGTCGTCAAGTGCGATGTTCTGCAGAATTTCCATCAACTTTCAATGCTGCACTTTGTCAAATGCCTTTTCGTAGTCTATGAAACATGCATAGACATCCTTGTTCATTTCAAGCAACGCTGGACAAGTACTTGAATACAGAAAAGTGCATCTCTGGTCCCAAGACCATTCATGAATCCGAACTGTGTTTCAGATATCACTTCTTCACACTTAGCACGGATTCTGCAATGAATCACCTTTAAGAATATCTTTAGGATATGGCTCATCAGACTGATGGTTCTGTGCTCTTCGCATCCTTTGGCATTTGCCTTTCTAGGGAGAGTGATAAAAGTGGACCTAAGCCAGTCTTCTGGGATTGTTCCAGTTGAGTAGATTTTGTTGAATAGCTCTGTCAGAATACTGATACCATTGTCATCCAGGAGTGGGAGGAGTTCTGCATGCACTTCATCAGTTCCGGGGGCATTTCCATTCTTCGTTTGGCGGATGGCACGCCTCACTTCGTCCTTCAAAATGGCAGGACCTGTGTTTGTCTCATTCATGCCATGTTCGTTAGGTCTATCATCGTTGAACAGTTCTTTTATATATGATTTCCAGACCCTGAGTTTTTCAGTGATGTCAGTCACAATGCGGTTGTTCTTATCCACCAGAACATGATGCCCTCTATTACGATATAACCCAAGGCACTCCTTTACTTTTTTGTGTAGATTAAAGGCGTCATATTTTTGCTGCAGTATTTATACCTCTTGTCTTCTTTCTGTCATCCACTGTTCTTTTGCAGCCACAATCTTCCTCTTAATTTCTTTGTGCACTTGGTTGTATTCATTCATCTCTCTGTTCTTCCATTTCCGCCTCTCATCCATGAGTTCCAGTATCCCATCGGTCATCCACGGTTGTTTCTTGATCTTTTTATCACGTGTTAAATGTTGTTTCCCCGTGCCCGTAAGAATCTGTTTCATTTCTGCCCACAAGACTTCTATACCTGTATCAACATTCATTTTATCGAAACCTTTAGATAGGTCATGCTGAATCCTCTTACGAATCTCTTCGTTCTTGATCTTGCTGATGTCTATCCTCGCAGGTCTCATGGTCTTACGAACTGTCTTAAAGCGCAGTTGGATGCATGCCACCACAGGGTTATGGTCTGATCCGATGTCTGCTCCAGGGTAGGTTTTAACCGATTTGAAAGTTGCGGACGCGCAGGTTCACCAGAATGAAATCAATCTGAATTCGGACGATGTGTTCTGCGGTATCTTGAGGTGACTTCCAGGTGTAGAGTCGCCTGGCTGGTGGTTTGAACCAAGTATTAAGCACGACAAGATGTTCTTCCTGGCTGAACTGCACTAGCCGACGTCCCCTCCCGTTCCTAAAGCCCAGTCTAAATGGCCCGACCGTGTTACTGACTCTGCCTTTTCCGATCTTTGCATTGAAGTCTCCGAGAATTATGTTCATCTCATGTTTTTTGTGATGTCCAACACACGTTTGACCTGACTGTAGAATTCCTCCACCTCAACGTCGTCTTTGTCAGCTGTGGGTGCGTATAATTGTATGATGTTGACATTGACTGGACTGGCCTAGAGCTGCAGTAGGGCTATTCTCTCTGAGTATGGTACAAAGTTTCGAACAGCACGGTTTACAGCTTGCGACAGGATAACAGCCACCCCCTGACGGTGATTGGTGTCATCGTTTCCAGCACAGTATACAGTGTGCTTGCCCATAGTACACTGTCCCGAACCTGGCCAACGCATCTCGCTGATTCCCAGGATGTCTAAGTGCATCCTCTTCATTTCATGGATGGTATTACCAATCTCTCCTATTTCAAACTTACTTCGTGCATTCCATGTAGCAATCTTGATAGCTGACCGGGAGATTCTAAGGGCCCTCTGACCATCTAAGGTCCGCCGGGGACTGAGGGCCGTGTTTCTTGTGTTTTGAGCCATGTTGATTGTACTAGGAATAATTCATAATGCGGTGGTTTTCCGTTGCCTTCCGCATCGCAGTATCACATCCGTACCGCTGTTTGAGCTCCGCATGTGACCATCTGATCTTGAACCCTTTTGGTGCGTGAAGTCCTCTTCGGCCTCAAGTCAGTTCTGTTGAAGCTGCAGCGCTCCAACAAGATGGGTTCCAGTGGCATTTCCTCCACTGAGTGCCATCACCCTCCCTGGGGGGCAATTCCTCCACCCGAAGCCGTTCACCCCCCCCAGGGGAGCCAGGTAAAATAACCGCCACTTGACATTCGGCATGCAGTCGCTGGCTGCATGGTCCACACCGTTACCATTGCAGGAGATCTAGGCCAGACAATTTAACACGAGCACTGGGGCTTATTTTTAACACATTCAAGGAGAAGGATCTCCCAGTTTTCTTTTACAGGACATTCATATTCAAGAGCACTTTTGCTCCAAAACATTACCAAGTTCACCAAGTTCACATTACAAGGAAGAGCTTACATGCTCTACAAATTCTACTAAGGAGACTGAGGTCCCAAACTCTTACGGCCTACTCAAGGAAGCCTTTACCTTTGCACAATAAACTTTACAAATCCTAGCCTCTCTGGGCACAACCTACAATTAACAAGACTGTAGTAGTTGTATTTTAAGAAATAATACAGGGGTATCGAGTACCCATACTACCGGGCCTTCGTGAAGAAGAACAGGTTAAATTACTGGCCCAAACTCAAAATTTTATGGACGCGTACACTTGCGCTCCTTGAAATCAAAGGTTAAAACCCTACTTGGGCTTCCAGAGGCTAATCCCAAACTACTGAGGTGACTAGATGGACACGTTACTTTACAATTTACAAGTGAAGAACAGTTACGAAATCGTAGTCATCTCAACATTAATTGAAGGGGAATTCGAGAGGGTATCGCACTCTCTATCCCCGGATTGCAGTTGAGTACTTGTGACTAACTTGAACTTTTACATGAGCAGAAAGAAAGGTTTACATTTTAGAAAATTTACGGTTACATTACCAAAGATAGGGAAACTTCCCCTCGGATCGACTTGCGGAGATAACTGCTGAGTTAGAAAGATGCTGACCATTTACCTTTGCTGGTGTTCTGCTTGCCGATGAATAAGGCACCCGCCTCCTGTCTTAGCACACACACTCAATAACGCGACGACCAGTAAGACAAGTTCGCTCGAAAAGGCGTCAGCTTTTAAATCCGAGAGGAAGGTTCGAGAAGGCTCTGCACTAAAACCAGACACACCCTCTCATTTTTATTGGACAGTCGAAAAGTTACAAGAAGCTAATGATTGGAAGGAAAATAAATACACACAATTTTCTATTGGTTAAGATCCTTAGTTGGCGGGATAAGTAAGAAGTGTTACAAACCTTGATGTATCAAAAACATGGAGAGTCAGTTCAGTTCAGTCAGAAAACCTATGAACACAAAATTTCTTTAAATTTCTAGTTATTCCACTTTGCAGCAGAATGCACGACACAAGTTCTTTAATAGAAACGTCTATGGAGAAAAGTTCAAACTTCTTGAAATACTTGTTGTAAATTATGATAGACCAAAAATCAAAAGATATCCAGTCAGTTTAGGAAACTTTAAAATAACACATTACTCCATCACTTCAGTCGTGACATCTGTTGATCAACGTCCCAACTTCTTGCACAAGTTGTTTCAATTTTTGTGTGATAGATAGCGTTCTTCGAGGCGTTTCATATAAATACACGGGGTTGAGGTGTACCTCCCGGTTCAGTTCCCATACGAAACTTGAGTGGGTCACTAGTTGCACTATGCGATATTATGCAATTCAATCTAAACATTTCAACTCTATTTCCAAGAAATCATTTGCGAGTCTACCCCCAAGAAATGCCTCATTTAATTCCTTGATGCATGTAGGAATAACCGTGGTATCGGAAAACGAGGGTGCAACCTTCAGTCAATCGCCACTGCTCTGCGTTTAGGGCAGTCACCAGGTGGCAGGTTCACTATTAGATGTTTACCCAGTATTTTTTTAAACCGACACGGACAGGTCTTACGGCGACAATGAGACAGGGAAGGAAGTTACTCTGGCCGTAGTTTGCCTGGTGTGGAAACTGAAAACCACGGAAATCAATATTCAAGTTTGCTGAGGTGGGGTTTGATCCCATTTTCTCCCGACAGTTATGGGGTCACTCGCTCTATGGAAACATCTTAGTTAAGTTGCAACTAAGCTCTGATTGGGCTCAATTATAGTTAACCCGATCAAAAATTATTTCTGAATGTAATCAGTAAAGTTACAATCATCGTAGAACGCGAGTCTTCAGAGAAGCACGGACTTTTTTCACATGGGTAGGCCAGAGGGAAATACATTACTCTGTTTTGTACTTTTTAGCATAAGGGCATTATGTGGCTATCATCGTGGCGTGAGACTAAACAGACATTCAATATGATAACTCCTGAGCAAAATTAGAATGTCACTTTCGAGATTTCAGGGTAACTTATTCAAATAGGGGAGTGGAAATGCCTTAACCCGTTCACTGTCACGTGTTTATTCCGGCTCCATTCTCCACGACGTGGGGGCTGTATTTACTGCCTGTAAAATGAGGCGACCTTAAGGGGGAACAAAGACTGTCAACTTGGGAGTGTCGTTTGGTGACCAAGGTTCCGCTAGCTGAGTCTGGCGCCTCTACGGTTTGAGGTGCTCGAGTCTTAGGGAGGCCTCCTTTTCTTTTGCCGATACCTTCACTTCTCCTCCATTTTCCCTCTGATTAGTGTTAATAGAGGATGGTTGCCCAGTTGTACTTCCTCTTAGAACAATATCACCACCACCGTCTCGACAACGTAGTACACGATTATCTAAATCCCAACAAGCTGCGAGCAAATGAACTAATGCTGGGGCTCCAAAGTTACCAAGCTCTCGATGCGATGTATATCGATTACTACGATGTATCGATTGCAATTTTATTTTCAGTAGTAAATTGCGAGTATAAGTTACTGTCGTTACAAGTAATTCAATTACTTGGCAACTATATAAGTAAGATATTCGTGCTCATGACACAAGCTCGTATTACTACGTGTTAACGGTACTGATGTCGGACCAGAGTACAGTTTACTGTATTGTTACATCCCGATTGTTACAGAGCACTTCATAGGCTAGTATTACCTGTTCTACGGATTCCATCATCATTGTCTTAGCGTTGTCCGCAATGGAGCGCGGTGTGCTGTTTCTTGCAAGCCAATCTTCACTTGGTTCTATAAGAGCATCATTTGAAACAATATGAACATCCCTCATGTCTTCTTGAAGGTGTTTCTAGGACCGACCACGTGGCCTGTTTTCAGTCGGTGTGATGCGAAGTGCCCTCTGTACACATTACATGGCCAGACCAAGTGGGTTATAAGATAATAGCAGAAACACTCTCGTAAGTGCATAGCTTACCGACGAGGCAGCGCCACTACCACTATCTAGCGGCTCGCAGTGTAAAAACGAACAGCTGTGATTGCTCCTTGCGGCTTCTATGACATATTGCCTAAACCAGAGGTCCCGAAATTGTATCGTATTGGTTTTAAGTTTTAAGTTTTGAACGAATTATGGAATACCTTTTCAAGTACAAAATATTTGATCTGCGGTTATAACATTATTGTATTAGTCACGAAATAAAGCATGGAAAGTAACATCCATTTTAGGCCTACACTTAGACCAAATCTACTGGATTTTTCATTTGATAGTTTACCGTCTACAATTTTAACGTGTCACATAATTCAAAATATATTATTCTACTGTACACATGCTGTTTTGCACAAATTGGAGTTTTGTCATGGCAAATTTCTGTAACAATTTGCATACAACTAGAGGCCAGGCAACCATATGTAAGAACACCCATGCACATACCACAATTATATACATACTATATTATGTACCGTACATCCCAATGCACTTGAACATGAAATTACATATGCGTTATTTTCTGTAGTTTGGCATTTTTCTTTTTCTACTGAGATGTGTAAGAACCATTTGTTTTATATACGAAATCTTTATTGAGGACTGTCAATTTTTTATGGGCCAACAAGGAATAACAATTGTCACACAGATCTTCTACACCAACATATTCATTCAATAAATTCTTCACTAAGTTGTCTTTGACATCATAAGTGCTTTCGCATATGAATTTATTTACATTATTCTCAAAATCACTGGACATATTAGAACACAACATGTGAGAACATTCCTTGGGGAAAATCATGTTACTTGATTCATATTTCTTCACTAATATGAGGAAGTTTTCAGGGTCATGGGAATTAAGTTCAAGGGACATCAAAACATTTTTATACTCATTGTCAGTGGCGGCTCGTGACAAAATTTTTAGGGGGTTCACATCATTTTTGTTCATGTCTCAAATCAGCAGAAAAGTAACATAGGTACATAAATCATTTCACTAAAAGTTCCTTGTACGGTTCCTTCTTCACAAATAATGTGGTAGAACCCCTGTAACCGAGGATAAATTTTATACGAAACTAATTTGTTAATGTAGAACAAAAGTAAAATTCACAATAACTTTACTACACTGCGAATATTGCAGGATTGGTTTTTAAACAGCACGAAGTTCACCTGGGTGTTAGTGTAGAACCAAACCAAACCCCATGGCCTACCAAGCGATTGCTGCTCAGCCCGGTGGTCTGCAGATTACGAGGTGTCGTGTGGTTAGCACGACGAATCCTCTCGGCCATTATTCTTGGCTTTTTTGACCGCCATCTCACCGTCAGATAGCTCCTCAATTGTAATCACGTAGGCTGAGTGGACCTCGAACCAGCCCTCAGATCCAGGTTAAAATCCCTGACCTGGCCGGGAATCGAACCCGGGGCCTCCGGGTAACAGGCAGGCACGCTACCCCTACACTGCGGGCAGGCTGTCTTAGTGTAGAACAATAGTAAAATTCATAATAGCTTTACTGCACTGCGAACACTGAAGGATGCGAGCACTATTCCTGGTTTTTAACAGCACGAAGTTCATCTGGATATGACGAGAAGCATAGAAGGAATGTGTACCGCATTTACCGGTAATTTTTTAAAATAATTATTTCCGAATTGACCCCAATAGTCTCCACATTATCTCGGTTAGTCAGGGTTCTACTGTATCACATGGTAATTGTTCTCATTTTGCAAGTTATAGCCACTACTCTAAACAATTTATAGCATGCAGTACAACCAACAACACTAGATCATGCTTATTTAAATGATAGCATTTAGATTAGCAACTCACGTAAATGCTGATTATTTGTACAGGAAAGCAATCCTTCTGTCCTTCAATCGCGAAAATTTCTCAATCACTTTACGACTGAAGTCACTGATGTTGTTGACAAATCTCTTCTCAATAGCAAGCATAGCCAGCGCTGACAGTCTTTCTCCAGTCATGGTGTTCCTCAGAAATGTTTTAATTCGTTTCAAAGTAGAAAAACACCTCTCAGGCGGTGTGGACACTTGTGGAAATGTGTCCCTATCTAGTTCATTGTCAAGCAGAAACTGCAACATGGAAATGGCCCCATCAGCTTTCTGAAAGTCATTTCTCATATACAATACTTCTAGTTCAGTCTTCAGCTGTGTCTTATTTAGGCAGGGATACATATGCGCCACTGTATTTAGTTCTCTTTCTGGAAAAGAGTCTGAATAGACACCAAACGCACGCATATCAACCAGACTAGAAGCCAGTAAGTGAGAACGGAATGAAAATCGTTCTTCCATGTGAACAGTTATTACATCACACACTTCTTTAGCAGCTACTGAACGATCTGAGATTTTTCGCCTCTTTTGAGAGAGTTGATCATTGGAGGATATATCAGCGTCCAAGTCCGTGGTGCAGTCCCTGACTTTCTCAACATGCCTTCGGAATTCTGAAATATGTTCTTTCACTTTAACTGCATCGATATTTCTGTGCTGTAGTAATTTGAAAAGAATGTCTGCATGTGGCATCAAACGGTGAAAGAATTGTAGCCAAAACATAAATTCCGTATCTCTCAAACTGTAGAGAAGTCCGGAACTCTCCCGCCTCGTAACATCGTCAACATAAGATGAATTTCGAATTTCTTCGAGACATTCCATTAAATTGTCCGTGTTCTCATATACGGTTTGGACTAAACGAGCTGAGAAATTCCATCTGGTGGTTATGGTCATCGGAAGCCTCTTCTCTTCCAGCGAATCCAAAACTTTCGTTCTCTGTGCTGATCGAGAAAAGAATGCTGGAAAGGCTGTTAAGTTGGAATAAAATATGCTACACGAACTATTTATAGATGCCGCTTTCCGTAAAATTAAATTAAACTGATGAGCATAACAATGGATGTAATAAGCTTGAGGGTAAATCTCCCTTATTCTGGCCTGCACCCCGTTTCTACCCCCACTTAATACTGCGGCTCCGTCGTAGCATTGTCCAATAACTTCCTGTCTGTGGCTCCCCGCGTGGCGTTCCAATTCTGCATGAGCAATTCCAAAAATAGACTCCGCGTCTTGAGCTTTCGGGTTGACAAAACCCCAGTACCTTTCAACCGGAACCCCTCCAACTTCATATCTATAAACAATTACATTTGTTGCAATGTAGAAACATCTGTCGTTTCATCAGTCATAACTGCCAAATAATGAGCGGCATGAATCTCATTAGATATTTCATCTCTGCACACGCTCAACATGCAATCAAGAAGTTCATTTTGAATAGTGTGGGAAGTACCTTTAAAAACGGTAGCACTTTCTAAATGCTCTTTCATTGCATTGTCAATAGAGCTTACAAAGTTTACTAGTCCCCTGAAAATCCCAGGATTATCAGAAGTATCGCTTTCATCGTGGCCGCGCAGTGACAGTTCGAAAGCTCCACAAAACTTAACACAGTCGATTAATCGAGACAGTATATACCTATTTGCATCGACTTGCTCGTTATGTTTCTTAATCGATTCACGGTAAGCGGAATCCAGCTGCGTGGTGATATTGACACGGCCTAGCATAGAGAATTCAATACTCGCGTTTTTGTGTGCATGAGAATTTTCATGTTTATTTATTTTTCCACTCAAATGAGCAAGGTCTGTGCACCCAGCTGAATTCCATACATTTCTTTCTTTGCTGAACAATAAACAGGGCAAACAAAACAACGCATTCCTAGATCTACATCCACAGAGCCACTTGCATGTTTCGTACACTTCTCTCTTAAACTTACGCCTGTACTCGCGTTTATCAGTTTTTGTAACTTTTTCAATAACCAAATCTGGTCTGTCCGGTCCAAGCCTTTTAATTTCTAACTTATCCTGATAGGCTAATATTTCACTAGTTAAAATTACCTGAACCGAATTCATTTCCTCTTACACAAAGAATACCACGGCACGGTCACAAACCATACAAATACAGAAGCAAAACACAACACACAAATTAATTTAACTTGAAAAGATTTTCCAGTCACAAGGTTAAGCAAACTTCTTCCCGCGATTACAAATACCTGTTCACAACGAGCTAGAAAATGCCTATTCAGAATTAGGGTACTAGCGAAATCTGCCGGTAACGTAATGCAATAGTAGCTCCTGGGAGGCTGTGGCTAACAGTAATAGGGGAGGTGGCGGACCCTTGTGGTCAACTGTAATACTGCCTCTAGGTTGAGGGTGGCTCTAGACGACAAGGCACGTACCTTACCGTGCTCTTCGCTAATGGGAATATCAGTGCAGAAAACCATGACGTCATCTGCTTTGCGCATGCGTATAGTCTTCAGCACAATAGCGCATTACCCAGTGTGCTCGCTGCACTGTCAGTCAAAATGAACAACTGTCAGTGTAACGGAGCTTCGATATAAGTCGAATGCTTTCGATCGATTGTCGAAATCAGGTCGAAAGAAAGGAAAGTTTTAAATTATCCATGAATTCGTAAATATGTATTAAAACTGGGTGTTCACGTGCTCCTGTGCTCCTGAGTGCCCACCGCCACTGCTCATTGTTTGTCAGTCTTGTGATTGCCCATCCAATAATAAAATTGTCTACCTTTGCCTGTGTGGTTTGCACATTACTGTCGATGATCTCATTTTTCATTACAATTAGGTCTCTTATCACTTACGTTTAATATTCCATTCACAGTGTATCTCATTTTCAAATAATTGTATTTGTTTAGGAATACTGCAGCATCTGCCTCACAATTGCTTTCTTGTGATGGGGATAGTAAGATATTTATCTAACAGTTCTTAAAGCACTGTGAAGTTTAGGTGCATCTGGAGCTATAGTATTGCCCTATTTACCCCTGACAATGGCAAATGCATTTTCTAGAATATTTTGTGCCAGTCTTCTAGTGAAGATAAATTGAAAATCAAATTGCTCCATCAATTCTGACAGCAAACTCTTAAGAGCGGTGATATTATCTACCCAACATTGAATACACATTGGTTTGAGTTTACTATTAGTACCTCTGTTTAACATAATGTTCTGCTTAAGACATTTTCCAACTTCTACCAATTTTTCTAAATTATTAGAATTACTGCAAAGGTGTTTTCTATACTACTTACGGCTAGGGACACTACATTTTGAGGAATTGAAGATGTCAAATAATATGACACATATTTCAATTAAATCAGCTGTAATAGCAGCAGAGGGTGGTATTGAATTAAATCGAACATGCACCCTTATTCCACAAGCAACAGATTGACTCACAATCCGAAGATCTGAACACACTCTAGTTGGTGGAAAGGAGGAAGTGAAATATATTGTTTTCTTAATTTTGAGGCCAGTCTGGGAACAATATTTGTTATAAAATTCTTCAGTATGAAAACAGCAACAAATTTCCCCTCCTAAATTGAAATCATACTTCTTTAGATTGTTCTTAGTGATTTTATCAAGTCAAGGGCATCATAGAAAAAGTACATTTTTCATCAATTACTTCAATGTACGGTTTGTCTGAACTTATCCCCAAAATTGTCCACATTTTAATATTGTTTGCCCCTTGATCACAAACTACAGTCTTGGGTATTAGTCCAGTGTCCTGAATTTTCACTAATGCATGAATTAACATATATTCAATACCCTTCCCTGACATAGCATCTCTGGCCAAAAAATATCCCATAATTTGCTTGAAATTGAGGTACAGACTTTTAACCATTATGAACAAAGCCTGATTACATAACTCTCTCTCAGTGACATTCAAGTCAGAAAAGATTTCTGAACCTGTTCTCTAAACCCTTTGAACAAGTCATATTGAGCACTTTAGGTCAACAGACACTTAAGAGATATTTCATAAATTACCAATGATCTGACTTTTTCTTGGGGTTTCATATTTTCACACTTAATTTGGTATCAAATCAAGAAACTTGCCATTCGTACCAATCTTTACCTCCAAATTTAGTAGCCAACTTCTCAATGACCGTCTCCAAGAACCTGTATGATTTTGGAGAACAGAAATGCAGGGCCAAAGCAAAACTCTTATTTTTATTTGAGTATCTCCTCCCCTGAGCCTTCCTGCACTCAAGTTTAGTCAGGAGTTTATAAAGTTATCTGCTAAATCACTACCTACAAAAATTACCTTGACAAACACTAATATCCTTTTCTGTAGTTTTACTTCTCAATTTAGAATGATTTGAAGTACTTAGCTTATCATTCATCACACAATTCTGTTTCTTATATCTGGAAACTATTTTTTTGCAATGATCTGCACCTTTTGCCATTTGCGAACACTTTGTGTACTCTTGAAGGTGTCATTACTAACCACATAACTTTCACCACCCACTGTTGTTTCTGACTCTTGTTTCTCTTCTCTCTTCCTCTTCTTTGGGCTTCTCCTGGGATTGATTTCCTTCGCAGATGGCCGAAATGAGGGGATAGATCCAGGCAAAGTTCTGAAAAGATCAAGTAAGAATTAAAAACTAATAAAACTATCTTGTATAAAGTCTACATAATCCCAAATCCAAACGTGCTCGAAGTAGGCTACTTACCCCTGACTTAATAAATTCTTGTTTCTAAGGACTTTCTATACAAAACGATCTGAGCATACAACATCACTTTTGTTCAATGTTCTAGTCCATCTCTTTTGAACATATCATCCAGGTCTGCTCGTCTGTTCCGAATAAGCCATTCATTGGATCTAATAAAATCAGTAATATCAATTAGTACATCACCTTCCACTGCCGTAAAATCAACTACCGTATTCATTCTATATAAAATGAAGTTGTGTAAACACAAATATAACAAACATCTAAACTCGTACTTACATTCCTTTATTTTTCGGAAATCTGTCGACAGGTTTTGACGCACATGGCCCGTTGTAATTATTGCAACCATATATAGCCCAAATACTGCATATTCCAGCCGTATATTCTTTAAACAACTCTTTAGAACCATGAGGAAAATAGGACTGGACTGAAAGGATAGAAGAATGATTAATCAACTGTATCCGAAGCAAAGCACAAAAATAATCATCAATCAGGTAGAATAAAAGGACAGTATTAGGAAAGGAATTAGAGAAGATTGTCCCCTATCGCCGTATTTATTTAATATGTTCATTGAGGAAGGAATTCAGATCATGAAGGAGAAGACAAAGGGAATAGAAGTCAATGGTAAAAGGATACATTGTATCAGATTTGCAGATGACGTCGTATTAATTGCAGACTCAGAAAAAGAAATGAATAGAATGCTGAAAGTCCTCTTAGGAACTCTTAAACTATGGAAATTAAACGTAAACAAACGGAAAACGAAAGTAATGGTAGTACGGAAAAACATGGAAGAAATCAAAACCAATATAAAAATTGATGACGTCAGAATTGGTCAGGTGAAACAATTCTGTTATGTTGGTAGTATGATAACAGAGGATAATAGATGCTTCCTGGAAGTAAAGAGAAGAATAGCATTGGCAAATTAGGCATTTATGAGCAAGAAAAACATTTTAACCAGCGCACACATGTATATAGATGTCAGAAAACCCTTTGCAAAATTGTTTTTATGGAGTACACTTCAGTATGGAAGTAAGAGCTGGACTCTGGGTAAATTATAAAGGAATGGACTTGAAGGTGCTGAAATGTGGATATGGCGGAAAACGACCAGAACGAGCTGGACGGAAAGAAAAACAAACCTGGAAGTCTTAAGGGAAGTTAGAGAAGAGAGAAAATTTGAAACGAAATGGAAAACAGGAAATTAAAATTTATTGGACATGTCATCAGACACAATAGTTTCATCACTAACATACTTGAAGGGCAAGTGCTGGGAAATAAAGGGAGAGGAAGACCTAGGGTGTAGTATTTGGACGACATCAAGAAGAGGTTTGGTTGTGCCAAATACATGGAACTGGAATGATTAGCGTATGAAAGAAAAGAGTGGGTGCATCGACAAGGCATTAGCCTTCAGAAGATAGATAGATTGATTGATTGATTGATTGATTGATTGATTGATTGATTGATTGATTGAGTGAGTGAGTGAGTGATTGATTGATTGATTGATTGATTGATTGATTGGTTGATTGATTGATTGATTGATTGATTGATTGATTGATTGATTGATTGATTGATTGATTGATTGATTGATTGATTGATTGATTGATTGATTGATTGATTGATTGATTGAACATTTGTCACTGAATTACTTCATAGTTGTTGATCCCTAGTTTTACGTCGACATCGCGAACCTCCAGAGGGATCCCCAGTCGCTGTTGCAAGTTGTCACGCCTACCTCCCGCTATTATCTTTAATTGTGGTTCAGGGTTCGAGGCCCATCTGATACGTAACTTTGAATTTGATGGTTCGATTCCCCTCTAGGTAACTTTATTCTAGAAGCCTCTGCGTCTTCCTTTTTGAACAAAGTAAGGTTCTATATAACCTCTGCTGGGAGACTTAATTTGTAAAGGCTAGTGTCTCATTATTTTTGCCAAAGATTTGTAAATGTATAATACTGAAATTCTTGGGTGAAAAGGAGATTCCTTTCTCCCCTGGATGTGAATTAACTAAGCTTCTAAGCTTGTCCGTTAGTTATCCGCTGTTAATCTCTATCATTGTTCTTCTTCTTGTTTGCTCAACATATTTCTCTTCATTAAAGGAACAACAACTTCCAATAAAGATAATTTTCAAAATTCAAACTTCGGTTCGTAAATTTTCCAGCCGTTAAGAAAGATCACGGAAAAACCCGTAACTGATATGAAGATGATGATGATGATTATTATTATTATTATTATTATTATTCAAAATAAAATGCACGCATGATCCAAATATGGGAGTACGTAGTTGCTGGTGGTAGCTTGCATGATTCTGCATGCTTAGTCCATCCTCATTGTTTACAGTGCCGTAATCTTATTATATAATACAATAGGAACTCACTAAAAGATTGAATAGTTTTCTTCGTATTATTTAGCTATGAAAATACTGAATGCTTAGTGGAATATTGATAGTCATATAACAATTATAATTTAAACATGAAAATGTATGGAAATGTAAATGTTACTCCGTTTGTCAGTTCTAGCTTTACTGCTCAATTTAAGCTCCTTGATGTTTTTTTGTTGTTGTATGCATTTAAAAATAAAAGTTCTGTTCCTCTTCAGGGAATACTGGATCCGCCTCTGAACACCGCTCTCTAGTCCACCGTGTTTACCTGAATGTACCTCCCTATAACTCTCCTGAACAAACCCCATTAACTTATACGTAGGTCTACAATTGCGGTTCAGGTGAAGACCATCTGAGCTCAATTTACCATCTCCTACCCCCCTTTCGGATTTTCAAATCTCACTTCCAATTCACCGCATACCCATTGCATAGTCTCATTTATATCCTCAATCCTATTCCATTCAATATGCCTCCTACACGCTATCCCACTGATAACTATCTCCGCGGCCTTATGATTCTTCCGTTCTGCAGTAACCTGATCCCACAAATCTCCTGCTTGCTTTATGTTGAAAATAACCATCTTCTCCTCATTCTCCTCCTGCTCTTTTGTTTTCCTCAACATCTGCCTTAATACTCCACTCTGGTTCCCTTTCCTCCACGTGCCTGACCAGAGCCTCAACCCCACCGTCTTCAGATCCAACCCTCTTCCGGTTAATTCTTCCTTCCTTCTCTCTTCCATCTTCTTCCACCTATCCTCTACTCCACGTTTCCCTTTCCTATTGCACCGCCCTCCCTCTGTAGCACTTCCCTGATCTCCATTTTCCCTCTGTTGTTCTTCCTGCAGTGCCTCAAACCTACATCTCCTGGTGGGTCCACACACTAAGGATAACCCAAGTTATCGTTTCCCTTGACTCTAAGACATTTGCCTACCTGTCTTTGTTTCCCTTTTGCCTACCTACCTGCTCTCTAAGGAACGGAAGACCCAACCCGGGAGTGTCCGTTACGGGCACATAGACCACCAGGAAACAAGGAAAGGAAGAAAAAAAGAGAAGAAGAAGAAGGAGAAGAATAAGAGGGTACTGCATTGAGTAAATGTGTGAGCCTTGAACGTTACCGACGATATGTAATTACTCCAGCTTAGCCTGGCTGTATCCGTGGTCGCTGGAGTCACAAAGGCCGGGTGTTCAGGATCGGATGCCACGTGATTTTTTAGATGAAAATACCATCGCTGTACCGACGGGGATTCGATCCTCAGCTTTTCCAGATGGGAAGCCAGCAGCTAAGCTACTGAGGAAATCATACCCACAACAATAATAATAATAATAATAATAATAATAATAATAATAATAATAATAATAATAATAATAATAATAATTTATTTATTTATTTATTTATTTGGCGTATGATGAATAATGACAACCTATAAACTATTTACACAACCAGTGAAAGATGAGTACAAAGTAAATACAAATTATCATATCTATACAGTCAAAGAAAGCAATTTACAAAGTTTGAAAATACAAGAAGAAAACACAATATATTTACATCGCTATCCACCTATCAACTCTGACAGTTCATATATACACACTGAGTGCGAGTGATGTACATGTCACTAAATGTGAATGTCCAAACCCGCCACCCACTTCACTGCTTCGGGTGTTGCTGTGTTGAGGTCTTCCATGGTGCCAGTGAAAGCACGGAGTGGACATTCCTGCACTACATGTTTCATTGTTTGTCGAACCTCCCCACAATCACAGTATGGAGAAACTGACCAGCCCCAGGTGTGTAAAGTAGATGCTGTTCTACCTACTCCACATCTCATGCGGTTTAGTCTACTCCAGGTGCAACGTGGCAGATCAAAGCCTGCCAGCTTTGTGGATGGGTTATCAATATCCACTATTGCCCGAGCTGGGGATAAAGACCACTCTGTTAACCATTTAGAGGTGGGGTTGAATTCACTAGATGTTATCTTCACGGCTGTCTTCCAAGCAGGCTGGCGAGACTTCAGGCGTGTGCATTTCTGTCTGATATCCTCATGAACAGGTAGACGTTCATTCTTTAGCATTCTGGTCCATAGCTGAAAAAGGGCCTTCTGTCTCCTGATATGTGGAGGTAGTATATTGCTGAGAACCGGTAACCATTGGGTCGGTGTAGCACGAAGTGTACCAGTTATGATTCGCATGGTTTGACGAAGTTGTGAATCTACTAGCTGTGTGTGAGCACTGTTATGCCAGACACCAGAGCAGTATTCTGCTGCAGAATAGACTAAGGCCAGAGATGTTGTCCTTAATGTGTTTCCATCTGCTCCCCAGAAGTTCCAGCCAATCGTTGGAGAATGTTATTACGACTTTTTAGTTTGTTGGCGGTTTTCTGCAGATGATTTTTGTACGTAAGAGACCTGTCCAATGTTATTCCTAAGTAACTGGGATTGGCACAATATTGTAGTTCATGGCCCTTGAAGAATACCCTTGGATGGTGGTTTGCTTCTGCGTTGTTCAGATGGAATGTAGATGTCACTGTTTTCTGTGGATTGGGATGAAGGTACCATCTTTGAAAGTAGTCATCCAACAGTTCAAGGTCTCGGTAAAGAACTATTTCAGCTTCTGCGAAGTTACGGTAGGTCGTTGAATTGTGAGGCAAATATCGTCCGCATATATGAACTTTCGGGACACTGTTTCAGGCAGGTCGTGGATGTATAAGTTGAAGAGAGTAGGAGATAGAACCGACCCTTGAGGCAGACCATTGTTGACTTTGTGGAATTTGCTTCTGTTGTGTTCTGAGTGAACTTGAAATAGTCGGTTGCTTAACATTCTGTCAATTAGTGTAGTAATTTTTAAGCAAGGAACAGCTTTAATCAGTTTAAGCATAAGACCTTCCCTCCAGACTGTGTCATATGCAGCTGTAAGATCTAAGAAGACAGAGACGCTTTTCAATTTCTTCTCAAAACCAACCTCCAGATGTGTGGTCAAGGACAGTACTTGGTCACTGCAGTCACGGCTGGGTCGAAATCCTGCTTGTTCAACTGGAAGGAATGCTTCGATGGCTGGTGCTATTCGGTTTAGTATCAGTCTTTCTAATAACTTGTAGGTGACGCAGAGTAGAGCTATAGGTCGATAGCTTTGTGGGAGAGTTGGATCCTTTCCTGGTTTCAGAAGGGCAATAATTTTTGACTTCTTGAAGATTGGGGGAAGTCTTCCTGACTGAAGTATGGAGCTGAAGAATGCAGCAAGCCATCTTCTTGTAGCTGGACCACAGTTTTTTAGTAGTTCTGGGTAGATTCCATCTAGTCCTGCAGCTTTGCCATTTCGGAGTGATTTTAATCCCTCATCGACCTCTTGTGATGTGAAAGGTTGTGAATAGGTTGCGTTCAGTTGTGTTTCTCGTTTTGCCTGTTTAAGCTCAGTTTTAACCCATTTCGTGGTCAGTTTATTCCTTGTTGTTTTAGAGGTGGAAACGAGGTGATTTGCTATTGCTTCTACCTTGATTGGGGAATGTTGCTTTGGTGGTATGGATGTGGAATCTAATTTCCGAATAAGTGACCATGCTTTTCTGCTGGAATGGGTGAAATTCATGTCTTTTACAGTCTTCACCCACTTCTCTTTTCTAGCAAGATCAAGTGATTGTAGTAGATCTGTTGCTTTCTCGTGACTGCTATTTTCTTCGAATTCCTTACACAGTCTGCTGGACTCTTCACTCCATCCCGGTATATAGTCTTTACGGAATCCTCTAGGAATATAGGTTTTTGCTGCTGATTTTATTAAGCCAACAAACCTCATGTAGTTCTCTGGGACAGGTTTAATCCATCTGATGTTGGCATCAGTAGACTTGGCATAAGCAACCCAGTCTGCTTTCTGAAAGTTCCAGCGAGGTTTGGGTGTAGATTGTATAACTGGGATCTGAATTCCTATTTGGTAGATTATGGGTCTGTGCTGGCTGTGCGGGAAGTTATTGAGCACTTGTCTCCTAACACGGCAAGATGGTAACATAAAACTGTGCGAGACAAAACAAAGGTCTGGTGTGTAGTCACATTTCCAACGGCCAGAGTGAAACGTTCCCTTATCTTTGGGGTCATATATCAGTGCAAGGTTGTTTACTTCTGCCCATTCTGAGACCTTAGTTCCATTTTCATCATCTCGCTTATAGCCCCAAGATGTATGGTGGCTGTTGAAATCTCCAAGGGTGATGTTATTATGAGAGGGTATTATGGGAATGGGATCAGGCCATATTTCATTGGGTGGCTTGTAAATATTCGTTACCATGATGTCTTCTATTTGTACTGAGGTGGAGAAATAGGTTGGATGATCGCTTACTGGTAGGGTACTGTAGTTGCAAATGTTATTTCTAATGTAAGTAGCAATTCCGTATTGAGCATGGTCATGAGCTGCTATCATTTTAAATCCTGGTATCTTTCCCCTTGCCAATAACTGTTCAGTGTTCTCTGTATGTGTTTCCTGTAGTACAACAATGTCAACTGAGTGCTTCTGTAAAATGCTTGATAAATACTCACTCTTGGCTCTACTAATGCCTTCGATGTTAAACTGGCAGATGTATAATAATAATAATAATAATAATAATAATAATAATAATAATAATAATAATAATAATAATAATAATAATAATAAAACTGTACGTTTTTATTTCTGTTACACGAAGATGTGGATCGTAAAATTCAGTCAGTTGATCGCTCCTTCCATGGTTGTCCACATACGTTAAGACTTATGGACCTGCTGTCGTAATCTTTTCCTCCCGAACATAGCGCACAGCTTCGATTTAAGGCGCAGAGCGCTCTTTACAATAAGTGCCGCATGCTCTGGAGTTGTCACTGGTAATTCATCCTTTCTTAAATTCAGCCTGATCTACCGAATGATAGAAATCAAATCCGTTCCTCAAGAGTTTGTTTTACGTGATCAAAAGTACATTAAAATATAAGGTTTTGTCTCGAAGTGTGAGATATGTTTTTATATAAGATGCGCATTAGCCAATAGTACAGCTTATTCCGTTAATTGTGAGACAGATTTTCTTCCCTGACGAATTGATTTCTATCACTTTGCTTTGTGTACTAGAGATGGGCACTATCGACTGAACACCGCTATCGACTAGTCGGGCGATAGTCCCTTCGAACTATCGACTAAATAGTCGAATGTTTTCAGTCGAACAAAAGTATTCATTACTTCCTGTCGAGAAGACTGAACAGTCGAATTAAAGTATTCATATAACGCAAGTAGTCAGTCCATGAAAAACATTCGAATGTTTCCAGTCGAAAATCTCCATATCAAAAGTGTAGAGCCGTACTTTTACGCATTCGACTCATTTTAACGTAATTTACCAATAATTAGAAATCACTTGTATAGACACCCATTAAAATCCGATTTACGCACTCGTTCGTACACGGGGCTAATAGATAGAGAGATGCCCTTAATACGAACCAACATCATACGAATGGCCTTTCTTGGTGCTAAATGGACAGTGAAACGTAGAGAGACGACAATGAGGCTCTATTCCTGAACAATGCTAACAATAATAATATGTACAACGCGTTGCTGTGGTACACAATCAAGATATACTGTATATGAGAACAGCCAAACACAATACTACCGTATTTTCTAGATTATTATTATAGCTATTCAAATTATTATTATGCCGTATGAATAGTGCTTAACGTGATTAACATAAACAAATATGCAACGAAATAAAGAGCATATAAACGACAAGAGAAAATCGCCATATATAGTAGGTACGTACATATGAAGTTAACATAATTATATATTACATATCCGAAGTGATCATAAACCGATAGTTCCATTCGCTTCCATGTTGCTGTGACTTGAGTGCGACTGAATTCAGTCGACTTGTTTTGTGCTGACTGGACAGCGAAACGTGGAGAGATCCGTGGCGGGAATGCGACTGAATTCAGTCGACTTGTTTTGTGCTGACTGGACAGTGAAACGTGGAGAGATCCGTGGTGGGAATGCGACTGAATTCAGTCGACTTGTTTTGTGCTGACTGGACAATGAAACCTGGAAAGATGCGTGGCGGGAATGCGACTGAATTCAGTCGACTTGTTTTTTAAAGTAGTCGACTATTACGATAGTTTAAACTATCGACTAGTTCGATAGTTATTAGTCGATAGTGCCCATCTCTATTGTGTACGCAACCTCTAACATATTGTTGGTAAAGTTCAAGTTCAATTAATATACTTTTGCCAAACTTATAGATCTCAATTGACAACCGTAAGAAGTTGATACTAATCTTTCTCAGTTCAGCATTCTACATATTTGTAATTTTCTTAAGTTTTATTTTTTACTTACGCGTTAAAAATCTATACGCATATAACTAGCTTTCTGTTTGAAAACTCCTTGTGTTTGCGTTACAAATGCCAGCGAATTTGCCACTCGTGTGTTGTAGCAATATATCGTATATCTAAATATGGTGGAATGAGACATTTTTCTGACGGGCTACGCAGGTGAAGAATTGCGGAAATTAGTTTCAGAAAGAAATTACAAGATGTAGTGTACCGGCAGTTGTTCCGTGTAGGATATGTAAGATTATCTGCATATGTACCTAGAAATTCTTGGTATCTCAGTGTTATGGAGAATCATCTGTATCACATCCTTACACCACAAGAGCTATAACCTGTATTTACTCCAGAAGTTTTAGCTAACAGTAGGCTGCCTCTGTTTCGTTAGATACTTACTGATTTAATGGTGTGTAAAAGATCTTCAGGGGCGTGTGGCGGTGAGTTTGCATGGTTTCGAATCCCAGGATAGGCAGCTCTGAAAATCGTTTCCATAGTTTTCCCATTTTCTCGTTAATTAACATTAATTAACACCACTACCCTCTCAATCCTAGCACTTTCCCTTCGACTTGTTAGTGCAACATCAAAACTAGTAGCAGGAATGGAAGAAAAATCTCCAAGGATACATTATGGCTCTGGAAACTGTAAAAAGTAGTTACTTGAAAGTAAAATCAGTAATATAGTATGGAATAATCAGTGATGGCCAGAATAACAGTGCAATATACAAAATACCATTGATCATAGTTTCCTAAATAGATATGTGTTTACATAGAAATCTATTTCTTGGCTTGTATTACATGTGTGCATTATGTTTATTTTTACAGATATGTATTACAATGTGACTAACAAGCAGTGAGGCATCTCTCGAGCTATTCAACACAGGCTAGTTTTGTACCACCCGGGGAGCAATGAAAAACTGATAGTCATTTAAAGCAATTGTTTGACATGGAACTCCCTTCAAGGGGCGCTCTGTTAAGCAACCCTCAGTTATGTCATTAGATGTGACATGCACAGACTAATAAAGAAAGTGCACTTATGTTTAGGTTGGTAGCTTTCTCCGATGAAATGAGCTGATAAAAGTGTTGTATAAATTTTTGTCTTCAGTTCAACAGATTCTTCTTCTTCATTTTCTATTTCCAGTTTTGTAGGTAGAGTTGTGAATTAAGGCCCTCCTCAGTTTTCTTTCTGGGCATTCCTCGATGTCTTTCTCCTATGACTTTCTCTGTAAATACTCACTTTGGAACTTTATCCTCTTCCATTCTCATCGTGTGTCCATACAATTTCAGCTTACTTGTCTCTATCTTGCCTTGCATTTCAGGGATTCCAATTCTCTCCCTGCTTACTATGATTCTGATTTTATCCCTTCATGCCTTCCCTATCATTTCTCTAAGGAATTTCATGATGGCCTCTTGGATTCTTCTTTCATCATGTTTTATTGTTGTCCATGTGCCTGCTGCATATGTCAAAATTGGTGTGTAATACATTGGATGCAAAATTTCCGTGCATTCCTTTGGGACGTCCCAGTTACAGACTGTACATCTCACATTGGTAAAACCCATTGGTTTCTTCAATTCTCTTTTCAATTTCATAATTTATTTTCCCGTCTTCTGCAATTGGATGGTGTTATGCATCACTTGACCAAGCGCCAAAAGTAGATTTTGAGATATTGACACAAACGCAAAATCCTTTGTATTAGTTCATATTTCCTGTTAAATGTGAGGTATTATATACCAACATGAAGATAAAAACATAAATTTTCTTCTTAATGTATTCAATTTAGGAATATTTGAAGTATATCGTCGTAATCTGAGATAATGGTGCTTGGTCGCTTGATGCTTTATTGCGGTTTCATTAGTTTTTGTTTTGCATCACTTGACCAACGAATAAAATTGTCATTTAGTGATCGATTTGACTTTTTAAAATTCAGTGCAGTGTAAAATATGGTACTTGTTAACTAATTTTATTGCTTATTTAAGTACAGGATTAAAATATACATAACAGCATACAACATGACAGAAAAAACATGAATTTTAGAATATACAGTAGTATAGATATTACACTGCTAGGTCATGGTATTAAGGCATCATAAACACACAGTTTCTCCAAGTGTAATATAATGCAGGATTTTAAGAATTTTTGAGTTCAAAATCCATATTTCCACAATCAAATCCATCTATATCATCTATTCCAGGATCACTAAACAACCCTTTATAGAAAGGCTTATCATCATTGGGAATTAGCTCCATGAGAGAGCGCAAGTCGTTCAGTTTCGCTTCTGAAACTTGTTTTCCATTTGGCCATAACAGAGTGAGCAGACCATGTAGAGCTGATCCATTTTCATTCTGAAGCCGCGACCAACTGAAGATTTCTTAATGTTCACTTCAACAGTGCGTTCTGCATCAAAATGCATTTTGAAGAAAATGCTAAAAGTTTTATATTTCTTCAACTCTATTTCTCTCACATGCAGCTGGTTTACCTTCTCACTATTTGTGCCTGCTTCCTGTTTACAATGTGCTTCTCCAGATGAACTGTACTATGAAAATACAGTCCGGTCATTCTATCCACAACAAGCAGGTTCTTCTTTCGGCACATCTTCATTACATTTATGTAGTCTTCGGTGGTATAGAGGCGCTGCTGAAATTTGAAAGCACGTTCTACGTTCTACATCTCCAAAGTCACTGTCGTTAGGGAGGAAGCTATGGCCTGGAAATAAAAATATTTGTGTAATCTTTTCAGTGGTAGGGTGTTGTTCCAAAACTGTTTACAGAATAAGAACAATCTTTATATTACGATGCTGGCCTCCGCAAGAATCTGACCACAGTATGACTTCTTTGGCGTTGTGCATGTTTTCCATGAGATGCTTGTACAAGCAGGATCCAACCTCCTGAGCCCCTTGTCCTGCTTTTCCTTCCAACCAGACATAATAATGACCTTTATTATCTTTCCCACCATGAATTCCTAAGTTATATAACCACAACTGGCGCTTGTAAAAAACCACATTTGTGGGAATATGGGAAAATGGCAGTGTTTTTTCAAGGTCAGAACAAAACGTTTCCAGTTTTTCATCCAACTTTGATTTTTCCATATCGGAGATTTTAGGTTCTGGGCATATGCTGCAGGGAAGAAAACCTGTGCGGGAATCTTCTACGCAGAAATCTACATTTAGCATCACACGACCATGCGACTGCAAGCTTGTCGTGTGGTCATTTGATGTGTAATTCAGACTCAGAAATGGTGGTTGGTCACTTGATGCACAACTTCAATTTAATGATTGAGAGGTTGGCATTTGGTCAAAATTAATTTCCTGCGCAATCATATTGAGAATAAAAGTCTGAACAATAACTTATGTAAAGTTTACACATTTATCTACCAGATGGTGCAATAATCTAAAAAAATCCATTTTGGCGCTTGGTCATTTGATGCATAACACCATCCAATTATTCTCCCCAAATACTTGAAGCTTGCAAGAGATTCATTTCAGTGTTAAACCATATGCAAAATTTAATATATTAAAATTTAGAATAAATTTATTGAAAACCTCCTATTCGGTACTTTACAGTCTTTATGACTATAATGTAATCATCCTCTTAAGGTTGTTATGGTACATGTTTCACCTGTCACAGCAGGCAACATCAGCCATAAATTCTATACTCTAAGCCAGAGCACTGGAATGGATGTTATATTTAAAATTATTCCTTAAGAAGTAGTTGTTTACAATAATTTACAATGATGTATAAAAACATTATGGTCATTATTTGGAATAAATTGGTTAATCTTGTCTTAAAATTTAAATGGGGGTATCATATTATGTTCACATCTAATAGAGATATTGTAAAAAGATTATTGACACACATAATATTGATACTGTGTTGACGATTGAAGTCAAATATTTTCAGTATATGCAAGAATCAATACACTCAGCTTAAATGATTTGCAGATTAGCTATAATCTTCTATAGATTAAAATCTTTTCTTGATTAAAGTGATAATAATAATAATAATAATAATAATAATAGTGTTATTTGCTTTACATCCCACTAACTACTTTAACGGTTTTTTGGAGATGCCGAGATGCTGGAATTTAGACCCGTAGGAGTTCTTTTACGTCCCAGTAAATCTACCGACATAAGGCTGTCGTATTTGAACACCTTCAAATACCACCGGACTGAGCCAGGATCGAACCTGCCAAGTTGGGGTCAGAAAGCCAGTGCCTCAACCATCTGAGCCGCTCAGCCCAGCAGGTTAATTAATCTTTTTAACACTTTGTAACACCTTTTAGACACTCCTTCCCCTACGCATACCAACAGCAATATTAATGTCCCGTCCATCCCTCTTCACACGACATACTCGCCGCCACTAATGACACACCTCTACGACATGAGGAGTAGAGAAAAGCGACTGTCGGACCACCACACACAAGCAACACTGCCAGACATCTCTCCTAATGTCTAAAGGGTACGTGGGGATATGTTCCACTAGTAAACAACTCTAATTTTAACAAATCACAGACTTTTTTGCCTTATTTCACAAACTTCAACTCGCGTGACTTAGCAGTTTCATTTACACCTATGAATCAGGTTGAACTCTTCTTCAGGTTTACACAGTGATAACTTCACAAGCTTCATGACTCAGACATATTTAATGAGAAGATGGAATAACTTGCCACATGAATGAGACTTGATAAAGTATACTCCACTACTATGCTTGCTATCTAACTAGCATTTTTACTTAGAATATTATTAATAAAGACTCTCATTTTAATTAAGAAAATATTTTAATCTATAGTAGATTTTAGCTAATTCACAAATTCATTTTAAGCTGAGCGTATTATACCAAAAAATCTGTTGTAAATATTTTGATTCATATTTGACTTTAACTGTCTACCTAGTATCAGTATTGTATACCAGTAATATTTTTGCAATGTCTCTAATAGATGGGTACATAATATGATACCCCATTAAAACTTCAAGACAAGATTAACCAGTTCAATCCAAATTGAGACCATAATGTTTTTATACATCAGTGTAAATTATTGTAAGCAAATAGTTTTTTTAGGAATAATTAGAAATATAACATCCATTCCAGAGCTCTGGTTTAGAGTATGGAATTTATGTATATGGTGTTGCCTGTTATGACAGGTGAAACATGTACGATAACAACCTTAATAGAATGATTATATTATAGTCATAAAGACAGTAAAGTATTGAATAGGTGGTTCTCAATAAATTAATTGTAAATTTTAATACTTGAAGCTTTCCTCAACTTCTACTGGTCTTCTATTCCCTTCAATATTCCCATTTCCTTGTCCATTACCTCTCGTCACCACTACTATTGTGCATTTTTCCACACTTATTTTCATTTCATCTTCCTCTATCTCCTGATTCCATACAGCATCTTGTTCTTGTACTTCCATTTCATCTTTTCCCCATATTACTGTATCATCTGCAAAGACTAAGGCCTTTGCCTCCTTGGTTCCCATTTTAGTACTCTTATGGATTTTATCCATGAATGCAATGAAGATTGGAGGGGATAAAACACATCTTTTGAAGACCTGTTTCTACTTTGAACCATTTTGTTTATCCTATCGTAGTATTGCTGCTACTTACTCACTTTCTGTTTACGGCTTTTATAATTGGTTCTTCTCCTCTGACTGCCTTCTTTTTTATCAATGCATTCACGACTACGTGCAATGGTACATTGACATATGCCTTCTGAGTATCGATAAATATCATCACTAAATCCTGCCTAAACTCCCATCTGTTCTCCACCATGTTCTTTAGGTTCAATGGATTGAAAAACTTAAGATTTATGTTTACACTGAGAAGGGAGTAGGACACCATATACAGGTGAAACATAGATAATAACTGAAGCCTATGCATGCTGTGTTATCAGAAGTCGTTGAAGATCAGATGGATATAACGTGTCTCAACTTAATAGATAATGAATCAACTTGATGAGAGGAGAATTACTGAGCTCGATAGCTGCAGTCACTTAAGTGTGGCCAGTATCCAGTATTCGGGAGATAGTAGGTTTGAACCCCACTGTCGGCAGCCCTATAGATGGTTCTCCGTGGTTTCCCATTTTCACACCAGGCAAATGCTGGGGCTGTACCCTAAATAAGGCCACGGCCGCTTGCTTCCCACTCCTAGCCCTTTCCTTTCCCATCATCACCATAGTACCTATCTGTGTTGGTGTGACGTAAAGCAACTGGCAAAAAAAAGACAGGAGGAGAATGGTTTGAGAGAATTTGATCTTAAGGAGGAAAAATTTGATAGAACAAATCTTGAGGCACTGTGAACTTGTTCAGTTAGTTTTGAAGTGAAGTGCAATGGATAAAAATGGTAGGAAGCTTTCAAGAAATGGACCTGGGTGATAAGAGTGACATGCAAATGGAACAGTTACTGAATTTTCAAATGGTTTTGTGCAATTGATTAAAATCAATATACTTTAAATTTTTAACAAAACAGTCATCTTGCTGTGGTTTCAGTTCCATATAGAACTGTACATTATATAGCTGTGAATACGATACAATGTGTCATGTAAAACTAGGGGTCCTTTGTCTATGATCTTGATATCGACAGATATGTTAAATTATATTTCCTATGGAAGTGAAGTGATCACTGTTTTTGAAGTAATGTAAAACTGGAGGTCTTTAGCTATGGTCATAGTATCAGTCATAGAAAACTTGAGGTCCTCCAGGTATGATTGCAATATCAACAGTCATGTAAAATTTCAAGTCTTTTTGGCACGATCATAATATTGATGGTCATGTAAAATTAAAAGCTTGTTGCTTAGTCTGGTGACAAATAATGTAAGTAGCAATGACATCAATAAAGCAATATATTTTTCTGGCTTATGTTTCAGTGTAAGTTCTTTGGAAGTAATCAACAATCCCAGTAACTTCTGATTACTTCAGTTGCAGCGCAAAATGGACATGGAGGTAAAGATCAAAGAGGAACCAGCCTGGCTTGAAGGAATAACAAATGCATCACTTGTAAGTCTCATTCCAGATAACTTTATAGAGGTCAGAATTGAACCCTTAGTGGCTGAATAAGTTTGGCAGGGGCATAATTTACTATGTGCTTCCTTAATATTAACACCAGCAGTCACCATTTGCTGCATGAGCATCTAGGCATAGTACAATGCTATTTTGTTTCTTTGTCTGGAAATACGCCACAGCACGCTCCACAAAGCTGCCAACGCTTAGGAACTACTATCCACAGTATTGATGTATATCTATAGGTCAGACAAGTGACAAAAACATTGTTCATGGGAGAAGGAAAGGGGTTCTATTGACATAAGCCAGCATAAGCATAGCATTCTATGTTTGATAGTGGCATAAAGTTGAATGAATGTTGTGGGCTTGATATTGTAAGAGCCTTGGTTAGGACCAGCTAGTGACAAAGTTGTGATTAGCAGTGTCTCAAGGTTGAGGCTTCACGGCATTTCGTGTGTTAAGTACCCATTGACTGACTGTTGTTAATTGAGTAGCTCTGTTGATTATTAAAGTGGATTTCTGGAGGGTGTGTGGTTATGGATTTATTCTGCATGGCTTGGTAATGGAAACCTTGTGGAATTGACGTCATTTCCTATCATGACAGCCAGTTGTAGTGCTAGTAGTTGCTGAAGTGATGGAGAAGTGATGGGTGCTAGTATGAATTAGGTTATGGCCAGTTGGTCCATGGCTCTCTTGGATGACATATTTTTCTGCTAAAAGAAATTCCAGGTGATTTGCTTCATTTAAACTTCTTTACAGTGACACTAACGTGGACACTAAAGGTGGAGATCCAGTAGAAAATTTTGCAGAAGATGCAAGATATTTTCATCATCTTTCCTTGCTCTGTCTGTTGATAGACTACTCTAATCACAGTCCTTTGCAATCATCTGACTGTGTGGCTTTCAGTTCAGTGGCTCTTCATCTGATAGCTCAGAAGGTAAACTGATGACATGCTAATTTCATGTCGGCGAGTGTGATTCAGGATCAGTCTGGAGATATTTGAAGAAGCTGAATTATCGCAGCGCCTGTCTGTAGTTTTACTGGCTTGAAAGTGAATTCCTGCACATCATTCCTGCACCTCAGGAACTTTGGAAACCTTGACAGTTTGAAGAATTATGTTCAATGAATAACTGTGACTTGACAGTAATGATCTATTGCAAACATTGTGAGCTGATAATTTACTTACGAAATGTTGACCATTAGTTGCTTCAAGCTAAAATTCTGCAATTAAAGAATGCTATTCTCAGAATAAATGTGTGCTCTTGAGTACTGAGTTACAGGCATTACAGAAGAGAATGGTGTCTGAACATATCCAAGATGTGAGTGTATTGCTGTTCATGATCTCTACCTTTGATATTTGTTGTAATGTAACGTAATGTCGTATGGCTTTTAGTGCCGGGATATCCCAGGACGGGTTCGGCTCGCCAGATGCAGGTCTTTCTATTTGACCCCCTTAGGTGACCTGCACATCGTGATAAGGATGAAATGATGATGAAGACAACACAGACACCCAGCCCCCGTGCCTTTGGAATTAACCAATTAAGGTTAAAATCCCCGACCCCGCCGGGAATCGAACCCAGGACCCTCTGAACCGAAGGCCAGGATGCTGACCATTCAGCCAACGAGTCAGACGATATTTGTTGTTATGTTCTGTAACAGACTTGAACTTGGCATATGAGTGCACTCCTGATCAAGAACTCTAGGTTTAATATTTCTTATAACGCTACTGTTCCAAAACCTGTACAGATATGAAAATTATGTTAAAGAAATATGTGCCAATATCGGAAACTGTTAGCGAGTGTGTTAAGGTTGGGGTTGGATTAGTCTATACTTATTACTCCCAGTATCAAAATTACTTTGGTTTAGGGGTTGCACCTCTTCTCTTTATCCCCTCTGATTATAATAGAGGATGGTTGGCCTGTTGTACTTTTTTAAAAACTAATATCTTCCAACACTACTGCACCACCATTAGCACCACATGTTAAAATTTATTACTCCTAATATAATTAGTGTAGAAGAAGATAAATAACAAATCTTTCGTCAGTGTTTTTTTTTGTCTGGGTACACCGGTCTGCTGAACAAAATGTCAACACAGGTGTGATTACTCTGGGTTACCCTCACATCCACAATGTGCTGGAAGATATGTTTGTTAAAGAAATAGCAGATTTGCCTATGGCATACGAGAGAAAAAAAAAAGTTCAAATTCTGAATGTACATTCTATCAAAATAAGTATTTTGCTCAGACGTTGAATTCATTTAGAAAGGCAATGTAGTGATTATCTCATTTTATTCCTCAAATACAGGTCACACTCTATGTTATATAGAGAATCATGCTTAAGGGGTCTAGAATGCATGATTTCTTAGAAAAAAAAAATTCCCTTCCTTGGGGCTCTCACACTTTGAGGACTTAAGGCGAATTAAACAAAACTTTTCTTTCCTCTTTGTCATTATTTCCCTCTCCTTTCTGTGCATCCTTTTCATCCATTCCTTAGTTCAGCTACTGTTCTCTTCTGTATTGAGTGGATTATGTAGGTGTATTTTAGAACTTTATACTTTAGTTCACTATTAAAAAAGTAACTTATATTAGAATATAAGCCTTTGATCACAGACCTTTCCACGTGTAGTGCCATCAAGGTTTTATGAATCCAAGTGAGAAATTTAAATGTCTTAGTAGATCATAAATGAGCTTCTGACGCTGCAGATGTACACTCCAACACTGCTGGCTCTCCATTGACAGTGTTCTCATACCCACAGTTCTTCACAGAACACTACATTACATCCTTGTAGTAGTTAAATATTTCATTTGTAGTTGCTTTGAGTTTGGCCTACATCACACATGACTGATAAGCCTACTTGGTTCATGTTTTTATTTTATTTTACATTTGCAAGCTTTGAAATGTGCTGTCAGAAACAGAACTGTCTTAATGCTTTATGTAGCTCCTGTGAGCTCGGCAAAACCAGAGTAGAGAATGTGATTCCAATATTTCAAGGTATTTTAATCTGTCTGTAAATTACTCTATGCTGAGAACAAAAAATTATTTAAAACTGTTGTAACACTTGTAATTGGTTCAAACAACCTTTAAGATTTGATTGATATGATTGTACGTGTGAAAACTGTTCATACAATTTAGTGTTTATGTCTATGGCTGCTTCCTTCCAAATTCTGCGAGATGGCCTCAATTCCATCCCTGGTAGGTTATCTTCTCATATGGTTAGAAAATGTTTCTCATGTTATATTTTGTTCTCAGTCTCATCCTTTCTCTGTCATAAGAAGTGAGCAAGAATAATAACACCATTCTCAGTACAGCCTTTGGTTATAACAATCCTCTGCTTGTAGAAATCTTCCTTAAACATTAGTGAAATTTTGAAAATAGCTGTATTACTGGCAATTAAATGAATTAACTTGCTCATTTGTTTGTGACTATATTTGTAGATGTGTGTTATGAGCATAGCTAATATATTTTATTTTCCACAGGAAAATATTGAAGATGTATCAGAAGTGATGGCTCTGATAGGAGAAGTTAAATCAGAGTTAACTGAGCCAGGGTCAACACAGGAAAACTCTCTTGAGGTAATGTATATAATTTGATAAGCCATCACCAGGCATTGAAAATTGTTAGAAAATGGCTAAACAGATATCAGTGTTTGACTCTTCATTTCAGTGCTCATGGTTGATAGTACTATGGAAAATATACTTTTTATGAGACTGAGTGTTTACTTGTCTAGTTTTCACTTTCTTTCAAGTTATTCCACGATCTTGCATTATGAATTGTGCAGCAGTTAGGATTACTCCAAAGACCTCTACTCTATATCATTTGGGAGCTGGTGTCATTTCCACTACTACTTTTGATTTTGTGAATATTTTTGAACACGAAATAGTGCTCAGATACATTCTTTTCTTATTGTTACGGGATATTTTACTAGTTGCTTCCAAATGAAACAACTTTGTAATTTTATTGATCATGTTAATTATTGATTTTTAGATAATACAATTCTTTGTAGATTCAAGTTGCAGATGACATGCTTGTTTACTGTGAGTGTTCATTTATATACTACACACGTTTTAGCCATCATCCATTTCATAGCATATGTGTCGTCTTCTTTTAGTGTGAATACGTTGCTATGGAGCATTTCATTGCCCAGTTATTGAGATATTCATTTGACGACCTCTTCCAGGAGTTCTGGGTTAGCTGCTGAATATATTGCCATGTGGGCAAGGTTGTGATTGGAGAGGAAGTATAGTCATGATCAGGGAGTGTAGTAATTGGCTCTCCTATGAGGGAATGGGATGTAGTTAGGAAAGAAGTGTCAAAAGGGTCATCATTTAGCTTTGGTGAGAGGATGAGGGTATGTGCTCTGAGAGTGGTCCATTCTTTTTCAGTGAAGCAATAAGAATCCATCACTTGTCTGTGATGATGTATCAGACTCTTGACAGCTGCTTCCCAGATTCCACCAAAGTGTGGTGCTGCAGAAGGGATGAAATGCCATGGCAGTCCCATGCCTGCAGTTGTGTGAAGAGTTGGTTTTCTGTTGGTTCTTTTGCAGAAAGGCCTTGATTTCTTTGCTGCTCCAAAGAAGTTTGTCAGGGGTTCACCTCAATGAGAATTAAGTTGATAAAGTGCAGAGAGAAATGTTTTTATGGTGAGATTAGGTATCATGTATATGTAGACAGCCTTGGTAGCTAGTCAGTCTGGTCTTGTTCGATCTCACACCATTTTTTATGATAATTGGGCCAGTATAGTCTGTGCTAGTTTTAAGGAATGGGTACGTCGGGGTTTCACGCACCCATTATGTATTTTGCATTAATTGTTCTAAGGTTCAACTTAGAACAGTTGAGACATGCATGAGTGTGGCTTCTTTCCGTCCCCCTTGCTGATGAGGTCCTAAACTTGTCTCTCAGAGAGTTGAGTACCAGGATGAAGTGTCGAAGGTGATCCGCCATCGTAATTATATTTGTGAGATGATATGATACAGAATTTCTAATGCTTCCACTCCTCCAGTATTGGAGTATTGTGCAGTCATCGCTGAGAAGAAGATCACATTCTTCGTCTATGATTGGATTTATAGTCCTAATATGATTTGATAGTTTCCTACACAATATTAATCTATTATTTGTGTACAGGGTTCAACTCCAATACAAACAGTGGACTTTATTTCACTCCGTGTGTTGTTTACGACAATGTCAGATAATTACAAATCTAATGACTGGTCCATATTAAAATGTGCAATAATTCAACAATGTTACAAAGGTTTATTGTAATCCACCTATTCAGTTCACATTGGGTTCTTAAAAATTAATTTTTACATCTTGTCATACTAATTTAATGGGACATGCTTCGCCCATTGCATTGGCATAATCAGCTGTGATCTCATGCCTAAAGGATAAAAATCAGGATCCTGATTACTCTAGTCAAAGTGTTACAGAGAGAAAGGTATGTTATAAAAATGAGGAAACTTGTTGTAAGTTAACAAACAACAATTTGCACAGTTAAAACACGTTTAATAAATGTTTGGTCAGAGAATGTGATGAGTATGAGTTGTAAGGGTGGTCCATTCTCTATTGGTGAATCGATAAGAATCCATCACACTTCTGAGGTGATATATCAGACTGCTATCATAGCATGTAAGTGATTGTGCATTAAATTCAAGGACACCAAACTTCGAAATACAAGAAATTAAATAAATCGCCAACCCAACTAGGAATCGAACTGTGGGTCCTTTACTTGGGTACCAAACATGCATGCCAACTAAATGACTGTACATTAAACACTTGTTTGCTTAATCATAACACTTCTAGTCCAACTTCCTATCGAGGTGCGGACAATAATAATATTCACTTTACGTTTTACTAACGACACACCGATATTGGAAAAGTTTGCAAATAATAATAATTGTAATTTGGAAGATCCAAGCTGCTTTCATGCTGAATACTCTACTTGCACACTAACAAAGAAAAGGGCAGCACTTTAACTGTCTGAGCTACTCAGTCCGGCAGTTCGACTGTTAAGTGTCCTTGTCCTGAGTTGATGCAGCTCTTTTCAGGCACACCCCCAATGGAGGTGAGCTGCACACATCATTCGACCACATACCAGACCTGCTGCCATTCTGAAATTTCTGGCAGTATCGGTAATTGAACCTGAGCGTACACGAATGGCAGGTAATAACACAAAATGCTACGCTGCAGAGGCTGACAGACTAATAGTGATAATAATTTGACCGGGCGAGTTGGCCGTGCGCGTAGAGGCGCGCGGCTGTGAGCTTGTATCCGGGAGATAGTAGGTTCGAATCCCACTATCGGCAGCCCTGAAGATGGTTTTCCATGGTTTCCCATTTTCACACCAGGCAAATGCTGGGGCTGAACCTTAATTAAGGCCACGGCTGCTTCCTTCCCACTCCTAGGCCTTTCCTATCCCATCGTCGCCATAAGACCTATCTGTGTCGGTGCAACGTAAAGCCCCTAGCAAAAAAAAAATAATAATAATTTGGGGGATTCAACCCACCTTTTTACTGGATACTGTACATGCATACCCAATAAGAAAAAGATATCTAGTGCTGGAAGTTAGTCCCTCAGGAGTTATCGTCTTATCAGAATTACTTAATAAATAATAAAATCCCCGACAGCCAGGAAAATACGCCTTGATTACACATACACACACCCAGCAATAATAATAAGAATAATCATAATTTGAGTATCCAACCCATCTTTGCACTGAATACTCTACATGCTTAACCAGTAAGAAAAATAATCTGGTGCCAGAACTTAGTCCCGCAGGAGTTCGCATCTTAACAGAATTACTCAGTAAAGAATAATATCCGTGACCCAGCCAGTAATGAAAAATTCTGGAATATTTAAATCAGTCCGGATTACATCTACACACACATTATATCCGTTATATTAAATCGTTACCTAGTAAAGTGCTAGTCCTGAACCAAAGAAGAGACTGGACAAGTTGACCGTGCAGTTAGAGGTGCGCGGCCGTTACCTTGCATCCGTAAGGTAGTGGTATCGTATCCTGTTGTCGGCAGCCCTGAATATGGTTATCCGTGGTTTCCCCATTTTCACAGCAGGCAAATGCTGGGGCTGTACCTTAATTAAGGCTACGGCTACTTCCAACTCCTAGGTCTCTCCTATCCCATCGTCGCCATACCACCTATCTGTGTCACGTAAAGCCTCTAGCAAAAAAAAAAAAAAAGAACCAAAGATGCGTTCCACACTCAGTTGACAGATTCAAAGAGGTTACTGCTTTATAGTTCCTAACTGCTAGGCTCACAATAACAATGCTGACAAGCTTTAACAGTTCTGGTGATTCTTGCACACATCTAGCTTGTGAGGTCCAAAGAATGCAATAACACAGAACTTCCTCTTTACCTGTCAGGATTATTATTGCAAGCCTAGATGTTAGAAAATACAATAGAGTAACCCCTTTGTTCTCTGACCACTGAGTGTGGAACCCGTCTGTGGTTCAGGACTAGCACTCTGCTTGGTAATGATTGAATATTACAGAAATAATATGCATGTAAGTGTAATCCAGGCTGATTTAAATATTCTAGGTTTTGTAATTCTCAGTTAGGTTGGTTGTTTTATTCTTTATTGGGTAATTCTGATAAGACGCGAACACCTGAGGGACTAAATTCCAGCAGCAGATTTCTTTCTCGTATTAGGTACGCATGTAGAGTATTCAGTACGAAGGTGGGTTGGATCCTCCAAATTACAGTACTATTATTGTTAGTGTATGTGTGTTTTCGGCACTTAATAGCTGAATTGTCAGGCTGGGTAGCTCAGACGGTTAAAGTGCTGCCCTTTTCTTTCTTAGTGTGCATGTAGGGTACTCAGCATGAAAGCAGCTTGGATTTTCAAAATTACTATTATTGCAAACTTTTCAAACGTTTGAGTGTAGTTAGTGACGTGATCTATAATTGTGTAGTTATAAAGACGTAAAGCGAATATTATTATTGGCCCCTCTTGCAAAGGAAGTCGAAATTGATGTGTTTCAATTAAATAATGAAAATTGAATTAATAAATAAGGTAGTTCAACCTATTCAATACAAATAAATATGAAATGTAGTATTACATTCCTATTTAATAACAAGTGGTACCAGTTTCGACCCTAATCTGGGTCATCATCAGCCGCATAAAATGAAAAAACAATGCATAGGTAAATAAGAAATTAAAGAGTGAGTTCTTCACAAAAATAGTTGAAGAGGCAAAAGATGTGAATGGGGATTGGCACTGTGCAATTTTAAAATGTAAAATCTAGAAGAAGTAGAAAGTCAGTCACTTATAAGAAGTAAGGTGCAATCTTCTGAATAGTAGCACAACACACGCAAATTTCAGCCCTGTCTTATAATGTTTACATGAAGAGATGAAAAGTTAAATAAGCCAGCAAATAAGGCGCGAAAGGACAATAAATTTAATGAATGTGAAGTCCCAAAATTGTTTAGAAGTCGAAGACGAGTCGCTTGTTTATAGCGAATTGCTAGCTCCTGAAGATCAGCACAACACACTCAGTATCCGGCACTGTGCTTTCAAATGCCGACGGGCGACGGAACTCGGTCAATAGCTTGATGAACCTGTCTGTAATTGTTTCGGTTGCAAAAATGTGTTTATATATATATATAATACAATTTAATATAATTTAAGTACGTAAACAGGATCTTGTAGATTCTTTAGAACAGTTGACGTAAAAAACAATTGTGAAGAGAAAAATGGTAAAAAGCGCAATACCGGAAACAAATGAAAAGCATATGTGAACAGTGCACTACTTCTTGAAGATAAGAATTCAGGTTGTAATTGAGGTAGTTCAAGGCAGCGTAAGGTATGAGTTTAAATTTGAATGTAAAGAACCAAAATGCAGGTGGCATTATAGTATATACAGTACAATTCGAAAAAGGATTTTTTTTGAGAGGTGAAAAGAAAAGATAGATTAAGTTAATAAAGGAAGAGGATTAGTAGATAAGAGAAGATAAAATGGTTGGAAGTTGAAAGAAGGAAAGGATAAGATGGGGAATTAAAGGAGGAGTATATTTTAGGGTGGGTTAGGAGATGGGTTATTGGAGGTAGAAAACGTGGGTAGGAACTTTGTAAGGCATGGAAAATTGAATCTGGGTTTTGAAACTTATAATTTTTAAGAAGAAGAATTAGCAAGTCAAACATGATATTGAGTTTTTCAGAAATATCATTTAAATTGAAATTAGGGTTGAAGTATTGGTCAAGGTGAATAAAACAATTTTCAGTAGTGTTTAGGAGGAGGCCTTTGTTAATGATTTTAAGTATTTTTATGTCTTTTTCAATATTGGTGAAATTATGCTTGGAGTCTTGTATGTGTTGTCCTATAGCAGAGAATCTGTTGTATTTAATAGCGTTGATATGTTGAACATCCATAATATCGCTAAATTTAATGGATTTTACAACTCTTTCATAAACCGTACCATCAACAAAATCAAACACCATCCTAAAACTACGTTATCAAAAGACAAAGCCAAACCCACTGCATTTTCCACTTTTACTTTCACTCAAGATGCTTATAAAGTAACTAATATTCTTAGAAAACTCAACATGAAAATTTCTTTTGGAACCAATAACAGAAATCTTGATATATTAGACAACTCTAAATCAGTAAACAAATCTAATGCTTTTTCTAATTCCGGAGTATACATATTCAAATGTAACAACTGCAGCTCCTCATATATCGGACAAACTGGCCGCAACTTTAACATCAGATACTCCGAACATATCAACGCCATTAAATACAACAGATTCTCTGCTATAGGACAACACATACAAGACTCCAAGCATAATTTCACCAATATTGAAGAAGACATAAAAATACTTAAAATCATTAACAAAGGCCTCCTCCTAAACACTACTGAAAATTGTTTTATTCACCTTGACCAATACTTCAACCCTAATTTCAATTTAAATGATATTTCTGAAAAACCCAATATCATGTTTGACTTGCTAATTCTAATTCTTAAAAATTATAAGTTTCAAAACCCAGATTCAATTTTCCATGCCTTACAAAGTTCCTACCCACGTTTTCTACCTCCAATAACCCATCACCTAACCCACCCTAAAATATACTCCTCCTTTAATTCCCCATCTTATCCTTTCCTTCTTTCAACTTCCAACCATTTTATCTTCTCTTATCTACTAATCCTCTTCCTTTATTAACTTAATCTATCTTTTCTTTTTACCTCTCAAAAAAAATCCTTTTTCGAATTGTACTGTATATACTATAATGCCACCTGCATTTTGGTTCTTTACATTCAAATTTAAACTCATACCTTGCGCTGCCTTGAACTACCTCAATTACAACCTGAATTCTTATCTTCAAGAAGTAGTGCACTGTTCACATATGCTTTTCATTTGTTTCCGGTATTACGCTTTTTACCATTTTTCTCTTCACAATTGTTTTTTACGTCAACTGTTCTAAAGAATCTACAAGATCCTGTTTACGTACTTAAATTATATTAAATTGTATTATTTATATATATATATATATATATGTATATAAACACATTTTTGCAACCGAAACAATTACAGACAGGTTCATCAAGCTATTCACCAAGTTCTGTCGCCCGTCGGCATTTGAAAGCACAGTGCCGGACATTGAGTGTGTTGCGCTGATCTTCAGGAGCTAGCAATTTGCTACAATCAAGCGACTCGTCTTCGACTTCTAAACAATTTTGGGACTTCACATTCATTAAATTTATTGTGCTTTCATGCCTTATTTGCTGGCTTATTTAACTTTTCAACTCTTCTTGTAAACATTATAAGACAGGGCTGAAATTTGCGTGTGTTGTGCTACTATTCAGAAGATCACACCTTAGACTGACTTTCTACTTCTTCTAGATTTTACATTTTAAAATTGCACAGTGCAAATCCCCATTAACATATTTTGCCTCTTCAACTATTTTTGTGAAGAACTCACTCTTTAATTTCTTATTTACCTATGAATTGTTTTTTCATTTTATGCGGCTGATGATGACCCAGATTAGGGTCGAAACCAGTATCGCTTGTTATTAAATAGGAATGTAATACTACATTTCATATTTCTTTGTATTGAATAGGTTGAACTACCTTATTTATTAATTCAATTTTGCATTGTGATACATTTCAATACGTTACATTATGAAATTTTTATCTTTAAAATTTCAATTACATACACAAGCTTTTCTTGTCATTTAGTTAGCATGCTTGTTTCCTGCCCATGTCAATAAGCCTGCGGTTCCATTCCTAAACTGGTCGGTGAGTTTTTAATTTTTTTTTATCTCGAAGGCTGTGTGTTTTGAATTTAACGCACGATCCTTTAGATATTATGATAGCCAGCCGTCCATGGGAAAGTGTGCCGAATTTGATTCCCAGGGGGCCTGGGGATTTTTTAATTTCTTGCAGCTCTAATTTTAGGTGCCCAGTGATATAAACATTACCGCAGGCAATTACACATCTCCAGGGTTCAAATCAGCAGCCCAGAGCTCAATGCGGGAACGATAAACTTTGTATTGACTGTCTTAGCAAATAAGTTACTTCCAAGTCTAGTCAACTTGCTCGTACTGCCAATGTTCTGTTGCTGAGAGGTGCACACTAGGATAATTGCAAAAACAATGAACTTTCTATTTCATGTCACCGAAAATTTCTACAGTCTTTTTTGTTGTTGTTGAGATGCACATATGTCACGACCTCAGTTTATTCTAAATTTGTGGCAATCTCTCTCCACATTCTGTTTACATAGTTTATGCTAAACATTCACACTTAGTCTTCAGTGGAAGAAAAGCTCGTCATCGATTCTGGGTCAGGTTGAAATTTAAAAAAAAAACCTCTTCTTATGAACTTGAGATCTTTAGTTCTGAGCTCAAGTGAGCTCCAGATTTGAGACCCCAAATCAGAGATTGTTTTCTTTGCTCAGAATTAGTAGTTTGAATTTTCTGAGTTAGATATTTGAATAGCACTTTAGCTTTGGATCGAAGCGAGGTCCAGGTTCAAATCCTAGTTCTGTCAGTGATTTTTCCTTTGATTCTTATAATGCTAAATCTAGATGTTTCAATGAAACACGTAGGCTGTTAATGTACAGTAATTTAGTTAGCATACTTGTTTTCTTCTCAGTTAATTAGCCCCTGTTTCAAATTCTAGTCTGGTTGGTGAATTTTTCATTTCTTGTAAGTCAAAGTTCGGGTGTTTTTAAATTTAATGTACAATCATTTAGTTACTATGAAGGAATAGAGTGTCGAGTTCGGTTCCAAGTCGGTGTGGGAATTTTTAATTTCTTGCAGCATAGACATTAGTTTTATTGAATTAAATGCACACTTTCAACGTGCTCTCATTTAATTAGGATGATACTCAGCAGTCCAAAGGGATGAGCCCTGAGTTCCATTCCCAGTCATGTGTAGTGCAAACATTTTTTTCAGTTCTAAACACTTAAGTTTAAATCTCATAAGTGATATAAGCAGTATTATAAACTACTGTATGTATCTAGAACTCAAATCTCTGCACTTGTATTATTACAATAAAAAATTTAGGGTTCCAAACACTAAAAACCAACAACTCATTACGCATCAGCTCACATGCTAGTATCTTTGACTCTGCAGCACTCAGCTTAAAGACCTTGAAGTAGCTTTATAAAGATATGTCCGTATGAACCATGCACTTGTATTAAACCCATCACCATCTCCATAGTCCCATACCACCATCTTGTTCCATGTTCAGATCAGAGCTCTAGACCATAAATCAACCCTTTGGCCCTTTAGTTTTAAGACCAGTTGCCATTTTGCCCATTAGCCATTTTGCCCTTTAACCATTTAACACTTCTGCTCATTTGTCGTTTGGCCATGTTGACCTTTAGCCATTTTGCAGTCACTCAGCTCCATGACCTGATGTCATCTTTCACTCTTATGCCCCTATGAATATAGCACGTGCATTAAGCTTTACTCCATCTCCCCAATCCTATTAAAAGAACGTGTATGGCCGCATCAACTTCCATGCTCAGCTCCTAAAGCCTATTGACCATGTCTCATCTTGTCTAGTTAGGTTATGCCTGGGATCGAATCTCAAACTCGAGTCTGTAACACCCTTGTAAGGTTGAGCTGGGCCACAAATCCATGCATGTTAGCTTTACCCAGCACTCTTGGACATCAAACATGAGTCTGTAACGGTAATGACGTTGTAAGTTTAAGCCTAGGGTTGAATCCAGGGCCTGTGATGTTAGAACTTGAGTTGAATCTGTGCCTGATAGGTTAATCTTGCAGTGTTGGCCATGCCCTACTATTCAAATCCCCCCCCCCCCAAAATAAGATCATGTGAAGTTAATAATTTTATTTAGGTATGATCACTACATTACATATGTTCTTCATCATTTATTCATAACCTTAACTTCATGAATATTCTAGAATTTATTTCACCCTCACTGTAAGAATCATGATGGAATAACTAGAATAATAATCACTTTAGGACATTAAGAGAATTTGTCCATCTATCTTCACACATTATAGAAGACAGACTAATAATAGTTTACATTTTGCATTAATTAGATATGTTTTATTAGTGAGACAAGCTTGGGGTTGTTGAGTGAGCACAGAGAGTGTTTTTATCTTAAACTGCACTGGTCGCCCCATGTGCTCAGTAATATACACTCCATAATGCAATATCCATTTGCTACTTATTCGGTGCTCATAAATATGAGCTGTCATTCCACTCTGTCACTTAACAAGGCTAGGCTATTTCTATTGAGCACTATCCACCTTCTTAAATAGAGCATGCTATATCATTAAAGCCTATTATTTAACACTCAACCATTTACATCCGTGTTCAGTACTGCATTTTCCACATTTACTTCCACTCAAGATGTTTAACACATTGGAGACGCAGCTTGTAGAAACTACGGGCGCGCTAATTCATTGCTGCTGACGGAGCTCGGAGAATCTACGGGCATGATTTCACTGTAGCTAAAAAATTGTATTTGCCGTCTCAGCGAGCTGTGACTTCAATAAGATACTGCTGAATGCTTCTATACGCATAATATATACTAGTTATGAGCATAAGTCGAGAGCTCTTCTTTCAAGGCATTGATAACACAGCCACATTCCTACATAACCTAAGGCTGCATCATCGCTGACTCCCAGCTGTGAAATGGGCGGGAAAGTATGTACGGTACATGCGGTCAGGAAGAGTGAGTGTTCGAGAGACAGGCTTGTTTGCATAATTCTTGTGAATATTTAACATGTCTAATTCAAGTGTACGAAATTTCGACAATGAATCCATAATGGATGTTCTTATGGAAGACACGATTTCTGAAAATGAGGATGAGGATAACAATTACACACTAAGTAAACATGATGATTCTGGCCCTTCAGGTTAGTCAATGTAGAAAATGAGCTCATTTCAAATTGGTGTGAAGTGTAACGTAGTTTTACATCGCTTCCTTGAAGTGGGTTCTGTAATACAATTTTATACCACTTCCTAAAAATGTGGGTGTTTGCCGTGTACCTGCAGCAACTCGATGCAACACCGTTGTTAAACAAAGAACAGTGGGAATGAAAATTCCTTGTTGTAAACCAGAATACTGGTGTCAATCGACTAATTAGGTTAGAATCTGCATTAGTGTGTTTCAGTAGATGTGCCCACAATGTCAAATTTTGAAATATTAACCAAACTGGCATCCATAGCTGCGTCAGATTTTTTTTTGTTTGTGAAACATGTTATTTTCATAAATTTATATTTTAAAATTGCTGCACTATTATGATAATTAAAACTCATTTTTGTGTAGAAGAAAGTGTGATCTTTCTATGCATTCCAAAAGTTGTTATAATCATGGCTTATCCTAGCATTGAAAAATTTTCACAAACCATTAAAAATACCGCGATTTTTGGAGGATAACACATTCAAATATGGCCGTCTCCAGTGTGTTAAAAAGTCACCGACGTTTAAAAAAAATACAACATGAAAATATTTTTAGCACCAATAACAGACATCTTTATATATTAAACAACTCTAACTCAATAAATAAGTCTAATGCTTTTTCTAAATCTGGAGTATACAGATTCAAATGTAACAACTGCAGCTCTTCGTACATTGGTCAGACTGGACATAACGTTATTATTAGATACTCCAAACATGTCAACGCCATAAAACACAACAGATTCTTTGCAATAAGAGAAAACATACAAGACTCTAAGCATAATTTCACCAAAATTGAACAGGACATGGACATTATTACCAAAGGCCCCCTTCTAAACACAACTGTCATTTGCCTTGGTGAAATCTAAAATATGAGTTCCATTATCTTATCAGACACCATAGGTATTACCACCATGCCAGCTATAACGATTCTTAGTGTGATCAACATGCGCATTAAGATCACCATGGAGAATTGGGAACTCACCTTCAGCACACGCTGAAACATGATCTCGTAGTTTTTGCCAAGGCTGTTCCTAATGTAGGTCATCACAGCCAGATTGTGACAAAGAAAACACTCATTCGAGAGGATGCAATGTCGAGTGTAATTGACATAAGGCTGTCTGAATAGTGCTGAACCTCAGTAACTCAATCTTGCAGGCTTACGTACACAATGAAGACAACAGGTTTCCTGCTGGATGTACTCTGGTAGGTAAGTTCACAGACATATCTCATGTCATGAAATTTCTGGCCTTTCTAAAGCAAGCAACGTACTATCTAATGAATATAGCTACCTTTCAAATCTAAAGCAGACATACATTATCATAATTACAACTGGTTAACTAAAACAGTACAATTTTAATGAGAACTAAATTTCTAGGGATATGTCCCCTACAATGAAAAGACTATGTAATAATAAAGCAAGCACAGTATATACTAATAAAGTAACTACACTGCAATTGCGGCAGCATTGCATCTTCGAGTATGTTAATAGAGAATATTATTGTGACAAACAGCCGAGAGGAGAAACAATCTAGTGCTTTCCTTGACCGACAAGTGTGTCTTAAATACAGTGTGTTCTTTAACTGTGTGTGCAGCTGTGGCTGTTTAATCAGTGGACTGGATATTGCCTGTTAAGAGACAATCCTATCAGTGTGGTTTGAGGAAATTTTTCATATGCATGAATTATATCTGTCTGCATCATACACTCCACAACCCCTCCCTATCCTTGTCTTTCCTGAAACACGGCAGCAGCTCGTCGATTTGAATCGCGCACCGGAAGTAACATTTTAACTTTGTTTTCACAAAGGAATAATTTTTCCCGCAAGTCTGATTGAACCATTCTTATTAACATAACACGAAGAGCATCCTTGATTTTTATCATTGTGTTTCTGATAAAAATTGTACACCACTAAACTCAAAGGAAGGAGAAGAGAAATGTTCCAGTTAACCGAAGTTGACACAGGTATTGAACTCTCTGTGTGCATTAGACTCAAAAATGGCCAGTGAATAGAGGACAGACAAGGAATCCTCAACATTTGCAACAGCATTTGTAGAGATTTCCTGCATTGAATTCCTACATCAACATATTCCGGATGGTACGTCCCATATTATGCATCACATCAAAGAAAGTCAACAGTACCATTAGAAGTGTGAAGAACCAGAAAGCGCCAGGACCAGATGACCTTCCAGCAAACTTCTGGAAGTTGTAGCAGTTTACAGAACTCATTATCAACTGGCTGACAAGCGTGTTCAGTGCCAAAGTTGAGTCTGGCTCTGTTACCAGTAATTGGACTACAAACATCCTTGTGTCTATTTTTAAGCAAAATGACAATCCAGCAGGATGTGCAAATTAATATCCAATTTGCCCCCAATTGTACATGAGAAGATCCTTGAGAGTATCCTTCATTAATGACTGGGTGAAATCGTCGTCACTATTGCTAGCCAGTACAGCATCATTAAGGGTGCTGGAACAACTCATGCAATTTTTCCTGCCAGAATGCTAATTGAAAAGCACAGAGAGCATCAGCAGGCAGTATACATTGCCATCCTTGATCTTGAAATGACTTTAGTCCGTGTTCCACACTGGGTGTTCTGGTCTGCGCTCATGACCATGGTGTACCAGAAATGCTTAAAATTTGGATCAAGATGCTATACACGAACACCAGAGGCTGTGTATGTTGCGCTGTCAGCGTCTTGGAGAGCTTCTCACTGAAACATGGTGTGTACACCAATGTTCCACTCTGCCCCCATTGCCCTTTGTCCTCAGCATAGACACCACCATATGGGACCTGCAAAGGAGTGTTCCTAGGACTCTCTTATATACAGATGATGTTGCACTTGCTGATAGACCCAAAATCGGACTGCAGCATCAAGGTGAAGATTGGTATACCTGTTTCTCAATATACAATCTTAGAATGATCAAAAAGAGAAGTGAATAGCTCGAATCATTCGAACCATCTAATGGCCTCATCCAAATTGATTCAGGTGTCTAGGATCTTGCCTACAGACTGATAGTGAGGTAGTTGTTGAAGTGCGAATTCTGATAAAGGCAGCATGAATGAGATGAAGGAAAGTCACAGGCACACTCTGTGACTGAAGGATGCCACAACACCTCAACTCAAGAATATTCTACATGGTACTACGTCTTGTTGCTGTGCATGGTGTTGAATGTCGGCAGACTGAGAAAGGTATGGAATAGCAATTATACGATATGGGAAAGTGTATCCTCCATTAGTCGATGGACATCACAGTCCTGCATTACGTAAAAAAGACACCATTCACCAGCAAATAAGCATCGCACCCGTCACTCGCGAGGCATAAGACATGTCACCAATGGTATTGTTATGTCCTTTTGCAGTACCTGACGCAGTTAACAATTTCACCCAATCTTTTGAAATTACTTAGCAATGTCCACATGGACCTACAGTAACAAATAGACATTGAAGATAAGATACAAAAATTTGAAACTAGAAATTCTACTGGGGTTGGTAAAATTTCTGGGCATATTCGAAAGTCAGCTTGTTGTGATATAGAACCAAATCTGTAGTGCTTAATTGATTAGTGGATGTATGAAGCTGCTATACCTGATGAATGAAGAATTATAGTAGTAGCTCCCTTTGTATGAAGAAAATGTGGTAAACATAAAGCCAACAATTACACACTAGTCATCTTAACTGGTGTTGCATGCAAGCCCTTGGAATGCATTCTTTCTGATTATATTATACAAATGTACGAAATTACCAACTGGTTCGATAGAAGGTAATTCAGATTTAGGAAACAATATTCCACTGAAGCTCGTCTTGTAGACTCCAGCAAAATAGAGCAGATATATTAGATTCAGGAGGTCAAATGCATCACTATTGACATATCTAAGGCTTTTGATAGGGTCGATCATGGGAGATTACTGACATAAATTAGCGCAGCTGGGCTGGATAAAACAGTGACAAAGTGGGTGGCTATAAAGTTGTGGCCAAATTATTAGAGTAAACATTGAAAAATTGAGAATTGAACATACAAGATGTTACCATTTTTAAGTTTAGGACTTTAGTAATTGGTATGCATCCCTTTAGCTTTAATATGTCACTTCATTCGACTGGGCATACCCTCAATCAGTATTTTACACTGACTTTTTAATCGTCATCATGAAACCAGATATGAACGAGGTTCTCAATCAAGCAAATTTTTGTTGTTATATTTTTTTTTCTGATTTTTTCTTTGCTGTCGCCAAAAGATTTTCTATAGGGTTCATGTCTGGACTGTTTCTAGGCCAATAAAGCACTTTTACATTGTTTGCCTTTAAAAAATCCATTACTTCGGTTTGTGGCAAGGAGCCCCTTCTTGCATAAAAATAATTTCACTTTGGCCAAACCACTCTTGCACCCGAGGTTCTTAATACTATACTGTTCACGTCTCATAGTTCCTTCGACAGTATATAATCGTCCACAGCCGTACCAAGAAAACACACTCCAGACCATCACTGAAGTTGGATGCTTCACTCTCTGCATCAAACAATCTGTATGGAATGCGTCTCCTTCTTTTCTTCTGACATACTGACTTGTCTCTTCTTCGACAGTAGATACCAATTCATCACTAAAACAAACCTGAAATAAATGAAACAAACAAGCCTAGCATTAAATGCAATAAGTCGTACAGTTTCTAAGAAAAATTGCATACTTGTACTGTTCTGTATGGTTATATCTCTTAGATTATGTTAAAAATGGAATAATGAATTTAAATTTAGGAATTACAGTTATTGTCATGGACTTGCCTTTTTCCAGTCATCATATGACCAATTCTGGAGATTCATGGTTCACTGGAACCTCTTTGCAGCCATAGCAGGCATAAAATTTGCTTTTCTTCAAATTCATTTTGTTTTCATTCCAGCATTAAGCAGCTCTCATCTCACAGTCCTTGCTGATACGAATGACCCATACCCTTCTAATTTCTTACGTAAATTCGAACTAGTAGCCTTGCGATTGTTTACTGACAAATTAATCAGTTTTCGCTTACTCCTTGGGGTTAGTTTCTTTTTTTGCCCACAGTTTCCAACATGCTTTTGATATTTTGTCCTCTTGTCTTCACATTTTTAAATTCCACTAACTTTATTCTGTGTTATTTGCAATATAAAAGCTATGTCTTGCTGTGAATATCGTTTCTTATTGAGTAGCTCTCTGACAATGGCTATCTTTCTTGGTGAAGTCTCATTTCGTCTCCCCATAACCTCTAAATTTGACAATTCTCTAGAACCACTCGTAAAAAATATCAACTGAACTCGTGAATAGTATCAATAATGCATGTAACGTACAGAATCCATAGTCTGAATAATAGGTCACATTATTTACTTCTATACAGCAACAATATGCAGATATAGATGATAAACAACAGAACATGAGCACTAACAAAAGTGATACAAAACCATTTGAATAGTGAAATTGCATTGTGGTTCTCACTGTAGCGGGAGTGCAAGGCAGTTGGATGTGCAACAAATTGCCTCTCCAATTGCAAACTCAACCTCACCTTCCCGTGGTGCTCCCTGTTATCACAGACGAGGCTCTAGCGACCAAATATATGGCGGGATAACCATGTCACAATTAAGGATGCAGTAAATGGCATCTTTTCCACCCGTAACATCTGAGGTGAGAGCAAGTGTCAAGGCTTAAAGGTGGCAGCCCCACCATGACACTCGGTAAATGTGGGCCAATACCTCGCAGTAGCTTAAAACTAACTTATTAAACAAACTAAGAAAAGCACCCGGACAGATCCTAAGACATTGGCTTGAAACAGAACATGAAAATTTGATTTGGGAACGTCAGAACACTGTATCAGATCGGGAAGTTAACACAACTTGCTAACGAGGCAGAGAGGTACAGACTGGATATCTTAGGAGTTAGTGAAGTAAGGTGGAATACATTTGGAGAGGGGACAAACATTCCTCTACTCTGGTAAGCCAAATGAAGACGACTCACATCAGGAAGGAGTGGGATTTCTTATAAACAAGAGATCAAAGAAGAGTCTGATGGATTGGAAGCCCATCTCATCAAGGATTATCACTGCAAGATTCAAGGGGAAGATCAGGAATTTCGATTGTCCAATGCTGCACACCTACAGAAGAAGTGGAAGCAGATGATAAGGCTAAGTTGTTTTCAGAACTACAGAGTACCATTCAGGCATTAAACAAAAGGGACATTGTGATTGTTATGGGATACTTCAATGCCAAAGTGGGTTCTGAAAATCTGGGTCTTGAACAAGTAATGGGGCGACATTGACTTGGTACTAGGAATGAGAATGGAGAACGTTTGGTAGACTTATGTGAGTGCAATGAACTTGCTATCAGTGGAACCCTATTTCCTCATAAAGAATACCATAAAGTGACGTGGATTTCACCAGACCAGCGAACTCAAAACCAGCTCGATCACCTGGCAATTGGCAGAAGCTGGAGAAGGTCTCTTTTGGATGTCAGAAATCGATGAGGTGCAGATATAGGCACCGACCACCATCTAGTGACTGCTAACATCCGAATTAAGGTTACAACTGCAAAGATGCGATTTGAGCAACAAACGAAAAGATTTGATGTTTGAAAGATAGAGGATGATAGAAATAAGGAACAGTTGAAGCTTGTCCTCAGTAACAGGTTTACAGCTCTACAGTTAGATGAATATGATGTTGAAGAACACTGAAAGAAAGTTAAAACCACTTTGACGGACACAGCAGAGCAAGTACTTGGCTTCAAGAACATCAGGAGGGAAGATTGGATGACATCAAATATCTGGTAATGTATTAAACAACGTAGGGAGCTGAAACTAAAGTTGAATAATTGCAGGACACGAACCCAGGAGGTTGAACACCAAGCGGCATATCATGCTTAAGATTGGGAAGTTAAGAAGAGTGCGAAACAGACCGGTAAAAATGTGTATCAGATTTTTCTGAATTAGCAGAGACTGCAGCAAGAGATAGAAATATGAACGGCTTGTATGACATCACAAGGAAACTTGCCAAGAAGAAATTTAAACACAGTAGACCATCAAGAACAAACAAGAATATATGCTCACTAGTGATGAAGCTAAGTTGAGTAGATGGCGAGAACACTGCATGGAGGTGTTGAACAGAGGAAATATAGAGGAAGATAGACAAATGATAGAGGTGAACGAAGATTGTGAAACTGATGATATCAACACTGAACCACCCTCAAGAAATGAGATAAAAGAAGCGATCAGCCAAATAAAGAATGGGAAGGCCCCAGGAGTGGATAATGTAGCACCTGAGCTTCTGACTGTGTACCCCGATATGACAGCCGATCTGTTGCATCCACTGTTCACAAAAATTTGGAATAAGGAAAGAATGCCAAAGGAATGGAGAGAAGGACTCCTTGTGAAATTACCAAAGAAAGGTAACTTGACCAACTGTCACAACTGGAGAGTGTCACCTTGCTCTCGATTCCCAGTAAAGTGATGACACGGGTGATCCTGAACAGGATAAAAGCAAGGATAGAAAACCAACTGCCAATGAAGAAGCATGTTTTAGGAAAAACCGCTCATGCATAGACCAAATGAACACTACGAATTATTATAGAACAGTTTAATGAATACAACTCTGGCGACCGGGCGAGTTGGCCGTGCGCGTAGAGGCGCGCGGCTGTGAGCTTGCATCCGGGAGATAGTAGGTTCGAATCCCACTATCGGCAGCCCTGAAGATGGTTTTCCGTGGTTTCCCATTTTCACACCAGGCAAATGCTGGGGCTGTACCTTAATTAAGGCCACGGCCGCTTCCTTCCAACTCCTAGGCCTTTCCTATCCCATCGTCGCCATAAGACGTATTTGTGTCGGTGCGACGTAAAGCCCCTAGCTAAAAAACAACTCTGGCGTATATCTTCTGTTTGTGGACTTCGAGAAGGCTTTCGATTCGTTGAACACCATGTGGGGAACGCTAAAGAAGTACAGCGTACCAACTAAAATCAGCAAAATCATCAAAGAGACAACGACTTCATGTGTAAAGTAATCCATGAAGGGAAGCTTTCGGAGCCTTTCTCCATAAATTCTGGTGTGCGGCAGGCGTGAGTCCTCTCTCCAACTATCTTTCTCCTTGTTGTGGATGACGTCTTGAAGAAATTTACGGAGGGAAGGCAAAGAGGCATCCAATGGGGGATTGGGTAACAGATTGGAGGCTTCGGAGTATGCCGGTGACTTATGCCTATTGACTCAAAAACATCCTCATATGGTGGGAAAGGTACATGATCTGGAGGAAGAGGCGGGAGCATTGGGCCTCAGGATAAATGCCCAGAAAACAAAAGCAATGAATATCAACATGAGGAGCAAACGGAAATTTAGAGTCAATGATGAAGACATTAAAGAAGTCGAAGAGTTTACGTATCTTGGCGGTGTGGCTACGCAGGATGGAGAAACAGCTGCTGATGTCAAAATGAGAATCCACAAAGCAAATGCGGCATTCATACAACTCTATCTGATATGGAGAGCCAGAGAAATGTCAATGAAAACCAAACTTCGCATTTTTCAAATAAATGTAAAAACAGTACTGTTATATGGTTGTGAAACCTGGAAAGTTACCTCAGAGATTACTCATAAACTACAGGTATTCATAAACAGATGCATAAGGAGAATTAAACGTATTCTCTGGCCAAAAGTAGTTTCAAACGAAGATCTTTGGAAACAAACAGAAGTGGAGCCCATTGGCATACAAATAAAGCGTAGGAAGTGAAAATGGATCGGCCACACCCTGCGGAAGCAGCAGAATGCAGTGGAGACAACGGCTCTGTTTTGCAACCCCCAAGGACAACGGAAAAGAGGAAGACCCAGATGGAGACGCAGTGTGATGGAGGAGGCAAAACAAGAAGGGAAGACCTTTGGAGAACTCAAGACCCTGGCTCAAAATAGGATACGCTGACGCAGCTTTGTTGAAGCCCTATGCACTGCAAAAGAGTAAAAGGAAATAAGTAAGTCTCACCGTAGCCAGTATATGAAAAAAGTACATTACATAGGATAGGGATATCCCAGGGAGTAATTTTTCCACCAAACATGCTCAAGGATTAGGCTGTAAAGGTTGATTGTTCAATTATAAGAATCTTCCAGCTGGCTTTGATTTGCCCCGCAAGACATGGGTAGCCCTCAACAGAGTCCGTACTAACCACGGGAGATGTGGTTCAATGATGTTTAAATGGGGTATGAGATCTTCCCCAGCCTGTGACTGTGGTGCAGTTAAACAGACTATCGACCATATCGTCACCGAATGCATTGGAAGGGCATTCGCTGGATCTAGCCAGGACTTTGTGGTGGCTTCTGGTGAGGCCATACAATGGCTAGAGAATTTAGATCTAAATCTTTGAACCCTTTTGCTTGCATGATAGTTTTCAATGTTATGTGTATATCTTATAATTATGTATATAATGGTTTGTGCTTACTGTTCATTTATATTTAATCTTTTGTATTGTTTTGTGTGAGTTACCATACGCTAATAATAATAATAATTTATATAAAAATACAAATATACCTTTTACCCTAATAATTAGGCCACATCTGGTGTATTTCTAGATAATACAGGGTCTTTATTTATGCTTGGCAAGGACTTTCTCGCTGGACCTTGGCCGGCGATGACAGGCCGCTACCGGCCGCTGGCGCGCGCGGTTTCCGGCACTTCTGCACTTGCTGAGAGCTGAGCTCCGAAATAGTAGGGTGTTCAATGAAGCTACTGCGTACTGTATGTCGTGTTGTATAGTGTTTTATTGTGATTGTGTATAGTGCTGTAATGTATGTGAAATATTCGTTACGTGAACGTGTATATCTGCATAATACTTACATAAAGTGCAGAAAATCGTGCGATAGGACAACACAAAAGTTTCGAGCGAAATTCCCAGTGAGACCCATTCCTACCAATCGGACAATCAAACAACTGGCCATGAGATTCAAACGTACAGGTTCAGTAAACAATAAAAATAGACTAAAGGTCGTTATCTCCTTACTGAAGCGTGTTTGGTACGAGGATCATAAGTAAAAATTTGTGGCCCCCTCCTAGCCCAGATTTAAAGGCATGTGATTTTTATTTGTGGGGAATGTTAAAAACCCTCACACACTAGATGAACTTTAAGAGCTGCAGTTGCATCCATCAGTGCTGAAGAACTTGGCAGAGTAACCGAAGACTTCGTTAGGACATGCCGGTTATGTTAGGGAGCGCATGAGTAAAATGCATGATAAAAGCATGGTAATGCATGATAACGATTTTGAGCATAAACTGTAAACATGGTGAATAAAGTGCATAATAATGATTTTGAGCACCGTATTCTGCCGTACATACGCACGCGCGGTATCCAGCAACTGAACAGTCACTGGCGGCCAAGTTCGAGCGAGAAAGTCCTTGCCAAGCGTAAATAAAGCCCCTGTAGAACTCAGAACATTAGAGTACACCTAGATGAAACTTAATTTGATCCTGTAACAATTATGGGATTTGGACCCAGAGAACAATATTCTGAGACCTTTATTCCCTGATATATATCAACAGTATGAATAATGAACTTAAGGCACTTTGTAATAAATAAGTTTCAGGATTGTGAGTACTGCAAAAAACCTTCACAACATCATAAGATGGACATCGGGCACTGTTTTGTTGGTGAACAAGGTGAAGAGCCACGTTGTATGTTTCACAAATAGACTCCTCTCTGGTTTAATTATTGTGTTAATGGGGTGAAAGTTCCTCATGGGGATCTCTGTACATACCCAGGTATTCATAGTAAGGATAGATCTTCATTGTAGTAATCACATAAACAGGATTGAAGATAAAATATACTGATCTCTAATATGATAATGAGGTTATTTAGGGGTTGTAAAGGAGAGGGCATATACATCTCCAGCAAGGCCACAATGAGAGTATGAGATCATCACCAGTAGTATTTGATTAGAGAACAGGGAATAATCCACAAAAACAGCTCCATTTCTTGTGGGTGATTTCTAACAAAAGAGTTGTGTTGCAGAGATGTTGCAAAGTTTCAGACGGGAAGACTTGGAGAAAGGAGATTTAAGCTGTTCAGTTAAGCAGTATATTCAGAGATGTCATTGGAGAGATGGCTTGGAATGGCATTAGTTGATGAATAAATTTAAGTCATTTTCTTTAAATTGTAAGAAAGGTCACAACATGAGGATAAGTTTGAATTCAAGGGTACAAATTTTGGCAAATATTCACTTGTAGGAAGATGATTTAGTGATTGAAATAATTTACCAAGTGAGTTGTTTCATACATGTCCCTCAATCTATTTCTACATAAACAACGTACAGCCCTAAATGCTGTTGATTGATTGATTGATTGATTGATTGATTGATTGATTGATTGATTGATTGATTGATTGATTGATTGATTGATTGTGTTTTTGGTCCAAATGTGATGTACAGAGAGGGATGATGGATACTTCAATGGTAGGAATAATGTGGGATTATTTGATACTAGCTGATGTACCCGTGCTTCGCTACGGGATTCTCAGAAGGACTGTCTTTGTGGTTTTCGTACCTGAAGTCGTCAGAAGGAATGTAGTGATTAAAAGCAATGTTATATAAAATACTCGATGAAATTAATAAACCGCACATTTTCTCACTTTTAACGAACAGTACTACGGTGTCGATCTAACAGTCCAAAGTTCCAGTGCTCCAATGACCAGACCGCAGACAGCCTTGAACACTTCTCTGCCATTATTCCATTAAATATGCACACTGCTCATTCCAATCAGTGCCTCAGAGTAGGAATCGAATAGCTCGAACGCTATGATGAGCCAGTTTGTTACGTATCAGTAGTATCAGAAATTTATCCAACTCCCCAGCTACTTCCCGCCAATATTCAGGCAGGCTGTTATGCTCGGTACGACCGGGTGAGTTGGCTGTGAGGTTAGGGGCGCATAGCTGTGAGCTTGAATCGGGAGGTAGTGGGTTCGAACTCCACTGTCGACAGCCCTGAAGATGGTTTTCCGTGGTCTCCAGTTTCCACACCAGGAAAATGCTGGGGCTGTAACGTAATTAACGTAGGGGCTGCTTCCTTCCCACTCCTAGCCCTTTCGCATCCCATCATCGCCATGAGTCCCGTCCGTGTCGGCGCGACGTAGAGCAAATTAAAAAAACGCGGTATACAGTAGTAATCCCATCTATCGGAGATGAATGGCAACAGAGACAGAAAGCAAATCACAACAAACAATGGTCAATGTAATGTTTTGTTGAGCAAAGTTATGAGCTTTCTGTATAGTAGGCCTTCACATTCAGTTTTCGTTCGACTCTGTAATATAAGGCCATCTTATAAAATTAATTATAGCGTAGACTGTAGTTCCTTATTCCCCGACTTTACACACCGATTTTCATTAAATTCTGTTTACCCATTTTCTCGTGACTGAGCTGATATGATCTTAGCAACAAAAATCCATATTGATGAATATTGAATTTTCACGACCGCATTGTAATCGAAACAGACTTTCAACGTATTAGGTCGTGTTACGTACATGTAGTACGTGTTGAAGAGATGTTAAGTACAGAACAAAAATGGCCAGCCGGACACCATATTCATAAATCCATATTCATAAATATCTCCGTACCGAGCTCGATAGCTGCAGTCGCTTATGTGCGGCCAGAAACCAGTAATCGGGAGAATGGGTTCGAGCCCCACTGTCGGCAGCCCTGAAGATGGTTTTCCGTAGTTTCCCATTTTCACACCAGGCAAATGCCGGGGCTGCGCCTTAATTAAGGCCACGGCCACGGCCGCTTCCTTCCACTTCCTAGGCCTTTCCTATCCCATCATCGCCATGAGACATATCTGTGTCGGTGCGACGTAAAGCAAATAGCAAAAAAAAATCTCCGTTATCATAGCCGGTACGGTCAAAATTTAAAAGACATAAATGATCGGAAATTTAATACTATGTAACTTCATTTATATAGTAATTGTCAATAAGGCCACTAATAATACAAATATTCGATAATTAATTTTTGGGCCTTCCCCTGAACTACCATTTCGCTCAACGTGAATAAAGTTATTTATGGCCTAGATTGTAGCGACTTATTCTCCAACTTTGCATACCGATTTTATTTACGATGGGACAACTAATAAATATTTGAGAATTAAATTTTATCCTTCCCTAAACTACCATTTCTCTTAGCGTGAATAAGATTATTTATAGTTTATATTGTAGCGACTTATTTTAGAAATTTACATACCGATTTTCACTAATATAGGACTACTAATAACATAAATATTTGAGAATTAAATTTTAGGCCTTCCCCTAAACTACCATTTCTCTTAGCGCGAGAAAGATTATTTATACCCTAGATTGTAGCGACTTATTTCCGGACTTTACATACCGATTTTCATTAAATTCTCTTCAGCCGTTTTCTCGTGATGCGTGTACATACAAACAAACATACATACAGACAGACAGATAGACAGAAATTACGGAAAATTAAAAAATGCATTTCCTTGTTACTATGGATATGACTGGTACAGAAATACCATCCTTTTTAAATTTTGAGCAATGTACAGATTACAGTAAAGTGGTTTGGGAAAGGAAGTATATAGGAACAGAACACGGAAATGAACAAAGAGGTGACAAATCAAGTCATGTGTAGGAAGATGGGAACAGGTGAATGTGAATATGAGAGGATAAAGCAAATAGCTTGTCATTGTGGAACTAGGGTCCAACAGAAAGAGAAGGAGAAGCAAGGAATGGTATTGGGTAATGATTTGGAGATAGTATTTATTATGATTATTTTATTATTATTATTCTTTTAAATTGTACATGTGCACATACATGAAATTGCCTCCATCTCCGCATGAATGTGTACATATGCTCTGCTGAATATTCACAAATATATAAGCAATTTGAAATTTTCATATTTACAAATGTTCCTCCTTTTCTATTGCTACCTTGTCTACTGCTATCCTACAGTGTGTTCCTTTTCACTTTCTTATCTCTCTTATCAGTTGTCTGAAAAGCAGTGGCAAAAGTGACTCAGGTTAAGATGCAGCAGTTTGTTATGCAAGTTAGGTTCCCAAAAGGGCAATGAAATAAAATAAATGCAATGTAAATTTTAATATAATATCATTTGTATAGTATTATTTGAAGTAGTTACACAAGTTTTATATGAGTTGATTATGTTCGTAAATACAGAAGATATTATGAGTAGAATTTTGTAAATGTAAATTCATTATTATTATTACTATTATTTATTTCAAACTAACATAATTAGGTTCATTAATCAATATAATGATGGCTGAGTTGAATAGTGTGATAACTCAAAAAATGTGTTTAATAGAAAAAAATTAGTGCACATTTATAATCCTGTATTTTAGGAAATTGTCTTCTTTTCTGTTCATTTAACATTTAGTGCTTGATTATAACGTATTTTTGTGTACCATTTGCCACCAAGGTAGACACCTCTTTTGCATTTCGAGCAATTTTGATTTGATTGTTCCTTTCCATTCTCATATTTTGAAAATGGAAAATAAGTTAACTAAACTCTTCTTCTGTTATTACAAAAACTGATTTTCTCAGCTATTTATTGTTTAGGCCTATAATTTTTATTCCCTTACTTTTTTATTCTACTTTCCTTATTTCTTACTTATAGCTGTCCAAAGATGTTAAGGAGGAAATATTCATAGAAGAACATACTGATGATCAGCTGTTGCCATACATCAAAGAAGAAACAAGGTATGTACTCCATTAATCCCATACAATATTGAATAGGGTGTACCTATTCACAGTTGTGTTCAGTATTGGTTGGTTTATCTCGAGAATGTGGGCATTATCATCAGTTTAATCCTTTCTGTACAAGGTAACATTTAAACACTACCTCTAAAAATTCGGGAACTTTAAGATCACATTTAGTGTTTTGTTATGTAGTTTTTAAAAATAAATATCTACAAAAGAAATTTCTGGTAAAGCTAGATATTTTGAAGTGTATTTGTTTACAGTACGTTTAAGCAACCATAAAAATCAACAAAGAGGTGACAGGTCAAGTCATATATAGAAAGATGGGAACAGGGGAATGTGAAGATAAGAGGATAAAGAAAATAGCTGGTCATTGTTGAAATGTCACTGTCACTGCATCATTTGTTCATCACATTCATATCATATGAAATGCCATCAGCAACTATTACCTTCAGATATTCTCATTAATTTTGTACGTTTTCTACCAACATGACACAGAAAAATGCATGTTTGTAGAATATAAACTAAGTCTAAAAATTCAGAATTGTTAGGTTTTATGTACATTGTAAACAGTATAATAATTTCAAACTAGCATACTTAGGTTCATTAATCAATATAATGATGGCTGAGTTCTATAGTATGATCACTCAAAAAAATGTTATTTTAAATTATTTGTTTGGTTAGATTCTTCTTTTCTGTTCACTTGTGTGTTAAGTCAGATTTCTCTGTTTGTGGATGCCAAAGCAGATAATGTGTTGTAGAAATTAAACTTTCAGATCAGTAGTGCTACATCCTAGATATCAAAGGTTTCAAATAAAACTTCCACATTGTTTTAATTGTAAAAAAATGATCTTAGGAATTGAATTTATGTGTGCTCCAGTGTTGTGGTCACACTTGCTGATTGTTACCAATTCCCACTATTCATTTTAGTGCTCATTATCAGTCAATTGCTTGTAGTGTGTTGATTGCAAACACATTACAGTTAGTATAAACTAATAAATTGGAAAGCTACAAGTGTTTTAAATTTGTGCAGGTTGCCTAAAAAAAAAAAAAAATCAGAATTCTTCAAGTGAATTTATTATCTCATAAAGATAGGTAAATTATAATGTACTGATGTAATATTATTTCAAAATTTGTATTTTCATCCTTGACATTACAAACTAGCACACGTGTATATCCTGTTTTCAAATATTTAATGAAGTAGTATTTTTCCAACTGTAGGTGTCCCATTTGACTGCTGGCAAATTAATATTTTGCTTTCACACCCTTGTTGGTTACAGTGTGAAATGTTTGTATAATCACTGATTGGTGCTCTTAACCGAGCCCTTGAACTGGCCGGTCCTGCAATGGCCTTCATAGCCTAACATTTGACTTCAAACCATGTTAGTGATGGAAATTACGAATTCTGAAAGGTTTATTTGATTTCCTGGGTGTTTTTTTCGCTATTTGCTTTACGTCGCACCAACAGATGTGTCTTGTGGCAACGATGGGATAGGAAAGGCCTTGGAATGGGATGAAAGCGACCATGGCCTTAATTAAGGTACAGCCCCAGCATTTGCCTGGTGTAAAAATGGGAAACCACGGAAAACCATCTTCAGGGCTGCCGACAGTGGGGTTTGAACCCACTATCTCCCGATTACTGGATACTGGCCGCACTTAAGTGACTGCAGCTATCGAGCTCGGTCGTGGGTGGTTAGAGTCTTCTCAACTATTATGTGACACATTGGATTTTTCCTACTGTAATTCACAACCACTAGCAAGAAATATTCATTTCAGTCCTCCAAACTGCCCAGTACCAGCTTACACTCTCTCATTAGTCAGAGTAGAACCATGCACACAACTCAAGATCGCCCAAATAGATCAACTCTTCACGGTTCAAATTCTGCTGTTTCTTTGTAATTCTTGTGTATCTGTAGACAATAAGCTACGTTAGAGAACAATCTTGTATTATGACCACCAATAAAAATGTTGCTTATGAATACATTTCGCACACACAAAATGCATATTTCTATTTTTGGATGGAGTTCAAATTAGCTTCCTTCTTCCTAAAGATATCTTGTGCAGAAGCACTTTCAAAGAAGCAAAGCAGCAAGCCTTTTGTGTGTTTTGTGTATCATAGATTTTAGAAGCTTCTGAAGGTTTCAGTTGACCAGATCTCATGTACTTCCTCCTACTTTGTCTTATATCTCACCTCAGGTGTTGTTATTTTGACTCATTTCAACAGTCTACCAGTATCATTTAGCAACTTAAATGACTACTTTTAAAATATCTAAAAGATGTGCCATGTCAAATTGGTACTGAATTATATAAGAACATGTTTTATGATTCATAAAATTTCCTAATCGCTTACTTGTGGAAAGACACACATTTTGGAATTTACCAATTCGTGATGAGATTATCTTCCATTAGTGGAGAGACACATCTCCCTCATCTTCATTTGTGCAGAGACTCATGATCCTCAAGTAACCACTTAGTGATGTATTTTCCTTCCACTTGTAGAGTGTTGAGTGTCACATGGTGCTGAGCTGACCATTTTCTGCTACTCCTCCATGGTGTTCATATTTGTAGATTTGATTGGGGTGAAAAAAAAAAAAAAAAAATTCTGATCATTTGCTATCTATGGCGGATGTGAGCAGAAATATGAATTGCAAAATTCCATTCAGGCTAGAGTACACTGATGGACTCCCCTTCTGTTGGTACTCATAGAATTTCACCGGATATTCAAACTGTCACTCCTTATCCCTTCTGTTGGTACTCATAGAATTTCACCGGATATTCAAACTGTCACTCCTGATCCCTTCTGTTGGTACTCATAGAATTTCACCGGATATTCAAACTGTCACTCCTGATCCCTTCTGTTGGTACTCGTAGAATTTCAGCGGATATTCAAACTGTCACTCCTGATTGGTACTCATAGAATTTCACCGGATATTCAAACTGTCACTCCTTATCCCTTCTGTTGGTACTCATAGAATTTCACCGGATATTCAAACTGTCACTCCTTATCCCTTCTGTTGGTACTCATAGAATTTCACTGGATATTCAAACTGTCACTCCTGATCCCTTCTGTTGGTACTCATAGAATTTCACCGGATATTCAAACTGTCACTCCTGATCCCTTCTGTTGGTACTCGTAGAATTTCAGCGGATATTCAAACTGTCACTCCTGATTGGTACTCATAGAATTTCACCGGATATTCAAACTGTCACTCCTTATCCCTTCTGTTGGTACTCATAAAATTTCACCGGATATTCAAACTGTCACTCCTTATCCCTTCTGTTGGTACTCATAGAATTTCACCGGATACTCAAACTGTCACACCTGATTAACAAAGATAATCCTGAAATTTTTATTTTGTTGAATTAAATATTTTTCTTTCCATACATTTATGGGAGTCACTTAAGCACAAAATCCAGAAGCGTTCTGTCATTCAATCACTACTGTATTTTGTGAAAATATATATAAAAATATAGATTTTGGACATAGGCTTTAGTGGAGAGAATTTGAACATATGCATTTGAATTATAGGATGTGTAAAATATCCATTTTATCCCATTTTTATAACAGAATATTCATCAATCTGCTGTTTGTTATTCTGCTTCTTTGGTCCTGCCTGGTGGCAGGGTCCAGTGTTGTGATTCATTTTCTCCAGTTAGTTTGTTGTGCACTTTATCTGTCCTATGTTGTCTTGTTCATCACTTGGGCCCTTTTTCACTGACTTTCTGGGTATATGCTGACTTTCCCAATATATCATCCTCTGCATGCAACACATGCCCAAATCAGCACACACGCCTTTCCTCAATTTTCCCCTGGATTGGTGCAATGTGAAAACAGTTTCTAATACTGTAACATCATTTGAAATATGATCCAGTCTTGTTATGCCAGTCTTCGACCTAAGCAACTTCGTATCCATGATGCTTAATTAGCGTTCCATCTCTAGAGCTGGCCAGCATTCATTGCTGTAGGAAACGACAGGATGCATAACATTTGGGTAGTACTTAGATTAGAGATGGCCCTTCGCCCTAAGGTCGGAAGGGCGCCTGTTGTCTTCTCCACTTCAGTCAGCCTTTGTATATCCTTAAGTTGACTTCTTCAGTAAGTCGGCCATCATCAGAGATTGTGGAGCCTAGATACTTACATTTCTCTGCTCGTGCTATATCTTCACCGTCAACATGCCTGGTTCCAAATTCTCGATGATTTAATGCCATGTATTTTGTCTTATTTTTGTTGAGGCGCAGGGCATATTGCGCTAGTCCACTGTTCCGGTCTTCTGTCTGACGCTGGAGATCAAGGTTATTCTCTGCAGCCAAACTGACATAATTTGCATAGAAAAGTGTCCATGGTATAGGACTGTGCATGTCTGATATAATGGAGTCCATCACAAGAATGAAAAGCAGAGGTGATAAGGCAGAGCCTTGGTGGACTCCTACAGTAATGCGGAATTCATTAGACGGCCCTGCGGCAGCTTAGAACATAACTCATTGTTTCTTCATGGAGCAATTATACCCTCTCAACAAGGTGCTCTGGAATGTCCATGTTCTTGTAGTGCTTACTGATTAGGTTATGAGGTACCTGATAGACGGCCTTCTCAGGGTGAAGCCTCTTGCTCTTTTCGCAGTGTGTCTCAAGTAACAGCCCTACTGCGTGGGGTGCTCCTATTGTGCCACAATTTTACACAAATTCAGATTGGCTTGTATGTTTGGCTAAATCGCTAATCCTGTTGTTGAAGATTTGTTCGAAATCTGGCATTGCGTGGCTCAGAACTGTGATTGGGTGGTAATTAGAAAAATCGGCAGGGCTTTCCTTATTTTTGAATGGAATCTCCATCACCAATCTGTTGGTTTTTGACCTCCTTTGGTAATCTGGTTGAAGAGCTTGCTTTAGCCATACCGCTGCATCCCCCCATTTAGAGAAACAAAACACTGCCGGAAGGTAATTGAGACTGATGGTTTTCCCTGGTTTCATTTCCATCAGCATAGCCTGGACTTCGGTGATGCCAATTTCCTACATTGGACCTTCAACAGCAGGGGTGATTGGGATTGGTAGGTACGGAAATACCAAGATTGAAATTCTGTCGAAGTTGTTCCGCCAGTGTACTCGTGTTTACCGCCAGTTGAGTAGCAAATTACCTGTCTCTTCATTGATGCCATAAAAACGTTGGACTTCCGTTTTGCAATGCCTTGATTTGACTAGCCGTTAAATATTCCGCTTATTCTTCCCCATGTCACTTTTCACATATAGACCTGCTTACCGGTTTGCTTTTGTTACAGCAACAATCTCCTTCACTTTTCTAGTGGCTGCTTTATAGATATTCCAATGACCAAGAGACTCGTGGTACAGCTGTTACTTCAACCGTACTGCAAACTTAACATCGTCATTCTGAAGCCACCTTCGTTGTTGTCGCCCTGACTTAGTTGTTCCAAGAATAGAGTGTGCGGTCTTTCGTTTTAATCCGGCTCACTTCAAGTATGGTGTTTTTTGCACTGTACCTTTTGCAACAATGTTTGCTTGCTTCTTCAGGCCACCATTTGATCACATTTGGTCAGTTTCCAGTGAAGTATTGGGCTCTTGGGGACTTTATCTGCAGTTTACAGATGACTGGCCGATGCTTCCTCCCAGTGGTCTCGTAAGGTTCAACTGTTGTCTCTAGAATATCTTTGAGATTCCTTCCTCTCGCAAGGATATATTCAGTGTTAGTTGAATGGGAGCTATTGTAGTATGTGATTAGATGAATATCACATTTTCTGAACCGTGTGTTCGCGATGATCAGTTTCTGCATAATCGGGAATTTGTTGACCATCGTCGTTTTTCTGAACGCCCTGGACTGTGTGTTTTTCCTTGCTCCGTCCGACGTGTCCTTTCATACCTCCAGCAACGATAAGATAGTCAGCGGTCTTCTTGTCAGGCAGTGCCCAGAAGGCATCTTTGGTTTCCGTGCCCTGGCCAGTTATGGAGCGTTAGAATTTCATACTTTTACACCTCGGAGAATGAACTGTCATATTTTGCTGATACAACAGTGCCAACACCATTAGTTGTTCTTGGGCTTCCGTTGTACATCAAGTTAGTAGCCGCACCCCATTTCGCATGAATTTTCTCCAACCCATCTTTTTCCTGCACCTCGCAGACGCCTGTATGCCTTCTCTCAGTTGCTGCGGCTAATTTTTTACGTCCTCCAGACATAGTTCAGTTATGTGATACATAAAAGGGTACTCGCTTGATGAGCCGTCACAGCCCGTGTGACCGTAACCCTTGCATACCTTTCATGCTGACTGGTCCATGCCAATGCGCGTCCCTTCCATTGGTTCCGATTCCTTGAAACATATTTCTGTAATGTGGCTGTATTATTTTACGGCCGGGTTGTCTTGAAGCAGTTTAGAGCTGTTGACAGGAGGTAGATACACCGCTCCCAACGTAGAGAACAGACGCCTTTTGCATCTGGTCGTTTAAGAAAGAAATGCTAAGCTCCTTTCTGCATTAACTTCCAGAAAGGTAGAGTACGACCTGCTTCGTCTCAATATCCGCTAAAGTTGCCATTGAAGACATTGTGCGTGTTCCGACCGCAAGAGCTATAATATTTCGCTCAAGTCTGCCGGCTGGCCAGTGGGAACCCGTATCCGTCACCTGGGATGCGCCACGTGTTACTTCAACGTAGCGTATTCGTAGTGAAACAGGAACGCCCGTACTTCAGTTTATCGGAGAGCATGAGAAACGACAAGGCGTGTACGGCCCATGGTAAGAGAGTGAGAGAGAAGGGTAGTGAAAAAAAATGTACGATTAAGTGGATCCTTCAGTTTATTCAATAGATATGCAAAGAATTATGTCACCTCTTACAGCTGAATCGTGGAGTTGTCCTTGAAGGTGTGGAGGGGACGTCGTCCTGCGGCGTCTGCGTCGTCTTGCGGTCGGCGTCGGCGTTGTCTTCCGTCGTTGGTGTTTTCTCTGTATTAGTGTTGATGGCGATTCGAACCTGAGGCAGGAACGGGGAAATGTGGAGCTTCCGCATCGGACGTCATGGGACTCTGGTGTGACACCTCTCTAAGGCGAAGCACACCGAAATAGTTCCCACAGTCAATGATGTTGAACGCACTTTAGCAGCAAGGATAAAGTCAGAATCACAGTTCCATGAGAATAAGATGGAAGGAATTATCGTATTTGGAATAATAAACAAACGAAAACAATCTAGGACCTTCCGAGGTGCAGTGATTAAGCACTTCACAAATAAAATTAAATTCACCGGGTACAGTCTCTGCACTGTACACCATGTGCACAATATTCACACACTTGTTGAAATAAACGACAGTCCATGTTCTGTTACGTCGTAATTTTCAGAAGATTATCATTGGCACTTAAGATCATACGTGATTCTGAACAGATTATGATGGGAATTGGCATGGTCCCTCGGAAAGAAATTACGATACCGTATTCCACAAGTTAATACTGTCTTTGAGAGGGAATGTTGGCACAGTTTATTACGAACACAGTTCAATGGATAGACACAGTCTTTAAATGAAATGAAGGCTAGCACAGTATTATTACGAACACAGTTCAATGGATAGACACAGTCTTTAAATGAAATGAAGGTCGGCACAGTTTTATTACGAACACAGTTCCGAAAAATGGATAAACACAGTCTTTAAATAAAATGAAGGTCGGCACAGTTTTATTACGAACACAGTTCAATGGATAGACACAGTCTTTAAATGAAATGAAGGCTGGCACAGTTTATGTTAGAAACGTTATCGCTGTTTTCACACAGTCTTTAAATGAAATCAAGGTTGGCACAGTTTATGCTCGAAACACAGTCTTTAAATGAAATCAAGGTAGGCACAGTTTATGCTAGAAACATTCATAGTCCACAAACGAAATATAATCGCCCAGTCGTACAGACTGATAAAAACGAAATTACGTTTTTGTTCATGCACAAAGTTCAAGCCCACGAAGAAAGCTTCCAACACTAACGTTTCCGAACTGAAGTACACAGCCGGACCGAGTGATGAATTATATCGCAACGTGCTTACTTGCACACACACACTGAGCTCACGGCTTACTGCCGACTCCTCTCACTCTCTCTGCCTACGGCACACTGCAGTTGCACACTGCCCACACTGCACACTCTCTGATTTACCCCAGGCTGGTGATTCGCTTATATTGCCGAAGGTCAGTGGGCGTGGCTACACATGTGGGCCCCAAGAAAATTTTATATCTTGGCCATCTTTACACCGATTGACATGAAGTTTCGGCTAGCAGCGTTCATTATTCCTGCCTGCAAGGTGACGTTATTGAAATATTGATATCACATTTCGTTCATGCTGCAATGCTATGCAACACGAAAGAACCTTCTGCGTGACGTCGCTTGACCTTGGCCGGTGTTCTAGAACAGCAGGAGCTTGCTTGCCGTTTCCACAATGCCTGTGCGCTCGGCGCGAGTTTTAAATGCTTACGGCTGGGTGTTGGCGAGTTCCTCTTAATAAATGAATGAAACGTGAATGCTCGTAGGGCATTCCCGTTTCAGTAGAAAATATTTATCTGGACTAAATGAAATACCATTTTACTGAAAAACTAATTGAGAACCCGATAGATCACTTGTTACACAAATCAGATATTTATGTAAAGAAGAATGGCCACAGACATTTGCACCATTGGATATGTCACAAGAGGTATGACATAAAATCCAGTGTATGATGATCAAGAAGTCTAGCCTGTCATATCTGTAATCAATACCGCCTTCTATTTGTTCACTTATTTTCTCCTAAGAGTGCAGTACAACACGTGGCCGAGCCTCCTACTACTTTGCTTGTGAACATGCCATGCATCTGACTGGGCCATGTGAATTCAGTGCATACAGCATCAATTGAGAAGTGCCCTTACATGTTACAATGTATTTTGGCCTGCGTGATTGACTTTTCCCACGTGCCTTTTCTCACCCTTAACTAAGAAATTTGTATTTCTCGCTCTTCGTTCCTAGAATATGTAGAACCACTCTGCGGTGGGGAGATAGCCACAGATGTGGATGCTATCCCACGAATGTTATCATTCCACTAAATATATCACTTTGTCCGTGATCATTGAAAGAAAAGGAATCTCATTCCTTCTTTTACATAGCATCAATATCCACTACAGTGCAATTCAATATCCTGTCAGCGTGAAGTTTGTCTCAAACCATGATTTTCAGCTCTTTCTAGGTGTAGTGTTAAAGGAACACTATTAGAATATTCAAGGACATGATAGCTTGCATTTCGGATCAAATTCAGGATATCAGAACGTTGTAATAAAACACTGCTACCAAAACCATACCTTTGTCACCTTCATAATGTCTATGACAGCAGTATCTGGAGGAGAAAAGAAGGCGTCAGTGTTAGGGAAAGAGCCGTCATTTGCTCGTTATATTCCAGCTTTTCGAAGATTTAACCATCACTAGTGTGTTCCACATTGCATACGACCTCTGTTAAAGAGAGCAATTTATTATATATTTAGCACATGAAAAGAGAGCAATTTATTATTTATTTAGCGTATGATGCTTCATTTGACAATCGTTTAAAATTTATTTCACATATAAGTGTTAGTAGAAAAATATAAACATATTTAAATACATGGATATAGAGTATTTACAGACTACCTAGGAGGTAAACATATACACAGGACTGCAGGTTCTGAGATTTCATCACAAGCTGATGTCAAGTCCTTCCAGCCAAGTGAGTGCCGTAGGGGTTACTTGATGTAGAGGTCCAGTGAATGCTCAGAGAGGACATTCTTTCATGATGTGGCTGATGGTTTGCACTTCAGCACCACAGTTGCAGGAAGGAGACTCCAACCACCCCCATTTGTGTAGTGCAGAAGCAGCAATTAAGACAGACTGATGTAATACATGGTGGTAAGTATGAACTTCCTTGTATAAACCTACCATCCGTTATATAGGTCGGCTGTGTTTGATTGCACATAAACTATGTAATTAGCAATAACCACACTGTGACTTAGTAGAATGCTACACTGATATGACAAAAATGTACAAATATAATAGGCATGTTTGCATGACAGTTAATGACATTCATAAAAGATTAGCCATCACGGTGATTGTCAGCAAACAATGTTTTTAACTTAATGAATATCTACAATGGATTCTCTCAAGCAACGTCAACAACAAGTGCTTTTACAAAGGTTACTACTTGCACAAAGCACAGAGTGGTTGATTAAGAAGAAAATTCCTAAGCATGTGCCGTCCTTTATGTGGGAGTGCAGATATATTCGTACTTCAGTAGATGAATGTATGCCAGATGAAAGAGCCTGTATTTCTCCTCTTAGACTGAATCACTTCTCATGCATTCTTTAAATGAGTTTGTACATTCCTAAATTATCAGAAGTTTCTTGCCTGTGATATCGTGATTTTAGAGCTTTTGAAATTTAAGACTACACTCTAATCTGACCTGAAATTATGTTCGCCCTAAGGAATGTGGTTTTCATGAGTAACAAACTCCCTGAATGGTATATTAGTGAGTTGAATGTGCTGTTAGCGATTCCTTTGTGTGAGAGTTGTAGTGGAGTTTGCTCTTGAACTATTAGTAACATAGTTTTAATTTGTCATTGTAGATCGAGAAGCGAGGTGAGCAACACAGGTCATCATTCTCCGGACGGTGGAGAACCTTGTTTTATGTGCAATGTGTGCAGTGAAGTCCTGGACGGGAAGTTGGGCCTGTTGCGACATCTGAAGAGACACAAAGATGATCGCCACTTTAAGTGCGATCACTGTGGAAAGGTTTTTGGCAGCGGAAACAGCCTGTCGAAACACCTCTTGTTCCACCCGCTCCTAGTGTGCAGATATTGTCATGAATGCTTCACAAAGAAGAACAAGCTGACAGAGCATTTGCGGTCTCATACAGAATGCAATGTCTGTGGCAAATCATTTTCAAACAAAGGAGGCTTAGTACGTCACTTGCGGAGTCACACAGGCGAGAAACCATACTGCTGCACTGTCTGTGGCAAATTATTCACTCAGAAAGGCCACCTAGCTAAACACCTGCGAACGTACACATGTGAGAAATCATTCTCCTGCGACGTCTGTGGAAAATCTTTTATGAAGAAAGGAAGCCTAGATTATCGCATATGCCGGCTCAAACATGATAAAACCATACATGTGTAATGTGTGTAGGAAGTCATTCAGCTCTAAACAACAACTATGATATCACGTGCTGTCATACACAGGTAGCATGCCGCACTCGTGTAATGTCTGTGACAAATCGTTCATCGGGAGAGGCCAGCTAGCCGATCATACGCGCACACACACACACACACACACACACACACACACACACACACACAGAGGCGAGAAGCAATACTGCTGCTATGTCTATGGTAAACTGCTCAACGATATAATTACATTCTCGAACATTTGACGACACACACAGCCTACAAACCTTACAAATGCAATGTCTGCGGCAAGTCCTTCACCAACGACTGCATTGTCTGTGGCAAGTCATTCAGCAGTAAATCCAAATTAGCACGTGACTTTCGGACACACACGGGCATGTAGCCACACTGACGCACTGTTTTGAATTGCTCTCACGAAACAAACGCAAACGCATACAGACTAGAAGCCATACAGCGAAATGTCTGTGTAAACCTAATGCCAGAAAGTCTATCCAACAGTTCACATCCGAATGCAGACACGTGTTAAGGCACTCGGGTGTTCAGTAATGCGATAAAATGTACAAAGAATCTTGTAACATAACCGAGTACATGTGAACCACAATGGTGAGATGCTCTACTGCTCCGTGTTTCATGGCAAATCGTTCGCAAGGTGTACCAGAATGGCGGGACGGCGCACATCGTCACGTCGCGCCGGAAACCGCTCGAGATTATATATAAAGTTATTTTGCTTTACGTTGAAATAATATCTTCACGAGAGTCGCAGTTTCAAAGACCTTCTGCAATTCTGGAGATGTAGCCAGGCACATGCAATCGCACACAGCAGATTTCTTCAACCAGAACGGCACCTTTTAGGCTCACCTCATGATGTACACCAGAGAGCAGTCCAGTCCCTTTGCGCCATTTTCTGTGAGGCAAAATTTGCAGTTTCATTTTGCCAAGTGCTTGAGCAAAGGACATTTCAAAAGTTATAGCCTCATCAATCACAGATATACGACACCAGCTTGTTCTCAGCCATGGACGAACCTTTTTCTGATTTCGACTTCTGTAGAAGTGTGCTCTGTAACCCGCATTGAGGAGCCGTTCAGATGCGGGGTAAGAAGTATTCCGGATGAACACACAAGAGTCACATGAACACAAGTGGTATAACGCTAGAAGTGCATGAAAAATTATTCAAACCATTGAATAAACTCTTCAAGGGAATAAGTCAGTGCCGAGTCAAGTCATAATATGGTATTCAGTTGAAGAAATTGTTGCCGCTGATTGAGTACGCCTGTGCTTCCGTTGGTACATGTCACTAGTGTGTTCCTTTCATTATGAGTAGACAAGTAGCTCAAAACTGTACCTGCTCTAGGCTCTGGTATTATAATATTGTGTCTGTCAACATTTTTTGAATGGAAATTGAAAGTTCAGCTTCAGTGCCCAAAGCTCTTCATGAAGTTCATGTAGTTCTCATGGAGGCGTCTGTAATTAAGGAATCGTATATCGACGGCTACAGTTTACTCGCACAGTAAGTGGCAGAGAATTGGCCACTGGCTTTTCTCTAATGAAATCTCAAAGAAGTCACTAAAAAGCTCATATCTCAACGTTGCAAGTGTTGAATAGACATACTGAGTACTGAACTTTTTTTTGCATCCTCCAATTCACATCACTGTACTATCATGGTCATCCAATACAATTAATATTTAAGGTTAAGGAAACATGCCTGATGATAAAATTGAGCCTTCACTGTAGTTAATTAAATGTGCCTGATGACCAAAGTGAACTTCCAAATTAAGAGGTCTGAAAGTGCCAGTGAATTAATGCTCAAATATCACAAAACAAAATAGTTTTATTTACATTAAATGTATGATGTTATATTATGAACAAAACAAGAGGTTGAAGTCAGTGATTGGAATAAATCCGTGAAAACCTGTGAAAATAAGCCCTATACTACTACAATTTTACCCATGCTATCCTTTTTATAAGATTCAAGCAAACACCAAAGTAAACTCAACCCATGAAAAGCCCTTGATATTATTGGCGATGGAGTTCAACAACATCCAATTATACAGGGTGTTAGAGGTATATATGCAGATATTTCTTGTAGCAATGAAGAATTATGTGTAAAACCAATATATACAAAATGTTGAATAATCGCCGGAAGTTACTTTTGTCAGCAAAGGGATATGTTTTTAGAGTAGTTAATATGCCTCCTCAATGTGAAAGAAGAGCTTCGCTTTGTTTATGTATATGAGCAGCCTGTCCACGATAAATTGTTAGCATTTTATTTCCATTTCAAGATCTTCAAGGAAACCTCCCTGGCTCAGGCGCAAGCGCATCGGTATCTCGTCTCTGAATACCGTGCTTCCAGTCCCAGTCACTCCATGTGAGATTTGTGCTAGACAAAGCAAAGGCGGGAAAGCTTTCTCCAGGTACTCCAATTTTCCCTGTCATCTTTCATACCAGCAATACTCCCTATTAACATTTCATTTGTCAGTGTTTAATGAAATATGATATGGCTTTTAGTGCCCAAGGACAAGTTCGAATCGCCAGGTGCAGGTCATTACCCCATAGGAGTGTGACAGGCTTTGGCAGCTGGCTAACTTCCTTTCCTCGCCGTGAGATGTGGCTTCATTCATTCCATTTTAGACCTGGTTGGGTGACTGGAAACATGCTGTGGATTTCCATCTTCAAGACCTTCACACATCCCTGGTCTGCGATATCAGTTAATGGAGATGTATTGAATAGCTGGTGATAATATGGGCTCTGTTCCTGTTAGGTCCTTTAGGGGATTGGGATATCTGTGGTCATCGTTCCCATGCTCTAGTGAGTGTGGAAATGACCTGATCATCTGTGTCGGTATGGGGTTTGTAAGATTGTGCTGTATTATAATTATTCAAGATTAGAGTTAGGATAGGTACTCGAGGACAGGAAGTATGCTACTATCCCCATTTTGCATTGCATGAAGGGAGAATGAATAAGGCAAAATCATGCTGGTGTATACGTAAACAACGTTCCCTGAATCAAGGAAATAATGCATGGTATAATTTATCCAAATTAGTAGTATTGAAAGCGAATTATTAAAGCACATCGAACATTTTGTTTCAAATGGATAACATACATGTTATTGAACTACATAAGATAACGCACCTACAGTTCATCCTAACAAAAACATGTATAATAGCAAAATAAAGAATCATTTACTTATTGCTGTGTTTGCACTGCTTATTAACCGCATCAAAATTCAAGTTTACAGGATGGGCTCAGACGTTTAAAGCACTGGCATCCTGGCCCTTACTTCGCAGGCTTAAACCTGTGTCAGTCTGGTGGTAAATTAACCTGGTAAAAACGTCAGATTTCTATCAGTAGTCCTACTGGCATGTTAAAGAATACATGTGGAACAAGATCCTGGTATTTCGGATCTCCGGACAAAATTTGGGCACCTCGGAGTCTCCGAGAATCGTAACAAGTAGTGGGACGGAAGAAAATAACATAATTATTATTAAAATATAAGCTATCCATCACACTGAAAATTTGTAGCTCTTAATTTGTCAGAATACATGAAATAGAAAATAGTGAACTGTCAACAACTCTGAATTATTATCCGAATTGTTAATCATAACTCTGAAAACTTCTCCATAATTACTTGAACATGTACTTCGAAGTTATCGTTCTGTTCCTTCATAGGGGTTGCTCGGAATGTCGTCCGTTAATTCGACGACCAACTTCCTTGTGGTTGCAGCATAAATCCCTCACCCACCTGCAAAACTCTTTGTCAGCTCTCACAGTTACGATAGCATACCCAGTACGTTGTCTTACAGTAAATTCATCGGCATTTCCACTTGGTACTCCAAGACTTTGAGGTGCTAACAGAAATAAAAATCTAGTGGATTGAACTCAGATGAACTCGGCTGGCAGCTGACGCGACTACACCGACAAACCCGCCGATTGGGGGAGCGGCCTTCTAGTGATGCCCAAGCATATGTACTGAGGTGAGGAGGTACTCCATTTTGCGTGAGCCACAGCCGCTTACCTGTCTGTAGTGGAATGTCCAGAGGCTCTGGCGGAGAAAACTGCATAAAATGGAGATAACTAGAGCCAGTCCGTCGTGCAGGCATCTCTAATGGTACAAGAACCAGGTCTTTCGAATTTACAGCCTTAATACTTTTAGAAAACATGTGCTAGAAATGGCATTGAGGGTCTTCTGCTCATGTATAGGCATTGTGAAAAATAATTATATCCCCGGTAAAGGATGCCTCATCTGTAACCAATTAGCTGTGCGGGACGTCTGCATTACGTCCACATGTTACAAGAACAAGGTACAGAATTCAGCTGCTGGTAGGTAATCAGCTTCTTGAAGATGCTCAACTTTTTTATATAATTCCCTTACTGAGACGATGGGATAGAAAGGACTAGGAATGGGAAAGAAGCAACCTTGGCCTTAACTAAGATACAGCCCCACCGTTTGCCTGGTGTGAAAATGGGAACCTACGGAAACCATCTTCAGGGCTGCCGACAGTGGGGTTCGAATCCACTATCTCCCGATTGCAAGCCGATAACTACGTGACGCAAACCTCGCGGCTATTTGCTCGCTGAGATGCTGAACGTTGTCGTAGTGCTGTGGGTATAATAGCTGTTCACGCAATGTACCATGAGCAGAAAAGTTAGACGTACTGCCTTGTCTTGCCTAGCTCCTTGAACTTATAGTCGGTCCCTCTTTTACAAGTTTTCTTTTATATCCTTCTTCCCGCCAAAGTTCCGAGGGATCGCGATGCATCCACGGCACTCAATATGAGAATGAAGCGAGCCTGAGTCACGGAGTCTCCGGCACATAGCGGCGAACGTTCGGCTATTGGAAATACAGTGATTTGGAAATCTTTGTCTATTCAGCTCCGTAAACGAGGTGAATGTCGGCTAACTCGGCACATGTCAATTTTTCCATTATGTAATCAATTGGCTACAGTGATGATGTTAGCCCGCGACTGCGGACCAGGCAGGAACCACTTACCCGCAATGACAGTGTGGCAGGTAGCGTGGAGTCTACATCCTGTGTCACATTCACATGTTAGCACACTACTGCTGAGTATAACGAACGTCATTCGGATTGCTTGCATAACAGCTGCGTAAGATCACTTCGTCACCTGATTGGTATACGTAGTTAACAGTGACTTGAGATTCATTTAAAATTAACACGAGAATGCATTTTGGAAGAAATCAATGGAACGAAGGTATGTGTAATACTACTACTACTACTACTAATAATAATAATAATAATAATGATAATAGGAAAAGGAATTGTCTACTCCTAATTAACGCTCTTGCTAGAAAACACTCATCAACGTTTAGAACTATGAATCTCAACGGGTGTATTGCCCCCATTATTGCCTAACTAATCCCAGCCAGTGAGTGAGAGATCCCAAGGGGGACCGTTTGTTCATTGGCTATTGTTTTCTAGAGGCATTTAATGGATAGAAGGGTTGATGACCAAGCCAGAAAAAAAATTAAAACAACACTCTGTGACATTTATTAACACAAGCAGATCACAAATAAAAATATTCTTGCTGATATTACTTTCTTTTACATTGAACTTTCATAACATCCATCTCTTCCTCAGTCTTTGAGAAGCACGTATTTCTTAATGGACAGCCTTACTGGTCTGTAACGAAAATCAAAGAGAAATTAGCCCTACCGCCTTTTAAAAACCAAATATTCGGCTGAAAGAAATTGAAAAAAATTAACAAAGAGGTTCACAAAATAACTCGATAACTGTCTTGCTGATATTTTTACAATAAAGTAGTTAAAGGCTCCATGACTTTAAAGTAGCCTCAACACGTGGTTTAAGTTGAATTCTACTAAGTTTTATCCTTTAAAGTATTTACCATTGGTCAATAACACCAGTATAAACTTTAATAGAAAATCGAAATTAATTTCAAAAACTTCAAAATTAATTAATTATTATTCTTATTATTATCATCAATCTCTCTCCTTAATTAACACGTCCTTCGCCATCACACGATCGTGTTTCTAATTAATTTCTTACTGCATCATTCACTTAGCAATTGTCATTTACATTCCAAAATAATTATTTTCTATTAATTATAGTGACTCATTATCACCCAAATTCAAAGTAATTATGTAGCTAATGAACGTCTACTTCTGATCTTTGCATGGCATTTACGTTTCAAATTAATTTTAAAATATTTCAAAATTCAAATATAAATGTGTTAGAAAACTTTGTTAACCACGTGTGAGCTAGTTAATTAATAGTTTACTTTACAAATCGATTGCCTTCGTGAAAATAACGAGATGATCTTTCCTTTTAAATCACGTTCATCAACAAAAATAAATCCTTTCCTAGTCTTCCTCGACTTAAACTTATCAAAATTTTCCCTTAAGGGAACGAAAATTACTTCTTAAGGTAACACACAACGAGGAATGCAATCTGCGTCGTCCCAAGTACACGACCAGATCAAGATAAATAGAACAAACATGATAAAGAAAAATACACATATTTACACACACACACTCGTTCATACTTGGAAACACTTTTTTATATACACTGACTGACAGTGACAACGCAACACCAAGGAGGAGTGGTTCGAAAGGGATGAAAGTTGGGGAAAAAACAGAGACGGCACGGATGAATAACTGATGTTTATTTCAAACCGATATGCAGGTTACACAATGCGCACGGCATCGACTCAGTAGGATGTAGGACCACCGCGAGCGGCGATGCACGCAGAAACACGTCGAGGTACTGAACCCGACAGGGGCATGATCCAAGGACCTTAGGTTGATATCGATATCCGTAATTACCCACGCAATGCTATTAAAGGGAAAGAACGCTGAAAATGATTAATATTCATATCATTAATAGAGGTCATACCGAAACTAGTTAATATTCATACCATTGAGATAGATAAATTGTGTGTTTTAAAATTATTTTACGAGATTTCTTTGTCTGCGACTTATTGCGCAGTATTATCCTTTGTGTAGCGGGGGCCCCGTAGATGAAGCCAAGCCAACTTAGGCCCGGGAGGGGTTACGAATGGGGATTCCCTGTGACATCACTCGAGAGAAGACATCCCTCCTCAAGACTCACAGAATGAGGGGAAACTAACTTTTTCGAAACGAAATATGAAAGCCATCTTGGAATCGGACTGGCCAACTTAATTACTTACGAGGTAGAAAATTAATAAAACTCGAATTAGGGGCTCCTCTCCCGATTTAAAAGGGATAAATGTTACTGAGACATTTATTTAGAGTGTTTAATGTCCTCTTCCGTGATAACTTTCAGCAGAAGAAAGAATACTGTGTTGTTTCTGCGTGGAAAAGTACTGGGGCCATCTGGTTAGTCTCATGACACGTCCTCGACGGAGGGACTTCACCCCGTGTGGTAGGGGAAGCAGAACATATTTTAGTTAATTTAAAGAGATTCACCGAAGGATAATTGAGTGGTTATGTCTCAATCGCACCAACTAGATACTGGTCACCGGTCACCCGCACTATTTTACCTCGAGTACGCCGGGAATAGGCGCTACGCAAATTAGTGGAAGGGGTATCGCTCCCTAGTAAAAACTGCTGCAGGAAGGGAGAAGAGTCAGTCGGGATTTGTGGCTTGCGTGGAAAAGTACTGGGGCCATCTGGTTAGTCTCATGACACGTCCTCGACGGAGGGACTTCACCCCGTGTGGTAGGGGAAGCAGAACATATTTTAATTAATTTAAAGAGATTCACCGAAGGATAATTGAGTGGTTATGTCTCAATCGCACCAACTAGATACTGGTCACCGGTCACCCGCACTATTTTACCTCGAGTACGCCGGGAATAGGCGCTACGCAAATTAGTGGAAGGGGTATCGCTCCCTAGTAAAAACTACTGCAGGAAGGGAGAAGAGTCAGTCGGGATTTGTGGCTTACAGACGGCGAAGCTACGTGCCGTCGAGCTTCCAGCGATCTTTTGTTTGAGTGAATTTCAATTTAATTTACAGGTGAAATCGCGTACTGTGCGTAAATATTGCAGAGATTGGATAGACGTGATGCTAGTGTCTAAACTTTAAAGATCAGGGACGTGTCGCGAACATTAAATATAATTTGTAATAATATTATTATTATTATTACTACGGCGCTACTGTGTCGAGTAGTAACAAAGGTACGCGGAATCCGATACTGAATCGCGGATTGCGGAGTGAGGTCCGATATCGTGGCTGGACGTTCACACTGAATGTAACTAAACAAATCTTGGAATAAATAGTGACGTGTTGTGTGCCTCAGGAATACTGCCAGCGGTTTCGTCAACCTAGAACAATGGACTCCCGGTTGGAAAGAAGAATGGTGCCTCCAGTAACTGCTTTGGTGCCTATGGGTCAGCACTAAACCAGCAATGGACTCCCTGAGCTGACAACGGGTCATCGAGATGGAGATGAGTATCAATCATAATTAATATGACGTAATCAGATTGGGCGGGGAACAGTTATCATTACCTGACGCTATAATGTTAAAGATTGTAACTTCAGTAATGTAGATGTGCTACCATGATACACGTAGCTTCTATTTACTTTATTTAATTAGTAACACGTCTGAGCAATCAATTGTAAATAAAGGGGTAATACGATAAGTTTGCATGCAGTCGTATTTTGACTTAATCATTTTATTTGGGGAAACTTGTAATTATTGATGCGTCAGGAGACCAATTTTTTTAGTAATTCAGAGTAATTCAAGTTAGGCTGTAGTTAGTCCAGCGATGATAATGCATGGCTGGTAAATAGTGTAATTTTATTCCGTGAGCACCCAGAACTACGAGATATGACTTCGGAACTGACACCCAGGCCTCCACTGACATATATTTAGAGAGGAAGTGTACGATTTTAATTGGCAGGCTTATCACAATTTAAGTGCAAATTGAGGAATATTTAATTCATAATTGTATTACCGTGTGACGATTTTATCAGAATTCACAATTTAGATATGGATTAATTACACTGTATTACGAGGAAGTTAATTATGATCACGCAGTATGGTCTAATTTCCAGGTAAGTCGTGTAGGGAGATAGTGTAATGATGAACCCAATAATAATAATAATAATAATAATAATAATAATAATAATAATAATAATAATAATAATAATAATAATAAATTGTAGTTATGGTAATCATGCAAGTATTGGTATCATAGAAACCGGTGTCGCGTCGCGGGATCATGATATTGTAAACGAATGTGTGTGTTGAATTGAAGTGAAGTATTGAGAGCCGATGTAATTTTGTTTAATGAACAATGAAGTTCAGTTTATTAGTGAACGATCCCCGAGATGGGGTGTTTTGTTAAGAAAGGGCGTTATGCCTGTGAAGGCCGAGGCCATTGACCACCCGCCGTGAAAGGGGCTGGGGCAGTTGACCTAGTGAGGAGAAATGTTGGTTTTTTTTGGTATGCTCGTCCGCTCGTAAAAGGGGGAGCCTTGAGTTAAATAGAACGAGGGCGGAAGAATCGCCTAATAATGGAATATTCAACACGCCAGAATGATGTAGTCGCTAATAAATGACACGGCGATTGTTACCAGTACTTGTTAGTTTACTGTCATTACACACTTGAGTATAATGTAGCTTAGGGTTTTCAGGGTCCCACTTCCATCCCATGGGGTGTCAGTTCAGTTCCCGACAGCGGCATTGGTACCCCAATGCTCAACCGAAGGCTGGATGTCTCACGTGTTTACTGTATATAATTTGTGTTCTTTAAGGGTTTATGTAACTTGTTGTGATTATAATTGAGTTGCCGATGGTGTTGACCATCGGGGTGGTGAATTGTATACAAGTGAGGGTCGGTTCAAACCCGGGCGTTTGTTCCACATTTTTATGAGTTCCTTCTTGGTACTTCGTTGGTGAATAGTTGTGTGTTTAGTATAGGGATTGCTCAGATTCGTAGCATGCATGTTAATCCTATTGGTCAATGATATCACATAGCCTCAGTGTCTATGATAAGTGTTTTCCCGTTCGAATCTCGTCATAATGGATCGCTCTGCGATAGATAATACTCGGATCCATCACATACGACTAAAAGTCGATAACAAACAACAACAATTGATAATAATCCATGTAATTCGTTTGTATATAAATGCGTCATTACCATCATCATCATTAAGGCCTAATGAACCACTTGTATTAATCTAAACTTTAACCCGAATGTGTTCTCATTGTAATTAGGTATGATCCGTCTCCTACCCTGTATGCCTTTAAGCTATGTCGAGTTATGCGCCTATTTGTTTTATTCCAACCCGTTAACGCCCTGTAGATATCATGCCGGAGCCATTATGTGTAGGGACGGGTGCATACTAAAAATGGCGCTTCCAACGTGGTGCTAGATAAATAGGCGCGTATATTTATTCTACATGACGTTTACACGTTGTGCACCATACTAAAATGTCAGTCCAACGTGGTGCGAGATAAAAGGGCGCAAGTGAACTGTGGGGGCTCGATATGTCCGTAAATAAGGGCTACCCAGATTTAGGAAATTTAGCGCCATAGTAGACATGGTAGCCGAGCAACGTGTGGCCCGAAATTCCGTAAAGGGGTACCATAGCGCCATATAAAATGTCGGCCCAACGTCCGACGTGTTTTACTGTTAAATAGGGGCGCATATTTACTTTACCTGCCATATAGAATGACGCTCCAGGTGGGACATGTTTTACGGTTTAATGGACGTATTTTCATGTTTAATAGGCGCATAATTATCCCACCTATCGCAACAACAATGCGAAGATAGGGGCGTGTTGTGTTGTGTATTAGGCAAGGCATACTTGTGCGGCTTCCAGGAGTGGGCACGATTATTTGGTAACCCGTGTCTGCTTCTGACATTTCCACGCGAGGCCCAGTTCATTATAGTTGAATAAGTGATACATTGATGTCAATATTAAATCGTTTTATGAATGAGAACACAGTCATGGTCCAATGATATGGGCAGAGCCTTGACATTCGCGTCAGCAGGGGCGTATCCAAAATTCAAGGGGATTAGTTCGAATCCCGGGAAACAATAAAATGAGTTTCCCGTAAGTGAGGTTCGAAGTGAATAGTGGCTCTTTCTTAGTGCATATCTATTCACGGATATTAGCCAGTGGTGCGTGTTTCTTCACCAAACAACCTGCTATTAGGAAATATATTTTACGTTAGTATAACCGTGGATGAGAAGAGGTAACCTCACACCTACTTTTCTTTTTTCGAGTGGCAGTAGGTTGATTTCATGGGTTCAGTTTGAGATTCTGATGACTTTGTGTGTTTGAAGGACCTCAATGCTGAGGGCATGGGTTGATTTACTGGCACTATACCACATGTGTTGGTATTTAAAATCGAGCCCAATTTTAGAATTACAGGTCAACCGGCAACTGTATTAACTGAATTTGAGGGCTAATATTATAATAATTTTCGGAATTTCCCGTTGCTTTTCATATAAATTTCATGAACCTTAATGATGTTAGGCAGTTAGGCAGCTTCCATGATAGCCGTTTTGAGGCTTAATTTGCAATGATGATTAAAGTAAAATTTTCCTTTTGAAGCTGGAAGAACGTAAAGTTTGGATAGAGGAATATTTTCCTTTAAAGTAAATAATAATTATATATTGTTGTGGTTTGTTGACGCCGACGTTAGCGAGGGGGGTCCTGTCATCTCAAAGGATAGCGACATGGATAGTGAAGCCATGCGGGCTTTGATGGAGGAGATTATGGTCAGCGTGAAGGACGATTTAAAGAGAAGTATTGAGGAAAACAGTGCGCAAATTAGGGAGAGCAGGAAGGCGATGGAAGAGAACAGTGCGCAGATTAGGGACAGTGTGAAGGACGATTTAAAGGCAAATCGGGAGGAAATGAAGGACGATATTAAGACACTTGAAAATAAGATGGAGGAGAATAGTGCGCAGATTAGGGGTAGCGTGAAGGACGATATTAAGACGCTTGAAAATAAGATGGAGGAGAATAGTGCGCAGATCAGGGACAGCGTGAAGGACGATATTAAGACGCTTGAGAATGAATGCAAGCAGGGGCGTGCGGAGGTCAGAGACCAATTAGAGAACTTTGACGGTAAATTAACACATTTTGAGGTTAAATTGGAAGAAAACCGAACCGAGACTAGTAAGATGATTGAGGAGAAATGCAGTAGTTTAATGAACAAAATTCAGGAGGTTCAACAACAATGCGAAAAGGGGGCTAAGGAACTAAGCGATAAAATAGACGCGGTTTCTCAGCTCAATGTCGTTGTTGAAATAAAGGTCGAGGGAATAGTTGAGCGGCTTGGTCAGGTTGAGACCGGTATCGAGAGAGACATAACTCGCGTGAATGGCGAAATCGTGGATGTTAAAGAGGAAATCGATCGGCTGAATGGTGAGATGGAACAGGTCAGGTCCAAAGCGAATGACCGCGACACGAAGATCGAAGAGATAGTGGAGCAGGTCAAGGACAACCAGATAAATATCAGGATCGTTGAAGAAAGGACGGAGAAAGCCTTGGCGGTAATTGAGGCCCTAGACGAAAAGATTACGTCAGTATCGCAAGCAGCGCAGTCCGATACGAAACTAACTTTTGCCAGGTTACGGAAGGAAGTGTCAGGACAAATAGTAGGAGAGACTGCTAAACAGATCCACGAATGGAGCGAAGAGAAAGGCTCGAAAATGATGGTGAAATTGGAGATCCACGAAGAACAAATTAACGCGCTTCGCGAAGAAATAGAGGGAATGAAGAAATTAGACATTCGGGATGAACCACATTTCAAAATGGAAACGGCCGGAATGAAGAAAATGGAATTAGGTAGCGGATCACAACAGTTGGGCTACAGTCTGTTCAAGGAGCAACTACCTGGCAATGAAGAGTATAAATTACCGACGATGGACGAGAGAACGTCGACCTTGCTTGGCCAAAATCCAATACCGATGTATAACCTCTTACGTTCGGCGGATGATAAGCCAAAGAAATTCAAACCAGGCACTAGGACTACGCCAAAAAGTTTCCTCCGCGAGGTAGATGATTATATGGCGGATCATCGGGTACCAGCGGATAGGAAATTACGGGTAGTGGAAAAATTCTTGGAAGACCAGGCCCTTGAATGGTTTAAAGCTTTCCGCTACTGCTTCGATAGCTACGAAGGCTTTAAGAAGCTATTTTTGGAAAATACTGGGGTTTGGACACGCAGCAAGGGCTTAGGTTAGAGCTTTACTCGAGGAGGTACGCTTCGGGAGGACCCACAAGGTTCTGCGATTATTTCACGTCCCAGCTGGTGAAGATGCGCGAACTGGACAGCCCGCCGACTGAAAGTGAATTAATAACCGCCATCACAAAGCAATTCCCAGCTGACGTCCAGCGCATGTTGATTGCGGCGAACATTCGTACGGCAGTGGAAGCCGAGCACGTGTTAAGACAGTTGGATCAAACATCTCATGTCGGGCACGGTCGAGCTAGAAACGTAGAAACCATCAACACGTTAAACGTCCGAGAGGGAGATCAGTCGGTAAACCGGAGTACTCAGGTGACAAGTACTCAGACTGATGCTCAGATAGGCAACCAGAACAGGAATAGTAGGGATTGGCGATCTCCGAAGTGGGAAAACCACCAGTGGAAGTATCGAAATGACCAGGGTAGGAGTCAGTGGTATCAGTCAGGGAGATACAACCACGGACAAATCGGCGCACGAGGGCGACGGCCTTACGAGAGAACAGAAAATTCACGTTGGGATAACCGTGGTCGACCGAACAACCGACCGCGAGAATACTATCGGGGTGACCTGAACGATAGAAGAAATGAGTCACGCCGTTATGTCAGAGATCTGCGAGATACCCAGGCCGGAAACGATAGGTGGAAAGATTCGATGCAGCAGTTCGCTAAGTCGGATGAATGTCGAGGGGCAGAGAGCCTCGAACTACAGGCACATAATGCTGCAAACCGTGCCAGTAATCTTGATCCCCGCGCACCACCATATTCAAGTGGAGGCGGAGGTCAGCAAAAAAAAATTAGGAAAACCGAATGAGGAGATAGTCGGATTTTCGAGGACTACCGAAGCGAAGGGGGAACCATGGACGTCCGTGACCATCGCATCTTGGATAGTTCAGCCCGATGACCTCGTTGAAGATCCCGTTCAGGCATGTCCAAAACCAATCAGAGCGTTACCCGTCATTTTTGTCCGTGTCAACCAGTTGCTGGTTCGTTGCCTCGTAGACACAGGCGCGAGCGTCAGCGTGGTATCTAAAGTATTAGTCAAAGAACTGGAATCGAAGCAACGTATTCCAATCATTCCGATTTCCAATATTAAGGTTAGAGGAATAATTCCGGACCGCACAACTACATGCAATAGCCAGGCCTATCTAGATTTGGAAATTGGGAACAACCTCATATCACATCCGTTCATAATTCTGACTAGAATGGAATATAATATCATCATTGGAGCTGATTTTCTCCGGGAATTCAAAGCGGTCATTGACATGGACAAGAATGAAATTAGATTCAGGAACGATTCAATTCAGGGAGATGTAAGGTTAAACGACTTCGAGGGACAACACGGGGAGGAGAAGATTTGGACTATGGAGATAGAACAATTGAAACATGAAGGAGGAGATTGCTTCCCAAACTGGGATGCCTATCGGGACGAGATGATCAAGGAGTTTGAAGGGATGATTTTCAAGTTAGAGGCGGAGAATGAAGGACCATCATTGGCGGAGGTAGTCCAAGAAAAGATCGACGAAGCGAAGATAGGGGAGGAAGACAAAGGCACATTACAGAAAGTCATAGAGAGACACGAAAATGTATTTGGTTCACGTCCAGGAAAAATTCCAAATTTCAAATATTCCTTAGTCGTCAACAATTGGGAACCATTTCGGCAAAGACCATATCCGATACCTGAAAAGTTTCACGCTGGGGTGAAGAAAATTATACAGGAGATGGAAGATAACGGAATTATATCAAAATCACCCACACCATTTTTGAATCCGTTGGTCGTGGTGGAGAAGGGCAACGGTTCGTTGCGGGTTTGCCTCGACGCGCGAGCAATAAACCAGCGATTAATCCCACAGTATGACCAGGCCCCGTGTATAAAAGAGGTCCTTAAGAAATTCCGGGGAATGAAATTATTTAGTGGAGTTGATCTGACATCATCATTTCATCACGTTGAACTTGACCCAGCCACCAAAATTTTGACCGGGTTTCTGTTTGATGGGCAAACCTACGTTTTTAACCGGTTACCCTTTGGATTGAAAACAGCAGGGTCAGCGCTCATTAGGGCACTAGATCGTAACCTCAGTGACGAAGTTAAACAGTTTACGGTGAGGTACGTGGATGACATCCTTATTGCATCTGAAACTTTGCCAGAGCATCTGGAGAAACTTGATAAACTATTAACTGATTTGGAAAGGAACAACTTCAAGGTAAACCTACCCAAGTCTAATTTCTGCCAAAGGAGTATCCTATTCTTAGGTCATGTGATCGACTCAGAAGGAATTATGCCCAATCCTGTTAAATTAAAGGCAATTCAAAATTTTCCAAAGCCGACGAAGGTGAAACATGTCAGGCAATTTTTAGGAATTTGTAACTTTTTCGCGGATCATTGTCCGAACTACACCAGTATAGTTGCACCATTACAAGATCTCCTTAAGAAAAACAATAGGTGGAAATGGGACCTCGCCTGCGGTGAAGCATTTGCTAAAGCAAAGGATCTGTTGGCCCATAGTGTAAAATTAGGATATCCGGACTATACACAAAAGTTTATCGTGCAGACTGATGCGTCGATTATAGGAGTTGGGGCAGTCCTATATCAAGAGACGCCTGAACCCGAACAGAGGATCACCTATTTGGCTTTCATGAGTCGCAAATTAAGGTCGCATGAGTTGAAATACACCGTGACCGAACTGGAGATGCTCGCGATCGTGACCGCTCTTAACCATTGGAAGAAATACATTTATGGGTATCCAATTGTGTTAAGGACGGATCACAAAGCTCTGACGTTCATGATGAAATCGGCATTAACAAGCGAGAGAGTCAGCCGGTGGTGCTTGTTTGTGCAGCAATTCGACATTACAGTTGAGCACTGCGCCGGAAAGGCAAATGTAATTGCAGACGCCCTCAGTAGAAATCCAGATCCGGAACCTATCGTGGTTAACCAAATACAGTTGATAGAACAAGGGGACCGCGAAATCATAGAAAGGCTGCGGACTATTGGTGAAGAACAGCAAAAATGTCCGGAAATGAAGAAGTTGATCGATTTCCTCCAACGTAGAATACAGCCAGGGACGGATGAATACCGTGAACTTCAGAAAAGATCCGAGAAGTACCAATTTTTTAATGGCATGCTGCATAAATTCGTGGACGAGGACCACACGCAATTCAGGATCGTGGTTCCAACGACGTTGCAGGTTGATTTAGTTTGGCTCGCTCATCACGTTACAGGTCACGCAGGAAGAGATAAAGTAATTGCTACACTTCGGGAAACTTTTATCTGGAAAAATTTGAGAAAAACTGTTCAGCAGGTACTCCTTACTTGCGACATTTGCCAACGGGTAAAACCCAATCCATACCTACTTAAGCAAAAACCGAAGCCGTTGTTGCCAAGTAAACCTCGGGAACTGTTTGCTTTAGACTTTTACGGACCACTTCCCAAGGGAAAGAGAGGGCTTCAATACATTTCGGTATGCGTGGATGTGTTTTCAAATTTCGTTACTCTCTGTCCAATCCAGAAGGCAAACACTAGAGCCGTCATAAATCAGTTGAAGACTAAAATCGTACCACGTATGGGCAAGCCCGAATGTGTCCTCACTGATCATGGGTCGCAGTTCACATCGGGAAACTTCAAGCGAGACATCGACAACTTAAACATCAAACATCATCTAAGTTCTATTAGGCATCCGGAGTCGAATCCCGCAGAACGGATAATGCGAGAAATCGCAAAATTTTGCCGTATTTACTGTCCTAGACAACATTGGCGTTGGGTGGACGTGATTCCTGTTATCACAGAAAGTATCAACGGCACTATCCACGAATCCACCGGCCAAATTCCGTCAGTGATTTATTTCGACAGTTTTCCAAAGAGACCATGGCACGAGGTGTTAAAATGTCCACAGGATCCTAGGCTATCGGTTGAGCTATGCATACAGGAGACAGCAAAACATTTGAAGGCCCAAGCAGAACGAAGATTACGTCGTCTCCGTAACAAGAGGTACCATCGACCACTGCGCGTAGGGGAACTTGTTCTCGTTAAACGACCAACAGTTTCCGATCCACCCAACAAGTTCTACCACAAGTTCGCTGAACTGTACATCGGTCCTTACCGAGTCATCCAGAACCTCGACAACAACGCGTACAAGGTGCAAAGCATGGACGGCGCGACCGAAACCATCTACAACGCAGCAAATCTGAAGTTGTACCATACGTCCGGAGGCAACTTAGAAGACGTGGACAACGCTGAAGAACTTGGGGCAACGGAAGAAGAAGACGATGAGGAAGACGGAGAAGAAGATCGACGTGACGTGTCAGATGAAGAGTCGGGACCAAATGAGGAAGCCGAAGAAGTCAATTATTTGGAGAATTTGTTTTCACAGAGAGATCTTGGGGATGAAGAATGTCCAGAATGTCAGTACCTGGAGACCTACAGAGAAGCATTGCGTCAGATAGCATATTATTTGGAAAGAGAGAACCAGGAACTTCGCCAGAAAGCAAAGGTTTAAAAACAGTTGTGAATCGATATTGCCAATTGTATATTTAGCGACGAAATGTGTCCAGTGCCTGTACCCATTTCTTCTCGGGGAGAGGGGAATATGAACCCGACAGGGGCATGATCCAAGGACCTTAGGTTGATATCGATATCCGTAATTACGCACGCAATGCTATTAAAGGGAAAGAACGCTGAAAATTATTAATATTCATATCATTAACAGAGGTCATACCGAAACTAGTTAATATTCATACCATTGAGATAGATAAATTGTGTGTTTTAAAATTATTTTACGAGATTTCTTTGTCTGCGACTTATTGCGCAGTATTATCCTTTGTGTAGCGGGGGCCCCGTAGATTAAGCCAAGCCAGCTTAGGCCCGGGAGGGGTTACGAATGGGGATTCCCTGTGACATCACTCGAGAGAAGACATCCCTCCTCAAGACTCACAGAATGAGGGGAAACTAACTTTTTCGAAACGAAATATGAAAGCCATCTTGGAATCGGACTGGCCAACTTAATTACTTACGAGGTAGAAAATTAATAAAACTCGAATTAGGGGCTCCTCTCCCGATTTAAAAGGGATAAATGTTACTGAGACATTTATTTAGAGTGTTTAATGTCCTCTTCCGTGATAACTTTCAGCAGAAGAAAGAATACTGTGTTGTTTCTGCGTGGAAAAGTACTGGGGCCATCTGGTTAGTCTCATGACACGTCCTCGACGGAGGGACTTCACCCCGTGTGGTAGGGGAAGCAGAACATATTTTAATTAATTTAAAGAGATTCACCGAAGGATAATTGAGTGGTTATGTCTCAATCGCACCAACTAGATACTGGTCACCGGTCACCCGCACTATTTTACCTCGAGTACGCCGGGAATAGGCGCTACGCAAATTAGTGGAAGGGGTATCGCTCCCTAGTAAAAACTACTGCAGGAAGGGAGAAGAGTCAGTCGGGATTTGTGGCTTACAGACGGCGAAGCTACGTGCCGTCGAGCTTCCAGCGATCTTTTGTTTGAGTGAATTTCAATTTAATTTACAGGTGAAATCGCGTACTGTGCGTAAATATTGCAGAGATTGGATAGACGTGATGCTAGTGTCTAAACTTTAAAGATCAGGGACGTGTCGCGAACATTAAATATAATTTGTAATAATATTATTATTATTATTACTACGGCGCTACTGTGTCGAGTAGTAACAAAGGTACGCGGAATCCGATACTGAATCGCGGATTGCGGAGTGAGGTCCGATATCGTGGCTGGACGTTCACACTGAATGTAACTAAACAAATCTTGGAATAAATAGTGACGTGTTGTGTGCCTCAGGAATACTGCCAGCGGTTTCGTCAACCTAGAACAATGGATTCCCGGTTGGAAAGAAGAATGGTGCCTCCAGTAACTGCTTTGGTGCCTATGGGTCAGCACTAAACCAGCAATGGACTCCCTGAGCTGACAACGGGTCATCGAGATGGAGATGAGTATCAATCATAATTAATATGACGTAATCAGATTGGGCGGGGAACAGTTATCATTACCTGACGCTATAATGTTAAAGATTGTAACTTCAGTAATGTAGATGTGCTACCATGATACACGTAGCTTCTATTTACTTTATTTAATTAGTAACACGTCTGAGCAATCAATTGTAAATAAAGGGGTAATACGATAAGTTTGCATGCAGTCGTATTTTGACTTAATCATTTTATTTGGGGAAACTTGTAATTATTGATGCGTCAGGAGACCAATTTTTTTAGTAATTCAGAGTAATTCAAGTTAGGCTGTAGTTAGTCCAGCGATGATAATGCATGGCTGGTAAATAGTGTAATTTTATTCCGTGAGCACCCAGAACTACGAGATATGACTTCGGAACTGACACCCAGGCCTCCACTGACATATATTTAGATAGGAAGTGTACGATTTTAATTGGCAGGCTTATCACAATTTAAGTGCAAATTGAGGAATATTTAATTCATAATTGTATTACCGTGTGACGATTTTATCAGAAATCACAATTTAGATATGGATTAATTACACTGTATTACGAGGAAGTTAATTATGATCACGCAGTATGGTCTAATTTCCAGGTAAGTCGTGTAGGGAGATAGTGTAATGATGAACCCAATAATAATAATAATAATAATAATAATAATAATAATAATAATAATAATAATAATAATAATAATAATAATAATAAATTGTAGTTATGGTAATCATGCAAGTATTGGTATCATAGAAACCGGTGTCGCGTCGCGGGATCATGATATTGTAAACGAATGTGTGTGTTGAATTGAAGTGAAGTATTGAGAGCCGATGTAATTTTGTTTAATGAACAATGAAGTTCAGTTTATTAGTGAACGATCCCCGAGATGGGGTGTTTTGTTAAGAAAGGGCGTTATGCCTGTGAAGGCCGAGGCCATTGACCACCCGCCGTGAAAGGGGCTGGGGCAGTTGACCTAGTGAGGAGAAATGTTGGTTTTTTTTTTGGTATGCTCGTCCGCTCGTAAAAGGGGGAGCCTTGAGTTAAATAGAACGAGGGCGGAAGAATCGCCTAATAATGGAATATTCAACACGCCAGAATGATGTAGTCGCTAATAAATGACACGGCGATTGTTACCAGTACTTGTTAGTTTACTGTCATTACACACTTGAGTATAATGTAGCTTAGGGTTTTCAGGGTCCCACTTCCATCCCATGGGGTGTCAGTTCATTTCCCGACAGCGGCATTGGTACCCCAATGCTCAACCGAAGGCTGGATGTCTCACGTGTTTACTGTATATAATTTGTGTTCTTTAAGGGTTTATGTATCTTGTTGTGATTATAATTGAGTTGCCGATGGTGTTGACCATCGGGGTGGTGAATTGTATACAAGTGAGGGTCGGTTCAAACCCGGGCGTTTGTTCCACATTTTTATGAGTTCCTTCTTGGTACTTGGTTGGGGAATAGTTGTGTGTTTAGTATAGGGATTGCTCAGATTCGTAGCATGCATGTTAATCCTATTGGTCAATGATATCACATAGCCTCAGTGTCTATGATAAGTGTTTTCCCGTTCGAATCTCGTCATAATGGATCGCTCTGCGATAGATAATACTCGGATCCATCACATACGACTAAAAGTCGATAACAAACAACAACAATTGATAATAATCCATGTAATTCGTTTGTATATAAATGCGTCATTACCATCATCATCATTAAGGCCTAATGAACCACTTGTATTAATCTAAACTTTAACCTGAATGTGTTCTCATTGTAATTAGGTATGATCCGTCTCCTACCCTGTATGCCTTTAAGCTATGTCGAGTTATGCGCCTATTTGTTTTATTCCAACCCGTTAACGCCCTGTAGATATCATGCCGGAGCCATTATGTGTAGGGACGGGTGCAGTACAGAGTCAATAAGAGTGCGGATGGTGTCCTGAGGGATGGTTCTCCATTCTCTGTTCAACCACTTGCCACAGTTGGTCGTCCGTACGAGGCTGGGGCAGAGTTTGCAAACGGCGTCCAATGAGATCCCACACGTGTTCGATCGGTGAGTGATCCGGAGAGTACGCTGGCCACGGAAGCATCTGTACACCTCGTAGAGCCTGTTGGGAGATGCGAGCAGTGTGTGGGCGGGCATTATCCTGCTGAAACAGAGCATTGGGCAGCCCCTGAAGGTACGGGAGTGCCACCGGCCGCAGCACATGCTGCACGTAGCGGTGGGCATTTAACGTGCCTTGAATACCCACTAGAGGTGACGTGGAATCATACGCAATAGCGCCCCAAACCATGATGCCGCGTTGTCTAGCGGTAGGGCGCTCCACAGTTACTGCCGGATTTGACCTTTCTCCACGCCGACGCCACACTCGTCTGCGGTGACTATCACTGACAGAACAGAAGCGTGACTCATCGGAGAACACGACGTTCCGCCATTCCCTCATCCAAGTCGCTCTAGCCCGGCACCATGCCAGGCGTGCACGTCTATGCTGTGAAGTCAATGGTAGTCTTTTGAGCGGACGCCGGGAGTGCAGGCCTCCTTCAACCAATCGACGGGAAATTGTTCTGGTCGATATTGGAACAGCCAGGGTGTCTTGCACATGCTGAAGAATGGCGGTTGACGTGGCGTGCGGGGCTGCCACCGCTTGGCGGCGGATGCGCCGATCCTCGCGTGCTGACGTCACTCGGACTGCGCCTGGACCCCTCACACGTGCCACATGTCCCTGCGCCAACCATCTTCGCCACAGGCGCTGCACCGTGGACACATCCCTATGGGTATCGGCTGCGATTTGAGGAAGAGACCAACCTGCCCTTCTCAGCCCGATCACCATACCCCTCGTAAAGTCGTCTGTCTGCTGGCAATGCCTCCGTTGACGGCGGCCTGGCATTCTTAGCTATACACGTGTCCTGTGGCACACGACAACACGTTCTACAATGACTGTCGGCTGAGAAATCACGGTACGAAGTGGGCCATTCGCCAACGCTCTGTCCCATTTATCGTTCGCTACGTGCGCAGCACAGCGGCGCATTTCACATCATGAGCATACCTCAGTGACGTCAGTCTACCCTGCAATTGGCATAAAGTTCTGACCACTCCTTCTTGGTGTTGCATTTGCTCTGTCAGTCAGTGTACATTATTTACATCGAATCCTATTCCTGCAAGTTTACTTTTGACTTTTAAGAATGGTCGGGGCACGTCATATCCAGTATGAGGTAATTTTGTGTAAAGAAATTATTGTTATCATTAATAGTGACTAGTGGTCGAAGTTAGGGACATCACTTGGGTAAGAATATGCATCTCATACAGATGAAAATCATCTATTTTTGAAATTATAATCGAAGATTTCAATAAAATCCGTAATCACTACCAGCGCATGGGTGATAAGTTGAAACTATCGCGTCCGTGAGCCTCAATCGCATTATTATTATTCCCTGTCCGTGAAATACACACGCAACACGTGCTCCAATAAATATAATTTATCTTGCGCTCCCAATAACACACGAATAAATCAATCATCATAAATAACTCATCCAATATCTCAATTACCTAACAAATATCCCGCAGGATTGGTCATATTCCAGACACTTCATAAACAGAGCACATTCAATCTCACATATAAGGAATGTACTGTAAAGTTATGGCTCACGAGCGTTTAATTCTCTATTACTCGATCTTTAGTCATTTTTATTATTAATCAAGTGATTATTACATCTACTGATCCTCATGAAATATCATAAAGTCAGATGACTCGATCCTAAGGAATAAAAGTGATCTTGAAAGACTCTAGGCTCGACCCTATCGGACAAAATGTACACGTAAATTCAAGTCCGATAAACTTCAACATTATACAAAAGTAGATTTATCGCGTGGTCAGTGATTTTTAGATATTTAGCTCATAAGCACGGGAAATCATCCAAAGACAAACTACATGTCTACTCTAACAGGATCAAAATTTCATTCACACATGTGACTCGTCCACCACGACACCTTAAGAATTAGAAAAATGAAATGCTTCTAACTACAACAAAACTAATAGCTCTACGATTTAAAGAAGAAAGACATCTAGTTTTACAAAAGATGAGACAGTGATTGAATTAAGTGGTACTCAAGTTTAGATGAGGTTCGATCCCAGGCAGCAGTCAATCATTCCAGCATTTCCCCGGTCAGTTACCTTCCCATGACCAGTGACGCCTCACATTTTAGAGATCCGTGGAGACTTGGTCGTCGGTGTCCCTCGATGAAGTTGAGTTGCAGATGATTGTAGAATTATCCATGTTGTCGTACTGCAGCTTTCAAGACGACTTCTATTAAGTTCCGGACGTAAGCTGTAACTGAGATGGCAAGAATAAATATGGGCACAAACACACGCAGGATTTCGATTATTCTTCTAGATAGTCACTTAACTTGGATTTTAAGATGATTTTACTCCGTAGGAGTTCACTAAATTGTTGGCAGAACGGGCGTCTGCTTGCGCTGAAAATTACTCCACGTGGTCGTAGCAAGTACAGAGAATGCAGAATCTTCAGAATGCAGCGTAGAATAGAACATTCAGAGCAGAGTACAACAGTCAGAGAGTGATTTGCTCGGAACGAGGCTTTTTATATTCTCTGCTTGGGAGGCGTGTATTCCAACGAGAACTGTAATTGGTCATCAGGTCTCCCTTAATTGGCTCAGACTATTCTGGAACCAAGCTGTCTGTCGTTCGCGCGTGGCAGGTAGTGCATGGACATGTCACGTGGTTTGCCTTGGCCTTGGTCGAAGCTCGATCAATACGTCGCCCCTCTGAATGACGAAAAAAGCTTGTTTTCAGCTCGCCACACTACTTCCCAAATGACAAGTTACAGCTCCAGGCAGAAAATAAAATATTTAATGTCCACTTGTTGGAAATATACTAAATATCGCCAATTTTGACGGGGACATCTCTCCCTTGGTTGGAGCATAATTTCATTAGCAGATTAAATTATAAAATAGCAGTATCCATTAGTTATTGTTCCTGAAAATTTGGCTGATAGGTACATAGAAGTAGCGTAGTTGATCTCACGCCGGGTGTCTGTCCTGCTCGAGACTCGGAGTTCTCCGTTCCGCTCCTTGCATCTGGTAGCCTGGTATCTCTACACAGGGTGCTCCACAAGTTTTGCCTCTTTCTTCAATAAATGATTTTCCCCTTTTTAGTAGGTGGTTACACGATGTCAGTTTGTTGTGTAGGTGTCCGGTATATTTTTAAATTAGCAGCATTGTGGACAGCTTCGTAAGACTTGTCAAGACTTTGAATTTTGTAGGAATTATTGCCAAATACTGTAGTAATTTTGTAGGGTCCCACAAACAGTGGTGCAAATTTCGCCTTCTTCTAATATTTTATCCATGGCCATTAAAATTTCTTCGGAAGCCTCATGGTCTTAGGTTTCCCTCAGAGATAAGGCGTTCGACTCCCCACAATAGGCGTATGGATCGTTTACGTCTGAAGGATTTAACGTAGCAGTCTCCGAAAAATCTGCCTTTCTGAATTGGATGGAGTTTGATTGCATATCAATCATAGCCTGGTACGACATTAGGAAATCAGCACCTAGGATAATGTTGAATTTAATGTTGGACATGGTTAGGAATACGTGAGGAAATATCGTCCTTCCAATCTCAACATCCAACAATGTCTGTTGTTTACACATGACAGACTTATCCGGTATAATGCCCTTAATTTTTACATGAGATACCGGTATGACAGGTATATCATTTCTGTCCCTGAGATCTCTTAAAAATGCAGTAGAAATGACGCTAATAGTTGACCCAGTATCGATGAAACATTTAACACGAACATCGCAGATCCTTGCTGAAATTATAGGTAAAGTTGATGGTATTTCATTGTCACGCTGACCAACTTCGTCCAATAAATCATCGGGCTTGGTAGTCCATGAGTCGACCTGTACCACAATCCGTTCTTGATAGTTTCTGACCATGATTTCAGGATTCAGGCTATCTTCTTTTACTGGAGATGGAGTTTTTTCACAGCGCCTTGGCTGTGCTCCTGACTCGAGTTACTTGGTTGGCTTTCTCGAGCCTTAGCCTCTTGATATTGAAGGCTCTCCGCTCCCACGATATCCGAGTTAGTATCCTGGGTTTGGATTGCTCTTCTCCATCGTTCATTTTCGTGTGTCGAGTACTGCAGGTCCTTTATATATTTTTCTTTCTCCTCTTCTCGCCAATCTTTCCGTCCTCATGACTGGCAGAAGTCCTGGTTTCGTCTCGAGTTCCTTCGGTAGTCCGAGTGCGTTCGCTTTCTCTCATTCCGTCGTGAATATTCCCAGTTTCTGGTGGGTCTATTTCGACGTACGGGCGATCGATCACGAGGCGAATCTTGCCCTCCAGGGTTACGTTGCAGGGTTCTCCCTTGGTTGACTGGTCTCGATTCCTCCTCCTTATTTGTGGTAACTTGGTTGATCTGAAGCTCCTGGTTTCGTCCCTGACGAACTGGTTTCTTTGACGTCATGTCCAGCTGCCTTAATAATGCATCAGCCTGGATTGCAGTTTGTGTGTTCGAGGCTATCATGATCCTCTGCACATCTGTTGGCAATTGACGTATGATTACCTTGACCAACTCAGATTCTGACGGCGGTGAGTCTAGTTCTCGCAATTTCCGTAATTGACTGGAAAAGAAGTCTGCATTTTTAGTGGGCATAGAAGACGCATATCTCCTGGCGTATAGCTCCGTCTTGAGGTTGTGTTGCACGTCGTTATTCCAGTACTTTTCCAGGAATACCTTCTTGAAACTTTCGAAATCGTCAAACGAAAATCGAAATGCCACGAACCAGGTATGCACTGAATTTTCCAGAAACCTTTCAGTGACTCTTAACTGTCTTTCGGGTGGAATTTTCGCATCACGGAAGTAATCTTGAAGTTCGCGAATGAATCCCTTTGGTGTCACGTTGCCTCTGGTATTATTGAATTTCTTGGGCTGGTCTTCATGAAGACGAATTATATTGACTATCTGCGTCTGACCAGTTGTGTTTAGTTGAGGCGTATTTACCATCGGCCCTGAAGAAATATCAATAGTATTCGCAGCGCATGTTTCTCCGGTTGCCCGTGGAGTTGACGTCTGACCTGTGCCGGTTATGCGTTGCTCCAGTAACGCCTGCTTTTCTAGCAACGAGTTAGTGACTGTGCTAGTGTTCTCATTCTGGACTTTTAGGGGGTGTATTTCATGAACAAGCTCCTTATTTCCGTCCGTGTACACCTTTCGTATCCCGTCACTGTCAGTTTTGGATTCGGCCTTAACCTTGTGTATTTCATTTATCAAGGTGGCCTTAATTGATTTTATTTCGTCCTGACTCTCCTCAAGTGACTGGTGGAAATAATCCATCCGCTCTGAATTGTCAGCTTGGGATGTCTTGATTTCGTCAAGGATGCCCTTTTCGATTTGTTTTAAATTTTCATTTAGTCCGGTGAATTTCTTGGCCCAAGCCAGTTTAGTGGCTTTAAGGTCCTCGGCGTTCTCGTCAATCTTTTCCTCAATATTCAGGAATGATTGTTCAACTTCGCCCTTGTGTTTGTCAATTCCCGTCAAAATGTCCTGTTGAACGTTAGCCAACCGTTCACTAAATTCATTGGACATGTCTGCCATGGATTTAGCGATGTTTTCGTTCACTTCCTTCTTCAAGGTTGCGAAATCACTCTTAACTATAACGAGCTCGCTTTGCATCGAGGCTAGCTTGCCGTTAAAAATTTTAATGTCAGCACATTTTTTCCCAAGACCTTCCTCGGTTTGGTTTTTAATGTCTGTAAGTTTTTCCTCAATAGCTTCCCCGAGAGATTTTTCTAAGTTTATCTGCGCGTCACTAAGGTCACTGAGCCCTTTTCCCAAGTGAGCCTGAGTATCATTAAAAGATTTCTCCAGGTTAGCCTGACTGTCGCTAAGTTCAGAGAGTCCTTTCTCTACGTGAGCCTGATTGTCGCTAAGTTTCTTTCCTAAATTCGCTTGGTTAGCATTTAAGTTCGCCTGGTTATCACTAAGATCACTAAGTTTCTTATCTAAGTTCACCTGATTGTCATTAAGCTTTTTCTCTAAATTAGCTTGGATAGCATTCAAGTTAGCGTTAAGACTCTCCTCCATAGCCAACAACATTTGTCTTAAGTCCTCCATAGTTACAATTATTCATTAAATGGCTATTCTGATAAAGGAAGGATTCTAATCGGGATGCGGGAATCTTAGGGATCGAACTCATCTAATTCGCAAAGGCAATGATTTGTTGATACCATGAAAGTTCTGAATTTTTACCAATATCGGTCACAATTATTATCCTAACCTTAGTTAATTATGTCATTGCAGCAAAATTAGAATTTCTAATTACCAGGAAGAATTTCATCCTAAACAAGATTCATATAAATTCAAAAAAGGCTTTCACGCCCGCAGATCTTAAAATCACAGGAATAGAACCAGCTTTTGGGTGGTTATGCCGTGTGCATTATGCAGAGTTTCGTCCAGACGTGCCATTTGGACTCATCAGCTGGAATGGCACGCCACTCCAGGACTCTGCTTAGCAGTGGCTGGTTCTATTCCTGTGATTGTAAGATTCATATAAGTTACATTTAACATGTGCTTATGTTAGCCACAAGAATTTGGGCGAATAAATGATCAGAGTCAACCTAACTTAATTGGTCATCCGATCTTGTCAATGTCGTGAACACTGGACAGCACAAGATCATTTTCGAGCTTGGATAAGCCAATCTCGAGCCCCACGCTGGGCGCCATCTTAAATGCCCCCATTATTGCCTAGCTAAGCCCAGCCAGTGAGCGAGAGATCCCAAGGGGGACCGTTCGTTCATTGGGTATTGTTTTCTAGAGGCATATAAGGGATAGAAGGGTTGATGACCAAGCCAGAAAAAAAATTTAAAACAACACTCTGACATTTATTAACACAAGCAGATCACAAATAAAAATATTCTTGCTGATATTACTTTCTTTTACATTGAACTTTCATAACATCCATCTCTTCCTCAGTCTTTGAGAAGCACGTATTTCTTAATGGACAGCCTTACTGGTCTGTAATGAAAATCAAAGAGAAATTAGCCCTACCGCCTTTTAAAAACCAAATATTCGGCTGAAAGAAATTCAAAAAAATTAACAAAGAGGTTCACAAAATAACTCGATAACTGTCCTGCTGATATTTTTACAATAAAGTAGTTAAAGGCTCCATGACTTTAAAGTAGCGTCAACACGTGGTTTAAGTTGAATTCTACTAATTTTTATCCTTTAATGTATTTACCATTGGTCAATAACACCAGTATAAGCTTTAATACAAATTCGAAATTAATTTCAAAAACTTCAAAATTAATTAATTATTATTCTTATTATTATCAATCTCCTTATTTAATTAACACGTCCTTCGCTATCACACGATCGTGTTTCTAATTAATTTCTTACTGCATCATTCACTTAGCAATTGTCATTTACATTCCAAAATAATTATTTTCTATTAATTATAGTGACTCATTATCACCCAAAAACAAAGTAATTATGTAGCTAATGAACGTCTACTTCTGATATTTGCATGGCATTTACGTTTCAAATTAATTTTAAAATATTTCAAAATTCAAATATAAATGTGTTAGAAAACTTTGTTATCCACGTGTGAGCTAGTTAATTAATTGCCTTCGTGAAAATAACGAGATGATCTTTCCTTTTAAATCACGTTCATCAACAAAAATAAATCCTTTCCTAGTCTTCCTCGACTTAAACTTATCGAAATTTTCCCTTAAGGGAACGAAAATTACTTCTTAAGGTAACACACAACGAGGAATGTAATCTGCGTCGTCACAAGTACACGACCAGATCAAGTTAAATATAATAAACATGATACAAGAAAAATACACATATTTACAGACACACACACACATTCACTCATTCATACTTGGAAACACGTATTTTATATACATTATTTACATCGAATCCTATTCCTGCAAGTTTACTTTTGACTTTTAAGAATGGTCCGGTCACGTCATATCCAGTAGGAGATAATTTGTGTACAGAAATTATTTTTATCATTCATAGTGACTAGTGATCGAAGTTTGGGACATCACTTGGGTAAGAATATGCTTCTCATACAGATGGAAATCATCTAACATTGAAATTGTAATCGAAGATTTCAATAAAATCCGTAATCACTACCAGCGCATGGGTGATAGGTTGAAACTATCGTGTCCGTGAGCCTCAATCGCATTATTATTGTTCCCTGTCCGTGAAATACACACGCAACACGTGCTCCAGTAATTATAATTTATCTTGCGCTACCAATAACACAAGAACAAATCAATCATCATAAATAACTCATCCAATAACTCAATTACCTAACAAATATCCCGCAGGATTGGTCATATTCCAGACACTTCATAAACAGAGCCGCAGACTGCTGTCAAAAAAGCATCTTACTAAATTTCCCGCCCGTGAGGTTTAGTGTCGTAAAGAAGGCAGCACGATGTTTTGTTGATTAAATATAGCAGCTGGCAAAAAAAAATACGTATAATTTTAAATTGCCCGCTACTATGATTACCGTAAGGAGGGCAGCACGATGCTCTGTTGATTAAAAATGGCCGATGTCTACTGCCAGGTCTTAAAAATGCGTCGTTTCACAAAAGCATGGAAGAGCAGCAGTCGCCTAAGGCTGTAGTTTTTCTGCAACCGTCAAGAAGGGCATCCGGTCGTTCTCTAAGGTAATAGTATGTTGAGAAGGATACCATGCTAGCAGTGTGCCGACAAGTACCAGCTTGCTTGCTTGTCCTGTGAAATTCTATACAAAATAGCAGTTGGCTGTACAAGTCTAAACATGCACAGTAACGTTATCGCTGCAGCACGTACTCACTCATGGTGCAGTTTGGGTGCTGATTCTGCAAAAAAAAGTGTTAACTCATTTCCGGGAGTCCTTGTCAGCAGCAAAACGAACACTGCTGTAGTACATTGTAAATAAATATTTGATCGCATTCAAAATGTTGTACTTATTGCATTCCTTACACATACTTACTCTTAAGAAAACGATCAAGTCTAAACATGCACAATAACTTCATCACTGCAGCACGTGCTTACTCTACCTATCCCGACGCATGTTTAAACTTGTTCGATAGATTTATGCCTTAACAGAGGTGGTAGAGAAGGAGGCTATAACAGCCACCGCCATTTTGTGTAGTAGCCTCTAAATGCTAATTTGCGAGGTAGTAGCCTAAAGATAGCAGCACGGTACTCTGTTGAATAAAGATGGCTGCCGTCAAAAAAGCATATTCGTTTATAAAGCACGTAGAACATTTTGAATTGTCCGTCACCACATTTCTAATGTAGTAGCTAAATGTGGCAGCACGATGTTCTGTTGATTAATGATAGCTGCTGACAGCTTGTCAAAAAAGCATGTGGGTTTGTTTCCAAATAAGAGCACGTAGAATTTTTTTAATTAACCGCCAACACATTTTCAAAGGTAGTAGCTAAAGATAGCAGCACTGAGGTTTGCGATGCACGATGGTGGATGACAGCTATCAAAAAGCATGTAGAATTTTTCAAATTTCCCGCAGTGCCGTAAAGATAGCAGCACGGTGCTCTCTTGATTAAAGATGGCTGTTGTTAACTGTCAAGAAAGCACGTGAGTTTGTTTGCAAACAAAAGCACATGGAATTTTTCAAATTGCCCGCAGTGCCGTAAAGAGAGCAGCACTGAGGATAGCGATGCACAATTTCGGATGACTGCTATTAAAAAGCACGTGGATTTTAAATTACCAGCAGTGCCGTAAAGAGGACAGCACTAAGGTTAGCGAAGCAAGATGGCGGATGACAGCTCTCAAAAAAGCGCGTAGCCTTTTTTAGCAATTCAAATCTCGCTCTAGTAAGAATTAGTGCCGTAAAGAGGGCAGCACTGAGGTATGCGATGCAAGATGGCGGTGTGATGCAAGTGCTGTGTATGTAAACATGAGAATGTGTTAACGCTAAAAAAGCACGTGGCTTTGTTTACTAATTCAAATCTGGCGCTAGTAGGAATTAGTACCGTAAGGAGTGCAGCACTGAGGTTTGCGAATGAAGATGGCGGATGACAGCTATCAAAAAAGCACGTGGCTTTGTTTACCAATTCAAATCTCGCGCTGGTAAGATTTAGTACCGTAAATAGTGCAGCACTGAGGTTTGCGAATGAAGATGGCGGATGACAGCTATCAAAAAAGCACGTGGCTTTGTTTACCAATTCAAATCTCGCGCTAGTAAGTTTTAGTTGGCCGCACTGAGGTACTGAGGTTTAGGCCCGTCAAGATGGCAGCAGTGAGGTTAGCGATACGTTGTTGTCGATGACAGCTGTCAAAAAGCCCGTGTCTGTCAAAAAAAGCACGTGACTTTGTTTACAAACAAAAACACGTGGTGACGACGTCACGGTCACGTGGTTATGACGTCACGGGGTCAATGACCTTGGCCGGGTCAATGACCTTGGGTGCTGACTCAGCAAAAAAGAGCTGACGAGGTGGTTCAGAACGCCCATTGCTCCCCTACTCGAAACCCTGCTTACTGAAACAAGTACCACGATCTCTGATACCCGCACAACCCCGTAAACTATTCGCAACGGATTTTATGGACCTCTTCCTCCTGCCAGTAGAGGTCTTATGTTCATTCTGGTATGAATGGATGTCTTTAGTAAATTTCTAACACTGTGCCCATTCCAGAAAGTTAACGTACCGGCCGTGATAAACCCCGCCTTGGCCGTTGATTTAATTTCTGGGTGTGGGAGAGTTTCAAACCAAAACAAATGAAGTCAGCAGCAGCTCTGCCTGCCCTTCACTACTCCAGACATGATAACGTCACACGGTTGTCATCATTCTTTGCCATACAGGATCCTCATAACTTACCAGCCTGACCATCTGACAGTTCAGTAGGGCCCGTTACGAATTCATACTTTCCTTTATTCTTTGCGTACATGCAAATAAGAGGCTTAACAGCCTGGGCCATTCATTACATAATAAATCTTGAAGTATCAGTTCTTAACCTCATATCGTGCGTGTATCTGCACTCAGTACAGCTCATCTGTGAAGCTCATTACAGGCCATTTAACATCGTACTTTATACACTTATCTGTTACGTAACCACGCAAATTAAGGCTTATCTAGCCTAGTCACCTTCGGGCTGATCAAACTTATACAACTGGTCTTGGCATCATATCTCTGAACTCTGTGGTCCACCGTTCAAATCATGCTTACGTCTGCGAAAATGACTGAAGATGCTGTCGTGATGACCTTACTGATTACAATGCTGACAAACAAATTATGGAAACCATATCTGTAATACATGCTGATACAAATTCTCCCTAGCTAACACACTTGTCACACAAGGTCTGCCTATCAATGGAACCAGACCGTTTTGGTCGCTTGCTTTAATGATCTTACACTGCAAGCCCTATCTTCAAGTAAATAACCAAAATCTATTTACACAAATAACAAGAATCAATCTGTAACCGTGAACAAATATAAACTAACACACTCAAATAAAAGAAACTACACTATCTAGGCATGCGAGCCCTGATTGTAAAATTTATTTAATTATAGCCTGAAGGGCAAAAGAGAGTTATATATAAACATCTGCGAAGCTATTCTATCTCTAACTCATGCTTAGAATAGAGTCTGTCTGACCTTAATATCTCCTCATCTTGGCGGTCTTTCATGGCGGACCACAGGCTTTCAGCACGCCATGGTACAGCTATTGTCACAGGTCAGCGATCCTTGGTTCTTCTCCAGTGGCTTGACCATGATCTTGCATCTTCTTCACTGGAACTCCTGAGTTGCTGTTCGTTCACGACCACGTTGATCCTGGGCTGTTAGATTCGAGATCTACTCCCGGCATCAACTAACGTCTTCTGTCACCTTCTCGTACAACTGGGACGCGCCGTTATGTATTGGCACTTACGGATGAGCGTTCGTGCGGTGTAAGGTAATTGAAAAGAAATGCAGTTTTAATGTCTGTATTTGTTCCGTGCATATGCCCTTATATCGCACATCAGCGTTACTCCCGTCATTTATTTAACGTAAAGTTTTAAACAAGACATTGTGCTAAACCGCACACGCAATCACTTCTATTCACATGTACAGCAAAGTTATAGGCTAGTTCATCCTTCCTCCTGTGCTATTCACCTAGCTCCTTCTAGCTTAGCGCCCTGTATATCGGCAGATTAAAGTCTGTTCACATGAAATTTCCATTACAAGACTGCTAATCTACACAGTTCAGTCTGAGCTCACACAAATCTGAGAGCAATTTAACATTCAGGCTTCACTAGATTTATGCCTACACAGCGAGCAATTCTAGCAAAGTAAGAATGCCTCATATCCGTGTCACCACTATCTTATTGGTGCTCGATTTTATGACACAATTTCAACGTAATTAACTGGTATTTTAAACGCGCAGATAAAGAAATTTGTCCAAATCTCTGACACAGTTCTAGGATGCTTGGTTTACGCCAAGTTATGCTTTAGCGCGATCGAGATACGTCACGTGCATCACGATCGGAGTTGACTGTAGAGAGGGGTCCTGTCCGCTTCAGCTCAGTATTTATTGGACTGATAACCTAAGCTATGCTACGTTTTCCCTGTCGGGGATACTTCACATCCACTTGACTTGTTTGTGTGGAGCTGGCGTGCTTCTGACGGTACTAGAGATGAACATCAATTAATTACAGGAGATAATAATTGGCATAGTCATGCATATCAAATTACTCAGAAAATTATGATTACTATTTCTATTATCTTATCTTTTCCAGATTCCGTATGTAATCGGGGATAAGTCTCAAGTTTAATTTCTCGTCAAGCCTGGTATTCGAGTAGATCAGTCATGTCGAATGAGGCCTTTCTCTTCCCATAGTGAATGAAATGTACTTCATCATCATTAAGTGCAAAGGGAAGGCCAAGGTAATGTACATTAAATACTTAATTTATTCAAGAATCTATTTATACTGTAACAAATATACACACAGGACGCTGTGATCCAAGATGTAGCGCACCAAACTCAGCTAGTTCAAGTCTCGTGAGGCTCGTCACCCTCATGGCGTTCAACATACCGCCCGCCTCATTTATATGTTAATTACAAACATAAATATCATGAATAAGAATAAAAATTGGCACCCACACTGAAAGTGTCAAATGTAAAGACGAAATGTTTAGCACATGAAAGATTACACACCTTTCACTAATTGCACTTTTTCACTAATTGCACTTTTTCATTATGTATACTTTCAACATCTTCCGGGAAATTTTGCAACTGGGCGTTTGGAGAGCGAATATGGCAACTCGCATCAAGCTTGCGTATCTACCACAATCCCTGTCTGCCACACGACAGGTGGCAAGAAGATCCAGAGTTCCGGGTCGAAGTTTGACCCTTCCTTCTTACCACTTAGTCCGCTACTGGAGTTGACATAGATAGACCCTTGACCACCGCTTCCAGAGGTATGCTTGCAATGCACACATTAAAACCCGAAACTGTAAGTAAGTGTGGCTCTGGGATTGTTGTGAGAGGTTCTCCAATCAGGAAGTGACCGGGAGTCAGGAATGAATAGTCATCAGGACTGTCAGACAAATTGGATACTGGTCTCGAATTCAAACATTCCTCAATCTGAACTAACAACGTGGACATTTCTTCAAAAGTCAGTACAATATTCCCTGCAACCTTCTTCAAATGGGACTTAGTAGACTTCATGCCAGCCTCCCACAGCCCACCAAAATGAGGGGCACGTGGTGGAATTAAATGACACTGTATTCCACAATGAGATGCTAAGTCATCCACTTTCCTCTGATGTACTTAAAATCTGAAGAGAGTGTGAAACTCTCATAGCTCGTTTCTTGCTTCCACGAATGTACTTCCTTTGTCGCTGTAGATATTCCGGCATATACCCCGTCGCGATATAAATCTACGCAGAGCTGCTAGGAACGCATCAGTAGACAGATCAGAGACAAGTTGGTTGTCATGCAGATGAATAAAGCAATATAACATTTTACCTTTATTTTGCTCTTACTCCGCAGTTGGGTTCTACCCTGTGTTGTGGGAGCTGGCCCATGAGTTCTTCAACCTGTAGCAAGGGAGACACTTGTGTCTTATGTGCCTAATGACAGTCTTACCATTAGGTATCCAATATCGTTGTCTAATGGTTGCAAGCAAAATTTGGCGTCCAGCATGCAGAAGTCGCATGTGCTCGCACATTACTAACAGCCTGGTCACATGATGATTAGGTGGTAGGATGATGGGATGTTTATGGTTGTACGGAGCGTGAGATTGTTCCAATCTGCCGCCCACCCTAAGCATCTGGTTTGCATCTACAAAGAGATGGAGAGACTTCGACTTGCTGACCTTTGCGATCGGTCTGCCAAGTCGTAGATCTTGAAGTTCCTTACTATATTCTCGTTCTTGGGCAGTACGAATGATCCTGTGCCATGCCTCTTGAAGTTCCTATGAACTTCCTATGAAGTCAGACTTCCCACCTGTCTCCTTGAAGCAGCAAGCCTGCGGTTGTTCATTTACCTCAGTAGAAAGGTCATGATTCTCACCAGCCGTGATCAAGAAGAAAAGCGTTGTACTAAGTCTTCAAGGAAATGACTGACGACAAGTAAGCAAACAGCTGCTTTCCGTTGCTCCGGCACATCAATGAGTTCCGAAGTATTCTTCATGTCGCTGACAGTGGCTGGTCCCGCCCACCATAACAGATTGTCTTGAAGATGTGGTTCAATCCCTCTCGAAGTGATGTCAGCTGGATTGTCCTGTGACGTCACATGGTTCCATTGTTCTACAGATGAGAAGTTGTTGTGTCTCAGACACTCGGTTATCAACAAACGTTTTCCACGATGTAGGCTCTTCTTCAACCCAAGCTAGTAGTATAGTAGAATCTGTCCAATGGCAGTTGTGTTCAATTTTTAGGTTAAATGCAGTTCTAACCTTATGCATTAATTTTACAAGGAGTTATGCACCACATAGTTCAAGTCTAGAGAGGGAAATCTGTTTCAGCGGTGCTACTCTGGATTTGGAGCTTAACAGCACTACTCTTACATTATCCTTGACATCTATACTACGTAGGTAAACAGATGCTCCAAAGGCCCTTCCTGAAGCATCAGAGAATCCGTCTAACTCATGTCGTTTAATTTCCCCGTCTCCCGTCACTCTTGGAGGGATGCGAATGTCGTTGAGTGATGGCAAATATGCGTGAAACAGTTCCCAAGTAGTTAATAGCTAAGGAGGCAAACTCTGATCTCAGTCCACTTTCGCTTGCCATAAGTGTTCCCAGAAAATTTTATATTTAAGGGAACCTGGGACACATTTTCTTATTTTCCACAATTTTTGAGCAATCACAATGAAATTGTTATGAAATATGTAGGATTATAATGTAAAGAACATATCTTACTTTCAGCTTAATATCCTTATTAGTTTATGAGATATGATGTACTTTGTGTTTATGACACTCGCAAAACAGGCAACTTTCAAAAAGTTCCCTGCGGGATGGATTTTTACATGAGAGTTTGAAAACTTGTGAAATGATTCTTCCTTATAAAAAACTCAATGAAGGAATTTTTGATTCACCCTATGTTGCTCAGTTAACTCCTGTTTCAATTTTTAAATTTTATTTTATGTAATTTTCCACTAATTTTCTGTATATTTTGCCCCATAAAATGAGTATATTGAAGAAGAATGCAAAATACATCCTACAATTTCTTTATTAGGTCACATAGAAGCTACACACTAACTTTGGTAAATATAGGTTTTGATTTGACCTGCATGGAACACTGCAGGTTACAAAAAATTGTGTTTTGAGTTGAATGAATTTTAGTTCTAAAACCATTAAAAATTTTCATAATGGCCTTTACAAATCTCTTAAAATTCACCAGCACTATAACTCCTACCCTCCTGCTTCTTCTCGGCTTCCTCCCTGTGTACCGTGAGGATTTTCAGTTTTTTCCTAGCTGTTTTCTTTTGTTGGGTGACTGACCGCTGACTGTCAAATTTTCTTCTTTCATCACATTGTGTGGCACGTTTGGTGGATACTGGTGAAAGTTTATAATTCCTTACAGCCATTTTCATTTCTTGTGTTGCAATACATCCCATGTTGTATTCTGCAACTGCATTAGAAACAGCTATTCCAAGTCTTTTTGAGGACACAAAGGTCTCTTTTGAGCACTTTTTCCATATACATGCATGATGACTTTCATTGGCATTTCGATTAGTCCCTCTACAACATCTAGACATAAGTTCTGTTGATGTCAGCCTTTGGTATACAGGCACAATTTTCAGCAGCATTGCAGTTATGAACTGAACTGACAATTTTTTGTGGGTTTGAGGGGCTTGTCCATTTCTGATACTCTTGTTATAGAAGCACCATGATTCAGGTCCTTGGGGGCATTTCATATGCTTAGGATCTTCATCTATGGAGGAGTAATGGTATAGTCTGGAATATAGTGGAAATTTCATATTATCTACTGAGGGAATATTTGCACATATTGTCTGCCTATAATAGTTTGTGAGCTTCACAATAGTTGCTTCTTTCAAGCTTCCAGGCCCCTTCCACCTAGTGTATTTCCTTTTACTTTCCACTCTTTCACCAAATTCCTCAAACCAATCCCCATCCTTTTTGAAACATGGTTAATTCATTCTTCTTTCTTCAGTTGTACATCTGGTCCATATACTGCTTCATTTGAAAGGCGGAGAAATGTTTTGGCATCCCCTTTAGAAAGCACAGTTGTGTAGCACATACCACATTCTTTAGTGTAAACAAGGAAGTGTATAGGCCGATGTCAGGCTGTCCACTAACTTATTAAATATATGCATTTGATTACAACTTTTTCAAGTCAAACGTGTTCACTAGAATGGGTATAATTATAAACATGTTCTAAAATATAAAGTTTTATGTTTACTAAATTGTAGGTTTAAGTAGTTCATTACATAGCCAACAGATGGCAGTATATATTGCAACATTCAAAAACAGTGTTATTTCATTGCTACTGAAAAGAGGGAACAGAAGGGACACGGATAGCCGAGCATACAGAGGGAAGGGGGCGTGGTGGAGAATTAAATGACCATGCAGAGCTACTTAAAAACGGCCGTAACTACGTCAAAAATAGTCACAGCGGCACAAAACCACTTTTGTTATGTAGAGGAAGGTTAATATAATGTATTTATGCCAGAATTCAAACTTCGACAATTACATCCATTTACCGAAAAAAATGTGTCCCATGTCCCCTTAATTGTTACTGGACCTAAGAGCCCCAAAGGATCGAACATCGATGTAATGCAGGATAACACACTACTTTTTGTTCAGGTTGTGGTCTTCTGGGTGTGACTGGTAGTTACAAACTGGAAGATGTACTTTAGAGGATGCACAGTAGTCCCTAGGCCTTAATTGTAGCATCTACCTTGTCATCCAGACTCCAGGGCCGTTGTGATTCTTGGTGCTCAGTAGGTAAGTGCTCTAAAAGAGTGGGATGGTTACCACGCCATTTACGAAGAGGAAAGCCTGCGCTACCGTGTAGATTGATCAGCTCTTGTTGCAAACTGAGTGCGTCTCCAATGGTATCTTCTCCACTCAGAATATATGAACATAGAAGGCTCTCTGTAATGTCTCCGACGCACTTGGATATTGCAGTGCACCATCGTTGGCAAGTTGTACCGGGCATCTCGTGGCTAAAAAGGCGCTGCTGAGGTATCATAAGTTACAGTGGAACGTCGATAAATCTGGATAGGTTCACTCGGAGATGAACGCCATACAATGTATTGCAGATCTTGGTCATCAGGATGAACTAGAATTTGCCTGTACATTTTTGTAACATCTGCAGGGCAGGCACTTGTGTGTTCTAAATCGCAAGATGATAGAATACAACTCTTCTTGCACTGTAGGTCCAACCATCAAGATATCGTTCAGTGCGTAGTTACTAGTAGTTTTATCAGAGGCGTTGAAGACGACTCTGACCTTAGTGGTAGTGCTAGACTGCTTCATTACAGCATGATGCGGCAGGTAATATGTCGGCTTATTGGTTTGCCTTTTCACAAGTTCCATGTGATGAAGTTCAGCATATTCCGTCATGAACTTGACATAGTCCTTCTTCAAGTCTCATTGGCGATGTAACCGCTCTTCAATTTGACTGAGACAACAAGCGGCGTATTTAAATGTATCCTCAAGTTCCACATGGTGTGGTTTAATAGGCAGTGATACATCATATCTTCCGGTGCTATCTCTAGTACACTGAAGAATATGAAAATTGCAACACCCAGAAGGAGTAGTGCTACATTCCTGCAATTGAACATGCAGGACGAGCGTTCGGTTATGATTTGATGATTACACTTTCAGGTCCCTCTGACTGCAAGTTTGGACAAAAATTAATACAGGATGTGCCCACCACGAGTTGCAATACATTGATGAATTCGTCGAGGCATGGAGTCCATAAGGCCCTGGATCGTTTCCTGAGGATTTGTGGCCCATGCTTGCTGCACTGCACGGGTCAGTTGTTCAAGAGTTGTGGGTGGCTGAGGACGGTTGGCCAGTTGCCGACCCATCATGTCCCACACTTGCTTAATAGGACTGATGTCCGGGGATCTGACGGGCCATTCTAAGGTTGTGATGTCGTGGAGAGCTTCTCTGGAGATGCGTGCAGTGTGAACCCGGGCATTGTCCTGCTGAAACATCGCATTAGCAATGTTCGCTATCATAGGGACAACCACTGGATTTGAGTACCCTATCAACGTACTGTCGAGCAGTCATAGTGCCCTCAACAAGCACTAATTCACACCAGGCAAATGCTTGGGCTGTACCTTAATTAAGGCCACGGCCGCTTCCTTCCAACTCCTAGGCCATTCCTATCCTACCGTCGCCATAAGACCTATCTGTGTCGGTGCGACGTAAAGCCCCTAGCAAAAAAATTGTGATTTCACATTAAAGCCAATAGCTCCCCAGACCATAATGCTTGGTGTTGATCCTGTGTGCCCCTCGACAGTAAGACTTGGGCGGCCCCTCTCCCCGGTACATTGGCGCACACGATTCCGGCGATCACTGCGGGCAAGATAGAAGCGCGATTCATCAATAAAGAAGACCCTATCCCATTCGTCGACCCACGTCGATCTTCCTCGACACCAGACCAGCCTTACACGTCGCTGTTCTGGGGTCAATGGAACACCTTCTGCAGGGACACGGGCTTGTAAGCCAGCTGCACGCAGGCGATTACCTACTGTTTGTTGTGTAACGTTGGGTGCCACAGCTGCTCGAATTTGCGCTGCTGTTGCATGGGGTTCGATCCAGGTCATCCGAATGATGAGGCGATCCTCTCTCACAGTTGTCTGTCGCGCTGGGCCTGTGCCAGGTCTACGAGTGTGGGTACCTTCATTTGACCACTGCTGCCATACACGTTGTACCGTAGATGGCTGTCGGCCAACACGTGCAGCGACAGTCCTTAGCGATAATCCAGCCTCACACAGCCCAATTATCCAAGCCCTCTCAAACGGCGACAGTTGTTGGTAGCGTTCTATTCTCTGTCGTCGAGCCATGTTTGACGGGGAACACTTCACTGCACAGACTGCAGGTCAACTACGCTACACCAGAGTCCGTATACTGGAGTTGATTCCTCCGCGACCAATTACGTGGGGAGACCTGTAGCAACAATCCAATGGATCTGAAACTTTGATCGTTTACATACATGCATGGCATCTTTCCATATCTTGAAAATCAGCACAAACGGCTAATGCCTTCATGATGTTGCAATTTACATTTTCTTAAGTGTAGTATTGTTCACAAAGTGTTCTTCGCATTGACTTTCTTCCGTAGAACGCGGGGGAGATATCTTTACTTCCTCTTGTTGCCAGAACCGTTCGATCTGAATGTGCAGTTCGTTGCTGCACACAAGACAAGATATTAGTTTCTTGCTGGTAGACTTTAGAGAGTGTGCTGGTATGTTGCCTGATAAGATCCAGCCAAATTCAGTGTCCTGTAGGGCAGGTTGTTCTCTTTTGATTTGACCACGACGCAGTATGTCAAAAGAACAGAATACCCCAGTAATAAATCAACTTCACCTGGAGTACTAAACTGAGAATCCGCCAAGGGAATGTCCTGTGGGAGCTGCCAGTCGGATGTGTCAAGCTGTGTTGTAGGGAGCTGATCAGTTATGCGAGGAAGTACAGCACAAACAATAGGTGTAGTGACCCTGGATGTAACTTGAATATGACAAATATGTGATGATTCAGTTGCCTTAACATCACTAATTCCCGATATAGGCATTGAGTGCCGACTCAATTCAATCCCCAAGCGATCTGCCAAATGCCTGGACATGAAATGCATTTGAGACGCACTATCTAGTAGAGCTCGGCATTGATGCGCATTCCCACATGTGTGCAACCACTACGAGGGCTGTTGACAATAGAACTTCTACGTGAGTATAGTTGCTCTTCACAGCATAGTAGGTTTGCTGCTGAGTCTGGTTGGTTTCTGTTATGGTAGAACCATTGTAGGAAGTACTCTGGTCCTTGTGCAACAGAGTATGATGTCTATTATTGCAGATTCTACAATTTCCTGAACTACACTCCTTTAAAGCATGATTAGCACCCAGACAGTTAAAGCAATGTTTACACTTCTTGGTGAGATCTTTTCTATTTCCAACGCTGGCTTCACGAAACGTACGGGATTTAGCTAGTGTGTGAGAATCTTTACAAAACTCACAATGAGTTGACACAATGACAATAAATTCTTACTACCCTTATCACCACCATGTTTGGATACGGACAGTTACTTTTCGCTTTGGTGTTTTTCGGGGTTGATTAGCTCCAGAGGTTGACGACTATTCCCCAAGAATGCTATTAAATACTTCAAGCGAGGGAACTTCTTATCTGAAGATTTAAATTCCCACTTTTTTCAGACTAAGGCTGATTCTATCTACCACTAAGCGAGATAACGAAACCTCATACAGAGGCACATCAATCTCAATTACTTCGACAGCGCTCAGGTTACTCAGCAGTTGATTTAGCAATATTCTTAAATCCTTAGTGTATTCTTTTTTAACTTATGGAAGATCTAGCAGTTGCTTAACATTTAGGTCTACAATCAATTTGTGGTTATTATATCTCTGAAAGATTAATTCCCAAGCTACCTTGAAATTGCTTCCAGTGACAGGCAAGCTTTCAATTAATTTGTGAGTTTCTCCCAATAGGCATGTTAGTAGGTAAAAAGGGCACTATGAAAGTTTTGCAATACGCAAAACGGTTGGCTGGACACCCCTGTTATGGTGAGGGATGAAAAGAAGGGTGAAAACCGGTCTAAAAGACAGCAAGGCGAGACCTTCACACCAGTCGTTACCAAGCATTGGGATTGAAAGCAAGTTAAGATGTCAGTGCGGTCTACAGGTGAATATCGCGCAATTATCCGCTTGAATTTTGCTCGTGGATTAACTGTTGACCAGTGCCTGGAGGAAATTATTGCCGTGCTGGGGAAAGACTGTCCTCATCGGACAACAGTTTTCCGCTGGTACACAGAGTTCCGGATGGGATATTTTGGTGTTGAATACCATTCGCCTTCTGGGCAACCGTCTCAATCGGTGACTGAGGAAAAAATTGAAGGTGTGAGGAAAATGTGGCAGCAAGACAGGCGGCTGACATATCGGCAGGTAGCTAGAAGAGACCCTCCACATCCCTGCACCAGCTATTCATTCAAATTCTACACGACCATCTGCATGTTAGAAAAGTTTGTTCGTCGTCACGAGCGAGAGGAATTTCTGACCACACAACTACCATTGTGTTTACGACATAACTACGAAAACTTAATTTTCGGTGGGGATTTTAATTGTGTTTTACACCCAAAAGACAAGATAGAAGATTTCAACCCTCCTCCAGTGCTTGAAAGGATATGTCAGGCCTTACAGCTTTGTGATGGATGGGAAAGTGAACACGGCAATTTCTTACAACTTACATTTTTCCGAGGATCATCGGCTTCTAGAATTGATAGATTTTACGTAAACAGAGACCTAGCACCGCATGAACATGACATCAGTGTGATCATCACGCTGTCCTAGTGAAGATTCTTACCACTAAGAGAATACCTGTTATCGGGAAGGGATATTGGAAACTAAATAATGCAGTGCTTGATGACGAGCAAGTGAAAGAGAACTTTCAACGGATGTGGTCAAATATGCTCAGTCGTCTCACCCAACAGGGACCTTTAACTGTACATAAATGGTTGCATAAAGTTAAACCAGCGATTCAAACCTTCTTTAAGAAACATGGAGCAGACAAACAAATAACAGACGGGAAACTCTCCACTGTTACTACACTATACTAACTCACCTTCTGGTGCGTCAACAAGCAGGTTACAACGTAATCAGTCTCATAGCCGCAGTTAAACGAAGAATAATAGGCATTCAGGAGAACATCCTAAACGGCTCTTTAGTTCGTTCGTGTTCTAATTCACCCTTAGCAGAAGAAAAACTCAGCACTATCATGTAACCCATGAAAAAAGAAACGGGGAGAGAAAAATAATATCTACTCTTCATTCAGATGACAACAGACGACTCTTATCTACTGAAGACTGTCTAAATGAAACTGAGAAATACTTTAGAGAAACGTTCCGGGACTGTGAGAAATCCCCGCTAGATCAAACGACCATTCTGTCTTTCGTCGAACAACAACTCAGTGATAATGACAGGCAGCAGCTCCTCCGTCTAATTGAAGAAATTGAACTATTCGAGGCTCTACGAACGGCCAGTAACAGATCAGATCCAGGCCCTGATGGTCTGACTTATTTTTTCTACAAAAGGTACTGGAATTACTGCCGATACCAACCGTTGCCGCACAGTTGAAAAGCATATTAACAGCTTACGAGAAAGCCTCTAATGCCCAAGATAGTTATCAAAAATCCGATATACTACCGCTTGGTAGCTGGTCACAAGAGATGACAAAAGCGTCCATCCCTATTTAATATAAAATTAAGATTTTGGGATTAGTGCTCACCCCTAATATGGCCCAAACTATTGACATAAACTGGACAACCATAGTTTCAAAGGTACGGTCCACATTGTCAATCAGTTTGAGTCGAAATCTGAACATCATCCAAAAGGTGTGGCATAAAAACTTGTTTGCCTTATCTAAATTGTGGTATGTGGTACAAATTCTACCTATGCCAGTAAAAATAAGCCAGCGAGCTGAACTATGTATTAGTTATTATTTATGGCGAGGTTATATGTTTCGCTTAGCAAGATCACAAGTGAGAAAATCAGTAGCGGAAGGAGGACTGGGTATCATAGCAGTCGGCGAAAAATGCCAAGCGCTTTTAATGCGAGAGTTAATGATTGCAAAGACAGGAGTAGAAACTACTCATAACACCTATTTTTGGAATGCACGTCAGCAAAACCCAAAGTACTTAGTGCCGACATGGTGTGAGTGACAGGAAACAACGTTCCTCCTACAAGAGTAATATACAATCATCTATTAAAGAAGAACGAAACACAACCCCAGATCACGGAGAAGTACCCAAATAGGAAATTTAATGAAATCTGGAGAAATTTGAAAGATACTCATATACCAACTGACTGGAAAGAAGCCGCATATAAAGCTATAAACCAAAATTTCCCAACAGAAGATAAACAATTTCGTCACAATATCACCCAATCCCCACTCCGTAAAAAATGTCTGGAGGTGGACACACAGAGGCATAAACTTACTACCTGTGGATGTGTCAAACTTGTCTGGAAATGGTTTTATTCCGTGCTACGGCACATGACAGGATCAGCTAATCATAATGCAGCTTACAGAGCAGCTTTAGAGCTCAATTTCGGTACGCAGCACTTGAAATTTGCGCAAACCTGGCTTGTAATTGGGTACCTTTATTATAATAATTATAATATAACTATAATAATTATTATAATTGTACTGAATAGGTGGACACAGTAAATTTATTCTTGAAAAATATTTAGTTATTGTTGTCTTCAATACGGAACAAAATGGGATTAGTTACTTGTACCTTTGTTATGTCCAGAAAAACAAACAGTGCTCCCTGAACACGTTCATTCGACTTCTAAAAGATGCCAAACAACTGAAACGTGTGCCACCGAGAGAGAAACATCACGTTAAGGAACTCGAGAGTGTTTCATTATAACAGTCGAATGGACGTGCAGTGGATAGTGCAGTGTTTTTCACGCAATGTTTTTCTGCCAACAGTTTTTTCTTCTTTTTCTTTTTTCTCAGTTGAAATGACTATTCACTAGAACAATAAGATACGAGAGAAAATGTAATAATTTTTCAAGGACGGAAGGACTTGTGACAAGTGAATATTATAGTGTAATGAGATATTGAGTGCTTAGTTCTTTGCTTGTTGTGTTCCTTTTGTATGTTTATACTGTACCTTTATATTTGGGAGATATAAAATAATTACAAAAAAGAAGGTAAATGAACGAGTGCTGGGGCTCCAAAGTTACCGAGCTCTCGATGCGATATATATCGATTACTACAATGTAACGATTACAATTTTAATTTCAGAACTGAATTACGAGTAAAAATATTTACATGTAATTAAATAACTTGCCATTCTTGGAAGTGAGCTCTTCATAAATGTAGTGTTCGTGCTCCTTACAAAGAATGGACGACAGAGCGCGCATGTAAAACAAAAGAGAAAATAGAATGCAATACTCCTCACAGGATCAAATGATCCTTTGTAACCCTTGCAAGTGTTTAGATGTTGTGTGATATCTTATGGAACTAGTGTCGGGTATCTTAAAAGACACCAGCGCTGCCCATTGCAGTTTGCAGTAGATCACAGTTATAAGTAAACAAACGATATTGAATGTTCACAGGCCGCGTCTTGGAGCAATGAAGTCATGTCTAGAGAAAATAAGGAATTCGCTGTGCGTCAGAAGAGACGAAAGTGATATCGGACAGGGAGAGTGGAAACATTATATGACCCAGCTCGTGACTCCACGGGTGCCATTCTGCTCTAAAACCCCTTGGCAATACCAAGCTCATCCTTTTTAAATGTAGTAAAAAACAACAAGACCGAACAGAATCACTTTGAACGCGGTCGTAAGAAGGGACTTAAAGGGCGCCTAACTCTATGTATCCACCAAGTTATCCAATTAGTGATGCGACATATCGAACTGATACGGGGCAGTTGTACAACAAATCGTCGATCCTAAGTAGGAGAAGGAAGACTCTCTGCTCGGTGACCACGGATCTCGTAGCTGAGTCTGACACACTACCCAGTTATTTGTGTGAGCCTCCTAACTTTCGTCTTCACCGTTCGACCTTCCTTGGTCAACTCCTAATCTTTTCCGACTCTGAAGCTATTAGGTTTGTGTCTTCCCTTCCTTTTCTCGATTGGTTCACTCTCCTCTGATTGGTGTTAGGAGAGGAAGTTTGTCATCAGTTCTGTAATAATCTGTCCCCGATCCCCTGGTGCTCTGCCATGAGCATAATTATCTCTTCACCCTCGATCAATTACTTGACTGATACTGAAAATCTTGTGCTCTCAGCCCACTCACTGCCTGTGACTGATCAATGAAATATCGTCCCTCCATCTCCTTTGCTCATGGATTGGTGTTCGCTGGAGGACCTCTTTTCAAATTGCCAATATTAAGTTCATAATCCGAGCGAGTATTTCCATTATTCGTGTCAGAAGTGCTTACAGTCGAGTAATATAACACGAAAATAAACTGTGTGGACCATTACGGGGGTTACAATTGTCGTACCTGCTCAATGTCCGCTGTCTTGTTATTGTTTTCATTGTGATGTATGGCTGCTACTTTCAAGAGATGTGTAGCTCGTATAGCAAAAATCTACCAGAATTACAGTTTCTTTTGTTACATGAATATGTATGTACACTGGGTATTCAGCCCGAAGCTCCGCCAACAGCTGTCATAAACAGCCTAGGCATCACTGAAGAGGCGTACTAGGGAAATGAGGAGTGAGATAGTTTCCCGTTGTTTTCGTCACAGAGCCAGCAGTTGCTATTACATAACAGTATGCCAATCCCACTGATATGCATGCACCAACCGACTCTATGAGCGATATTTTCATACCATTAATAACAGGGACTGGCTGCATAAGGATTGTTATTACTAGCATCACTCATACCTCAGTCACTTTCATGTTGTCAAAGCCAAGGATGAGACTGAGACAGATCAATGAAAGTAACAAATTTGATATAGCCCATACCAGAAGACATAGTGCACTGTAAACACTACATCTCGCCAGCAAAGACATACATGAATCTATCTGGAGATACCTGATAGTTCCCATTCCTCTCACGAAGAAAACAGATCCACACACTATTCTTATGTACTGTACTTTCTCATTACAGATACCGTAATGTGAGCTATTTTAAGAAGTACAATCACACCCCTGGTGTGGAACTGCTTATTACCAACGCCTTTCTTACGACCACCCTGAGGATATTTTCTAAAATACATGTTTGTTTCTGTAACAGCTAAACGTGTAAAGTTAAAAGTTCGTTCATTGTCAAATTACGACGAATAAAATGCAGTTGTAGTGTCTGTGAACACCTGTTTTTCCGGTTAGGCACGCGTATTAAAGCACCTAACACTTGGATATAACTCATGAGTCGTCCGAGAGAGGCAGAAATATCCTAAAAATACACCAGTCACCTGTCTTCACAGAATTGAGACTCACACTTACTGTAAGACAGCTATTAAACGGGGGCACCATAGCCGAGGTTGCCAACACGTCCTTGATTCTCCTGGATGGGTGTGGGTTCGAGAAACGTCAGAAAATATTCATTTTCTTGAGCGGCACTTGACCCAGAGGTTCACTCAGCCTGCTCCAGAAATGAGTACCAGGTCAATTCGTGGGCCCAAAGTGATTTCGTTCTTCCTCGTGGCTGTGCTAAGGAATACACCTTGCGTTTCATTTACCTGGAGCCAAATTTCTGTCACTGGTGATGGTGGACATTTATACTCGTATCTCAACGAACAGGTAACTTCTAAAAAACTTGGATTCTCATTCAAAGAGAAATGAGGTGTTATCTCAACTGAAATTAATATACAATTGATTTAACACATTACGCAAATACAGAAACCCAACACTGGTGAAGTGTAATTGGTATCGTTCATTTCATAGCTCGACGATGTTTACCTTTCCATGGAACTTCCTGTAAGTTGTACGCTCCTAGTAACGGCTAGACCTGGTAACGTTACTGAGAGTTCCTCGTTCTAGTGCTAGTAGTTATCAGAATGAACTGAGTATTCTCATCTCTGGAGTCTGCTTCTGTGGTGGACAGCAAAGTTCTACTGCTAGTAGTTATCAGAACGAACTGAGTTCTCTCATCTTTGGGGTCAGTTCCTGTGGTGCACAGCAAAGTCCTACTGCTAGCAGTTATCAGAACGAACTGAGTTCTCTCATCTTTGGAGTCAGTTCCTGTAGGGCACAGCAAAGTTCTATTGCTGGTAGTTATCAGAACGAACTGAAATCTGTCATCTCTGGAGTCAGTTCCTGCAGTGCACAGCAAAGTTCTACTGCTGGTAGTTATCAGAACAAACTGAGTTCTCTCATCTTTGGCGTCAGTTCCTGTGGTGCACAGCAAAGTTCTACTGCTGGTAGTTATCAGAACGAACTGAAATCTCTCATCTCTGGAGTCAGTTCCTGTAATGAACAGCAAAGTTCTCCTGACAAAAGTCAAGCTGACAGTTGGCACCAACTGAGTTGGTCGTCTGGAAAAGGCGACACATCCAAAAAATTATATTTAACAGGAGTGACACAAAATTGAATGAACGAATGAAATTATCGAAGTTGCATATAACTGGAAAAGGCCATTTATTCCTATAATTCGAATTTCAGATTCTGTCCCTGAAGGTAAGAAAAGTCAAATTTTATTTTTAGGATGCGTACAGCATTCCAACTGAACTGAATTGTCTTAGAAAATAAAACTGAATATTCATACCTCTTCTTTAATTTTGTTTTAATTCAATTTTATCATTACAATGTCCATTTTCAATCAACCTATAACATTTAGAAATCAGAGAAATATGAAGTGATCCCAAACAACGCATATATTGTAGTTTTGACAAAAAAATCAGTAATCATGTTCATTCCGTTTTATAGGATATTAGGCTATGTTGTTCTCCCATCGAGAACTGACCTTGTAACCATTGTAATGTATATATTGTAGTCCGTGATCGTATTCTAATAGTAGAAAACAAGAACTGCAAGTAGCTTCTCTGTAAGAGGATCAGAATTCTTCTTCATGCAGAGCTTCCTGCCAAGTTATTGGACAGTTGTTGACATTGCCATGGTGGAAACTGGCATCTTATCACCAATATACCGTATACGTTTCCTTATGTCGTTGACCTTCTTAATATTAATGGGACTTAGTCTATACTGAGAGAACTAATGAAGAATAACGTAAGATAATTCAAATAATACAAGAAAATTAATCTCCACACTTGACAACTGTTTTGACAACACCAAGTATGTCATATTTTTATAAGAATGTAAGTGCAGATATCACAATTACACCTCCTGTCAGGGCAAACTTACATTCGTTGAATTCGTCTGTATCAGAAAGTGTACTTTCAGCTTCCGCAGTGGTCTTCAGCTTCAAACAATGTGTGAATCAGCGGTAAAGAGCTAAGACATCCTTGTTCCTTTCCTTGGAAATCGGAAGTGCAGTGTTGTAAAAATATTTGCTGTAGTTCATTCGATACAAACAGGTTTATGCCATCATTCAGTGTGTATTCTGATTTCAGCCGAACTGAATGATTCACCTGATGAAGAGAAATTTCAATTTTGATCTCTTGTTCTTCTTCATCCTTGGATAGCTTCAGTTTCATTTGTAGAGTTCCACACTTGCGACATGCTTGAAGGATATTCCCTAGTATATAGAGTGCGACCCACAGGGAGTACATAGTGTTCTTCTTGTTGTTCCTCTTGTGTAATGAGATGCAAACGAACGAACCTCAGCCACACATCGCATCACCAGGCGACTTGAATGTTGAAGACATTTCTTATCTGACCATGTGGTGGTCCCCGCAAAAGTATGCAATTTCCTGAATTGTGCTGAGAATTGACAGGCTAACCTGCCCGGAACGGTGTTATATTGTGAGCACTGGAGAGTTCTATCAAACTAAAAAGGCAAATTTCGAAAAATCACTTCCAGCCTAAAATCGCTTGGTTCATTACGCGTTTTCCTTCTTATTCAAATCCTAGCCGAAATATTCTTTCTGTAATGCGTTCCTTGGTTCAATACCCTCAGTGATTTTTGATTGTTTGAAAAATATCCGCACCGAAGGCTTAAGTGAAACTCTGCAGAGGCTCACATTAGCGCTCGTAGTGGTGTTTAAGCGAAACTCTGTATATACTCACATTAGCGTTCGTAGTGGTAGACAAAGGCAAACTGTTAATCTAATCGACCGGATAACAATGATTGAACAAAAGGTTGCAGTCTTTAGGAATAAATGTAGAATATATTCTCACAGTTTATTATATTTTATTTACTTAAAATACGTACCTCATATCTCTAGGATGTTTTCAACATCGAATTGCTTGCCTGAAGGGCTAGAACTGTGGATATTCCTCCGTTTTCTTCTGGGGTTATGCTAGATGTAGAAGCACTTGTCTTCATTACTGCCAATGTGTTCATAAAAGACCCCCTGCATACTTTTACTCACACACTGTCTTTAAGTTATAAAACATATAACACAATTCTAGAAGTCCCCTTATCAGAATCACCTGTTCAGTATCAACATCTGGTGTTCTCTTATCTCTGCTGCCAAGAGACCAATACTCTTTCAATAATATTTCTCGTACGTCTTCACGAAGTGTGCTTCATTCATGGTGGAGGTGAATCATGAACTCTCAATTTACAATATTTACGTAAAGTGTACAATAATTTACAAAAAAGGACAATATTTAGAAATTTATTCTAGAAGATCAGATTTAATTTCAAGTGTTTCATATTTGAGTTTGATGTGTTCACAAGAAGGAATTACCAAATTTAATTTATTTAATTTATGTAGAAAGCGTAATCTGAAATCGCTAGTGCCAATAGAAAAGAGTTTAGGGTTTCTTAATTACTTACAACATGCTTTATTAATAATTTATGCCATGAAAGTTATGATGGACAGAACTGATTGAGAAAGACATTATTCAGTTGAATTTTACTTGATCAACTTGATTTTTCGATATTCTGTTGTTGAAATTGAGATTTATTTTCTAGTAAGTATCTATGATTTCGCGATATAATAGGGTGACCTCCCAGAGATTGAATAAAGGAAAGAAAGATATAATATCTATTACTTCGCCTTGCGATCCTCCCTCTCTGTACCATCTCCTAAGGACTAGGCACCCTTCAGAAAGACCTCATGCTCTTGAAATTAATTTATCCTGGTACAATATGCATTCTAAATATTAGAATAATGGAGTAATGATCCTCTTGCATTGTCGATCCAACCATTAATATAATCATTAAATGAAATATTGTTAGAAGTTTTAGCAGGAGAATCAAATACAGCCCTCATTTTTGTAGTTGAGCTAATAAGCTTAAAACTGGATGATGGGGTAGATAATAGCTTCCCTGACTTTAAACATATGCCCCAATGCCTCATAGTCGTGCAGAAGGTTACAGTACTCGTGCATAAGTGAGTGCTGCCTACTGAAGCGTCGTTCTAGTTGAGTAAGTCTTGATGTGGTGTGATTGAAGGAGTTTCCCAGAACCTCAGGTTTCTGCTTGAGGGATAAGCAAACTACCTGTAGCTTCCCTATGTGCCATTTCACTGTTACCTAAAGATACGATCGGAACAAAAATGGAGTCTGAAATGTCAAAAACGACGGATATTTAAACGTCAGACACTACCACAAGCCAAGATGGTAATATTTTTGTCAAGCGCTCGCAAAAGGATCGAAACATAGAAGGCAGTGGAAAAAGGAACGAAGTAAGAAGATTGTTACGAGCTATTATTGAGAAAAAAATTGGAAAGAAGACTACATTCACTTAACTTGCGTACAAGAGAAGCAGCATAGTTGATCGCCAAAGGAAGATATCAGCGTATCAGTATTTCATACTAAAGACAAGAGGAAATCTTCATTGACGGCTACACTCCACAATTTTAGCAAGAAATATTATTTCGCTCCGCGAAATTAAAATACTCCAAAAATAAATTCAGAAGTTGCAACGCTACTTCTAATTTTAGACAACTAAAGGATTAGAATTTCGACCGGAATATTGAGAAGGAATATATAAAACACAATTTACTCATTTTGAGTATAATAATCAATTTCACCTATCCCAGACCGTTAATTATCTCTAACATCAACTATCCCAAGAAAGACGTTCTTTCAACATAAGCAAGCAATAACAGAACATAGCCCTAAGATGACGATGTTGACTAAACTCACATATTATTCTGTTCCAATTGCTCAAGCCATGATCAAGATGTTCGAAGACGGAAGGCGAGACTACCCAGATGAACGCACCGTAGGATGACGTTGCCAGCCCCAGGATGACCAGGAACCAGATGAGACGTTCCCGAGCATTCCCAAATACCTAGGGAAACGAAAGGAGATATGACTGCATGTCCAGTCACCCGGACATGAGTTGACTACAGAAGTTGACAAGTAAGAAATTATCTATTTTTCCTTTTATTAAAGTGCTAAACTAACTAACATGAGTGCGATGATGAAATACGAGCAGTGGATTGCAAGTTAGATTAAAGCATGTTAGGTAATCTTCAAACCTGAAACGTCAGTAGTATAATACAGGGATTCGGCGGCCTCCTCCTCCTCCGGCTCTCGGGAGAGGCCTCCTCCTCCACCTCAGCCAGTGGCCTCCCAGTGGCCACCTCCACCTCCACCTCAGCCAGTGGCCTCCCAGTGGCCTCCTCCACCTCAGCCAGAGGCCTCTTCCAGTGCTGCCAACTTAACCTAACTAGCGCGAGATAAACAAAGCCACGTGCTTTTTGACAGACAACAACGCACCGCTAACCTCAGTACTGCCATCTTGACGGGCCTAAACCTCAGTAGTGCCAACTTAACCTCACAAGCGCGAGGTAAACAAAGCCACGTGCTTTTTGACAGCCACGTGCTTTTTGACAGATTTGTAAACAAAGCCACGTGCTTTTTGACAGACAACAACGCATCGCAAACCTCAGTACTGCCATCTTGACGGGAATAAACCTCGGTGGTACCAACTTAACCTAACTAGCTCGAGATAAACAAACCTCAGTAGTGCCAACTTAACCTCACAAGCGCGAGGTAAACAAAGCCACGTGCTTTTTGACAGCCACGTGCTTTTTGACAGATTTGTAAACAAAGCCACGTGCTTTTTGACAGACAACAACGCATCGCTAACCTCAGTACTGCCATCTTGACGGGAATAAACCTCGGTGGTACCAACTTAACCTAACTAGCTCGAGATAAACAAAGCCACGTGCTTTTTGACAGCCACGTGCTTTTTGACAGCTGTCATCCGCCATCTTTAAACTACAGAGCGCTGTGCTGCCCTCTTTCGTCACCTGTCATCGGCAGTGCTGCCATCTTGGCGGGCCTAAACCTTAGTGCTACCAACTTAACCTCACTAGCTCGAGATAAACAAATCCACGTGCTTTTTGACAGCCACGTGCTTTTTTGACAGCTGTCATCCGCCATCTTTGAGCACAGTGCTGCCCTCTTTAGCTACTTACCTTTGAAATGTGGTGGCGGATAATTTGAAAAATGCTTTTTGACAGCAGCCATCTTGCATCGCAAACCTCAGTGCTGCCCTCTTTAGCTAGATACCTGTGGTAGCAGACAATTCCACGTGACAGCAGCCATCTTTAATCAAGAGAGCACCGTGCTGCCCTCTATGTGGTGGCGGCAAATTGAAAAATTCCACGTGCTCTTGTTTGGAAACAAACTCACGTGCTTTTTTGACAGCTACCATCCACCATCTTTAATCAACAGAGCACAGTGCTGTACTCTTTAGCTAGATACCTTTGAAATGTGGTGGCGGCAATTTGAAAAATTCTATGTGCTCTTGTTGGGAAACAAAGCCACGTGCTTTTTTGACAGCTGTCATCCGCCATCTTTAATCAATAGAGCACCGTGCTGCTATCATGCGGGCAATTTCATCACCTATCACCCGCCATCTTTAATCTACAGAACACCGTGCTGCCCTCTTTATGGCTACTACCTTAAGCATGTAGTAGCGGGCAATTTGAAAAGTTCTGTTAGCTATCATCCGCCATCTTTAATCAAGAGAGCACCGTGCTGCCATCTTTAGCTAGATACCTTTGAAATGTGGTGGCGGCAAATTGAAAAATTCCACATGCTCTTGTTTGGAAACAAACTCACGTGCTTTTTGACAGCTACCATCCGCCATCTTTAATCAACAGAGCATAGTGCTGCCCTCTTTAGTTTGAAATGTGGTGGCGGCAAATTCTACATGCTCTTGTTTGGTAAACATAGCCACGTGCTTTTTTGACAGCTATCATCCGCCATCTTTGAGCACCGTGCTGCCCTCTTTATCGCAGTAGATGTAAATTCGTCACCTGTCATACGCAGTGCTGCTATCTTTAGCTAGATACCTTTGAAATGTGGTGGTGGATAATTTAAAAAGAAAAATTCTACAGCAGTCCTCTCTCGACGCTAATTGCATAAGATGGCGGCTATACATGACTCCTTAAGGGTGCTTACGCAAGATGGCTGCTATACACAGGTTCTTATGAGACGCCCTTGGGATGCTTGCGCAAGATGGTGGTTATACAAGGCTCCTTATGAGACACCCTAGTGATGCTTGCGCAAGATGGCGGTTGCTCTTATGAGGCGGCTTAAGGGTCCTTGCACAAGATGGCTAGAGACGCCCTAAGGATGCTTGCGCAAGATGGCGGACACAAGATGGCGGCTATACACGTCCCCTTATGAGACGCCTTAAGGGTGCTTGCGCAAGATGGCTGCTGCTCTTAGCTTAGAGGCTAACGTGTCGTGCTAGTTCGATTCATTAAATTTAGGGCTTAAATGCAAAATGTTAAATATCTCGAAAGCAGTGCACCGTAGAGCAAAACGGACAAAATTTTTCTGCCCAATACCTAGGTCGCAGTATGAGGAACAAGAAAATCATAGTCTAATGATGGGATCAACGGTTCGGTTCCTACTTAGGCCCTTTGGCATTTGCTCTGTTTTAGCTTGTATTGAAGCGAGTCTTCGTAACATGATCAGGTTTAGCTATGGTAGAGAGTATAACGTGCCGTGCAGGTTCGATTCATTAAATTTGGAGGCTTAAATGCAAAATGTTAAATATCTCGAAAACGGACAAAATTTTTCCGCCTAATACGTAGGTTCGTAGTATCAGGAACAAGAAAAAACATAGTCTATTGATGAGATCAACGGTTCGATTCCTACTTAAGCCCTTTGGCATTGGCAGCTATCTATTTCTACAAGATGGTGGCTGCTCTTATGAGACACAAGATGGCTTGAGACGTCCTAGGGATGCTTACGCAAGATGGCGGACACAAAATGGTGACTATACATAGCTCCTTATGAGACGGCCTAGGGGTGCTCGCACAAGATGGCGGCTACTCTGATGAAGAAAGCTAGCTTAGAGGCTACTGCGCAAGATAACAGCTGCTGTTATGCATGCGGTGGAGGGCAATTTGAAATTCTATGTGCTTAATCAACAGAGCACCCTGCTGCCCTCTTTAGCTGAAATGTGGTGGTGGATAATTTGAAAAATTCTTTTGACAGCTATCATCTTACAACGGCGACTATACATAGGCTGTTAAGGCCTTATCGTTCTCCTCCTCCTCCTCCTCTTCCTCCACATCCTTCTCTACCTCCTCCTCCGCCTCTTATGTCAAGGCATAGCTTTATATCGAACAAGTTTAAACCTGCATCGCGAAGGCAAGCGTGTGCAGCGATAACATTATTGTGCATGTTTAGACTTTCGAAACATAAGAAGAGTAGAATCAAACGCTGTACTCGATACGACATGTGATCAGAACATTGATTGATGCGTTCAGAAAAACAAAATAAGTGATCAAGACTAGAATCGAACAATGTACTCAATACATCATGTGTTTAGAATATGTCAGGGGATACGCTTGTTCTAAGAAGATCAGATTGAAACATAACAAGACTAGAATAGAACACTGTAATCGATGTTGTTAACTTCAACATGTTATCAGAACATTGATTGATGTGTTCAGAACACAAAATAAGTGATCATGACTAGAATCGAACACTGTACTCCATACAACATGTGATCAGAACATTGATCGATGTGTTCAGAACACGAAATAAGTGATCAAGACTAGAATCGAACACTGTACTCAATACAACATGTGTTTAGAACATGTTAGGGGGTACCCTTGTTCTAAGAAGATCAGAATGAAACATAACAAGACTAGAATCGAACACTGTAATCGATGTTGTTAACCTCAACATATGATCAGAACATTGTTTGATGTGTTCAGAGCAAAAGTACAATTTTGATGATTTGCGCAGCTAACTCGCTCGTTAAACGATATAGCCAAAGTATAACTTCAAATTATTTACCTTCCATCATTCGTCTTGTGTGTAAAAATCAGTCGAACAAGTTATCGCATAAACATGGCTGAAAAAAAAATCGTGATAGGGTATGGAACCTAGGGGTTACATCTTGTCAGAAGAGCAAAAAGGATGAAAGGACTCTTCCTCCTCCTTACCGCACATTCTTTGGCTAAAGGGCTAATGGGCTAAAGGGCTAATGGGCTAAAGGGCTAAAGGGCTAATGGGCTAAAGGGCTAAAGGGCTAAAGGTGCAACAACCTCGTCGATCGCTATCAGCAAGAACGCTTGTACTTTGTAGAAAATTAATCTTTATTTGTAAATGGTTTCATGTTCAGAACAAGGAATGGAACCTAGGGGTTACGTCTTACGTAATAAAATCCCCGAGGTGCGATGAATTACGTTTTTCGAACTAGTGTTTGGAACACTGAACTTTTCAAGATGATAGCAGAGAGTTTAGCAATGTTCTGTTGTTGGATTTTAAATTCCGCGCTACAACATGCATAAGGTGGCAGCCCTTGAGGTTTACTCCCGTAAAGATGGCAAGAGTGAGGTTAGCAATGTTCCGTTGTTGGATTTTTAAAATTCCCCGCTATAACATGCATAAGGTGGCAGCCTTGAGGTTTACCGCCGTAAAGATGGCAGCAGTGAGGTTAGCGACGCTCTATTGTCCTTCAAAGTGAGGTTAGGGTTCGTCAAGAAGACAGCTGTCAAAAAAGCACGTGGCTATGTTTACCAAGCAAGAGCACGTGGTCGTGACGTCACGGTCACGTAGTATGCCGCCTCAGCATGCAAAGTTTAATGTCTACAACTACGTAGTAAACATTCTGCTATGTTCACAAGATTTTTTACACATAACTATTCTTTATGCTTTAAGTTCATTCACATATGCTATGCTAAGATAGCAGCACAAACACATGCGAACTTTGTACATTCTAGTGGAATAAGTTTAGTACTATGTGCATCATGGATACATGATGTGTGCACGCATTTAAACTTGACTATACGTAATGCTGCTGCTTTGTTTACAAGATTTTTATACATTGCTATTCTTTATGCTTTAATTTCGTGCACACACAAGCGATAGTCGTACGCTCTGGCAGGAGAAGTTTAGTACGACAGTCGATGCATACATTATCGATAGGTGATGTGTACACGCTTTAGAACATAGCTCATCTTTATGCTTTAAGTTCGTGCACATGGGTTTGGGATACACAAAAGCGATTGCTACATGCTCTAGCGGAAGAAGTCTAGTACGATAGTCGATGCATGTAAAATCGATAGGTTATGCTAAGATAGCAGCACACTTACATGATTTTAGCACAATCTAGTGGAAAAAGTTTAGTATGATAGTCGTTTCGTGCAAAATCATTAGGTAATGTGTAAACGCTTTGAAACAAGGCTATTCTTTGTACTTTAAGTTCATGCGTACAGGTTATGCTAAGATAGCAGCACAATCTAGCGCAAGAAGTTTAGTATGAGACATGAAAAATCGATAGGTGACGTGTACACGCTTTGAAGCATGGCTATTCTTCGTACTTTAAGTTCATGGGTATAAGTTATGCTAAGATACCAGCACAATCTAGCGGAAGAAGTTTAGTACGAGATTCGATGCATGCAAAATCGATAGGTGATGTGTACACACTTTGAAACATAGCTATTCTTTGTACTTTAAGTTCATGTGTATGAGTTATGCTAAGATAGCAGCACAACCTAGCGGAAGAAGTTTTGTACGAGAGTCAATACATGTAAAGTCGATAGGTAATGTGTACACGCTTTGAAACATGGCTATTCTTTGTACCTTAAAGTCATGCGTATAGGTTATGCTAAGATAGCAGCACAACCTAGCGGAAGAAGTTTTGTACGAGAGTCAATACATGTAAAGTCGATAGGTAATGTGTACACGCTTTGAAACAAGGCTATTCTTTGTACTTTAAGTTCATGCATCTTAGTTATGCTAAGATAGCAGCACAATCTACCTGAAGAAGTTTTGCACGAGAGTCGATACATGCAAAATCGATAGTTGATGCGTACACGCTTTGAAACATGACTATTCATTGTACTTTAAGTTCATGGGTATAGGTTATGCTAAGATAGCAGCACAATCTAGCAGAAGCAATTTAGTACAAGATTCGATGAATGCAAAATCAATAAGTAATGTGTACACGCTTTGAAACATGGCTATTCTTTTCACTTTAAGTTCATGTGTCTTAGTTATGCTAAGATTGCAGCACAACCTAGCGGAAGGAGTTTAGTACGATATTTGTTGCATGCAAAGTCGATAGGTAATGTGTACATGCTTTGAAACATGGCTATTCTTTGTACCTTAAGGTCATGCGTATAGGTTACGCTAAGATAGCAGCACAATCTAGCGGAAGAAGTTTAGTACGAGAGTCGATGCTTGCAAAATCGATAGGTAATGTGTACACGTTTTGAGACATAGCTATTCTTTGTTCTTTAAGTTCATGCGTCTTAGTTATGCTGAGATAGCAGCACAATCTACCTGCAGAAGTTTAGTACGAGAGTCGATACATGCAAATTCGATAGTTGATGTGTACACGCTTTGAAACATGACTAATCATTGTACTTTAAGTTCATTGGTATAGGTTATGCTAAGATAGCAGCACAATCTAGCGGAATAAATTTAGTACGAGATTTGATGCATGCAAAATCAATAAGTAATGTGTACACGCTTTGAAACATGGCTATTCTTTCTACTTTTAAGTTCATGTGTATAAGTTATGCTAAGATAGCAGTACAATCTAGAGGAAGAAGTTTAGTACGATATTTGTTGCATGCAAAATCAATAAGTAATGTGTACACGCTTGGAGACATAGCTATTCTCTGTACTTTAAGTTCATGCGTATAAGTTATGCTAAGATAGCAGCACAATCTACCTGCAGAAGTTTAGTACGAGAGTCGATACATGCAAAGTCGATAGGTAATGTGTACACGCTTTAAAACATGGTTATTCTTCGTACTTTCAGTTCATGCATCTTAGTCATGCTAAGATAGCAGCACAATCTAGCGGGAGAAGTTTAGTACGAGAGTCGATGCATGCAAAATCGATAGGTAATGTGTACACGCTTTGAAACATGGCTATTCATTGCACTTTAAAGTCATGCTAAGATAGCAGCACGATCTAGCGGATGAAGTTTAGTTCGATGGTCGATGTATGTAAAATCGATAGGTGATGTGCACACGCTTTGAAACATTGCAATTCATACTGCTGCTCTGTTCCCAAGACTTTTAAGAATAGCTAATCCTAATGCTGCTCTTAGCGACGTCGAGCTAAGGATTGATTACGTGACCGTGACGTCACGACCACGTGCTCTTGCTTGGTAAACATAGCCACGTGCTTTTTTGACAGCTGTCTTCTTGACGAACCCTAACCTCACTTTGAAGGACAATAGAGCGTCGCTAACCTCACTGCTGCCATCTTTACGGCGGTAAACCTCAAGGCTGCCACCTTATGCATGTTATAGCGGGGAATTTTAAAAATCCAACAACGGAACATTGCTAACCTCACTCTTGCCATCTTTACGGGAGTAAACCTCAAGGGCTGCCACCTTATGCATGTTGTAGCGCGGAATTTAAAATCCAACAACAGAACATTGCTAAACTCTCTGCTATCATCTTGAAAAGTTCAGTGTTCCAAACACTAGTTCGAAAAACGTAATTCATCGCACCTCGGGGATTTTATTACGTAAGACGTAACCCCTAGGTTCCATTCCTTGTTCTGAACATGAAACCATTTACAAATAAAGATTAATTTTCTACAAAGTACAAGCGTTCTTGCTGATAGCGATCGACGAGGTTGTTGCACCTTTAGCCCTTTAGTCCTTTAGCCCTTTAGCCCTTTAGCCCATTAGCCCTTTAGCCCATTAGCCCTTTAGCCAAGGAATGTGCGGTATGGAGGAGGAAGAGTCCTTTCATCCTTTTTGCTCTTCTGACAAGATGTAACCCCTAGGTTCCATACCCTATCACGATTTTTTTTCAGCCATGTTTATGCGATAACTTGTTCGACTGATTTTTACACACAAGACGAATGATGGAAGGTAAATAATTTGAAGTTATACTTTGGCTATATCGTTTACCGAGCGAGTTAGCTGCGCAAATCATCAAAATTGTACTTTTGCTCTGAACACATCAAACAATGTTCTGATCATATGTTGAGGTTAACAACATCGATTACAGTGTTCGATTCTAGTCTTGTTATGTTTCATTCTGATCTTCTTAGAACAAGGGTACCCCCTAACATGTTCTAAACACATGTTGTATTGAGTACAGTGTTCGATTCTAGTCTTGATCACTTATTTCGTGTTCTGAACACATCGATCAATGTTCTGATCACATGTTGTATGGAGTACAGTGTTCGATTCTAGTCATGATCACTTATTTTGTGTTCTGAACACATCAATCAATGTTCTGATCACATGTTGAAGTTAACAACATCGATTACAGTGTTCTATTCTAGTCTTGTTATGTTTCAATCTGATCTTCTTAGAACAAGCGTATCCCCTGACATATTCTAAACACATGATGTATTGAGTACATTGTTCGATTCTAGTCTTGATCACTTATTTTGTTTTTCTGAACGCATCAATCAATGTTCTGATCACATGTCGTATCGAGTACAGCGTTTGATTCTACTCTTCTTATGTTTCGAAAGTCTAAACATGCACAATAATGTTATCGCTGCACACGCTTGCCTTCGCGATGCAGGTTTAAACTTGTTCGATATAAAGCTATGCCTTGACATAAGAGGCGGAGGAGGAGGTAGAGAAGGAGGTGGAGGAGGAGGAGGAGGAGGAGGAGAATGATAAGGCCTTAACAGCCTATGTATAGTCGCCGTTGTTTTTAAAGATGATAGCTGTCAAAAGAATTTTTCAAATTATCCACCACCACATTTCAGCTAAAGAGGGCAGCAGGGTGCTCTGTTGATTAAGCACATAGAATTTCAAATTGCCCTCCACCGCATGCATAACAGCAGCTGTTATCTTGCGCAGTAGCCTCTAAGCTAGCTTTCTTCATCAGAGTAGCCGCCATCTTGTGCGAGCACCCCTAGGCCGTCTCATAAGGAGCTATGTATAGTCACCATTTTGTGTCCGCCATCTTGCGTAAGCATCCCTAGGACGTCTCAAGCCATCTTGTGTCTCATAAGAGCAGCCACCATCTTGTAGAAATAGATAGCTGCCAATGCCAAAGGGCTTAAGTAGGAATCGAACCGTTGATCTCATCAATAGACTATGTTTTTTCTTGTTCCTGATACTACGAACCTACGTATTAGGCGGAAAAATTTTGTCCATTTTCGAGATATTTAACATTTTGCATTTAAGCCTCCAAATTTAATGAATCGAACCTGCACGGCACGTTATACTCTCTACCATAGCTAAACCTGATCATGTTACGAAGACTCGCTTCAATACAAGCTAAAACAGAGCAAATGCCAAAGGGCCTAAGTAGGAACCGAACCGTTGATCCCATCATTAGACTATGATTTTCTTGTTCCTCATACTGCGAACCTAGGTATTAGGCAGAAAAATTTTGTCCGTTTTGCTCTACGGTGCACTGCTTTCGAGATATTTAACATTTTGCATTTAAGCCCTAAATTTAATGAATCGAACTAGCACGACACGTTAGCCTCTAAGCTAAGAGCAGCAGCCATCTTGCGCAAGCACCCTTAAGGCGTCTCATAAGGAGACGTGTATAGCCGCCATCTTGTGTCCGCCATCTTGCGCAAGCATCCTTAGGGCGTCTCTAGCCATCTTGTGCAAGGACCCTTAAGCCGCCTCATAAGAGCAACCGCCATCTTGCGCAAGCATCACTAGGGTGTCTCATAAGGAGCCTTGTATAACCACCATCTTGCGCAAGCATCCCAAGGGCGTCTCATAAGAACCTGTGTATAGCAGCCATCTTGCGTAAGCACCCTTAAGGAGTCATGTATAGCCGCCATCTTATGCAATTAGCGTCGAGAGAGGACTGCTGTAGAATTTTTCTTTTTAAATTATCCACCACCACATTTCAAAGGTATCTAGCTAAAGATAGCAGCACTGCGTATGACAGGTGACGAATTTACATCTACTGCGATAAAGAGGGCAGCACGGTGCTCAAAGATGGCGGATGATAGCTGTCAAAAAAGCACGTGGCTATGTTTACCAAACAAGAGCATGTAGAATTTGCCGCCACCACATTTCAAACTAAAGAGGGCAGCACTATGCTCTGTTGATTAAAGATGGCGGATGGTAGCTGTCAAAAAGCACGTGAGTTTGTTTCCAAACAAGAGCATGTGGAATTTTTCAATTTGCCGCCACCACATTTCAAAGGTATCTAGCTAAAGATGGCAGCACGGTGCTCTCTTGATTAAAGATGGCGGATGATAGCTAACAGAACTTTTCAAATTGCCCGCTACTACATGCTTAAGGTAGTAGCCATAAAGAGGGCAGCACGGTGTTCTGTAGATTAAAGATGGCGGGTGATAGGTGATGAAATTGCCCGCATGATAGCAGCACGGTGCTCTATTGATTAAAGATGGCGGATGACAGCTGTCAAAAAAGCACGTGGCTTTGTTTCCCAACAAGAGCACATAGAATTTTTCAAATTGCCGCCACCACATTTCAAAGGTATCTAGCTAAAGAGTACAGCACTGTGCTCTGTTGATTAAAGATGGTGGATGGTAGCTGTCAAAAAAGCACGTGAGTTTGTTTCCAAACAAGAGCACGTGGAATTTTTCAATTTGCCGCCACCACATAGAGGGCAGCACGGTGCTCTCTTGATTAAAGATGGCTGCTGTCACGTGGAATTGTCTGCTACCACAGGTATCTAGCTAAAGAGGGCAGCACTGAGGTTTGCGATGCAAGATGGCTGCTGTCAAAAAGCATTTTTCAAATTATCCGCCACCACATTTCAAAGGTAAGTAGCTAAAGAGGGCAGCACTGTGCTCAAAGATGGCGGATGACAGCTGTCAAAAAAGCACGTGGCTGTCAAAAAGCACGTGGATTTGTTTATCTCGAGCTAGTGAGGTTAAGTTGGTAGCACTAAGGTTTAGGCCCGCCAAGATGGCAGCACTGCCGATGACAGGTGACGAAAGAGGGCAGCACAGCGCTCTGTAGTTTAAAGATGGCGGATGACAGCTGTCAAAAAGCACGTGGCTGTCAAAAAGCACGTGGCTTTGTTTATCTCGAGCTAGTTAGGTTAAGTTGGTACCACCGAGGTTTATTCCCGTCAAGATGGCAGTACTGAGGTTAGCGATGCGTTGTTGTCTGTCAAAAAGCACGTGGCTTTGTTTACAAATCTGTCAAAAAGCACGTGGCTGTCAAAAAGCACGTGGCTTTGTTTACCTCGCGCTTGTGAGGTTAAGTTGGCACTACTGAGGTTTGTTTATCTCGAGCTAGTTAGGTTAAGTTGGTACCACCGAGGTTTATTCCCGTCAAGATGGCAGTACTGAGGTTTGCGATGCGTTGTTGTCTGTCAAAAAGCACGTGGCTTTGTTTACAAATCTGTCAAAAAGCACGTGGCTGTCAAAAAGCACGTGGCTTTGTTTACCTCGCGCTTGTGAGGTTAAGTTGGCACTACTGAGGTTTAGGCCCGTCAAGATGGCAGTACTGAGGTTAGCGGTGCGTTGTTGTCTGTCAAAAAGCACGTGGCTTTGTTTATCTCGCGCTAGTTAGGTTAAGTTGGCAGCACTGGAAGAGGCCTCTGGCTGAGGTGGAGGAGGCCACTGGGAGGCCACTGGCTGAGGTGGAGGTGGAGGTGGCCACTGGGAGGCCACTGGCTGAGGTGGAGGAGGAGGCCTCTCCCGAGAGCCGGAGGAGGAGGAGGCCGCCGAATCCCTGTATTATACTACTAACGTCAAATCCATATGTAGGAAACAGTCATTCGGTTATTAGAAAGCCTTCGTTCGTAACGCTGTCAATATATAGTGTGAGAGAAGGTTAGTTTTTTTTAATGTATTGGTGAGTTTTATACGACGTCAGAATGGAAGTTAGGCATGTGTGAGAAGTTATGTGACTTAAGAATTGTAAGATAGAGATCGTTTATATGAAGTGCTTGCTATATAAATAAATGTGGTAGTGTTACTTTTGGAATTATGAAGGAATCAAAGTTATAACTGAATAAGTAAGTTCACGAACCATGATAAAGGTAAGAGATACGTCGAATTAGAATATGATGAAACATATATGGTAATTTGAAGTATGATATTTATTTTAAATATGCAATAATGATTATTTAATGAAAGTGATGATGTGAGATTGGTAATTAATTTTGGTAGTAGTTGTTATTCTTCGCGAATATAATCGTGGTCATGTTGTGGTGGACATAATATTCCAAGTTGAGCATCATGAAGTGATTAGTGAACTTATACTGTTTTCATTTGATTATTTACCCATGAGTAAGCACAGAGCAGGTTGGAATGCGATCGAAATGACATCCGTATATTGACATTTATGCGTAAACTAACCAAATGATTTCTAATAAGGAGGATGAATTTGAACTAGCTAACACCCTCATATATATCTTCTAATTATAAGATTCTTCTCCGGTGAACTTTGAAGTTATTTCTAAGGCGTTATCTACTATCACTGATGACTGACTGCAGGAATACGAGTTACTAATTTTGAGGTAGAGTCTTCGCACAAGGTAGACCATGTAAGCAACGTATATTTTGATGGAATTATGATAATATACACTTGGTAATATAGTATAATAGCATGGATACGCACTTGACTTTATGAATAAGCTCAAGTTAAAAGGATAATTTACCTAATATTCTAAATGTGATGTTTGGTCATTCTTTTTGAGAGTATACATTAAAAGGGACTTATCGATGTTTATGCAACAGAATGTGTCAAGAAATATGAACATTACGTGCAATACAACACCTATCAGATGTTATAAATACTATGAGAATATTTTCCAAGTTAATCTGATTGTGTATTTAGACACAAGGAATTAGGAGGAATGAAAATTATTTCATTTCTGTAGATCGACGTAAATATGATCAGAAAAACGGAACAGTTAATTTCGATTTTGTGAGATTTCATGTAGAAAAGGTGTGATTCCAATATCGTAAAAGGATTTAATGCCAGATACAAACCAGCGTCCTGTATATTTTTAAAACCACCCTCAATCTACGACACTATATGTATTACGTTGTACTGTAAATATTATCTTTCCTCATTAGATGCATCTAATAGTATTTTACTTAATCTAATAATGTTTTACTTAATCTAATATTTTACTTAATCAATATTGCGATCAGCGAATATTTTAATTATTTAATGTTTTATTTATTCAACATTTTTATCATTTAGTACTTCGAGAAGAATCGGACATGTTAATTACTTGAGGTTATCATTACCCAATATTTCTTTGTCCGATACCGTCATTCATTTTAGTTTCTTCATTTTCCAAAAAGAGACATTCCAGACAAGTTGTTTGTGATTGAGATCTTTTAAGATTGTAATTAAGTAATTTTTCAAGCATCTTAACTGGACATTTTATTTCTTTTGAGAACTTCAATTAGATTTTATCAAAAATGAGCCTTTAAATAAGGGTATAGCCCACTAGTCTTTACTATTATTCCCAAAGATGAAATCATGATATACTTTCTATGGAATGAACTGAGTTTGTAATAAAATGTAGTATGTTGAAACATCAACCTTTCTTTTAATAACTTTGTAGAGTAATGCCTTAGTCATAAGCACCTATATTTATGGCAATCTAGTAACCCGTAGGGTATTCTAGCTAGTAAGCGAGTAGGAGACGTCCTTCTACGTGAGTTAGAGATTTCCTCAAGCATGATTCGGTAATCTTTCTTTTCAACCGGAACTCATAGCCCGTAAATGACGAATAGTGGTACATATTATTATAGTTTAAGCTAGCCTGGATCTTGTGCGTCCTTACCTGGACGCGGGAACGGTGCACCTAGTGGTATTCTCTCTAAAGTGCCCTTCTGTGGCTCTTTCTTCTCTTGTCATGACTGCTCTTCTATTTCCCAGCACTGCTATAGCTGGGTGTCTAACCTGTCCTCTGACTTCAAGAAAAATGCGATTAGAGTAAGACATTACTCTGTTCCCTCTGATGGTAGTGTCTAATTTTAATCCATCCTAGTTCAGTGTCTTGAAGAAGAGGATAATCTGGTGATCGAGTTCTGTGACCAAGTATCAATAATGAAAAGAAATGTTCTGCGCCTATCAACAAATCATTGACACCTGGCGGGAAGAACTTGGGGTCTGCGAGCTTCAAGTCAGTGAGCAAGTTCCAATGTTCATGCTGAATGTAGAGCTAACCACTCTACCACACCAAGTGCCAAAAGTTATGGATATTGGAAGCCTTTACCTTTCAACATTCCAATGGTCCTCATGGCTTGTACGGAGATGACGTTGTTTTTTCTTTTTAAATACGAGTACTCATGTTTATTATGTTTGTTTATTCACACTCCCTGCTTTGTAGGTAATTTAGTGATCATAGAATTGCTCTTGATGTTGTAAATTACCGTATGTTTATTTTTATTGCATACTTTTGTTTGTTGTTATTATTATTAATATTACATATCCCCTAAAATGTAAATGAATAATCTATACTAATATTATAAAGAGGAAAAATTTGTATATTTGTTTGTAACGGATGGACTCTAAAACTACTGAATCGATTTAAAAATAACTTCACCTATATAAATCTATATTACCAGTGAGTACCATGGGCTGTATTATATTTTCAAAGCAATTCGAGGGGGGGGCGACGGGGGAGATATAAAAATATGAAAATAATAGGCTAATATGGACGAAATCGAACTTGTGGTACAAGGACGAGACAAAGCTCAATTTAAGCCCCTTAACGCAGAGAACGATACTCGGTAAGCCCTATGGGCTCGTAAACCATATTTTGAGGCCCTAAATCCAAACCATACGGAGATATTGGCACTACACTAACCCCGCTCTAGGAATCGGATAAAGAAATGAACTGCCGTAACCATGGCAACGTGAGCTTCAATGTTTTTACAGCAGCGAGGTTACATACAATATATCACAAAAACCTAACATCTTACAGACATGAAAATTGCTATTTGGAATCTCCTTTAAATATAAAAGAACACGAGTTTTTGTTTTCACAACGTCCACTTAAGGGCTGAGGGAGGAGGGTCAAAAGAAGTGAGGAAGGAGTTGAATTCTTTATATGAGGATACATACACCTCAGAAACTGAAGATATTACAAACGTTAAAACTGGTACTTGCAATCTCTCTTAAAAATAAATGAACACACTATTTTTGGAAAATCCACTTAAGGGGATGAAATAATAAGGAAGTGGGCAAATTTTTAAAATGGTTATCTTCTTCTTCTGCCGCTTTTCCCACACCTGTGCGGTTGCGGTTGCGAACTGCGTTGCATATATGTATTTGACACTGTTTTACGGCTGGATGCCCTTCCTGACGCCAAGCCCGTGTGTAGGGATGTAATTATTATTGCGTGTTCCTGTTGGGGATGGTAATGTGCTGTGTTGATTGAATATGATCTCCGATACAGATGGATCAATCACATGCGACTAAAATCCCTGACCCAGCCCGGAATTGAACCCGGAACCCTGTGAATCAAATGCCTCAACGCTCTCCACTCAGCCAAGGAGTGGGGTAATTTTTAAAATGAGTATATATACAGTATATCTCATAACTTAACAGTTACAGACGTGAAAAATTGGAATTTGCAAAACCCTTTACATACAAAGAAACACATACTTTTCATTTTCGGAAAATCAACATAAGCTGGATAATATAAGTGAAGGAGTTGAATTCTCTCTACTAGGGTACTTACATCATAAATACTAAGATCTTACAGACGTGAACATCGGTATTTGGAATCTGATTAGTGCCACTATATATGAGCGACACCGTGGATCTGCATTGCCTGTAAATAGTACCCACTATATGAAGAGCACCACGGTAATACCGGCGCCCGTGATTAGTACACCTAGGTGTGGAACACCATGGATTTGCGTTGCCCATGAGTAGCGATATAATGTGAGAAACTCCAAAGGTCTGCGTTACCTGTACTTGTGAGTAGTACCATAATGTGTGGAACAGCGTGAGTCTGGGCTATTTTTGATTAGTACAGCAACGTGACAAATACTATTATTTTACTTTACTACCGATAAGTGTCATTATGAGAAGCCGTTGACAAGAATTTTGGACCCATTTTACAACAAGCATCCTCGATTCAGAATTGTACTTTAGAAGCAGTCCCTTGGCCAGTTATACTATCGTTTATGATAGTTTCTGGGTCGGATCCACCGATTGTTTTAAAATCATATCCACCCGTTAATTCATCATCACGTTTTTATTCTGGTCAGTGGACGATTTTTAACTTTTAAATTGTCATTACATTTCGTCTCATTTCATACTATTTGAAACTGATGACCTAGATGTTAGGCCCCTTTAAACAACAAGCATCTCATCATCATCAGGTTTGTTATACCTGCACCAATCAGATTACAGACTAGGGAAGTATCATTTATTACAGTACGTAATGTTCTTACTTATATGTATAATTGAAGAACTGAAGATCCATATAGAGGTATAAATGGTATAAATCCAAACTGTGTAATTTGGGAGAGAGTAAGCCCATGTGGTATTGCACGTCACAAGGAACTGAGTGAATTGGCTGTGCAGTTCGATCACATTGCTGTGAGCTTGCTTTTGGGAGGTTGTGGATTCGATCCCCTCAGTCGGTAGATCTAAAGTTCTTTTTGTTTCTTCAGTGGTTTCCCTCACTTTCACCCTTGACTAATTCTGTGGCTGTACCTTTATTAAGGCAAAGACCTCTTCCTTTCATTTATATCCTAGCCCTCTTTCCTATCCTATTCTTGCCTTAAAACCTGTCTTCAAACAGTGTGATTTAAGCCAATATATATAAAATCTGTTAATTTTATTTGACTCATTAGTTCCCCTGTAGATTTCCTGGGCTTCTCTAATGTGGTAAGCTTGAGACACACCAAATTGAAAGCTAAAAATATGTTTAAAATGACACCCCACCCCGTTCCCTACTGCTTATTGAAGAAAGAAGACAAATAAAACAACATCCAAGCAAAAGGAGGGACAGACAGGTCCTACGTGGTAAGTCCATGAACTTTTGCAATAAAATATACAATCTAGATCTCTCTCCCTTCCTCTATCCCTCCTCCCTCCGTTTTAGAATATGGTTATAATAATGCGTACATCAAAATAAAGGCAGGAACTATTGAAATTTAATTTATGCTTGTGAAGGAGAGAATATATGACTAGCTCGGGTTGGCAGGTTCGAGTCCGGCGTTATTTGAGGGTGCTCAAATACGCCAATCTCACGTCTCCAGATCAACCGGTAGGAAATTCTGGCTCCTTGGCGTCTATGGAAACTATAGAAGTAGTTAGCGGAACTAATAACATTTTTATTCTCAATTCAGCATTGAGCTTGAAAGCTGACCTAATTTCCGTTCACATAGCATAGCACATTAGTTCTCCACTAAGTTTCCTTGATAATCTTGAAGATAAAACCAGCGTGAAAACTGAAAATGTACCGAATAATCTCTCTTAGAGGTTATTGAAGAGAGAAAGGAACTGACAAATCGAAAGAAAACAGCTTGTTTTGTTCTAGGTGATATGTGAAAAAAATAACTTTACAAAAATTTTGCAAAGTTTGGGCTGGAAGACTTGGGATAAAGGAGACGAGATGCTCGACTAAGTTTATGTTCCGAGCTGTGAGTGGAGAGATGGCGTGGTATGACATCAGTAGACGAATAAGTGTTGAGTGGTGTCTTTAAAATTAGGAAAGATTACAATATGGAGGTAAAGATGGAATTCAGGGGGACAAACTGGGGCAAATGTTCATTATAGGCTGGGGAGTTAGGGATTGGAATAACTTACCAAGGAAGATGTTCAATAAGTTTCCAGTTTCTTAATAATCCTTTAAGAGCAGAATAGGAGAACAAGAGATATGGAATTTCCCACCTGGGCGACTGACTGACTGATTGATTGATTGATTGATTGATTGATTGATTGATTGATTGATTGATTGATTGATTGATTTATTGATTGATTGATTGATTGATTGATTGATTGACGCTCGCGCAAAATAAAGGAATGGTACTTAGTAATTTCTGGAACTTTCGAAAAATCACACTTCAAAGACATATTAAATAAACTGCATCGTTTAAGACACCCCTCTTTTCAAGGATATGGTTATAGTAATGCATATGTAAAAAATAAAGGCAGAAATATGTAACATTAATTTGAGTAGGAGTGAGAAAGTGTGTTCATTTCCTTAAATCCTCATTGAGCGTGGCAACGGCCTTAATTATGAATATCTTGATATTTTTCATCTTAAATTTTATCATTTATTGCTGTAAGGGAACGTTCATTATGGATGCATACACCGAGGTTAATTCGTTATAGTTATTTCTGGTGATTTTAATATGTAACTAGTCATGTTGTCAGGAGTGATGCTCCTTAAGAGAAGAGAATCGGGCGGTGATATTTACATTTTAGTGTAGGGCATCAAGTGGCGAGTACTTTAACTAGGGTGCTTGGCTGCGTCCTCACCCCTATCTGCATCTGAAGGCTCAGTACCTGAGGGTACTGTGTCACATAGTATAGAAGGAAAACCATCTTCAAAAGTCCTAAAGAATGCCTCCAAATTGTCTTCGATACTCTAGACTTCGTGCCCTTCCTCAAAATTCAGATAACGCACTAGTCACGGCACTTTCAGATTCAGGAAGTGTTGTGTCCATCATTTTGGTAGAATGTTATTTAAAGCTGAAGTGCTGTTGTAAACATCCCGAATATGTTTTTCTTCCGTAAAACATATTTAGGATAACTGTTCTCCCCTGGAAATTTTAGGACTTACCCATGACAAAATTCGTAATCAAAATTTGCGTGGAAATCTAAGTTATTTGTTGTTAAATATTTGCCATGCCCTGTGATATTAAAAGCAGATTTTCTGTCTCATTCCCCCATCGTGCTCGACCTTCAAAGTAAATCCTGCACATTCAAATTTAGGAGTAATTTTCATATACCATACCTCTTTTGAAATGTAATTCTGTAGCATCTATTATTTCGCCTCCCCGAAGTGACATATCGTTTGACCTTAGGCATCCACCTGAGGATCAGGCTAGTTGCATTCGTAAATTATGTCAGTCATTACCGGACGTGTTTTCGAAAAATCTAGGTGTGACTGACTTAACTGAATACAAGACTAAGGTTGCGGATTCGATCCCCTGAGATTTCCTCCCTACAGGTTATCTCTGCCATAAATAAATGTCCTAAATGAAATCATCGACCAAATGCTGAGGGATGGTATCATTCGACCCTCCATGTCGGCGTACCCTTCACCCATTTTTCTGGTGTCGAAACCTCAAGGTGGCTTCAGGCCAGTAATTGATTACAGGGCATTAAATCGTCAGATTGTTCTACAATCAGTAACCCTTCCCGACTTGCATTCATGTTTCTCTTGGTTTCAGGAGGCTGAGTTCTTCACCATCTTAGATCTCAACCAATCCCATGATAAGATTACGTGTGGTGGAAGAATCAAAACATCTGGCCGCCTTCGCTATCGACTGGAATCTGTATGAATACAACCGTGTGCATTTCGGCCTCTTAACTTCAGGCCTTGAAAGGATGTTAAGGGGGTTGCTAGGTTTCTTTAGGAAATTCATCCCCAACTTCGCAATAGGGCGGCACCCCTAAACCGTCTCCGTAGGAAAGCTGTCTAGTTTGATTGGGGCCGTTGCAGCAAGCAGCATTAGAGGATCTGAAATCGGCTCTGTGTAACGCCCCGGTCTTGGCTATGCCAGATTTCTCCAAGAAGTTAATTGCACACACAGACGCCTCTCCATCCGCGGTCGCTGCGGTTTTCTTCAGGAACTAGGATGGCGGCCAATGCGTCTAGAACTTTGTCACCTCAAGAGGCCAAGTACTCTACGTACGAGTTAGAAGGACTGGCCGTTCCATTCCCATTAGAAACTTTCCGTCTTTACCTTGAGCATCGGATATGAGAGTTTCAGTATGACGTGTGATACATTCGGTGATCTGAAATTATGGTCTCAGATGGTTTAAGCCGAAAGTTTTCCGGCGTTTCTGATGTTGTTGACTCGAAGAAAAGCCCTTCTATATCCAAATTTCCTATTATAAGTGCCATTTTAGCTGATGCCCCTTTGTAATTTCATTATATAGCGAAATTCCTATTATGGAAAACCTTTTCTTCTGGGGAACATGTTTTGTATTGTGTTTTGATGATTAAGGTTCTGTGTTGCCCTTCGAGGTGTGATCAGAAGATGCAAATTTTGGTTTCAGCTGTTCTAGCGCTTATGATTTTTAAGTAATACCAAGAGGCCCCATTAGATGGACATCTAGGCATCTTCAAAACTAGAGAAAACATAAGAGAAATGTTTATCTGGAAGGGTATGGACTTCGAGATTAGGGAACTGGTTAAATCATATGAGTCGTGTTTAATTAGCGATTGTACATCAATTACGTCGGACCTTAGCCTCAATCTAAAGAGAATGGGAGTAAATTCATTCTTGTGTGCGTAGATCGTTTCACGCGCTTCTCATTGCTGTTTCCGACTACGATTGGCACTGATAAGTCCATTGTTTCTTGCCTCAATACTATTTTTTCCATCTTTTTGACTTTGTCAATATATTGCTTCTGATAACGCTAATGCGTTCTCCTCTAATTTATTTCGTAAGTTCTGTTTCAATCTCTCTATTCACATGTCATGACGTCTGCGTGCCACCTACAGGCATCTCTAGCTCAGCGGATTGATCATAATCCTCGAACTGCCGTTATTGCTTTCTACCACGAAGATCATTCTCGTTTGGACACTTCCTTACACTAGTTATCATTAGCCTTTAACTGGGCCGTTCATGAGTCCCACAAGTTTTCTCCACATTCTCTTACGATTAAGTGTGTCCCAAATATACCTTTGTCAAATGTGCAGTCGATCAATGAGCTATTGCCAGATACAATAGATCCTGAGAATATCCGAGATTTATGGAGGAAAGCTAGAAATAATCTTAAGGCCTCTCATAAGAGAGTAAAATTTGGTACGATCGAGGAAAATGACCCACCAATTTAGAAAATTGGAGATCAGGTTATGGTTATAAATGTCGTTCCCGCGGGCAAGCTTGCCCCCCAGATTTCCTGGACCTTGCATTTTACTTGATTTCCTTACTTCTGTCACCCTTTTGGTGAGTAACCTGAGAAAAGAGAGGATTTTAGGGGTCCACTTGTCTCAAGTGAAACGTGTGTGATGTTGCTGATTTTATTATGTTTCTATCCTGAGTATCTTGTTAGTTTAAGTTTTATATAAGCAAGTGAAAATAAGGAGGCCTTCTGTCCCTGTAGGTTGTGAAATATTGTATGTATTTAAGTTATATCCTAAGTTAACTTTCATTTCTTGTTTAAATACTTTTTGAAAACCTTCCCTTCAATTATTTCATTACCATTTTGCCATTAATGACCCTGCCTGCAAACGTTTGTCAGAAACAACGTACACTCGTCCTCTAAAGTCGCCAACCTTACCTGCACCACATGTAACACTGTCTGTGAGTAAGTTACTGTTGCCCCAAAGTTCAATGTTACAGTGCGCTACTTTCACCTGAGGCCACATCGTATCAACCTGCGAGAGATGGCGGCGCGGGGTATGGGCCCGCCTCGATCCGACCGAGAATCCGTCTAAACTGCCTCCTTTGGGACTATCATCCTTGGGATAGGCTTGGAAGCTGGACTACAACCGTCCACTCTATCCTTGGCCAGAACAATGCTATTTGGTACTTTGTGACCACGCCTTGGTTGCTCTCCAACATATAAGGGAGGATGGTATCTCAAGGTACCTCGGGAGTTCGGGCGACCCCATCCAGTCATGGTCAGTGGCAGCCGCTCTTGCTACAGACTCTGGGAGCAACAGCCCGAATTTCAGCTACTTCGCAAACACTACCTGAACTACTTTACTTCAGAAAATATACAAGAAGGGACTCTCTATCATGTGATACTCCAACTTATAAAAGTTTTCTAAAAAATTATGCATGGCAAGATTCAACATTTCGAAGCTTTTCATAACGTGGTAAGAGCTTAAGGGGTGGTGGTCTGTACCGAGTGTGTACTTTCTCCGTCCGGTCGAACTGCGTGCATTCTATAAGGCCATCTATGTAATTGAACTTGAAATAATGTTATGCAAGACACTTGGATTTTCAAATGTTAGGTGCCTCTACCATCGGCGTAAGTACCCCCTCTGGCGAGATTAACGGCAATTAATTCTTAAAATAAAGCTAATTTTCAGCGGTGGTTTATCATAGTTTTGAAGATTATTTTATTGTTGTGTCAAGGTTTCAACACGTCTGCCTCCCCTCTCAATCTCCCGTACTTACCAAACAAGTCGAAATTTTGCAAATACTTTCTCCAGCCAAACAACATTTCGGGTGTGTACAAGTATCCGCCTATCTGTAAAGAATTCACTAACTTCCGTTCGAGATACTCAAAACGCTGGGCGGATTAAGACAGTGTTGTCCTTGTTATGGCTCCACTTTATTGTGTGCGGCGTATACTAAAGTGGCAGAGGTCGCAGATCGGCGTTCGGAAGGCCCAGCAACACTAGGTGATGACAGAATTTTCTTAACATGTGATAGCTCCCAGAAATAGCTTGAAGGGAATGTTACAAAGCTCTTTTATTTCATGTAAATTTCTAAACCTGTTGGTTTAAATGTAACGTTTTCACCAGTCTAAGGGCTCTGTTTTATTCCCTAGTGGGAAATATGTAATGTAAGGGGACAAGAATGATTACGCTCTGTTGACTACCATTCAACTCGGTATGAGATGACTTAAGTTCCTTATCCTCCAAAATTATTAACAGTTTTTGGTATTCAATTTTATTATTTAGTCGCCCTGGCGCGGAATAGCCTTAGCCTCTGTATCTTGGGGCTATGAGACCACTTAAGGTTTTAAGAGTTTTCTAGAAGGAGTGCAGGCTTTTCGCCTCCCAGCATGCTGTTTTCGGCCGATCATTATCAGCCTTTTCCTTCTTGCATTATGGCCAATTAGTATGGTCACGCATTACCACTCTTAATGTTTCCGGAAAAGAATAAGAAAATAATTGTGCAGAAGTGACTGTAAATACAGTACCTCATTTGAAGGTTGCTATTGTATAACCTTGTGTGCTACAAGAAATTTATGCCTCTGAGAAAATGGACTGTACTAGAGTTTGATCCTCAGACTTTTAGGCTATGGAAGTTAATGGAGCAAACCCGCTCTTATACTGTACCTGTTTCACAGCTAAAATACTCATCCCTCGTATATTATCATGCTGATAATTCCCTCTACATTTGTTATCTGATTTTGGACTTTAAGTCGTTGTTGTTGGAGCTAACGAGTTCATTATTATATTGCCACTGTTTATTCACATCTTCTATTTACCAAATTTTAAATAAGAAAAGCAAGAAGGAAGGAACTAAATTTCAAAATTTATTTTATTAAATTATGCTCTTGTCAAATCCTTGTCCATCCATTCAGCCCAGCACCTTCTTACATCTCTGTGATCCACGATACTTCCGAAATAATAATAATAATAATAATAATAATAATAATAATAATAATAATATTAATAATAATAATAATAATAATAATAATAAGAATAATAATAATAGTAGGGGATCAGACCTTCAAGAGAAAACTCAAAGGATACTAAGCGCCAAGTTTGAGCTTCAGAAACGAACAGGGTAAAATCGGACTGAACAACCAAGAAAACTCTGAGATATTAGCCAGATACTTCCACACTCTCTTGAATTGTCCTTCCCCAACCTCTAAACGAGAATTTCCAGACATACCAGAGAACTCAGAAGATGACGAACCACCAACAAAGGATGAAGTCAAGGAAGCTCTTGAAAACCTCAAAAACAACAGGGCAGGTGGAGAGGACTCAATAGCGGCAGAAATGTTGAAATGGGCAGAACCGGAAATCTTAGATGATCTTCACCAAATCATCAAGGAAATCTGGGAGAAGGAGACAATCCCAGAAGAATGGAAACCAGCACTTAACCATCCGCTGCATAAGAAAGGGGACAAGCAGGATGTCAACAACTATAGAGGCATGTCCCTCCTCCCGATCGCCTATAAAATTCTCTCAAAACTGCTTCTTAATAGAATAGAAGGTAATCTGGACCAACAACTAGGGGAATACCAAGCAGGGTTTAGGAAAGACCGCTCCTGTATCGAACAAATATTCAACCTGAAGTCAATACTCCGCCACAGAATGTTGAGTGGTAAGAAAATTGTGGTGTCGTTTATAGACTTCAAAAAAGCCTTCGATTCGGTAGACAGAGAGACTTTAGATAAGATCATTAGGGAATTTGGAGTCAAAACCAAACTGGCAAATATAATCAAAGAGACCCTAACAGGCACAACCTCCAAGGTAAAATTCTTCGGGCATCTCTCACAATCATATGAAACCAAGACAGGCGTGAGGCAAGGGGATGGACTATCCCCACTCCTATTCAACTGTGTTCTAGAGAAGATAGTGAGAATATGGAACTCAGAACTTGAACATCAAGGGAAAATCCCGATCTGTCTAGGGAGAAAATCAGGTGGGATTAAAGTCAACCGCTTGGCTTTTGCTGACGACTTTGCTATACTATTAGAAAGTCCAGAGGTCGCAACCATCCAGATTAACCTCTTGGAGAGGATCGGCAGCCAAACAGGACTGAGGATCTCAGCAGAAAAGACCAAATTCATGACGAACGTCAAAGATGGACCAAAATTCTTGGAAACAGAGATAGGACTGATAGAAAGGGTCACGAAGTTCAAGTACCTTGGTTAGACGATACAGGAGAATGGACTAGAAAAAGCTGCAGTGCAAGATCGATCTCAAAAATGGAGAGAGCATATGGCTTGACAAAAACATCTACAATAAGAAATGCTTATCTTGGAATTCCAAATTAAAACATTACAACACCGTGGTCAAAACAGAAAGCCTGTATGCCAGTGAATGCCTGTCCATGAACTACAAGCTGGAGAAGCTAGAGGTCCTGGAAAGGAGAATCCTCAGAAAAATGATGGGAGCTGTCCAAACTGAAAGCGGAAGGAAACTTCGAAGTAACAAAGAAGTTTACCAGAAGGTGGAACGAATCTCAGAGACCATGAAGAAAAGGAGGCTGGCGTTTTTTGGACATCTATACAGAATGAACGCAAACAGACTTACCAAACAGATATTTGATTACTTCTGGAGAAAAAAGACCACTACAGCATGGATTAAGAAAACGAAGAAGGGTATGGAAAGGTTAAGCATCTTGGAATACCAGCTGTTAGAAAGGAATGCGTTTAGGAACACACTGAAGAATTTGGAAGGTGTTCAAGCCGCAGGAAGAACTAGGAAGACCGGAAGAGCCTGGACGGATGAACAACGGAAGCAGGCCAGCGAACGCATGAAGGAGTATTGGACACAGAGGAAACTCTACACGAAGAGAAAGAAATGATCCTTAGTGGTCCATTCGCTTGTAAAAAAAATTGTAGAGGAGCAATAGGGTTACCATTCCACCTCGTCAGCACTTTCTTTGTTGCGTAAGCACCTGAGGTCATTGACGCCTAGTAGTGTACCTAGGCTGGTTCTGACTCCGAGGTCTTTGAACCCTAGAATAGTAAAAAGGCTAGGCCAATTTGCGGATTTTACGAAAGAGAGTGAGCCTGACGTCACATTCATCATCTTGAGGGGCGTGACCTCACTTTAATATCTAATTGCCCTTCCCGACGCTTAAGAGAGCGAGCCTAACCCCACATCCGCCACCTTGAAGGGGGCTATCCTTAGTTTTGGTGCAGTTGTCTTTCCCGACGCCAATTGCACAAGATGGCGGCTATACACAGCTCCTTATGAGACAGTCTGGGGGCGCTAGGGTACTAGAGGTTAATGACCCCGGAGTCGGAACCTGCCTAGGTACACTACTAGGGGTCAATGACCTCGCTTGCTGACGCAGCAAAAAATGCTGACGAGGTGGATTAGGAACCTTATCGCTTCATAATAATAATAATAATAATAATAATAATAATAATAATAATAATAATAATAATAACTGATGGTTCATGGTGTGGGTTACTGTAGTCACGTTCTAGTGCGTGAACCATGGGCAACGGCTGAAAGACCTAGTAAGTGGCCCTGAGGGTCGCGATACCAGTTGCTATGGAACGCGAATGGTTCTCGGACATTTTCTGTGTAATGGCCCTTCTCGTGCTCAGACGGCTAGGACTACACAATCCATCGATGGTCCCTAAGCGTTACAGGAGAGATCCTCACTTGGACTATGTGTAAGTAGGGTAGCATCCTGCTTCATGAATTTACGGAGTTAAGAAAGTTTTAAGCAAACATCGGACCTATGGGAGTAATGGAACCCCACTCTCATTTGACAGGTGAGGGAATCCTTGGAATCAACTTGACGAAATAAATAGAATTCGATGGGGAGCTATCAGTATTAATGGGGCTTTTGTAAGAAATAAAGTACACCTGGCTGAGTCAGCAAAGAGGGGACGCATCCGGATATACTAGGGGTAAGTGATATTCGGATAAGAAGAGATACAGAGGGAGAGACAGGATATTATAAAGGGTACTTGATGGGTGTTAAAATGGGTCTGGCAGAGTATGTGGCAGGACTGCTTATGAGAAATACTACTGTATGCAGCATAGTTTCGGTTAGGCACGTAAGTGAGCGAACGATGTGGGTAGATTTGGCAGTTGGAGGAATAAGAACGAGAATTATCTCAGTGTATTCACCACGTGAGGGTGCAGTTGATAATCAAGTTGACAAGTTTTATGAAACATCGTGTGACATCGTAGTCAGGATGAACAACAAGGATAGGAGGGTGATAATGGGCGGTATCTATGCTTGAATTGGAAATATAATTGAAGTAATCGAAGGTGTGATTGGTAAATGTGGGGAATATTCATGGAAGCTAATGGAAATTGGAAGCGTTTGCTGGACTTCTGTGCTAGTTTGTGTTTAGCCGTTTCGAATGCATTCTGCAAGCATAAGGCTATTCACCGCTACATATGGGAGGCTAGGGTTACCAGATCCATAAAGTAGACTATATCTTAACCGACTTTAAATTCAGGTAGTCTTTTAGGAATGTGTGAGTTTTCAGAGATTTTTCGGTGGTACAGACCACTATCCGATCTGTAGTGAACTAAGTATCTCTAGGCCTAGGACATGGAAAGTGAAATCTGTCTGCAAACGAATAAGAGTAGAAAATCTCCAGGACGAGGAAATTAGACAGAAGTACATGCATATGGTTAGTGAGAAATTTTGAACAGTGGACAATAAGCAGGTTCAGGATATAGAAAGAGAATAGGTGGCATACAGGGCTGCTGTAGTAGAAACAGGAAGGGAACGCCTAGGAACGACTGCGTGTACAGGTGGGGAAAAGCGAACATCTTGGTGGAATGATGATGTGACAGCAGCTTGTAAACGTAAAAAGAAGGCTTATCAGAAATAGCTCCAAAGAAGGACTGATGCAGACAAGGAATTGTACGTAGATGAATGAAACAGGGCGAAACAAATAGTTGTTGAATCCAAAAAGAAATCGTGGGAAGATTTTGATACCGGTAATAACCTGGAAAGGCTATGCCAAGCAGCAGCGAAACCTCTATGAGCAGTAATAAAAAATCTTAGGAAGTAAAGGAAAAAAGAAATGAACAGTGTTTTGGGTAATTCAGCTGAACTCATAATAGATCCCAGGGAATCACTGGAGTGGTGCAGGGAATAGTTTGAAATTCTTCTCGACGTAAAAGGAAATCTTCCTGGTGGTTTCGCGAACAACCAAGCTAATGGCAGGAAGGAAATGATATTGGTGAAATTAAGCTTGAGGAAGTGGAAAGGATGGTAAATAAACTCCATTGCCATAAAGCAGCAGGAATAGATCAACATGGACCTGAAATGTTGGAGTATATTGGGAAGGCAGGAATGAAATGACTTAATAGAGTGGTAAGACTAGAATGGAGTGTTGGTAAGTTACCTTCAGATTGGACAAAAGCAGTAATTGCACCTATCTATAAGCAAGGGAACAGGAAGGATTGCAACAACTTTCGAGGTATCTCATTGATTACTATACCAAGCAAATTATTCACCGGCATCTTGGAAGCGACGTGGCGATCAGTGGTTGAGAGGAAGTTGGATGAATACCAGTGTAGTTTCAGACGACAGAGTGGCTGTCAGGATCAAAATTTCAGTACCGGTATGCGCTAGATAATTGAAAAATCCTACTACAGGAATAGACAGTTGTGTTTATGTTTCGTAGATTTAGAGTAGGCTATGCATATGACAGGGTACCAAGGGAAATGATGTTCACCGTACTGGGGGGCGTGGGGTGAATTTAAGTGTAGATAATTAAAATCAATCAAAGGCACTTATGTTGACATTTGGGCTGCAGTGAGAATTGATGGTAGAATTAATTCTTTGTTCAGAATACTTACAGGGGTTAGACAGGGCTGTAATTTTTTACATTTGCACTTCATAGTTTACGTGGATCATCTGCTGAAAGGTATAAATTGGCAGGGAGTGGTTCAGGCAAGTGGACATGTAGTAAACAGTCTGGCCTCTGCTGACAACTTCGTCTTCATGGCAGATTGTGCCGAAAGCCTGCAGTCTAATGTACTGGAACTTGAAAATAAGTGTAATGAGTATGGAATGACAATTAGCCTCTCTAAGACTAAATTGATGTCAGTAGGTAAGAAAGTCAAATAATTGAATGTCAGATTGGTGATACAAAGCTGGAACAAGTAGATAATTTTTAAGTATTGTTGTTGTGTGTTCCCCCAGGATGGTAATATAGTGAGACTGAATAGGTGTAGTTAATTTAATGCAGTGAGCTGACAGTTGCGATCAACAGTGTTATGCAAGAAGGTAGTAAGCCCCGGACGAAACTGTCTTTACATCAGTGTGTTTCCAGATCATCTCTGCTTTGCGAGAGCGAAAGCTGGGTGGACTCAGGATATCTTATTCATAAGTTAGAAGTAACAGACATGAAAGTAGCGAGAATTATTGCTTTTACAAACAGAGTACTCGGAACGAGGAGATAGAGTATAAGTAAGGAATGAACTCAATGGATGAAGCCGTACGCAAAAGCCGTCTTCGGTGGTGGGAACATGTGAGACGAATGGAAGAGGATAGGTTAGTCGCCATTATGGACGGTAAGAGGAGTAGAGGAAGACCAAGATGACAGTGATTTTTTTCAGTTTGTAATGATTTAAGGATAAGAGGTATAGAACGAAATGATGCCATGGCACTAGTTCAAATAGAGTATTGTTGCCACGTGCCGTTATAGTAAAATCACAGAAGCTTGTAGACTGTACGCTGAAAGACATATCGGACTATAATGATAATGCATATGTACATGTATTAAAAGAACCGTACGATTTTATGTCCGTTAGTGTGCGAAGAATTGGATCGTAAAATTCAATCATTTGATCCCTCTTCCATGGCTGTCCACTTGCGTTATGTCTTATGGACCTGCTTTCGTATTCTTTTTTCCACCCGGAGAGGTTCCTTCTCCCTTATATATGAGCGGTGTAGATGCAAAACTCATATTCTTCACTTTTCCAACCTTTCGGAAAAAGGTGAAGAACTGTTTAATGTTGAAGACCATGGTATCGTACATTTTTTACACGTTTGTTTCAATATGAACTGTTTGCCCACACTGCAAAGCTTTGTTTAAAGTGGGCTCTTTTGTAATTTTAAATTAAAATTCAGACAATGTGAGTTTTGAACAAAACTGTGCTCAACTGTCAGTTTTGCAACAAACTTTCATGGATAATGTTAGTTATGAAGCAAAACGGTTTAACTTTGAAAACGGACCAAGGAAAATATCGTGGGTTGGTATGCTGTTATAGGTTGGGTTAGAAAAAAGGAAACAAAAAGCGTTAAGAAAATAACAAATTTTAATATCTAAAATGTTAGACACTTTATAGTAGTCTACAGGTTTTACACATTAATGACAATGGCTTCTTCAATCGGCTCACAAACTGGTTCCTCTTCTTAAGTGTCATCAGCCCCATCAATAATGTTTTTGTAAAGTAGCAACTCCTCGTTATCTCTCCAGTGGTCCCCGTGATGTTTCCTTAACGAGTTGTTGACATCAACCTTCTTGGTTTCTTTTGTTGTGTTTGACGCAGGAATAACATTAGGACTCAAGTTTGAAAGCCGTTTCCTTGGCTTGGTTAGAGATTTGGACGCTCCAAAGTCTGACTTGTATGTGTACTCTCCCCGAACAAGTACGTCCTTCGCTTTAGTTCTTGTCAGAACAATCCTCCTGCAGGCTCCCAGCCGTAATAATGAAAGATTAATTAATTAAAAACTTGCTGCGTAAACTGAAAGGTTAATGCTAAGAGTGAGGTGAACAAAACATCAACAGAGTGAAGACAATCCCAAGATGCCCTGGGCGCACCACATGCTATCAGATTGGTTGGAATGGAGAGAGTTAATTTTGCTGAAAAACATCTGTTGGATAATGTGACTTACGTTTCAAAACTCCTTTTGCAGTATATTTTTCAGTCTAATAATGTGCGTTTTGGTTCAAACTATCATCACAGTTCGATGCGCTATTACAAGATGATGGTGATATGCATAACTCAATACCTTAAAAAATTGGAGAATGAAGGTTTTGCACCTTCACCCCTCAAAAATGCTATTTGAGCCAGACATAGCGGAACATTGCACCCAGTGCAGCCAGTGCTCTTTTCATTAAGTGTCGCATAATCTGTAGTTGTGACTGGTAATGCATCCTTTCCTAAATTCAACCAGTTCTACTGGCTGTTACGAATCAAATTTGTTCTTCCAGAGTTTCTTCCAAGTTGTTAAACCACCGCCGTCTCAAACCTATATACTACCTGCTCTATGCCATCCAGTTAACATGCTTCTCAGTGTGAGCTCTAAGTGTCACGAACCTCCGCTAGGTGCGCCAGCTAAATCACCCAACTTATCTCCGTACCCGCGTTGTTGTGTTCTAGGGCGTTTGTATCGAGCATTTGTGTGTGTGTCTCTTGTTATAAAATGATTAATTGTTGTGTTCCTCTTTGTATATCAAAGCAGGAAATCCAAATTCTTCAGTAGTGAGGATTTCTCTTATCCCCCAACTAAAGAACTTCCGTTCAGTGAGATTGGGTGGTGGATTTAATGACATGGCGAACGCACGCATTATGTGCTGTAAAACTTATCCTGAAATCTGGTCATGAACAAAGGGTCAGCGAAATAGTGATATACTTTTTTTTTCGTCCACTGTTGGTAAGCAACAGTAAGACTAAAAAGGTGCTCCGTCACTCGTGTCGAGAAAATTCTTAAATTTGTATGTACCATGCAGCAGTGGGACGATTCTAATATATTTGCTGTAACTGTTAAGATTTCATATATTTTACGTTTCTATATCTTAAGCCAAGTTCAAATGTGAGATGTTAGTTTCTGTATGTGTATTATCTTCTCAATTAGTAAAGCCAATTTCTTGCATTAAAAGCGGGGTAATAGTTTTTCTCTTTTCCACCGCTAGGTTCGCGTTTGTGTTCTGTTGTTTGGCGCGAATTCCATGATTACGTGTGTTACTGCAACATGTTTCATGAGAAGAAATAACATATTAAACTTCGTTTTATAAGGAAAGGCCTTATCTAACATGAAATATGAAGAGTTTTGTCGTTTTTAAATTTATTTGCTCTCACGATTTGCAATATATGGTTGGTTGCTGAGATGCACTAAACATTTGTTTAGTTATGTGCTTCCAAATTACCGTGAAGGTGGTGGTGGTGATTATTGTTTTAAGAGGAAGTACAACTAGGCAACCATCCTCTATATAACACTAGTCAGAGAGAGAAACTGGAAGGGACCAGACACTTCGAAAAATGAAAGTATCGGCCAGAGGAAGACAAGGGCCACAAAGGTCGTGAAAATGAAAGACTCCCTCGCCCTCGGAAACCTAATAGCGTCGGGGTCGGCAAAGAACCAGAGTTGACCAAGGAAGGTCGGATAGGATACATGAAAGTGAGGAGCCTGGCACAAGTAAGTGGAAGCAATGCGAGGACTCAACTAAGGGCCCCGTGGTCGCCAACCCACGATCCAAATTTCAGAGCCCCTGGGTCCAATTGCCGTCAAGTTTCTTTTTCCATTCTGTGGGTTAAGGTGATTTATTGTTGCGTGCCTAACTGCACATCTGACACAGCGAAGAAATATACACAAATATAAATTTTCATCTTTTTCCTAAAGATCCGAGTTTAGGGGACAAGTGGAGGCTTGCTATTTCTCGACAGGGTAGCAGAAAAGGATCTCTTTGGGCTCCTAATGATAACTTCAGAATATGTAGCTTGCACTTTGCCGAATCAGATTACAGTGTAAGTACAGTGAGGGGAATTCTGCTCCCCGACAAAGTGCCGGCGCAAATTCGTCTTCTTCTTAAAAATGTATTAATATTTACAACGCGGGCGTTAGGATATCTCGGAAAATGTAACCTTGTCCGAAAGCTGAAATACCTCACCGCTCCAAAGTGTAAAGAGGCGTTTCAGTGCCGCGACTGTGATCAAGCACACATCACATACGTTATACTTAAAAAAAAAAAATTCAGGCCTGTTATTGATAGTAATGCAAAGAAAGAGACTAAAGACTGTGATTTATTAAACAAATTCAAGAGCAAGCTTCCGAGCAGAAAAGTGTTGAAATTATAGAAATAGGGAAAAATCTTGTGAGTACTTCTATTTAGTCCTATTTCCCTATTGTTTATTCTTGTGTGATAATCAAGTGCTAAATGAAAGAAATATATGAAGTGTAGTGTGTTCTAAGTTGTTTTATATATTTATATCTGATTCATACCGGGCATAATGATAATAAAATCTATTTTTTCGTGTTGTTGTATGAATCTTCAATATAAGGATATAGACAGAACATGAGAACAACAGAACATAAACGCGATCCAAGCGGCAATTGCCTGAACTACTTTGTTCGCCCAGAAATGTGTCGGCTTGTCCAGGCCTTCTATTATAGCGTAGGCAACGATACAGTTAATTAAGCTAACTTAATGGGCAAAATATTAATAATAAAGCCCATACATCTTCATCAAGAAAAAAGAATAGTAAATATCAGGTTTTGTTTCGAAGTGGCTGGTATGGTATGTATGGAGCGTGTTAGTCAATTCTACAGCTTATTCCGTTAAGTGAGTTACGGATTTTCCTCACTGAGGAATTGTGATTTCTATCATTTTACACTGTGTCCAAAACCTCTGACACATTGACGGTAATGTTCAAGTTCAATAATTTACTTTTGCTAAATGTATAGATCTCAATTGAGAACATTAGAAGGTAATACTTATCTTTCTCAGTTTCAGATTTCTACATATTGTTAATATTTAATGTTATTAATTTTCTTAAAATTTATTTTTAATTAAGCATTAAAAGTGAATATGCATATAACTAGATTGCTTTTTAGAAAACTCCCAGCATTTGCGTTGCAAGTTCCGGCAAGGTGTGTGTAGTAGCAATATATCGTATATCTAAATCTAGTGGAATGAGGATTTTTTTTTCTGAAGAGCTACGGTAGTTTCAGAAAGAAATTGCAACATGTAGTGTGTAATTTTAATTATTGTTTTTCTGTGTTATTTACCTCTGTGTGCAATTTTATAGTGACGGTGTGAATGATGAGTTGTTCTTTACACAGTAGGCTGCGACATATGATAGTAGGTTCGAAATCTTGAGAGGTTTTGATTTAGGATATCTGTATCTTGTTATTATCAGTGCGGTTATGGAGATTCTTCTGTATCACGTCATTACCCCACAGCAGCTATATCCGGTATTTATTCGTGATGATTTAGGTAACAGCATATAGGCTGCCCGTCTGATTTATTGGTGTGGAAAAGATCTTTGGGCGCGAGTGGCGGTGAGTTTACACGGGGTCGAATCGTAGGATAGGCAGCCCTGAAAAGCGTTTCCGTGGTTTCCCCATTTTATCATTAATTATACTTAATTATTTCCGCTGCATATCTAATATTGTCCCTTTCCCTTGGAGTTGTTAGTGCAACATTAAACTGCTGGCAGGAATGGAAGAACAATCTTTAGGAATAAATTCTGGCTGTGGAAACTGTAGAAGGTAGTTACTTGAAAGTGAAACCAATAATATATTAATAGAATAACCTGTGATGGCCAGAACACGTAAACACGGCACACTTCAGTATTGTTCCCTACAGTGAAATATACAATTGAGCATATTTTCCTGAAGAGATATATGTATACATAGAAATCTGCTCCCTGGCAATGTGTAAGAATCGACTCAATTAGCCACAGGAACGAAGCTTGTACTACCTGTAGGGGAAATTGTAGTATTCCTAGTTAGTGCAGTAAGTTTACATTTACAGTAAAATATCACAGGGCCTGATGACCTTCGATGTTATGCCCCTTAAAAAACAATCATCATCATCATCATCATCATCAAAATATCACAAAGTGACTAATGAACACTGCTATTGGGTGAAATGAATTCTCTGAGGCCACCTGGGGAACAATGAAAACTGCTAAACATTTAAACCAATAGTTTCGCACGGAACTCCCTACAAGGGGCGCTCCGATAAACACCACTCGGTTGTGTCATTAGACATGACATGCACAGAAAAATAAGGAAAGGACACTTAAGTAAAGGTTGGTGGCATTGTTCAGTGAAAATAGCTGATAGCTGTATTGTGTAAATTTTTGTCTTCATTTCAACAGAATTTTCTTTGTTTTCCATTTCCAGTCTTCTGGGTTGAAATGTGAATCAAGAACCTCCTTATTTTTCTCTTTCTCCACCAATCCCTTCCTTCCTCGAATATTTTTTCTACTTTTACTCCACTCTTCTCTGTACTCTCCTCACCGTATCCATTCACCCCATTCTGGGCATTCCCCGTTGTCTTTCTCCTGTGACTTTCTCTATAAATACTTACTTCAAATCAAATCAAAATATCTTTATTTGCAAATGAGGTGTCTACCTCGGTGGTAAATGGTACACTAAAATTGTCAAGCACTAAATTTTTTTTTTTTTTTTTTTTTTTTTTTTTGCTACTTGTTTTACGTCGCACCGACACAGATAGGTCTTACGGCAACGAGCACTAAATTTTAAATTAACAGGAGAAGATGTACATTTTCCTAGAATACAATATTGTACAATTTATGGTAACAATTTTCTCTATTAAACACACAGTTCATCCTTAATAAATTTATTTTGTTTACAAAATTCTACTTATAACATCTCCTGTACTTACAAACAAAGTCAGCTTATATACAGTATGTGGAATTACTTCAAATGATACTATACAACTTGTATAAGATTAAAATTTTCATTGCATTTATTTACTTATATGTTTTTTTACCTATTTTGGAACCTGTGTAGCATAACGACCTGCTGCGTCTTAACCAGAGCCCCTTTTTCCACCACTTTTCAGTGTTCCTGTAGGGTCTTCACAGCTACCGTAGCGGCCCCAGAGCCCTCGAAGTCCCCACTATACTTCACCCCTACAGGCAGTCCGCTACTTCGGCTGTCCAAACTCCCTAGACCCGGGGGTGGAATTAATTTATTCACACACATTTTTTATTTACAATAATCTGCACTGGTCGAATGCCCTCTAACATTTCATTTATTTTCTCTGTTGCTATTTATTCTCTTCTTGAATATCTGTACAGATTTTGGAAAAGGATCAAACACTACCCCTGGTACACTGTTCCTCTCCTTCACACCCTTCCCATTGAATGAAAATTTACCCCAATTGCTTCTGCTAAAATTCCTTCTAATTTTGTACTTGTGGTCAGTTCTGCCATTATAATTATTTTTAAACCGAAGCCTCTCACGGGTTTCTCCCCATGGTTCTTCTCTTGTACGGGCTGTATATAATTCTCTAAGTCTAGAGTTTTCCCTTCTCTTACTTAATGTTTTCCTCCCAAGTTCCTCTAACATTTCTGATACACCACTTTTTCTCCTGAAATTCCCTGTTACAAGTCTTGCTCCTTTCCTCTGCACACTATCTATTTCTTTTATTAGGTATTCTTGGTTAGGATCCCAAACACAGTTTGCACATTCCAATAATGGACAAACCATACTTATATAACTTTTTCCTTTTAATTCTTTGTTGCATCTTTTAAGTAGTCTCATTATGACATGTAACAATCTGTATGCTTTCCCAACAGTGTCACCAACATGACCCTTCCAGTGCAAAGTACTTTCCACTCTCACACCTAAGTATTTGCACTTGCCATCTTCCAAAGGATATTCAAATTCAGTTTTAAAGCTCCTGTTTGTAAATGTTGGAACAGTTGATTTGCCTCCATTAACCTTCATATTATTTTCTTCAACGCATTGTTGGATACTCTCAAGGTCCGTTTGTAATTCTGAACAATCCTCAATGTTATTTATTTCCCAATAATCTGCATACAAACTTATTTTTGATGTTATATTGTTCCCTAAAGTAACAGACTGATTATACTACCCTGTGCAATTCCCTTCCAAACTTTCCCTTCCTGTGATATATTATTTCCTACTTTGACTTTCTAAACCCTTGAATTTAGAGATGTTTTTTCCAACGTATAACCCTTACATCCAATCCTATTCCCTCCAATTTCTTTAATAATATTCCATGATCCACTCTATCAAAAGCTTTGGAAAGATCTATGGCTATGCAAAATAACTGGCCTCCTGAATCCAATTGATCTGACATGTCATGCTGAAATCCCACCAGTTGTGCCTCACAAGAAAATGTCTTTCTAAATCCATACTGGCTTCTCATGAACCAATTTTTATCATCACATATCCCTCTGATGTACTTTGCTATTAAACTCTCCAGTATTTTACAAACTATACTGGTCAGGCTGATTGGTCTCTAGTTCTCTGGTTTCCTTTTATCACCGTTTCCTTTATAAATTGGTATTATTATAGATTCCTTCCATACTTTTGGTATTACACTATTATTTATGACATAGTCAAAGAGAAATTTTAAATAAGGCACTATTTACCACCCCATTGTCTTAAATACCTCCCCAGTAATTTGATCAGTTCCTGCTGCTTTTCCTTGCTGAAGCAGTTGGATTTCTCTGAAAATATCTTCGTTTGTGAATGAGAAGCTTCTTGTTTACCTATGTGTGTCTCGCTCTCTACCTTCTGTTACAGTTTCCAAGTCCTATTGAATCTCTGAATTACTTTGGAACTCCGTCCTCTTCCATTCTCATCATGTGTCCATAACATTTTAGTTTACTGGTCTCTGTCTTGCCTTTCAGCTCAGGGAATCCCATTCTCTTCCTAATTTCTATGTTTCTGACTTTATCCCTTCATGCCCTCCCTAGTATTTCTCTGAGGAATTTCATCTTGGCCTCTTGCGTTCTGCTTTCATCATGTTATGTTGTTATCCATGTTCCTGATGCATATGTCAAAATTGGGGTGTAATACATTGGGTGCAAAATTTCCTTGCATTCCTTTGGGACGACCCAGTTACAGACTATACATCTCACACATTGATAAAACTCATTGTCCTTTCAATTCTCTTTCCAATTTCTTAATTTATTTTCCCATCTTCTGCAATTATTCACCATGAATGTTTGAAGCTTTTGGTCTTCCATTTACTCTTCAGTATTTCCACTTCCTTCTCCTTTACCTCTTGTCACCACTACTATTATACACTTTTCCATACTTATTTTCATTTTTATGTTCCTCTATCTCCTGATTCCATACAGTATCTTGTTCCTGTGCTTCCATTTCATCTTCTCCACATATTGTTGTGTCATCTGCGAGGAGTGATGCCTTTGCCTCCTTGGTTCCCATTTTGTGTTGAATACTTTTGTGGATTTCATCCATGATTATAATGACGATTGGAGGGGATGAAACAGATGCTTTTTGAAGTCCTGTTTCTGCTTTGAACCAGTTTGTTTGTCCTATCATAGTATTCATACTACTTACTCACTCTTCGTTCATGGGTTTTATAACTGGTCCTGCTCCTCTCCCTGCTGTCTTTTTTACCAGTGCATCCGAGAGCACTTGCCTTGGTACACTGACATATGCTTCCTCAATATCAATAAATATCATCACTGAAACTTATCTAAATTCCCATCTCTTCTCCATCACATTTTTTAGGTTCAACAGATTGAAAAATTTAAAAATTGTGTTTACACAGAGTAAGGAGTACAACTCCATATGAAAGTGAAATATAATTGAATTCTTTTTTTTTGAAACGACACATGTCAAGATTTTGCCACAATTGAGTTAAGGCAAGTAATACAGTCTTTAAGTATAGATCTATCGTTTTCTGCAGAAACTACACACGTCACTGCATTGCTTTATCTGGTAGCTCTGGGAAATAATAGTTTGTTGGAGAAACAGCACTTGTCACTGTCACTGTACGTTTTAGGTGGATATCTCCAAACTAAGATTTATTGACATGTGCTGTTTCAAAAAAAAAAAACGATTCAATTAATAACTTGTGCCTAGAAAAAAAAGAGTTGAAGCCTTTGAAAGGTCATGTTAACAGAGGTTATTGAAGATCATATTGATAGAACATGTCTCAAATAAAGAGATAGTGTATCAGCTTGTTGAGAGGAGAATGGTTTGAGAGAATTTGATCCTGGGAAGGAAAATTTCTGATAGAAGAAACCTCAAAGAACTGTAAACATGTTCAGTTAGTTTTGAAGCTGATTGCAAAGGATGTAAATTGGTAGGAAGATTCCAAGGTATGGGCCCGGGTATCAGAGTGATATGCAAACGGAATATTGACTGAATTTTCAAGAAGTTTTGTGCATTTTCATCACAAGCGATGTGTGTTGTATTTTTAACTAGAAAGGTCATGTTGTTGTGGTGTCAGTTCCATATAAAACTGTATGTTACATAGCTATTAATGTGATATATGTCTTGTAATACTAAGGGTCCTTTGGCTTTAATCTTTATATCGACAGATATGTTAACATATATTCCTATGGAATTGATCATTTTTTCAGAAGTCATATAAAATTGGAGGTCGTTAGCTTTGACCAAAGTATCAGTCTTAGAAAACTTGGTCTTATAGGTATGATCACAATATCAACAATCGTGTAAAATTTAAAGTTTTTCAGTGTGATTATAATATTCACGGTCATATAAAATTACAAGCTTGTTGCTTAGTCTGTTAATAAACAACATAAGTAGCAATGACAGCAATAAGGTAATATATTTTTCTGGTTTATGTTTCAGTGTAAGGTCATTGGAAGTAATCAACTATCCCAGTACCTTCTAACTACTTCAGCTGCAGTGCAAAATGGATCTCGAAATAAAGGTGAAAGAGGAACCAGCCTGGCTTGAAGAAACAACAACTGCACCATTTGTAAGTCTCATTCCAGATAACTTTATAGAGGGCAGAAATTACCCTTAATAGTTGAATAAGTTTGGCAGGAGCCTAATTTTCTATGTGCTTCCTCAATATTATCACCAGCAGTCACCATTTGCTGCATGATCATTTATTCATAATGCAACTCTTTTTGTTTCTTTGTCTGCGAATACACCCCAAAGCACTACACAAAGCTGCCTACTCTTAGGACCTTAAGGTTGGGGTTGGATTAGTCTGTACATTTTACTGTCAGTATCAAAATTACTTTGGTTCAGGGGTTGCACCTCTTCTGTTCTTCCCCTCTTATTATAATAGACACCTGGCAAATGCCGGGGCTGTACCTTAATTAAGGCCAGGGCCACTTCCTTCAAATTCCTAGGCCTTTCCTATCCCTTCATCGCCATAAGACATATCTGTGTCAGTGCGACATAAAGCAAATAGAAAAAAAAAAACATAATAGTGGATGGTTGGCCCCAGTGTTCTTTTCTTTTAGACTAATATCTTCCAACACTACTGCACCACCATTAGCACCACATGTTAAAAATTATTACTCCTATCATACTTAGTGTAGCAGACGTTAAATCACAAATCATTCGTTTGTGTTTTTGAGACTGGATACACCAGCCTGCTAAACAAAATGTCAACACAGGTGTGATTATTCTGGGTTACCCTTGCATCCACAATGTGCTGGAAGATACGTGTGTTAATGAACAAGCAGATTTGCCTAAGGTATACGAGGGATAAATTAATTGAAAATCTGAATGTACATTCTCTCAAAATAAGTATTTTGCTCAGACTTTGAATTCATTTAGAAAGGCAGAATAGTGGTTAGCTCATTTTATTTCTGAAATACAGGTCAGATACTATATTATATAGAGAAACATGTCTAAGGGCTCCAGGAGGCAGGATTTCTGAGAATAATTTCTTTAATGTGCCCCTTACTGGACTCTGACACTTTAAGGACTCAAGGCACATTGAGCAAACATTTTCTTTCCACTTTGTCATTATTCCCCTCTCCTTTATATGCATCCTTTTCATGCATTCCTTAGTTCAGCTACTGTTCCCTTCTATATTGAATGGGTTAAGTCAGTATATTCTAGAACTTGATACTTTAATTCACTTTTATTAGTAAGTTAATTTATATTAGAACATAAGCTTTTGATCACAGTCTCTTCCCCCCCATTTGGTGCCAACAAGGTTTTATGAATCCAAGTGAGAAATTTAATTGTCTCATAGTAGATCTTGAAAGATGTTCTTAAACTGCAGATGTACACTCCAACATTGCTGACTCTCCACTGACAGTGTCCTCATCCCCACAGTTCTTCAGAGAACACTATATAACATGCTTGTAGTAGTAAACTATTTCATTTCTAGTTGCTTTGACTTTGGGCTACATCACACCTTTTGCTGTTATAAGACTGATAAGGCTGCTTCTTTCATGTTTATTTTTTTATTTTACACTTGGAAGCATTGAAATATGTTGTTTGAAACAGAACTGTCTTAATGCTTTATGTAGCCACTGTAATTTCAGCAAAACCAGAGTAGAGAATGTGATTTCAATATTTCAAGTTATTTTAATCTGTCTATAAACAAACTCTATGCTGAGACAAATTATTTAGAACAGTTGTAACACTTGTAATTGGTTTAAACAAATTTTAAGATATGATTGAAATGATTGTACATTTGAAAACAATTCATACAATTTAGTGTTTATGCCTATAATTGCTTCCTTCTAAATTCTGTGTGAGATGGCCCCAATTCCATCCCTGGTAGTATATCTTCTGATATAGCTAGAAAATGTTTTGCATTTTATATTTTGTTCTCACTCTCATCCTTTCTCTGACATAAGGAGTGAGCAAGAATAGTAACACCATTCTCAGTACAGCCTTTCGTTATAACAATCCTGTGCTGGTAGAAATCTTCCTTAAATATTAGTGAAATTCTGAAAGTAACCGTAATACTGGAAATTAATGAATTAACATACTCATTTTTTGGTGACTATATTTGTAGATTGTGTGTTACGAGCATACCTATTATATCTTATTTTCCACAGGAAGTGATAGCTGTGAAAGAAGAACTCAAATCAGAGTTAACGGAGTCAGGGTCAATGCAGGAAAACTTTCTTGAGGTAATGTACATAATTTGATAAGCTATTGTCAGGTAATTGAAATGGTTAGAAAATGGCTCAACAGATACCAGGGTTCGATCCTTCATTTCAGTGCACATGGTTGATAGTCCTACAGAAAATATACTTTTTTTTATGAGATTGACTGTTTATTTACCTCATTTTCACTTTTTCTTCAAGTTGTTCCACGATCTTGCGTTATGAATCATGCAGCAATTAGGATTATTCCAAAGACCTCTACTCTATATTGTTTGGGAGCTGGTATCATTCCTACAATTACTTCTGAATTCATGAATAGTTTTGAATGCAAAGTAGTTATAAGATACATTGTTTTGTTACTGTTACAGGATATTTTACTAGATGCTTCCAAATGAAACACCCTTGTTATCTTATTGATTATATTAATTATTGATTTCTAGATAATACAGTAATTTGTTGATACAAGTTGCAGGTGATATGCTTGTTTACTGTGTACATTCGCTTATATTTACAGCACACATTGTAGCCATCTCGTGGCAAGTGAAAATTATTGTTCCTAATGTGGTCTGTGGTGTTACTTGTCCATTGTGACTTATAATATTAAGCATGCAATGGAATAAAAAAACCATTCAAGAGTTATCTTGCCTTTCTGTTTCATACTTCGTACAGGATAGTGTTTGTGAATAGGCCTTGTAAGTTCACCGTTACACACCTGAACATTCTTTATATTAATTAATTTGTTGTTACCAGGATACATATTTTTTCACTGTCATCATCCACTTCATAGCATACGTGTCCTCTTCTTTCGGTATGACTATGTTGCTATAGGGTATTTCATTGCCCATTTATTGAGATATTCATATCACAATCTCTTCCAGGAGTTTTGTGTTAGCTTCTGAAAATATAGCCATGTCGGCAAGGTTGTGATGAGAGAGGAAGTATAATCATTATCAGAGAGTGTAGTAATTGGCTCTCCTATAAGGAAATGAGATGTAGTTGGGTAAGGAGTGTCAAAAGGTTCATCATTTAGCTTTGGTGAACGAATGTGTGTGAATATATGTTGCAAGAATGGTCCATTCATTGTTGGAGAAGCAGTCAAGTAAGTGCAGAGAAATGTTGTGGTGAGATCACGTATCATGTCTATGTAGACAGCCTTGGTAGCTAGGCAGTCTGGTCTTGTTCGATTTCGCACAATTTTTTATTAGAATTTGGCCAGCATAGTCAATGCTAGTTTTAAGGAATGGGTATGTCGGGTTTAAAGGCACCATTTGTGTATTTCGCATTAATTGTTCTGAGGTACTTGCATTCAACTTATAATACTTGAGACGTGTATGAATGTGGCTTCTTTCCATTCCCCTTGCTGATGAGATCCTAAACTTGTCTCTCAGAGGGTTGAGTGCCAAGATGAAGTAGTCGAAGTTGTTCCGCCATCATAATTATATTTGTGAGATGATATGATACAGAATTTCTAATGTTTTCCCTCCACTAGTATTGGAGTATTGTGTAGTCGTCCACCGACAAGAAGATAGCCTCCTTGATCTATGATTGGATTTATAGTCATTGTACGAGTTGTTAGTTTCCTATACAATATTAATATAACATTTCTGTACAGGGTTCAACTCCGATACGAGCAGTGGAATTTAATTTCACTCCGTGGGTTCTTTACAACAATCTCAGATTATTGTATGTTACAAATCTCATGACTGGTCCATATGGAAATGTACATTAATTCAGCAATGTTACAAAAGTTTATTGAAATCCTCGCATTCAGTACACATTGGGTTCTTAAAATGAAGATTTTTATCTTGTCATAATAATTTAAAGGGACATGTTTTGCCCATTGCATGGGCATCATCAGGCATGATCTCATGCCTTAGGGATTAAAATCAGGATCCTGATTACTCTAGTCAAAGTGTTACATAGAGGAACATGTGTTATAAAATTGAGGAAACTTGTTGTAAGTTCACAAATGACAATTTACACAATTAAGACACGCCCAAGTAATATTTGGTTAGAGGATGTAAGTATGTGTTGTAAGAGTGGTCCATTCTTTGTTGGTGAAGTGATAAGTATCCATCACTCTTCTGAGGTGATATATCAGACTCTTGACAGCTGCTTCCCAGATTCCACCAAAGTGTGGTGCTGCAGGTGGGATGAAATGCCATGTCAGTCCCATGCCTGCAGTTGTGTGAAGAGTTGGTTCTCTCAGCGTTTTCTTCCCCTGTGGGTGGGGGCAGTAGAATAACACCCACGGTATCCCCTGTCTGTCGTAAGAGGCGACTAAGAGGAGCCCAAGGGGCTCTGAACTTTGGAGCGTGGGTTGGCGACCACGGGGCTCTTAGCTAAGTCCTGGCATTGCTTCCACTCACTTGTGTCAGGCTCATCACTTTTATCTATCCTATTTGACCTCTCTTGGTCAACTCTTGTTATTTTCCAACCCCGACGCTATTAGGTTTGCAAGGGCTAGGTAGTCTTTCATTTTCACGCCCTTCGTGGCCCTTGTCTTGCTTTGGTCTATATCTTCATTTTTGGAAGTGTCGGACGCTTTCCATTTTTCCGCTCTGATTAGTGTTATATAGAGGATGGTTGCCTAGTTGTACTTCCTCTTAAAACAATAATCACCAATCAACCATCTCAGGGTTGTCTTTTAGAAAGGCCTTGATTTCTTTAGCTACTCCGAAGAAGTTTGTGCCATTATTGGTGTAAATGTTCAGCCTACGGCCAACAGTGCATAGGCTTAATGCTCCACCCATCTCCTCTCCTCTGCCACACCCACTTTCCTCAATACCACACAGATACAATACAAAAAGTGCAATTGTCATTCGTTCTGATTCTGCAAAGGCAACTAGTTCACACCAGAAAGGTCGACGGGGTAAGTGAATGTATACACAGCGTTTTTCATCAAATTTAACCCTTTCTTCTCTATTCTTAAATATCCTTCTACCCTCATCTCGTTACTCATTCTTCACTAAACATCCCTCAGTATTCGATTTCAACATTGAAGCTGCAGCCAACTTCAAGCACGGGCATCCCCATTTGACTAATAGTACAAGAGGAGGCTATCACATCAGCTAATAAAGACATACATGGCAACACACAGTCGTGAACCTTTTTTTAACTTCTTCAACACAAATAAGTAGACTGTGGCCTCGCCATAGAAATACGGGTTTAACAGGGTGCCCACCCATATGGAAAACCGGATACTGGGGAATGTCAGGGTATTCGATTAATAGTGGAAAAACCAGGAAATGTCAGGGAATTCAGAAAAATTTGGATTTTCGTTCCACTGCCAAATAAAATGGACATACCATATTTATCCGTTAGTAGAAGCACATTTTAAATTTTTTTATAATATTAATCTTGTGCATGTCTTTTCTGCCAGGAATAAATTGTAAAGAAAACTGAATGAACATTAACAAAACCAGTGTGATCTCAAATGTGATGTAACAGGTAGCTTCAATAGCTATATGGATAGCCTACAGCAAGCAGTAGCGACTATGATCAATCGATCGATCGATTGATCAATTGAATTTTCAATGTTTTGATCTGCTTACTCTTGTATATTCTGTGTTGTTGGGGAATGGCGAGGCCTATATCGTGTTCTAAGTATTCTAATCGCTTAAATGTATGGCTTCCACACTGTGTTTGTTTACTAAGCAATGACGTGTACAATAGTCACTACCTCGTAAAATCTAAAAAGAGACTACAAACACTGACTAAATGCAGGGAAGTGTGAAATTCACTTGAAGTTAGTACTCATTCGAGTTCTCATTATTGTTATTATTATTATTACAATTATTAATTGTGCTGATGTGGGAAAACCTTGTGTAAATGTGTAATGCATCATGACACCGTTCGGGCTGTACCGTGGTGAGTTTCTAACCTATCTGATGAAATAGTTGGTGACGCACATGGGTGAGTGAGGCTCCACAGTAATCAAGTGATTTGAAGGTGTTATTCAGCAGTGGAAGTGATAAAAACTTGTGAAAGTGTTACGTTTGTATTTACGAATCGATATACCCACACGTTTTGTCGGTATTGATCTTCTTTTTCTTCCAAATTTGCATTGTAACAAAAACGGGCCACCAAAACAACAGAGTAGGAAGCCCAGCCACTACCAGTGCTGCCAACGTAAACTGCCTCGTGAAGTGCATGCTGGATGACTTCATTAACTCGGACAGCTTCCTTGAAACAATTGTGTAGGCCATTTTGACCCGCTTAAAAAAAATGGTCATAAAGAACTTGAAGAAATTTTAAGATTTAATATCAAACCATTTCCAGAGTTAACTGAAAAACTTGATAAGAAAGAGCTGGGAATCTACAAACTGAAGGAGGATATGGACACCAAGTGCAGTTCATTTGTGCAATACAGCAGGAGAAATAATGTAGAAATTTTTGGCATCCTCGAATGTGCCAACGAAAACTGTGATGAACTAGTGCTCAACATGTGCAAAGCAGTAGGTGCAGATGTTAGAATTAATGACATTGGTAGGTGTCGCAGAGTAGGACCTCGATCACCAGTGAAAACAAGACCTATCCTAGTGAAATTTGTGTCTTATCGCTTAAGGCAGGATGTCTTCACTAGGAAAAGGAAACTGAAAGACTCATCCACAACAATTCGTGAAGATCATATTGCTATCAGAATGTTCATCTTGAAGACAGCAATCCAGCATTTTGGTCTTACAAACACTTGGACTGACTCAGCAGACGTTGTAATCAAGAAGGCCAACGGAATGAAATTAAGAGTGCCACTTAAAGGAACTTCCTATGGCTTAAGCTTCTATTACAGTGCTGCCTTATCACTTGACAATGTTAGTCCACTTCCATCCTTTACTGTTAGTCACAGCTGAGAAGCTAGCTTTTTTCTTTTTTTTCAAGTAACTTCATCTATCTTGCTATCTTCATCTGTCTATCTATCTATCCATTTACTGTATTTATTTATCTAAATATCTCTTTGCTAATCTGTCTTTTTATCCTACCACCTGTCAATCTACTTACTCTTTAATAAAATTTTCCTAACTGGTTCTAATTTAAATCAGGCCTCAGTATTACGTCTACATAGATCTAACATCAACACCATGTCGAATAAGCTTTTACTTGAGTATTCATATTCTGTATGCCTAATCTGCTGCTGCATGGTATCACTATTATTATTATTATTATTATTATTATTATTATTATTATTATTATTATTACTGGCAATTTAATTATCTAAAATACATTAATTGTTGACCATTCATGGAATGTAGTCACATGCTGTGTTCTAGTTAGTTTCATTTTAGGAATTGGCAATGCATACCACAAATAGCCGTAATCCCTCTGACCATAGCAATACTTTACACACTTCGCCTTCCCCACCTATCCCTTCAACCGGTCTACCTGCTAGTCCATTGACCCAAACCCCACCCCATGAAGCTGCAACACAATCTCCAGTCAGCCCTAAATGGACATAAAAGCGCACTTCACATGTCACCTTATTGCCCAGAGTTTAGTTTCTCAAAATCGTATAGATGAATTAAAAGCGATTTTCATATCACTGTCCTTTAATATAATCTTATGGAGAGAAAGTTGTTTGAAAGTCTGAACATCAGGCTAAGAATCTGAAATTACCCTGCTACTGCTTTCTGAGGAATGACAGACTTGGCAAAGGGGGAGGTGGGGTCTGTGCTTTTGTCCCTTCGCACCTTTAACCTCAATTTATCTGTCAGTATCAGTATGAGTGAAAACCTGAGTACATATTCATAGAGATACAGGTCTCTACTGTGAAATGCTTAGTAGGTGCTGTATCCTAAAACTTGCTGCCTGAATGACTTAGAGACTTATCTTAACAGACTGTTACTTACGTACGAACATGTTATAATGATCAGAGACTTCAATACAAACATTCTAGTTCCAAATTCTTCCAAAATCACCCATCAATTGAATAAGTTTCAGGCATGCAGTATGGCGATCCTCCCACTTTCTCCCACTCACTCACTCAAAATAACCAACAAATTGTTAATATATCATAACATACTTCAATACGGCCCTAAAAATGTGATTAGTTACATGTAATGGTCACCATTTTCAATAACATGATACCACATAATTTTGACAAACATGCTCCTCTACGAACAGCACACATCTGTAAAAGACTCTCCCTGTGACTATTTGATGATATTAGAGCAATTATAGCTAAGTGGGATGCAACTCATAGGAAATATGAACATTACGTGACAAAGGAAAACTTTATCTATTAGAAATGACTATGTAGTAAAACGACTCAGATAGTAAAAAACACTCGGCTACGTTACGGCCATGACCTTATAAAACCTGACGTAAGATCCGCTACCTTATGGAAGTTCAGTCCGAGAATCTGGACAAACCAGACAAGGTAGATGATTTGGGAATTTCTCTGGATGAATTGAACAATTACTTCGTATACTCCCATGTTCAATTAAACAAAGAAGCAAAAGGAAATCTTTTGAGTGCAAATTACAACTCACCATCCCTAGGCAGAGGCAAATTTTATTGTAGTTATTTCACACTCCTGCAAGTGAAAGCGTCTGTCTTGCAAATTAAAACTAAATCCACAGGGGTGGACAATATATGTATTATAATGCTAAAGAAAATTATCAATGCTATTATTCCAGTATTGACATTCATATACATCTTCTCCCTTCAAAACAGTGTATTTCCAGCTGTCTGCAAAATGGCCCTGGTACTTCCTTTACTGAAAACAATATCTTGTAGACTAAACAGTGACTACAGACCTATTAATATACTGTCTATAATAGCCATAGTGGTTAACCAAATCGTGAACTATCTCAACAACCACGAGATACTAGACCCACACCAGTCAGGTTTCTGACAAAAGCACAGTACATGTACTACCTTACTAAGCGTGACTGATGATATAAGACAGGCTATTGATGAGCAAAAACTGACAGTTATAGTATTATTGGAATTCAGGAAAGCATTTGACTCTGTAGACCATGAGTTGCTTCTATCCAAACTTTATCACCTAGGGTTCTACAGTTCTCTGAGATGGATGGGAGCCTAATTTCACGAATGTCAACAACGTGTCGTCAAACGAGGTACCTTTCCTTCATGGCAGTATGTGAAAAGGGTGTACCACAAGGGTCAGTCCTAGCTCCCTTGCTATTTTCTGTCTATATCAAAGACTTAGCTAAACTGCTGACACATTGTAAATGTCACATTAATGTTGATGATGTACAATTGTACATCCATGCAAAACCAACAGACATTTCAAAAGCAATTGAGCAAATTTACATGGATCTAGAGGCCATAAGCAAATGGTCTTCCCAGCATGGACTTACTTTAAACCCCAAAATTCCCAAACCATAACAGTAGCCCACCCATTTCCAGTAATTACCAAACCATGATGTACGACTTTAAAACCAAGCTTTATCCTTATACAAGAGCGTAAAACGTCTCGGAGTGTTCATTGACCAGCACTTCTCATGGACGGATCAGACAATATCTGTGAGTGGGCGAGTTTTTGCAATGCTGGACATATTAAACAATTTCAAATTTACTTTTCCATTCAGTTTAAAGAAGAAACTAGTTGAAACCGTCGTTCTTCCAATATTCAATTATTCTGACGTAGTTTACAAAGACATGAAAACCGAGCTTTGATATAAACTACAATGTGCACAGAATGCCTGCGTAAGATTTATATATAATCTGAAATTTTCAGATCATGTTACCCAGTCTTACGTTGTCTTCGGATGGCTACGCCTTGAAGAGAGATGCAAGCTGCATACCCTGACTTCATTGCACCGAATCCTTACCTTACAGTCCCCATCTTACCTGTATGAACGATTTCATAGCCTTTCTGAACACCATGATAAAAACACCAGAGCGCTGAGCTAGACATTGCTTGCTATTATTAAGTATAAAACGTCAACCTACAACAATTCCTTCACTGTTGTGGCCAGCCGCGAATGGAACTTCCTTCTGCAGGAGGTCAGAGGGATGTCAAATCACGGATGACCTAAAAGTATGTGTTCAAAATACCTCTATGAAATGAGCTCATAGTGTGACAGATTTCTTCTTTCTTGTCTTCTTCTTCTCCTTCTTTTTCTCCTTCTCATCCTGACCTTTCTTCTTTTTCTTCTTGTTCTTCTTCTTATTATATCATTCATCAATAGTGATAGAGCGTATTCAGCTGTGGTTCCCAGCATAGTTAACCTTAACCCAATCCCCATTTTGTAATGTTTTTCACTGGCAATAAAAACACGAAAACTGTAACGTTCGATAGTGTGGTATATTTCTGGAATTGGACATATTAATTGTAAATATTAGGCTTGATATATATTAATAATAAGGCATTATTATTATTATTATTATTATTATTATTATTATTATTATTATTATTATTATTGTTGTTGTTGTTGTTTTTGTTGGTGCAATTCGTTGTATATTAATTTTTTGCAGGTATTATATTATTATACTTACAAAATGTTTATTTATATTGTGTTTTATAGATGATAGCTCAGACAGAAAAATTCAAAAGAAAAAAAAAAAGAAGAGGGTGAAGAATGGTTTAATAAAGAGTGTGAAGGAATGGGGAAGAGGGTGCTGTTAGTGTTAGGAGAGGATAGGAAAAAGGAGGGAGGGCAGAAAGAGAGGTCTTCTGTAAGTTAAGGAAAAATTATAAAAAGAAAATTTGTGAGGCAAGAAAGGCATAGTTGGAGGAACAGACTGAAGCCATAAATATGGAATGTAAGTTGAACAGCATTGAATAAGTGTGGGAAAGGTTTAACAGAATAATTAAGGGTGGAAGGAGCTGAGAGAAAACGAGAATTGAGGAGGTGCAGTGGGTGAGCTGTTTTAGTGAATTACTCGGGGAGGGGGAGGTATGGTCATGTGAGACGGGGGAAGAAGTAATTTGGAGGAATAGGAGAGTAGCAGTTTAAGATCTAGACAAGGAAATTACAAGGGAAGAAACCTTTGGAGTGATAATAATCAGGGGCAGGGCGGCAGGGGGTTGCAATGGGATCAGTAATAAGTTTTGGAAGTTAATTAGCAAAAATGGGACAGTGATAGAGGGCATAGTGAAACTATTTAATAAGATTTTTGATGAGGGGATGTACCCTAAGGATGGGAGACAGGAGTTGTATGTCCAATATATAAGGGAAAGGGTAGCAAAATTGGTATGGATAATTATAGGGGAATATCTCTGTTAGATTCTTTAAGTAAAATTTACTCAGGGGTGTTGGCAAATAGGTTAAGTGAATGGGCCAAAAGAAACAAGGTATTGTCAGATATCCAGGGTAGTTTAGGAGAAAGAAAAGAACAGTTGACAATATAATGATAGTGAAGATGGTTATGGAGAAGTACATGAGCCTGTCAAGAAATAAGGTGTATTTAGCGACAATTGACTTTGAAAAAGTGTTCGATATGGTGAATAGAAAGGCTCTATTAGAGAAATTGTGTAGTTTGGGGGTTTCGGAAAAGATGATCAGGGCAGTAGAAGCGATATATAGGGTGGTCAGTTGCTGTGTAAAAGTTGCAGACGATAGGTTGGGCAGACCCTTAGAGTCTAGGGTGGGTTTAAAGCAAGATGGTAAAGATTGCAAGATCGAGAAGCAAAGGGAAGGCCGCCATAGCATCAGTCAAAATCTTGCTGGGTAAATTTCCGGGAATCAGTTACAAAACTTTGAGGTTAGTTTTAAGAATGGTGGTTTTTGGTAGGGTAATGTATGGTGCAGAAGTATGAGTTGAATGAATAAAAGAGTGGAAATAGGACGGATCATTAGTAATTTTGGAAAGTCGATGATGTGGCTCCCCCAGTGCACAGCTAATGCAGGGGTGGAATTAATGTTTGGGGAAGATTAGGAATTTGAGTGTGTGAAAAGAGTAGTTAGGTATTGGATGACTTTGAAGAGACAAGCACGTGGGAGGGTGTTACAAGCTGCGTATGAGCAACAAAGGAAGAGCATGCATAATAGATGCTGGCTAGTAAAAATTAAGGTATACTTAGAGATGATAGGCTTAGAGTACATGTGGGGGGAGGTGAGGACGATGACAGAAGCGAGGGGACTGAATGTGCTTTTGAGGAGGATTAGAGATATACATAGGCGGAATTTATTGTAAGAAAGTAGATTAAGAAGTTCTCTTAGAGTTTTTAATAAGGTAGAGGAAGTAACGGGGATAAATATTATATACGTTGATAGGTTAAACAGGGGTGGGTTGGTATGGTGGCTGATGGGACTACATAAGAATAAGGGTTCGTTAAAAGGTAGAGATAAGACAGGTTGTATACTATGTGGGGCAGTGAACGACAATTTTCACTTATTAGGTAATTGTAGAGAAACAATTAAGTTAAGAAGTAGTTTATTGAATGCCAAGCATCGGGAACTATTAGGAAAAGAGGATGAGCAGATTATTATAAGGTGAATTATCAAGGAATCTTCTACGTAAATTATCTGGATCAGAATGGGGCAGTCAACCTAAAACTATTTGTGCTTCCGCCATGGCACTATGTTATTCTGCAGCGGAATATGCCTGCCCTGTTTGGTACAATTCATCTCATGCCAGACAGGTAAACATAGCACTTAATGAGACCTGCAGACTTGTTACAGGTTGTCTAAAGTCTACTCCAACTGAAAAATTTTATCGTCTTGCAGGGATAGCACCACCCTGTGTGCGAAGAGAAGTAGCTGCAAATAAGGAAAGGACAAAGGTTAAGCACGAAAGTACTCATCTGCTGCATGGACATGAGCTTCCAGTACAGAGACTGAAATCTAGGAAGAGCTTCCTACGAACATCTCAGGAACATATAGTACCAGCTGAGAAGGCAAGGATACAGCTATGGAAGACAAAGATCCCCCAAGGCTCTGAGCAAATGGCGGTTGAGGAACGTTTGCCACCCGGTTGCAATGAGAGCTGGACAATCTGGAAATCTCTCAATAGGTTGAGATCAGGAGTGGGAAGGTCCAAAGATAATTTGGCAAGATGGGGCTTCATCAATGGCGACAACACCAAGTGTGACTGCGGAGAAGATCAAACCATCCAGCATATGCTTTAGTGTCCACTGTGTCCATCTTTGTGCACGCAAGATGACCCGCATCGAGCTACGAAGAGAGGACTCGAAGTAGCGTTGTATTGGTCCAAGATTATTTAAATGTTACTTGAAATTATTGTAACTGTTTTCTTCTTTGATTTATCTGACATGAGAATAATAATAATCAAGGAATGGAAAGAAGGAGGAGAGTTGAATTGGTATCTATGTGTGATAAAAAAATTCCTATGAGAGAAAGATGAAAGAGGGAGAGTCATATGGGTAATAGGTGTATGTGTAAGAGATGTAAAGTGAGAGGAGTGAATAAGGAGGCAGAATTGGAGTGGAGTTTGAGCCTTTCTTTATTTGGTAAGAATGAAGGTGGTAATGAGTTTGGAGATGTATGGTGGTTGGAGTTTGTATGATGAAATGGTTGGTGGTAAGTGTAATGAAGGTATTTGCAGTGAATTCAACGAGGATGAAGTATAGGTTAGAGAGGATATGGGGTTGTGTGTTTGGAATGATGACGTGTGTTTATGGGAGGCTTGGTTAATAGGATGATGATATTCAGTGGAGGGAGTTTGTTTGGTAAGTTTAGTAGTAAGTGAAGTGCTGGTGATGTGTATATCGTGGAGAAGGTAGAACTCTAGCCTGGAGGTTAAGTATGACCGAGTGATAACAAAGAGCATTGAGTTAGTGGAGTAGGTGAATGGTATGGTAAGTTGGAAATGTAGAGGCTCTCCTGATCGCGATATTGCAGGATAGTATGCAATTGTCATTTGGTGTACTTGAATCCAGAGAGAGTTCGTCAGGGAACAAGGAATGCAAAGTAAGCAGCTGAGTAAACAAGGGCATGTGCAGAGTCTGTAGAAACGCGAAATCAGCGGTTCTTGCAGCAACGATCTGTTGTGGCAGTTACGTGGAGAATACAAGGACAGGGTGGGGCTAGATTAGTCTTAGTTGTGTCAAATTAGTATATAGATTCTCATTTATTCTTCTTCTTCTTTCTTTCTTTCTTTCTTCATTATGCCCATTCCTAGAGCGCGTTTGAACTTGTTAGTTGGTTTGATGGTTTGTGCCTTCTTATCCTCCCAAAATCTCTTCATGAATGCACTGTGTTGCATCTTGCGTTCTGTCGACCACTTCCTACCAGTAGTCTTTTTTGGTTTCTCCCTAAATTTATGATTGGCTACTTTTGTTCTAAAAGCTCCACGATTTTCCATGATGTCGTCTGTGATATTTATTTCTTAAAGTCTTCTCAAACCAAGTTGAAGGGGAACTCGAGAGGGTAAAGCACTATCTATCCCCGACTTAAGGTTGAAGAGTTTATGAAATTTTACATTAGCCAAAAGAAAAATTACATTTTATTGTACCGGGAGATACACCTCAACTCCGCTTATTCAAAAGAAGTGCCTAAACAAGTCTATCTAGTGAACAATACGTGAAACAGCTACGGCATTTAAAGAAGTTTTGTGTTCTTATGTTTACCAACTAAATTTATGTTCATTTTTTTTTTTATATTTTTCTAGTTTTGCAACACTTCTCTCTCATTCTGCCAGTTTTTTAATCTGAACAATCACAATTTTTCTGTAATTATTTTTCAGCCTATCACAGGCTTCTTGTTGGTTTTGAGTGTAACTTTTGATTCTGCCAATAAAATTTAGAGGGTATGTCCAGATTAGTCCAGAACCCTCTAGAACCGTCCCCTCCCATATATAAACAGCGGCCTTTCTGGCTACCTTCTCTCATTGATCATCGTCTTTCTGAGTGTGTGGGTTAAGACAGGAGGCGGGCTTAAACGGTAAGTCGTATCACAAACCGGATGGCACAATCTCTCTTCAATTATGAGTGATCTACAACTTTGGTCCTATGACATTTTGTCGTATCTCTCTCCCTTATACTTTAGATTTGGCCGTATTTCTGGATTGTTCCTAAATTTGGTGATTTTTACAAGTATATTTCATTGCTTGACACACTTATGGGAATGGTAGGATCATCAAGTTAGGTGCACACAATGGCACGATCAGGAGCCATGTGTGGACCAAATTTCATGATTCTAGCTTATACATTAGTGTGCAAAAAGTAATGTAAAACATTAAAAATGCACCCAAATTTCACCCTATTCTAATTTTTGAACTCAATTTACCCCCTAAATATGGAAGATACGAGGTGATCGTTTAGAAACAAACTTGTAGAGCGATACATGAGTTGTCTGATGCCGCAAACCGTTTGTTAATATCATGCACCGTTTAGGAGTTATGAGTCTCGAAGTGGAGGTCTGCACTTTTCAACGTCACGTCAGATCATGTATGGAGAGATGGGAACAGGGGAATGTGAAAATAGGTAGTCATTGTGGAAATAGTGATCAAGAGAAAGAGAAGCAAAGAATGGTATTAGTAATGATTCGGGGATCGTATTTATTATTTTGATTATTGTTATTGTACTGGAGGTACACCCACCATGTTTATTTAAATTAAGCGCCTTCGTTAAGGTCCTCCTTAAAGTAAAGTTTCGAAAGCCTATTACAAGAAGTTTGAACATTTCTGTACAAATGTCTCTACTATAAACTTATGTTGTTCCCTCTGGCGTTAATGTGAACTATGAAAGTTGCAGATAAATTTTGTATGTAAAAGTTTCTTAAACTAGAATGTTCGTATTTATTTTTACATGTTCAAAATATTACAACACTTTTATCTCTCCCCTCCAACTATGATGTAGGCCAATGAAAATTTTTGTACATTTATTTTTCTACCGTTTGAAATTTTCTGGTATTTATTTGTTTATCCAATAGGAATTCGGGGTGTGTCGGGGCTTAGCCCAGAGTTTTCTGGGACTTTCCCATCTACTATAAAAGCTGGCACTTTTTGGACCAAGTTCTCTTATTGATCGCTCCTGTCTAGAGTGTATTTATAAAGGAGACGGGCGCACCTCGTTCATCTTCGAGAGGTCCACCAGTTCAAGGTAATGGCAGATCCTGATTAAAATCTGATAGTCTTCCAGAGCTAGCTCGAGGGGAAGGGTTCAAATCTTTAGTAATGTAACTTCATTTTCTAAAAAAGTGAAGTTCAAACTCTAAATGTAAGTTTCAACCAAGCCGAAAGAACTTAACCGAAATCAGGGAATAGAGAGTGATGTACCCTCTTGTGTTCCCTCTCAACTTGATTGTGAGCTGACTATGATTTTGTAACCTTTTCTGTCTTGTAAATTCTGTAACTAAAACCTTTTCCTGCTTCTAGTTACCCCCTAGTATAGGCTTAGCCTCTGTAAGTAGTATAACTGGATGGTTCGGCAGCCGCAGGGCTGGCGGGATATTTGAATTTTGGCGGGAAATTTGAATTTTAGCGGGAGATTTTAATTTGAATTTTGGCGGGTGATTTGAATTTTGTCGCGAGATTTGAATTTGTAAACAAAGACACGTGCTTTTTGACAGCTGTCATCGACAACAACGCATCGCTAACCTCACTACTGACATCTTAACGGGCCTAAACCTTAGTGGTACCAACTTAACCTCACAAGCGCGAGATTTGAATTAGTAAACAAATCCACGTGCTTTTTGACAGCCACGTGCATTTTGACAGACAACAACGCATCGCTAACCTCAGTACTACCATCTTGACGGGCCTAAACCTAAGTGGTACCAACTTAACCTCACTAGCGCGAGATTTGAATCGGTAAACAAATCCACGTGCTTTTTTTGACAGCTGTCATCCGCCATCTTTAATCAAGAGAGCACCGTGCTGCCCCCAATGCAGACAACAACGTATCGCAAACCTCAGTGCAGCCATCTTGACGGGCCTAAACCTTAGTGCTGCCAACTTAACCTTACTATTAGGAGATTTGAATCGGTAAACAAAGCCATGTGCTTTTTTTGGCAGCTGTCATCCACCATCTTTAATCCAGAGAGCATCGTGCTGCCCTCTTTATAGTAGTAGCTGCAAATTCGTCAGCTTTCATCCGCCATCTTTAATCTACAGAGTACCGTGCCGCCCTCTTTATGGTACGTGCTAGCGGGCAATTTGAAAAGTTCCGCCATCTTTTATCCGCACCTTGCTGCACTCTTTAGCTAGATGCCCTTGAAATGTGGTGGCGGTAAATTGGTAAATTATACATTCTCTTGTTGGGAAACAACTTCTGCGTGCTTTTCAGCTGTCACCTACCATCTTTAATCCAGAGAGCACCGTGCTGCCCTCTTTGTGGTGGCGGTAAATTCCACGTTCTCTTGTTTGGAAACAAAGCCACTTGCTTCTTGACAGCTGTCATCCGCCATCTTTAATCCAGAGAGCACCGTGCTGCCCTCTTTGTGGTGGCGGTAAATTCCACGTTCTCTTGTTTGGAAACAAAGCCACATGCTTTTTTGACAGCTGTCATCCGCCATCTTTAATCCAGAGAGCACCGTGCTGCCTTCTTGCGTCAGCTGTTACTTGCTATCTTTAAACTACAGAGCACCATGCTGCCCTCTGTAGTAGCGGGTAATTTGAAAAGTTCTGCCAGCTATCATCCGCCATCTTTAATCTAGAAAGCACCGTGCTGCCATCTTTGTGGTGGTGGTGGTGGTGGTGGCAAATTCCACGTGCTCTTGTTTGGAAACAAACTCACGTGCTTTTTTGACAGCTGTCATCCGCCATCTTTAATCTACAGAGCGCCGCGCTGCACTCTGTGGTGGCGGACAATTAGAAAAGCTGCCATCTTTAATCAAGAGAGCATCGTGTTGACATCTTTATTCTCTGACATGTGGTAGCGGCAAATTCCACATCCGTGCTGCGCTCTTGATCGTAGTAGCGGACAATTTAAAAAGAACATGTCAAGGAATATATGTAAACTTTGATCATGATGATAATTGTACCGGTTGGTACACCTCTACGCCGCACATTTGAATTTTCTGCCCTAAGGTATCCCTACTGGAGAAACCCTGAACTTTAACAACTGAACCAACTCTACGGTTTATCAGAAGATGTCACTGTGTTAATTTCGAATTGTTTTTGTTCAATAATGATCAAGTAGTGTGGACATTCTCTAACAGATGTCTCTACCAAAAACTATGATAATGCACTCTGGTGTGAAGCAATGAACCATCTTGGAGAAATTTTGTATTCATAAGTTTTGTCTTTATGAACTTTTGTTCTGTGATTTGAGGGTTGGCAATATTAGGCCTTCTTTCCGCCTGTTTTGAAATAACCAATCCTAAATTTCGGTAATTAATTTTCCACCAATAAGGTGTTTCTTCTTCGATTTGTGTGTAACGGTGTACTGTAGCCAATAAAAATTTGGGGGTGTGTCATTTTTTCATGAAAGGTCTCGAATTTTCCACGAGGGTATAAAACTGCTGATTTTCTTGTCTCCGGGCCACTTGTATAACATCTTGCTCTGTTTGTGAATATGTAGCAGGGAGCGGGAAGCGCCTCGTTCTTCTGGCAGCAGCTCTTCAACAAGGTAATGGCCGTTTAACAACTTTATTTCTTGCTAGCTCAGCAGTTTAACCCGCGGGGCAGGTTCAAAACCTTTAATACGTAAACCATAACTTAAAACATGTAATCCTTCCTATCTTGTAATACTTCATTTATCTTGAACTGTAAATCGGGGATAGAGAGTGCTTTACCCTCTCGAGCTCCCCTTCATTTCTGGCGTTGAGGTGACTACGTTTTCGTAACTGACCTTCTGTACTGTCTTAAAATTCTCATGTACGAGTCACCTCCATAGCCTGGGATTAGCCCCTGTGTAATCGGCCTAGCGCCACTTAGGTTTTAAAACGTATATTAAGGAGTGCAAGTAAACGCCTCCAGTCCTCATGTACTTTGGGCCAGTAAATTAACCTGTTGTTTTTCTTCATGAGAAGGCCCTGTAGGTTGGGTACAAGATACCCTGGTTTCTTTGTAAGTGTGCCTCGAGGGCAGTTAAAAGTAAAGTTTGTTGTGGCCTTTAATAGGCTTGAAAATTTGAGAACGGGGCAGCTCTTTATTTGTGGTAAAAGTGCCTCTAGGAGGTCTGATTTGGTTTTTTGGAGCTAATGCTCCTTGTGTGAAGGGGTTTTCTGTCCTTTGAATAAAATAGGTAAATAGCTCAAGGAATGTAAACTGGGGCTTGAAGCCCACAACGTGTAAAGATCCCTGTACTGGTGTTTGAGTTTGGAAAATCATATTTGTACCTGATTTCTCATTGTGATTTCACCTAGTGAAAATTTGTTAAACTGTGGCTTTCCTGGTCTTGGACCTTATTGTTGCTTATTGATTGACCTGTTGTTACTGGTTGAAGTTTAAAAGCTCCTTGTTATATCTTGTTAAGTTTTGAAAATATAACTTTTATTGAAATTTTAATTCATCTTTCGGACTTGTAGTTAGACCCATTCCAGCCCGCACCTTCTTTCTCCTCTGCTGTTCCACAGATACCTCGTAACAATAATGATGATGATTGTTATTTAAAGGGGCCTAACATCTAAGGGCGTAAAGTTGTATAGTATGATTTGAAGTAATTCCACATGTTGTATATGAGTTGAATTTGTTTTTGAATACATAAGATGATATGAGTAAAATTTTGTAAATGATATAAACTCTGCCTTTAATAGAAAAAATTCAGTGTAAATTGTATAAAACTGTATTTTATGAAATTGTCTTCTTCTCTGTTCATTTAATATTCAGTGCTTGATAATAATGCTTTTTTGTGTACCATTTGCCACCATTGTAGACGCCTCTCTTGCATTGAAGTGATTTTTTATTGTTCCTTTCCGTTCTTTTATTTTAAAATGGGATATAAATTAATTATACTCTACTTGTGCCAGTTTGTTATTTATTTTCTCAGCTGTTTCTTGTTTAGGCCTATATGTTTTATTCCCTTACTTCTTTATTCTACTTTTCTTATTCCTTACTTACAGCCTTCCGAAGGTATTAAGGAGGAAATATTCATAGCAGAACATACTGATGATCAGCTGTTGCCATACATCAAAGAAGAAACAAAGTACGTACACCACAAATCCCATAAAATATGGAGTATGTTGTACCTATTGTACCAGTTGTGTTCAGTAGTGGTTGGTTTATCTCCAGAATGTGGCCATTTTTATCAGTTTAATCCCTTCGTTACGAGTTTATATTTAAACACTAATATCTTAAAATTCTATTAGCTCGAATTATTTAAGATATTTAGGAATTTTAAGATCATATTTAATATTCTGTCATGTACTTTTTTGACTATATATCTACAAGAGGAATCTCTTGTAAAGCTAGATAATTTTGAAGTGTATTTGTTTACAATACCTTGAAGCAACAATGAAAAATGTGTTCTTTCTTTCACTGTCACTGCATCATGTGTTCATCACATCCTTATCATCTGAATTGCCATCTGCAACTATTACCTTCAGATATTCTAAGTAATTTTCTACATTCATACAGTGACACACAGAAAAATCCATGTTTGTAGGTTATAAACTAAATCTACAAATTCAAAATTGTTAAGTTTCCTGTACATTGTGAAGAATATACAGTAATAATTTCAAACTAACTCAATTAGGTTAATTAATCAATATAATAATGACCGTGTTCAATAGTGCAGCAAGGGAAGGAATGTTATTTATCAATTATTTATTTTGCTAGATTAATTTTTCATGAACTTTTCTGTCCTTTTGTGTGTTAAATCAGATTCCTCTATTTGTGGACACCAAAGCAGATAATGTGTTATAGAAATGAAATGTTCAGATCATTAGTGATACATACTAGATATCATAGTTTTCAAATAAGTCTTCCACATTTTTCTAAGCATAAAAGAAATTGTGGTATTGAATTTATGTTTATTCGAGTGTTGCCATCACACTTGCTGATTGTCGCCAGTTCCCACTTTTACCGGGTGAGTGGCCGTGCGATTAGACGCGCGTGGCTGTGAGCTTGCATCCGGGAGATAGTGGGTTCGAATCCCACTGTTGGCAGCCCTGAATATGGTTTTCTGTGGTTTTCCATTTTTACACCAGGCAAATGCTTTGGCTGTACCTTAATTCGGGCCACAGCCGCTTCCTTCCAACTCTTAGGCCTTTCCTCTCCCATCGTCGCCATAAGACCTATCTGTGTCGGTGCGACATATAGTCACTAGCAAAAACAGTAGTAGCACTTCCCACTGTGTGTTGATTGCAAACACATTTGCACAATTAGTATAAGATAATAAAATGGACAGCTGTACGTGAAGCTATAAATTAGTGCATTTTGCCTAAAAAATCAGAATTCTTCAAGTAAGTGAATTTATTATCTTGTAAAAGTAGGTAACTAATAATGTAATGATATAATATTATTTGGGAATTGTAATTTTTATCACTGACGTTACAAAGTGGCAGAAGTGTATATCCTGTTTTCAAACATTTAATGCAGAAGAGTTTCTTGAACTGCAGGTGTGCCATTGGACTATTTGCTAATTAACTTTTTGCTCTCACACCTTTGTTGATTACTGTGTGAAACAATCTTTGATAATCCGTGGGAAATGATTGTAAAATCTCGGAATGGTTCTCTTAACTGAACCCCTGTATCTGCAGTTCCTGCAATGGCTAGTCATAGCCAAAGGTTTGACTTCAAAGCAGATTAGTGATGTAAACTACTAATTCTGGAAGGTTTGTTTGATTTTGTGGGTGGCTAGAGTCTTCTCGACTGTTATGTGATGCATTGACTATACATTCACAACTTGTGGCAGGAAATATTCATATCAGCCCTCAGAACTACGCAGTACCAGCTTACACTCTCTCATTACTCAGGGTAGAGCCATGCACACAACTGAAGATGCCCAATTACGTCAACTCTTCGAGGTTCAAATTCTGATGTATCTTTGTAATTCTTCTTAGCCTACTTTAGAGAGCAGTCTTCTATTATTACCACCAATATAAACATTGCTTACGAATACTTTTCGCACACAAAATGGATATTTCTATTTTGGGATGGAGTTTAAATTAGCTTTCTTCTTCCTAAACATATATTGTGCTCTCTAAAAAGCAGCAAAGTGACTAGCCTTTCGTGTGTATTCTTGTTCCTTGTTATATAAGGCAGGGGACAGTCCATTGTCTACATAGGTTAGTCTATTGTATGTCATAGATTTTAGATTTTGAATGAATCAGTTGACTAGATCTTATCTACAGCTTCCTGCTTTGTTTTATATCTCACCTCAGGTGCATGTTATCCTGACTCTCATTTCACCAGTCTACAAATATCATTCAGCAACTTAAATTACTTCTTTTAAAATGTCTGAAAGGTTTGCTATGTCACTTTGGTATTGAATTACGTAAGAACAGGTTATAAGATTCATAACATTTCTTAATTACTGACCTGTGGAAAGACACATATTTCTGAGCTTACCAGTTAGTAATGTGATTACCTTCCATTTGTGGAGAGACACATGATCTTGATCTAACCAGTTCATGATGCTGTTTCCTTTGACTTGTAGAGTGTTGAGTGTCACATGGCCCTGAGTAACCACTTTGTGCCACTCCTCCATGGTCTGCATATTTATAGTCATGATCAGAGTGAAAATAATAAATTGGTTATTATGATCGTCTGCTATCTATGGTGTATGTAAGCAGAAATACAGTATGTATGGAAAATTTCCATTCTGGCTAGAATACACCTACGGACTCCCCTCTTGTTGGTAATAATAAAGTTTCAACGGATATTCAAACTGTCACTCCCGAATAACACAGATAATCCTCATATATTTATTTTGTTGCGTTGTGAATTTTTTTATAATGCATTTATAGGAGCCACTTAAACAAGAAATCCTTAAGCGTTCTGTCATTCAAACACTATTTTGTGAAAATAAATATTTATAGATATAGGACATACGCTTTATGTGATGAATTCGACCACACTAAGTTAAATGATAGGATGTGTAAAATATCCTTTGTATCCCATTTTTATAACAAATTATTCATCAATCTGCTTCTTGTTATTCTGCTTCTTTAGTGTTGGTACTGCCTGGTGTCAGGGTCCGGTGTTGTGATTCATTGTCTCCAGTCGGGCCATTTCTGTATGTAGTTTCACAGCTTTCAGATCGTTGTCACTTTATCTGTCCTATGCCCTCTTGTTCATCCCTTGAGCCTCTTTTCACCAACTTTCTGTGTATAGGTTGACCATCCCAATATATCGTCCTCTGCACGCAACACATGCCCATACCAGCGCACACGCCTTTCCTTAATTTTCTTCTGTATCAGTGCAAAGTCAAAACGTTTGCTAATAACAGAATTTGAAATATGACCCAATCTAGTTGTGCCAGCCTTCCACCTAATGGCTACTCGTGCTACATCCTCACCGTGAACATGCATGGTTCCAACGTTTCGATGATGTAATGTCATCTTTTGGTTGAACCGCCGGGCATATTGCGCTAGTCAATTGTTCCAGTCTTCTGTTTGGCGCTTATTCTCTGCACCCAAAATGATATCATTTTCATATAGAAGTGTCCATGGTATTGGAATTTGCAGGTGTGATGTAATGGTGTCCATCACAAGAATGAACAGCAGTGGTGATTAGGCAGGGCTTAGGTGGACTTCTACAGTTACGCGGAAGTCGTCAGACGCTCCTGTGGCAGCTTAATCATACCTTCTTGTTTCTTCGTAAAAAAATTATACCCTCTGAACAAAGTGCTCTCGAATACCGTGTTCTTGTAGCGCTGACTGCTTAGGTAATGAGGTAAACGATGGAAGACCTTCTCAGGATCCAGAAATTCGTGATGAAGTCCTACAGCGTGGGTTGCTTCTGTTGCGCCACAATTTTACACAAATCTAGCTTGGCTTGCTGTATGTATGGCGAAATTGCTCAACCTTTTGGTGAAGATTTGTTCGAAATTTGTCATTGCGTGGCTTAGATGTATGATCGGGTGGTAATTAGAAAATCCGACAGGGCTTCCCTTATTTTTGAATGGATACTTTGTTGCCAATCTGTTGATTTTTGAACTTCCTTGATGATCTCGTTGAAAAGATTCCTTTAGCCACACTGCTGCATCCTCCCATTGAGAGAAACAAAACTCTGCCGGAAGATAATCCGGACAGATGGCTTCCCCTGGTTTCGTTTCCTTCAGTATAGTCTGGACATCAGTGACGTCAATTCCCTACATTAGACCTTCAACAGCGGAGGTGCTTAGGATTGCTAGATACGGAAATTCCAAGATTAAAATTAAGTAGTTTCGCCCGTGTACCTGCACTTCCCGCCAGTCCAGTAGCAAATCGTCTCTTTCCTTATTCGTGCTGTAAAAACGTTGGACATCTTCCGGTTTGCGATGCCTAGATTTGACTAGCCGTTATATATTTCGCTCGTTTTCGCGCGCGTCGAGTTTCACATACAGACCTGCTTACCGGTTTGCTTTTGTTAAAGCGACGACATCCTCCACTTTAGTAGTGGTCGTTTTTAGGCGTTCCAATGAGCAAGAAACTCGTGGTACAGCTGTTTCCTCAACCGTACTGCATACTTAACATCGTCATTCCGATGCTGCGTGTCGTAGTTGTCGTCGCCCTGATTTAGTTGTTCCAAGATTAGAGCGTGCGGTGTATTTCAGTTAATCCGGCTCGCTTCAACTATGGTGATTTGTGGCACTGTAACTTTTGCAACAACGTTGGCCTCCTTCTTCAGGCGCCACCATTTGATCCCATTTGGTCCATATCCTGCGAAGTATTGGGCTCTTGGTGAGGTTATCCGCAGCTTGCTAATGACTGGTCGATGTTGCATGCAGTGTCTTTGTAAGGAACAATTGTTGTCTCTAGAACTTTTTTAGATTCCTTCGTCTCACGAGGATGTAGTCAAAGTTAGTTGGATGAGAGCCACTGTAGTACGCGCCTAGGTGAATATCACGCTTTTTGAACCGTGTATTAGCGTTGATCAGTTTCTGCATAATCGGGAAATTGTTGGCCATCGTTCTCATGTCCATATCTATGTCCGCCATGGACTGTGTGTTCTTCTTTCCGTCGTCCGACATGTCCATTCATATCACCAGCAACGAAAAGATAGTCTGCGGTCTTCTCGTCAGGCAGTGCCCAGAAGGCATCTTTGGTTTCTGTGCCCTGGCCTGTTCTAGAGCGTTCCACTGAAAAATTAGAATCTCCTCTCCCCCATGTAGACGAGTTACATCAAGCGATTCTCATACTTTTGCACGTCGGAGGCTGAACGGTCAATTTTGCTTATATAACAATGCCAGCACCATTAGTTGTTAGTTAGTAACCGCACCCCATTTCGCATCACGTTTCTCCACTCCATCTTTTTCCTGCACCTCACAGGTGCCTATATGCCTTCTCTCAAGTTCTCTGGCTAATTTGCTACTTCAACCAGACATAGTTCAGTGATGCGATACAGAATGGGGTACTCGCTTCCTTAACTGTCACAGCCCGTGCGACGTAAATGAGAATGAGCCCTGCCAACGCGCGTCCCTTCCAGGGGACGCCCTAACCTTGATTCCGATTCCATGAGACATATTTTTGAAATCATGTGATGGTATTATTTTACATCTGGTTTGTCTTGAAGCATTTCAGAGCTCATGACAGCGGGTAGTTACACCACTCCGGACATGGGGAACACACTCCTTTTGCACCCACTCCTCTAGAGAAGAAACGCTACCGTCCTTTCTGCAATAACATCCAGAAAGGTAGAGTACCTCTTCTGCCAATTGCTTCGTAGCAAACGACTCAGTCTCCGTCAAGGTAACCATTAAGGTATTTATGCGTGTTTGATCCGCGAGAGCTATTATGTTTCGCTCAAGTCTGCCGGCAGGCCAGTGGGGAACCTATATCTATCACCTGGGATGCACCACTTGTTACAGCAATGGAGCTTGTTCGTGAAGAATAGTTACTAATTGTGAACCTGATAAATCACTGTCACGAAAATCACATAATCACGTAAAGAAGAACCTTGTGTGATTATCAAGAGGTGTAGCCTGTCGTATCTGGAATCAATGTCCCCTTTTATTTGTCCACTTATTTTCTCCTAAGAGTGCAGTAACAACACGTGGTCGAGCCTCCCACTACTTTGCTTGTGAGGAAGTCAGGCATTTGACTGGGCCATGCGAATTCAGTGCATACAACATAAATTAAGAAGTGCCACTTCATGTTATGATGTATTGTGGCCTGCGTGATCAACTTTTCTCCGTGTGCCTGATCTCACCTTTAACAAGGGAATTTTTATTTCTCGCTCTTGTTTCATAGAATGTAGAGAACCCCTCTACGCTGGGGAGATAGGCACAGACTTGGATGCTATCCAACGACGTTGTCTTTCCACTATAAATAATCACTTTGTCCGTGATCTTTTGAAATAAAAGGAATCTCATTCCTTCTTTTACGTAGCAGCAATATCCATTACAGTGAATTTCAACGTTCTGTCATCTCGAATTTTGGCTCAATCCTTGATTTTCATGCTCCTTCTTACTGTAAAGGAGCAATATTAGAATATTCAAGGACATGATAGATTACATTTGTGTTCAAATTCAGGTTATCAGGGCATTGTAATAAAACATTATTACCAAAGCCATATTCTTTGTTGCCTTCATGATGTCCATGACATCCGTATATGGAGGAGAAAAGAAAGCATTGGTGCTAGGGAAAGAGCCATCATCTGCTTCCTATATTTCAGCTTTCCCAGAGTTTCATCAGGAGTCATGGTTTCCATGTTGCGTACGGCCTCTGTTAAAGACAACTATTAACACATAAGACCGATGTAATACATGGTAGTAAGTATGAACATCCTTTCCTATATGTATCTCCTCTCTGTTTGATTGCACATCAAAGCTATGTAATTAGAAATAACCACACTGTGACGTAATAGATTGCTACACTGATATGACAACAATCTACAAGTACAATATGTATGTTTGCGTGTCAGTAAGTAACATTCATAAAAGATTAGTCATGGTTTAGCAGATTTTGCTGACTGTCGACAAACAAAGTTCTGAACTTTATTAATGTCTACAACACTGGCATGCACTGAAACAACCTCAACAACAAGGGCTTTTACAAAAAATATTACTTGCCTGCTACAAGACGCAGAGTGATTGAACGAGATCAAACTCCAAAGCATATGCCGTCCCTTATGTAGGACAACAGATATATTCTGATTTCAATAGATAAATGTGTGCCGAATTAAGGAGCTTGAAGCTTGATCACTTCTAATGCATTCTTTAAATGAGGTTCGCTATAAGCTCGTACATTCCGAAATCGTCCGATTTTTTGCGCTTGAAATCCTGATTTGAGAGAAAAGACACAACACATCATCGTAACACTGAGAGCTTTTAAAATTTAAGGCTACACTCTGAATTTTACCTCAGATGATGTTTACCCTCAGGAATGTGGTATTCATGAGTAACGGTCTCTCTAGATGGGATATCAGTGAGTGGAATGTTCAGTAGCAATTCCTTTGTGCGAGTGTTGTAGTGGAGTTGGCTGATGAACTCTTGGTCATATGGTTTTAATTTGTCCCTTTAGATCGAGACCCGAGGTGAGCAACGCAGATCGTCAAATTCCAGATGGCGGAACACGCTGTATTAGGTGCATTGTTTGCGGTAAAGTCCTGGCGGGGAAGTTTGGCCACTTGCGACATCTGAAGAGACACAAAGTTGATCGTCCCTTCAATTGCGATCAATGTGGGAAGCTCTTCGGCAGCGGAAGCAGCATGGCGGAACACCTCAGGATCCACCCGCACGTAGTGTGCGAAACTTGTCATAAAACCTCTACAAGGAGGAACATGCTGACAGATCACATGAGTTTACATACAAGTGGGATAGCAAACGATTTAATGAATTCGTGGTACTTAAGCAACCAGATGCGATCTCATACAGGCGGGAAGTTACATTGCTGTAGTATCTGTGGTAAGCTCTTCACCGATAGCAGTGGACTCTCCAAACATATGCGGATTCACGCAGGCGTAAAGCCGTACTGTTGCGATATCTGTGGAAAATCCTTCAGAACCAAAGGCAGCCTAGCAGTTCACATCCGGACTCATACAGGTGACAAGCCATATTGGTGCAATGTGTGTGGGAAATCGTTCAGGCAGAATTTCATTCTAAAATGTCATATGCGCACTCATACACGCGAGAAACCATACTGTTGCAATATCTGTTGTAAATTCTTTAGCCGGAAAGATAATCTAACAGATCACATGCGTACTCACACAGGCGAGAAGTCAAACTTCTGCAATCTCTGTGGCAAATCATTCAGCCACAAATCGGTTCTTAAGTATCATATGCGGACTCACTCATGCGTGAAGCCATACTGCTGCCATGTCTGTGGCAAATTCTTCAGCCGGGAACACCATCTGAAAGATCACATGAGGACCCACACAGGCGAGAAACCAAACTGCTGCGATGTCTGTGGCAGGTCATTCAGTAGGAAATCCCACCTAAGACGTCACGTGCAAACTCACAAGGTGGCTAGCCTTTCTGCTGCAATGTCTGTGGCAAATCCTTCAACCAGAAAGTAGGTGTAACAGATCATATGCGAACTAACACAGACATAAGACTTACAAATGCAATGTCTCTGGCAACTCCTTCAGCCAGTGAACTATACACCACACATAAAAGAAACCATACTGTTGCAATGTCTGTTGTGGAAAGTCCGTCATCTTTCAGGCAATAAGCCAAACTTCTGAAATGTATCTGGCAAGTCATTCAGCAGGAAATACCATGTAGTTCGTCACGTGCGAACTTAGACCGGCGATAAGCCACACTGCAGGAATGTCTGTGGCAAATCCCTCATCCAAAAAGGCAACCTAGAACGTCATATGCGAACTCACACAGGCGAGTAGCTACACCGTTGCAGTATTTGTATTAAGCACTTCTCCAGGAGAAATGCACTCTCAAAACAAATGCAGGTACGTACAGACGGGAAGCCTTACTGCTGAAATGTCCGTGGCAAATCTTTTTCCAGGAAGTCTATCCAACAGTTCACATCCGTATGTACGCAGGTGTCAAGGCACACAAGTGCTCAGTAATGCGATAAATATTCAGAGAATAATGTAACATAACGGCGCACATGTGAACACAGGATAGATGCCTCACTGCACCTTGTTTTGTGGCAAATCGTACGCGCTCAGCACCCCGCTGTCGGCGCACTGGCGTCACTTCACGCCTGGATGAAGCCGCACGAGATTAAATAATAATGTTATTTTGCATTTCGTCCCACTCACTACTGCACGAGAGTTCGGAGTTCCACAACGCTGTCGGCGCACGAGCGTCACTTAACGCCTGGATGAAGCCGCATGAGATTAAATAATGTTATTTTGCTTTACGTCCCACTCATTACTGCACGAGAGTTCGGAGTTCCACAATATATTCTCCAATTCTGGAGATTTAGCCAGGTACATGCGAGCGCACACAGAAGAGGAACTATAAGTTCGTCAGCCAGAACGGCACCTCTTCGACACACCACACGGTGTACACCGGAGAGCTATCGTTCCCTCTGTCCCATTTTCTCTGAGATACAATTTTCAGGTAACAAAATGCCAGGCCGTGTGCGAAAGAAGCAAAGGACATTTCATGACTTATCTCCACATCAATCACAGGTATATGACACCCTCTTGTTTTCAGCCATGGACGAACGTTTTTCTGTTTTGTGACTTCAGTTGAATGGTGCTCAGTAACACTCATTGAACAGCTGTCCAGATGAGAGGGGGAAAAGTAATGCGGATGAACACAGAAGAATCATATGACAAAGACAAGTGGTAAAAGACTAGAAGGGGCCGATGACCTAGATGTTAGGCCCCTTAAAACAACAAGCATCATCAAAATATATATGGGATTATATAGAGCCTATACAGGAGAAGAAGCATGGGGAGATATCCGTGAGAGGCTTCGGTTGGAAAATAATTATATTGGTAGAACTGACCACAAGTACAAAATTAGAAGGAATTTTAGCAGAAGCGATTGGGGTAAATTTTCTTTCATTGGGAAGGGCGTGAAGGAGTGGAACAGTTTACCAGGGGTAGTGTTTGATCCTTTTCCAAAATCTGTACAGATATTCAAGAAGAGAATAAACAACAACAGAGATAATAAATTAAATGTTAGAGGGCATTCGACCAGTGCAGGATATTGTAAATAATAAATGTGTGTGATTAAATTAATTTCATCCCCTGGTCTAAGTTGTTTGGACAGCCCAAGTAGGGGACTGCCTGTAGGGGTGAAGTACAGTGGGGACTTCGAGGGCCCTGGGACCGCTACGGTAGCTGTGAAGGCCCTTCAGGAACTCTGAAAAGTGGTGGCAAAAGGGGCTCTGGTTAAGACGCAGCAGGTCGTTATGCTACTTAGGTTCCAAAATGGGTAAAATATAAATATGTAAATAAATTCAATGTTAATTTTAATCTTATACCAGTTGTATAGTATTATTAGAAGTAATTTCACATACCGTACTGTATATGAGTTGACTATGTTTATAAGATATTATAAGTAGAATTTTGTAAACAATATAAATTTATTAAGGATGATGTGTGTGTTTAATAGAAAAAATTATTAGCGTAAATTGTATAATATTGTATTCTAGGAAAATTTTCTTCGTCTCCTGTTAATTTAAAATTTAGTGCTTGACAATAATGTATTTTAGTGTACCATTTGCCACCGAGGTAGACACCTCATTTGCAAATAAAGAGATTTTGATTTGATTTGATTTGACTTGAAAAGATTAGAAGCACAGGAAAAAAGTATTCAAACGCTTGAATAAACAATTTTAGGGAATACGTAAGTGCCGAATTAATCGTAATAGGGTTGCAACTGAAGATATGTTGCTGAAGACTCAGCACGCCTGTGTTCCTCTTCCTACATGTCTCTAGTGTGTTCCTTTAATTATGAGTAGACCATTAGCTCTCCAGTGTACTTGCTTCCTCGGCTTTTGTACGATAATATTGTGTCTGTCAATCATTTCTGAATGCAAATTGAAACTTCAACTTCAGTGCCCGTTGCTATTCATGAAGATCACGTAGTTCTCGAAGAGGCGGCTGTAAGTAAGGATTCATATATCGACAGATGCATTATAATCGCGCTTAAGTTTCTCCATTTTTGGGCAGAGAATCGTCCACTTGCTTTCTCTATTGAAACGTCAAATAAGTCACTAAAAATCTCTTATACTGAACGTTGCAACTGTTGAAGACACATACTGAGTACTGAACCCTTTTCGTCATGTCAAACTTATACTTGCCTCTTCCAGATCTTCAGCTGAAATTGTTAACTCTTGTGTCTCACGGGGTGTCAATGGCTCTTCGTCATTTCCAGGTAAATCTATCGGGTATAAGGAAGGCCTACTTACCTAAATTAATAGCGTACATAATCTCACGATGTTTATTCCATGAAGAAAAATGAAATATGGTGGAGGATGTGCTTACAGATATGGCAATAAACAGGGGTCTGTGTTCAATGCTGCGGCTGGACGATTCCAGGATGTAATTAATATCCACCACAAAAGAAATCCTGAAGTGCTATTTACGGAAAACCATTTTGTGGTTTACTAGAAAACAATATGAGATTCAATTTGCTCGGCTTCATAAACAACTGTGCGTTACGCTTCCGATTTCTCGATCGTCTAAATATCAGGAAGTGATATCCGGATAAGTTTTTAAATTGAGGCTGTCCACTAACTGACCATCAGCATAGGACGAGTTACCTGGACCCTCAATTGAATCTAAGTAACCTCCAATTCACTTTACTGAGCTATCTTTGGCATACAATGAAATTAATGTTTAAGGTTAAGGAAACTTGCCTAATGACCAAAGTGACCCCTCATTGAAGTTAATTGAATGTGGCTGATAACCAAAGTAACATTTCACTGAAGTTAATTGAACGTGCCTTATGACGGAAGTGACCCTCCAAAACAAGAGGACTTCAAGTGAATATGAATTAAGCGTAATATTACACAACGTAAAATAGTATTTATATTAAATGAATGAAGTTATTTCACGAACCGAAACAACAGGTTGAAGTCGGTGATTGGAATAAATCCATGAAAACCTGTGAAAAGAGATCCTGTGCTACTACAATTTTATCCATGCTATAATTTTCTTATAATGTTGAATGAACCCCCAAAATAAACTCAATGCATGGGAAACCTTAAATACTATTGGTTACGGATTTCAACTACACCCCACCTATATAGTCCTACTAAAATATAAACACGCAAAATATTGCTACTCCTGTATGAACAACATGGCCATAAATCATGGTTATCCCATGGATCAATAGCAGAGTGCTACTACACCTAATGGAATATCATGTGGTACTGACTTTTTGTGTCAAACTAGAATACTCACCTCTCATCTAGGAGCAGTTGGCTAGATACATTTTTTCACGGTCCTAGCATGGCCGAGCCAGCCCAAGAATTCCTTGGATGCCCTTCAACCACCGTCCTACATTTCCACTGGAGGACACGTCATCAACAATCCTTAACACCTACCTGCACTACGAACATATCAAGAAATGGTAATCCTAAATACCTAAGGACAACCTTCTGACACCAAAATAATTATTTAAATGCTCAGTTGGAATACAGATTATAACTGTGTTATGGAAACATCCAAATTGGAATATGAACACCTGTTAACTCGTCAAACAGGTTTGTACCTTCCGCTCTCCACTGGCTTACAAGTGCTTGCCACGAACGAACTTTTACTACAGCACGAATTTACCTCGAAGTCCTTGCATTATCAGACAGTTTATCGGTCAACATTATTGCCATCATGAATGAACTGAAGTCTAATGGGATCTGTGGAATATGATATGCGTGTCACAGGTATTGGCGGAGTTATTAGATTAAAAAGGATCTTTCTGTATATGGGATCCTATTCAATGTTCAAACCATGGACCTTACCATATCTCAATACATTCTGTCCTGGCGACTTTCCCTCGGGCCTTTTTACAAAGAAACCTTGGCATTATCTACACTATTACGTCTGGAATAACTACTAGGAACATGTCTCACCGAGTCACATGGTTTCATAACTACATGAACAAGTAGAACATATCTACCACCGAGAGTTACAGAGAGTTACGAAATTTATCACTTCATTCGGAAATACAATACTCCAGACGGATGTGACACTGACTTCCACATCGACCCGAAATCTCATTAGACCGAGCTCCGTGCTATCACCTGACAAATTTATTGCAGACTGACCTTTCAAACAACAAAGCATACCACACGAATAGTAACTATTACTCATTCCATAATTCATTAATTATGGGATAATTATTGTAAATATTATTATTTTAGTGATGTATACATCTGCCAAATAAATAAATAAAAATAAATATTATAATTATTGACATCTACAAATTACAGGTTGACCAAAATTTTCAAATTTTCATACACAACTGATTCTACGTCTGTGGACATGAAATCTCGCAAATTAACATACTTAAAATTCCTCTAAATTTCATGGCTCTACTACAAAAATTTCCTCATTATGTCTGAACAAATTCGATGAGAAATCCATTAAATTTAACGTCCCATCCTGAAGGAAAATATGACAAAATTTCCAGTTATAGTATAGTGAAACCTCTAACACACGCAACCATCGTGAGTTTCGCCTCGTGTCTTCTCAGCACAAAAATTGATAGTAGAAAATGTGATAAAGTTCCAGTAATATAATACAAGGTCAAATCAGCCCAACACGTAGCAGAATTCCGTGGACTACGTTGTAGATGTTACTGGAATACACAGACCTTATTTAACTCTTATCATCTCCCATTTTCTGCTTATCGTTATCCGTGTGTAAGGATTTACTGGTTTAATTTACGCAAGTTTGCAAACTAATGTTTTGCAATTTGATAATTTTATTTTATATTTATTTTCGACTTAATTATAAGAATCTGAAAGATGACACAGAATGTATACCCTCGCAATTTTCCCCACACGCCAATACTATGCATTCAGGAAACTCACCAAGACTAGAATCTTCGCCGTCCAATAATCAAGGGCATGCGTTTAGTGGTTGAACACACTCAGTGCTATCCAACATCCAGATCCTCTCTCGTGATGGCATTGAAACTCTCACAGTAGAGCTCAATTAATAAGCCACTAGCTACTGTATTGAGATTTGTGGAGCTTTGCAGCATCAATATGTGAATTTTGGGGTTGGCGATTTCAACAGTCATGATACAACTTGGGGCTACCCAGGTAAAACAAACGCGGAGAGGCTGGGGTACAATAGGAAGATACGTGTGATTTAATTATACTGCATGATAACAAACTTCCAGCATCATTCAACAGTGTGAGATGGAGGCATGGATATAATCCAGATATTAACTTATAGTATCTGCGTAAGCAATCGCATATCTCAGTTATCAGCGAAATCAGTCGGGCAAGGCATCAGTCATCGTCTCTTTATATGCCAGATATATGCTGCGATCTGACCGCAGACAGTTCCTTTTCATACATACATCTTCATTACAGACTAATATTGCTTTCAGCGTTCAGTCTGCGAATCCCTGTGAATTTACTAAACGCCACTACAATCCTCTGTTTGGAACTAGTTCTGTAGCCTCGTCTTAGTTCTATACGTCTTATCCTTAAATCGCTTGAATCTGAGTTCCTCTTCCTTTCGAAGAAGATATTTTAAGATGAACGATTGCGAGAAATGTCCCATTTCACTGGACGAGGACATTCAGAATATAGGACCTTTTCCTGAATCATATGATGATCATGTAAATATCGTGAAGCATTGTTCTCGTATCTCAATTCCTTGAGGCTGCACACTATATAGAGAAACTAGGGAAATAATGAGAAACTATTTTATCTCTTTGGCAAAGATCCTTTGAGCTCCGATACCGTGGAAAATGGTAAACTTCACCATCATACTTCTAAATTTTATGGTCGGAATTACACTCTAATCATCTTATGCGGCTTTTCTGCAAGCCAGCCATTGGCAATTATAAGAGCGGTAAGCCAGGAAGGACGGGCGACGTCAGATTATAGCAGATTAATCACGAATTGCTACGCTGTCGTAGCAGGGGGATAGATGTTACTCCCACGTGCTGCGTCCCAGGTGGCGGGTAGTGGGGTTCAACCTGGTTTTCTGGCTGACTTGAGCGAAATAAAATAGCCTTCGCGGACCATTCACACAAAACCCAGTGGGTGGGGGACGAGACTAAGAGGTACCGTATTTTGAACCAAATTATATGTGTTTAGTTCTTTCATCCTTGTGATTAGTACCAGTGGAGTGTACAGACCAGAAAAGGGTAACGCTGATACGGATTCAGAATCATTTTATAAAATAATCACCTATGTGGGAAATGACGTGGAAAGGAATGTGATTTTAGCGAGAGATCTGAATTTAGCAAATATCAATTGGGAAGGAAATGCGAACGACAGGAAGCATGACCAACAAATGGCAAATAAGTTAATATGGGAAGGACAGCCGATTCAGAAAGTGATGGAACCAACTCGAGGGAAAAATTTCCTGGATGTGGTGCTGATAAAACCAGATGAGCTCTATAGAGAAACTGAATAGATGGTGTTAGTGATCTTGGAGCTCTTTTGGTCCTAGTTAAAAATAAATGTGATAGAGAGGAAGGTCTTAAAAGTAGGACTACTAGGTAGTACCATATGGCTGATAAAGCTGGCATGAGCCAGTTTGTAAAAAGTAACCGTGATCGGTGGAAAATGGTAAATAAAAATGTAAACAGACCCTGGGATGGGTTTAAGCAATTGTTGATGAATGTGGAAACTGGTTTGTACCTTTAAAGGTGGTAAGGAATGGTAAAGACCCGCCTTATTATAATAGAAAAATAAAGAGACCAAGAAGGAGGTGCAGACTGGAAAGAAATAGAGATAGAAATGGCTGGGGATGTAAGGAGAAATTGAAGGAACTTACTAGGAAATTGAATCTAGCAAGAAAGGCAGCTAAGGATAACATGATGGGAAACATAATTGGCAGTCATACAAATTTGAGTGAAAATGGAAGTGTATGTATAGGTATTTTAAGGCAGAAACAGGTTCCAAGAAGGATATTCAAGGAATAATTAATGAACAAGCGGAGTGTGCGAGGATCTTGAAAAGGCAGAAGTATTCAGTGAGCAGTATGTAAAGATTGTTTGTTACAAGGATAATATCAAGATAGAGGAGGAGATTAATGCTAAAGAAGTATTATAATTTACATATGATAACAATTACATTTACAATAAGATACACAAGTCAAAAACTAGAAAAGCGCCTGGTATTGATAAGATTTCTGGGGATATACTAAGGACAATGGGTTTGTATATAGTACCATATCAGAAGTACTTATTTGATTATTGTTTGGTCGAAGGAGCTATACCAGATGAATGGAGAGTTGCTATAGTAGCCCATCTGTATAAAGGAAAATTACGGGCCAGTAAATTTGACATGCATTGTATGTAAGCTTTGGGAAGGCATTCTTCCTGATTATATTAGACATGTTTGCGAAATTAATAACTGGTTCGATAGAAGGCAGTTCGGTTTTAGGAAAGGTTACCCCACTGAAACTCAACTTGTAGGATTCCAGCAAGATATAGCAGATATCTTGGGTTGAGGAGGTCAATTGGACTGTATCGCGATTGACCTGTCAAAAGTATTTGATAGGGTGGATCATTTGAGACTACTGGCAAAGTGAGTGCAATTGGACTAGACAAAAGAGTGACAGAATGGGTTGGTATATTTCTCTAAAACAGATCTCAGAGAATTAGAGTAGGGGAAGCTTTATCTGACCCTGTAATAATTAAGAGGGGAATTCCTCAAGGCAGTATTATTGGACCTTTATGTTTCCTTATATATCTAAATGATATAAGTAAAGAAGTGGAGTCAGAGGTATGGCTTTTTCCGGATGATGTTATTCTGTATAGAGTAATAAATAAGTTACAAGGTTTGAGCAACTGCAACGTGACCTCGATAATGTTGTGAGATGGACAGCAGGCAATGGTATGTTGATAAACGGGGTTAAAAGTCAGGTTATGAGTTTCACATATAGGAAAAGTCCTCTCAGTTTTAATTACTGCGTTGTTTGGGTAAAATTTCCTTTTAGGGATCATTGTATGTATCTGGGTGTTAATAAAGGAATGATCTTCATTGGGGTAATCACACAAATGGGATTGTAAATAAAGCGTACAGATCTCTGCACATGGTTATGAGGGTGTTCAGTGGTTGTAGTAAGGACGTAAAGGAGAGGGCATATACATCTCTGGTAAGACCCCAACTAGAGTATGGTTCCAACACATGGGACCCTCACCAGGATTACTTTATTCAAGAACTGGAAAAAATCAAAAGAAAAGCAGCTCGACTTGTTCTGGGTGATTGCCGACAAAGGAGTAGCGTTACAAAAATGTTACAGAGTTTGGTCTGGGAAGATTTGGGAGAAAGAAAGCGAGCTGCTCGACTCAGTGGTATGTGCCGAGCTGTCAGCGGAGAGATGGCGTGGAATGACATTAGTATACGAATAAGTTTGAGTGGCGTTTATAAAAGTAGGAGAGATCACAATATGAAGTTAAAGTTGGAATTCAAGAGGTCAAACTGGGGCAAATATTCATTTATAGGAAAGGGAGTTAGGGATTGGAATAACTTACCACGGGAGATGTTCAGTACATTTCCTATGTGTTCAATAAATTTCCAATTCCTTTGAAATCATTTATGAAAAATCTAGGAAAACAACAGATAAGGAACTGCCACCTGGGTGACTGCCCTGAATGCAGATCAGTATTGATTGATTGAAACTGAGGAATACCATGCGTCTGTTGGAGGATCACTATTGGTTTACAGTACCCGTGTATAGTATCCACCACTATGACGGAGGTTATCCCTTTGCCCAGATTCGGTAGGAGAATCCCAGGGAGTTGAAAAGAGGCTAACATCGCTCGGGTGATTCAGTATCTGGTTGTGGACATCATGGGTCTGCGTTCCGGAGAACACCACGGGTCTGGGTTTTACATGTCATTCGTACCCACTATGTGAGGAACGCCACGGGATAGTGCGGGCCCATGAGACTTGAACAACTATGTGACGATCACCATTGGAATGTGTTCCGAGGAACACCACGGGTCTAGATTTTACCTGTCAGGGGTACCCTCTATGTGAGAACACCACGTGATAATACGGATCCCTGAGACTTGCACAAGTACATGACGAAAACGATGGGTTTGCTTTCCGAGGAACACCACGGGTCTGGGGTTTACCTGCCATTAGTACCCACTATGTGAGGAACTACACGGGTTAGTACGGATCCCTGAGATTTGTACACTTATGTAAGCATCACCATAGGTTTGCATTCAGAGGAACACCACGGGTCTGGGATTTACCTGTGATTAGTACTCACTATGTGAGGAACACCACGGTATAGTACGGGTCCCTGAGATTTGTTCAACTATATGAGGAACACCATGGGCTTGCGTTCCGAGGAACACCACGGGATAGGCAGGTCTCTATGATTAGTACCACTATGTGAGGAACACCACGGGATTGCACTGGTCCCTGTGATAAGTACCCTTATGTGAGGAACATCATGGGTCCGCGCTCCAAGGAACGCCACGGGTCTGGATTTCACCTGTGATTAGTGCCCACTGTGTGAGGAACTCCACGGGATAGTACGGGTCCCTGTGATTAGTACCCAATATGTCTGGAACACTATGGGTTTGCGTTCCGAGGAACACTACGGGTTAGTACGGGTCGCTCTTATCATATTTTGTTCCACGCGAGTAACGTACTTTTACAAGCTATTAACAAAACCCTTTTAAAATTGTTAGTACAAACTCCCTGGTTTTACAGATAGACAACTCTCTACTAGTCTCTGTCGCAGAATTATACAACGATAGAGAGCATAGGGGGCGTCTCAATCCCTGACAACCTCCCCACCCTGGTCTATCTCCAGGGGAATCACCAGCTGCATTGGACGAATTACCACAGTCCCCTTTGAATCCTTAAGGATTACGGTTCTGATCACTCCGTCTCTTCCAGCTCGTATCTCCGCTATACGGGCCTTCTTCCACATATGTCGGGGTTGGTCGTCTTCTTGAAGGAGTGCTACGTCTCCAACTCTCAGATGTGGTCTGTTACCTCGAGGACGTCGAAGTTCGTGAAAGCTCTCAGCTCCATGAGGTATTCCTTAGTCCAGCCCTTCCAGAAGCCGTTTGAGATCTTTTGATGTAGCCTACTGCTATCTCCTTTGTCAGGTTCGTTCTTAATGCTGGTTCTAGTCCAGTTGGTGTGGCCGTTAATCTTTGTCCTGTCAAGAAATGGGCGGGAGTCAGAGCTTCTTCTTCATCTTCATTCTGAGAGATGGGTCGTGAGTTGGTGGCGGTTTCAATATTTATTAGGATGGTGTTAAGCCTTTCTTCGTTATCAACGCCTTGCCTAACTCCTTCCTCAGGCGTCGTTTCGTAGTGCCAACCATGCTCTCCCACCATCCTCCCCACCAAGCCGCCCGTGGAGGAATGAACCGCCATTTGATAGAAAGATGTGCTAGGTACTGGTAGACGGAAGATGCGGTGAGCTATGTCCAGAGTGAAGACAATTCCGTGTTTGTAGCGTGGAAAGTCTTAGCGTTGTCCGTGTAGGTTACATGCGCTCCAATCCAACTGCACTGCTTCAGCCTCCATATTAGACTCCCCACACCCCTTCTTCCAACACAACTACATTACCGGTACCAATGTCTATAGTTAACTCTAATGGTCCATAATCACTCACAGTTGTCACCTCTAATGGTTCACTATCGCCATCGTACGGGTTCTTCATTCACTCTACTGAAGGGCGAATCAGATCGATTACTCTCTCCAGAATGGGGTCACTTTTAATAAACTTATTAGTGCCCCCACCTGTTTTAAGCACTTCTCCCAAACTGTCTTCAAATTTGCAGCGTTCCGAACAGACTCATTTCCTTGGGAATTAAATGAATTGGCAATTTTTCCCCACTAATCATTCTTTATCTGTGTCGTTACACAATCTATCTTCTTATTTTCAATTATATGAATGTTCTCAGCCACCAAATTAATTAATATTTCCTTCTCCTGGAACGTCATATTTGGCTTCTTCCTTCGTTTCTGCAGCTGACAAGCGGATATGATTTACGAGAAAATTACTAAAAACAGCACTACTATCTCAAAAACTTTCAAACCACTCAACAACTTGTATACTTTTCGCTAATGGCGGCAGTGCGTAGTCATTTGTTTTCCGTGCGTCAGTGTGAAAAATTCTTCATTCAAATTCACATTGCAAAGAAATCTTGATATTCGTAAACCGAGATAATAAATGCTGTGGTGAATACGGAAGCAAGCGTTATCCGAGATAATAACATTATCCGAGTTTTGGAAATCTAAGATAACAGCAAAAGTTACCGACGTTGGTGAATACGGGCCTAAGTGTAACAAATTACTGCTAAAAGATGAAAGATCATCTAGTTTCTACACAGGTGGAACAGAAACAAATTCAAAATGGTACTTGAATTTTACGATGGGGTTCAATTCTTGATCAGCTCCTCCATTACTTCATCATGTCCTTCACGTCCATCCCCTCGGTGTTAGAGGTGCCTCGCATATTTAGTGCATCATGCTGGCAGGAAGGATGACGTCCCTCGATGATGTTGATCCTCTTGATGTGGTAAAATTCATTTTGTCGGGGCGTCGATTCCCGTTGTCTACTTCACGTTCTGAGTCGAGAAGTAGCTGTAACTGATACAATGGAATTTTAGTGTATGTTCGAGCCAGATAACACCGCACTGTATTTAAAAACACGACACTTACTAAGGCCCGACGATCGTACGAAATAACGTGATTAAGTTAAATGATTTAGTATGTTAATCGGTGTGGTAGAGTGAGTTGATATCTCTATCAAACTTAAAAGAACCAGTTTGGAAAATCACTTCTAGCCTAAATGCAGTTCCGCATAATCAGCCTAAAATCACTTATTTCTTTACCGGTTTTCTTTTTTATTCAAATCATAGCCAAATTCACTTATTTACATAATTACTTCTGTAATGTGTTCCTTGGTTCAATACCCTCAGGCGTTTTTTAATTTTTTTTAGAAATGTCCACACTGACGGGCTTAAGTGAAACTGCATTGATCCACGTTAGCGCTCGTAGTGGTAATAAAGGGCAAACTGCTATTCTAATCGACCAGATAACGATGATTAAGAAAAGTATTTTAATTTTCAGGAATAAATAAAGAATATATTCTCACAGTTTATTGTATTTTATTTACCTAAAATTTGTGAGCTGTGAGGAGGAAGATAGACGGGCTCTAACAGGTTTCCTTGATTGTGTTAAACAATTAGTGTCAGCTGAAATTCCTAGTGAAAAAAGCTGGGAACCTCAGAATATCAGGGAAACGAGCCCAGTGAATAGAATTCCCTGTACTGTTTGTTGGGTTTTCTGATTAAGAACATTGAGAAGAAGCATTGTGAGGAATGTAGGTAGTTAGAGCCGTATGACTCACCTTATGAGAGGTTAACTCAAAGCACATATTTCAAAGAGTGCACATTATGGTTTGTAAACGAGAGCTTATGTTTCAGTTTGAATTAGAAATTGAAGAGTTTTTTCTAATTATATTCTAGATTCGCTATGCACAAATAAGGAGAGCGTTTGCAGTAATTAACACTTTTGTTTTCCTTTCTCTCTTCCTAATATCTCTTCATCCTCTCGCTGTGTTCCCTTTTACGTTATTCTGTCCATACTGTATTTAGTTGGGCGGGCTTTACAGAAAATTAGTGTTCATGAATTAAGGTTTATCTTCAATTGTTTCTTCATTAATGCTAATTATTCATTTTCGTATTCCTTGATTTCTTTTAGACAATTTTTCATTTTCAAGGCTATGTTTAAAATTTTATATGTGAGCCTGTCATTATCCATTCTGTATAAGTGACCATAAAATTGTAATCACCGTTTCCTTGTATCTGTCATTTCTTCTCTAACTTGATAGATTTCATGTGATTTCGTTTCGTCTAAGTTCCATTTTTGCATTTTCTAACTATATTGGTAAATTGAAGTCACAAAACACGTCTACTGTCATTAAAATGGTTTCGGTATCTACAGTGAAGAATGGCATTTCTGCAATTCCTGTACCTAACTGTCACGTTGAACTCATTCACAACGAGGTACAGTCTGTTTATTCTAAAGCTTGATTTGAAAAGAAAGAAAATATTTTTTTGCTAGTTGGTTTACGTCGCACCGACACAGATAGGTCTTACGGCGACGATGGAACAGGGAAGTGCTGAGATTGGGAAGGAAGCGGCCGTGGCCTTAATTAAGGTACAGCCCCAGCGTTTGCCTGGTGTGAAAATGGGAAACCACGGAAAACCATCTCCAGGGCTGCCAACAATGGGGTTCGAACCTACTATCTACCGAATACTGGATACTGGCCGCACTTAAGCGACTGCAGCTATACAGCTCAGTAGAAAGAAAAGTAAAACCGTCTTTACCAGAAAATCTGTGGGAACTCACGAGTCTGTTGATACACTAAGGTGACCAGAATTATTTTGACAAGCTACACATATTAATGTGGAAGGCACAAACTAATTTGTAAAATCAATGGGAATGCTGAAGAATTTTGTTAAATGTACCTGCTTAACTTTGACTGTGTAACTATATGCATGTAGTTGGGCACTCACTTCTAATAATTGAGATACTCCTTTCTTTACGTCCCTCCCAGCATTTAATGGATCAATTTTATCCTAAATTTCCTTTTAATCTTGCGCCTCATTTTCGACTACACACATTCCACCAAAAGCGTGTTACAGGAGGTTTGGGGAGACAGGAAATTACAAAACACGTACAGGAGTAAGATGCGGTTAAAAATAATACATCTGGTCACCGCATGCTAGAGTCGCCCGTCTCTCTGAATTACGCAGTACATACTGAAGAAAGTAATACTGGAAACGCCTGTGCAAGAAAAGAAACAGCTACCCCCTTTCATTCGCATTGAATTATCCATATCACCACCTAATTTTTTTTTCTTTTTGCTATTTGCTTTACGTCGCACCGACACATATAGGTCTTATGGCGACGATGGGATGGAAAAGACCTAGGAATGTGAAGGAAGCGGCCGTGGTCTTAATTAAGTACAGCCCCAGCATTTGCCTGGTGTGAAAATGGGAAACCATGGAAAACCCACTATCTCCCTATTACTGAATACTGGCCGCACTTAAGTGACTGCAGCTATCGAGCTCATGATTAAGACAGCCAGATGTTCGAGAGACTTCTTTCCGCTCAGCTTTATCTGGCATCGAATAACTTGTGAACTAAAGTTGTCATCCAACCATTCCTCATAGAACTTATGTATATACAGTGTGTAGTTTGTATGTAGCCTACAGTGAAATCATTTATAATCCTTGTCAACCTAATAGTGAACTTTGATATTATTACATGTGTCTGCTAGTGTCATAATTTTCCTCTTTTGTGTACTAATAAATATATAACACAAATACAAATAAACATGCTGAAAGTACAGGCAGAGAAAGCTGGCCTCCAAATTTCTTTCCAGAAAACGAATTACATAACCAATATCAGAACATTACCTCAATACCTAACAACAGAGGGCGGTAAAATAGAAAAAGTGGACCTTTTCAGGTATCTTGGTGAGACAGTACAGAAGAAAACTAGTGAGAAAGAAGCTAACAACAACAGGCGAGAGATGATTACCGCAGCTTCCCGTAGGACGCATGCCCTATACAAGGAAAGAGCAAACTCAAGAAAAGGTCAATTGAGGCACTACAACACAGTGATCAAACGAGAGTGTCTGTACGCAAGTGAATGGCTCAGAATGACAGGAAAGGCTGGACTGGGAGAAATATGAGCGCAAGATCGTTCACAAAATAATGAGTCCTACGATAACAGATGGACAGTACAGACTCCGAGGAAGAGAAGAGCTAATAATGAACGGATGACTGAGTCAATAAAGAAACGACAACTGAAATTCTGCGGACATCTGTTCAAGATGGATGCAACACGACTAACGAAGCAGAGTTTCAAACAGACCTATCGTCTCGGGAAGTAGGGAATACCTGAAGACCATGGGACTGAATCAGGAGAACATCTCCAACCGATCAATATTCAGATGAGTGATCATCAAATTCAAGGGCTTCCACGATGAGCAAAAGCGGAACAGCGGCTGGACAGAGAAAGAATTCAACGTTTTTGGGCTGCAAAAAAGGCGTCCAGAAATCCTTATAGTTATATGACATGGTCTCTAATGGCTCTAAACGGGAAAAATGTAATAGATTCAGTGCGTTTCTTTTTCAATAATTCATAGATTCTTCGCTTTCTTTACCCCTAATTTTGCCGTGATACAATCAACTGTTGTAGTGTTTGCGAGTACGGACTTGGCCGCGCTGTAGATAACTCCTAAATGAAATTCTAATTGCCATTTCCTCCATAGAAATAAGAGCCACGCAATGAACCAGCCTGAGTGGCTCAGACGGTAGAGCTGTGGTGCTAAACCACCTTGGGAGGTTAAATCCAAGCTCAGTCAACTCAGCTTATCTGAAGGTGCTCAAATAAGTTAGCCTCAGCGCGTTGAAGAACTCCTACGGGACAACATTCTGGCACCTTGGTGTCTCCGAAAACCGTAGAATAGACCAGAAATATCAAAGGATACAGCAGTGAACATGATTCTGCTGTCAGTTCTTCTGTTAACAGTTTGTTTGAATGCGGTGTTTTTAACATGAATATAAAGTTATGGGAATTGTGATAAAATAAAACATTTCCTTTGCTCTGAGTATCGGTATATCATTGTTAATGTAGGGTAACAGAAAGCAGGACATATTCTTGAAAGTGGCCAAGTGAAATCCAAACATAGTAATTTTGCCCATTGCACAAGAGATTTCGTCATTCTTTTCTGGTTAATATGTTGTGTACGTAACGTTTGACGGCTTTATGTCCAGTGTAAACACTTCCGAGTGGCAGGGAGCGATAAGCTGTGTTATCGGCCAGCACTTTGTTCCATCTCTGGGCATCTTGAGAAGAGCAATAAAGAGATGTGGCAAGAACCAGACAATGAGATATGCGGTAATCAGGCCACAGTGATAATGTTGGAGAAGGGGAGGGGAAAGGAGATGTACGGTTATAATTAGGGGTTCGATTTTGCGTATTGGTGTGTACAGAAACATACGCTTTTAACATATAAATCCGTTTAACCACCTTTTTTTGTTGCAAGAATTTGTTAGTTTAATTGTGCCTGTAAATGCCTGTTTCAGCAGTTCCTGCCTATTTGGAGTATATTTTCCCTTTTAATACATTTTGACAGCCCTTTAAAGAAGCCAGTTCTGGTCGACAGAATTATTTTCTCGTTTTTCAACATATGTTTACTAGGAGCGGGGGAGCAGCAGCTATGCCTTGCGAGTAGCTATGTAGTAGCACCGGGTTTCGAACAAGCAGACTGTAGAGTTCCTGAACAGGAAACAATATCGGGGATGTGTTTTAGAAAGAACGTTGTATTAGAGTAAGTTTGAAGCAAGCCCACACACACAAGCTACATCAGGCCGGCGAGCACATAGATACTGCTGGGATGTGATGCTTTAGCTAGTTTCGCCGAGTACGAAGTTCACTGCTTACGTACAGTCCGCATCAAAATTAACAGCAGCAGCTTGTCGGACTGAGCTCAGAGGCGCTGGCGTGCTGGTTCAATAGCAGCACTAATACGTCCGCCTGAAGAACTTCTATATTTCAGCACCTCGGCGTCTCGTGTTGTTCTTACCCTAGCTCAAAGGTCGCTAACAGGCAGGGGATACCGTAGATGTAGCCTTAGCTTAGTGCTCTTTAGGATCGCAACTCAGCTCAGCGCCCCATGTCTACCTACAGGTAACGGATACCGTAGATGTTGTCTTCTTTTTTGCTTAGCTTAGCGCCCCTATCTACCTGCAGGCATGGGATACCGTAGATGTAGTCTCAGCTCAGTGCCCGAGGATCGCTTCTCAGCTCAGCGTCCCTGTCTACCTACAGGTAAGGGACAGCGTAGATGATGGCTCCTTCTCTTTTTGCTCAGCTCAGCGCACCCTGTCTACCTACAGGCAAGGGATACCGTAGATGATGGCTCCTTCTATTTTTTTACTCAGCTCAGCGCCCCGTCTACGTACCTTCAGGCAGGGGATACCGTAGATGTTAGCTTAGCTTACTGCTTCTGAGGATCGCTTCTCAGCCCAGCGTCCTTGTCTACCTATACGTAAGGGATACCGTAGATGATGACTTCTTCTCTTTCTGCTTAGCTCAGCACCCTGCTAAGTACGAGCAGGAGATACCGTAGGTGTTAGCTTAGCTTAGTGCTCCTGAAGATCGCTTCTCAGCCCAGGGCCCCTGTCTACCTACAGGCAAGGGATACCGTAGATGATGGCTCCTTCTCTTTTTACTCAGATCAGCGCCCCGTCTACTTACAGGCAGGAGATACCGTAGATGTTAGCTTAGCTCAGTGCCCTGTCTATTTACAGACAGGGGATACCGTAGATGTGGTCTTAGCTCAGTGCCCCTGAGGATCGCTTCTCATCCTAGCGCTCTCTGTCTACCTACAGGCAAGGGATACCGTAGATGATGGCTCCTTCTCTTTTTACTCAGCTCAGCGCCCCGTCTACGTACTTACAGGCAGGGGATACAGTAGATGTTAGCTTTTTGCTTAGCTTAGTACCCCGTTTAAGTTCATAGGTCGAGGATCGCGCGCTGGCCCCCAGGTTCGATTCGCTAGTATAATACATTAGCCTGCAGAACTCCTAAATTCCGGCACCTCGGCATCTTCGAAAAAAGCAGGTTCGATCCTGGCTTAGTCAGATAGTGCTTAAATACGTCAGCCTGCAGAACTCCTAAATTACGACACCTCAGCGTCTCGATCCTAGCTCAGTCTAAAAGTACTCGGAAGAACTTTTGTTGCATAAACATTTCGTTACAACTGTAGTGCAGACGTTTGCAAATTACATATCCGCCTAGTAACAAGCTGCATATTTACTGGGTGCAGCCTGTGTAAAGCGCTCGCAGTTCTCTGTGTGTGTTAAGTGTGTGCGCATCCTCTAATTTCTCGCCTACCGTCTAGTAGTAAAATCAAAAGGTAAGCTTAATTCCTTGAATATTTTTATTATTATTATTATTATTATTATTATTATTATTATTATTATTATTATTATTATTATTATTATTATTATTATTATTTACGATTTCTTTTTAGAAAATCACCGTCTGCTGTGAATATTATTCTAGTAACCATTCTTCAGTTTTCAGCCTTCAACTTATTGTAAGCCTAAACTGTTGGTTAGTGTTTGCATTTTTGTTCGAAAGCAACTTCTACGCTAGCTAATAAACTAACTTACCCATTCATACCCTATCATCACAAGTGCTTTCACGCTAGGCAATAAAGGTCTTTGATTTAACTTAGTAAAGAAGGCTAGGCTAGCTGACTTGCCCTTTCATATCCGATCATCACAAGTGCTTTACGCTAGGTAATAAACATGTTCGAGTTGCATGTTTGTAAAGATAGCTAGGCTAGCTGACTTACCCTTTCATATCCCATCATCACTATGTATGAGGCAAGTGCTCTGTGTGTAAACATGAGAATGTGCTAACGATACTTTCAGGCAGTTATTGTTAACAAACTAACTTACCTTTTCCAAACCTATCATCACAAGTCGTTCTACGCTAGGCAATAAACATCTTCGAGTTGTATGTTTGTAAAGATAGCTCGGCTAGCTGACTTGCCCTTTCGTATCCTATTATCACAAGTGCTTCTACGCTAGGCAATAAACATCTTTAAGTTGCATGTTTGTAAAAATAGCTAGGCTACCTGACTGACCCTTTCATATCCTATCATCACAAGTGCTTCTACGCTACATTCATATATTTTTGTTCTTTTTAGGTACATCAAGAATATTATCGTCGACATTTATTCGAGTTACAGGCTTGAACGTGCACATTTTATTCATCCGAGTAACAGTTTGCAATCTGCAACGCGTACATTTTAAGGTATGTTTCGAACTTTTTTATCAACCTTATTTTAACAACAAGAGTGCTTCTACTTTGTTAGGTATAGAACATTCATCTCTCTGTGTCAAATTTGCGATAGTATCTAACCTCTATCGTTACAAACTTACTTTCTCCCGAACTCGCAATTATGTCTGACCTCTATAGGTTAAAACTTCGTTTCTTCCGCACATTACAACACTAGTCTAGTCTCTATTGATAAATGGTTTTCTCTTTTCAGAACTTGAAGACATCATGTTTCCCTGCTCGCAGTGTAACGTAGCCTTTACAAGACGGGATAACCTCACACGTCATTTAAAAAGAAAACATAAACAGGTATCCGCTATGTTACCCTGCGAGCAGTGTGGTGTAACATTCGCAAGACAGGATATCCTCAAACGACATTTAAAAACAAAACACCCTAGCATAACATCTACTTTTGTGAAGTTTGTGGGGTGAATTTCGCTAATGTAGAGCAATACCAGGCTCACTTAGTAGAAGCACATCAGGTATCTACTTACAACTATAACCCTCAGGTAGTAGGAAAAAAGCGTGTAAATACTGATGTAGCTGTAGAAAGTTATAGTAGTAGTAGTAGTAGTAAAAAACCAAGGAAAAATCAAGGACTTCAAACTATACACTGCGAACACTGTAACACTAAGGTACCATCTTCACATTTTCAGGGTCACTTACGGAGTAATGCGCATAAAAATAATTCGTGTAGAAGTGCTAGTAATACAAACATCGAGGAAATTAATACTGCGTTTAAAAGTAGGATTTTTAGTTGCAGAATTCGTGCTAGTCAGAAGTTACAAAGTACTGAAAATATTTTAAATTGCGTTCAACCGATGTACAACAGCTTCTTGACAAAACTTTGTCTAATTATAATTTATTTAAAGTTAATTTCGAACTTCTTGCGTTCTATATTAAGAGCACAGATGAATCCGAAATAACTGAAATGAAATCATTTAATACGAAGAATTTTGTAGTAAGTGAGTCGACTAAATTTGGTGATGTATTTAGGGATGCCTCCAACATTATTTCAGCTAAGAGCGAGGAATTTCAGGAAAAGGAATCAGGGTAGGCTTTAGTTGAAATTTTGTATCTAGAAGTTAACATCTATAAGTACAATCCCTTGCGAGGTTCATCGTACATCGAGCTGCTGACATGGATTCAGGGAAAAGAAGCTGTTGTAAAGTTCCAAAACAATGACGAGGCGTGTTTTGTGTGGGAGAAATCAGACGTAGCTAAAAGAACATCATCGTATCCACACTATTCAACGCAACTAAATTTAGATGGTATAGAATTTCCTATGCAGTTAAAGGACATTAAGCGCTTTAAAAAACTAAATAATATTAGCATTAATGTGTATGGTATAGACAAAAAGTCTGTAGTAGGTCCTCTGTATTATACATGTAATAAGAAGAGTACTCATGTTATCTTACTCTATATCGAAAACAGTGAGGATAGCCACTTTTGTTGGATTAAAAATTTGAGTAGACTTGTTGGTAGTCAGTTGTCAAAACGTAATGGTAAAAAGTGGCTATGTGATGGATGCTTGCAGTATTTTATAACTGAAGATCAGTTAACGAACCATTCCAAGAATGACTGCAATCATGTATGTACAGAGATACCTACTACAGGCAAAAATGTTTTAAAATTTACGAATTATAACAAGCAGATGTGGGTGCCTCTCGTCATTTACGCAGACTTTGAAGCCATACTCAGACCATTCAGCACATGCACGCCTAATCCTGACAACTCTTTCACTAATACTACACACATGCATGTCCCGTATAGCTTCGCGTATTACATCGAGTGTAGTTATAATAGTACGCTTAACAAGTTAGAGCTGTATCAAGGACCTGATGCTGCTAAAGTATTTTAGAAAGACTTGAAAGTGATGCAGTACGACATAGCAGTATTCTAAATACTAACATTCCAATGAAACCGCTCACCGAAATTCAGTTACAAGAAAACGAACGTGCAAAAATATGTAATATTTGTGATGGCAAATTTTCCGAAAATAACCCTAAAGTTTTCGATCATGATCATTTAACTGGCTTGTACAGATGCCCTGCTCATAATAGCTGTAATCTTAGGTATAGAGTTCCAAAATTTATTCATGTAATTTTTCATAACTTATCTGGTTACGACTCACATTTCATCGTTTCACAATTTGGAGCTTCAGTTGAAAAAGTAGTTATAATCCCTCAGAACAAAGAGCGGTACATTGCATTTAAAAAGTGTGTAAAAGTAGATGAGGAGCATACTATAAAACTGAGATTTCTTGACTCGTTTCGCTTTATGGCGAGTAGCCTCGATAAACTTTCTAGTAATTTACAGCCAGAACAATTTACAGAAATTCGACGCGTTTTTCCTGAAGAAGCGCAGTTTAATTTACTTCGGCGTAAGGGTGTCTTCTGTTATGAATATCTTGACTGCTTAGAACGCCTCGAAGAACGTGCCTTACCATCAAAACAATCATTTTACAGCTCAATGAATTTATTCCTGTATTTGACATTAACGCGTTTGTCTAGATTTTCTATAGTCTTACCAAACACACTGTTATTCATGAGCTTGTAGAAATCTTTCTCAAACTCGTTAACTGCATTTGTTCTTAAATTATTGTTGAGATCGATATATGTCTTTAGCCACGATGACTGATTAAATTCTAGTAGGCGATGAATTTTGGTTCACTTCAAACCATGCTCTAAACACTGTTTTAAATTTCGATAATGAATGACATACTTAGATTAGTGATGATGACTATTTACATGCGCAACATATCTAGGAGCAGTTCCACATTCAAACGCTAGGTGAATACTCTGACTTATATTTAAAGACGGATGTACTTTTGTTAGCTGATGTTTTCGAATATTTTCGCTGTATTTGCAAGAAAACCTACAGCCTTGATCCATGTCAGTATTTTACGGCACCTGGCTTAAGTTGGGATGCCATGTTAAAATACACGCAGTTGAATTTGGAACTGCTAACCGATATTGATATGGTTCACTTTATAAAATCGTCTATTCGAGGTGGTCTAAGTCAGTGTAGTGGGCAGTATTCTAAGGCAAATAATAAGTACATGCCGAGTTTTGAATCTAGTCAGGAATCTCAGTATATTGTTTATCTCGATGCTAAAAATCAGTATGGGTGGGCGATGAGTCAGCATCTACCAGTAAGTGGTTTCCGCTGGCTAACTCTGTGCGAAATTGATGATTTACAGCTGCACGTCCTAGACGATGAAGCTAATAAAGGCTATTTCCTCGAAGTTGACTTACAGTATCCTAAAGAGTTACACACTTCTCATAATGACTTACCGTTATGCCCTGAAAATATGAAGTCCCCGTACATTACATCAACAACAAAAATGCTAATTGCTCATTTGTGTGACAAATCTAAGAATGTCATTCATTATCGAAATTTAAAACAGTGTTTAGAGCATGTTTTGAAGTGAACCAAAATTCATCGCCTACTAGAATTTAATCAGTCACCGTGGCTAAAGCCATATATCGATCTCAACAATAATTTAAGAACAAATGCAGTTAACGAGTTTGAGAAAGATTTATACAAGCTCATGAATAACAGTGTGTTTGGTAAGACTATAGAAAATCTAGACAAACGCGTTAATGTAAAATTGATTACAAACTGGGAAAATATTAAGCAAAGGTATGGTGCTAACTATTTAATAAGTAAACCGAGTTTCCATAGCTGTACTATCATACATGAAAATTTAGTTATTATACAGATGAATCGTGTTAAGGTTAAGTACGACAAACCTACGTCGGCTTTGCAGTACTTGAATTAGCTAAACACTCATGTACGAATTCCATTACGATTATATGATGAAGAAGTACGCTCATGATGCGCAATTGCTCTACACAGATACCGATTCGTTTATTTACCAAATCAAAACTGATGACCATTACAATGATATAAAGCCAGACTTGGGTAGGTTTGATACTAGTAACTATCCTGAAAATAATCAATATAATCTACTGCTAGTAAACAAAAAGGTTGTAGGTAAAATGAAAGATGAATGTGCTGGAAATATTATCGAGTCATTTGTAGGTACTAAATCCAAGTCATATTGCATAATGCTCTTAAATCAACTACAAATAAAGAGATTGAAAGGGATTAAAAAGAATGTGGTTCAGAATCAGCTAAGTTTAGAAAATTATAAAAATTGTATTAAAAGTAATCCACCTATTTTACATAAGCAAATGTCTGTTATTAGAAGCAAGAAGCTTCAGTTGTACACTCATTTAATTAGTAAGTAGCCCTTAATAATGATGATTGCAAACGGTTTGTCATTCCAAATTCTACCAACACTCTAGCCTTGGGGCATAGTAGTATTGATATGTACTACTTCACATAAACCAGGTGTGTGTGTGTGTGTAAACATTATGCTAGAGGTGTGTACTTTGTAATATATACGTTAAGCTGTCTTACATCACAATTTACTGTACATATTGTATAAAGATAGTAAGAAGGGAGAGGTACGCTGAGAGCGTAGTGCAGCATATGATTCAAGTTTAAACTTATGCATACAAAAAATTGTACATACAAGAATTTCGTCGAGAAGGGAGAAGTACACAATCATCACTACCGTAAAATGATTCCAGATAAAACTTGTACATACAAGATGTAAATAAATAATTTAGAATTGGCATATTCTTTCATTTTAGATTAGGTATTACCTTCTCCTCCTCCTCCTTCCTCTCGAAGAAGAACAAGGGTAAGATAGAAGGTGTTGAGCAGATTCGTAAGTATGTTATCGTATAGCTTAGTAAGTATGTTGAGAAGAGAAGTTTCTTCTGAACAGTGTTTGATTCTAGTCTTGCAATGCAGTGTACTACAACATCGAACTATAGTATGTATATGTTTTTGAACGGCAGTATGTGTTCAAGTCTAAACTTGCAAACTCCTGCTTTTGCAATGCATGTTCGATGGAGGTGTGCCTTGACAGAGAAGGAGGAAGAGCAGCTCAGTAAGTATGTTGAGAAGAATTTTTTCTAAACAGTGATTGATTCTAGTCTTGCAATGCAGTGTTCTACAATATCGAACTATAGCATGCGATTCTAGTTGTAATAGGTTTTGAACAGCAGTATGTGTTCAAGTCTAAACATACATCACTCCAGGTACGCGATATGTGCGCTGCCTTATGCATAAAATCGCATTGTATATTCAATAAAGCTATGCTTTAGCAGAGTAAGTAAAGGTAAAGGAAGTTATAAGAGTTGCTATCTTGCTCAAGCTTTTCAAAATTCTAGTCTTATTTTTTCTCTTAGAACAAAGGTATACCCCAGATATGTTGTAAACACATCAATCAATGTTCTGATCACATGTTGTATCGAGTACAGTGTTCGATTATATTCTTAATCACTCCTTTTGTAATATGATCTTCTTAGACATGTTCTTTTAAATTGTCCGCTACTACGATAAAGATAGCAGTACGGTGTTCTCTTGATTAAAGATGTCTGCTAAACACATTACCCACCACCACATGTCAAAGGTAAGTAGATAAAGATGCAGCACGATGCTCTGTTGATTAAAGATGGTAGATGACAGCTAACGGAATTGCCCGCTACTACGTGCTTAAGGTAGTAGCCATAAAGATAGCAGCACGGAGTTCTGTTGATTAAAGATGGCGGATGACAGCTGTGACGTAGAAATTGCCCTTTACTACGATAAAGATAGCAGCACGATGTTCTGTAGACTAAAGATGGTTGCTTGTCAAATATAATATTTTTAAATTGCCGCCACCACATTTCAAAGGTATGTACCTAAAGAGGGCAGCACGGAGCTCTCTTGATTAAAGTTGGCAGCTGTAGAATTGTTCAAACTGTCCGCCACCACATTTCGAAGGTAAGTAGCTAAAGAGTGCAGCAATGAGGTTTGTGATGCAGAATGGTGGATGACAGCTGTCGAAAAAGCACTTCGAATTTGTCGCCACCACATTTCAAAGGTAAGTATCTAAAGAGTGCAGCATTGTGCTCTCTTGATTAAAGATGGCTAATGACAGCTGTCAAAAAAGCACTTCGAATTTGCCGCCACCACATTTCAAAGGTAAGTAGCTAAAGAGTGCAGCACTGTGCTCTCTTGATTAAATATGGCAGATGACAGCTGTCACGTGGAATTTGCCGCCACCACATTTCAAAAGTAAGAAGCTAAATAGTGCAGCACTGAGGTTTGTGATGCAAGATGGCGGATGACAGCTAACGGAACTTTTCAAATTGCCCGCTACTACGTTCTTAAGGTAGTAGCCATAAAGAGGGCAGCACGGTGTTCTGTTGATCAAAGATGGCGGATAATAGCTGTCGAAATTGCTCGCAAGATAGCAGCACGGTGCTCTGGTGATTAAAGATGGCGCATGACAGCTGTCACAATAGCACGTGGATTTGTTTACCGATTCAAATCTCGCGCTAGTTAGGTTAAGTTGGCAGCATTGAGGTTTAGGCCTGTCAAGATGGCAGCAGTGAGGTTAGTGATGCGTTGTTGTCGATGACAGCTGTCAAAAAGCACGTGGCTTTGCTTACCAATTCAAATTTCCCGCGGGAGGAGGAGCGGGCCCCTGAGAATGCCTCCCGTGCGGAGGCGGAGGAGCAGACCCCTGGGAAGGCCCCCCGAGCGGAGGCGGAGGAGGAGGCCTCTGGGGGCCTGCAGAGGTGGAGGCCGCCGAACTCTCCATATTTTCTACTAGCAATGACATTTACAGTAAGATACAAAAGTTGAAAACTAGAAAAGCAGCTGCAATTGATAAGGTTTCGGGGGATATGCTAAAGACAATGGGTTGGGATGTAGTACCATATCTGAAGTACTTTTGATTATTGTTTGCTTGAAGGAACTTTACCAAATGAATGGAGAGTTACTATAGTAGCCCTTGTATATAAAGGAAAGGGTGATAGACATAAAGCTGAAAATTACAGGCCAGTCAGTTTGACATGCATTATATGTAAGCTTTGGGAAAGCATTATTTCTGATTATATTAGACATGTTTGCAAAATTAATAACTGGTTTGATAGAAGGCAATTTGGGTTTAGGAAAGGTTATTCCAGTGAAGCCCAACTTGTAGGATTCCAGCAAGATATAGCAGATATCCTGGTTTCAGGAGGTCAATTGGACTGTATCGCGATTGATCTGTCTAAGGCATTTGATAGGGTAGATCATGGGAGACTACTGGCAAAAATGAGTGCAATTGGACTTTACAAAAGAGTGACTGAAAGGGTGGCTCTGTTTCTAGAAAACAGAACTCAGAGAATTAGAGTAGGTGAAGCTTTATCTGTCCCTGTAAAAATAAAGGGGGGAATTCCTCAAGGCAGTATTATTGGACCTTTATGTTTTCTTAAATATATGAATGATATGTGTAAAGAAGTGGAATCGGAGATAAGGCTTTTCGCAGATGATGTTATTCTGTACAGAGTAATAAATAAGTTACAAGATAGTGAGCGACTGCAAAATGACCTCGATAATGTTGTGAGATGGACGGTAGGCAATGGTATGATGATAAACGGGGATAAATGTCAGGCTGTGAGTTTCACAAATAGGAAAAGTCCTCTCAGTTTTAATTACTGCGTTGATGGGGTGATAGTTTTCTTTGGGGATCATTGTAAATACCTAGGTATTAATATAAGGAAAGATCTTCATTTGGGTAATCACATAAATATGATTGTAAATAAAGGGTACAGATCTCTGCACATGGTTATGAGAGTATTTAGGGGTTGTAGTAAGGATGTAATGGAGAGAGCTTATTTGTCTCTGGTGAGACCCCGACTAGAGTAGGGTTCCAGTGTATGGGACCCTTACCAGGATTACTTGATTCAGGAACTGGAAAAAATCCACAGAAAAGCAGCTCGATTTGTTTGGGGAGATTTCCGACAAAAGAGTAGCCTTACAAGAATGTTGCAAAGTTTGGGCTGGGAAGACTTGGGAGAAAGGAGACGAGCTGCTCGACGAAGTGGTATGTTCCGAGTCGTCAGTGGAGAGATGGCGTGGGAGGATATCAGTAGACGAATAAGTTTGGATGGTGTCTTTAAAAGTAGGAAAGATCACAATATGAAGATAAAGTTGGAATTCAAGAGGACAAATTGGCTCAAATATTCGTTTTTAGGAAGGGGAGTTATGGATTGGAATAACTTACCAAGGGAGATGTTCAATAAATTTCCAATTTCTTTCAAATCATTTAAGAAAAGGCTAGGAAAACTACAGTAGGAAATCTACCACCTGGGCGACTGCCCTAAATGCAGATCAGTAGTGATTGACATATTGACAACTGGGAAGGAGGGCCAGTACTTCGTCAGGCGGCTGCACCTACTGTGCTGAACAGGGGCCTTGTGGGGGATGGGAAGATTGGGAGGGATAGACAAGGAAGACGGAAGGAGCGGCTGTGGTCTTAAAGTTAGGTACCATCCCGGCATTTGCCTGGAGGAGAAGTGGGAAACCACGGAAAACTACTTCGAGGATGGCTGAGGTTGGAGTCGAACCCACCTCTACTTAGTTTACCTCACGAGGCTGAGTGGACCCTGTTCCAGCCCTCGTACCCCTCTTCAAATTTCGTGACAGCCGGGAATCGAACCCAGCCTTCCGAGGGTGGCAGCTACTCACGCTAAGCACTACACCACAGAGGTTGCCCATGAGTACTGTTGATTTTTCTTTACGTCACACCGACCGCGACGCAGATAGGTCTTACGGCGACGAGGGGATACGAAAGGCATAGGAATGTGAAGGAAGCGACCTTGGCATTAAGTAAGGTACAGCCCCAGCATTTTCCCGATGTGAAAATGGGAAACCACGGAAAACCATCTTCAGGGCTGCCGATAGTGGGGTTCGAATCCACTAACTCCCGGTTGCAAGCTCACAGCTGCGCGGCCTTAACCGCACGGCCAACTCGCCGAGTACATGAGTACTGTACCACTATAATTGTTTAATGTAATTATGTATTATAATATAGGGGGCATATCATGTTTTTCCCATTACCATATCATCCTGGGATTACTAGCTGAAAGGTAACCTTGAAAGTTGTCCATTATGAAGTGCAGCCTAGTTTTAAATACCAGTGCAACTGACATCTACAATAAAGGCTACATAAGTTTCACAAATTGCAGTAAAATACTGTGTTTACCATACTTGGTATACGTTTGACCGAAATACGTGACTTTTCGTGGTTACGTTTCCTTAGTGGTGGGCGTTCTATTTTCTTTGTTTGTAAATCTGAAAGAAAATTAAATACGGTTGGAACGGTATTTGCCAGTAATCGCCGTTGGTCATTTGTTTCATACCTGCACTTATCTTCGAAATGTACAGAACATAAGCGACTGTATTGAGTGGGATACCATTTATCGTTTTTCGTTCTCACAACGCATTGTTCCGTTAATTCCTTATTCTTTTAAGAAAATCTGAAACATAATCCGACAAATAATTACCGTGGCTATCCGTACTTTCGCTGTGTAAACAATAAAATGGGTTTAATTGCAAACAGAAATTACAAAAAGGTATCTAGGCTATTGTAATATTTTCTGTTACAATTTTCAGGTTTATTTCTAGAACTTACGATTGTATACAATGTGATTATAATCAGCTGTATTAGATTGTCACTACGTCAGGATTGGACGATGTGCACGTCATTAGGTCATGTGGCTGTTCAAATAAAGCTCTCTCATTGGCTACTCCTATCTCGCCTATCCACAGCCTAAGCTTTTCCTTGACCTCGAGTCAGTCGTCATGTGGCCTGTACCTGATTCATTCCGACTCCTTAGCTGATGTGGTACTTTAAAAGTAACGTGTATTATTACTGCTTATCTAACTCAAGGTGTTCCATACGTAAAAGCTATCATTAATACTTACTTAAAATACGATATATCCTTGGTTTTATTACTCCGATTAGTACAACCAAACACTGAGCATACGGCTCGGCTGGCATTCTTGAAACCGAGAAACTATCTTTTCAATTCTTAAAATAATTTGGCATGCACGATCTCCCTGCCACCTCAGCATATGTTCTCGAGCCAATTCGCTTTGTTTTGACAACCGTTAACATGGCTGCCGCTTATCAACTTGCCTCCGCAGGCAGCGCTGATGTCAGGCATACAGTCCCTCTATGTTATTTTAGCTCGTTCTTTATACCAACAGTACAAACAAAATCTGTCTCCCCCCACGCCCGCAGACGCCGCACATGTTTGTCATGGACTTGAGTTCCAGTTGTCAGTTCGATAAACCCCACAGAAGAAAGATGATTCCAGATTACATACTTTATGTTTATACTGTATGTATTTTAGAGTTTTTAAATTCACAAATCACACACTTATCTAACTTTAATTACCAGTCTATTAGTGGCGAATTGTGCGCCTCCGTAGCGTAACGGTTAGTGTTATTAGCTGCCGTCCTCGGGGGCCCGGGTTCGATTCCCGGTACTGCCAGAAATTTAAAAATGGCAGGAGGGCTGGTATGTGGTGGAAATGGTACATGCAGCTCACCTCCAATGGGGGTGTGCCTGAAAAGAGCTGCACTACCTCAGGATGAGGATACGATTTACGTTAGTGGCGAATTGAGAATTATTTTTGAAGTACACTTCTGCCAATAATTGTAATATAAATATTGCTATTTATCACCTTCTATCGTGTTTAGAAGACCCATGATTGATCACTGCAGTTCAGATTTAGGTAACAGTAATTTTATTGCAATGTCTTGCTCTTCTGTGGATGTGGGCTTTGCGATGGATAACGACATCTTTTTATGAAGTTTCTTGGTAGGCTTAAATCTTCTCTCAGGTTCAAATTTAGATTTTTTTGCTGGTGAAACTGGAGGTAGTGAAGATGCAGATTTGCGGGCCTGAATGGTTGGCAATAAATTTTGCAGACGTTTGTCAATAATGTCGAAGTCTTCGTCGGATTCAGCCTCATTTAGGATGTGCATGAGTTTATCCAGTAACATTTCTCGCCTCATCGCTTTGCTGCTCCAGGTCATTGTAGTTCTTGGATTATTGCACGTTGTTGTCGATCTCTAGTGGATGCCTCGGGGGTGATTGAATTAGATTCAGCTGCACTCGAAGACTCTCTACTTGCTATTCTTCATATCAAATGAATGTGTTCACACATGTTGAACATGATTGATGAATCTGGACAGCTGCAAGTGAATGTGTGGAGGCATGTCTCGCACTTGGTACAAAGCAATTCGCATTTACACAGGCTTTCACTCATTCGCTTTATTTCGTACAGTTCTTCGGAATGTTTTGACTGCACTATCCACATATTATTGTCATATATTGCGTCTTCAGCGTCGAGCTGAAATGACGATTTGTGGCGTTGCCTTATGGCGGAAAGCTTTGAGGTCACTTTTCAGATGAATAAGTATATCGTAGAGTTTGTCCCTTAGATACCTCATTAGAGCATGGATGGCAATATCTAATCGTTTGGGCTTGTTTCCCTTTAGATATATATGTTTGATCACTCCATGCATTCTCTCCAAGTGCATGTTCGTATGACGATAACAATATGCCCAGCTTAGAGCAGATGCCCGATAATTATTTTCAAAATAAATACCTAATTCTAAAGTGTCTGGGTCTTCTTTCAGAAGCCATAGAGCCTCCTCAAACATCTTTCGGAAGGCCTCTTCATCTCTCTCCTGCATTAGCGTTCTAATGATTTTATAGATTTCGGCTTGTATTTCACGTCCTTTAATCTTTGCAAAGATTTTTCCTCCAAGATCGGTCTATATTCCATGATCAGAACAGTCGATGTTGAGGTGGTTTCATAACTTTCAAGCAAGCATTATTAAATACTTCTGCCATATCGGGCAAACGTACATTTGGTTGAAGTGGAGCACGTAGAGTATCCAGAACAACTGTTAAGAAGATGTCCATAATCGGAAGATCTCCTCTGCTGGAAAACATGAACGAGCAAGGAAAGCCTTGAAATAACTCGTCCAACACAAAAAGAGTCGTCAGTTCAAATCTGTAAGAATTAAGCCCATGTGTGCTGTCCATGAAAATACAATTATTTCCATAATCGCGTAACATTTCAATCTGCGCCTCATTCATTGGAATAAAGACAAAGTCCTCTTCGCGCAGCTGTGGATAGGCTTCCAAAATAACTCCCTGAGGTTTGTAGAACCGGACTACAGAATCTATTTCTTGCATTTCATTCACCCAAGATTCCACACTCGTGCTGTCATTCGCATGTATAACTGCCTCGCTATGTTGTGAAGATCTTTATTTGATATTAACTCGCGGCGCTCTAATTAGCTGCTTTTAACTGAAGACCTAACAGAGTCTAAAATGCAGTCAAAGGGAATCTGCAGTGATATTTTCCTTGCAATTTCGTCCCTTTCTGATTTTGAAAGTCTTAACCGGCCTAGCTCAGCCTGATGACCTACATGCGTTTTGCAGTATGAAACCTCAACTTTGCCAGAAGGATGACATGTGACATCCATTCTGGTTGGCAGTATCCATCAATTTTGTTACTTCCCAATATTTTCTGGTGGCGTTCGGCCACGAACCTACTACGCTGGCGTAGCAGGGGGAGAGATGATACTCCGAGGTGGTGTATAGGGAGGTCCTAACCGGCTTGCCGGCGGACTTGAGGGAAATAAAATACCTCTCACGGACCAAACACTCTACCCCCTGCGGGTGGGGGACGCACATGTAGAATACACATGCGGTATCCCCTGCCTGTCATAAGAGGCGACTAAAAGAAACCCAAGGGGCTCTCAACTTGGGAGTGTGGATTGTCGATCGCGGGGCCCTTAGTTGAGTCTTGGCACTGCTTCCACTTACTTGTGCCAGGCTCCTCACTTTCGTCTATCCTGTCCGACCTCCCTTGGTCAACTCTTGTTCTTTCCCGATCCCGACGGTATTAGAGCATTCCAGGCCTAGGGTGTCCATTTTCACGCCCCTCGTGGCCCTTGCCTTTCTTCGTTCGTTAATTCATTTTTCGAAGTGACGGATCCCTTCTATTTTCTTCTTCTTTTCTCTCTCTCTACCCCGTGTGGGTGGGAAACGCAGAAGGAAAATACACCCACGGTATCCCCTGCCTGTGGGAGGCGACTAAAAGGGGCGACCAAGGGATGATTGTCTTAGAGCCATGAAACTACCTTTGATTAGTACCATCACGCGGGGAACACCATGGGTCGCCTTTACTTGCGAGTAGTACCACTATATTAGGTACGAAATAGGTTTGTGATTAGTAGCAGCAGAGGGTGTGGACTGGGTTTCCAGTATCCGTGAGTCGTACCCATGTGAGCAACACCACGGGTCTGGGCGTTGCCTGTGATTAGTATCCACTATGTGAGGAACACCACGGGAATACCGGCGCCCGTGATTAGTACACCTGGGTGAGGAACCTCATCTGTTTGCGTTGGCTGTGAGTGGCGCCATTGTGTGAGAAACATCTTGGGCCTGCGTTACCTGTATGACGTACATTACTTATGAGTAGTACCATCTTGTGTGGAACACCGTGAGCCTTCGCTACTTTTGATTAGTACCCCAACATGACACATGCCATGGTTTTACCTTACTAGCGATAACTACCATTCTGAAGGACCTTTGACCTGGATTTTGGACCCCTTTAGATACCAGGCATCCTCGATTCAGGATTGTGCTTTAGAAGTGGTCCCTTGGTCAGTAATACTATTATTTATGATAGTTTTTGAGTCGGATCCACTGATTGTTAATTCATGCCCATCCATTCATTCTTCATGACATTTTTTATTTTGGTCAGTGGATGATTTTGAACTTTTACTTTGTCATTTCATTTCGTACCATTACGGGCCGATGACCTCGATGTTAGGCCCCTTTAAACAACAAGCATCATCATCATCATCATCGGTGGCGCTCGTTTTTCCCTCTGGATTTATAAACACCATTACGATGACAGTGGAATGAAAATTTTGAGCAGTTATCTGTAGCTCTAATCCAAAGTCCCCTGCTGCATACAAACTCGCATAGATGATATTTTTCGACCTTAGATTTCCAGTTATAAAAATCACTCTGACTAGAAAATTCCACACTTTCATTAACTACGTCTACATCATGTTGCGACGAGTAATGTTGAAGCATCTCGCTTCGTGACGCACAGTCATATTTACATAATGGACATAGTATCTATATCTTGCGCACCTGAACATTAGTGCCGCGGGTCACCACCTGTACCGCAAACATCTAAGAGCAGAATGACTGTCCCTGGGGTAATGTTGATTATTACATAATCTGCAGATTTCATTCTACAAAACGTTTAGGGTATTCATTTACGTTTTTCTTTTGGGTTTGTCATAGTTATTGTGATCTAGAGTTCTGAGATTCTATTCCGCAGACCCCTATCTTTTTGGTCGCAGCAGACTTCGTGTTTTAATTTACATATTGCCTTGTTCCGAGCGTATCTTTACTATACGCGAGAGCGGAGAGTGACACCAATCTGTGTAAATTATGTGTGTACCTTAGACCTTGATTTGAGACCCCATTTAATTTTCTTCGAGTGTACAACTGGTTGAGCTTGTACGATATTGATATGTTTTGACGCTAATGATACGCATCTCATGCTCACCAAAAGAGAGGTGATATGAGTAATGAGTATGGAATGTAGCATGCGTTAAATGTGTGGATCACGATTGTATTTGGGATGAGCCTGAGTTGCTGCGTGGCCATCCGACGTTGTCATATATGTGTGTATCTTGTTCAAGCTCACATGCCTCTGGTTTTATTTGTCATCCAGTGCGAGCATTCTCGTATCCTAGCTTGACCCCTATATTTATTTGATTTGCTCATGTTGATCTCTAGGTTGTGTGTGCGTGTGTCTGTGTGCATTGATGGATGAGATTTGTGTTGGTTTCGGCATCTCACGAATATTATTTTTGTGCCTTCCTTATTTTCTTTATAGCATTTGTTTTCGGCTTTGTATGCCCGATTAATTATTATTTTTAAAATATTTTCTTTCAGTTTACATGTTTCATTGTTTGAGATATTGATTGATCTCGGTAACTATGGCGAACTATCATCTTCCTACGTTTCTTTTCTTTGGTTCTTTTTGCCGGGGTTCTGCTTCTCGGTGCCTTTCTGATAGCTGGGGATGTGAGTCTCAATGGAGCTATTGTTATAGTGGCCTGCGCCTTTTGATAGACGTGGCTCTTAACGCCTATCATTGCCGTATACTCCATTATGCAGCTTTCTGAGTTATATGTGTTCTTTCGCGCGTGTTCTACTTTTCACAGAGAGAAAAAGGGTGCTTTCTATTTTGACTTACTGTTTCGTGAAAAGGTTTGTTTTATTATTGATGTAATTCTAGAGTTTGTAAAATATATTTTTTTCTGAATTGGAAGGAAATTGACTATGCACATGTTATTCCTTGGACAGAACATGGAAGTTATTTGTATGAGTAATAATAATAATAACTTAAATGTTTCCACCTTTTCAATACAATATATTCACAAAATTACAAAATTATACGGTACTAGTTTCGACCCATCTAGGGGTCATCATCAGCCGTATTGGAGCAAAGATCATTTGTGGCGAAATCCTAAGACAATATTATTTTAAAGAATAACAAGTGAAATGAGATGTTATGGTAATAGTTAATAATACAAGGAATATACATAATAAGAGGTTTTTAACAAAGAATAAAGTATAAATGGGGTGTTGTAAAAATTATAATCATGGAAATCAGTAAGTTCTTGTATTGAAATGAAATATGGCTTAGGAAGAGGGCTTAAGGTGGGGCTGAAGGGTGCGGGAGAAAGTGTAATTGTCTTGGAAAAGTACCTTTGATTAAATTTAGGATTGAATTTAGGTTGGCTGCATTATTGTTATTTGTATCCCCGGCTTTTGTTCATTGACTCATTTAACTTCATTTTTATGTTAATAAACCCTTTCATTGGATCACTTTTATTTTATTGGGGGTTATGCCTCTATTACTTCCTCCCCGTAATTTAAGAGGCACGAGTTCAGCTCCAGGCAGTTTTAGCCTGTTCCTATAGAGTCCTCGAGGTTAGTATTCGTGTTGTGGTGAGTGTATATTTACTGATCTGTGTGGTTTGGCGGACCTCTCATGGACGGCGTGATCGGGTGGTGCACAAGGCTGCCAACTTGTCTTCTTGGGAACTAAGACAAGCACAGAATTATGTTATTGTTTTTTCTTGCCGTACAGAGATTATCCACAGCGGCCATAGAAAAAAAGCCTCTCAAAGGGAGTGTGACGCCAAAAGGGCTACTGTTCTCATGACAGGGATTGGCCTGGATGTGCAAACATAGGTTACAGGTACTAAATGGCGTTTCTGTCTTGGCGTGCGGACAGTATACTCCTTTACAGGGTCTATCTACTTGTGCTTTTATTATGCGCTGGTGGATTACGGAATGTAATTCTCATCATTGCTGGGAATTACTTCACACTCCATTGTACGCTGGCCAGTATAAATGCCATTAGCTTCGAAAGCAATGGAGAATGGTGAGTGCTGCTCTTTATTCTATATAAATAAAATCGTAACGACCGTGTGTCTGTACATTTACTATTTTGGCGAAATTGCCGTACAGTTATCCGTTTCAGATGTAATAATGACCATCTGCATAATTTTTAGTTTTGGTGTCTGTTTGTCTGTTTGTCGGTTTGTCTTTTTGTCAGTTTGTCTGTTTGTTTGTCTGTTTGTCTGTCCTTATATAACTTGAAAATTACTGGATATATTTCCACCAAACTTCATATTTAGAATCCACCTGTCCTTGGGTAGGTTTTAGGGCTAGTATTGTTTCTAAATCCCTGAACTGATTGGGTTTTTTACTAAACCTAACCGTGATTTTGCACTCCCTCAAAATATACACAACCAAACTAAATGGATATCTGCCGGCCTTAATGAAAATTCATTTCTAAACCTTTTTTCTCATGTGCATCATTTCGATACCATGATTATTAAGGGGGATATCATTAACAGACAGTTCTTCAGTACAAGTCCTACGCAAGAGCGGGTGAGTGTAAAGCGTATTTCTTACAACATGAAAACTACTGAAGATATTTGAACCAAACTTTATATTTAGCATCCACCTGTCCAAGGGTAGGTTTCTTTGGTGCCAGTTTGTCTGTTTGTTTGTCTGTCTGTTCGTTTGTCTGCTTTTCTGTCTTTATATAACTTGAAAACTACTGGATATATTTCCACCAAACGTCATATTTAGAATCCACCTGTCCTTGCGTAGGTTTTAGGGCAAATATTGTTTCTAAATCCCTGAAGTAGCTGGGAATTTTTACGAAACCGAAACCGTGATTTTGCACTCCCTCAAAATATACACAACCATACTTAATGGAAATTAATTTCTAAACCTTTTCTCTCATGTGCATCATTTCGATACCAGGATTGATAAGGGAGATGTCATTAACGGACCGTTTTTCGGTACAAGTCCCACCGGACGTAACGCAAGAGTGGGTGTGTGTAAAGCGTATTTCTTACAACTCGAAAACTACTGAAGTTATTTGAACCAATCTTGATATTTAGCATCCACCTGTCCAAGGGTAGGTTTTAAGGTCAATACAATTTCAAATTCCCGGAATGGACTGGGGATTTATAGGGAAACGAAATGGTGATTTTACTCTCCCACAATATATAAAGTACAAGACCAACCTGACTGAAAATCGACCAGACTTCATTGGAAATCCAGTTCTAATTTTTCGTATGTGCATTATTCAACAGGATGAATAATAAGGGAGATATCATGAAAGGTCGGCTTCTCAGGCAAACTCCAGTGGACATAGCTCAGAAGGTATTATGTGTGGAGCAGATTCCTTACCTATCTGCATAAATCATATCGTAACGATCGTGTGCCTGTGCACTGACTATCTTGGTGAAATTTTCGTACAGATTTCCGTGTAAGGGGTAATAATGAACATCTGCATATTTTTTAGCTATAGTTTCCTGAAAGTCCGAAATTTCACCTCCCTCGCCCAAAATCAAGATTGCCTCACAATCTGCGACACGAGTTGGAAAATTGAAATTAAGCAAACATTATACGTTTTAGTTGGTATCCTACGGAAAACTTTCAAGATCTTATAATATTTCACTTTTTATGCCGAAGAATATCGAAAGATGGAGGCAATTTAATGACGGTGCAGACCTTCGTTTCGAGGTATTTCACGGCTAAATGGTAAGTCCTATCACAAAACGGATGACACAATCTCCGTTGAATTTGGAAGGATCTACAACTTTGGTCCTGTGGCATTTAGTCGTATCTCTTTCTCTCCGTTATGGGGTGGATTAGGCTGTATATTTCGATTGTTCGTAAATGCTGTGGCTTCTAAACGTATGTTACTTAGATTGACACACTTATAGGAAAGCTGGAGTCATAAAATTTGGCACGCACATTCATACAACCAGTGGCTATATGCGAACCAAATTTCATGATTCTAGCTTCCACATGAGTATGTGAAAAATAATGTAAAATGTTTAAAATGTAAACAAATTTCAACCCATTCAAATATCGTAACTCAATCTAACACATAAATAAGGGAGATACGAGAAAATATTTTAAGACCAAACATGTAGAACGATAAAAGGGACGTCTGAGGGTGCAAACCGTTTGTTGGTATGGTGTACCGTTTAAGAGCAGTAAATCTCGAAATGAAGGTTTGCACTTACGAACGTGTCCATGCTTATCTGCCATCTATCTAAATATAATCGTAAATACCGTCTGCCTGTACATTGACTATTTTGCCAGAATTTCCGTACAGTTATCCGTTTCAGGTGTAATAATGACCATCTGCATATTTCTTAGCTTTGGTGTCTGTTTGTTCATCTGTTTGATTGTGTGAGTTCTTATAACTTGAGAACCACTGAATATACTGTATTTCTATCAAACTTGATATTTAGAAGCCACCTGTCCATGAGTAGGTTTTAGGGCCAATATTATTTCTGAATACCTAAATTTACTGGGGGTTATCCGAAACCGAAAACATTATTTTGCACTCCCTCAGAATAAGTACATCCGAAATTAATTGAAATCTACAATCCTTAATGGAAATCCATTTCTAAAACATTTTTTCTCATGTGAATTTTTGTACAGGTGGTTTAATAAGTGAGATATCATGAACGGTCGGTTTTGCAGGTCAAGTCCAGCGGACGTAGCCCAAAAGATGTTGTACGTGGAGCAGATTCCGTATCTATCTATATAAATAAAATCGTAACGACTGTATGTGTCTGTACATTGACTATTTTGGTGAAGTTTTCATACAGTTACACGTGTGAGGGGTAATAATGTCCATCTGCATATTTTTTGGTGTCGTTTCCTGAAAGTCCTAACTTTTACACCCCTCACCCAAAATGCAGATTGCGACATGATCTGCCAGACGAGCAAGAAAATTGAAATTTGGCAAAATTACATGGTTTGAACTGTAACGGACGGGAAACTTCCAATATCGTTAAATTGTTCACTTTTATCCCCGAAGAATATCGAAATATTGAGTCAATCTTAATGATGGTGCAGACCTTCGTTTCGAGGTATTTCGTGAGATAAACGGGAACTCCTTTCACATTAACGGATAGCACAATCTCCGTTCAATTTGGAGTGATCTTAACGTTGGTCTTATGACGTTTTGTCGTATCTGTGTCCCTTATACGTTGGATTCGTCTATATTTCTCGATTTTAAGTAAAATTGAAGTCTTTACATGCATAATTCATACTTGCAATCACCTACAAGAAAGAGAGAATCATCAAACTGTACATGAACCCTGGCCCACCCAGTACCCATATGTGGGCCAAATGCTTTGTCACCTCATTATCCGAAAAGTAACGCAAAGTAAGATAATCTTACACAAATTTCAACCTATTCAACGTTTTAAACTCAATGTGATCCATGAATAGATGAGATGCGAGAAAATATCATAGGACCAGCCATTTAGGCCACTAAATATTGAATCTTATGGTACAATCCTTTGTCGATAGTACGTACCGTTTAGCAGCAGTTAATCTGTAAATGAAGGTCTGCAATAATTTACACATGCGTATACTTTCGTATGTCGATATATATATATATATTTTCATTGATGTCGATTTGTAGCGATCGAGAAAGGGTGTGTCTGCTATTGTAAACAGTACTCCCCACACCGACTTTGACTGGCGGTAGGAGTGGCGTCCTTCTCCAACTCCTGTGTAACTGGCATTAGTAAGGAGGGCCTACCATTATAATGAATAATTCACTTCTCGATTTGACTTGCAGAAGGCAAGGGAGCGTGCAATTTTCTTCAAAACTCCCCCACCCGAATGTGATTGTCTGTAGCTAAGGGTGCTTGCCATTAAAGCAAATGTGCCCATCTAAAATGTGACTAGCATTAGGCATAGTGGCCTGCTATTTTAATGGAAACTCCCCAACTCAGTGTGACTGGTAGTAAGCTGGCTGGCAGGAGGAAAATGGCCTGTCATTATAATGATAAATGCACAACTCAATTTTGACTGGTTGTAGGGAAGTTGCCTGCTATTATAATAAAAACTCCTCAAGTGAAATCTGTCTGGAAGTAGGAAAGGGGGCCTGCTATTGTAACTAAATCTCCCCAAATCGATTGTGACCGCGCAGTAGGCCGTGGGGCCTACAATTATAATATAAACTTCCCAACTCGATTGTGAATGGCAGTAGGCAAGTAAGCTTGCCGTTATCATCACAACTCCGCAACCCACACTTTACATTGGAACAACGTATGGGGACCTCCCCATGCTGTTTCTCGGATAACGCTAAGAGACTTGCATTTTTAAAACAATCTTATTTACTGCACGCACAGTATTTGCTTCGATATCCGTATACAGTGTAGAATACCATAGCGAAGCACGAGTACATTTGCTAGTTATGTAATAAAAAGTAAATGTACTTTTGGGGGCGTGTTGATGTGTTCCTGGACATCGCAATTATCACATCTCTCCTCTGAAAGGAATTCCACGTAACATTTGCATAATTTCTAGTTCCTTATAATCTTATCAAGCTTGCAATACGCAGTGTATATTTTACCCTCACCTCCCTTAATCAATCCTAATTCTTTTGCTCATTTTTCGAAGAATCAAACCACTAATTTGTTTTTCTTCTGATTAGTGTTATGAAGGGGTGATTTCCCAGTTGTACTTGTACTTTTTCTTAAAATAATACTTCCACGGGTGACTTGCCTGTGGTTAGGGGCGCTCAGCTGTGAGCTTGCATTCGGAAGATGGTGGGTTCGATCCCCACTGCCGGTAGCCCTGAAGATGTTTTACCATGGTTTCCCATTTTCACAACAGGCAAATGCTGGGACTACCGCTTCCTTCCCACTCATAGCCCTTTCCTATCCCATTGTCGCCATTAGACCTATCTGTGTTGGCGCAATGTAAAGCAACTTGTAAGAAAACAATTTATGAAGATAAACATCGGCTAAAATGCTGGAAACGGGATCCCATGCGAAGGCCATAAATGTTATTCGTGAAAGAAAAGTAGTAGTTATCAATAGCAAATTTAAGGAGAGTCATAAAAGAATTATTTCGATTTTACTCAATTTGCTATTATTATTGAGATTCAGCTAACGGTATGTTGAAATGCATGTTGGTGATATCGTGGTAATAAGTCGAAAAATGAGGTAACGTCGTAACTGCAAAATGATTAGAAATCTTTGAATAAATTGAAATTCTTTAAGTGGGACTTTTCCTAAAATTGATAATGGGCCTCGTAGGTACCGGTATGTTTATTTTGTGTATTTTAGGGAGTGCTCTTGCAGTTAGTAGTTTGCGGTTCATGTTAATCAATTTCAATGTCTGCTGTTCATTTAACGAAAGGTGAGAATTTTTGAGTATTTGTTTGAGCTTCTTTGGATGGTGTTAGTGGGGTCTTTCTTGAGAGTATTGAATTTATTATCTGTGAAAAAATGCTCCGTCTTCAGTTTTATCCGCGATTACTGTACAGTAGTATGCCTTTTATGTAAGTTGTCCTTGATTACTTGTTTTAGGTTGTCAGGTTGTGTGTTAGCTACTGATTACTTGTGGTTTTTGATGATGTTTATGTACCTAAATGAATAATAGGAAAGGGGTGATGTATTTATGTGTTTCATTAACACTCAAAACATCGTGGGGACGAAAGTAAAACATGAATAATTATCAGAGAGATAATATAGATAACATTAGAAGCACAGAACATCAATATATAGAAGTCTTCAAAACATACTCTAAACAAAGTTCAAAGAGTTTATAAACATATATGTGTTTATACACATTATATTAATACTTGAGTCCGCCACTCCCTCCGCAGTGACAGCGTCCATGTATTTTCGAGAGAAAGTGACCCTTCGACCTGATTTGGCGATCCGTGGTGCAGGTGTATTGGGTTGATTGAAGACTGTCGTCTTCTGAAGGTTGACAGTCTTTGGAATGGACCTCGACGGAATGTCCAAAGTGTTTTCTCCAGATGTGTCTTCCTTGTTGTCCGATGATTGGTCTGTCAGAAGGAAGGCAGGTTTCAATCTGTCAATGCTAATAGTTTGTTTCCCTGTTGGCATTACGAAAGTTTATCTGTACAGATCACAAGTATTTCCTGTTGTAAAATGTCTGTGTGCGGAAATTGTTCTAAAGCTGTGGCACGTCAGGATGTAAATGGAAAAATTCAGTGCAAGTTATGCAGTAATCTATTTCATAGTGCATGTGTAAATCTTACGGAAGATTACGTGAAAAACTTGCGATCCAGTGATGAGATGTGGTTATGCAGTAATTGTGAGAAAACTCCCTGTAGTAATGTGAGTGATCAGGACCCAGTAAGTCAACCTCACGCAGGAGTTATCGTGAAATTTGTTAGAAGATTTGATAGGGATATGTTTCTCCAGAGGCGTAAGATTAAACGTAACTTGAGCTGTGCTAACATTGGACTTACCTCTGGGGGGGCCTATCTATGTCAACCAAAATCTCACTTTAAACAGGAGGATTATTTTCAGTGAAGCGAGAAAGGTGAAAAGGGAGGGAGATTTTGCATATTTGTGGGTGGATAATGCAGGAAATATTAAACTTGGGAAGAAAGCAAGTGACACTTATGTATATACTCTTAGAACGATTGTTGATGTTAAGAATTTGGCATGATATAGATGGCTGTAAGGGATAAATTGTTATCATTTTACTATCAGAATGTTAGAGGGTTGAACACCAAAATAAGTGACGTATACACAAGTGTCCTTGCTAGTAATTATGACGTGATTATGGTTACAGAGTCATGGTTGAGGAAGAACGTATATAATGGAGAAATATTTGATACAAGATATAATCGAGACCCAATCATCAGTGCCTTCAAAGCAGATATTAAATGACGGTGCCAGCGTTCAGTTTTTCCATTTGCTGCCGGACGATATGCAGTAGTTTTAATGTGGACGATGCCCAGTGTGCATGTGAGGCATTTGAAAAGTTGACATTCAAACTGCTCTTGTTTAGTAAACAAAGCCACGTGCTTTTTTGACAGCTGTCGTCTTGACGGACCCTAACCTCACTTTGAAGGACAAATCAGCGTCGCTAACCTCACTGCTGCCATCTTGACGGCGGTAAACCTCAAGGCTGCCACCTTATGCATGTTATAGTGTGGAATTTAAAATCCAACAACAGAACATTGCTAACCTTACTCTTGCCATCTTGATGAGCTTAAACCTTACTGTTGCTACTTTGGTTATACGTTTTTGTGTTAGTTTACTGTTAATCGCTAAGATGTTCGCATCATCGAAGTAGACAGTAACAAATATCGAGTAGATTTAAAGAAGAATCTGTTAGCAGAAGATAAAAGTCCGTCATGGAAATACCTATTTCTAGGTTTACCTGCGAAGAGTGTGGAAAAGCATTTTCCAGAAGCTATCACAAGAGACGTCATGAGATATCATGTAGGACAATTTTTCAATGCAAACATTGTAGAAGAGAGTTCAAGAACGCATACAACGCTCAACGTCATGAAGCCGCGTGTAATGTAGCTTCAACGGGAACAAAGTATAAAGAGCTCAACCATATTCCAGCGAACACTGATTTATGTTTAAAAAGTACACCTCTGCGAGAGATTTTTAATTCTCCCTTGTTGTCCAGGCCTGCTACAAGTTCTGTTACTAAGCACAAACTTCAAGATAAAGAGAGGCAAGATCATGATTATGATAAGGATAATGATGTTGATCAAACAGTAGTAAAGGGAAAGTAGAAGAAGAAGAAAATCTTAATGTTTCATTGCCATTACAGCTTGATGATTTTACTTCATTTCCTAAGTCTACTACACGTTCTGTCGCAGTGCAAACATCTCAAGAAGAGATGCAATGTAAAGAAGAAGGAAATTTCAACGCATCATCGCTATCGAAACAACTTAAGTTTGTACCTAGAAATGCTACTGCTGAAGCACGTATTACATCAAAACAAGTCCCTACATATCAACTGTCTGCATATAGACTCAAAGTTCACAACAAGCCTCTGTTACCCTATGTAGATATAAGGTACTGTAAAGACCCGAACGTACTCGTAAAACGTTTACAACTGCTAAGAGCCTATCATGATGCTGGTTACACACAGTACAAAGAAGATATTTTTGAAATAGAGCATGAATTACGTCGTGTAGGTAATATTAAGTAAGCGTTTACCTCACCTAAGTCATCCATCTGTAGTATATAGCCGATCGAGTAGCTATATTCGTATAGATTATTTCCCAACATTCTCCCTTCCTTAGGGTGTTAACTCCGCCTCTAGTTGTAGAGCCGGTCTCAAGCCCGGATAAAGACAGGAGAGGCACCCTAGCCCTTTAGCCCTTTTTCCCATTAGCACTTTTGCCCTTTTGCCCTTTTGCCCATTAGCCCTTTAGCTTATTAGCCCTACAAGGAATGTGCGGTAATCTAATGTTCTTAGAACAAAGGTATCCCTGACATGTTCTAAACACATGTTGTATCGAGTACAGTGTTCTATTTTAGTCTTGATCACTTATTTAGTGTTCTAAACACTTCCATCAATGTTCCAATCACATGATAAAGTTCACGGCATAGAGTGCAGTGTTCGATTCTAGTCTTGTTACGTTTCTTTTGTGATTTGCAAGTCTAAACATGCTTAATGACGTCATCATTGCAGCACGTGCTTACTCTAGCTATTCCGATGCAAGTTTAAACTTGTTCGATAGAGCTATGCCTTGACATAAGAGGAGGCCTTAACAGCTTATGTATAGCCGCTATTGTCTAAAGATAGCTGCTGTGAAGAAAAAGCACGTCGAAATTTTCAAAATGCCCGCCACCATATTTCAAAGGTATGAGGTTTAGTGCTGTAAAAATACCTGCACGATGCAAAGCTAGCTTTCTTCATCAGAGCAGCCACCATCTTGTGTGAGGACCTCTACGCCGTATCATAAGGAGCTGTGTATAGTCATCGTCTTGTCGCTTCTACCTCCCGCAAGCACCCGTAGAGCGTCTCATAAGAGCAGCAGCCATCTTGTGCAAGCGCTCTTAAGCTGTCTCATAAGAAGCTATGTATAGCCGCCATCTTGTAGAAATAGATAGTTGCCAATGCCAAAGGGCCTAAGTAGGAATCGAACCATCGATCTCATCATTAGGCTATGTTTTTCTTATGTTATTATGTTCCTCGTTCTGCGAACCGAGGTATTGGGCAGCCTGTTTTTTCCGTTTTGCTCTACGATCCACCGTTTTCGAGATATTTAACATTTTGCATTTAAGCCCCAAATTTAATGAACGAACTAGCATGACACGTTAGCCTCTAAGCTAGCTTTCTTCACAAGAGCAGCAGCCATCTTGCGCAAGCACCCTTAAGACGTCTGATAAGAAGTCGTGTATTGCCGCCATCTTGCGTCCGCCATCTTGCGCAAGCATCCTTAGGGAATCTCTAAACATCTTGTGCAAAGGACCCTTAAGCCGCCTCATAAGGGCAAGCATCCCTAGGGCGTCTCGTTAGGAGCCTTGTATAACCGTCATCTTGCGCAAGCATCCCAAGGGAGTCTCATAAGAACCTATGAATAGCGGCCATCTTGCATAAGCGCCTTTACGGAGTCATGTATAGCAACCATCTTGTGCAATTAGCGTCGAGAGATAGCTGATGTAGAATTTTCCTTTTTACATTATCCGCCACCATATTTCAAAGGTATGTACATAAAGAATGTAGCACTGAGGTTTGCGATGTTAGATGGGGGATGACAGCTGACAAAGAGCGCGTGAGTTTGTTTACTAAACAAGAGCACGTGGAATTTTTCAATTTGCCGCCACCACATTTCAAAGGTATCTAGCTAAAGATGGCAGCACGGTGCTCTCTTGATTAAAGATGGCGGATGACAGCTAAGAGAACTTTTCAAATTGCCCGCTACTACGTATCATAAAGAGGGCAGCACGGTGCTCTGTGGATTAAAGATGGCGGATGACAGCTGAAGAAATTGCCCGCATGATAGCAGCACAGTGCTCTATTGATTAAAGATGGCGGATGACTGCAGTCAAAAAAGCACGTGGCTTTATTTCCAAACAACAGCACATAGAATTTTTAAAATTGCCGCCACCACATTTCAAAGGTATCTAGCTAAAGAGTGCAGCACTGTGCTCTGTTGATTAAAGATGGCGGATGACAGCTATCAGAAAAAAGCACGTGAGTTTGTTTCCAAACCAGAGCACGTGGAATTTGCCGCCACCACATAGAGGGCAGCACGGTGCTCTCTTGATTAAAGATGGCTGCTTTCACGTGAAATTGCCTGCCACCACATTTCAAAGGTATCTAGCTAAAGAGGGCAGCACGGTGCTCTCTGGATTAAAGATGGCTGCTGTCAAAAAGCATTTTTGAAATTATCTGCCACCACATTTCAAAGGTAAGTAGCTAAAGAGGGCAGCACAGTGCTCTATGGATTAGAGATGGCGGATGACAGCTGTCAAAAAAGCACGTGGGATTGTTTACGGATTCAAATCTCGCGCTAGTGAGGTTAAGCTGGTAGCACTAAGGTTTGGGCCCGTTAAGATGGCAGCACTGCGGAGACAGGTGGCGAATTTGCAGCTACTGCGATAAAGAGAGCAGCACAGTGCTCTGTGGTTTAAAGATGGCGGCTGACAGCTGTCAAGAAAGCACGTGGATTTGTTTACGGATTCAAATCTCGCGCTAGTTAGCTTAAGTTGGTACCACTGAGGTTTAGGCCCGTCAAGATGGCAGTACTGAGGTTAGCGATGCGTTGTTGTCTGTCAAAAAGCACGTGGCTGTTAAAAAGCACGTGGATTTGTTTACTAATTCTAATCTCGCGCTAGTAAGGTTAAGTTGGTACCACTGAGGTTTAGGGCCGTCAAGATGGCAGCAATGAGGTTAGCGATGCGTTGTTGTCTGTCAAAAAGCACGTGGCTATCAAAAAACACGTGGATTTGTTTACAAATTCAAATCTCGCGCTAGTAAGGTTAAGTTGGTACCACTGAGGTTTAGGCCCGTCAGTAGTATAATTGGACAGTTCGGGCGCCGCCACCGCCACCGGGTTCCCAGAGGCCACCTCCACCACCACCACGGCCAGAGTCCTCCCAGATGCCTCCTCCACCACCACCACAGCCGGAGGCCTCCCAGAGGCCTCCTCCACCACACGCGGGAAATTTGAATTTGTATACAAAGCCACGAACGTTTTGACAGCTGTCATCGACAAGAACGCATCGCTAACCTCAGTACTGCCATCTTGACGGGCCTAAACCTCAGTAGTACCAACTTAACCTAACTAGCACGAGGTAAACAAAGCCACGTGTTTTTTGACAGCCACGTGCTTTTTGACAGACAACAACGCATCGCTAACCTCAGTACTGCCATCTTGACGGGCCTAAACCTCAGTAGTACCAACTTAACCTAACTAGTGCGTGGTAAACAAAGCCACGTGCTTTTTGACATCCACGTGCTGTTTTGACAGCAGTCATCAGCCATCTTTAAACCACAGAGCACTGGGCTGCCCTCTTTATCGTAGTAGATGTAAATTCGTCACCTGTCATCGGCAGTGCTGCCATCTTGGCGGGCGTAAACCTTAGTGCTACCAACTTAACCTAACTAGCGCGTGGTAAACAAAGCCACGTGCTTTTTGAGAGCCACGTGCTTTTTTGACAGCTGTCATCCGCCATCTTTAAACCACAGAGCACTGTGCTGCCGTCTTTATCGTAGTAGATGTAAATTCGTCACCTGTCATCGGCAGTGCTGCCATCTTGGCGGGCCTAAAGCTTAGTGCTACCAACTTAACCTCACTAGCGTTAGATAAACAAATCTACGTGCTTTTTTGACACCTGTCATCCGCCATTTTTAATCTATAGAGCACAGTGCTGCCCTCTTTAGCTACTTACCTTTGAAATGTGGTGGTGGATAATTTGAAAAATGCTTTTTTACAGCAGCCATCTTTAATCTAGAGAGCACCGTGCTGCCCTCTTTAGCTAGATACCTTTGAAATGTGGTGGCAGGCAATTCCACATGACAGCAGCCATCTTTAATCAAGAGAGCACCGTGCTGCCCTCTATGTGGTGGCGGCAAATTCTACATGCTCTTGTTTGGAAACAAACTCACGCGCTTTTTCGACAGCCGTCATCCACCATCTTTAATCAACAGAGCATAGTGCTGCACTATTTAGCTAGATACCTTTGAAATGTGGTGGCGGCAATTTGAAAAATTCTATGTTCTCTTGTTTGGAAACAAAGCCACGTGCTTTTTTGACAGCTGTCATCCGCCATCTTTAATCAATAGAGCACTGTGCTGCTATCATGCGGACAATTTCGTCAGCTGTCATCCGCCATCTTTAATCCACAGAACACCGTGGCGCCCTCTTTATGACAAGTAGTAGCGGGCAATTTGAAAAGTTCTCTTAGCTGTCATCCGCCATCTTTAATCAAGATTGCACCGTGCTGCCATCTTTAGCTAGATACCTTTGAAATGTGGTGGCGGCAAATTGAAAAATTCCACGTGCTCCTGTTTAGTAAACAAACTCACGCGCTTTTTTGTCAGCTGTCATCCGCCATCTTACATCGCAAGCCTCAGTGCTACACTCTTTAGGTACATACCTTTGAAATATGGTGGCGGATAATTTAAAAAAGAAAAATTCTACAACAGCCATCTCTCGACGCTAATTGCACAAGATGGTGGCTATACATGACTCCTTAAAGGTGCTTATGCAAGATGGCGGCTATACATAGGTTGTTATGAGACTCCCTTGGGATGCTTGCGCAAGATGGCGGTTATACATGGCTCCTTATGAGATGCCCTAGGGATGTTTGCGCAAGATGGCGGTTGCTCTTATGAGGCGGCTTAAGGGTCCTTGCACAAGATGGCTAGAGACACCCTAAGGATGCTTGCGCAAGATGGCGGCTATACACGTCTCCTTATGAGACGCCTTAAGGGAGCTTGCGCAAGATGGCTGCTGCTCTTATGAAGAAAGCTACCTTAGAGGCTAACGCGTCGTGCTAGATCGATTCATTAAATTTGGGGCTTAAATGCAAAATGTTAAATATCTCGAAATCGGTGCATCGTAGAGCAAAACGGACAAAAATTTTTCTGCCCAGTAGCTCGGTTCGCAGTACGAGGAACAAGAAAAACATAGTCTAATGATGAGATCAACGGTTCAGTTCCTACTTAGGCCCTTTGGCATTCGCTCTGTTTTAGCTTGTATTGAAGCAAGTCTTCGTAACATGATCAGGTTTAGCTACGGTAGAGAGTATAACGTGCCGTGCAGGTTTGATTCTTTAAATTTGGGGCTTAAATGCAAAATGTTAAATATCTCGAAAACGGTGCATCGTAGACCAAAACCTGATACCTAGGTTTGCAGTATCAGGAACAAGAAGAAAACATAGTCTAATGATGAGATCGACGGTTCGATCCCTACTTAGGCCCTTTGGCATTGGCAGCTACCTAATTCTACAGGATGGGGGCTATACATAGCTTCTTATGAGGCAGCTTAAGAGCGCTTGCACAAGATGGCTGCTGCTCTTATGAGACGCCCTAGGGGTGCTTGCGCAAGGTAGCAGCGACAAGACGGTGACTATACACAGCTCCATATGGTACGGTCTAGAGGTGCTCACACAAGATGGTGGCTGCTCTGATGAAGAAAGCTAGGTTTGCATCGTGCAGGTATCTTTACAGCACTAAACCTCATACCTTTGAAATGTGGTGGTGGGTAATTTGAAAAATTCTACGTGCTTTTTCTTAACAGCAGCTATCTTCAAACAATAGCGGCTATACATAAGCTGTTGAGGCCTCCTCTTATGTCAAGGCATAGCTCTATCGAACAAGTTTAAACCTGCATCGGGATAGCTAGAGTAAGCACGTGCTGCAGTGATGACGTCATTATGCATGGTTAGACTTGCAAATCACTAAAGAAACATAACAAGACTAGAATCGAACACTGCACTCTATGCCGTTAACTTTATCATGTGATCGGAACATTGATTGAAGTGTTTAGAACACTAAATAAGTAGAACCGAACACTGTACTCGATACAACATGTGTTTAGAACATGTCAGGGGATACCTTTGTTCTAAGAAGATCAGATTACCGCACATTCCTTGAAGGGCTAATAGGCTAAAGGGCTAATGGGCTAAAGGGCTAAAGGGCTAATGGGCTAACGGGCTAATGGGCTAAAGGGCTAATGGGCTAGAGGACTAGGGTGCCTCTCCTCTCTTTATCCGGGCTTGAGACCGGCTCTACAACTAGAGGCGGAGTTAACACCCTAAGGAAGGGAGAATGTTGGGAAATAATCTGTACGAATATAGCTACTCGATCGGCTATATACTACAGATGGATGACTTAGGTGAGGGTAAGCGCTTACTTAATAATACCTACACGACGTCATTCATACTCTATTTCAAAAATATCTTCTTTGTACTGTGTGTAACCAGCATCTTGATAGGCTCTTAGCAGTTGTAAACGTTTTTCGAGTACGTTGGGGTATTTACAGTAGCTTATATCTACATAGGGTAACAGAGGCTTGTTGTGAACTTTGAGTCCCTATGCAGACAGTTGATGTGTAGGGACTTGTTTTGATGTAATACGTGCTTCAGCAGTAGCGTTTCTAGGTACAAACTTAAGTTGTTTCGATAGCGATGAATCGTTGAAATTTCCTTCTTCTTTACCTTGCATCTCTTCTTGAGATGTTTGCACTTCGACAGAACGTGTAGTAGGCTTAGGAAATGAAGTAAAATCATCAAGCTGTAATGGCAATGAAACACTAAGATTTTCTTCTTCTTCTACTTTCCCTTTACTACTGTTTTGATCAACATCATTATCCTTATTATCATAATCATGATCTTGCCTCTCTTTATCTTGAAGTTTGTGATTAGTAACAGAACTTGCAGCAGGCCTAGACAACAAGGGAGAATTAAAAATCTCTCGCAGAGGTGTACTTTTTAAACATAAATCAGTGTTCGCTGGAATATGGTTGAGCTCTTTGTATTTTGTTCCCGATGAAGCTACATTACACGCGGCTTCATGACGTTGAGCGTTGTATACGTTCTTGAACTCTCTTCTACAATGTTTGCATTGAAAAATTGTCCTACATGATATCTCATGACGTCTCCTGTGATAGCTTCGGGAAAATGCTTTTCCACACTCTTCGCAAATATACCTAGACATAGGTATTTCCATGACGGACTTTTATCTTCTGCTAACAGATTCTTCTTTAAATCTACTCGATATTTGTTACTGTCTACTTCGATGATGCGAACAGCTTAGCGATTAACAGTAAACTAACACAAAAGCGTATAACCAAGGTAGCAACAGTAAGGTTTAAGCCCATCAAGATGGCAAGAGTGAGGTTAGCGACGTTCTGCTGTTGGATTTTAAATTCCGCGCTATAAAATGCATAAGGTGGCAGCCTTGAGGTTTACCGCCGTAAAGATGGCAGCAGTGAGGTTAGCGACGCTCTATTGTCCTTCAAAGTGAGGTTAGGGTTCGTCAAGAAGACAGCTGTCAAAAAAGCACGTGGCTATGTTTACCAAACAAGAGCACGTGGTCGTGACGTCACGGTCACGTAATCAATCCTTAGCTCTACGTCGTTAAGAGCAGCATTAGGATTAGCTATGTTTAAAAATCTTAGGAACAGAGCAGCAGTATGAATAGCCAAGTTTTAAAGCGTGTAGACATCACCTATCGATTTTACATGCATCAAATATCGCACTAATCTTCTTCCGCTAGATCGTGCTGCTATCTTAGCATAACCTTACGTATGAACTTAAAGTATAAAGAATAGCCATGTTTCAAAGCGTGTACACATTACCTATCGATTTTGCATGCATCGACTCTCGTACGAAACGTCTTCCGCTAGATTGTGCTGGTATCTTAGCATAACCTATACGCATGACCTTAAAGTACAAAGAATAGCTATGTTTCAAAGCGTGTACACATCACTTATCGATTTTGCATGCATCGACTATCATACTAAACTTCTTCCGCTAGATTGTGCTGCTATCTTAGCATAATTTATACACATGAACTTAAGGTACAGAGAATAGCCATGTTTCAAAGCGTGTACACATTATTTATCGATTTTGCATGCATCAAATATCACACTAAACTTCTTCCGCTATCTTAGCATAACCTATACGCATGAAATTAAAGTTCAAAGAATAGCCATGTTTCAAAGCGTGCACACGTTACCTATTGATTTTACATGAATCGACTATCATACTAAACTTCTTCCGTTAGATTGTGCTGCTATCTTAGCATAACCTATAGGCATGAACTTAAAGTACGAAGAATAGTCATGTTTCACAGCGTGTACACATCACCTATCGATTTTGCATACATCAACTATCACACTAAACTTCTTCTACTAGATTGTGCTGCTATCTTAGCATAACCTATACGCACGAACTTAAAGTACTAAGAATAGCCATGTTTCACAGCGTGTACACATTACCTATCGATTTGCATGCATCAGCTATCGTTCTAAACTTCTTCCGCTAGATTATACTGCTATCTTAGCATAACCTGTACGCACGAACTTAAAGTACAAAGAATAGCCATGTTTCACAACGTGTACACATCATCTATCGATTTTGCATGCATCAGCTATCGTACTATAATTCTTCCTCTAGATTGTGCTGCTACCTTAGCTTAACCTATACGCATGAACTTAAACTACAAAGAATAGCCATGTTTCAAAGCGTGTTCATATTACTTATCGATTTTGCAAGCATCGACTCTCGTACTAAACTTCTTCCTCTAGATTGTGCTGCTATCTTAGCATAACCTATGTGCATGATCTTGAAGTACAAAGAATAACCATGTTTCAAAGGGTGTACACATCACCCTGAACTTCTTCCGCTAGATTGTACTCCTATCTTAGCATAGCCTATACGTACGAACTTAAAGCACAAAAAAATAACGATGTTTAACAGCGTGTACACATCACCTAATGATTTTGCATGCATCGACTATTTTTTACCGCCAGAGTGTACAACGATCGCATATGTGTATTGCTAACGTATGTGTATAAAGTTAAAGCACAAAAAATAGCCAAGTTCAAAGCGTGTACTCATTACCTATCGATTTTGCATGCATCGACTATCGTACTAAACTTCTACCGCTAGAGCGTACAACGTTCGCAATTGTGTGCTGCTACCTATGTGCGTGAACTTAAAGCACAAAGAATAGCGTGTACACAACACCTGTCAATTTTGCACGCATTAACTCTTGTACTAAACTTCTTCTACTAGAGCGTGCGATCATTGCTTGTGCATGCTGCAATCTTAGCATAACCTATGTGCACGAACATAAAACACAAAGAATTGTCAAGTTCAAAGCGTGTACACATCACCTATCGATTTTGTATGCATCGTCTTTCTTACTAAACTTTTTCCACTAGAGCATGCAACAACCTTATAAGTATGCTGCTAACTTGTAGCAGTAAGAATAGCAATGTTTTAAAAGCGTGTACGCATTGCCTATCGATTATACATGCATCAACTAGAGTACAAAACTTCCCCCGCTAGAGTGTGCTGCTATCTTAGCATAACCTACTGTATGTGCACGGATTTAAAGCACGAAGAATAGTTAAGTTTCATAGTGTGTACACAACACCTATCGATTTTGCATGCATCAACTATCGTACTAAACACATCCCGCTAGAATGTACAACGTTCGCATGTGTTTGCTCTGCTACTTTAGCATGACTTATGCGATCGAACTTAAAGCACAAAGAATAGCGATCTTTGAAAATCTTGCGAACATAGTAGCAGTAAGAATAGCAAGGTTTAAAAGCGTGTACATATCACCTTTTGATAATGCATACATCAACTATCGTACTAAACAACGTCTACGCAAGCGTGCGACCATCGCTTGTACGTGTGCTGCTATCTTAACATAACCTATGTGCACGAACTTAAAGCATAAAAAATAGTTATGTGTAAGTGAACATAGCAGAGTGTTAACTACGTAGGTGTAGACATTGAACTTTGCATGCTGAAGCAGCATACTACGTGACCGTGACGTCACGACCACGTGCTCTTGTTTGGTAAACATAGCCACGTGCTTTTTTGACAGCTGTCTTCTTGACGGACCCTAACCTCACTTTGAAGGACAATAGAGCGTCGCTAACCTCACTGCTGCCATCTTTACGGCGGTAAACCTCAAGGCTGCCACCTTATGCATGTTATAGCGCGGAATTTAAAATCCAACAGCAGAACGTCGCTAACCTCACTCTTGCCATCTTGATGGGCTTAAACCTTACTGTTGCTACCTTGGTTATACGCTTTTGTGTTAGTTTACTGTTAATCGCTAAGCTGTTCGCATCATTGAAGTAGAGAGTAACAAATGTCGAGTAGATTTAAAGAAGAATCTGTTAGCAGAAGATAAAAGTCCGTCATGGAAAACCTATGTCAGGTATATTTGCGAAGAGTGTGGAAAAGCATTTTCCCGAAGCTATCACAGGAGACGTCATGAGATATCATGTAGGACAATTTTTCAATGCAAACATTGTAGAAGAGAGTTCAAGAACGCATACAACGCTCAACGTCATGAAGCCGCGTGTAATGTAGCTTCATCGGGAACAAAATACAAAGAGCTCAACCATATTCCAGCGAACACCGATTTATGTTTAAAAAGTACACCTCTGCGAGAGATTTTTAATTCTCCCTTGTTGTCTAGGCCTGCTGCAAGTTCTGTTACTAATCACAAACTTCAAGATAAAGAGAGGCAAGATCATGATTATGATAATAAGGATAATGATGTTGATCAAAACAGTAGTAAAGGGAAAGTAGAAGAAGAAGAAAATCTTAATGTTTCATTGCCATTACAGCTTGATTATTTTACTTCATTTCCTAAGCCTACTACACGTTCTGTCGAAGTGCAAAATCTCAAGAAGAGATGCAAGGTAAAGAAGAAGGAAATTTCAACGCATCATCGCTATCGAAACAAGTTAAGTTTGTACCTAGAAACGCTACTGCTGAAGCACGTATTACATCAAAACAAGTCCCTGCACATCAACTGTCTGCATATAGACTCAAAGTTCACAACAAGCCTCTGTTACCCTATGTAGATATAAGCTACTGTAAAGACCCCAACGTACTCGTAAAACGTTTACAACTGCTAAGAGCCTATCATGATGATGGTTACACACAGTACAAAGAATATATATTTGAAATAGAGTATGAATGACGTCGTGTAGGTATTATTAAGTAAGCGCTTACCCTCACATAAGTCATCCATCTGTAGTATATAGTCGATCGAGTAGCTATATTCGTATAGATTATTTCCCAACATTCTCCCTTCCTTAGGGTGTTAACTCCGCCTCTAGTTGTAGAGCCGGTCTCAAGCCCGGATAAAGAGAGGAGAGGAACCCTAGCCCTCTAGCCCATTAGCCCTTTAACCCATTAGCCCTTTAACCCTTTAGCCCAGTAGCCCTTCAGCCTATTAGCCCTACAAGGAATGTGCGGTAATCTAATCTTCTTAGAACAAAGGTATCCCCTGACATGTTCTAAACACATGTTGTATCGAGTACAGTGTTCGGTTCTACTTATTTAGTGTTCTAAACACTTCAATCAATGTTCCGATCACATGATAAAGTTAACGGCATAGAGTGCAGTGTTCGATTCTAGTCTTGTTATGTTTCTTTAATGATTTGCAAGTCTAAACATGCATAATGACGTCATCACTGCAGCACGTGCTTACTCTAGCTATCCCGATGCAGGTTTAAACTTGTTCGATAGAGCTATGCCTTGACATAAGAGGAGACCTTAACAGCTTATGTATAGCCGCTATTGCTTAAAGATAGCTGCTGTTAAGAAAAAGCACATAGAATTTTTCAAATTACCCGCCACCACATTTCGAAGGTATGAGGTTTAGTGCTGTAAAGATACCTGCACGATGCAAACCTAGCTTCCTTCATCAGAGCAGCCACCATCTTGTGTGAGCACCTCTAGACCGTATCATAAGGAGCTGTGTATAATGACGGTCTTGTCGCTGCTACCTTGCGCAAGCACCCCTAGGGAGTCTCATAAGAGCAGCAGCCATCTTGTGCAAGCGCTCTTAAGCTGCCTCATAAGAAGCTATGTATAGCCCCCATCTTGTAGAATTAGATAGCTGCCAATGTCAAAGGGCCTAAGTAGGGATCGAACCGTCGATCTCATCATTAGACTATGTTTTCTTCTTGTTCCTGATACTGCAAACCTAGGTATCAGGTTTTGCTCTACGATGCACCGTTTTCGAGATATTTAGCATTTTGCATTTAAGCCCCAAATTTAATGAATCGAACCTGCACGGCACGTTATACTCTCTACCATAGCTAAACCTGATCATGTTACGAAGACTTGCTTCAATACAAGCTAAAACAGAGCGAATGCCAAAGGACCTAAGTAGGAACCGAACCGTTGATCTCATCATTAGACTATGTTTTTCTTGTTCCTTGTACTGCGGTCCGAGGTACTGGGCAGAAAATTTTTTGTCCGTTTTGCTCTACGATGCACCGCTTTCGAGATAGTTAACATTTTGCATTTAAGCCCCAAATTTAATGAATCGAACTAGCACGACGCGTTAGCCTCTAAGCTAGCTTTCTTCATAAGAGCAGCAGCCATCTTGCGCAAGCACCCTTAAGGCGTCTCATAAGGAGACGTGTATAGCCGCCATCTTGTGTCCGCCATCTTGCGCAAGCATCCTTAGGGCGTCTCTAGCCATCTTTGCAAGGACCCTTAAGCCGCCTCATAAGAGCAACTGCCATTTTGCGCAAGCATCCCTAGGGCATCTCATACGGAGCCATGTATAACCGCCATCTTGCGCAAGCACCCCAAGGGAGTCTCATAAGAACCTATGCATAGCGGCCATCTTGCATAAGCACCTTTAAGGAGTCATGTATAGCCACCATCTTGTGCAATTAGCGTCGAGAGATGGCTTCTGTAGAATTTTTCTTTTTTAAATTATCCGCCACCATATTTCAAAGGTATGTACCTAAAGAGTGTAGCACTGAGGTTTGCGATGTAAGATGGCGGATGACAGCTGACAAAAAAGCGCGTGAGTTTGTTTACTAAACAGGAGCACGTGGAATTTTTCAATTTGCCGCCACCACATTTCAAAGGTATCTAGCTAAAGATGGCAGCACGGTGCACTCTTGATTAAAGATGGCGGATGACAGCTAAGAGAACTTTTCAAATTGCCCGCTACTACATGTCATAAAGAGGGCGGCACGGTGTTCTGTGGATTAAAGATGGCGGATGACAGCTGACGAAGTTGTCCGCATGATAGCAGCACAGTGCTCTATTGATTAGAGATGGCGGAAGACAGCTGTCAAAAAAGCACGTGGCTTTGTTTCCAAACAAGAGAACATAGAATTTTTAAAATTGCCGCCACCACATTTCAAAGGTATCTAGCTAAAGAGTGCAGCACTGTGCTCTGTTGATTAAAGATGGTGGATGACGGCTGTCGAAAAAGCGCGTGAGTTTGTTTCCAAACAAGAGCATGTAGAATTTGCCGCCACCACATAGAGGGCAGCACGGTGCTCTCTTGATTAAAGATGGCTGCTGTCATGTGGAATTGCCTGCCACCACATTTCAAAGGTATCTAGCTAAAGAGGGCAGCACGGTGCTCTCTAGATTAAAGATGGCTGCTGTCAAAAAGCATTTTTCAAATTATCCGCCACCACATTTCAAAGGTAAGTAACTAAAGAGGGCAGCACTGTGCTCTATAGATTAAAGATGGCGGATGACAGGTGTCAAAAAAGCACGTAGATTTGTTTATCTAACGCTAGTGAGGTTAAGTTGGTAGCACTAAGCTTTAGGCCCGCCAAGATGGCAGCACTGCCGATGACAGGTGACGAATTTACATCTACTACGATAAAGACGGCAGCACAGTGCTCTGTGGTTTAAAGATGGCGGATGACAGCTGTCAATAAAGCACGTGGCTGTCAAAAAGCACGTGGCTTTGTTTACCACGCGCTAGTTAGGTTAAGTTGGTAGCACTAAGGTTTACGCCCGCCAAGATGGCAGCACTGCCGATGACAGGTGACGAATTTACATCTACTACGATAAAGAGGGCAGCACAGTGCTCTGTGGTTTAAGGATGGCGGATGACAGCTGTCAAAAAAGCACGTGGCTGTCAAAAAAGCACGTGGCTTTGTTTACCACGCGCTAGTTAGGTTAAGTTGGTACTACTGAGGTTTAGGCCCGTCAAGATGGCAGTACTGAGGTTAGCGATGCGTTGTGTTCTGTCAAAAAGCACGTGGCTGTCAAAAAACACGTGGCTTTGTTTACCTCGCGCTAGTTATGTTAAGTTGGTACTACTGAGGTTTAGGCCCGTCAAGATGGCAGTACTGAGGTTAGCGATGCGTTCTTGTCGATGACAGCTGTCAAAAAGCACGTGGCTTTGTTTACAAATTCAAATTTCCCGCGGGTGGTGGAGGAGGCCTCTGGGAGGCCTCTGGCTGTGGTGGTGGTGGAGGAGGCATCTGGGAGGCCTCTGGCTGTGTTGGTGATGGAGGTGGCCTCTGGGAGCCCGGTGGCGGTGGCGGCGCCCGAACTGTCCAATTATACTACTCCCGTATAGATGGCAGCAGTGAGGTTAGCGATGCGTTGTTGTCGATGACAGCTGTGAAGAAGCACGTGGCTTTGTTTACAAATTCAAATCTCGCGCCAAAATTCAAATTTCCCGCCAAAATTCAATTTTCCCGCCGGAATAGGAGGAGGCCGCAGAACCATCCAATTTTACTACTTACCCTGATCGAGTTATTATCGATTAGCAACATAATTATGGTATTTTAATTGATGCCTATTGAGATACGTACAATGGAAGCTTCTTATAATTATTTTAGAACCTACTTGAGTGTTTTAGGCAGCTAAAATAACCTTCTAACACCAAAGAATCTGAGGCCCAATAATCACTATTGCATGTTTCTGCGGTGGTTGGAAGTGCAGTGTGTTGTCTGAATATTAAGAGGAAAGAGGTGGAACAAACACTAACACCCAATTTATGAGCCAGGAGAAATAATTAGACGAGATTAGAATCTCATACTTAAAAACGTGGCGCGCTAAACAGCCTGCAAGCGCCACATCCACTGCAACTGACGTACGCAGCCTAGTCGACCCTGCGTTCCGGAGCAGAAGTTCCCGAGACACAAGTAGCCAGTCGAGCCTAGTTCGTGAACCGAAGAGGGCCGCTCCCTGCTATAGTTCGTGGAACCGAAGAGAGCCGAAGTGTTCCGAGATTTTTCGAACGGCTCCACATCCTGCGTTCCCGAGACACAAGTGTTACAGAGCACGGAGGGCCTGTCAAGATCCGATGTTTAGTAAGCACCAGGTAAATGTAAAATATTACGATATGAATAGATAGTTGTGTTTATGTTTCGTAGATATAGAGAAAGCATATGACAGGGTCTCGAGGGAAATGATGTTCTCCATACTGGAAGGGGGGGGGATGAGATTAAGGGTAGATTATTAAAATCAATCAAAGGCATTCATGATGACAATTGGGCTGCAATGAGAATTGATGGTAGGATGATTTCTTGGTTCAGTATACTTGCAGGGGTTACACAAGGCTGTAATCTTTCACCTTTGCTCTTCGTAGTTTACGTAGATCATCTGATGAAAGGTATAAATTGGCAGAGTGTGATTCAGTTAGGTGGAAATGTAGTAAGCAGTCTGCCCTCTGCTGACGACTTCGTCTTAATGGCAGATTGTGCCGAAAGCCTTCAGTCTAATATCTTGGAACTTGAAAATAGGTGCAATGAGTATGGAATGAAAATTAGCCTCTCCAAGATTAAGTTGATGTCAGTAGGTAAGAAAGTCAACAGAATTGAATGTCAGATTGGAGATACAAAGCTGGAACAGGTAGATAATTTTAAGTATTTTGTTATGTGTTTCCCCATGATGGTAATATAGTAAGTGAGATTGAATCAAGGCTGTAGTCAAATACAGCAGAGACAATACGCGACACTTCCGGATTTAGCCTTGTTAAAATGGGAGGCAAGTCGCAATTGGCGCTCCTAGTGGCGTGACCTGTAAATTCGCGCTAAATTCAAATATCAATGGAAAAGTATATACGGAAGTGTATAAATTAATTACGTCATAAAAAAATGTGTTACTAAGATTTTAACTTCAAAATTGCTAAAGCAGTTCTGGATAAATAAATGAGGAATTTTTTAATAGGTTATTATTTAAAGACTGAAATCAGTCATAATCAAGATGTGAAGTGGACTGCTGTGAAAAGGCTTGATCTATCATTTATGCATTTTTTTAGCTTTACCATTCCTGACTGAACGTTCACGGCTGGATTTGTCTTTTTTCTCATTTAAAAGCATTGTATCATCACATTAAAACGCTTGTCAACAAAACTATCGGCACATTTATTACACACATCATTCATGAATTTGCATTTAAGAACTGGACAATTTTCTTTTTAAGTTGAAGCCTACTAATAGAAAGAAAATCTTTAAATTTAGCCTCAAATAATTCAAATTTTCCCTATAAGCAATGCTTGCCACAATTCCATTTCATTAGGGTAAAGCAAATTTGCAACATCATATTGTTTCAACAAAATATGTTCTATTCTTAAATCACCCATATTTTCTTCAGTGCTTGACAACGCATTACGGCGATCCAAACGGGATAACTTGGAACACAACTAGCCACACACATGTGCATATGTATTTTCCTGAATTAAATCAAACCCACAGATCACTCCTACAACAACACATCGGTCTGCACTATACAATAAAATGAGCTTATTATATTTTAAGCCAATTAAAATGTGGGTCGCGCAGGTCACAAGTTTAGGTAGTACCTACTATAAATATCTCTTTGTAACTGGAAGAATATATATGCAAACACAATATTTGCTTACATTTTCTTGTCACCAGGGAAACTGAAGAAAGACCGCGAATCCTTCTGCACTTCACAGTTATTGCAGCCAAACACAGCACATATCTTTCCACTCATATTGAGAGGAGATATAAAGGAATGACACACCCTACTATTTACTTATGTCAACTTATTGCAAACGCATAAATAACGCCAAAGCTTCACAAACAAATACACGTGCTCTTATGACAGAATCAGTTACTCTCAGGTCACCCCGCTAGAGGGAGCTCAAATCTCTGTCCCTCGATATCTCGCAGGGTGTCGCGTATTGTCTCTACTGTATTTGGTGTATTAAAGCTAATGCAATGAGCTGGCAGTTGCGATCAACAGTGTTCTGTAAGAAGGAAATCAGCTCCCGGACGAAACTGTCTTTACATCGGTGTGTACCCAGACCATATTTGCTTTACGAGAGTGAAAGCTGGGTTGACACAGGATATCTTATTCATAAGTTAAAAGTAACAGACATGAAAGTAGCTAGAATTATAGCTTTTACAAACAGGTGGGAACTATGGCAGGAGAGTACTCGGAACAAGCAGATAAAGGCTGTACGCATAAATCATCTTTGCTGGTGGGGACATGTGCGCCGAATGGAGGAGGATAGTTTTCCTAGGAGAATAATAGTCTCTATTATGGAGGGTGAGAAGAGTGGAGGGAGACCAAGATGACAATGGGTTGCCTCTGTTTCTAATGATTTAAAGATAAGAGGTATAAAACTAAATGAGGCCACGGCACTAGTTGCAAATAGAGGATTGTCGCGATATGGCGTTTTGGTAAACTCACAGAGAATTTCAGACTGAACGCTGAAAGGCATAACGGACTAAAATTATAATGCATGTAAATTGTCCCCTTCAAATTTGACCTACAATAAGCATTTATTGTATTTGCGTGTGTGAGATTTTATTTCATTAGCGCGAGCGATATTCTCCAGCCATGCATAACGGGGACAGCTCCCACAGTTCAAAACCGGTCTTATCGGCAAGGGGAGAAATGTATTGATTTTTTCTCTACGGAGCGATCAGCTGGCCACGTGACACACTGAGGGAGCTGGCCAAGGTCACCTAGACACGCGGCCTGCACATGTGAAATCTCAAGCAGAAGTATTTTCTAGAAATGAACGCTAGACGTCGACCAATTACGGACAATTATAGTGCCACACCCCTTTCCTAGGATATGCACAAAAACCCGTGTTTCCGGAAGAAACGCTCTCTCTGCTGTTCTGTACTCTGATACTCTGCTGTTCGTCTCTCTGCTACGTTGTTCTGCCGCTATACTCTTCGATTCTTCGACGTGCTGCGAACTTAGACGTGCTATCTACAGTCTACATCGAGATGGTTACTTCTTAAATCAATTATTTGACAGTAAAATCAGCCACCCCTCGTGTATAGTTGGATCAACGAGCTTGGCACATTTTCTTCACCACAGGTTACGTATTTTTCTATCATTAATTTCATCGCGCGTGTGTGTGGAGCATATTTTAAAACTGTTTGTTAGTTTCAGCCTCTACTCCACGAGAAGAGAGAAGAAATCGCCACGAGTTGGAACGAGTGTCTCAAGATACGGTTTTATTGTGAAGAGGAAGCCTGCCAGAACTTTATTTGGAATACTGGTGCTACGATGACCTGCTAAAATGTAGGCGATCTTCGTCATGGGGAAATAGCGACCCCGGGCAGATAACTGACCACATGTTCCAGACCATCCGTGAAAATCCATTTCCATATTTCATTTAAGTACACTTTAATAATGTTTATCTGTTCATCTCTGTAGAAATAATGCTTTCTTATTCATTAGTGGTAATATTTCTTCTAGTCTTGCAGTAGATTTGAATATTTTCACTCTTCTTTCACATGGGAGATGGTAGTTTTGTCATGTGTGTGTGTGGATGATTATTGACCTCTATTAGTTTTGCTAGAAGGTGTGTGTGACTTCTACGATTATTCTAGCTGTCCCATTTGATAGTCTAGTGTGTTTAAAAATCATTGTCCCCACCGATAATTAACAATTTAATTTTTGAAAATATAATATTTGGAAGTCGTGTGGGACAGATTTACGGCATGTTGCGTTACGCCGGATTGCTATGTAAGAGTTTCTTCATGTGTAATTTAAGGCGTGTTAGTGTCATCTGATATATTGTCGAACCCGTTTCCGCGAATTTTAGATCTCACACATTTAATAATAATAATAATAATAATAATAATAATAATAATAATAATAATAATAATAAGGAAATTTCATCTCGGGTTAAATAAATGAATAAGGGTCATGAGTTTAAATATTACGTGATCTTGTGTGCTTTGATGTTAATGTGTGTGCTCAATTAGGATGAATATGAGCCTGGAATATGGCAGATTCTCGTCGGATCTTTTATTATATTTTTTGACTTGAGGATGGATTATTTACTGTGTGGTTGTGACTTGTGAATCCATTTATTGAGTCATATTTTGGAGAATACGTGTTTTTGAACGTAATTTCTTCAAGTGGAGCACGTGTTAATTGATAGACGTGGAGTTAAGTAATAATAATATCGTGACTCATGAACCATGAAGGCGAATGCTTATATTTGACCTGTCCTATGTGCATTTCTGTAGTCGACAAATCTCTTCAGACATCAACCAACGATATTATCATGATCAACGTTGTTAATTTCAACTTCTTTAATTAAGTGATTATCTAGACTTCATCACATTCCTGAGGGACGTAAAAAAATAGTATTTTTCTTTGCCCGATACCGTCATAGAGAAATTTCAGATATTTGGACTAAAAATCAAAATTGAATATTCAAAGGGTAGAATTCGTTGTAGTGTAAATAATTCTCGTGTGCCTTAGTGTGAATGCTGTGTGTGTGTGTATGATTGATGTTATTTCAGTGCATTGTAATATTTTCTCTGACCATGATTTTGACCAGACCACGTGTTCGACACGTTGAGACCTGATTGTCAGCGTCGTTGTTTGTGTTGTCATAACTTTTTGAAATTCAAACCTTTAGTGGATTTTATTTGGTATTTAAGTAAAGTGAGATTCAATGTGTCATGCGGTAATGAATAAGGAAGGATCATTTCCGGGGACTTGGTTCAATATTTAATTTTGTAAAACTTACGATGATAAATTTTTTGAAGTGTCAGATACCAGAGAGTGACTTTACGTTTGTCAGACGAAATGTTAGAGGAAGATTAAGAGGAATAATTATTGTACTGGCACTATACTGCAAAATTTAAGTCCAACGGAGACATTTGAGTAATATTTTTGATAAGAATTTGGTTTAATTAATTTTTAAATTTTATTGAGATAACGCTTTATTCAGCATAATAAAGAAGGAAGGATTTATTTCAGATAAATAGTGGAATGAATAAATCTAGTAATTCAACGATCAAGATAAATAAGAATCTGGCAATTTTCACTTTCTTTTGATTTATAAAGAATTATATCATTATTGAGAGGTGGTCCTCCTACAAATAATTTTATTTTGTTATTATTTCGTTAACCCTCAATCGGGCGTGCTCTTCCGACGAACACTCTCGGGCGCGCGCGGTCTTTTAGACCGCAGCGATTATTTTCATAATTTATTGTACGACCTTGGAATCTAATAAAAATGTTGAAGTTTAATACTGTTGCAAGAAAGTTTACTTTTATTTAGATAATATTTAAAACATTTTTACGTACTCAATGACCGCATTAGGAAAATAAAAACGTGATGAAAATTGAGTTGATTTACAAATAAATTTTGAAAGCTTTGAAAAAACTTTCCGTTCTATTTATTTTTTCTGGTTTGTAAAATGAAAGCTGTTTGAACTAGATATATATTTATCCTCCCCTTCACCCATTTTCACTGTAATATTTCTGGCATAAGTAATCATAAATTAAATCACCGTTTTTTCAGAAATATTTGTATTTCAGATGATAAAACTTCTAATTTTACAGCAAAACAACCACCTTTGTGAAAAACATGTATGTGCGTGAATTATACAATATTTTGCGTATATTTGAGTTCATATCCAAGTTCAATTTTGCACTATTTTTTTATGTGAACACACTGAAGAAATATTGTCATTGTTTTAACCAAATATTGGTATAGTCGACAATCTTTTGTACAATATCGTCAGGAAAAAATAGCTCCCAGGCTTCAATTGGAGTTTTGACATTCCTGGCTAAACCTTTAGGCCCTGTAAGGCGTGTTACAATATTATGACGCCATTCCGTCTTATCGTCCTTGCCTGTCAAATTCACTTCAGAAACACCAGAATCGCATCCGTCATCACCAGATAGCTCGCTATTTGTAGCATGGTCAGTAACCTGGAGATTGTCAGTTTCACCTTCATTATCACCTTGTGGCTGCTGTCTGGAAGTATCTTCTGCTGCCTCATCAACTTCTTCCAATAGGCATCCTACTGCTTTGTCTCTGTCTTTCACAAATGCACTTGGTCTTTCACGTTCTTCCTTTTTAACACTCTCTATCAATAATCGGATCCTTTCCTCTTCAGCAGGATCCATATTGAGATGTATATGCACACGAAAGTAAACGAATCTAGTAAAACACAGCCGGGCGCGTACTGGTCACAATGACCGAGACACAAGTTACACTAACGGGCGCATCGGTGTAAAAGACCGCAGACTGACTCGAACATCTACCTTCCTGTCTACAGGTGTCTGAGGAGGGGCCACCCTATCAGGTGGCTAGATGATCCCTTGGGGGAGATTGTCTGGAGGAGGGGGGCATTGCTGACCTTCAGACGGATTCCCTGACCAAAACTTTTAGAGATCGGTCATTTAGACCGCTACGCGCCCGATTAAGGGTTAGGCCAGAAGTAGGCTAATTAAGTCCTGTATACTTACAGAAACGATGTCAACCGAGAATAATGGAGATTATGTGCAGTTAGTTAATAGGAACTGGCAGAGAAGAAAATTTTAATTTATCATCAAGATTGTTAATTAAATTTGTTATTGTTAAATGTGCTAGTTATAATAAATGTCAGAACTTGTTGTTTTATATTCTTCTGTTATTGTCGCTAGTCCTTGTCTCTTTCCCTGCCTTCGAAAATAAGTAAAGCCAGACTACGAACGGTCCACCCTCGTTCTACGGCTGAGCTATGTCCGGTAAGAAGGGGGCAATATATATACAAAAAACCATACGATTTTATTTCCGTTAGTGTACGAAGAATTGGATCGTAAAGTTCAGTCAGTTGATCCCTCATTCCATGGCTGTCCATATAAGTTAAGACCTATGGACTTGCTTTCGTGGGTTTTTTTTCACTCGGAGAGGTTCCTCCTCTCTTATACATCCTCTTTAAGCCAGACATAGCGGGACATTGCACCCAGTGTCGCATACTACAATATTGTAGACATTACGGTATGTTAAACTACAACCTTCCCCACAGTTGTGTATTTTGGTATATATGAGTATTACAGTGTTACAGTGTGTGCGGTTAGATAATAATAATAAATAATAATAAAGTTCATATATTCCAGTAATTGCAATTCAAGTCCCTGGTGTCGTAGGAGTAGTTTTGACAGAAATATTTTTGAGAAATTATTGTAGACAACCTCGTATTTTTCAGTAGGCATAATTAAGGACACTTTTATTCTCCGTCCCGTGGAGTAAGGAAAATAATAGTTATCCACCAGCTGTAATAATCACATAACCACTTTGCAATTGAGAATTGTAGTGAAGATAAGGTATATTAGATAGTATCTTGCCTGTTATATTCGTGTGTTTCTTTGTGTACGGCAATCCTTTTGATACTTAAGCATTTAACAAAACGCAAGGTTTCATTTCTATTAGAGCATAGTATGATAAAGTTATACCCTAAAGAAATAATCTTCTGTCTACGCGTTTAACTTTGTTGGTAATCCTTGAGTTCGGTAGTTCTTGCGAATTTCAAACTTTAGGCCTAAATGTGATTTTTCATTTCTATTTGTGCTATTGTGATTAGGATACGTCTGAATGTAGTTTAAAAACTGTTGTAGTGTATTGTAGTGACTTATTAGGATTTAGAGTGCTTATTCTATTATTTTGAGAAGTCTTACGAATTTCAAACTTTAATTGTAATTTCCATTTCAGATTGTGTTTAGTAATAACCTGTTGTATTATAGTTAGGTTACATCTGAACGTAGTTTAAAATCATTGTAGTGTATTATAGTAGGTATTTTATTATAAACTAGCAAATGTACCCGTGCTTCGCTACGGTATTCTACGATGTATAAGGATATCGAAGTAAATTGCTGTACATGAAGGGAATAAGATTTTTAAATTGCATGTCCCTTGGCGTTATCCGAGAAAAAGCATAGGGAGGTCCGCGGACGTTGTTTCCAATGTAAAGTGCGAGTTGCAGAGTTGTGATGATAACGACAGATCCACTTGTCAGCCACAATTCACTATGCGTAACGCCAGTCACATTTTGATGGGTAAATTTGTTTATAATCGGTGGCACCTATACCTAATGTTAAAGAGAATCAGGTAAAAGAGTTTTTTTTTAAATTGCTCGCTCCCTTGCCTTCTGCTAATCAAATCAAGAAGGGAATTATACATTACAATGGTACACAGGCGCTGGAGAAGGACCCTATTCTTATTGCTAGTTAAAGTCGATGTGGGGAGTACTGATTACAACAGCAGACGCCCTCCTGCTGACAGTTACTATCGATTTGTAAAGTATTAATTACAATGTAAGACACACCCACTTCTAGATCGCTACAAATCGACGTAATAAATGTAGATCGACATATGGAAGTATATGCATGTTCACCTTCATTTACAGAATAACTGCTACTAAACGGTGCTTTCATATTGAAAAACGGATTGTATGAAAAGACGCCTCTGGCCTTATTTTGCGATCTAAATGTCTGGCCCCATGATATTTCCTCGTATCTCATCTATTTAAAGGCAAGATTATTTTAGAAACATTGAATAGGGTGATATATGTGTAAGGTTTTCACACAGTGAATTACTTTTCAGATACTTATGCGACAGCTTCAAAAATAGAATTTGGCTGGGTGGGCCAATATTCGTGTAGAATTTGATGATCCCATCTTTCCTATAAGTGAATCAAACCATACATTATACGTGTACAAAGTGCAAAATTTAGGTAAATCCAGAAATAGAGCCAAATTTATCATAAGGGATAGAGCTACGAAAAAAAGTCTTAGGACCAAAGTTGTAGATCACTCCAAAATGAACAGAGATCGTGCCCGTATTGTGATACGACTTACCGTTTAGCCACCAAATACCTCGAAAGGAAGGTCTGCACCGTCATTAAAATTGCCTCCATATTTCGATATTTTCCGGGAGTAAGAAAAAAAATGTTTAAACATCTCATAAAGTTCCATCGGTTACAGGCACAAAGCTATAATTTTGCCAAATTTCAATTTTCTAACTCGTCTGGGAGATTGTGCTGCCATCTTGATATGGAGAGGGGGTTAAAAATTAGGACTTTCAGGAAACTTTTAAGCCCATGAAACCTATAGGTTATTGTTCAGGATAAATATCATCACTGACTGTGTTCTTATGCCGATTTGAAACTCCCAACGTGTCCCTCTCAGACAATTTTGAGAATTTTAGTTTTTTCTAGGGATCCTGAAGTCATCAGGTTGTCTGGTACCAAGTTTTAAGTTTCTAGGATACCTAGAATGGTCTCATTAATTCACGTCTGTTTTCATTTTTATGCCTTAATTTATATATGTATAGTACAGTATATATAGATCGCGCCAAACTGACTTCTATTTATTGTTCTTCTTCTTCTTCTTCTTCTTCTTTCAGTGCCTATCCGTTTCTGATGTTGGCGATCATGATGGCTATTTTCGTCTTGTTTGTGGCAGCGCGGAACAGTTCAACTGATGACATATTGCACCAGCCTCTAAGATTGTCAAGCCAAGATATTTTTCTTCCAGGACCTCTTTTGCTGTTGATTTTCCCCTGGAGTATTTTTTGGAGTAGGTTTTATCTACATGTGTTGCGCATTATATGTCCCAGATACTGCAGCTTTTGGCATTTCACTATCTTGATCAACTGAGGTGTTGTGTTCATCCTTCTCATTACTTCCACGTTTGTAATTCTCTGGGTCCAAGATATTCTCAGGATCCGCCTATAAAGCCATGTTTCAAGGGCCTCCAGCTTCTTCTCTGTGTTTTTATTTAAGGTCCGTGTCTCTACACCATATAAAAGAACAAAAAATGCATAACAGTGCAGAAGTCTGATTTTAGTCCCTAAAGTTAGATTGTGGTACTAGGGTCGTCTTACTCCCACAGTATGCTTTCCAGGTAGTAAGTCATACTTGAAAGTCATACTGGAACATACACACGTCTATTACCTTGGGCATTCTTGACCATTTATTTTTTCACCCTTTCTTACCCTCTATGCCAAAGGGGGGCATTTTTGAAGCTGCACTTAAAAAATCCGGAATGTTACTATTCATCTCAGCGACCCGGAAAACTATGGATTAGGCAGTATATTCGATTATTATTATATCTCACTCCCCCTCCCCCTAAAGGGGGTTAAACTTTGAGTTTTAAAAAATCGGGAGTGTTACTATTCATCTCAGCGACCCCGAAAACTATCGCTTCGACACTGTTTTCGATTACTTTTAAATCTGAATCCCCTTCACCCCCTACCAGAAAGGGGGATGAACTTGGACTTGTAAAATATCGGGGGTCTCACCATTCATCTCAGTGACCCAGACAACTATGGATTCAACATTATTTTCGTTTATTTTTATATATCACCCTCCAATTGCCACCCACCACGAAGGGGGCTGAACTTTAAAAAATTCTGGAGTGCCATTATTCATCTCAGCGACCCCGAAAACTATGTATTCGACACTATTTTCGTTTAATTTTATATATCAGTCCCCCCTTGCCCCCCACCCAAATGGGAGCAGAAATTTGACTTTAAAAAAATCGGGAGTGCTACTATTCACCTCAGCGACCCCAAAAACTATGGATTCGACACTATTTTCGATTATGTTTTTACCTGAATACCTAACCCCCACCCCTAAGTGAGCTAGTGGTGGCTTACCCCCACAGTGCTCGTCTTCAGATAACAAATTATATGTGTTCAAAATTTGATTGAAATTACTCCAGTGGTTTAGGAGGAGCTGTGTCATTTACACACATACACACATACACGCATACACACATACATCCATTTTTATATATAGTAAAGAAAAGATTAGTGCGTTTATTTTATTACTGTGAAATATTTGTGTAGTATAGTATCTGTAGTATCTATAGTATCTGTATTAACTCTCTTACTAGAATTCTGTTGCAGTAATTAGGGCAGACTTAAATGCAGTATAGAATTGTGTAGACCTAATTATTGTGTATTACTTTCGGTTTTCAGTAATTAACAGCAATTTTCATTCTGTTAGGGTGTTGTAGAAAATAATTCGTACAACTAAGTACCTTTTTTTTGCTATTTGCTTTACGTCGCACCGACATAGATATGTCTTATGGCGACGATGGTGGGATAGGAAAGGCCTAGGAATTGGAAGGAAGCGGCCGTGGCCTTAATTAAGGTACAGCCCCGGCATTTGCCTGGTGTGAAAATGGGAAACCACGGAAAACCATCTTCAGGGCTGCCGACAGTGGGGCTCGAACCCACGATCTCCCGATTACTGGATACTGGCCTCACTTGAGCGACTGCAGCTATCGAGCTCGGTCAACTAAGTACCGGTAGTATTGTAGTGTATATTAATTACCTTGTTGTTGTGTGATTTTTGTGAACTATCCTAGACAATATTTCTTTCCCTTCATTGTCATAGGCAATATTTCTTTCCTTTCATTTTTATAGGCAATATTTCTTTCCTTTTATATGTATTTGCACAGAATAAGTTATTTTATTTTTCCTTTTCTTCCCATTATTCCGTAAATAATGGCTGAGCAGTGCAACTGTAGGAACTGTGGGTTTGGCCTGGCATTAAGAAGTATGAGGGACGAGTTGGAGAGTTTGAGGGAGATATATACAGTAGGATTCTCTCAGAAGACAGGAAGGAAAGTAGGCCTCCCTCAAATAATGTACAGGATACAGTAGATGTAAAGGAGGGATGGGAAGGAAATGGGAGAATTGTAGAAGACAGGTGGTCTAATGCTTTAAGGGGAAGGAGATTGCAGGCTAAGGGCTCTGTTCAGGATCAGAATTCAGGACATGTGTCTGTTAGAAATCGGTACGAGTCACTGCAGGTAGAACAACCGAGGGAAGATGAGGAACAGAGAACTGTTGCTGAGATGTGTGGAAGTAGGAGGAAGGGAAAAGGTAGGAAAGGGAAATGTAGTGTTGTGGAAAGGAAAAGACAGGTGGAACAGGGTCATGGGAGCGAGAAAAGGGAGGAGGAAGTAGCTTCTGCAACAGCGAGAGAAGATAGGGCTGACCAGGAGGGGAAGGAATCAAATGAGGTGGGTAGGGTTGAGGCTCTGGTCATGGGGGATTCCATCGTTAGACATGTGGGGAAAGTGTGTGGAGGTAAGGGAACCAGGGCAGAGTGTTATCCAGGAATTAGGTTGAGGCAGATGTTGAGGAAAGTAGAAGAGAAGGAGGAGGGAAAGGAGAAGGTGGAAGTGTTTCGTGTTGGTACTAACAACGTAAGGCAAGCAGGTATAAGTACCAACATAGTTGGGGTGTGTGGGATTCGGTAAATACAGCTGGATGAAGTTTAAGGAAGCGGAGATTGATATCAGTTGAATACTCTGTAAGAGGGAAACTGACTGGAAGCTGATTGGGGATTTAAATGAGACTACGGAGTGGGTATGTGGGAAACTGGGAGTGAGATTTCTATATCCTAATGGGTGGGAGGAGAAAGGGATCTGCGCCCAGATGGCCTTCACTTAAACCGCAGTGGTACATATAAGTTAGGAAACTTGTTTAGAAGGGTTATAGGCAGGTACATTCAGGGAAACGGTGTGGCCTAGCGAGCGGTGTTAAGCGAACAGGGAAGTGGAAATAGAGTAGGGATGACATAAAAATATTAGTGCACAAATGTAGAAGCATTGTAAACAAAGGAATTGAATTAAGTAATTTAATAGATACTGTATATACACTGACTGACAGAGCAAATGCAACACCAAGAAGGAGTGGTCAGAACTTTATGCCAATTGCAGGGTAGACTGACGTCACTTAGGTATGCACATGATGTGAAATGCGCCGCTGTGCTGCGCACGTAGCGAACGAAAAATGGGACACGGCGTTGGCGAATGGCCCACTTCGTACCGTGATTTCTCAGCCGACAATCATTGTAGAACGTGTTGTCGTGTGCCATAGGACACGTGTATAGCTAAGAATGCCAGGCCGCCGTCAACGGAGGCATTTCCAGCAGACAGACGACTTTACGAGGGGTATGGTGATCGGGCTGAGAAGGGCAGGTTGGACGCTTCGTCAAATCGCAGCCGATACCCATAGGGATGTGTCCACGGTGCAGCGCCTGTGGCGAAGATGGTTGGCGCAGGGACATGTGGCACGTGCGAGGGGTCCAGGCGCAGCCCAAGTGACGTCAGCACGCGAGGATTGGCGCATCCGCCGCCAAGCGGTGGCAGCCCCGCACGCCACGTCAACCGCCATTTTTTAGCATGTGCAAGACACCCTGGCTGTTCCAATATCGACCAGAACAATTTCCCGTCGATTGGTTGAAGGAGGCCTGCACTCCCGGCGTCCGCTCAGAAGACTACCATTGACTCCACAGCATAGATGTGCACGCCTGGCATGGTGCCGGGCTAGAGCGACTTGGATGAGGGAATGGCGGAACGTCGTGTTCTCCGATGAGTCACGCTTCTGTTCTGTCAGTGATAGTCACCGCAGACGAGTGTGGCGTCGGCGTGGAGAAAGGTCAAATCCGGCAGTAACTGTGGAGCGCCCTACCGCTAAACAACGCGGCATCATGGTTTGGGGCGCTCTTGCGTATGATTCCACGTCACCTCTAGTGCGTATTCAAGGCACGTTAAATGCCCACCGCTACGTGCAGCATGTGCTGCGGCCGGTGGCACTCCCGTACCTTCAGGGGCTGCCCAATGCTCTGTTTCAGCAGGATAATGCCCGCCCACACACTGCTCGCATCTCCCAACAGGCTCTACGAGGTGTACAGATGCTTCCGTGGCCAGCGTACTCTCCGGATCTTTCACCAATCGAACACGTGTGGGATCTCATTGGACACCGTTTGCAAACTCTGCTCCAGCCTCGTACGGACGACCAACTGTGGCAAATGGTTGACAGAGAATGGAGAACCATCTCTCAGGACACCATCCGCACTCTTATTTACTCTGTACCTCGACGTGTTTCTGCGTGTATCGCCGCTCGCGGTGGTCCTACATCCTACTGAGTCGATGCCGTGCGCATTGTGTAACCTGCATATCGGTTTGAAATAAACATCAATTATTCATGCGTGCCGTCTCTGTTTCCCCCCAACTTTCATCCCTTTCGAACCACTCCTCCTTGGTGTTGCATTGTCACTGTCAGTCAGTGTACTTAACAGATATTGTAATAGGAGTTGAAATGATATAATGGATGCAGAGATATTCTCACGGAACTGGAGTGTGTATCGTAGAGATAGGATAGGAACGGTAGGAGGAGGAGTATTCATTCTGGTGAAAGAAGAATTTGTAAGCTACGAAAAAGTTAAGGATGAAAAACATGAAATTCAGAGTGTAAGGCTCTTCTCTAAAAATAGTAGGCAACTTGATGTCTTTGGAGTGTACAGACCGGGAAAGGGTAGCGCTGACGCTGATTCAGAATTATTTGATAAGATAATCAGCTATGTTGGAAATGATATGGAAAGGAATGTGATAGTAGCAGGTGATCTCAATTTACCAAATGTCAATTGGGAAGGTAATGTGAATGACAGGAAGCATGACCAACAAATGGCAAATAAGTTAATATGGGAAGGGCACCTGATTCAGAAAGTGATGGAACCAACTAGAGGGAAGAATATTTTGGATGTGGTGCTGATAAAACCAGATGAGCTCTATAGAGAAACCGAAGTAATAGATGGCATTAGTGATCACGAAGCTGTTTTTCTCATAGTCAAAAATAAATGTGAAAGAAAGGAAGGTATTAAAATTAGGACTATTAATCAGTACTATATGACTGATAAAACAGGCATGAGGGAGTTTTTAAAAAGTAACTATGATCGCAGGAAAATGGTAAATAAAAAATTAAACAGGCTCTGGGATGGAAAAAAAGCAATTGTTGAGTAATGTCAAAATAGGTTTGTTCCTTTAAAGGTGGTAAGAAATGGTAAGGATCCACTATATTACAACAGAGAAGTAAAGAGACTAAGAAGGAGGTGCAGACTGGAAAGAAACAGAGTTAGAAAAGGTTATGGAAGTAAGGAGAAATTGAAGGAACTTACTAGGAAATTGAATCTAGCAAGGAAGTCAGCTAAGGATAACATGATGACAAGGATAATTAGTGGTCATACAAATTTTAGTGAAAAATGGAAGAGTATGTATAGATACTTTAAGGCCGAAACAGGTTCAAATAAGGACATTCCAGGGGAGTGTGTATGCGAGGAACTTCAAAAGGCAGAAGTATTCAGTCAGCAATATGTAAAGATTATTGGTTACGAGGATAATGTCCAGATAGGGGATGTGAGTAACACTAAAGAAGTATTAAAATTTACCGATGATAACAATGACATTTACAGTAAGATGTGGGTTACTGTAGTCACGTCCTAGTTGGTGAACCATGGACAACGGCTGAGTGGCCTACTAAGTGGTCTTGAGAGTCGGGATACCTGTTACTATGGAATGGGAGTGGGCATCTCGGACATATTCTGAGTCATGGCCCTCCTTGTACTCAGGCGGCTAGGACTATACAATTCACCGGTGGTCCATAACCCGTTAGAGAAGAGATCCTCACTTGGACTATGTGCAAGAAGGGCACCATCCTGCTTCATGAATTTACCGAGCTCAGAACATTTTAAGCAAACCTCGGACCTATGGGAGTAACGGAGTCCTACTCCCATTTGACAGGCGAGCGACTCCTTGGAAACAACTTGGCGAAAGAAATGGAATTCGATGGGGAGCTATCAATATTAGTGGGGCTCATGGAAGAAAGTAGAACTGGCTGAGTCAACAAAGAGGATGCATTTGGATGTGCTAGGAGTAAGTGATATTCGGGTAAGGGGAGATAATGAGGAAGAGGTAGGAGATTATAAAGTGTACTTGACGGGTGTTAGAAAGGGAAGGGCAGAGTCTGGGGTAGGGCTCTTTATCAGGAATACCATTGCAGGCAACATAGTTTCTGTTAGGCACGTAAATGAGCGAATGATGTGGGTAGATTTGTCAGTTGGAGGAATTAGGACTAGAATTGTGTCCGTGTATTCACCATGTGAGGGTGCAGATGAGGATGAAGCTGACATGTTTTATGAAGCATTGAGTGACATCGTGGTCAGGGTCAACAGCAAGGATAGGATAGTGCTAATGGGCGATTTCAATGCAAGTGTTGGGAATAGAACTGAAGGATATGAAAGGGTGATTGGTAAATGTGGGGAAGATATGGAAGCTAATGAGAATGGGAAGCGTTTGCTGGACTTCTGTGCTAATATGGGTTTAGCTGTTACGAATACATTCTTCATGCATAAGGCCATTCACCGCTACACATGGGAGGCTAGGGGTACCAGATCCATAATAGACTATATCTTAACAGACTTCGAATTCAGGAAATCTGTTAGGAATGTACGAGTTTTCCGCGGATTTTTCGATGATACAGACCACTATCTCATCTGTAGTGAACTAAGTATCTCTAGGCCTAGCGTAGAGAAAGTGTAATCTGTCTGCAAACGAATAAGGGTAGAAAATCTCCAGGACGACGAAATTATACAGAAGTACATGGCTATGATTAGTGAGAAGTTTCAAACAGTAGACAGTAAGCAGGTTCAGGATATAGTAAGTGAATGGGTGGCATACAGGGATGCAGTAGTAGAAACACCAAGGGAATGCCTAGGAACAACTGGGTGTAAAGATGGGAAAAGGCGAACATCTTGGTGGAATGAGAGCAGCTTGTAAACATAAAAAGAAGGCTTATCAGAAATGGCTCCATACAAGGGCCGAGGCAGACAGGGATTTGTACGTAGATGAAAGAAACAGAGCAAAACAAATAGTTGTTGAATCCAAAAAGAAGTCGTGGGAAGATTTTGGTAACAACCTGGAAAGGCTAGGTCAAGCAGCAGGGAAACCTTTCTGGACAGTAATAAAGAATCTTAGGAAGGGAAGGAAGAAGGAAATGAACAGTGATTTGAGCAGTGGCGTATACTGAGGGCTACCAAGTCTATCAATGAAGCCCAAACCTCAAATGCGAGCGATGGAAATCTAAAGCACATTACATTGTAAGCATCTGACAGATTGCTCCATTTGCAAACCTTGAAAGCAATGAGAAAACACGTCGCACGTATTTCTGAGAACAAGGCTTCTGAGACTGATATTGCAGCCCAGACTCTCGTCCCTTCCCATCGACTCGCCTCACGCGGCTTGCTGCTGTCTGCCTACAGGTGCGGGGACCGGCGCAGGATAGCTGTGCTAGGCTTCGGTCCGTCAGATCGCCACTGCTATCACCATGCGTTACTCATCGTATATACTTCCTCACCTCATCCTTCTGTCTTAAATATATAGATAACGGAGTGCTGGTATTTCACTCCCGTTTACTTCTACATCCTCGTAGGAAGACACTGCAGGGCTGCTGTTATAGGAGTAATATAGTTTTCTTTTTATTGGTAGATCTGCTAAAATGAAACGCAATCTTTCAGGTTTAGTATTCTCTTTTGTTGGTTGGAATCGAACCCATGATCACGGGTCGGACACCACCACTGATCTTCCGAGGAAGATAATTAACCATTGAACGATGGGTACGACCGCTGTAAAATTCAACATTGTTATTTAACGATTATTATGATGAATATGTTAATAATAATAATAATAATAATAATAATAATAATAATAATAATAATAATAATAATTATTATTATTATTATTATTATTATGGTGCATGGCATCTACATAGGCTTGGTGGTGACCTAATAAGGATAAAATGAATGGCGAAGACGTCATAAACACCCAGTTCCAAAGCCAGGGGAATTAACAGTATGAGGGGGTTGATTCTGAAAATTGAACCGGGGCCGCCGGACCAAAGGCAAGCATTCTATCCATTTAGCCACAAAGCCGGACTTCAATTCGCTAAACCTTAGGCTACCAACTCGATTGATCAGGTGTTGAGTATTGGCGGTGGCAGAGGCCAGGGCAGTAGCTTTTAAAGCAGCCTTGACAACACAGCGGGCAGCTCCGTTGGCTGTTGGATGCAGCTCAAAATGCTTAAGGCTTGATGTTCCCTAAACCAACTATCGAAAAGGGGTAGCCAAAGTCTAGTGGCAGCCCATGTCTTGATACCAGCATACGCCACTGGTTTTGAGTAATTCAGGTAAACTCATACTAGATCCCAGGGAATCACTAGAGAGGTGGAGGGAATATTTTGAACATCTTCTCAATGTAAAAGGAAATCATCCTGGTGGTGTTGCGAACAGCCAAGCTCATGGGGAGGAGGAAAATGATGTTGGTGAAATTATGCTTGAGGAAGTGGAAAGGATGGTAAGTAAAATCCCTTGTCATAAAGCAGCAGGGATAGATGAAATTAGACCTGAAATGGTGAAGTATAGTGGGAAGGCAGGGATGAAATGGCTTCATAGATTACTAAAATTAGCATGGAGTGTTGGTATGGTACCTTCAGATTGGACAAAAGCAGTAATTGCACCTATCTATAAGCAAGGGAACAGGAAGGATTGCAACAACTATCGAGGTATCTCATTGATTAGTATACCAGGCAAAGTATTCACAGGCATCTTGGAAAGGAGGGTGCGATCAGTCTTTGAGAGGAAGTTGGATGAAACCCAGTGAGGTTTCAGACCACAGAGAGGCTGTCAGGATCAGATTTTCAGTATGCGCCAGGTAATTGAAAAATGCTACGAGAGGAATAGGCAGTTGTGTTTATGTTTCGTAGATCTAGAGAAAGCATATGTCAGGGTACCGGGGGAAAAGATGTTCGCCATACTGGGGGACTATGGAATTAAAGGTAGATTATTAAAATCAATCAAAGGTATTTATGTTGACAACTGGGCTTCAGTGAGAATTGATGGTAGAATGAGTTCTTGGTTCAGGGTACTTACAGGGGTTAGACAAGGCTGTAATCGTTCACCTTTGTTGTTCGTAGTTTACATGGATCATCTGCTGAAAGGTATAAAATGGCAGGGAGGGATTCAGTTAGGTGGAAATTTAATAAGCAGTCTGGCTTATGCTGACAACTTGATCCTAATGGCAGATTGTGCCGAAAGCCTGCAGTGTAATATCTTGGAAGTTGAAAATAGGTGCAATGAGTATGGTATGAAAATTAGCCTCTCGCAGACTAAATTGATGTCAGTAGGTAAGAAATTCAACAGAATTGAATGTCAGATTGGTGATAGAAAGCTAGAACTGGTCGATAATTTCAAGTATTTAGGTTGTGTGTTCTCCCAGCATAGTAATATAGTAAGTGAGATTGAATCAAGGTGTAGTAAAGCTAATGCAGTGAGCTCGCAGTTGCGATCAACTGTATTCTGTAAGAAGGAAGTCAGCTCCCAGACGAAACTATCTTTACATCGGTCTGTTTTCAGACCAACTTTGCTTTACAGGAGTGAAAGCTGGGTGGACTCAGGATATCTTATTCATAATTTAGAAGTAACAGACATGAAAGTAGCAAGAATGATTGTTGGTACAAACAGGTGGGAACAATGGCAGGATGGTACTAGGAATGAGGAGATAAAGGGTAATTTAGGAATGAACTTGATGGATGAAGCTGTACGCATAAACCGGCTTCGGCCGTGGGGTCATGTGTGGCGAATGGAGGATTATAGGTTACCTAGGAGAATAATGGACTCTGCTATGGTGGCTAAGAGAAGTAGAGATAGACCAAGACGGCGATGGTTAGACTCGGTTTCTAACGATTTAAAGATAAGAGGTATAGAAATAAATGAGGCCACAACACTAGTTGCAAATCGAGGATTGTGGCGACGTTTAGTATATACACAGAGGTTTGCAGACTGAACACTGAAAGGCATAACTGTCTATAATGATAATGTATGTATGTATGTATGTATGTATGTATGTATGTATGTATGTATGTATGTATGTATTGTCCCCGTTAAAATTGGCGATACTGTGTATATTTTCAACAATTGGAAATTAAAAGTTTTATTGAATATTTAATTTTCACGACCGCATTGTAATCGAAACAGACTTTCAACGTATTAGGTCGTGTTACGTACATGTAGTACGTGTTGAAGAGATGTTAAGTACAGAACAAAAATGGCCAACCGGACACCAGTGGGATCCGAACCTACAACCTCCCGATTTCGCGTCGGTTCCTCTACCAATTGAGCTATTTTGGGTTGTGGGTTCGGATCCCACTGGTGTCCGGCTGGCCATTTTTGTTCTGTACTTAACATCTCTTCAACACGTACTACATGTACGTAACACGACCTAATACGTTGAAAGTCTGTTTCGATAACAATGCGGTCATGAAAATTAAATATTCATTGACATGCCCCACAACGGGCGACTTAAACGCACTCTACAGTGTGCTAGCAGCAGTGCCAGACCTGTAGCTCAGATCCTTTCAAACAGAGTGGGAAGGCAGGGATGAAATGGCTTCATAGAGTAGTAAAATTAGCGTGGAGTGTTGGTAAGGTACCTTCAGATTGGACAAAAGCAGTAATTGCACCTATCTATAAGCAAGGGAACAGGAAGGATTGCAACAACTATCGAGGTATCTCATTGATTAGTATACCAGGCAAAGTATTCACTGGTATCTTGGAAGGGAGGGTGCGATCAGTCGTTGAGAGGAAGTTGGATGAAAACCAGTGTGGTTTCAGACCACAGAGAGGTTGCCAGGATCAGATTTTCAGTATGCGCCAGGTAATTGAAAAATGCTACGAGAGGAATAGGCAGTTGTGTTTATGTTTCGTAGATCTAGAGAAAGCATATGACAGGGTACCGAGAGAAAAGATGTTCGCCATACTGGGGGCAATGGAATTAAAGGTAGATTATTAAAAGCAATCAAAGGCATTTGTGTTGACAATTGGGCTTCAGTGAGAATTGATGGTAGAATGAGTTCTTGGTTCAGGGTACTTACAGGAGTTAGACAAGGCTGTAATCTTTCACCTTTGCTGTTCGTAGTTTACATGGATCATCTGCTGAAAGGTATAAAATGGCAGGGAGGGATTCAGTTAGGTGGAAATTTAATAAGCAGTTTGGCCTATGCTGAAGACTTGGTCTTAATGGCAGACTGTGCCGAAAGCCTGCAATCTAATATCTTGGAACTTGAAAAGAGGTGCAATGAGTATGGTATGAAAATTAGCCTCTCGAAGACTAAATTGATGTCAGTAGGTAAGTAATTCAACAGAATTGAATGTCAGATTGGTGATAGAAAGCTAGAACTGGTCGATAATTTCAAGTATTTTAGGTTGTGTGTTCTCCCAGGATGATAATATTGTAAGTGAGATTGAATCAAGGTGTTGTAAAGCTAATGCAGTGAGCTCGCAGTTGCGATCAACTGTATTCTGTAAGAAGGAAGTCAGCTCCCAGACGAAACTATCTTTACATCGGTCTGTTTTTAGACCAACTTTGCTTTACGGGAGCGAAAGCTGGGTGGACTCAGGATATCTTATTCATAAGTTAGAAGTAATAGACATGAAAGTAGCAAGAATGATTGTTGGTACAAACAGGTGGGAACAATGGCAGGAGGGTACTCGTAATGAGGTGATAAAGGCTAATTTAGGAATGAACTCGATGGATGAAGCTGTACGCATAAACCGGCTTCGGTGGTGGGGTCATGTGAGGAGAATGGAGGATTATAGGTTACCTAGGAGAATAATGGACTCTGTTATGGAGGGTAAGAGAAGTAGAGGGAGACCAAGACGACGATGGTTAGACTCGGTTTCTAACGATTTAAAGATAAGAGGTATAGGACTAAATGAAGCCACAACACTAGTTGCAAATCGAGGAATGTGGCGACGTTTAGTAAATTCTCAACGGCTTGCAGACTGAACGCTGAAAGGCATAACAGTCTATAATGATAATGTATGTATGTATGTATGTATGTATGTATGTATGTATGTATGTATGTATGTATGTATGTATGTATGTAATTAGCGAATTCCTATGGAGTAAAACACGCCTTAAGAACCAAGTTAAGTGTGACTGTGTAGACGAGTTATTAACGTTCGACGTGTGCTTGTGCAAATACTTAATCTTGTCATCTCAGTTACAGCTTGTGACCGGAATTCTACAGAAGTCGCCTTAGAAGCTGAACACCTCAAAATGGACTATTCCCCAACCACCTATAACACAAAGCCTCCATGGAGCTGTAAAATGTGAGGCGTATCTGGTAATTGGAAGGAGACTGACCGGAGGAAAATGCTGGAATAACTGACTGTCGACGGGGATCGAACTCCATCTAAAACTTGAGTACCTTTTAATTTAATTTATCTGTCTCACCTTTTGTACAACTAGAGGTCTTTCTTCTTGAAGTCGTAGATCCATTAGTTTGTTGTAGTTAGAAACATTTCATTTTTCCACTTCTTAAGGTGTCGTGGTAGACTAGGTACGTGTGAATGAAATTTTGAATCTGTTAGAGTAGACATGTAGGTTGTCCTTGAATGATTCCCCATGCTTAGGAGCTTAATATTAAAAAATCACTGACCACACGATAAATCTACTTCCCTTGTAATGTTGAAAGTTATTGGGCTGAAATTTGCGTGTACATTTTGAGTGAATAGGGTCGAACCTATTGTCTTTCAAGATCACTTGTTGTATTTATGATGAATTCATCTAATTTTATGATATTCCACGAGGATCAGTGGATGTAATAATCATTTAAATAATAATAATATTGACCAAAGATCGGATAAAACAGAATTAAACGCTCGTGGGCCATAAATTTACAGTAGAGTCCTTATATGTGAGATTGAATGTGCTCTGTTCATGAAGGGTCTGGAATATGACAAATACTGAGGGATATTTGTTGTATAATTGAGCGATTGATGATTTAATGATGATATTTGACTTATTCTTGTGTATTGGGAGCGCAAGATAGATTATAATTATTGGAGTACGTGTTACGAGTGTATTTCACAGGTAGGGAATAAAAATAATACGATTAAGGCTCACGCTCGCGATAGTTTCAACCTGTAGCCCAAGCGATGGTAGTTCTTATGGATTTTACAAGAATCTTCTATTATAATTTCAAGAGTTAGATGAACTCACATTGATATGTGAAAGTGTTTCTACCAAGTGATACCCATGACTTCGATCACTAGTCACCATTAATGAAGAATAATTTCAGTACACAGATTATTTCTGCTAGATATTACGTGACCTGACCACTCGTAAAAATCATGAATAAACTTGCCAAAACAGGATTCGATATAAATAATGTATATAAAATACGTGTTTCCTAGTGTGAATGTGTGTGTATATGTAAATACGTATATTTCTCTTGTATCATGTTGGTCCCATTTAATTTGATCTGGTCGTGCACTTGCTGCGATGCAGATTACATTCATCGTTGTGTGCTGCCTTAAGAAGTAATTTTCATGCCCTTAAGGGAAAATTTGATCAACTTAAGTCGAGGAAGACTAGAAAAGGATAAATTTTCTTCATTAGCGAGATTTAAAAGGAAAGATCATCTCGTTATCTTACGAAGGCAATCGATTTGTAAATAAAATGTATTTAACTAGCTCACACGTGGATAACGTACATTTCTGACACATTTATAGTTGAACATTGAAAGATTTTAAGATTAATTTGAATGGAAATGCAATACAAAGATCAGAAGTAGATGTTCGTTAGCCGCATGATTACTTTGAGTTATGGTGAAACCAAGTCATTAATAATTAATTGGAAAATAATTATTCTGGAATGCTAATGACGATCGTTAGGTAAATGATGCAGTGGAAAATTAATGAGAACATGATCGTGTAACAGTGAAGCATAGGTTAATTAAATGATGAGAGATTAATAATAATAATAATAATCAGAATAATAATTAATTAATTTTGAGAGTTTTGAAATCAATTTTCATTTTCTACTGAAGTTCATGTTGGAGTCATTGTCTAATATTTAATACTGTAAATGATAAATTTAGTTGAATTTATCTTAAAACCACGTGTTGAGACTACTCTGAATTGGTAAAGCGTTGAACACATTTATTGTAAAACCCTCGTTAGCAAGACAGTTGTTTAAATATTTTATGAACTCTATGTTAATTATTTTTAAATTCTTTCAATCAAATATTTTGATTTGGAAAGGCAAGAGGCCCAATTTTTCTTTGGTTTTCATTACAGCACAGTAAGGCTGGAGATTAAGAACACGTGTCACTCAAAATCGAGGAAGAAATACAATATTATGGAAGTTCTATATAAAAAAAGGAATATCATTAAGAATATTTTCATTTATTATTTGCTTATGTGAATAAATGTCAGAGTGTTGTTTTAACATTTCTTTTTATCCCGTTTGGTCATCAACCCTTAACTTCCCTTAAATGCCTCTAGAAAGTGATAGCCAACGATCGAACGGTCCACCTCGGGATCTCTCGTTTGCTGGCTGGGCTTAGCCCGGGAATAATGGGGGCATTTAAGATGGCTTAATCCAAGCGTGGGGCTCGAGATTGGCTTATCCAAGCTCGAAAATGATCTTGTGCTGTCCAGTGTTTATGACATTGACAAGATCTGATGACCAATTAAATTAGGCTGACTCTGACACATTTATTCGCCCAAATTCTTGTGGCTAACATAAGCACATGTTAAATGTAACTTATATGAATCTTGTTTACGAAAAAAATTCTTGCTGGTAATTAGAAACTCGAATTTGTTGCGATGATAATTAACTAAACTTAGATTAATAATTGTGACCGATATTGGTGAAAATTCGGAACTTTCATAATATCGACAAATCGTTGCCTTCGTGAATTAGAGGAGTTCGATCCCTAACATTCCAGTATCCAGATCAGAATCCTTCCAGTACCAGAATAGCCATTTAATGAATAATTGTAACTATGGAGGACTTAAGGTAGATGTTGTTGGCTTTGGAGGAGAGGATCAATGCCAACTTGAATACTAGTCAAACTAACTTAGAGAAAAACTTAGAACAAAAACTTAGTGAAACTCAGTTACACTTAGAGAAAAACTTAGAACAAAAACTTAGTGAAAATCAGGCACACTTAGAGAAAAACTTAGAGAAATGACTCTCTGAACTCAACAATAGCCAGGTGAACTTAGAGAAAGGACTCTCTGAACTCAACAATAGCCAGGTGAACTTAGAGAAAGGACTCAGTGATCTCAGTGACGCACAAATAAATCTCGAAAAATCTCTCGGGGAAGCCATTGAAGAAAAATTGACGGACATTAAAAATCAAACTGAAGAAGGTTAGGGGAAGATATGTTCTGACATTAAACTTTTTAACGGCAAGCTAGCCTCAATGCAGAGCGAGCTCGTGATAGTTAAAAATGATTTCGCTACCATGAAGAAGGAAGTGAACGGAAATATTGCCAAGTCTATGGCGGGCATGTCCAATGAATTCAGTGAACGATTGGCGAACGTTCAGCAGGACATCTTAACCGGAAGTGACAAATATAAGGGCGAAGTCGAACAATCATTCCTGAATATTGAGGGAAAGATTGACACGAACGCAGAGGACCTCAAAGTTACTAAAACGGCTTGGGCAAAGAAATTCCTTGGATTAAACGAAAAGTTACAACAAGTCGAAAAGGGCATTCTCGACAAAATCGAGATATCCCAAGTTGATAACTCAGAGCGGATGGATTATATCCACGAGTCGCTTGAGGATAGTTGAGGCGAAATAAAAACAATTAAAACCACTTTGATGAATGCTATACACAAGGTCACTACCGAGTCTAAAACTGAAACTGAAGGGATACGAAAGGTGTACACGGATGGAATCAAGGAGCTTGTACATGAAATGCACCTCCTGAAGGTCCAGAATGAGAACACTAGCAAGGTCACTAACTCATTGCTAGAAAAGCAGGCGTTACTGGAGCAACGTGTAACCGGCACGGGTCAGACGTCAACTCCACTGGAAACTGTAGGAACATGCGCTGCGAATACGATTGACATTTCTTCAGAGCGACAGTAAATACGTCTCAAGTAAATACAACCGGCCAGACGCAGATAGTCAATATAATTCGTCTCCACGAAGACCAGCCCAAGAAATTTAATAACATCAGAGAAAACGTGACTCGGAAAGGCTTCATTCGGGAACTGCAAGATTACTTTCGCGATGCGAAAATTCCACCAGAAAGGCAGTTAAGGGTCACCGAAAAGTTGATGGAAGATTCAGTACATACCTGGTTCGTTGCGTTTCGATTTTCGTTTGACGATTTCGAAAGTTTCAAGAAAGCATTCCTGGAGAAGTACTGGAATAGTGACGTCCAATACAACTTCAGGACGGAGCTATATGCCAGGAAATATGCATCTTCCACGCCCACGAGATATGCAGACTTTCTTTCCAGTCAATTACGGAAATTACGAGAGCTAGACTCACCCCCATCAGAACCTGAGTTGGTCAAATTGATCACACGTCAATTACCACCAGATGTGCAGAGGATCATGATAGCCTCGAATACACAAACTGCAATCCAGGCTGAGGCGTTATTAAGGCAATTAGATATGACGTCCAAGGAACCAGTTCGTCAGGGACGAAACCCGGAACCTCAGATCCATCAGGTGACAACAAATAAGGAGGAGGAATCGAAACCAGTCAACCAAGGGAGAACGTGGAAACGTAACCCTGGAGGGCAAGATTCACCTCGTGATCGATCGCCCGTACGCAGAAATAGACCCACCAGAAACTGGCAATATTCTAGACGTGACGAGAGAAAGCGACCATTCTCGGACTACCGAAGGAGCTGGAAACGAAACCAGGACTACCGCCAATCAAGAGGAAGGAGAGACTGGCGAGAAGAAGAAAAGGAAAAATACCTAAAGGTCCTGCAGAACACGACACAGGAAAGCGAACGATGGCGAAGAGCAATCCAAACCCAGGATACCAACCCTGATATCGTGGGGGCGGAAAGCCTTCAATATCAAGAGGCCAAGGCTCGAGGAAGCCAAAAGAGTAACTCGAGTCAGGAGCACAGCCAAGGTGCCGTTAAGAACACTAAATCTCCAGTGAAAGGAGATAGCCTGAATCCTGAAGGCATGGTCAGTAAACATCAAGAATGGATTGTGGTACAGGTCGACTCATGGACTACCAAGCCCGAAGATTTATTGGACGAGGTTGGTCAGTGTAACAGTGAAATACCATCAACTTTCACTATTATTTCAGAACGGATCTGCAATGTTCATGTCAACTGTCTTATAGATATTGGGTCGACGATTAGCGTCATTTCTACGGCATTTTTGAGAGATCTCAGGGACAGAAATGATATACATGTCATACCGGTATCTCATGTGAAAATTAAGGGCATAATACCGGACAAGTTTGTCATGTGTAAACAACAGACATTGTTGGATATCGAGATTGGACGGACGATATTTCCTCAAGTATTCCTAGCCATGTCCAACATTAAATTTAACATTATTCTAGGTGCAGACTTCCTAATGTCTTACCAAGCTATGATTGACATGCAGTCAAACTCCATTCAATTCAGGAAGGCGGATTTTTCTGAGACTGCTATGTTAAACCCTTCAAATGTAAACGATCTATATGCTTATTGGGGGAGACAAACGCCTTATCTCCGAGGGAAACCGAAGACCATGAGGCTTCTGAGGAACTTTTAATGGCCATAGATAAAGTATTAGAAGAAGGCGATAACGACGTACACCCCTTCGATCTTATCTCTGAGAAGTCAAGGCAAGCCATGGGTACGGAAGAGGAACAGATCCAGCTTCGGAATTTACTGCTGAAATATAAGAACTTGTTCGATTCCAAACCAGGTCTTATTCCTAACTTTCAGTACTCACTTCTTGTGACAGACTGGCTACCCTTCAAGAAGAAGGAGTATCCGATACCGGAAAAATTTCACTCCAGAGTCGGCAAGATTATAGAAGAGATGGAGAGGGATGGAATCGTCATGAAAGCTAGCAGTCCATTTATTAACCCTTTAGTAGTCGTTTCTAAGCCTGGCGGATCACTGCGCGTATGTTTGGATGCTCGTTCTGTAAATGAAAAGCTAATCCCGGAGAATGATCAGCCTCCGACGATTAAAGACATTATTAGAAAATTTAAGGGTATGAGATACTTCTCTTCTGTTGACTTTACGTCATCCTACCTCCATATTCTGCTCGAAGAAAAATCCAGGTTATTGACAGGGTTCATATACGACCAACAAACCTATGTTTTCTGCAGGCTTACACTCGGTATCCGTAACGCTGGCGCCGCGCTTATCCGAGCACTCGACAGATGCCTAACTGACGAGGTAAAAGCCTTTACAACGAGATATGTAGATGACCTACTGCTAGCGACTGAGACCTTAGAAGAACACTTGGTTAAATTGGAGAAACTCCTCAAGAATTTATCCGACGTTGGCTTCCATGTGAACCTGAAGAAATCCCATTTTTGCAAGTCCGAGACCCTATTTCTAGGACATGTCATAGACGGCGATGGCGTGAAACCCAACCCAGTCAAGATCGAAGCCATTAGCAATTTTCCTAACCCTGTGAGAGTGAAACAAGTCAGACAATTCTTGGGAATGGCCCAGTTCTTTTCGAACCGCTGTCCAAACTATACTCAGACAGTAGCTCCGTTGCAGGATCTCTTAAAAAAGGGCAACAGATGGAAGTGGAGCACCGAATGTGACAAGGCCTTCGCTAAAACGAAAGAAATGCTCATAAACAATGTTAAGTTGGGATACCCTGATTTTACTAGGCCCTTCATTCTACAAACAGATGCCTCAAACATTGGGATAGGAGCCGTTCTTTTCCAAGAAGATATGGAGAACCCTGAAAATAGGACATACTTGGCTTTCGTCGGCAGGAAGATAAGGAAGCACGAAAGACATTACTCCGCAACTGAACTAGAAATGTTATTCATAGTCTATTGGCAGAAATTAATTTATGGATTTCCCATCGTTGTTAGGACTGACCATCGTGCATTAACCTTCATGTTAAAAACAACTATGGCTTCCGAAGGATTCTTCAGATGGACACTCTTTGTACAACAATTTAATCTTCAGTTAGAACATTGCTCTGGGAAAAAGAACTTGTTAGCCGACTGCTTAAGTCGAAATCCTAACTCTGAAGTCGCAGAGATACATCAGATAACATTAATACAGGAAGACCACGAGTTCCTGCGCAAACTTGGTTACCTTCGACAGGCACAGAAACGAGACCTTAAGTTACGGCCTATCATTGACTGTCTTGAAGACAAACTTACTCCAGACGAGCCAGGATTTAGGAAAATAAGGAGGCAAGCTAAACATTTCCGCTATGTCAATGGAATCCTTTATAAGTTTACTGACCCCGCCAAGACGAAATTATGAGCTGTTATTCCACCGAAGCTACGGGAACTTCTTACTTGGCACGTCCATAGGATTACAGGTCATGGTGGAGTGGATAAGACTGTTGCCACGATATTGGAATCATTCCCATGGGATGGATTGAGAACTTTTGTAAATGATGTCATCAGGACGTGTGACACTTGTCAGAGAGTCAAACCAAGTTCTCATTTGTTACAGCAAAGTCACATTCCTATTTTGCCATCTGCTCCGAAAGAACACTATGCAATGGACCTGTCCGGTCAAATTCCAACTTCTAAGAGAGGAAATCGTCATGTGGTTGTGACCATCGATGTATTTTCCAAGTACGTAATGTTGTATCCAATCCAGAAGGCCACTACTAAAGCCATTCTATGGAAAATCGCCCGAAATATAATTCCTCACATGGGAAAGCCTAAGGCTGTATTAACGGATCACGGACCACAATTCACCTCGGCCGAATTCAAGCAAGCCATGACCCAACTGGGCATCAAACATGTCCTAAATTCCGTGAGACATCCGTCCAGTAATCCAGCGGAACGTGTAATGCAAGAGCTGGCCAAGTTCTGTAGAATATTTTGTGGGAATGCTCATTAGAAATGGGTAGACGTACTCCCAATTATCATGGAGTGTTCTAATGGCACTGTTCACGAAGCAACCTCCCAAATTCCATCAGTGCTTCATTTTAATAATTACCCTGTGAGATCTTTGGACCACATCATTCAATGTCCTGGTACCGTGAGACCTACTCTCCAGGAAAACATTGAAAAGGGAACGGAATCATTGAAACGCCACGCTGAGAGGCGTAACCGAAGGGTTCAAGGGAGAAAATTTCACCGGCCTCTCCGATTAAATGAATATGTATTATTGAGGAGACCTGCTTTGTCCGAGCCTACGAGCAAATTTTATGCGAAATTTGCACCATTGTTTGTGGGACCCTACAAGATTATTAATGTATTTGGCAATAATTCTTATAAAATACAAAGTCTGGACAAATCCTACGAAGCTGTCCACAACGCCGCTAATTTAAGACTCTACCGAACACCTACAAAATTAACTGACACCGTGTAACAATCTACTAAAAGGGAAAATTAGTTATTGAAGATGGAAACAAAACTTGTGGAACACCCTGTATGGAGAGACTAGGCTACTGGATGCAAGGAGCGGAACGAAGAACTCCGAGTCTCGAGGAGGACGGACACCTGTCGCGAGATCAACTACGTTACTACCATGTGATTTATCAGCCAATTTTCCGGAACAATAGAAGTGGACACTGTTATGTTATAATTTCATCTGCTAACGAAATTATACTCCAACCAAGGGAGAGATGTCCCCGTTAAAATTGGCGATATTCTGTATATTTTCAACAATTGGAAATTAAAAGTTTTATTGTCTGCTTGGAACTGCAATGTGTCATTGGAGAAGTAGTGGCGAGCTAAGAACGAGTTTTTTCGTCATTCAGAGGGGTGATACATGGCCCGGACCGTGCCAAGGTCGAAGCAAATCACGTGACTACCGCCGCACGCGCGCAACTCACATTCTGAATCTGGAATAGTCTGAGCCAATAAAATGAGACCATCAGCCAATTATCGTTCTCGTCGAAGATAACACCTCCCAGGCCGATAAGATAAAAAGGCCTTGTTACGAGTAAATTGCTCTCTCTCTCTGAATATCCTTCGCTGTATTGCTCTCTCTCGATGTGCGACGCTACGTTATCCGACCACGTGGAGAAATGATTTCCAGTTCAAGTCGACGCCCGGTCTGCCAGAATTTAGCCAGATAATTAGCGAATTCCTATGGAGTAAAACACGCCTTAAGAACCAAGTTAAGTGTGACTGTGTAGACGAGTTATTAACGTTCGACGTGTGCTTGTGCAAATACTTAATCTTGTCATCTCAGTTACAGCTTGTGACCGGAATTCTACAGAAGTCGTCTTAGAAGCTGAACACCTCAAGATGGACAATTCCACAACCACCTATAACACAACTTCATCGAGGGACACCTGCTACACAGCCTCCATGGAGCTGTAAAATGTGAGGCGTATCTGGTAATTGGAAGGAGACTGACCGGAGGAAAATGCTGGAATAATTGACTGTCGACGGGGATCGAACTCCATCTAAAACTTGAGTACCTTTTAATTTAATTTATCTGTCTCACCTTTTGTACTACTAGAGGTCTTTCTTCTTTAAGTCGTAGATCCATTAGTTTGTTGTAGTTAGAAACATTTCATTTTTCCACTTCTTAAGGCGTCGTGGTAGACTAGGTACGTGTGAATGAAATTTTGAATCTGTTAGAGTAGACATGTAGGTTGTCTTTGAATAATTTCCCATGCTTAGGAGCTTAATATTAAAAAATCACTGACCACACGATAAATCTACTTCCCTTGTAATGTTGAAAGTTATTGGACTGAAATTTGCGTGTACATTTTGAGTGAATAGGGTCGAACCTAGTGTCTTTCAAGATCACTGGTTGTATTTATGATGAAGTCATCCAATTTTATGATATTCCACGAGGATCAGTGGATGTAATAATCACTTAAATAATAATAATATTGACTAAAGATCGGATAAAACAGAATTAAACGCTCGTGAGCCATAAATTTACAGTAGAGTCCTTATATGTGAGATTGAATGTGCTCTGTTCATGAAGGGTCTGGAATATGACAAATACTGAGGGATATTTGTTGTATAATTGAGCGATTGATGATTTAATGATGATATTTGACTTATTCTTGTGTATTGGGAGCGCAAGATAGATTATAATTATTGGAGTACGTGTTACGAGTGTATTTCACAGGTAGGGAATAAAAATAATACGATTAAGGCTCACGCTCGCGATAGTTTCAACCTGTAGCCCAAGCGATGGTAGTGCTTATGGATTTTACTAGAATCTTCTATTATAATTTCAAGAGTTAGATGAACTCACATTGATATGTGAAATGTGTTCCTACCAAGTGATACCCATGACTTCGATCACTAGTCACCATTAATGAAGAATAATTTCAGTACACAGATTATTTCTGCTAGATATTACGTGACCTGACCACTCGTAAAAATCATGAATAAACTTGCCAAAACAGGATTCGATATAAATAATGTATATAAAATACGTGTTTCCTAGGGTGAATGTGTGTGTATATGTAAATACGTATATTTCTCTTGTATCATGTTGGTCCCATTTAATTTGATCTGGTCGTGCACTTGCTGCGATGCAGATTACATCCATCGTTGTGTGCTGCCTTAAGAAGTAATTTTCATGCCCTTAAGGGAAAATTTGATCAACTTAAGTCGAGGAAGAATAGAAAAGGATTAATTTTCTTCATTAGCGAGATTTAAAAGGAAAGATCATCTCGTTATCTTACGAAGGCAATCGATTTGTAAATAAAATGTATTTAACTAGCTCACACGTGGATAACGTACATTTCTGACACATTTATAGTTGAACTTTGAAATATTTTAAGATTAATTTGAATGGAAATGCAATACAAAGATCAGAAGTAGATGTTCGTTAGCCGCATGATTACTTTGAGTTATGGTGAAACCAAGTCATTAATAATTAATTAGAAAATAATTACTCTGGAATGCTAATGACGATCGTTAGGTAAATGATGCAGTGGAAAATTAATGAGAACATGATCGTGTGACAGTGAAGCATAGGTTAATTAAATGATGAGAGATTAATAATAATAATAATAATAATAATAATAATCAGAATAATAATTAATTAATTTTGAGAATTTTGAAATCAATTTTCATTTTCTACTGAAGTTCATGTTGGAGTCATTGACTAATATTAAATACTGTAAATGATAAATTTAGTTGAATTTATCTTAAAACCACGTGTTGAGACTACTCTGAATTGGTAAAGCGTTGAACACATTTATTGTAAAACCCTCATTAGCAAGCAATTATTTTATGAACCTCTATTTTAATTTTTTTTTAATTCTTTCAATCAAATATTTTGATTTGGAAAGGCAAGAGGCCTAATTTTTCTTTGGTTTTCATTACAGCACAGTAAGGCTGGAGATTAAGAACACGTGTCACTCAAAATCGAGGAAGAAATACGATATTATGGAAGTTCTATGTAAAAAAAGGAATATCATTAAGAATATTTTCATTTATTATTTGCTTATGTGAATAAATGTCAGAGTGTTGTTTTAACATTTCTTTTTATCCTGCTTGGTCATCAACCCTTAACTTCCCTTAAATGCCTCTAGAAAGTGATAGCCAACGATCGAACGGTCCACCTCGGGATCTCTCGCTCGCTGGCTGGGCTTAGCCCGGGAATAATGGGGGCAGTATGTGTGTATTATAATTATTGGAGTACGTGTTACGAGTGTATTTCACAGGTAGGGAATAAAAATAATACGATTAAGGCTCACGCTCGCGATAGTTTCAACCTGTAGCCCAAGCGATGGTAGTGCTTATGGATTTTACTAGAATCTTCTATTATAATTTCAAGAGTTAGATGAACTCACATTGATATGTGAAATGTGTTCCTACCAAGTGATACCCATGACTTCGATCACTAGTCACCATTAATGAAGAATAATTTCAGTACACAGATTATTTCTGCTAGATATACTAAAGGCAGTGGGTTGGGATATAGTACCATATCTGAAATACTTATTTGATTATTGTTTGGTTGAAGGAGATAAACCAAATGAATGGTGAGGTGCCATAGTAGCCCCTGTGTATAAAGGAAAGTGTGATAGACATAAAGCTGAAAATTACAGGCCAGTCAGTTTGACATGCATTGTATGTAAGCATTGGGAATGCATTCTTTCTGATTATATTAGACATGTTTGCAAAATTAATAACTGGTTTGACAGAAGGCAGTTTGGGTTTAGGAAAGGTTATTCGACTGAAGCTCAGCTTGTAGGATTTCAGCAAGATATAGCAGATATCCTGAATTTAGGAGGCCAAATGGACTGTATTGCGATTGACGTATCTAGGGCATTCGATAGGGTAGATCATGGAAGACTACTGGCAAAAATGAGTGCAATTGGACTAGAAAAGAAGAGTGACGGAATGGGTGGCTATATTTCTAGAAAATAGATCTCAGAGAATTAGAATAGGCGAAGCTTTATCCGACCCTGTAATAATGAAGACGGGAATTCCTCAAGGCAGTATTATTGGACCTTTATGTTTTCTTATATACCGTATCAGTGATATGTGTAAAGAAGTGGAATCAGAGATAAGGCAATTTGGAGATGATGTTATTCTGTACAGAGTAATAAATAAGTTACAAGATTGTGCGCGGCTGCAGGGTGACCTCGATAGTGTTGTGTGATGGACGGTGGACAATGGTATGATGATAAACGGGGTTAAAAGTTAGGTTGTGAGTTTCACAAATAGGAAAAATCCTCTCAGTTTTAATTACTGCGTTGATGGGGTGAAAGTTCCTTTTGGGGATCATTGTAAGTACCTAGGTGTTAGTATAAGAAAAGACCTTCATTGGGGTAATCACAAAAATACAATTGTTAATAAAGGGTACAGATCTCTGCACATGGTTATGAGGGTATTTAGGGGTTGTAGTAAGGATGTAAAGGAGAGGGCATATAAGTCTCTGGTAAGACCCCAGCTAGAGTATGGTTCCAGTGTATGGGCTCCTCACCAGGATTACTTGATTAAACAACTGGAAAAAATCCAAAGAAAAGCAGCTCGATTTGTTCTGGGGGATTTCCGACAAAAGAGTAGCGCTACAAAAATGTTGCAAATTTTGGGCTGGGAAGATTTGGGAGAAAGGAGACGAGCTGCTCGAATAAATGGTATGTTCCGAGCTCTCAGAGGTGAGATGGCGTGGGAGGACATCAGTAGACGAATAAGTTTGAGTGGTGTCATTAAATGTAGGAAAGATCACAATATGAAGATAAAGTTGGAATTCAAGAGAACAAATTGGGGCAAATATTCGTTTATAGGAAGAGGAGTTAGGGATTGGAATAACTTACCAAGGGAAATGTTCAATAATTTTCAATTTCTTTACGCTCATTTAAGAAAAGGCTAGGAGAACAACAGATAGGGAATCTGCCACCTGGGCTACTGCCCTAAATGCAGATCAGTAGTGGCTGACTGATTGATTGATTTACCTCAGGTATTGGTACTGGGTTATAAAACAAGCCCATTTAAATTTCAAGAGAAGAAGAAGTGTCACATACTCTGTAGTTGTCACTAGTAATACATCCTCTCCTACATTCAGCCTGTTTTACGGACTGTTACAAATCATTTTTTTTTTCTTCAAGAGTGATTTAGCAATATTCACATATCTGGTTTTGTTTCGAAGTCGCTGGTATGTTGTTATATAAGTTGCGTAATAGCCAATTGTACAGCTTATTCCGTTAAGTGAGTTACGGATTTTCTTCATTGAGGTATTGTGATTTTTATCATTTTACACTGTGCCCACAACCTCTAACATACTGTCGGTAATGTTCAAATTCAATAATTCAATTTTGCTAAATGTATAGATCTCAATTGAGAATATTAGGAGTTAATACTAATCTCTGTCAGTTTCAGCATTCTACATATTTTTAACATTTATTGTCATTAATTTTCTTAAATTTTATGTTTAGTTAAGCATTATAAATGAATACGCATCTAACTACCTTGCTTTTTAGAAAACTCCCACCGAGCTCGATAGCTGCAGTCACTTAAGTGCGGCCAGTATCCAGTATTCGGGAGATAGTAGGTTCCAACCCCACTGTCGGCAGCCCTGAAAATGGTTTTCCGTGGTTTCCCATTTTCACACCAGGCACATGCTCGGGCTGTACTTTACTTAAGGCCACGGCCGCTTCCTTCCCACTCCTAGCCCTTCCCTGTCCCATCGTCGCCAAACAAGACCTATCTGTGTCGGTGCGACTAGCAAAAAGAAAAAAAAAAACTCACAGCCTTTGCGTTGCAAGTGCTTGCAGTTTGTGTGTATAGTACGCGAACCTTTTCTTGAGCCCTAGTTCCCATTCAGCACTGGAGCTCAGGGCTCAAGAAAAGGTTCGCGTACTATGGAAGCCAGGGTGCGAAATCGGGTGGTGGGGGAGGGAGGGATTTCCCCCCACCGACGATTTTATCTCAGAGGTTCCCCGCGAATCCACTAAAATTGCCCGGGGGGCCTTTCATTATAAAACAAACAGCAAAATGTAGAACACACAATTTATTACTGAAGTTAACAATTTTTGCTGGGTATATTTTCATAAAATCATCAGAAATAATTCAAACGACTGCCAGACCTTGAGCAATAAAATAACGTCGCAGTGACAACTCCGCACCTGCAGCCTATTGCTGTTGTTTCATGTTGGCAAGTCCATTTGAAACCCAGGCAAAAATGTAAATTACTTGAAGTTCTCCTCTCTTGTCATCGCTATAAGTAGCTCGAAGTGTTGTATTTCTTGGAGTGGGGGGTGTTTCCTATAGGTATGAACAGGACAATATTCACTTAAGCAGGGTACAAACTGACAAATTTGTTCAGTCAACACATACCACTGGTAGAGGAAAGTTCCATTAAAAAAGTAATAAATCATGACAAGTCGCACCTCGCCTGGCCTTTCTTAAGATAGCGACAGTCTCTCATAAATTTCTCAGCTGATTGTAATAATGTTGTAATGTTTATCGTTCCCCTTATGACAGCAAAATTCAAACAAAAAGATCACAAAATTACATTTTTCTGGGTTGAAGGATAATTAAATTACAGGGGAATTTTAATTTTTACCCCTCACCCCACCCCCCGCCAGGTGCTGCCTGAAATAAACAGTAGTTAAGCCCTATGTTCCTTCTCCCCCCCCCAACCACTTCTTTCTGATTTCACACCCTGGTAGTAGCAATATATTGTGACCGTTCGTAGACGCCTAGTTCGAAGGTAAAAATAATCTTCATAATGTGCTCAGCTAGAATTCAGTGGTTTACATGATCCTCCACTCAGGGCATGGCCCTTCGGAGAGAAAGCGGTCACATCCTATCAATAATTCTCAGATAATGATCCAACATCATTATGTTCCAATATACTAAGTTCACTTAAATTAGGCATGAATGAAAATCGCAACAAGAAATTGGAAGGACAATAACTTTAATAAAATAAAATTAACTGACTATAATCAAACAAACCGGATAAGTAACGTAATAAAAAAAATATCCTCGTGCATTTTCCATCGCACTGTACTAGAGATCAAGTCATTCTTGAAAATCGTCAATCATGAAATTCAAATATCATCATCACTCACAACACTTTGACACATTTAAATAATTGTAAAACATAATGGAAAATCAGCAGTTTAAGTCCCTTTTCCCTCATCTTGTTTGTTCATTCGTTATTACACTTGTTAGCCTCCCCGCTGTACCTATTCCTATTGGTCTCATTGTAACCCCTAGCTAGCTAAATAATAACTTGAATTTCCCAACGGTCCTTTGATAAACACAGAAAACCATTTCAAATACATAACAATAACATTATCGCTCCATAATTGAGTAACTGCATGCCATCATCCAACCAACGGCATCGCATAGCTGCACCTGAAATAAAGTACTAACTACTGACATGTACAAGAAAATGATCAAATACCAGAATGTCTGCGTTGCATCTGCGCCTCTCCGTCCTCCTGAAATAATGCTACAGCACCAACTCACTACCTTAAGCAAATGCTACAAGTATTAACATACAATACAGGTGACAAAGATCTCAAAATCCAACTGCCGTTCAAGTAGCTTGTCGAAGATCCTACTTATGTGTCCGCTTAAACATCCCACTATTTATGTGATCAAATCTTAACTCATTTCAGTAAATATGCTCAGTCAGACTCTTCGAACGCATTCAATCAATGCTAAATGAATCGCTCATTTATCAGACACAATATGCGCGGCCAATATACCTTTCAATAACACTATCCTAACCCATTGGTCATCTCGAAGAACGAACTCACTAACGAAATACACAATTCAATAAATCATTCACTAATTATGTCGCATCAACTATACCTTTGGATGACCCTACATGCCTTACGCCACCATATTATACACCGCATAATAAAACAATCATCATTCCCTAAATAAATAAGCAAATGTCATTGAAGAGCCTCACTATTATACGTACCAACATCACATAATCCGATTAAATAAACACAACACAACACTCCGCGGAATTATTACATCGAAAGATCGTCACATCAATTATCTCACACACTGGTACATTGAAACTTACCTGTAACATTCAAGATCACATATTCACTTCACAGTTGTTCCATTAATTCGGAAGCTACGCAGGAAAGATCGCGCCTAACCAAATATTTACCGACGGTGAACGATATTCTAACATGTCCAGTCGTATAATGAAACATTAAACTAACACCATTAACACGTTAGGTTATTCAAGTTATTTCACTTTAGATCACCCGTGCAATATTAAAAATCTACATCTACTATAAGCAGCTACAGCTAAAGCAAAGGGACAAAAGTACGTCTACTCATCTGGTCTTCACTTCATGGTAAGGGTAGTGGTAGTCAGGTCATTCGTTCCAAGCCATCTCATCCATTTCGGCAAAGCGCGGATCCACCAGGGATCCTACCAGTTTACTCAAACATTTTCTCCATATGGATTTCCTGGTTCAACTGAAAGTAGCATTTTTGGCTTCAACCTGAAACTTGTACAAAAACAGTTACCAAAAGTTCATACAGATTTACAACTCCACTTTCATAGATCAATACTGGCCTGTATGAATTAACGTCGTTTAATGCTATTTGAGCTTATTAAATGCTGTTTAGCCCTCAACTTTACAAATCTTCCGTGTTTTTATACGTATACAAGAGCTACGCTCACTATTGCTTCTCGATCGCTTTCGTTATAGAAGAATTGACATAAAACAAAATTCTAACTTCATTATTTACAATAATAATAATAAGGTTGCTTTCCAAGAACCACAGAGTTACTATCTTAACTTCATTACATGTGATTTTGACATTTGAGGAAACTCGTTACTGCAGAGATTCACAAAGGAACACACGCTACTATTGTTTGTTCTTCCAAACATGAAGTACGTCACACCATACGCCTATTAGATGGTCAGCTGTATACAATTCCATGTTAATCCATGGCCTCCTTGACGTCTTTAAGACTAGATATAATGTCTGGCCTTTCTTCTTCTCAGTTGTTGATATAATTATTTGCCGATGTCAGCTTGTAACCGAACTGTTTTTCATGCGGTCCGCTGTGTACCGCGGGGTTCTGAGCTCGATCTTCTGATTTCCGTCCACAAGATCTACCATAAATTTGCGAATTGTGTCGGCTCATATATTACGAACATATAAATTCGCCGCGCGTCGACAATTTATATTACTTCCATGCCGTTCATATGCATCTGTTTGACTTATGACCTTCAATGACTCTCTGTCACATTATTATACGTCATTGAAAGGTCATATTCCCCCCTTACTGGTGATAGGGAAGTGATATTGTCTCAAATTGGCAGAATTATATATTGACATATTTTTGGAATCCAGTTTTTTGGATCCTATAGGCATTATTACTTAAATCATCTACAACCTTAAATGGTCCAATGTATAGGTGAGCAAACTTCGAGAAAAATCTTGTTTTGGGATCGGAGGTCGCAGGCTTTCTAATTAAAACATAAGTCCCAATTTCCAATGGTTTTCGAAATTTCCTATATCTCATTTTCTTCGTTCTTTTCTCCGATTGTTTTATCATGCGTAACCTTGCTCGTCGGACGTTCTCTTCAGCTTCAGGCAACTCATCTACAGGTCTTTGGATAATATCATTCCAAGGACGCTGGGGATAACGATTCAGATGAAGTATGCTGGGAATGTTATCAATTGACTCATGCCAGGTATTATTCATGCATTCTGCGATCGTCGGTAAGTATGTCGCCCATGTCCAATGACGTTCCGGACAGAAAAGTCTACAGTGCTTTGATATTTCCCGCATAATCCTCTCTATTCAAGTCGATGCCGATGTTGTTTTCTCTTATATAGTCTGAACCTATTATCATATTGCGTTGGATTTTATCCATTAATAGGAAAGGATGCTCAAACGTGACCCTTCCAATCTCCACTGGCAGACATGTTTGCACCTTGCAACTGGCAACTTTGTCTGGTATAATCCCTCTTATATTTACGTTTGCCACCGGTATAATAGGAATTTGTGCTCTGTTTTGAAGTTCCGTGAAAAGTACCTTTGAAATAATACTAATGCTGGCACCTGTATCTAATAAAGAATATACTCTGACACCCAATATTATTACCCAGATGATAGGAAGTCCTCTTTTTATTTCGGATTCACCCGACTGGCGGTCTTCTAATAGCTCTTCGGGTTCTAATTCCCACGACTCAACGTTGTTGATTAACCATTCACGTTGCTTATTCAGCTGTTCATTATAATCTATTTTATCCTCTTCAAATTCTAAGTTGGCGTTTTTTTTCACCCCGTTCCTCTCTTTGGGGTCATCATCAAACGGAATTACACCAGGATTGAGCGTTCTATTTACAGCATCCTTCCTTTGCTGTTGCTGGTATTGGAGGCTTGTCGCACCTATACAATCGCATTCATTTCCTGGTTCCTAATTGCTTCCTCCCAACGCTTTGTTTCTTGCTGGTGTTTCAACTCTTCCAGGTGTTTTCTTTTTTCTTGATCGACGTCTCCATCTCGATCTTCACTTCTCTGTCCCGGTCTTCCTTGGCTTCTGTTTCTCCGATACGGCCATCTATCCCGATGATAATTCCAGCGTGGCGTTCCCCCGAATCGCGAGTACCTTCCATTGTTATTCCGAGGTGACATCCATTCTCGATATTGCTGGTTACTCTCTTGGTTATTATGCTTCTCTTGCTTCCCTCTCTTTGCGCAATGGCACTGATTATTTTCTCGACAGTCTTCCTCCTGTTCCACTGGTGTAGTGACATTCACCGATGGTTCCACGTGTCTTATTATTCTGTTTCCAGCCTGCGTATTCGTACGGTCAAGCTGTCTTAGTACCGCTTCAACATGCACTGCAGATTGTACATTTGCTGCAGTTAACAGTCGCTGAACGTCGGGCGGAAATTGCTTAATTATAGCTCGGACCATTTCCAGTTCTATCGGCGGTGAATCTAATTCCTTTAGACGGTGAAACTGCATGGTAACGTAATCCGAAAAGCAACTCGGTCCACCAAGAGAGTATTTTTTTTATCATAGCTCCAACCTAACGTTCTGTTGGACGTCTATGCCCCAGAACCGTTCTAAAAACGCCTGTTTAAATCCGGTATAATCCTCGAAAATATATCTTATACCAAATTAATGGCGCTCCGTCCAGGTGACGTTCTACCGCTTTGAGTTGCCTCTCAAGCATTACCTTTGCCTCACGGAAATACTCTTCAATCTCCCGAATAAAACCCCGAGGAGTCATGCCAGATTTTATGTTCCCAGTAAAATTCTTTGGTCTGTCCTCATTTGTACGGATCACATTAATTATCTGGGTTCCACTTCCGGTATGTGTGACACTGTTCTCGCTGCTGTCAGTATTGTATATCGGTATCTCAAATTGATCATCTATTTCGGTCTTCCTTTCATTATCCGTTGACGATTGTTTTTCCAAAGTCGTCAGTACGAGCTTCTTCGTCGTTTCGCTGTCAATTTTCATTTTCTAAATATCCTTTTGTACATTCTTTAACTCATCGCTCAATTTCTTTATTTGCTGACCAGTCAGGGTTCGGTTTTTATCTGACTCATCAAAGATTGATTGGAACTTGCTGTTAATGTTCTCCTTCGCTGTGTTCATTTCCTCATGAACTCCTCTGTTAGCTTCCTCAATATCTTCATATATATTCTTGAACTTGTCTTCCCAGCTGGTGCTCGATTCAACGATCTTACCTTGTATAATGACTATTTCCTGCTTTAACTCATTTATATCGCGGTCAACCTGTATCTGGATATCATTCACGTTTATCTTCAACTCGGCCTTTAGTACGGCGAACTTCTCATTGACTTCTTTCCTGTTTTCGTTTATGGCTATCGTCACTTCATTCCTCAAATTTCTCATGTCCTCTTGTATATCAGCTTGTATCTCGGACATTCGCATTGTCATTGTTTCCTGTGCTTCTCTTATTTCCTTCAGGGCGATTTCTTCTTGCATTACCTTTGAATTCTGCTGGACTATTTCAGAAACAATACGTTAATTCTCTCTGATTTCTCTGTTAGTCGCCTCCTGCCTCTCCTGATTTTCTTTCCTCATTTCTATTGTCATTGTTTCCTGTGCTTCTCTTATTTCCTTCAGGGCGATTTCCTGTGACTCTTGTACTTTCTTTGCCATTCCCTCTTGCGATTCTCTTATCTCTTTCATCGCAATTTCCTGTGACTCCTGTAATTTCTTTGCCGTTATGTCTTGCGATTCTCTTATTTCTTTTCTCATTTGATTTGCCGCTGTCTCTTGCGATTCTCGTATTTCTTTCATAGCAATTTCCTGTGACCCCTGTACTTTCTTTATTGTTGTTTCTTGCGATTCTCTCATTTCCCTCAGGGCAACTTCCTGTGATTCATGCGCTTTCGTTACTCTTCCTGCTAGTTCCTCTAATAGTGCCTTGACTTGTGCCAACGACGCCATTATCGATATTGTAGATAATTGAACAGTAAATGTCTCTATTCCCTACCGTTCCTCAAATGTCACCTACCTAACTCTATCGCCCTCTGATAAGTATAGAAATTAATTACTTAGGCCCTGATGAATCCGAACTCATACCGAAATGACGGATAGCTACCGCAATAAACATTAATGAACAAACAATCTGATCCTTGACTAACAAACACAAACTTCCAAATTCTTATTTGCCTAACTGAACCTTTGCTATCATTATCCCGTTGCTCTCTCTTCAGACCCCGCTGTTGGGCAGCCAAAAACTAACTAACCTATGTGACCGTTCGTGGACGCCTAGTTCGAAGGTAACAATAAACTTCATAATGTGCTCAGCTAGAATTCAGTGGTTTACATGATCCTCCACTCAGGGCATGGCCCTTCAGAGAGAAAGCGGTCACATCCTATCAATAATTCTCAGATAATGATCCAACAACATGATGTTCCAATATACTAAGTTCACTTAAATTAGGCATGAAATGAAAATCGCAACAATAAATTGGAAGGACAATAACTTTAATAAAATAAAATTAACTGACTATAATCAAACAAACCGGATAAGCAACATAATAAAAAGATTCCTCGTGCATTTTCCATCGCACTATACTAGAGATCAAGTCCTTCTTGAAAATCGTCAATCATATAATTCAAATATCATCATCACTCACAAAACTTTGACACATTTAAATAATTGTAAAACATAATGGAAAATCAGCAGTTTAAGTCCCTCTTCCCTCATCTTGTTTGTTCATTCGTTATTACACTTGTTAGCCGTACTTTGTCCTCCCCGCTGTACCTATTCCTATTGGTCTCATTGTAAGCCCTAGCTAGCTAAATAATAACTTGAATTTCCCAACGGTTCTTTGATAAACACAGAAAACCATTTCAAATACATAACAAAAACAGTATCGCTCCATAATTGAGTAACTGCATGCCATCATCCAACCAACGGCATCGCATAGCTGCACCTGAAATAAAGTACTAACTACTGACATGTACAAGAAAATGATCAAATACCAGAATGTCTGCGTTGCATCTGCGCCTCTCCGTCCTCCTGAAATAATGCTACAGCACCAACTCACTACCTTAAGCAAATGCTACAAGTAATAACATACAATACAGGTGACAAAGATCTCAAAATCCAACTGCCGTTCAAGTAGCTTGTCGAAGATCCTACTTATGTGTCCGCTTAAACATCCCACTATTTATGTGATCAAATCTTAACTCATTTCAGTAAATATGCTCAGTCAGACTCTTCGAACGCATTCAATCAATGCTAAATGAATCGCTCATTTATCAGACACAATATGCGCGGCCATTATACCTTTCAATAACACTATCCTAACCCATTGGTCATCTCGAAGAACGAACTCACTAACGCAATACACAATTCAATAAATCATTCACTAATTATGTCGCATCAACTATACCTTTGGATGACCCTACATGCCTTACGCCACCATATTATACACCGCATAATAAAACAATCATCATTCCCTAAATAAATAAGCAAATGTCATTGAAGAGCCTCACTATTATACGTACCAACATCACATAATCCGATTAAATAAACACAACACAACACTCCGCGGAATTATTACATCGAAAGATCGTCACATCAATTATCTCACACACTGATACATTGAAACTTACCTGTAACATTCAAGATCACATATTCACTTCGCAGTTGTTCCATTAATTCGGAAGCTACGCAGGAAAGATCGCGCCTAACCAAATATTTACCGACGGTGAACGATATTCTAACATGTGCAGTCGTATAATGAAACATTAAACTAACACCATTAACACGTTAGGTTATTCAAGTTATTTCACTTTAGATCACCCGTGCAATATTAAAAATCTACATCTACTATAAGCAGCTACAGCTAAAGCAAAGGGACAAAAGTACGTCTACTCATCTGGTCTTCACTTCATGGTAAGGGTAGTGGTAGTCAGGTCATTCGTTCCAAGCCATCTCATCCATTTCGGCAAAGCGCGGATCCACCAGGGATCCTACCAGTTTACTCAAACATTTTCTCCATATGGATTTCCTGGTTCAACTGAAAGTAGCATTTTTGGCTTCAACCTGAAACTTGTACAGAAACAGTTACCAAAAGTTCATACAGATTTACAACTCCACTTTCATAGATCAATACTGGCCTGTATGAATTAACGTCGTTTAATGCTATTTGAGCTTATTAAATGCTGTTTAGCCCTCAACTTTACAAATCTTCCGTGTTTTTATACGTATACAAGAGCTACGCTCACTATTGCTTCTCGATCGCTTTCGTTATAGAAGAATTGACATAAAACAAAATTCTAACTTCATTATTTACAATAATAATAATAAGGTTGCTTTCCAAGAACCACAGAGTTACTATCTTAACTTCATTACATGTGATTTTGACATTTGAGGAAACTCGTTACTGCAGAGATTCACAAAGGAACACACGCTACTATTGTTTGTTCTTCCAAACATGAAGTACGTCACACCATACGCCTATTAGATGGTCAGCTGTATACAATTCCATGTTAATCCATGGCCTTCTTGACGTCTTTAAGACTAGATATAATGTCTGGCCTTTCTTCTTCTCAGTTGTTGATATAATTATTTGCTGATATCTGCTTGTAACCGAACTGTTTTTCATGCGGTCCGCTGTATACCGCGGGGTTCTGAGCTCGATCTTCTGATTTCCGTCCACAAGATCTACCATAAATTTGCGAGTTGTGTCGGCTCATATATTACGACCATGTAAATTCGCCGCGCGTCGACAATTTATCTTACTTCCATGCCGTTCATATGCATCTGTTTGACTTATGACTTTCAGTGACTCTCTGACACATGATTATACGTCATTGAAAGGTCATAATATCATATATCTTAATTTAGTGGAATGATTTTGTTTCTGAAGAGCAAAGCAGATGAAGAAATGCAGATGGTAGTTTCAGAAAAAATCGCAATATGTAGGGTGTAATTTGAATTATTATTTTGCTGTGTTACTTACCTTTGTGTGCAATTTTATAGTGATGCTATGAATGTTGAGTTGTTCTTTACTCTGTATAATGCGACATATGGTAGTAGGGTTCAAAATCTTGAGAGGTTTCCATTTAGGATATCTGTATCTTGTTATATCAGTTTTGTTATTGTGATTCTTCTGTATCACATCATTACCCTACAGCAGCTGTATCCGGTATTTATTCATGATGATTTAGGTAAAAGTTGGCTTCCTCTCTCATTTATTGGTGTGTAAAAGATTTTCAGGGGTGAGTGACAGTGAGTTTGCATATGGTCAAATCCTAGGATCTGCAGTCCTGAAAAACGTTTCCGCGGTTTCCCCATTTTATCATTAATTAACCTTAATTAATGCCGCTGCATACCTAATCTTATCCCTTTCCCTTGGAGTTGTTAGTGCAACATTAAACTGCTAGCAGGAGTGGAAGAACAATCTTCAGGAATAAATTCTGTCTGTGGAAACTGTAGAAGATAGTTGCTTGATAGTAAATTGAGTAACATATTATTTGAATAACCTGTGATGGCCAGAAGAAGTAAACACGGCACACTTCAGTATTGTCCACTACTGTGAAATATACAAAATACAATTGATCATAGTTTCCTGAATAGATATGTGTTTACAAGGAACGAAGCTTGTATTAACTGCGGGAGAAATTTTAGTATTCATTATTAGTGCAGTATGTTTACATTTACAGTAAAATATCACAAAGGGACTAACGAACACTGCTATTGGGTGAAATAAATTATCTGAGGCACTACTCGAGGTATTCAACATAGACCATTTTTGTACCACCTGGGGAACAATAAAAACTGCTAAACATTTAAACCAACTGTTTGTCATGAAACTCCCTACAAGGGGCACTGTGGTAAACACCACTTGGTTGTGTCATTAGACATGACATGCACAGAAAAATAAAGAAAAGCCACTGAAATAAAGGTTGGTGGCCTTGTTTGATGAAATGAGCTATAGCAGTATTGTATAAATTTTTGTCTTCATTTCAACAGAATTTCCATTTCTAGTCTTCTGGGTAGAAGTGTGTATCAAGAATCTCCTCAGTTTTTCTCTCTCCACCACTCCTTTCCTTCCTCGAATACTTCTTCTACTTCTATTCCACTCTTCTCTGTACTCTCCTTACCGTATCCATTCACCCCTTTCTGGGCATTCCCCGATGTCTTTCTCCTATGACTTTCTCTGTAAATACGTACTGTGGAACTCTATCCTCTTCCATTCTCATCATGTGTCCATACCATTTCAGCTTACGGGTCTCTATCTTGCCTTTCAGTTCAGGGAATCCAATTCACTCCCTCATTCCTATGTTTCTGACTTTATCCCTTTCTGTCCTCCCTACTATTTCTCTAAGGAATTTCATCTTGGCCTCTTGCATTCTGCGTTCATCATGTTTTTTTTGTTGTCCATGCACTTGATGCATATGTCAAAATTGGTGTGAAACACATTGGCTTGCAAAATTTTCTTGCATTCCGTTGGACGTTCCAGTTACAGACTTATACATCTCACACATTTCTAAAACTCATTGGCTTGTTCAATTCTCTTTCCAATTTCCTAATTTATATTCCCATCTTCTGCAATTGAATCGATTATTTCAGAAACCAGTCAAGCGCCAAATCTGTCATTTTTGGGAAAATGAGAAAAATCTCTCTAGCATCAGACAAAATGTTATCGTAGGGGTTTTAATATTTTAGCATGGAAGTATTATATCTTCTAATAGTTTCTATTTAAGGAAAAATATTTTGTGCTTATTAACTTTGCTGTAAACATTTCCGAAAAAATTTCCTCTTAACTGGTTTCTGAAATAAACGAGTGTTGCAAACATATTTTTACGGAATAACTCTTGAATTTTGAAAAAAAATGTCTTAAAACCCAATTTTGTGTAAATATAAAATATTTTAATAGGTTTAGACTACATTGCTGATACAAATATAATTATTAAAGGATAAAAACAGCAATACCTGCTCATCATGACAGGAGATTATCCTCATAAATAAACTCCACAGCACATTCTGTCTCTGTAGTAGGCCATTGTAAAATGCCGTCATAAGTGTTCATATCCAATCAGGTAAGGTAGGGTTCAGGCTAGGTACTTCCTTGCCTGAGTAATAAATGTAACCTTTTCCTTTTACCCTTGCATTCCGAATAATATTACGCGCGTGAGTTTGTCTACCATTCCTTATTTCATTTTAGATAGAGGTTCGTCTTCTGAACTTTCAGACATATCACTACGGTTATAAAAACACTGCACTAAACAAAAGAAACACTTTTTCAAACAGTTGTTCACAAAACTACGAACATGGGATTCCAGAAACACAACAATGACATCATAAACTGCTGAACAGCTGGCTATTCTGGATTCAGAGCAGCCGGCAAGGTGCGGCACATCACAAAACGTACCAGCAGTTTACTGCAGAAACTAGCCAAGCGCTGTCACTTAACTGGTTACTGAACTAAATATGAAATTCAAGGTAATGCCTGACCATTATAGGAGGAGGTTTCTTGGCTGTTTTCAGCACCAAAATGTGCGTATACCCTCTTAGTAACATATTCTGCCATTAACTCATGTTTTCATTTTTTGGCACTTGACTGCTTTCTGAAATAACCGATTCAATTATTGTCCCCAAATACTTGAAGTTTTGCACAACATCTAACAGTCTTCCATTTACTTCAATATTCTCACTTCCTTCTCTATTACTTCTCGTGACCACTACTATCATACTCTTTTCCACACTTATTTTCATTCCATATTCCTCCATCTCCTGATTCCATACAGTATCTTGTTCTTGTGCTTCTATTTCATCTTCTCCACATATTACTGTCTCATCTGCAAAGAGTGAGGCCTTTGCCTCCTTGGTTGCCGTTTTTTTGTTGTATAGTTTTCTGGATTTCATCCATGACTGTAATAAAGATTGGAGAGGTAAAGTTTTTGAAGTCCTGTTTCTACTTTGAACCAGTTTGTTTGTCCTATCATAGTATTCATACTACTTACCGGTACTCACTTTTCGTTCATGGCTTTTATAATTTGTTCTTCACCTGTCCCTGCCTTCTTTTTTATCACCTGTCCCTGCCTTCTTTTATATCAATGCATCCGAGACCACTTGCCACGGTACACTGACATATGTCTTCTCAATATCGATAAATATCATCACGAATCCAGCCTAATTCCCATCTGTTCTCCATCACGTTCTTTAGATTCAACAGATTGAAAAATTTAAAAATTATGTTTGCACTGAGAAAGGAGTATGACACCGTATGGAAGTGAAACACGGTTAATAACTGGTGCCGAGAAAAACAGAGGTGAAGCCTTTTAAAACCTTGTTATCAGCAGTTCTTGAAGATCATATTTTGATCCTGGGAAGGAAAATTTTGACAGAACATATCTCAAAGATCTGTGCACTTTTTCAGTTAGTTTTGAAGCCGATTGCAAAGGATAAAAATGGTAGGAAGGTTCCAATATATGGACCCGGGTGATCAGAGTGATACCGGTATACAAACCGTATAGTCACTGAATTTTCAAGAAGTTTTGTACATTTTGATCGCAAGCAGTGTACATTGGATTTTTAACAGGAAAGGTCAACTTGTTGTGGTTTCAGTTCCATACAAAACTGTATGTTATATAGCTGTTAATACGATATAAGGTGTCATGTAATACTAGGGGTCCTTTGACTATGATATTGATATCGACAGATATGTTAAATATTTCCCATGGAAGTGATCACTGTTTTAGAAGTCATGTAAAACTAGGGATCGATAGCTTTGATCGAAGTATCAGTCATAGCAAACTTGAGGTCTATTGGTTTGAACACAATATCAACAGTCATATAAAATTTCGGGTTTTTCGGTATGATCATAATATTGACGGTCATGTAAAATTACAAGGTTGTTGCTTAGTCTGTTGACAAACGCCATAAGTATCAATGACATCAATAAGGTAATAATTTTTCTGGCTTATGTTTCAGTGTAAGGTCATTGGAAGTAATCAACAATCCCAGTAACTTCCAACTACTTCAGTTTGCAGTGCAAAATGGACCTGGAAGCAAAGATCAAAGAGGAACCAGCCTGGCTTGAAGGAACAACAACTGCATCACTTGTAGGTCTCATTCCAGATAACTTTATAGAGGTCAGAAATTAACCCTTAATAGCTGAATAAGTTTGGCAGGGGCATAATTTTCTATGTGTTTCCTCAGTATTAACACCAGCAGTCATCAATATTGCTGAATGAGCATCTATGCATAGTACCCTACAACTCTGTTTTGTTTATTTGTTTGGGAATATACCACAACGCACTACACAAAGCTGCCAACTCTTAGTAACTTAAGGTTGGGGTTGGATTAGTCTGTACTTTTTACTGTCAGTATCGAAATTACTTCGGTTTAGGGGTTGCACCTCTTCTATTTTCCCCCTCTGATTGTAATAGAGGATGGATGGCCCATCGTACTTTAAAAAAAAACTAGTATCCTCCAACACTACTGCACCAGCATTAGCACCACATGTTAAAAATTCTTACTCCTACCATAATTAGTGTTGAAGAATTTAAATTCACAAATCTTTCATTAGTGTTTTTCAGACTGGATACACCAGTCTGGCCTGAACAAAATGTCAACACAGGTGTGATTATTCTGGGTTACCCTGACATCTACAATGTGCTGGGATATATTATGTGTTTTAATGAAAGAGCAGATTTGCCTATGACATACGAGGGATAAAATAGCTCAAAATCTGAATGTACGTTCTCTTAAAATAATTATTTTGCTCAGATGTTGAATTCTGTTAGAAAGACAGAATAGTGATTAGCTCATTTTATTCCTCAAATACAGGTCACATTCTATGTTATATAGAGAACCAAGTCTAAGGGCTCTAGAATGCATGATTTCTGAGTGGGCTTTGACACTTTAAGGACTTAAGGCACATTAAACAGAATTTTTTCTTTCCTCTTTGTCATTATTTCCCTGTCCTTTTCGTGCATCCTTTTCATCCATTCCTTAGTTCAGCTACTGTTCTCTTCTATATTGAATGTGTTAAGTAGGAATATTCTAGAACTTGTTACTTTTATTCACTTTTATTAGCAAGTTACGGTAACTTATATTAGAACATAAGCTTTTAATCACAATCCCTTCCCCCCTTTAATGCTGAAAAGGTTTTATGAATCCAAGTGTGAAAATTAAGTGTCTTTTAGTAGATCATGCTTGTAGTGTAAATTATTTTTTTTAGTTGCTTTGACTTCGGGCTACATCACTTCTTTCACTGATATATGACTGTGATAAGTCTGCTTCTTTTATGTTTGTTTTTTATTTTACACTTGGAATCATTGAAATATGCTGTTTGAAACATCTGTCTTAATGTTTTATGTAGCCCCTGTGATCTCAGCAAAACCATAGTAGAGAATGTGATTCCATTATTTCAAGTTATTTTAATCTGTCTATAAACAAACTCTGTCTTGAGAACAAAAAATCATGTAGAAAAGTTGTAATGCTTCTAATTGGTTCAGACAACTTTTATGATTTGATTGATATGATTGTACATATGAAAACAGTTCATACAATTTAGTATTATGCCTATGGCTGCTTCCTTCGAAATTCTGGGTGAGATGGCCCCAATTCCATCCTTGGTATTATATCTTCTGATATGGCTAGAAAATATTTTGCATTTTATATTTTGTTCTCAATCTTATCCTTTCTCTGAGTTAAGGAGTAAGCAAGAAAAGTAACACCATTCTCAGTACAGCCTTTGGTTGTAACAATCCTCTGCTGGTAGAAATCTTCCTTAAACATTAGTGAAAATCTGAAAGTAACAATATTACTCGAAATTAATGAACTAACATGCTCATTTGTTAGTGACTGTATTTGTAGATGTGTGTTATGAGCATTCCTAATATACCTTATTTTCCACAGGAAAATTTTGAACATGTATCAGAAGTGATAGCTCTGAAGGAAGAAGTTAAATCGGAGTTAACAGAGCCAGGGTCATCGCAGAAAAACTCTCTTGAGGTAATGTACATAATTTGTTAAGCCATCATCAGGAAATGGAAATGTGTAGAAAATTGCTCAACAGATACCAGGGTTTGATCCTTCATTTCAGGGCACATGATTCATAGTCCTACAGAAAATATACTTTTTTATGAGATTGACTGTTTACTTACCTAGTATAAACTTTTTCTTCAAGTTGTTCCACAATCTTGCGTTATGTTTTGTGGAGCAGTTAAGATTATTCCTAAGACCTCTACTCTATGTCATTTGGGAGCTGGTATTATTCTAGCTAATACTTTTGAATTCGTAAATTAGTTTTGAACAAAAAGTAGCTAAAAGATACATTGTTTTGTTACTATTACAGGATATTTTATTGGTTGTTTCCAAATGAAACACCTTTGTTATCTTATTGATTATATTAATTATTGACTTCTAAATAATACAGTAATTTGTTGATACAAATTGTAGGTGATGTGCTTGTTTACTGTGAGCATTTGCTTGTATACTACACACATTGTTGCCATCTCTTGGCAAGTGAAAAATATTCTTTTCCTCCCTAATGTGGTCTGTGGTGGTACTAGTCCATTGTGACTTATAATACTTGTAACGGGAGGTGCACCTCAACCCCGCACATTTAAAGCAAGCACCTTAAGGTACACTATCTATTGAACAAAACATGAAACCGCTAATGCATAAAGTTGGGTCATTGATCAGAATAAATTACTACTGAATAAATGATTAATATGATATTTTAAAATTTCCTAAACTGACTGGATTTCTTTGTTTTGTTTTGGTGTACATCAAGAAGTTTGAACTTTTCTCCAATGATGTCCCTACAAAATGCTGAGGTCAGGCACTCTGGTGCAAGGTGGAATAATTAATGATTTAAAGAAGTTTTCGGTTTATAAGTTTTCTCAACTAATTTGACTTTCATTTATTTTGATACTTCAATGTTTTGCAACACTTCCTTCTCATCCCGCCAGCTTTGAAGTCTGGCCAATCACAAATTTTCTGTATTTGTTTTTCAGCCAATCATAAGCTTCTTGTAACTTTTTGAGTATCCAATAAAATGAGAGGGTGTGGCCAGATTTAATCCAGAGCCTTCTCGAACCTTCCCCTTGGCTATAAAAGCCGCGGCTTTTCTAGTTGCTTTGTCTTATTCTCATCGAATTTCTGAGTGTGTATGTTAACTCTCTTGGTGCCAGGCGGTAGTGCGAGCATCCGCCCTTTAAATTGCCAGAGCCGATCTGGTCGGCCGTTAACAATCCAGTCGGAAGTTGCCAGAGCCGATTACATCAGCCGGCTTAAAATTCTGTGATATACGTAATTTTGAGGCAACCTATAGTGAAGTGCATACTTTTGTTACAACCTGTAGTAAAAGGGCTACACGTTATTGTGTGCCTGGCCTTGCTTTGGCAGTTCTAAGAGGGTGTTATACCTTTCACAAGAGTCATTTCCTGTGTTTACAAATACCACTAACCGGTCAGTAAGAGATTGCTCCTTGCAGTGAGTGGATTTGTGACAGGAAAATGGCATGTTGTTCAAGTGATAATTTTTCAGCAGGTATTGATGACAATAAATTAATGCAGTATTTAGAACAGTGCGAAGATAACGCTGATGATTTATCGGATATCGATAGGGAATTTAGTTCAGAGAGTAGCGACGAAATTATACCGGACACGTCCGCGGAATCACCACAGCTAAAGAAGAGACTTAATTGTGTCTAACAGCACTAAAGCTACTCTGAATATGGTGGTAGATGAAACTAGTGATAATGAATATGATGATGATGATGATGATGATGATGATGATATCTCTGGAGAACATTTTGTGGAAATTTGTCCCAATGAACCCAACATACCTGAACCACCTGTCTCCTTCAAGGAAGTTCTTGGACCTAAACATGCCCTACCGTCTGATTCTCCGCCCATATCACACTTCAATTTACTTTTCACTTTAAACCTTATAGTCACATTTAGTCCTCTATCATTACCTAAATGCCGGTCTCCGCGGGCCAAGTGTAGCGTGCCTGCCTCTCACCCGGGGGTCATGGGTTCGATTCCCGCCCAGGTCAAGAATTTTCGCCTGGTCCTGAGGGTTGGTTCGAGGTTCACTCAATCTAAGTGACCCTAAGTGATTGCAATTGAGGAGATATCTGAGGGTGAGAGGACCCCGGTCTGGAAAACCAAGAATAATTACTGAGAGGATCTGTCTCACTGACCATGATTCACCTCGTAAACTGCAGGTACCGAACTGAGCAGCGGTCGCTTAGTAGGTCAAAGCAACTCACGGCTATAGTGCCATACATTTCTTAATATTTTTCTGAAAACAAAAAACTATAATATCAACTACTATTTTTACTTATTTAATAATTCAGAATTATTTTAATACTGTGTTGTCCACACGTAGAAAATTTGTTGTCAGTATTTGCCAAACATCGATACACACACGCGAATTTTATCGGTGAGTAAAATTGTCTTGTTTTTATTAGTGAGATATGTTTCAATTTTTATCTTTTACGTTTTTATTTTTCTCGTTCAAATTAGTTATTCTATAGAATTGTATTTAGAAATACATTATACTTAATTACGTATATTCTTTTGTATCGTAAATTATTTTTTCAAAGTAGATATCGAGAGAGAAAGTGCGAAAATATTTTTCTCGTCCTAAATATAAACGTTTTCGACAACTATAAATCAACAATAAAACGTTTTTGACTCTTTATATCACTACAAACCAGTTTCTTATTCTACGTAGTCGATATATAGAAAATTTCATGCCGGTATTTGCTATACACCGGTAAATATACGCGAATTTTAAAATACATGTATTTCCACTGAAAACGGCCTGGCACTTTACAGTAGTAGAGTGGAGGCAGAGCTCTGTCCTCTTCCAGCTGATGGGGAGCCCGACTAGATCGGCTCTTGGCTCCAAGAGGGTTAAGACAGGAGGTGAGGTGCCTAATTCTTTGGCAGGCAGGACTTCAGCCCAGGTAATGGCCACCAGTTTTCTATCTCTAGCTATCTTCGCAAACTCACCTGAGGGGAAGGTTCTAATGTTTAACCATGTAACCATCTGTTTCTGAAAATGTAAACTTTCTTTCTGTTAATGTAAAATTTCATACAGGCTTAAACTGTAAATCGAAGATAGAGAGTGCATTACCCTCTTGAATTCCCCTTCAATTTATGTTGATGTGACTACAATTTTGTACCTTTTTTTCTCCTGTAAATCACTCATTAACTTCTCTTTTGAGTAACCTCAGTAGTGTGGAATTAGCCTCTGCATCATCGGACCAAAAGCCCAAGTAGGGTTTTAGAACTTGGTTTTCAAGGAGTGCAATTGTACATTTTGAGTTTGGGCCAGTAATTTAATCCATTTTTCTTTTCCATGGAGGCCCAGTAGTATGGGTACTAGATTGTGTAAAGGAATTGTAAATTGTATGTTGTGCCTAGAGATGCCAGAAATTGTAAGGTTTTATGTAATTTTTCCTTGAGTAGGCTGTAAGGAATTGGGAGCTCTTCCTCCGTGGTTGAATTTAAAGAGCATGTAAACTCTTTCCTGATATTGGTGTAATTTTGAGTGGGGCCTTTGGAAGGGCGGATGTGTAACCTTCGGAGCAAGGTGCTCTTGAACTGTGTCTTGTGAGATATCTCTCCTTACCTAACCAAACGCAACATTTGTGACGTTGTAAACTGGTAAATTGGAGCTAGAAGCTCAAAACTTGTTATTTCCAACCCTTGGGTTTCTATTCTTGTTTGCTATTTTGTACCTGACATTTTGTTCCTTGACCTAGTGAAGCTTTATTTTTTTAAGTTTGAGATCTGAAGAGAAATATAACAATTATGTAAAAGTTTAAATTAATCCTTGATATCGTAGATAGACCCATTCAAGCTGACACCTTCTTTCACCTCTCTGCGTTCCACAGATAATCCCGGAACAATATTACTTAATTATGCAATGAATAAATAAGCCATTCAAGAGTTATCTTGCCTTTCTGTTTCATATTCGTAAGGGATAGTGTTTGTGAATAGGCCTTGTATGTTCAGTGTTACTCACCTGAACATTCGTTACATGAAAGAATTCATCATTACCAGGATGTCCGACTCATTGGCAGAATGCTCAGCGTACTGGCCTTCGGTTCAGAGGGTCCCGGGTTAATTCCAATGGCCCGGGGGCTGGGTGTTTGTGCTGTCCCCAACATCCCTGTAACACACACACCACACAAAACACTATCCTCCACCACAATAACACGCAGTTACCTACAAATGGCAGATGCCGCCTACCCTCATCGGAGGGTCTGCCTTACAAGAGCTGCACTCGGCTAGAAATAGCCACACGAAATTAAAATTAAATTACCAGGATGCGCATTTTATCACTGTCATTGTCCACTTCATGGCATGCGTGTCATCTTCTTTCAGTATTACTATGTTGCTGTGGGGTATTTCATTGCCCATTTATTGAGATATTCATTTCACCATCTCTTCCAGGAGTTGTGGGTTAGCTGCTGAAAATATAGCCATGTGGGCAAGGTTGTGATGAGAGAGGAAGTATAATCATGATCAGAGAGTGTAGTGATTAGTTCTCCTATAAGGAAATGGGATGTAGTTAGGTAAGAAGTGTCAAAAGGGTCATCACTTAGCTTTGGTGAGAGGATGTGAGTATGTGTGGTAATAATGGTCCATTCCTTCTTGGTGAAGCGATAAGAATCCATCACTTGTCTGAGCTGATACACCAGACTCTTGACAGCTGCTTCCCAGATTCCACCAAAGTGTGGTGCTGCAGAAGGGATGAAATGCCACGTCAGTCCCATGCCTTTAGTTGTGTGAAGAGTTGGTTTTGTGACGGTTGTTTTGCAGAAAGGCCTTGATTCCTGTAGCTGCTCCGAAGAAATTTGTGCCATTAATGCTGTAAATGTTCAGAGGTTGATCTCTATGAGAACTAAGTCGATAAAGTGCGGAGAGAAATGATGTTGTGGTGAGATCGGTTATCATGTCTATTTAGACAGCCTTGGTAGCTAGGCAGTCTGGTGTTGTTCGATTTCACTTTATTTTTTACTAGAATTGGGCCAGCATAGTCTATGCTAGTTTTATGGAATGGGTATGTTGGGGTTACAGGCACCATTTGTGTATTTTGCATTTATTGTTCTGAGTTATCTGCATTCACTTGAGACATGTATGAGTGTGGCGTCTTTCCGTGTATTGAATAGGTGGATCTCAATAATCTTTTGTATCATTGTTGAATTAATATCAGATAATTTGCAAACAATATGCAGCTACTGTCTGTACCTTGTTTAATCTTGCAACTTTTATTATACACAGATCACCATGCATAACTGTAAGAAGCATTAGTGGCATTTTTTGAATTGGGAAATTAATTTGAACATTACGTTTCCATGATGGGCTACTCAAAGGATCTTGATTCAACCATCTACGACCATTGCAACAATCTGTAATGTTGATGATTATATTCATTTGTAGTCGTCTGGACACTAAGTCAGTGGTTTTCCACTTTTCATTTTTTACTACAAAATCTTCCCTAATGCTTCTCACTTCTCATTGTACAGTTGGTTAGTAAACATCTGTTCTTGTTAATGAGTCTGATTGTAAATGTTAGTGTCACTCTCACAGATCTTTGTAATATTTCCTTTCTGATTAGTTTTGAAATATTTTTCAATATCTTTTGTGCAATACTATTTATAACTTGTTGTGTCTTGTGTTTCAATACACCCAAAGTAGCCAATTCTTAGTGTCCTTTTATTTGCGTGACTGCTTGTGTGTTGTTTACATCTTCCCCCCATGTGCCATCCATGGTATACCCCTTGTTGGCTGGCACTTGCATATGTCTCTTTGACTATCATCTTTTATCTTTCGTAAGTAATTATACTAACCTATCCATCACAGATTCACCTCAGCTTTTTGTTTTGGAGAACTGGTTAGGTTTCATGAGTTCTCTGATCTATTATTAGATGTTGCATGAAAATTTGAATTCCTGTGAGCCTAGTTGGTGAAACTACAGTAGAGTAACCAGGGGCGTATTCTCCTTGAATGCAAGGCATTCATTGCATGCATTATGATAATACAAAGAACTGTCTGATGTACGATTTTAAGTTGTTTCAAATCAAATATTAACGATTTCATCTCTCAGAAGTTCAAAAGTTACGCGCAACTGTACTAGTTCCGTTGCTTGACTGCGTGTGGTGCTGGTGTAGTATCGCCATCTACTCCACTCTAGGAAGAAAGAGACAGCAAACGCAGTAGTTAAGGATGAAAGGCATTCAATTTTAAGATTGCATTGGGTGGCATACATAGTTCTGAAACCCTCCGAATGATGTCGCTGCAATTGAAACTTGGCCAGACTTTGTCACCCCATACACGTGCTACCGTCTGCCATCTATTAGCAACTTGGAGAAAGTCATGCCCAAATTTACACCTAACGGGACCCACGGATTACCCCCAGCGAGAACCCAATGTGATGAAACTGCCCAATGCCACTGGGGTGACTTAGACCTACCTCCAGTGCTTGAGTTCTGGCTGACTAGTGAGTTCATTCATTGTGTTTTTTTGCTGATTAGTGAGTTCATTCTGTGTGTGCTGTTCCTGTGCAATTCGTCTTTTTCGGTGTTCTGTTATATTTTATGCCTATGTGGTATTAATGATGGATGAGTCTAAAACGGATATAATTGTAAATCTGTTTGAAAAGCCATTTGCTGGCCGTTCGTTTGATGAAAAGATTAAAATAGTTAAAGCCGGGAGACCTCTGCCTTCCCTCGCAAATTTAAAAACAGAAAACAAGAACTTCGTTCGCACGTTCAATCCAGAAACTTACAGTAAAACGGTTTGGCTCTGCGGCTCTGAGTCACTAAACAAATTATTCTGTTGGCCTTGCGTATTGTTTGTTGCTGAAAATTCCCCTTGGAACAGCAAGAAACGTGGATATGCAGATCTAAACAATCTGCACACTGCTATTGCGAGGCACGAGAAATCAGATTGTCATATCCACGCATGGATATCCTTAGGTACCTTTGGAAAAACTAGGATAGATTTGCAGTTGGATAAGCAGAAGCAGGAAAATGTTCTAAGGCATAACGAAGCCGTTAAGAAAAATAGAGAAATCCTGAAACGGCTGACCGCGGTGACATGCTTTTTGGGGAAGCAAGAGTTACCATTCCGTGGTCACAACGAGGCTAGTGAATCCAACAACAGAGGGAATTACATAGAACTAATTAAATTGTTAGCCGAGTTTGATGAAAAATTAGACAGTCACTTCACAACAGCGAGTGTATTTACAGGACTCTATCCACTCATCCAGAACGATTTAATTCAAAGCATCTGCACCGTAATGACCGCTGAAATAAAGATTCAGGTTGGGGAAGCTAAATTCGTAGGAATTATGATCGATGAGACTTCTGATGTTTCGAACTTTTCACAGTTATCTATTGTCCTCAGATACGTTCATGATGGTGATGTTGTTGAAAGATTTGTTGGTTTCTATAATGTGAGTTCTGATAGGACAGCGAATGCATTGGTGAGACTTGCGATTGAGTGTCTGGATAACTTTGACTGCCGCGAAAAGTTAGTTGCGCAGACTTTCGATGGAGCTGCGGTGCTTGCAGGTCAGCTGAATGGTGTGCAGGCTAAATTAAAAGAAGTAGGTAGTTCCTGAGGTTGTATTCACCCACTGCTACGCTCACAAGCTTAATTTAGTCCTCTCTCAAGCCGTATCATGCACAAAAGAATGCCGTATATTCTTCGCAACGATGAGTGGCTTTCCGACATTTTTTAGTACCGGTAATTCTTCTAAGAGAACTAACCTGCTAGACAGTGTCCTCAAGAAAAGTTTTCCTAAACTAGCTCCAACAAGGTGGAACTATTGTAGCCGTTTAGTACAGACCATCGCGGAATATCGTGCTCCTCTCCAAGAGCTTTACGAAAGCATTTTGGAGGAACCTGGGAACTGGGATAACAATACAATTAATGAGGCAAGCGGGTTTCTTGCGAAGTAAGTAGAATTTCAGTTCAATTTTCTTCTGAACGTTTTTAATGAAATATTTTCATTGACCGATGTTGCATATAACATCCTTCAATCTAAGACACTAGACATTGCATATTGTACCAGAGAAGTGAGCTCTTTAGAAACTAAAGTATCTATAATGCGAAACAGTGGATTTGCTAACATCTGGGACAGAACAGAAGAGAAATGTGATCCACCAAGGAAGAGAAGAAAGGAAGAAACTTCATTTTCGGTTAAAGATGAGTATAAGAGGGTTTACCTGGAAATATATGATATTATTCTAGCACAGTTAAAATATCGCTTTTGTTTATTAGGAGATCTGTACTTCATTGAAATGCTTGATTGTAAGAAATTTTCATTTTTTCCGTCGATTTTCCTGAAGAGCAATTCAGTAAATTGATTGAAGTTTATGGAAAATATTTTGATATAGTACGACTTAAATCCGAATTGAGGGCAATGTTCACTTCTGAACACTTCAATGATAAGACTGTGGCTCAAATCCAGAAATTCCTATTGACCAGTGGTCTCCACAGCGGTCTTGCCGAACTTTATAAGTTGTGCACATTGATTACAACTATTCCCGCTACATCATCATCTGTAGAGCGCTCTTTCTCGGCTCTAAAGCGAATAAAATCTTTCGTCCGCAATTCTCAAGGTCAGAGTCGTCTCTCTGCATTAGGAATGATGTCTATAGAGAAGGACCTTCTTGCCGAGATGAAAACACGTGAGGACTTCTACGGTGACGTCAACAAGGAATTCTGCAAAAAGAATCGCAGAGTCGAGTTCACCTACATGTAATTAGGGTGAGTACTATTGAAATTTACTTAATACATTGTGTCACTGCATGGTTACTAATTGCATGCCTTGGTGGAGATTCCAGGATACGCCACTGAGAGTTACCCCCTTTGGTCTCTGACAACTGAATGTGGAACATGTCTATGGTTCAGGAGAAGCACTTTGCTTGGTAATGCTTGATTATTACAGGAATGATGTGCACATTAGTGTAATCCTGGCTGATTTAAATATTCTAGATTTTGTAATTCCCAGTTAGGTTGGGGTTTTATTCCTGATAGGGTAATTCTGATAAGTTTCTAACTCCTGTGGGACTAAATTCTGGCACTAGATTTCTCTTTCTTACTAGGTATGCATGTAGAGTATTTAGTACAAATGTGGGTTGGATCCTCCTAATTATTATTATTGTTAATGAGTTTTTGTGCATCACAGAGAGGTGAAAGAAGGTGCTGGTTTGAATGCGTCTATCTACCATAGTCAAGGATTAATTTAAAACTTTAAAATAAAGGTTATATTTCTTTTCAGATATTAAATTTTAACAAACAACAAGATTTCAGGTACAGAGGTAGTTTGTACAAAATAGATAAACAGAAAAACCTAGAAAAGGTTAATTACGATATTCGAGGTTCCAGCTCCCTATTTACAAGGTCCCTAGATCACTACTGTTGCGTTTTAGATAGGCAAGGAGATGGATCTCCCAATTTGTTTTACAGGATATTTTAAATCACAATTTTCAAAAGTTCTTTGCTCCAAACGTTACAAGTTATGGCCCTCCAAAGCCACCATTTAATACCATGCAAATATATTTTACATTTGAAGAAAAGAGCCTCAATGCTCTACAATTCTATCAAGGAGATTACGCTCCCAAAGCCTTACAGCCCTTAACTTTTACACCAGTGATTACAGCGTCTTGCTCAATCATATTTACACTTTTCGGCCTCTCTAGACACAACCTACTTTTAACAAGACCATATCAATTGATTTTTAAGTTTACACAGGGGTATCGTGTACCATTCTCCCAGGCCTTCGTGAAAAATAACAGGTTCAATTACTGGCCCAAAAATCAAAAAGTATGGAGGCGGAAACTTATGCTTCTTGAAATGTAAGATTAATACCCTACTTGGGCTAGTAGCCCGAGGATGCAGAGGCTAATCCCACACTACTGAGGTGACTAGATGGAGGAATTTTAAGTTACAAGGCTACAGATAGAAAATGGTTACAAAAACATAGTCACCTCAAAAACAAATTGATGGGGATCTCGAGAGGGTGTCAGACTCTCTATTCCCGAATTTCACTTGAGTACACTTGATTTACTCGAACTTCTACATGAGAAGAAACAGAAGTATACATAACTACTGAGGCAGAAAAATGGTGATCATTACCTTAGCTGATATTCTGCCTGCCGATGGATGAGGCCCCCGCCTCCTCTCTGAGCACACACACTCAATAGCATGACGATCAGTAACACAAGTTAACTCGAAAAAGCATAAGCTTTTATACCCAAGAGGAAGGTTCGAGAAGGCTCGGGGTTAAGACCAGACCCACCACCTCATTTTTATTGGACAGTTGAAACGTTACAAGAAGCCTATGATTTGTAGAAAAATAAATACACAAAATGTTTGATTTGCCAGCCTCCAAAGCTGGCGGGATGAGTAAGAAGAGTTGAAAACCTAGTAGTATCAAAAGCAAAGAAAGTCCGTTAAGTTCAGTAAACCTATAAACACAAAATTTCTTTAAATTTCTAGTTGATCCCCTTTACACCAGAGTCTATGGCGAAAAATCCGAACTTCTTGAAGTGTCTGTTGCCAACTGTGTACACCAAAAAAAGGACCAATAGAGATGCAGTCAGTTTAGGACACCGAAATATAACACATTACTCTATCACTTTAGTAGTGACATTTGTTGACCAACGTTCCAATTTCTTGCACTAGTTGTTTCAATTTTTATGTGATAAATAACCTTGGGTATTCACCATGAAAGAAGCTTTGGATCTTAAAAATCATTATTGCCAACTTTTCAAACGTCCGAGTGTAGTTAGTAAGACGTAAAGCAAATATTATTATTGTACTCAACCCCCGTGAAAGGAAGTCGAACGTGATGCGTTTCAACTACACACACAAACTTTTAATGTACAGTCATTTAGTTAGCATGCTTATTTCTTGTCCATGTAAAGATGCCACTGGTTCGATTCCTAATCTAATCGGTGATTTTTTAATTTATTTTAGCTCGAACGTTGTGTGTTTTGAATCCTTTAGCTATTATGATAGTCAGCAGTCCAACGGAAAATGTGCCGAGTTTGATTCCTAGGCGGCCTAGGGATTATTGCTCGCTGCTCTAATGTTAGCTACCAAGTGATGTAAACATTACAGCAGGTAATTACATGTCTCCAAGGTTCAAATATGCGGCCCAGAGCTCAATGCGGGAGCAATAAACTTTGTATTCCCTGTCTTAGCAAATAAGTTACTTCCAAGTCTAGTCATCTTTCTCGTAGCGCCGATGTTCGTTTGCTGAGATGTGCATACTAGGCTAATTGCAAAAACAGTGAACTTTGTATTTCATGTCACAGAAAATATTTAAAAGGCTAATCAGCATGTTCCTACAATCAATATTTGTTTTTGCTGGGAAGCACATAAGTCACGACCTCACTTTATACACAATGTGTTGCATTCCCTCTCCACATTCAGTTAACACAGTTTGTGCTAATCATTCACACTTAGTCTTCGGTGGCAGAAAAGCTCATCATCTATTCCGCGTCGGGTTGAGGACTTTTGATATTTTTCTTCATATGAACGTTTGACGTTTAGTTCTGGGACGAAGTTAGCTCCAGGTTTGAGAACCCAATTCAGCGATTGTTTTCGTTGCTCAGAATTAGAAGTTTGAATTTTTGGAGTTAGATATTTGAATAGCACTTCAGCATTGGGTCCAAGCGAGCTCCATGTTCAAATCCAAGTATTGCTGGTTATTATTCCTTTGAATTTTATAACGCTAAACTAGGTGTTTCAGTGAAACACATAAGCTGTTAATGTGCAGTCATTTAGTTAGCATGGTTGTTTTCTTCCCAAGTAAATGAGTCCCGGGTTCGAATCCTAGACCGGTCGGCGAAATTTTCATTTCTTGTAGCTCAAAAGTTGGGTATTTCTGAATTTAAACACAATAATTTAGTTACTGTGGTAGTCAGCAGTCCAACGGAAAGATTGCTGAGTACTATTCGCAGTCGGTTTGGGGATTTTTTAATTTCTCGCAGCTCAGACGTTAGGTTTTTTGAATTAAATGGAAACTTTCAGCATGCATTCATTTACTTAGCATGATACTCACCAGTCGAAAGGGATAAGCTCTGTGTTCCATTCCCAGTCACATGTAGTGCGAACGTTTATTTAAAGTTCTGAACACTTAATTTTTAATCTCTTAACTGATATCAACAGTATTACATTTCTAAAATTCTAGAATAATTCTAGAATTCAAATTTCAGAGCTCGAATTGTTACAATAAACATTTGGGTTTCCAAACACTAAAAACCAGCAGTACATTACACAACAACATCTTTGACTCTGCACCCGCTCAGCTTGATAACCTTGAAGTAGCTTTAAAAAGGTATGTCCCTGTGAATAATGCACATGTGTTAAACCTTTCACCATCTCCATAGTCCCATACCATCATCTTGTTCCACGTTCAGCTCTGAGCCCTAGACTATACCTCATTCCCTTTTGCCCTTTATTTTTTAGCCCTTTTGCGCTTTTGGCCTTTTGCAGTCACTCAGCTCCAAGACCTGATGTCACCTTTCAGCGTTATGCCCCCATGAATAAAGCACATGTATTAAGCTTTACACCATCTCCCTAGTGAATGGCCGCCATCCACTACGAAGCTCAGCTCCTAAAGCCCATTTACCATGTCTCATCTTGTCTAGTTAGGTTAAGCCTGAGGTTGAATGTCAAACTCGAGTCTGTAACGCCTTTGTAAGGTTAAGCCAGGCAGCAAATCCATGCTTAATAGCTTAAGTCAGCACTCTTGGACATCAAACTTGAGCCTGTAAAGCTAATGACCTTGTAAGGTGAAGCCCAGGGTTGAATCCATGGCCTGTGATGTTAGGCCTCAAGTCGAATCCATGCCTGTTAAGTTTGCACTCTTGCCCAAGCCCTACTTTTCAAATCCCCTCTCCCTCCAAAAGTTAGGTCATGTGAGGTTAATCATTTTATTTAGGCATGATTATTACATTACTATGTTCTTCATCATTTATTGAAAACCTTAACTTCATGAACTCTCTCACTATAAGAATCATGATCGAATAACTAGAAGAATGATCACTTTAGCACATTAAGAAGATTTGTCAATCTATCTTCCGACATTATAGAAGATAGCCCAATAATGGTTTAAAATGTGGATTAATAGATGCGTTTCCTTAATTAGACAAGCTTGTTGTTGTTGAGTGAGCACAGAGAGTGAATTTTTACCTTAAACTGAGCTGGTCGTCTCATGTGCTCAGTAATATACTCTCCATAATGCAATATTGGTTACTACTTCCTGAAATATGAGCTATCATCCCATTCTGTCACTTAAGAAGGCTAGGCTATTTCGATTGAGCACTAACCGCCTTCTTAAATAGAGCATAATATACCATTAAAGCCTATTATTAACACTCCATGATTTACATCCACGGTCATTACTTTCAACATAACTTACTTTTATATCATACGTTTAGTCCCTAATGTACATAAGTAACATTTGGGTGACAATTTATACTTCATTGATGAAATTATGCAACGTGAGGTGTAATATTATGTAAAAAATTTACAAAGGAATGCATCGTATCCATCCCAGTTAGTCTTTTAGGTTCTAGGTTAAACAAATTGGTCTGTGATTTTTAACATTTAATTGTTAGTGCACTACGCTGTTAATGAAATTCAAATAATAGAACAATTACAATATCAACACATTTCAACTGATAGAAGTACACTCATCTTCATAAACAACAGAATACCTTGAAAGACTAGATAGAGGAAGTTCATAATCACAGGACATGTTCATTAGTATTTTCTGCAGAAACGATTAGCATTTCAGTACTCCAGGTTCGGTATGTGCTTCGTTGCCTAGTAGGCACTTGGGCCTCCCGGGGCACTGATAACTTATTCCATGTGTGATGGCATCGACACGAATAATCCGCAGATGGCGTCCTGGGGTATAGCCATCCATGCTGCATTCACCTTGTTCCACAGTTCATCTTTGCTGGTAGGCATTGGGTCAGAGCTCCACACCCGTCCTTTCACCATATCCCACACATTTTCAGTTAGCAAAGTCCGATGATCAGGTGGGCCAGGACAACCGTCTGATATTCTGTGACAACAAGAAAGTACGTGTTCGTGCAGCGATATGCGGTCGCGCATTGACCTGCTGAAATAAGGCGTCTGGGGTGTTGTGCAGAAAGGGTGTGGCTAAGTTCGCAGGATGTCATTCACGTAGGTCAAACTGGTAACAGTGACCTGGACACGCACCATTTGTGATTTGTAGTTGTACCTAATAGCCCCCGACACCACAAAGCCTTTAGTTGGCGCTGTATGTCTTGTGTGAATGCAGTCAGTGTGATGCCTCTCCGCCTGTCTGCGGCAAACCAAAATGCGGCCATCATTTTCAAACAGCAAGAACCTGGATTCGTCCCAAAACACTATCTGCTGCCATTCCTGTCCCCAGAGACGTCGTTCCATACGTAGGTAGGCGGAGAAGTGGACGTAGAAGTGGTAACCCAGGTCGTTATCAACGGGGACCTGATAGTGAACGATGTGTTCCACTGTTGCGCCAGAGCCGAGGAGGACGCAAATCTATGCTGCAATGCCATCCGGATGAGGTGTCGATCTTCTCGTGGGGGGGGGGGATGTCTGGTTGGTGTGACGGGACCCATCTCGTCGTGATCTAGGCCTTCTATGAGTGTTCTGTACACACCCGCTCCACTGCGACATACTTCTTCGCTCACGAGCTGCAGTTTGCCAGATAGATGTATCACGTTCTCTAATGCCATAATTCGCCTTCTTTCAAACTCACTAATTTGACAGTACTTTTCTTTTATACGTCTGCGAGGCATCATGCACGTCTGCTCAAGTCAAATTGATCCATTACCTTTGGTTTATAACGACAACGAGAGCCGCAGGTACAATATACCAGTCGGTGGTGGTGCGCAGATTTATCGATATGGACCTTGCACCTGGGGGGTCGACATGTTTCAAATGCCAATCATTTCTTCAGAACATACTAATGCATATGTCCTGTGAGCATGAACTTCGTATCTCTAGTATTTCAAGGTGTTCTGGATTTTATGGACATGAGTGTATTTCAATAATTCACAAACTTCACCAATAAGTAGATAAGAAGCGATAATAATCTGTAACAATTAATATTTAAAAAGATATTCAACTTTATAAGACGGAAGTATATTCAGTCCTGGCTGGCAACGTCTCACGATTGGTCCCTTTAGCACCCTTTAGGGAGTGGTGGGATCTCCCCTTTTAGTTAGACATTCTGGGAGGAAAATCCCTTGCAAGGTGCACCATGATGAAAGTAAAGATTCCTCTTGCAAGCAGCAGTCTTGCAGGCTTCTTGTAACAGTAGGCTTCTTCACACACACACACACACACACACACACACACACACACACACACACACACACACACACACATACACACAGTGAAATTGAAGCGGCACATTAATATGTCTATTTAAATGTCAGTCGACACTTAACTTGCGGGTTCAGATGATTCATGCATACCACACATGTTCTGGAATTAATACTGTAGTTTATATGTCTTGCAGGAGATGAAATAAAGTGTTCCCTTTGTAAGACATCACGGCTAATAAACGTCGCTTGGTGTAGAATATCTTGTAGAATTGTAGTGGGAAAGCGAAGTGAAGTTGTGCTCTAAAGTAGAGCTGTATGAAAGCAGTAGAGTAAGAGCTGATTAAGTTGAGCGTCGATTACACACTACTTTTATCAGTCTTCAGTCTAGAAGGTGTGATTAGTTGGAAACCAATCATAATTTTTTTCACGTCTTCTTAAAGTATCATGGTTCAAAACTGGTCTTGTGAAGAGTTCTGAAAACTTACCGGGCGGCGTTAGCCTTGAAAATGTTAACTGTTCATATCTCTCGCATGCTAACCTCCTGACCAAAAAGAGAAAAGGAATGGGTCGCCACACGGCAATGCAGCTATGAGCTTAAAGGCGAATTTCTCCAAGGTTATCAGATCCTGGCCTTCACCACAGCTGTTATAAATGACCCACTGACCGAATTAAATTACGTTTTTGCGGCAAACTCAATTTTAACTCCAAGTATGCCATTTTCGGGTACAGTGTGTTGTAGATGAAAGATTTCTTTCCACAGTACATACTACTGTATAAATTATACAGAAGTATTAAAAGTGTATTATTTTGATATATTGATGCCTTGTTGAATTAGTAAAATTGGTTTGTTGAAATCGTATGTGTAGTGTGAAAATCGCACTTTCAATATAAATTGTTGTGTAGAACTTTAAAATGAAACTATCTGTAGATTTGTACAGTGCCTCTGCAGTTTCATTCAACATTATTAACATTTAACTTTTCTGAGATGGTCAGCTACCTTTCGGCTGTTAATTTTATTACTATAATTACTATAATTAGTTTTGCAGTCCGACTCGTTGGCTGAACGGTCAGCGTACTGGCCTTCGGTTCAGAGGGTCCCGGGTTCGATTCCCGGCCGGGTCGGGGATTTTAATCTTCTCTGATTAATTCTTCTAGCCCGGGGACTGGGTGTTAGTGTTTGTCTCAACACTTTCCTCTTCATATTCACACAACACACTACACTAATAACCACCACAGAAGCACGCAATAGTGATTACATCCCTTCATATAGGGTTGGCGTCAGGAAGGGCATCCGGCCGTAAAACAGGGCCAAATCCACATGTGCGACACAGTTCGCACCCGCGACCCCACAGGTGTGGGAAAAGCGGTAGAAAAAGGAGAAGAAGAAGACTATAATTGGTTTTGCAGTAAAATAATGATAATTTTACTATTTGTTAATTGATATTTCACCCATGTGTCATTGAAATGTGTTTGATCCGACCCTGTCCCCTCATTTTGGAGACAAATTGACCCGTGAGTATTTCTCTATGCTCAGGTACCGTTTACAGCATATACACTGCAATTTACTAGTGTTTTCTTACACTTCTCTGAGTATTAGCTTCTAAATATTCCGCGTGATAATTCTGGACGTCGGTTTATCTTCACACAATGTACTTTGTTTCTTAACATGGATAGCTCTGTGTTGATATAGGACAGTCACAGTTCATAGAACTATTTTGATAAACCTTTTTCTTGATTGTTGTCCCTTTTTCTTTGTCCCTCAGTGGGAGAATTTATTTGTTGTACCGGGTGGTACAGAATGTTCACACTGTCAAGAAATGTTAGTTGAAGTGAATTGTTTTACACTAACTGAAGTTCTGTTAGGTTCAACTTGCGTTAGCTTGATCACCTCAAGAATCATGTCTTTGGCTGTTCTTCTGAGTAGGGTTCTTTCGTGGGGTTACTTCGGAATGTGTTGCAAGGAAATAAGCATACATTTGGAAGCATTGCTTATCGTAATTACAATGCCGATAAACTTGATAAGTCTCTTAAAGGGATTCTTGGTGAAGGGCATACAGAGCTGCGAAGAAGTAAGGGCCACCTCGATCCTAGATCCGAAGAGCATACATAGGCAGCCCATCTTGACTTCAAGGGAGGAAAGCATGTTCTGCATAGAATTTTGAAAGGTTTGCATTTGGGATTCTACTCTACTCTTCACTTTTCCAAAGTAACCCCATGTATCGTAAAATTTTGGATATGTATATGAAAATTTATGTTCAAATGTGCATGTACATCTGGGGAACTGTGAACACCGAATTATTAACATAAAAACTTACTTTTTAACGTATTGTTTGAAATTACATGTTAACATAGTCTCACGATAAGTATTGGAAGAGAAGGAATTCAAGCAATTGCTTCCTTGTTGTACTGAATAACTGGCCATGTAGCTCTTGGCCTGCGTTTATAATATGCTGGGCTCGAACCAACTGTCGACAGCCCTGAAGTTCATGTTTCTCATTTTCACAGCAAAGAAATGGTGCGACTGTACCTCAATTAAGGCCACACTTGCTTCCTTCCCACCCCTAGCCATTTTTAGCTCATCATCGCCATACGACCTATCTGTGTCGGTGTGAAAGAGAAATGGTAGAAAACCATCAAATAAACAATATGCCTAGGTTATGTTCAATTAACTTTCATTAGTAAGGCTTAAATTTATGTTTATAACTGGCCACTGTTCTTTGACTGATAATTACATTAAAACTTTTCACCTTTTTGTCTCTTCGATAAGCCAAGGAAACTAAATTTTATGTACATAGTCAATGAATATTTACATTCTCATAAGTTCCATTGATTCATACTTTAGGAATATTTCTTGCTTCAGTTAAACTATTGTAGTTAGGATACATCTATATGTGGCTTAGAATTATTGTAGAATAGTTATTCTATTAGTAAGTATCATTCTTGCTTTATTATTACTTAATCTTTTCATTCTATTGTTCCTGTTAACCTGTTGCAATTAGGATAATGTAAGTCCGGTTTAGAATTGAAGTGAAGCTATGTTAATTCGATTTTAAGTTGCTCGCTTTGGAAAGGCCAGAAATCTCATGACATCAAAGGTGTCTGTGAACTTATCTGCCAGGTTACATCCAGCAGGAATGGTGTTTATTTCATTGTGTGCGCAAGCGTGCAACATTGAGTTGCTGAGGTTCAGCGCTATTCAGACAGCCTTATATCAATCACACTCGACGTTGCATCCTCTCGAACTTTTGTTTTCTCTGTCACAATCTGGCTGTGATGACCTGGATAAGGAACAGCATTGGCAGGAGCTACGAGATCATGTTGCAGAGTATCCTTAAGATGAGTTTCCACTTCTCTGTGATGATCTTAATGCGCATGTTGGTCACTAAGAATTTTTATAGCTGTCATGGTGGTAATACCTTCGGTATCTGATATGATGATGGAACTCGTATTTGAGGTTTCACTTGTGGTGACTGCAGCAACCAAATTGACCTTATCGTTGTTCAGCTCCGTGATATTCGACTAAGAAAGGATGTGAATGTCATATCATCTGACTGTATTCCACCTCTGCATAAGGTAGGCATAGCGGATTTAAGGAACTCTATGCCTCCGAGAACATCAAGTGGTGGAAGTTTAAAGACTAGTAGGAGACCCTAGCAAGAACATAAATTTTCCTCTTGTTGATCTGAATGCAATTGACAACATGTGGACACATTCTACAGATCTTTCACTGCAACCGTCACAGTAAACTTGGGTACGATATTACCTAGTTCCTATTGTATTGAATATCAAAAGTTCTTATGGTTAATTGGAGTTCAAGAAGAGTTGTAGGATAAGACAAAGGCATACTGTATATAAATTGGCTTTCACAAAAGACTCCAGAACACAGGGAAAGAATTGTCTTTGCCGAACTTGTGGCTAAGAAATCTGTCACTGAATCGAGGCGCACTCACTCTAATGACCTGTGTACAAGGTGTATCAGAACTGTACTGACGAATAAATCAGGGATGCTCTTCGTGTGATGTTGAGAATGATGGTGCAGTCAGATTCTCGGGGAAATGTTTCCTTTTGAGGAAATGAAAGTGACCTTGTCACTTCGTGTCATGCAATTCAAATTGATGAACTTGCTCTATTTGCTATGTCAGAGAGTCAGCTGCTGTGCGTCAGAAAAGAGAAGGGAGGGGAAGTGAAAAGTGGAGACAGAGGTAATTCTCGATGCGAATGCACAAGTTTCTCGTTCTTTTCGCATAGTCGCTTCCAAACTCCGGTAGGCAGTGTACAGTTTGTTCTGCACTAATTGACTACTATGTGATCCCTATAGAAAGAGAAGACATAATAACAAGAATACAGGCAGCTTCCCAAACCGTTCGCCACACACTACACATCCTGGACATAGTCCATAGTCACTCACTACTACGCCATAGTGAACTATACACCAAAGTAGGAGGGGGCCTTATTGAACATACACTGTAATCAAACCATTGGGCGTGTTGATTCCTTCAGTATTTCATTGAGTTTGCAATATTATGAGGGAAGGAATACACAATCTTCGAGCATGTTAATTAATATAGAATATTACTGCGACAAACAGACGAGAGGAGAAACAATCTGGTGCTTTCCTTGACTAACATGTGTGTCTTAAATACAGTGTATTCTTTAACTGTGTGTGCGGTTACAGCCATTTGATAAATGGACTGTGGATATTGCCTGTTAGAGACAATCCTTTCGAAGTCGTATGAGGAAGCATTATCTCCGCCTGCTCATGCACTCCACAACACCTCCCTACCCTTATCTTCCTTGAAAGGCGGCAGCAGCTCTTCAATTTCAATCACGCACCAGGAAGTAACAATTTAACCTCATTTTCTCAAAAATATAATTTTCCCCGCCAGTCTGATTCAGATAAACACGAAGAGCATCCTTGGATTTTTGTCGGTGTAGTCCTGATAAACTCTGTACACCACTGAGCTCAAGGGAAGAAGAAGAGAACTGTTTTCCATCTGACGAAAATTGACACAAGTATTGAGCACTCTGTCTGCATTAGAGACAAAGATTACCAGTGATTAAAGGACAAACAAGAAATCCTCAATCATTGGCAACAACATATGTAGATATTTCCTGCATTGAATTATCACATCACCTTATTCCTGACAGCAAGTCCCATCTTATGCATCACGTAAAAGGAAGTGGAGGGTACCATTAGGAGTATGAAGGACCAAAAAGCGCCCGGACCGGATGACTATCCAGCAAACTTCTGGAAGATGAGGCAGTTTAAAGAACTCATTATCAATTGGCTGACAAGCTTATTCAGTGCCAGACTTGACTCTGGCTCTGTTCCCAGTCATTGGGCTGTAAACATCCTTGTGCCTATTTTTGAGCAAAATGACGATTCAGCAGAATGTGCAAATTACCATCCAAATTGAACCCAATTGTACATGAGAAGATCTTTCAGAGTAGCTTTCATTATTGACTGGGTGAAATCGCCGGCATTATTGCTATCCAGTGCATCTTCATTAAGGGTGTTGGAACAACTCATGCAATTTTCACTGCCAGAATGCTAATTGAAAAGCACTGAGAGCATCAGCAGGCAGTGTACATTGTCTTCCTTGATACTGGAATTACTTTCAGCCGTGTTACTACGGCTTGTTGCTGTGTACGGTGTTGAATTTTGACAGATTAAGAAAGGTATGAAGTAGCAATTACACAACATGGGAATGTGTATACTTCATTAGTCGATGGGCATCGCAGCCGTCACTCACGAGGCATAGGATATGTCACCATTGGTATGATCATGTCCTTTTGCAGTACCTGACGCAGTTGACAATTTACCTAATCCTTTGAAATTACTTTACAATATCCACTATATGGAACATTGAATATAATATACAAAAATTTAAAACTAAAAATGCTGCTGGGATGGGTGAAATTTCTGAGCATATACGAAAGTCAATTCTTTGATTTATTGATTAGAGTATGTATGAAACAGCTATACCAGATGAATGAATACTTAAAGTAGTAGCACTCTGTGTATAGAGGAAATGTGCTAAACTTAAAGCTCGTAATTACACAATAGTCGTCTTGACTTGTGTTGCATGCAAGCTCTTGGAAAGCATTCTTTCTGATTATGTTATACACATTTAAGAAATTACCAACTGGCTTGATAGAAGGTACTTCAGGTTTAGGAAACATTATTCCACTGAAGCTCATCTTGTGGATTCCAGCAGGATATAGCAGATATATTAGATTCAGGAAGTCAAATGTATCACGATTGACACATCTAAGGATTTTCTTAGGGTAGACCTCAGGAAACTACTGACAAAAAATTAGTGCGTTTGGGATAGATAAAGCAGTGGCTAAATGGGTGACTATAAAGATGTGGCCAAATTATTAAACATTAACATTTCGAGAATTGAACACATGAGATGTTACCAATTTTTATACTTGGTATGAACCCCCTTAGCTTTCGTGAGTGACTTGATTAGACTGGGCTTACCCTCAAACAATATTTTACACTGACTGTTTAAATCGTCATCATGACACCAGATCTGAACGAGCTTCTCAATCAAGCCAATTTTTGTCGTTTTATTTTTTACTTTCCTTTGCTATTGCCTAAGGATATTCTATGGGGTTCATGTCTGGACTGTTTCTTGGCTTTGTGGCAAGGAGGCCCATCTTGCATAAAAATAAATTCACCTTGGCCAAACTACTCTTGCACCTGAGCTACCAAACGGGTTCTTAATACTATACTGTTCACGTCTCATAGTTCCTTCTACAATATAAAAACGTCTACAGCCGTACCAAGAAAACACACTCCAGACCATCACTGAAGTTGGATGTTTCACTCAATCTGGTTGGAATACTTCTCCTTATCTGTTGACATATTGACTTGTCTCTTCTTCGACAGGAAATACCGATTCGTCACTAAAACAAACCTGAAATAAATAAAACAATTAAGCCTAGCATTAAATGCAATAAGCTGTATGGTTTAAAAGAAGAATTTCATACATTTACTGTACTGTACAGTCACATCACTTAGATTGGGTTAATGGAATAATGAATGATAATTTAGGAATTACAGTAATTGTCATAACTTGGGTGACCAATTCCGGAGAGTCTTGGCACACTGGAACGTCTTTGCAGTCATAGCAGGAGTAATCTTCGCATTTCCTTGAGGTCATCTTGCTTTCATTTCAGCATTAAACAGCTCTCGCCTCAGGGTACTGGCTAATACAAATGACCCATACTCTTCTAATATCATACGTAAATCCAAACTAGTAACCTTGCGGTTGTTTACTGACAAATTAATCATTTTTGCTTCCTCTTTGGGGTTAGTTACTTCTTTTGCCCACAGTTTCCAACACGTTGTTGACACTTTGTCTTCCCCTTATCTTCACATTTTAAAATTCTGCTTACAGATTGCTGTGATATTTGCAATCTAGAATCTATTTCTTGTTGTGAATGACGTTTCACAAGAAGTAGCCCTCTGACTGTGCCTTTCTTGGCGAAAGGTCCTTTCGGTTCCCCATAACCTCAAAATTTGAGAGTTCTCTTGAACCACTCTTAAGAAATATCAACTGAACTCGTGAATAGTATCAATAATACATGTAACTTACTGAATGCACAGTCTTAACAATAGGTCACATTATTTATTTCCAAACAGCAGCAATATGCAGATAAAGACGATAAACAACAGAACATGAGCACTAACAAAAATGACACGAAAGTATGTGAATAATGAAATTACTTTGTGGTTCTCACTGTAGCCACTGTATGAAAAAAATACATTAGTCTGGACCAGGATAACCCAAGTGGTAACTTTGTCACCAAACAAGCTCAAGGATTAGGCTATAAAGGGTCGATAGTTTACATAAAGGTAGAAATATACCTTTTACCATTAAAATTTGGCCACGTGTGGTGTATTTCTACAAAATACGACTCAGAGCATAAGAGTAGGTGAAGCTTTATTTGATCCTGTAACAATTATGGGATTGGCTCCCATAGGGCCTTTATTTTCTGATATATATAAACAATATTAATAATGAACTGAAATAAGTGATGAGGCTCTTTGTAATAAATAAGTTTCAGGATTGTAACTGAAAAAAATACCTTGACAATATTTTAAGATGGACATCGGGCAGTGCTATATTTGTAAACGTGGTGAAAGGTCAGTTTCTGTGTTTCATAAATAGAAAACGTCCTCTCGGTTTAATTATTGTGTTGATGGGTGAAAGTTCTTCATGGGGATCTCTGTAAGTTCCTAGCTATTCATAATAAGGATATAGCTTCATTATGGTAATCATTTAAAGATATTGAAAATAACTTTTACAGATCTCTTAATATGATTATGAGGTTATTTAGGGGTTGTAAAGGAGAGGGCATATAAATCTCCAGCAAAGCCACAATGAGAGTGTGAGACCATCACCAGTATTACTTGAGTAGAGAACAGGAAATGATCCACAGAAATAGCTCCATTTCCTGTGGGTGATCCTAACAAAAGAGTTGTGTTATAGAGATGTTGCAAAGTTTCAGTTGGGAAGACTTGGAGAAATGAGATAAGCTGTTCAATTAAGCAGTATATTCTGAGATGTCATTGGAGAGATGGCTTAGAATGACATTAGTTGATGAATACATGTTCTTTAAGTTTAGGAAAGGTCACAACATGAAGATAAGTTTGAATTCAAGGGGACAAATTTTTGGCAAATATTCACTTATAGGAAGATGATTTAGTGATTGAAATAATTTGTTTCATATATTTCCACAATCTTTTTTCTACATAAACAACCAACAGCCCTAATCGCTGTGGTTTGATTGATTCATTGATTGATTCATTCATTGATTGGGACATTAACTGATTTATGCTTTTGTTCTTAATGTGATGTACAGAGAGGGATGATGGATATTTCTATGCTTATGCTTTAAGCATTGTCCACTTGTTGGGAAAGTGGTGGGAGTACTTAGGGATTATTTGATATTGCAGTGAAGTGTTTTTTGGAAAGAAAGAGTATAGCAACATGGAAATGAACAAAGAGGTGACAAGTCAAGTCATATGTAGAAAGATGGGAACAGGGGAATATGTATATAAGAGGATGAAGAAAATGGCTAGTCATTGTGGAAATAGGTATCAACAGAAAGAGAAACAGAAGCAAGGAATTGTATTGGGTAGTGATTTGGAGATAGTGTTTATTATTATTTATTTTCCTAAAATTGTACATGTTCACATACACGGAAGTATCTCCACCCATACATGTATGTGTACATATACTCTGCTGAATATTCACAAATATGTAGGTGATTTTAAATTTACAAATTTGCAATGTTCCTCCTTTTCTATGCTACCATATCTACTGCTGTCCAACAGTGTGTTCCTTTTCATGTTCTTATCTCTCATCAATTGTCTGAAAAGCAGTGCCAAAAGGGACTCGGGCTAAAAGGCAGCAGGTCATTATGCAAGTTACGTTCCAAAAAGGATAAAAAATAAAATAAATAAATGCAGTGTAAATGTTAATCTAATAGAAGTTGTATACTATTATTTGAAGTAATTGAACAAGTTGTACATGTGTTGATTATGTTTGTAATACAGAAGGTATTATGAGTAAAATTTTTTAAATTATATACATGCGTATATTGTATAGTAATGTATTTTAGGGAATTGTCTTCTTCTCTGTTCTTTTAAATTTTAGTGCTTGATAATAATGTATTTTTGTGTACCATTTGCCATCAAGGTAGACACCTCTCTTGTATTTAAAGTGATTTTGAATTGGTTGTTGCTTTCCATTCTTATATTTTTAAAATGAGAGGTATATTAATTTTAATCTTTATTGTGCCATTATGAAATTTATTTTCTCAGCTGTTCCTTGTTTAGGCCTATATATTTGTATTCCCTTACTTCTTTACTCTACTTTTCTTATTTCTTACTTATAGCCTTCCGTAGATACTAAGGAGGAAATATTTATAGAAGAAGATACTGATGATCAACTGTTGTCATACATCAAAGAAGAAACACAGTACGTACACTACAAATCCTATACAATATGGAATATGTTGTACCTATTCACAGCTGTGTTCAGTAGTGTTTGGTTTATCTCAAAAAGTGGCCATTTTCATTAGTTTAATCCTTTCTTTACAAGGTTACAGTTAAATGCAAATATTTTAAAATTCTATTGGTAAAATTATCTAAACTATTCAGGAACTTTAAGATCATATGTAATGTTCCATCATGTAATTTTATTGAGTATATATTTACAAAATGAATCTCTGGTAAAGCTAGATATTTTTGGAATTGTATTTGTTTACAATACCTTTAAGCAACTATGAAAAATGTGGTCTTTCTTTCACTGTCTCTGCATCATTTGTTCATCATATTCTTATCATCTGAAATGCCATCTGAATCTGTTGCCTCCAAATATTCTGGGTAAATTTTTGTACGTTTATACCAACAGTAACACACAGAAAAAGCGACGTTTATAGGTTATAAATTAAATCTACAAATTCAAAAGTGTTAAGTTTTATGTACATTAATATTTCAAACAGACATAATCAGTTTCATTAATGAATATAATGATGGCTGTATTCAATAATGTGATAACTCAAAGAATGTCATTTTTAAATTGTTTTGCTAGATTCCTTTTTTTATGATCATTTCTGTTCCCTTGTGCGTTAGGTCAGATTCCTCCGTTTGTAGACGCCAAAGCAGATAATGTGTCGTAAAAATGAAACGTTCAGATCAGTAATGCTACATCTTCGATATCATAGTTTTAAAATAAAACTTCAGCATTCTTGTAAGCTTAAACAAATTGTGGTATTGAATTTATGTTCGTTCTAGTGTTGTGGTCACCCTTGCTGATTAATTGTAGTGTTCATTGTCAGTCAAGTGCTTGCAGTGTGTTGATTGCAAACATACTTACACAATTAGTATAAACTAATAAAATGGACAGCTACAAGTGGAGTTTTAAATTTGTGCAGGTTGCCTAAAGAATTCAGAATACTTTAAGTAAGTGAATTTATTATCTCGGAAAAGTAGATAAATAGGGGGTACATTATTGCTTCACGTCCGTAGGTTTAACCTCAAAGTGCCCTACACATGACCGCCGGGTGGTACTAAGAAAGCAATAATTGTGGCTACTGGACCTATCTTTTTAAAAATCTCCCAGCAGTGACAAAAGTATTTCATGGAAATAGCTCTTCTCAGAGCTACCAGACAAGAAACATTGGACCGTTAATCCGTGTCTTCCAGCTTAACATAGAAATCATCAGGAGAACAAAATGTGACTACCTATCCAAAGTTATCCTGGATTTTGTGACCATACAGGAAACCCATACAGCCAATGAAGAAGAGTTTCGGAAATGGGGCCTCATTAATGGTTACACAGCTCTTGGTGCAACATATCACAGTGCACATGCTATAGCTACTTATGTTCGTAATAATATCCAAGATGCCTCACTGCTCTTTCAAAACGAAGACGAAGACATCCATTGTCTTGCCATGCGAGTGGCTCATGTTACTGTTTTTAATATTTATAAAACCCAAACGCACAGTCGCCAAGTGCAGTACTACCTACAGCTCAACACCCTGCAGTTTATATAGGCGACTTCAACAGCTATTACGGACTATGGAAGTACTCGAATAACAGTGAAAGTGGAATGAAACTGGTAGAATGGACAGAAATGTACAATCTCCAACTGATGTTTGACCCAAAATATCTTGGTACTTTCCAATCAGCTGCATGGAATAGGGATTCCAATCCTGACCTGTGTTTTGTTAGCTGCAATGAGGGAGGACAGCCCTTACATACCAGTCGTAAAGTGTTAAGACATTTTCCCCACAGTCAACATCGCCCCATTATAGTGGACATTGGCATCAAAATTCCTGTTGTACAGTCAATACCGCATGCTCGGTGGAACTTCAGAAAAGCAAATTGGTCACCATTCACCCCTGTACTGGATAAATGCGTTCGGTGGATTGCCCCCAAGCACAACAATTACAAGCGTTTCGTAGTTGCAATTATGATGGCGGCTAAGAATAGTATGCCTGGAGGCCATAAAAAAGAATACATCCCTGGTTGGAATGTTGAGACTGATGCGCTCTATAACCAATATCTGCAGACTGGTGATGAAGACATAGCTGATGGACTTCTTTCCAGCACGGATACTACCCCGAAAGAACGGAGAATTGAAACAGTGGAGAATATCGACCTAACTCATTCCAGTGGAAGAGCTTAGGGTCTCCTCAGAAGGCTTGGAGGAAGGACACCTTTGGTGAAGCAAGAGCCTGGAGTTATTCCGGAGGAAGTAGCATCTCACATCGTCACAACTTCCCAAACTCCATCAGATAAGAAACATACCAAGCACATACGGCGCCAGCTCCAAACTCTGAAATCAAGAACACCACGCACATCAAGGTATTGATAACCGCTTACGATGCAAGACATCAATGCTGCTCTCAAAGACGTTAAACCAAGTACAGCTCCAGATTTTGATGACATTCATCCAGAATTTCGCATTCATTTAGGAAAGAATGCAAGAAGTTGGCTGGCAAGTATTTTTATCGACCTTCTACAGAACAGACATCTCCCGGCAGAATTCAAACGAACGAAAGTGATTTCCATGTTGAAACCAGGTAAGCCTGCTAATGACCCAAGCAGTTATGCCCTTCTTTTAGAGAGGCTAATCTACAACGGAATCAGCGCAATTATTTTCCAGCATATTCCAGTTGATCAAGCCGGATTCAGGCCCAATCGCAGCTGCTGCGATCAAGTGCATTCACTGACATTCCACATAGAAGCAGGTTTCCAGATACAACTCAAGACCTCAGCTGCATTCATTGATCTTACAGCAGCATTTGACGCAGTCTGGAGGGAAGGATTAATTTACAAGCTTCTCCGAATAGTAACCTGTAAAACCATCGTGCAGGTTATAAGCAATATGATCAATGACAGGAGATTTCTAGTGTGTATAGGAAAGAGTATGAGTAGAGAAAGGAAGCTCAAAAAATGGATTACCTCAAGGACCGGTACTGTCTCCCCTACTGTTCAATTTGTATATCTCCGATCTCCCAGAAACATCATCACGAAAATTTGGTTATGCTGTTGAAATAACACTAGCCACTCAACATCGAGACCTTAGTGTGACAGAAGAAGTGCTACAAAGAGACCTGATTTCACTTGAAACGTACTTCAAGAAATGGCAACTGAATCCTAACCCTAACAAAACAGAAGTGTCATGTTTTCACCTGAATAATCGCCAAGTGGCATTAAACTTCACATACGTTTTTGTCATCAAGAACTTTGGCACAGCAGCTATCCCAAATATTTGGGGATTACACTTGATCGCACACTATCTTACAAAGAACATCTTATGAATCTGTCCAAAAAGCTCAAAACACGTAATATTATCCTTCAGAAATTGTATGACTCAAGTTGGGGTTCATCAGCAAAGACTTTATGATCTTCTGTTTTGGGACTGGTTTTCTCGTGTGCTGAGTACTGTGCACAGTTTGGCTGGATAGCCCATATACAAGACTCATTGATACTCAACTGAATGCTAGCATGCGGTTAATATCTGGTACTATCCAGTCCACACCCCTTTATTGGCTCCCAATTCTGTCAGGTATAATGCCGCATGATTTAAGAAGATCAAATGCTCCCATTCGAGAGTTCAAGAAGATAGAAATGAACCCTCAACTGCCTGTTTTGGATGATATTCCTGTTCTCAAGGTAACGAGGTTCAAGTGACGTCATCCATCTTTGCATGATGCTGTCGCATTAACTGATGGGAATTTTCACCCTTTAGAAGAATGGATAAGTCGCTGGAAAGTTGCCACAGACAGTTCCTTACTCAACATCTTTTCTGGTGAGCATCTTCCTGGTGAACATCATCTACCGCGTAAGATTTGGACCACTCTGAATCGGGTGAGAACAAATCATGGACGAGGCAGGGATGCCCTTTATAAGTGGAAATATATCTCATCACCAGAGTGCGACTGTGGTGCATCTTGGCAGACGATCCCCCATATATTAAGTGAATGTACACGACGTTCCTAGACAGGTAGCCCCAGTGAATTTTTGGAACCAGGAGAGGAAACCAAACAGTGGATCACCCAGGTGGACATTCTGCTATGAAACCTGTTTTTGTCTGTGCATGTTTGTAAATATTATATACTTGTATATATGTATGTAACTTGTTGTCCTATGCTAATAGTAGTAATAATAATAATAGGTAAATAATATAATGATATAATATGCAAGAGTGTTTTTTGAACTGTAGTTGTGCCATTGCTAATTAATTTTTTGCTGTCACACCTTTGTTGGTTACTGTGTGAAATGATCTTTGATAATCCATGGGAAATGATTGTATAGTCTCGGATTGGTGCTCTTTACCGAGCCCTTGTATCGGCAGGTCATGCAATGGCTCGACATAGCCTAAGGTTTGAGTTCAAACCAGATTAATGATGGAAAGTAAGAATTCTGAAAGGTTTATTTGATTCTATGGGTGGTTAGTGTCTACTCGGCTGTTATGCGACGCATTGACTTGTTCCTACTGTACATTCACAACTAAAGACAAGACATATTCATTTTAGTCCTCAGAACTGCCCAGTACAAGCTTACACTCTCTCCTTAGTCGGACTAGAATCATTCACACATCTGAAGATCGCCCAATTACGTCAACTCTTCGAGGTTCAAATTGTTCTGTTTCTGTGCTATTCATGTGTAAAAGGACACAGTAGGCTACGTTGGAGAACAATCTTGTATTGTGAACACCAAAAAAAATGATGCTTATGAATGCTTTTCACACACAAAATGCATATTTCTGTTATTTGATATAGTCTGAATGAGCTTTCTACTTCCTAAACATATCATGTGCAAAGGCACTCTCAGACCAGCAAACCGACATGCATTTTGTGTGTCTTCTTTTTCCTTGGTATATAGGGCACAGGACAGTCCATTGTATATCATAGATTTTGGATGCTTCTGAAGGATTCAGTCGACCGGATCTTATCTACTGCTTCCCACCTTGTTTTATATCTCACTTCAGGCGCTATTTTATGCTGACTCTCATTTCAACAGTCTAAAAATATCATGCAGCAACTTAAATGACTTATTTTAAAATGTCTAAAATATTTGCCATGCCAGTTTGGAACTGAATTACATAAGAGCAGGTTTTAAGATTCATAAAATTTCCTAATTGCTGACTTGTGGAAATACACGTATTTCTGAGCTTACTGCTTAGGGATGAAATTACCTTCCATTTGTAGAGACACACATCGTCCTGAGCTAAAAAATTAGTGATGAGGCTAACTTTCGTTTGTGTAGAGACACATGGTCCTGAACTAACCACTTAGTGAAGCGGTTTCCTTCCAGCTTTAGAGTGTCGAGTGTCACATGGCCCTAAGATGAACACTTTGTGCCACTCCTCCGTGGTCCTCGTATTTGTAGACGTGATCGGGGTGAAAATAACAAACTGGTTATCATGATCGTCTGCTATCTATGACGGATGTATGCAGAAATATAAATTACAAAATTCCATTCAGACTAGAATACACTGACGGACTTCCCTCTTGTTGGTACTCATAGAATTTCACCGGATATTCAAATTGTTCCTCATATTTAACACAGATAATCCTGAAATTTTTATTTTGTTGAGTTATATATTTTTCTTTATAATGCATTTTTTGGAGTCACTTAAAACACGAAATGCAGAAGCGTTCTGCCATTCACACACTATTTTGTGAAAATAAATCTTTATAGATATCGGACATAGGATATAGGGGAGAGAATTTGAACATTGAACATATTAAGCTGAATGATAGAATGTGTAAAATATCCATTGCATCCCAATTTTATAACAGAATATTCATCAGTCTCCTTCTTGTTATTCTGCTTGTTTAGCGTTAGGCTGCCTGGTGCCAGGGCCAGGTGTTGTTGGTTAGTTTGGTCTCGCGGCATGTCTGCATGTAGCCTCACAACTTTCAGGCCGCTGCGCGCTTTATATGTCCTATGTCGTCTTGTTCGTCCCTAGCGCCTCTTTTCACTGACTTTCTATGTGTACGCTGACTTTCCCAATACATCGTCCTTTGCACGCAACACATGCCCAAACCAACGCACTCGCCTTTCCCCAATTTTCTTCTGGATCGGTGCGATGCCAAAACGTTTTCTAATAACATAATTTGAAATGTGATCTAGTGTAGTTACGCCAGACTTCCACCTAAGTATCTTCGTATCCTTGATGCATAAACGGCGTTCTACCTACTCTTTAGCTGGCCAGCATTCGTTGCCGTAGAAAATGACAGGACAGATATCAGTTCGGTAGATCTTAGATTTCAGATGGTCCTTCATTCGACGGTCGTTAGGACGACTGTTATTAATCTCAACTTCAGCCACACTTTGTATGTCCTTAAGTTGACTTCATCAGCAAGTCGGCCATCATCAGAGATTGTCTCGTTCCTGTTGAGGCGCGGGGCTTATTGCGCCAGTCTTCTGTTTGACGCGGAGGGCAAGCTTATTCTCTTCAGCCAAAATGATATAATTTGCTTAGATAAGTGTACATGGTATTGGAGTGTGCAGGTTTGATGTAATGGTATCCATCACAAGAATGAATAGCAGTGGTGATACGGTAGGGCATTGGTGTACTCCTACTGTTATGTGGAAGTCATCAGACCCTCCTACGGATGCGTAAACATAACTCCCTTGTTCTTTGTTGAGCAGTTATACCCTCTCAACAAGGTGCTCTGGAATGCAATGTTCTTGTAGCGCTGACTGATTAGGTTGTGAGGTACCCGATGGAAGCCTTTCTCAGGATCCAGAAATTCCTGATGAAGCCTGTTATTCTTTTCACGGTGACTCTCAAATAACAGCCCTGCCGTGTGGGTTTCTCTTATTGCGCCACAATCTTACACAAATCCTGCTTGGCTTTTTGCATGTTTGGCTAAATCGCTAATTCTTTTGTCGAAGATTTGTTCTCTGTCATTGCGTGGCTCAGAAGTATGATGGGCGATAATTGGAAGAAAACGCAGAGCTTCTTTTATTTTTGAATGGATACTCCGTTGCCAGTCTGTTTTTTGACCTTCTTTGATGATCTGGTTGAAGAGCTTGCCTTAACTACACTGCTGCATTCCCCCAATTGAGAGAAACAAATCTCTGCCGGAAGATAATCAGCACAGATGGCTTTCCCTGGTTTCATTTCCTTCAACATACCCTGGACATTGGTGACGTCATTTTCCTACATTGGACCATCAACAGTGGAGGTGATTAGGATTGGTAGATACGGAAATTTCATGACTGAAATTTTGTTAAAATAGTTGCGCCAATGTACTCGCGCTTCCCCCAGTCGAGTAGCAAATCGTCTGTTTCCTCATTGATGCCGTAAAAATGTTGGACTTCTTCCGTTTTGCGATGCCTCGATTGGACTAGCCGTTGAATATTCCGCTCGTTTTGGCGCATGTCAGGTTTCACATACAGACCTGCCTACCGGTTTGCGGTTTGCTCTTGTTACAGCAACTACCTCCTTCACATTACTAGTGGCTGATCTGTACGCATTCTAACGAGCAAGAAACCCGTGGTACAGCTGTTTCTTCGACCGTACCGCATACTTAACATCTTCATTCCTTAGCCATATGTCGTGATTAATCCTTCGTTGTCCTCGCCCTGACTTTATTTTTCAAAGAATGGAACGTGCGGCGTCTTTCAGTTTAGTCCTGCTCACTTCAGTCGTGGTGATTTGTGGCTCTGTAACATTTGCAAACACTTTAGTTTCCTTCATCAGGGGTCTCCATTTGGTCCCAATTGGTCCATTTCCTGCGAAGTATTGTGCTCTTGGTGACTTTATCGCAGCATCCAGATGACTGGTCGATGTTGCATCGCAACGATTTAATAAAGGACAACTGTTGTCTTTTTGATGCAGTCAGTGTCAATTGGACGGGAGCCACTATAGTACTGAGTAGATGAATATCACTCTTTTTGAACCGTGTGTTCGCGAAGATCAGTTTCTGCATAATCGCGAATTTGGCCATCGTCGTTCTTTCCATATTCTCGAACGCCATGGACAGTTTGTTCCTCTTTCCTCCGTCCGACACATCCATTCAGATCATCGGCAGCGATGAGGTAGTCAGCGGTCTTCCTGTCAGGCAGTGCCAAGAACGCATCTTTGGTTTCCGTGCGCACGCCAGTTTGTGGAGCGTTGCAATCAAAAATTAGAATTTCCTTCTCTCCCCAATGCGAACGAGTTACATCAAGCGATTTTCATACTTTTGCACCTCGGAGACTGAACCGTCAAATGTTGATGATATGACAATATCAACACCATGAGCTGTTCTTCGGCTTCCGTTGTACATCAGTTAGTAACCGCACCCCTTTCCCCATGACTTTTCTCCACTCCATCTTTTTTGCTGCACCTCACAGATGCCTATATGCCTTCTCTCATGTGCTGTGGCTTATTTGCTACCTCATCCAAGCATAGTTCAATGATGGGATACAGAATGGGGGTACTCGCTTGGTTATCTGTCACAGCACTTGCGACGGTAACTCTTGCACACTTTTATTGCTGACTGGGCCCTGCCTACGCGCGTCCCTTACAGAGGCCGCACTAACCTTGGTTCCGTTGCCATGAGACATATTTGGGCAATCATGTCACGTTATTATTTTACGGCCGGCTTGTGTTGAAGCACTTTAGAGTTTATGAGAGCAGGTAGTTACGTCGCTCCGGACATGGGGACATGTAGCCGCTCCTCTAGAGAAGAAACGCTACGCTCTTTTCTGCATTAACTTCCAGAAAGGTAGAGTACCTCTTCTGCCAACTGCTCCGTACGGGACGTCTCCATCTCCGCCAAAATTGCCATTAAAGACTTTGTACGTGTTAGGAGCGCGACAGCTAGTATATTGCTCAAGTTCGTCGGCAGGCCAGTGGGGAACCAGTATCTGTCTCCTGGAACACGCCGCGTGTTACGGCAAAGTGGCTGGTTCGTGAAGAATGTTCATCAACGCAAAATTGCACACCATTTTACTGAAAAACTAATTGTGAAGTTGATAAATCACTTGTCACAAGAATCACGTAAAGAAGAAAGGTTACTGACTTTTGCACCCTTTGCTTGGCGTGATATGCCACAAAACGTATGGCGTATAATTCAGTGTCTATTAGTGTTAACATCAATATATTGTGAGATGATCAGGAGGTCTAGTCTGTCATATGGAATCAGTGTCCTCTTTTATTTGTCCAATTATTTTCTCCTAAGTGTGCAGCAAGAACACATGGTCGAGCCTCCCATTACTTTGCTTGTGAGCCAGTCATGCATTCGACTGGACCATGCGAATTCAGTGCATAGAGCATGAATTGAGAAGTAGCAGTTCATATTACCATATATTTTGGCCTGCGTGATCGACTTTTCCCACGTGCCAGCTGTAAGCGGATCTCCCTTTTAACCAAGAAATTTGTATATCTCGCCCTTCTTTCCTAGAATATGTAGAACCACTCTGCGTTCGGGAGACAGGTACATAATTGGATGCTATCCAACTATGTTATCAATCCACTAAAAATAATCGCGTTGACCGTGATCTTTTGAAATAAATAGAATCTCATTTCTTCCTTTATATAGCAGCAATATCCAGTACGATGCAGTTCAACGTCTTGTCATCTCGAATTTTGGCTCAAGTCTTGATTTTCGTGCTCCTTCTAGCCGTGTTGTTAAAGTAATACTTCTAAGAATACTCGAGGGCATGATAGGTTGCGTTTGGTTTCAAATTCAGGATATCAGAACATTGTAAAAAAGCACTACTACCAAAGCCATATTCTTTGTCGCCGTCATAATGTCTATGACAGCAGTATCTGCATGAGAAATGACAGTATCAGTGTTAGGGAGAGAGTCGTCGTATACTTGTTATATTTCAGGTTTTCGAGGATTTCATCAGGATTAATGCTGCATATACAGACATATACTGATTTCAGTTGGTAAATGTGTGCCGGATGAAAGAGCTTGTATTTCTCCTTTTCAGCTGGACCACTTCTCATGCACTTTAACTGAGTTTGTCTATTAATTCGTACATTCCTAAATCGTGACAAGTTTATTGCGCGTGATAAAGTGATTCGAGAGGAAAGACGCAGCATATCCTCATAACAAGTGAGAGGAATTAAAATTTAAGTCTACACTCTGAATTTGACCTCAGATGATGTTTACTCTCAAGAATGTCATGTTTATGAGTAACGAGCTCTCTGCACGGGATATCGGTGATTGGAATATCCAGTAGTAATTCCTTTGTGTGAGAGTCAGTGGAGTTGGTGGTCACGTGGTTTTAATTTGTCATTCTAGATCGCGACCCGAGGTGAGATATAGAGATCGTCAACCAGTGGATGGCGAAGAACGTTGTTTTAGGTGCAATGTGTGCGCTAAAATCCTGGCTCGGAAGTTGGGCCTCTTGCGACATCTGAAGAGACACAAAGATGATCGTCCCTTCACGTGCGATCACTGCGGAGCGCTCTTCGGCAGCGGGAGCAGCTTGTCGGAACACCACAGTATTCACCCACTCTTAGTGTGCGGATTTTGTGATAAATGCTTTACAAAAAGGAACATGCTGACAGAGCACACGCGAAAGCATACGGGTGAGATTATAAGCGGATGCTCAGTATGTCATAAAGTGTTAAGGAAAAGTTCAGAACTTATACGGTTTCAAACAGCCTGGAAGTCACACGGCTGCGATATCTGTGGCAGATCCTTAAGCACGAACGCCAACCATGTTATTCAAATGCGGTCACACACGGGCGATATTCCATACTATTGCAACGTATGTGGGAAATCCTTCAGCCGCAAATACCATCTAAAATTACATTTGCATACTCATACAGAGGTTAAGTCATACACATGCAATGTCTGTGGCAAGTCATTCAACCAGAAAAGCCTCTTAACAGCTCACATGCTGTCGCACACATGTGAGAAGCCGTACTGTTGCAGTATTTGTGGCAAATTCTTCAGAATCAAACCCATCCTTGTAGTGCACATGCGGACTCACACAGGCGAAAAGCCATTTTCTTGCAATATCTGTGGCAAATCATTCATCCAGAAAAATGGTCTCACTTACCACATGGTATCTCACACAGGCGAGAAGCGGTTCTCCTGCACGATTTGTGGTAAATCCTACATTACGAAAGCCTGCCTTTCTAAACACATGCGGTCACACACGAGTGAGAAGTCTTACTACTGCACTGTCTGTGGGAAATCTTACAGCCAGATAGCAAATCTAACAGATCACATGCGTACTCACTCAAAGAATAAACGACATTGTTGCAATGTCTGTGGCAAATCATTCATCCAGAAAAACGGTCTGTTTTATCACATAGTGACACACAGAGGCGAAAAGCCATACTGTTGCACTGTTTGTGGCAAATCCTTCATCAGAAAAGCATACCATACTGTTCACATGCGTTCTCACACGGGAGATATGCCGTACTGTTGCAATGTCTGTGGTAGATCATTCAGCAGTAAATCCCGACGAACAAGACACGTCCGGACACACGCAGACCAGAAACCATTCTGTTGCAACGTCTGTGGTAAGTCCTACAGCCGGAAAGTATATCTAACAGATCACACCCGAACACATACAGGCGACAAGCCATACTCCTGCAATGTCTGTGGAAAATCATTCTTCAAGAGAACCCGTCTAATATATCACATTCGGTCTCACACAAGCGAGAAGCCATACTGATGCAATGTCTGTGGCAAATCATTGACAGTAAATCGGTCCAAAAAAGGCACGTGCGGACACACACAGACGAGAAGCGATATTTGTGCAACGTCTGTGTGAATGCCTTCAATCTAAAGTCAATCTAACAAGTCACAGGCGTTAGGCCGCACTACCGCAATGTCTGTGGCAAATCCCTTATCCAGAAACGTTACTTAGCAATTCACGAGCGGAAAAACACAGGTGAAAACCCAAACTGCTGCAATATCTGTGGCAAATTCTTCAGCATCAAAGCCTACCAGGTTGTTCACATGTTGCCTCACGCAGGCGAGAGGGCATTCTGTTGCAAGTTATTCAACAGGAGAACTCACCTAGCACGTCACATGTGGTCTCACACTGCCGAAAGATGCACTGCCGCAATGTATGAGAAAAATCATTCATCCAGTAACGCAACCTAGCAGTTCATATGCTTAATAACATGGCAGATAAGCTTTACTGCTGCAATATCTGTTGCCAATCACTCATCCAGATAAGTGAGCTACCAGTTCACAAGCGGACTCACACAGCCGAGAAGCTATACTGCTGTAATATCTGTGGCAAATATTCAGCCAGGAAGTAATTCTAACAGTTCAGATCAGAACACACACGAGTGCTCAGTAGTGCGATAAAATGTTCAGAGAATCATGTACCGTGATGAAGCCGCACGTGATTTAATAATAATCTTATTTTGCTTTACGTCCCACTAACTACTGCACGAGAGTTCGGAGTTCCACAAGAACTTCGCCAATTCTGGAGATGTAGCCAGGCACATGCGATCGCACTCAGCAAAGAAATAATTTCTTCTGCCAGAACAGCGCCTTTTCTGCACACCTCTTGATGTACACTGGTGAGCGGTCCATCCTTTGTGCCATTTTCTCTGAGAGAACCGCTTGTTCTCAACCATGGACGACCCTTTCTTTATTCGGACTAAAGTAGAAGTGTGCTCCTTAATACTCATTGGGGAGCCGTCAAGGTGCCAATATAAAAAGTAATCCGGATGAGCACAAAGAGTCATGCGGCAAAGACAAGTGGTAAAGGACCTGAAGCGCAGGAAAGATATATTCATACGTTTGAATAAACAATTCAAGGGAATAAGGAAGTACCGTATCAAGTCATAACAGGGTATGCAAGTGTGGAAATTATAGCCGAAGTCTGAACACACATGTGCTCCCCTTCCTACACGTCATTTGTTTCTTTAATTATGAGTACACCAGTAGCTCAAAACTGTACATGCTCCCTCGGCACTTGAACGATATTGTGTCTCTCAACCGGTTCTGAATGTAAATTGAAATTTCAACTTCAGTGCCCGTAGCTATTCATGAAGATCAAGTAGTTCTCGAGGGGGCGTCTTTAAGTAAGGACTCGTATGTCGACAGCTGCAGTATACTCAGGTTCTCCATTTTTGTTTACCTGGTGGCAGAGCATAGGCCATGCGCTTTTCTCTAATGAATCCACGAGAAAGTCGCAAAAAATCTCTTATATCTCACCGTTGCATTTGCTGAAGGGACATACTGAATAATGGACCCTTTTCCTCATGTCAAACTGATGTTTGCCTGTTTCAGGTCTTCAGCATGAATAGTTAATTCTTGTGTCTCACGGGGTGTTAATGGCTCTTCGTCATTTCCAGACATGATTATTGGGTATCAAGGAAAGCCTACTGAAACATGCTAAGTTAGCATGGTTTCTAATGTGATTATACCGATGTCTCCATGAGTAGATATCTGGCTGTTCCTATAGTTATTGTATTTCAACCTTCTGTCGACAGAGGGCAGCTCCCTCTGTCGCGAACGTGAAGGATATTTTCTCGGCGAGACCTTTTTAATATCTTCTCCTTGAAGTAATGTTGGGCGGTTTATGCTGGGAAAAGAAGAGATGTGACACACACACACAGGAGCGGCGTTTTTGCTTTTCTTATGGTGGTTTTATAAGTTTAAAACTATGCAAAACTGCTGCATCATTTGCATGCTTCGATGAATGATATTGACGGTAATGTAACGTTTTAAATTTATTTGATGTATTATCTTTCTTTTTGTTATGGCCGACCGAAGACCATCTCGGTACTCGAAGCGAGAATGGCATGTGTGTGAGTTGTGTAAGTGATTGTGGTGCGTCAAAATCTGGTCTCTGATTATTTTAAATGAATTTCTCGATGAAACATTTTGCTATTATTTGGAGGTATGGTCTGTGTGTCGGCCAGGTCTATTCTAGCCGTACGCAGTATGTAGGTGATGGATCTACGCGTGACCGTTGGGTCACAAACGTCCTACTGTCATTTGCCCTAGGTGGGCTATATATCTACTACTGACGTGAGACCTTATTTATGAAATGTCGAACTGCACTCCACGAGTTCCCTTGATTTTATTTACTCGCACCAATCTGCCGGAATTATTTGCCTTTGGGGGCAAAAGGATCGCGTGATTGAATGAATGTGTAGATGAATGAGCTGAGTGCCAAGATGACGTATCGGTCTGTTGAATTTATGCCTATTTGTTCCCTATCGCGCCTCCTTTTCTCCTGGGTGCGTAGTCTTTATTTTGTATGGTGTGCATCCTAGTTGTTTACGACCTGGAGCTCGCCATGCTGGTTTATTTCTTTCATGGCCGTGTGCAGGTCTATGTTTTCTGTTATTGTTTTGCTTTGCGTTCATTGCTCCATGGAGCATTGTCTTTGCCCCTCGTGGATTATTTCCTTGGTCCGGCAGTTTTCTGATTTAATCACTGTATTTTTTTATCTGCTCCTTGGTGTGTGGAATCGATATGAGAGGGGTATTGTTAAAATAAGTGTGGATATTGAAAATGACTCCCACGCTTGGAATTGCGTTTCTATTCCTCGCCGAAGGAAAGATTGAATAAAGATTGAGTTAATGATATTCAGCTCGCAGTTTTTAGTAGCGAGGTCAGTGGTGGAATAAATGCTATCATCTCAAGAGTAACTGTGCCCTATGCATGTAAGAAAAGATGAGGTCACGAGACCTTGGTACGATTATCTTTTGGGCTGACGCCGAATATGTATGTATTACCTTGTTATTATTACTGGTTATTTCATCTAATTAATCCCTTTGATTTACGTTATATTACGATAAATTCTCATCTATCATTTATAATGATTTTTACTCGTAGTAGTGTTAGTTGTTAGCTTTAATTGTTTGAGGAGAATAACGTTTTCAGCTCAGGGCTATGTATTTCGCCCTTCCTGATCGGGGATCCACGGCAAATTTGTTTCCCTACGATGGTCGTGATTCAGTATGTGTGTCCTTTAGTTAGGGAGGGTGTGGCTCAGAAATGGTAGCAGAGCGTGGTTGATCAGGATATCTCACCTGGAAAAGTGCACGGGTGAGATAGAACTGGGAAGGGTATTCTGTTTCGGATGCGTTAAGAAAAATCGTTATTTCTTTTCGATTTAACCTATTGAAACTTGCTATAGTTATTCTGATCTTGTGTGTCGTTGATTAATTAACTCTTTCGATGAACATTGTGTATGTGTGGGTTTTTCATTGCTGACGAAACCTTGGCTGAAATGTGGAAAGTGATAAAGTTGTTGACATGAGTGGTGAGAGTGATGTATCTGCTGGAGAGGTCTCCGATGTCGAAAGAGAAAGGCATGAACGTATTAATCGGGATAGTGCCTCTGCCCTATCAGGTAGTGTGAATAATATGTGCTTAGGAAATAACAATGCTGTTGTTGATAGAAATTGTGCCCTCGATGAGAATCGTGTTGATTTGGTTTCCCCCTGTTATGGACCCAGTAGTGAACGTAGTCCTCATATTAACCCCGTTTTCGATATAGTTAGGAAATGGAAGCTCAATTTCTCCGGGGAAAAGGAAAGTTCTAATGTGGTTGAATTTCTTGAGAGGGTCGAGGACATCGCTGAATGTAGCTCGATACCCCTTAACCTTTTTGTTCCTGTAATTCCGGGGATGCTCGAAGGGCCGGCGTTAAGGTGGTTTAGGTTGGTTAAAGCAAATGTCCGTTCGTGGGAGGATTTCGCTGATCGCATTAAAAAACGTTTCGGGTTGACCGATATGGATTATCGTCTGAAACAAGAGATCTTTAGAAGAACCCAAGGTGTTGGGGAAGGTGTTGACGATTATGCAACTGGTATTTTGACCCTGTATAACCAATTGGGTGTGAAGGTTCCTGAGTGTGAAATTTTCGACCAGTTTTACCGAAACCTGTCCCCTTAATACAAATTATTCATTAAGAGATCCGAGGTTCAGACCGTCGATGATGTTATTAACTTGGGTCGCGAGTTTGAATCGATCGTATGTCAAAATAAACAATATCGTCCCCCTCCGACTCCGTCCGAATGCTCTTTCCCCGACGTCGCCTGCCGCACGTCCTTCAAGTCAGTATCCTTTGATGCCCCCCCTTCGCCGTCGCGCCCCTCGAGTAGTCCCGAGCCAAGGACCAGCGTTGTGTCTCCGGCTCGACGCTGTATTAACGCCATCCAACCCTCCGAGTCGCCTGTTGAACGTGGTTCCGCTAAAAGAAAGTGCTGGAATTGCGATAAGGCGGGACATATTTCAAAAAATTGTTGGTCGAAATCGCGACTGAGGTGTTTTAAATGTGGCCTCGTTGGTGTCACTGCGCGTGTATGTCCTAGATGTAGTTCCGGGCAGGGAAACTGAACGCGCGCCGGCGAAATGGCCCTTCGTTGGCGCAAAATGTCGGTGTTAACAAAAGGATCTGGGGCCTTCCTTCGTCGACACCCTGGGCCAAAGTTTGTATGGCGTCCCGCGCGCTATACGCCCTACTGGATACCGGTTCCAGCGTTTCCTTCTTGAATCTGAGCCTTGTGTCTTCCATGCATTTAAAGTATCTCTCGGATTGCGGGAAGATAGATAAGTTTATGTCTGCTGAAGGCCGTCAAGTGTGTCCGGTGGGCCGCGTCGTATGCCACATCAAAATTCATAATCTTTCGTGGAATTGGAAATTTTATGTTGTTACGGATCTGTCTGTCCCGATCATTTTAGGGACTGACTTTATGCAAGCGACCGGTCTATCCTTTGATTTCATTACTCGAAGTTTCGCCTTCCGTTTCCGGTCTGACGTTAATTATCCTTTTGAAACCTCCTTTCTGCGTAATATTTTGTGCCCTCTTTCTACTTTTGTGACTCCAAGTGCGTCGTGTGACCTAACCGACGGGCAGAATTTGATGCTAAACAGTCTAATGGAGGAATTTTCTGATATTTTGACGCCTGAGTTGGGTTGTGCGAAAAACTTTTCTTATTCAATTGAGCTCAAAGATAAAATCCCTGTTAGATCCCCTCCTTTCGGATGTTCACCTCCGAAGTTGTCCGCCATGAGAGAATGTGTAGACGAACTTTAAGAAAAGAATGTCATCAGTCCATCGAGGTCACCTTATGGTAGCCCCGCCTTCCTAATTCCTTTAAAAGACGGGAGTTTTCGTTTCATTGTTGATTACCGCAAGGTAAATAGGAACATTGTGTTTGACAGCTTCCCATTGCCCACCATCGAAAGCGCCTTTCAGCATTTTCATGGTGCTAGGTTTTTCACTGTCTTCGACTTTAACTCGGCGTATTACCAGATTCCTTTGGACCCAAAAAGTCACCCTTGTACAGTCTTTGTCACCCCTTTTGGTCTCTTTCATTTCAATAAAGTACCCATGGGCATCTCGATCGGGGGACAAGCGCTTAGCCGGGTCATGGATTCGATCTTTGGCGATCTAAAGTTCTCCTATGTATTTAATTTTCTGGATGATCTCCTCATATACTCTGCAAGCTTTGACGAACACCTGGCTCACCTACGTGAGGTACTTAGTCGTCTGCGCAAACACGGGTTCACTATCAACCCCAAAAAAGTCTCTCTCTGTTCCAAACGATTGAATTTCTTGGGGCATGTCATCTCGGATTCCGGTATAGCTGTAAACCCTGAGAGGGTTAAATGTATTAAAGAGATTCCTCAGCCCAAGAACGTCCGCGGCGTAAGAAGGTTCTTGGGTATGGTGGGTTTTTACAGTCGGTTCATCGAGAATTTTTCTCAAATTTCGGCCCCTTTGAATCTTCTAAAAAGGAAGAATTGTCGTTTCGTCTGGGGTGAAGCCCAGACCCTTGCCTTCAATCAGCTGAAAGATGCCCTTTGGCGAGCCCCTGTTCTCCACAGCCCCGATTTCTCCCGCGATTTCGTGCTTCAATGCGATTCCAGTGAAATTGCGATTTCCGCCGTGCTAAACCAAACCGATGAGGACGGAAAACTAGGCCCGATCGCATATTTTAGCAAGCTACTACACGGGGTCGAGTTACGTTACTCCATTTACGAAAAAGAATGTTTGGCCGTTGTGTTGGGTGTAGAAAAATTTAGAACTTACCTCGAACACCGTCACTTCTTTGTCCACACTGATAATCAGGCCCTGTCGTGGATGAGTGCCAACGTCAAACGACTTGGAAGAACAGCCAGGTGGATTCTTCGACTGTCTGCGTATAAGTTCACCATTGTACATGTTCGCGGAAAGGAAAATGTCGTGGCTGACTGTCTGTCACGTATGTTTGACGGAATAAACATGAGTGAAGCCGAGGACGCGGAGAAATACCATAGATCTGATAGTGCTGGATGTGTTAATATTTTGCAGAAATATCCTTGGTCATTTTCTGATATTTCAGAGCACCAGAATACTGATGACGAGTGTCAAAAACTGATGAAAGGTGTCGCCGATGGGTCACTTCATGATAAATCATTTTGTATTAAGCGTGGATTGTTAGTTCGTCGTTGTGGTAATAGGGGAAAGGACAAGATTTACATTCCTGATAACATAAGACGCATGGTATTACATTATTACCATGACTCTTATTTAGGGGCGCATTTGGGTCAGTACAAGACATTACATCGCGTTTCTCGTGACTTCTACTGGCCAAATATGAAAAAAGAAGTGCTCGACTACGTGAAAAGCTGCGACGTGTGTCAACGGTCTAAACCTGCCAAATCATCTCAAGTTGGGTTGCATTCCGCTGATGTGGCAACGTACCCCGGAGAAAGGTTATTCGTAGATTATTTCGGCCTTCTCGTAAAGGCAACGTTGGTATCCTATCTGTTATTGATGGTTTCTCTAAATTCGTCTGGCTGTTCCCAGTGCGCAAAATCAACTCTAGTGACGCCGTTCACTTCTTGTCTCGTCACATCCTTGCTATTTATGGCCCCCCAAAAATGCTGGTAACCGACAATGCATCCACTTTCAGCGGTAGTAACTTTCGTCAATTGTGTTTTGAGTGGGGAGTGAACCAGATATTTCTCAGCCCTCACTACCCTAAACCGTCTCATGTAGAGAGGTTTCATCGTAATCTTAAGGCCTGCCTAACCGCGTTCCACAGCGCTGATCTGCGTAGTTGGGACGAAAACTTAAATTTCTTTGTTCTAGCTTTCAACAGTGCTCAACATGAGTCGCATCGGCACACACCGGCGGAGTTGTTCTGGGGCAGGAATGTTGCTGACCCATTACAATTAAAATGGAATTTTGGATATTTGTCCGAACCGTTAAGGACCAAGAGCGTCGAAGAAAAATGGAAAGAAGCGGTCGAGCAACTGATCAAAGCCAGAGATCGTGTAGCCAAAAGATTCAACAAGGGAAGGAAAGAAGTCACCCTAAAGGTTGGAGACTTAGTAATGATTAAAAGGTTCCCGACAAGCTCGGCAGCAGACCAAATTGGTGCGAAACTCTGCCTAAAATGGTCTGGTCCCAACCGTATTGTTAAATTCTTGGGACCTGTTACCGTGTTGTTGGAGGATGAAATAAATAAGAGGGAATCCAGAGCTCACGTGAGTTTGTTGAAGCCCTACCATTCACGGGGCCAGAAATAATTGATCTAGTTACCTGGTGGTAACGTGATTTGATTAATTTATCACTCTTAGAATCGTTGTTCTAAAGTCTTTTTCTTTTCAGGAAAAAAGGAAAGAGAGGGAAAGTAAAGAAGAGTCAAAGGATATTTCAGTATCGAAGGACAAGGATAATATAAAATAAACAACAGACCTATTGATAGGACACGAACATTGCATTACTACTGTTCTCCTAGGACACGAACATTGCATGACTACTGTTATCCTTTACCTGCTTGCAACCGATTCGTGAAAGTGTCGTATTAATGATAGGAAAAAGACTGATTAAATTCAACGCCTTTCCTTCCTTTTAAAGTATTGAACTTTAAGCAATGTGTATTCCGCCAATCTATGCTCCCTTGTGGCTGTTGGTGATGATCAATGTTATTTGTTATTACTCTGATTAATTAGGTTAGTTAATTTTAGTTATATAGTGCGCACTATATACATATGTAATTATATTTAGCGTTGGGACCTCACTTTAAAATGTGTCTCCTTGACTGATCATCAAGTCGAACACATTTTAAAGGCAGAGCGGTGTGATGATGAAACATGCTAATTTATTATGGTTTCTAATGTGATTATACCGATGTCTCCATGAGTAGATATCTGGCTGTTCCTATAGTTATTGTATTTCAACCTTCTGTCGACAGAGGGCAGCTCCCTCCGTCGCGAACGTGAAGGATATTTTCTCGGCGAGACCTTTTTAATATCTTCTCCTTGAAGTAATGTTGGGCGGTTTATGCTGGGAAAAGAAGAGATGTGTCACACACACACAGGAGCGGCGTTTTTGCTTTTCTTATGGTGGTTTTATAAGTTTAAAACTATGCAAAACTTCTGCATCATTTGCATGCTTCGATGAATGATATTGACGGTAATGTAACGTTTTAAATTTATTTGATGTATTATCTTTCTTTTTGTTATGGCCGACCGAAGTCCATCTCGGTACTCGAAGCGAGAATGGCATGTGTATGAGTTGTGTAAGTGATTGTGGTGCGTCAAAATCTGGTCTCTGATTATTTTAAATGAATTCCTCGATGAAACATTTTGCTATTATTTGGAGGTATGGTCTGTGTGTCGGCCAGGTCTATTCTGGCCGTACGCAGTATGTAGGTGATGGATCTACGCGTGACCGTGGGGTCACAAACGTCCTACTGTCATTTGCCCTAGGTGGGCTATATATCCACTACTGACGTGAGACCTTATTGATGAAATGTTGAACTGCACTCCACGAGTTGCCTTGATTTTATTTACTCGCACCAATCTGCCGGAATTATTTGCCTTTGGGGGCAAAAGGATCGCGTGATTGAATGAATGTGTAGATGAATGAGCTGAGTGCCAAGATGACGTATCGGTCTGTTGAATTTATGCCTATTTGTTCCCTATCGCGCCTCCTTTTCTCCTGGGTGCGTAGTCTTTATTTTGTATGGTGTGCATCCTAGTTGTTTACGACCTGGAGCTCGCCATGTTGGTTTATTTCTTTCATGGCCGTGTGCAGGTCTATGTTTTCTGTTATTGTTTTGCTTTGCGTTCATTGCTCCATGGAGCATTGTCTTTGCCCCTCGTGGATTATTTCCTTGGTCTGGCAGTTTTCTGATTTAATCACTTTATTTTTTTATCTGCTCCTTGGTGTGTGGAATCGATATGAGAGGGGTATTGTTAAAATAAGTGTGGATATTGAAAATGACTCCCACGCTTGGAATTGCGTTTCTATTCCTCGCCGAAGGAAAGATTGAATAAAGATTGAGTTAATGATATTCAGCTCGCAGTTTTTAGTAGCGAGGTCAGTGGTGGAATAAATGCTATCATCTCAAGAGTAACTGTGCCCTATGCATGTAAGAAAAGATGAGGTCACGAGACCTTGGTACGATTATCTTTTGGGCTGACGCCGAATATGTATGTATTACCTTGTTATTATTACTGGTTATTTCATCTAATTAATCCCTTTGATTTACGTTATATTACGATAAATTCTCATCTATCATTTATAATGATTTTTACTCGTAGTAGTGTTAGTTGTTAGCTTTAATTGTTTGAGGAGAATAACTTTTTCAGCTCAGGGCTATGTATTTCGCCCTTCCTGATCGGGGATCCACGGCAAATTTGTTTCCCTACGATGGTCGTGATTCACTATGTGTGTCGTTTAGTTAGGGAGGGTGTGGCTCACTACATAAATTAAAAGCTTACATAATCTGACTATATTTATTCAATAAAAAATTGAATATGTCGGCTTTGTTTACAAATATGGCCATAAACAGTGGTCTGTGGTCAGTGATATTAATATAACGCTGCGGCTGGACAATTTCAGGTTGAAATTAGTATTCACCACAAAAGAAAGCCTGAAGGGCTATTTACAGAAAACCACTTTGTGGTTAAGTAGAAAAGAACAACATGAGACTCAATCTGTTCGGCTCCATAAAGAACTGTACGTTATGCTTCCGATTTCTTGATCGTCTATATATCGGGAAGTGATCTCCGGACCTTTTCAATTTAGGCTGTCGGCTGACTATCTGCATCGGACGAGACACCTGAACCCTCAGTTGAACCCGAGTAACCTCGAATTCACATCACTGAGCTATCATGGTCACCCACAGTATTAATGTCTAAGGTTCAGGAAACGTGCCTGATGACCATAGTGACCTCTCATTGAAGTTAATTGAGCGTGCCTGATGACAAATGTGACTCTCCAAAACAAGAGGACTTCAAGTGCCAGTATATTATTAGCGTAAAATTACACAACAAAAATAGTGTTATTTAAATTAAATGAATGAATTTCATGAGTCAAAAGAACTGGTTCAAGTTGGTGATTGGGATAAACTCATGAAAACCTGTGAAAAGGAATCCTGTTATCATTTAGTTATAACGTTCAATTAAACCCCAAAATAAACTCGACTCATGGGTGACCCTTATATATTATAGGTCACGGAGTTCAACTACATCCACTTATAAAGTCCTACTAAAATATAAACACACAAAATATTACAACTCCTTTATGAACGACATGGTCATGAATCATGGGTAGCCCATGGACTAATGGAAGATTGCTGCTACATCTTATGGAATTCCATGTGGTACCAGCTCTTTGCGTCAAACTAGGATACTCACGTCTCATCTAGGAGCAGTTGTCTAGTTACATAATTTGACGGTCCTAGCATGACCATTCTAATTTCCACTGGAGGACACGCCATCGGCGCAATACGAACATATTAAGAATTGGAAATCCTAAATATCTAAGGACATCCTTCTGTCACCATAATAATGATTTAAATGCTCAGTGACAATACGAACTATGACTGTGTTAAGGAAACATCGAAACTATAATACATAGTCGAGTGTTCGGGAATGTTACTGAGAATCCACTCTATTATTCGCCTATGCAATAGAATTGAAATTCAAATAACTCCCCACTTATTTCAACATCAATAATGTTGTAACACGCCCTTCTATTTCCGAACAGGGTCCTCCTCACATAAGTGTGAACACCCATTATCTCGTTAAACAGTGATTCCGTTCTGCACCTCGGTAAGCGAAAAGTGACAGCCTGTCGGGTGTTACGGGAAGGAACATGAATTGGTAGCAACTGTAGTAAATATGGAGAGTCAAGGAAATTAGCGATACATTTTTGTATGAAACGTGAGTTGACATACAGGCGCCTAGTTTTAAGAGACTAAATACACATGTTTGTACAAAATAGATCATAATCTGTCGATGACAGCTTGATACACAAACACTTTCTACTGGCCCATTTCGAGAATCTGATCTGTACACACGCCCTAAGGCACTAACTAAGTATTGGTATGTGGGGATCCACACTTCTGAGCAGTATTCCAGACTAGATCGTATAAGCGAGAAATACGGTTTTTTCAATGATACAACAGATTTAAAACTCTTGCAATTTATTTTGAGGAGGCCTAACTTTTTAAATGCCTTGTTAAGGATATTTAACACATGCTCATTGAAAGATCACTAAATATTACTAAAAATAATGCCAAGATCGTTATTTTTATTAACGCGCTTCACTTCGTGATCCTTTATATGATAATTGATAATATTATCTTGCGATTTTCTCGTGAAGGATATTGCAATACACTTTGAAGTATTTAGGGTTAAATGCCTCTTTTTGCACCATTCACTGATTTTATTTATATCAGACTGTAACAATTCAATTATACCGTAGATTTTAAGGTCATCAGCATAGAGCAGGTAGTTGCTTGAATGGATTTGTGATGGCAGATCATTAAGAAATACAAGAAAACACAAAGGTCCCAGTAGTGAACCTTTTGGAACGCCAGACATAGACTAATAAGGACGAGAAATGATACCCTCGTATTTTACTGAATACCTCCTGTCGTAAATAAAGCATTTAAACAGTTCAAGCAAGCTTGCATGAATGCCATATGCTGTCAACTTAGTCAAAAGCGCATTATGCTGCACAGAGTAGAAAGCCTTGGTAAAGTCCGTGCACACGGCAACAAACTGCTTGCAATTGTCCAGTGGGAGTACACTGTAAGATTGGTGATTAATATTAAATAAACCACTGACTGCACTGTACAAGGCTTTGTACACGACTCTTTCCGTTACTTTGGAAATGAGTGATGGAAGAACTACTGGTCTGTAATTGACAAATAAAGATCTGTCACCATTTTTAAAGACTAATAACATATCCTTTCTTCCATTCGGACGGGAAATTGCCTGTACGGGGAGACCAGTTGATTAACGTGGCTAGAGGGGTTGCCAGCTCCTCAGCACTCTCACGTAACACAATTCCTGGAATGTGATATCGACCACATGACTTCATCGTATCCATAGACTTCAAGATGTTGCAGACTTCCGATGAAATGAATGACGTTAACTGTAACAGGGGTAAAAAGTATCCATTCTACGTGGCCTTTGGTCAAAGCAAAAGGTTAAAGTTGCTGGCCGAAGATCAAAATGGTGAGGTGGCGGACACTTGCACTCCTTGAAATGTACATGAAATCCTTAAAACCCTATTTTGGGCTTATAGCCCGACGTTACAGAGGCCAAGCCTATACTACGGAGGTAACTAGGTGGACGAAAATATTTAGGTTACAGAAATGCTAGATGGATTTTAACGGTTACAAAATCATAGGCACCTCAATATCAAGTTGAGAGGCAATACGGGAGGGTTACTCACTCCGTATTCCCTGATTTTGGATAAGTTCTTTTGACTTGTTTGAAATTTACATTTGATAAAATAAAAGTTACATTACTAAAGATTTGAAACTTTCTCTCAAACTTGCTCTCAAAGGCTATCACATAGTTAAGCTGAAACTGCCATTACCTTGAGCTGGTGGAGCTCCAGAAGATGGACGAGGGAGCCTTTCCGCCTGCCTCCATTAGGTACACACTCTAGACTGGAGCGATCAGAAAGGAAAACATGGCTCACAAGCCGTAGGCTTTTCTATCGGAGAGGAAAGTTCCAGAAAACTCTGGACCAAGGCCCTGACACACCCCCAATTCTTATTGGTTAATTTAATAAATATCAGGAAATTTTTGATTGGACGATAAATAAATGTACAACATTTTTCACTGGCCAACGCCTTAAGTTTGCGGGAAGGGATAGAAGTGTTGATACATTTTGAACATCAAAAACAAGCACTAAATATTGCAGTTTAGGAAACCTTAACACATAAAATTGATTCGAATTTTAATAGTTAATCCTCACCCCAGAGGGCGCAATATAAATCGATAGTAGTGGCATCTGTCGACAAATATTCACACTATTTCCAAAATGAGGTTAAGATTTTATGATCTAGATGGCCTTCTACAAGCCGCTAGTTTTAAGTGCACGGGGCGGGTGTACCTCCGGTACAGTAAACGCGGCATGGATCTGTTACGTTCTACCTCATCAGAGGGTGCGAGATGTGTCGCACATGTGGATTTGACTCCGTTTTACGAACTGATGCTCTTCCCGGCGCCAAGCCTACGTGATGGGATGTAATCATTATTGGGTGTTGGTACTGCTGGAGCAAACACAAACATCCACTCCCCGAGGGTGAACCAAGACCAACTACAATGTTATCAGACCCTGAATGCATACAGTGGCGGCCCGATATAGAGGTTTTGGCCATGAATATTTGATTGAGGCAGGCATTTTTGAAACATGGGTTACTATACTGTACTATAATATACTGTACCACAAAACTCCAAAGGAGAGTACATATAGCAAAATGTATCGGCCTAAATATATACAATAAATAGTTCATAATGGAGAAATAGAAGTGAACCCACCAAATGGCACATTACTTATACAGCGGTTGAGCACGCCTGTTCTTCTGACTGGGAAACATTTCAATGACTCTGTTGTTGAAGTTGGGCATTTCACCAGTTTCCTCCTTATGAACTGCACAAACAGTGAGTGAATTCAGTCTTCTTTGACCCATATTATTCGAAGATTATTATTGAGTCTTAAATGTGCTCAGTCTTCGCTCTGCTTTCGCTGCTGAAACTGGCGTAGTTAGTGCAATTTGTGCAGTTTTGGGTACCTCAGAGAACGATTCTTTGGAGGAATGCTTCATGGAAAATGTGTACAAATCACGGACAGTAGAAATATATTTAAGTTATCATTGCGATAAATCTCTCAAAGTTCATTTCTCAATTTCTCTTGGTAAATAAATCGACTGAAACTTAATGGAAAAGTATTGACTAAATTCGTTGGGAAAATTTATCTCAACGTAGGAAATATTTCGGAACAAAATTTCGAAACTACTAAATATATGGGACAGTTGGAATCGCTCTTTCATTTGGTTGATCACTATATCCCACACTCCTTTGGCGTCTGGTAGCCTACTTTCAAGTGCGAAGACAACTGTTGCTCCTAACGCATATTGGACTTAGCGGATTTTGGGCCGATTTAGATCCTTCGTAAGGCTCAGAGGCTACGAGGTGACCAAATCGCGTAGGAACTGACCACAGTTTAAGGCCGAACCTTAGAGGTTTCCCCTTGCTTGGTGCTGTGACGGCAGTAATAGGAAACTTTTGCTTCATCGACTGCAAGATCACTTGAACAGATTTCCTCAAATTGCTGCCCGAAGTTTTGATTAAGAAATTTGAAATATTTTTGTGCCTTGCCAAATTCGTTATTGAGGAGGAGATTCATATTAGCTGAAGGATACAAATACTGATGAATTTCTGGAAGTGTTTTTCTTCTCATGTCGTTGGAAACTAAGTTATTGTAAATATCAGATTTTATTTCCAAAAACATTCTTATCTTTTCCAGGTTCGTTTTGCCAGTCAATAATAGTACAGTGATATAAACCCTTACGTCATCTGAATTTATGTCTAACATATGGTTCCTGTGTACAACATATAACTTTGAAATTTTCACAATGAGATTCTTCTTCTTCAATGAACAGTAGCTCAAAACAGTGAAATGGAGACTGTTGCGGTCCGTTATTCAGAAAGTTTCTCATGCACGTCACCTCACCCAATCTGAAAATAAAATTCTCCTCTGTAGCTGCCCATAAATTGTATTTTTTCTCAGAAGATGCTGGTTTATTTATCCCAGAAAAATCAGACTCCTGCTGCATATCATTAGAAGGTACTGGCGTACCATCATCTGCTTATATCACATTTATTTCCACTGTCAACCTCAACATTATACCAGGAAGGGGATTGAGATCGACAGAATAGGGATGTATCGCGCAAAACTTGTCCGCTAGACAGCGTAATGGTAGTACCCGGTATGCGCTTTCCGCTGCTCGATTGTTTTACATGAGACTTATATGGAGTATTCCTACATTTGCGATCATCGAAACGAAACTTTTGCTTTAAATGCATTAAAATGGAGTTACCGTATTCTGCTAATGTTTTCAACGAGACGGGATATGGTATAGGTGCAATGACGATTGAGGATTTGGAAGCAGAATTGAAGAAAAGGGTCGAAAAATATCCGGAAAAATGCAAGATTTGATTGAAAGGTACCAGTAAGGAATAAATGCATCAACTCCTTCTTTTAGCGTTTTTCTTAAGATTGAATTCTTAAAGTAGAAACAGCATTTTGAAAACATTCCTAATACGGTATTTTTTCTTTTTTTTGGCGGTTATAGGCGTACATAAGGCACGACATTGGTGTGACAGCGGTACCTGAGGCTACATCCAGTACGACTGAATTCATTTCCGTGTAGCGCACGAGTTTCAGGATCTTGTTTCGGACCATAAGACAAATACCGGTATAAATATTTGAAATTTGGTAGTAATATTCAGGAAGTCTGAAATTGATGGTTCCAGTGTCAAATTATAGGTCACTGTGTACCGTACCGCATACGGTGTTATGGCTGTTTTTCTACATCTATATCTTCTTGCTCTCGGAGTTATTTCCAAGGTACCGGTGCCATACCATGACAATATCGAAGGTACAGCGTTCTTGTTAAGTCTTCGTCTTTCGCCTAAAATTATTGCAATAGGTCATATTAACTTTTCAGAATGTACTACCTTATTATAAAATTATTTCTTAATTAGTACTAATTTGCTTACTTACCAGTTTCAGTAATGGCATAGTCTTCAACTGTAAAATGTTTCGAGCAGACTTTGATATTAGGAGTCATATTTTCATTTCGTAGGTCCTGCCTACGGAACGCATGCAACCACTTTTTATGGAAAGCATCTTGCTTAGGAAATTGATGGTATGAATACGGTCGACCTTGATTTTGGGACATTGGGACACAGCAATAGCCAGGCATCACAATTTTCTTGTCATCTTTGTTGTCGTAACGATATATCAAATCTTTAACTTCAGCAGTTAACTAGGTAACTTCCATTAAAAACACATACAAACAAATGAGATCGACAAGCGTATACCGGGTACTACACGTGAGACATCTATCGGTAGTGTTTCAGTACATCCCTATTAGTTACCTCATCGCCAGATTCCTAAGTTGGTAGCCTTGTGTTCACGCCGCGCCATATTGGATCTGTTCACGAATGGTCTACGGAATTTTTACTATTGCCTGTTAGTTTAATGTATCTTAATCTACGGCTGTGGGAATGGTGATGTGTTAACACATAGCCATCTTAATTTATGCATTAGGCTGTATAAAATGAACCCATTCATCTTGCTGCCTGTATCTTTCGTCGGAAGGAAGATGATCGGGATCTTCAAACAATATTGATCGAGAATGCCGTACATCCTACGAATAAATATCGGCTGTATTGAATTTGCACAAGGCTTCAAAAAATTGTGTTTCTCCAGGTTGCAGATCATCTCATTTCTAGTATGAATGATATGTATTTGGAGCAGAATGAGTTTTGCAACACACGAAGAAGCTAAACCACAGCTTATAATTTACGTTTGTTATACTGAATAGCGCTGCTGTAAGGGCTCATTTGTTCATAGGCTGTCTGAGGTTGGCTCCTTACTCAATGTATTTCCTCCACATTATTATCTTGGAATCCTGAAAGTTAACTGTGAATTATCCAGTTTTAGGAAACAAGACGTCAGGTGGTGCATAATTTAGGTGTGACTCAAATTTTGTTGTAATTCTCATAATGAATTGATAATAATTTTTACTTTAATTTAGTTTAATTGATGAATATCACCTTTTGCCGCAGTATCAAAAATGTGTTTGGAATAAAGAAATGGGTATAAACAAATTAATTTACAATAAATGTGACATACACTGTCCGTTTTTAGAAGTCTACTCAATAATCTCGTATGATATAATACAATCATTCATGAAGTTTATTGTCTTAACTTACTTTTCCATATCCTCGTCTACAAATGCAGTGCCACAGACATGAAGGAATGTAATATTTAAGTAACATGCATCACTCAAATGTTCTCTTTTTCAATATCATACCGATATTATTTGTTATTTACCTGTAACAATAGTTAACATTTTTGTAAGTCAATACTCTCCCTTCGGCATACTTGTACCATTGTATATACTTCTCAATGATAATCATAGAGATTTTTAGGAGAGGTTAGGCTCGTTATTTAGTGAAACCGATCTCCGCTGGAAATAGTTCCCCTATTTTGACAGCTTACACTGATAAACATAGGAATCATCGTGGATCAGAGCTATCAACGGGCTTTTGTCTCCCTGTGCCTCTGCTCGTCTCATAGCGATCACATGATTTCATTGCTACAAATTGAAACATACAAAGCTCCGCGTTTCCATGGCATGGTGTAGGTGGTCTGAGCGTGGTTGCTGTTGCTGTATCATAATGGCCAGCAATGCTGGCAGACATGTTAATTAGCAAAGTAGAGATGATACCCTGACTATGGGAGCTTTCCAGTAAAGGCATAAAGAGATAAGCAAAAACACCCTTAACTCTTCGTTGGACAATTCGCTGCTATATCTGAAAAAGTCTCCTTCACTTGTTCGACCTCTTCATATGTTTAGATAGGCAGTGAACAGCTGTTACTTCATTATGAAGCACTTCGTTGTGCAAATACGTCAGAATGTGCGGCGCAATGCAACACGCCTTTTCCTAAGATTCCTGTAGATTGTGGAACATGTGTATGAACACTGGTTGCTGCAGACAGTCTTCACTCGTAATTCATGTGCATAGACTCGTCTGACTGGAAACAAATTATTTCAGCACGTCCCATATGTAGGTGTCTACAGGTGTGAGATCCGGAGTACCGAGCAAAGGACCATTGTGAGGTGACACGTGCTGTAACAAGGCACGTAGACATGTGACCACGTGGACACCTTTCAGGTTACAATGACAAATCTTGATGTTCATAGCTTTTTTGTAATTTCAGCATTGTTTTTTTTTGTTTTACCCAAAACTGTATTTGTTAGTTCTTTTTGCTGAAGTTGTGTCTACCAAGCGGCTGAGACTGATCCACACGTTCATCTTATAGGGTTGTATACACAGCTCTACGTACTTCTGAATACAACAGTTATTGCGAGAGAAGCAATTAGCTCTGTGATACGTGACCTAGCTGTGTACCGGCCATTACTTCCTGCAGCTTGTCACACCATTTCTTCTCCGTGAAACTTGAAGGAGGGAAAAGATAAGTCTGTAAGGCTTCGTGGCCTCATTAAGTTTCATACCTTTAATGTTTATCTCATTAGAAACTGAGTCTAACCATCGTCGTCTTGGTCTGCTACTTCTCTTACCCTCTGTGGCTGAGTTCATTATTCTCCTCGATAACACAGAATCCCAAAAGAATACGGTACTCAGGTTTACATATTTATCGAATGAGTTCATTCAAAACAGCTTTTATCCCACTGTCGGCACCCTGAAGATGGTTTTCCGTGGTTTCCCATTTTCACACCAGGCAAATGCTGGGGCTGTACCTTAATTAAGGCCACGACCGCTTCCTTCCCACTCCTAGCCCTTCCCTGTGCAATCGTCGCCATAATACCTATCTGTGTCGGTGCGACGTAAAGCAAATAGAAAAAACTCAGCTTTTATCTCCCTTCATTCTGAGTTTTCTCCTGCAATTGTCCCCACCTGTTTGTACCAGCAATCATTCTCACCCTTTTCATGTCTGTTACTTAAAACTATTGATCAAGATATCTCACTTCCACCAATTTCACTCCCTTGCAGCAGAGTTCCTCTGAAAACAGGCCGATGTAGAGATACTTTGGACCGGGAATGCGAGCTACTTGCAGTAACTTTTCACAAGCAGGGCCGTGACTCACAGTTTGCTCGAGATGTCCGCTCCTATTCTGTAGCAACTGGTATCCAGAGTCTCAGTCACTCAGCTGTTGCCCCTGATTACAGTAACCTACACCATGAACAATATTATTATGAATATACATTTTATAACATGGTAACAGGTTTAAGACTTAGCAGGATAACTGAAATTACTCTGTAGAAAGTAGGCCAAATTTTCACAAGCCCATGATTCAGTTAAGGTGGTTGTTAATATACTGAGTTTTTGTTGTCATTAAAAATGTTAAAATCATATGATCATTTTTCATGCATCGTGCCAAAATTCACATTAAATTATTGTGAATTCTGGAAGTAGATTCAGTTTATTCAGAACAGTAGTTTGAGAAAATGTATTTTCTTATCTTGCGTGTACACTTGATTTTAATCATAAACATTGTTTCGATTGCGTGAAGACAATTCTTGATGCTTGTTCTGAAGGTTAAAAGCCTCATTGTAATGGAGGAAGTTTTGTCAAAGTTACTAGAGCACTGTCATTATCAATGATTCCGCCTGTAATCAAAACAAAATGTTTTAATATACGACGAAGTTTGTGTGTAATCTATTCTTGGGTATAAGACTCAGTTTACAATTAGTTTGGCAAATCAGACGATTGTTACAAATCTCAGATACAAAGTTCGAATAACAAGAAATAGCGAAGCACATTAAAAATAAACAGAACTCTAATGGGAAAATTAAAAGGGAAAGTCAAGGCAGGTATATGAATCGAAGCAACTGTCCCATGGAGAAGAAAATAGCTTAAGGTAAAGGAAAAAGTTCACATGTCAGCACGCACCAAAATGATGCACCACCTGTCAACACTATGCTTCTTGGTTAAGTTAATAAATTACGAGACAGCGTAATAAACATTCGTAGATGATTGGCTGACAGAGCTGCTGAAGTGAATGTAAATAACAAGCCGTACTTTCAAAAGGCGGATGGCTTGTGAGGACTTAATGCTCACAACAAGCTCACCCATGCTGTGTTGAACAAGTCGGTGCATAAATACACCGAAAGCAGGACCACACCGCTGTCAGAACTGAACTGATTTGTAGAAGCGGAGGGCTGATCACTTATAGGACGAGTATAGAAAGAGCAAGAAAACAGGTAACGTAAGATGATTCCAGACGGCTGACGTTATAGAAACGTAGAGATCTTTTTTGTACTATTGGCATTACGTCGCAATGATACAGATAGGTCTTATGGCGACGATAGGATAGGAAAGGCCTAGGAGTTGTAAAGAAGCGGCCGTGGCCTTAATTAATGTATAGCCCCAGCATTTGCCTGGTGTGACAATAGGAAACCACGGAAAACCATCTTCAGGGCTGCCGGCAGTGGGATTCGAACCCACTATCTCCCGGATGTAAGCTCACAGCCGCTTCTAACCACTTGGCCAACTCGCCCGGTACGTAGACATCACCAGGTTGGAGAAGTGAGGGGAATTAGCAAAGGTAGCTGCTGTACGGCGAGGAAGTAGCAGCAATGCAGGCGGCGAAGTAAAGGTAATTTCTAAACTCATGAGAGTATTTTGGGGGAATGGTGTACCGTGGTCACCTTTCATATTACAATAACAAGTTTTGATGTTCATGGTTTGTTTGTAATTTCAGTGTTATTTGTTTTATGCCAAAATGAATTTGTTAGTTCCTTTCTGCTGAAGCTGTTTTCTCCAAAGGACTGAGACTGTTCCACTTGTCCTGTGAGAGAAGCGATCAGCTGTGACACGTGACCAAGCTGTGTGTCGGCCATCATTTCATCTCTGCGCATCTTGGAAGGAGGAACAAAGTAAGTGTATTTGGAATATCGACAGGCTTGAAACAAACACAAGTTACTGTCAATGTCTCGGGGAGTTTCATACCTTTAATCCTAAACTCATTAAGAACTGAGTCTGACCATCGTCGTATTGGTCCTCCCTCTACTTCTCTTACCCTCTATGGCAGTGTACATTATTCTCCGCCACTCACCTCATATAACCCCACCAACAAAGCCACATTAAATCAGCAGCTTCATTGCACGAGTTCATTCCTCTTGGCCGTGAAGACCCCTCCTTCCTGGTACCCTGTCATTGTTCTCACCTGTTTGCACCAGCAGTCATTATCACTACTATCAGGTCTGTTACTTATAATTCATAAATAATATAACCCCATTTCCACCCAGCTTTCACTCCCATGCAGCAAAGTTGATGTGAAAAGAGACCGATGTAAAGATAGTGTGGTGCGGTAATTCTTTCTCACAGAATGCCGTTGATAAAACTCTGAGCTCACTGCAGTGGCTTTTCACAGGGAGGGCTACAACTCAGAATGTTGTTGATGTTCCCACACCTATTCTGTAGCAACTTGTACCCCGAACTCAGGACCACTCAGCTGTTGAAGTACGTGACTACAGTAACCTACACCATTGAAATTATAATATGGTAATAAGTTTAAGGCTTAGCGGGGTAAGCGCAAGGACTGTATAGAAAGAAGGCCTAATTTTGACAAACCTACAATTCAGTACAAGTGTTTCTAACATACCGAAGCACATTGCATGTGATATATTTCTAGATGAAAGTAGGAGTTTTTTTACTTGGGAAGCAAAATATTAAAACGTTAGTTTCTTTAAATGAAGTGCATCTTATGTAATGGCTGTGATATACATATGGATGTAAAGGAGTTTAATTTGTTTCTCCGACACAGCCTCCAGTTTGAACCAGCTCCTCCTTCACCGTCTCGGAAGTGGGTTATTACTGTTAATGTCTGTATTATTATTATTCTTGTTTTAGAATGGGTCTACTATGGACCACGTTAAGCATCATTCTTTTACGGTTCTTCCTCTTTCGATCGGCCCAGTACTTCTTCATCCTTTCGGAGTGGGCTTCTTTACGTTCTTGTGACCAGTTCTTGCCGGTCCGTTTTTTGCTACTTTGATCTTGGAATCCCTTAATTTTGTTGATGATTTTTCTCTATTCCTGTCTGTTGTATACTACCTGCTGTGATATATTATTTTCCTCCATATCCTCCTTGACCCCTTTAAGCCAGCTAGTTTGTGTCTTCCTGTTCTCCATGTATTCCAGAATTCGCTTGGATGTTCTCTCTGGTGGCATTCTTTTAATATGTCCGTAGAAGCAGAGTCTTCTCTTCTTGAAGGATGTTGTTATTTTTTCGGTCCTTTTGTATAGTTCCTCATTTGGTCGCAGTCTAAATTCTTGACCCACTTTCCTGGGCCCTAGTATCTTCCTCAAGATCTTTCTTTCTGTCTTTTCAATGTTTTCTAGTAAGCCCTTCCTGCTCAGTGGAATACATTCGATCGCATATAGACTTTCTGGTTTGATGACAGTGTTGTAATGTCTGATTTGTGCAGTGAATGAAAATGATTTTTTATTGTAGACATTTCGACATAACTGGTATGCTGCTTCCATCTTTCTTGCCCTTTCCTGTAATGCTATTCCTGGTAGTCCTGTTGGGGTTATCCATTCCCCTAGATATTTAAAATTCTGTACTCTTTTAATTGTTCCATATTTGGTGACAATATTTTGTGTCGGATCCTTTTTGTCCTGAATCATTAGTTCCGTCTTTTCGAAGGATATCTGAAGTCCCGTCTTTACAGCAGTCTCTTGAAGTATTTTAATTTGTACCTTGGCTGTTTCAGTGTCTTCGGCCAGTATTGCCATATCATCTGCGAATGCTAGACAGTCAATTTTGACTCCAGATCTTTCCAGTGATATTCCATTTTCCACCCCTAATTCCGTCAGTCTCTTTCTCCACTCTCTGATCAATTTTTCAAGTATAACATTAAACAGGAGTGGTGACATCCTGTCCCCTTGTCGGACACCTGTTTCGATCTTGAATGGTTTTGACAACATACCAATAAACTTAACCTGTGATGTAGTGTCAGTGATGGTTTCTTTGAATAAATTTCTAGTTTTTTTATCTATCCCAAACTCTTCTAACGTGCTTATCAAGGTTGCTCTGTCGACTGAATCATAAGCTTTCTTAAAATCCACAAATACAATCACTAGATTTTTGGCTGTGAGTGCACATAGTTGTATTATGGAGATTAGGTTGAAAATTTGCTCGATGCATGATCTCCCTTTCCGGAATCCTGCCTGGTATTCACCAAGTTCTTTTTATATTATCCCTTCAGTCCTGTTTTGTAGTGCCTTGGATAGAATTTTAGAGGCAACTGGTGGCAATGATATTCCTCTGTAATTGTTAACGTTTGTTCTGTCTCCTTTCTTGTGCAGCGGGTGTATTAATGATGTATTCCATTCCTTTGGGATGCTCTCTGTCTGCCAAATCTCCTCAAACAGTGCTTCTAGCTGAGTCACTAAGTGTTCTCCGGCATATTTCAATAACTCTGCAACTATTGAATCTTCACCTGACGTCTTATTGTTCTTCAGTCCTGTTATTATTCTCCTGATTTCTTCTTTATTAGGTGGTTCTGAGTCCGGTGTCTGGTTCTTGGGTTTCTCATACATTAGAGTTTCCTCAGGTTTTTACAGTTCAGTAGTTTCTGGAAATAATTTGCAAGGTGTTGGCAATTCTGCTCATTTCCAGTGATTAGATTTCCTTCGTCATCTTTGAAGCATAGGGCTGGCGGTTTGTACCTTGTTAAGTTCCTCCTGAATGTCTGGTAGAAATTACGTGTATTGTTTCTCACGAAATCTTCTAGTTTCTTTAGTTGCTGTGTGTCATAATGTTTCCGTTCACCTCTTATGGTTTTAGCTGTTGTTTTCCTTTGTGCTTTGAATGCCTCCCAGTCTTCTGGTTTCTTAGTTGAGTTCCATTTCTTCCATGTCTGAGCCCTTCTTTGTAGTGCTTCTTCGCAAATTTCATTCCACCACGGATGTTTCTTCTTTTTACTTCGTAGGTTTGTTTGTTCCGCTGCTTGTTGTATTGATGTTGCCATCTCAGTCCAACTGTGACTTTGAATCTTATTTATCCTGTTCTGGTTTTCATTCACAGTCTGCTGATTCAACTTCAGATCTTCTATTCTGTATCTTGTAATTTTTGTACCACTACTTTTTCTCCTTTCTGGTGTTAATTTCATCTTAATTTTTGTCAAATAGTGGTCAGAGTCGAAGTTTGCTCCTCTAGCTACATATACATCTTGAATTTCTCTGGAGTTTTCATAACTGATTGCAACATGGTCAATCTGAAATTCGCCCAATAATTTGTTAGGTAATATCCATGTTGTTTGTTTCTTTGGCTTCTTCTGGAACTTGGTGGTCATGATCTTCAAATTGAATTTTTCACCCAACTCTATCAACCTCTTACCATTCATGTTTGTCTTGCTGTGAGCCTTGAATTTTCCTGTGGTTCTTGATGGTTCATTCCTTCCAATTTGTTCATTGAAGTCTCCTAGCAGAATTACAACATTTTTCTCTGGAGTATTTCCTAGGATTTCTTCCAGACCTTCCCAAAATTTTTCTACTTTCTGTGGATTTTGTTGGCTGTCCTTATTTATTGGTGCATGTGCATTTATTATTGTGTATTTCTTGTTCTTGTTTTAGAAAGTTAGTGTTGACATCCTTGGTGAGGTGGATTTGAATTCCGTTATCTTGTCTGCCAGTGAATTGTGTACTACAAATGCTGTTCCAAACATCCAAAGACCTTTAGTGTTTTGTATTTTCTCTGCTGGTTTACCTTTATAAATCTTGTAGTTGTGTGTTTGTACCGTATTTTCGTCTCGGTATCTTGTTTATTGTATAGCTAATATTTTCATCTCTTGTTCATCCATCATTTTAGTCAGTTCCATTTGTTTCCCTATTTTCAACATCGAGTTTACATTGAGTGTCCCTATGAACGTTCTTTGTTTACATTTGTGATTTGTCTTTGGGATTCTAAGACCCTCCGACTGGTCTTGACTTGCGCAATGCTACTGGACCCCCGGATCCGAATGCCCAGCTTCGGTAGCTTCGCCACCACGAGGATATGAGTTACTCATTGCACCTTTCATGACTGATACTTGTTTAGAGCTTGTGCTTCTAGAAATTTGCATTTCCATCTGCTACGACTTGGTTCGCTGCACCAAGAAGTTTTCCAGGCCGCCCCTGACATGGGGAACAGACGCCACGGGAATGGCAGAGTGCTTTTTAGGCGGCACTCACTCGCCTTGTCACTTTGCCGTCACTGGATTTATGTGGCATTTTTAGAGACTATTACTATTATTATCTTTAATGTGTACAACTTTGCCATTGTGGATATTCGTTGCACAACAACCACATGCTAAAATTTTGTTATGGTATTTTTGGAGTCGGTTTACTACTGTTATCCTGTACGTTACCCTGTTTGTGTTGGAGAATGAGTCACTCTGCTGTGAATTTACTACCTGGCAAGGCGTCACCTAGGCGCCTCTGTGAAGTAATTTCCACGTCACTGTTCATAGGAGGAATAGAACCCGATCCTCGGCCTAAGTTTGAGGTACATAAAATATTACCTGTATCAATGTAGCCTGATGGTGGAATTCTGCAACTCATATTGATATATGATCCTTTATTTCTCAAAATCTTCGAGCATTGCTCATTAGGATTATTGTTCTAGATTGCTGTAAATAACATTACACAGTTGCATGATGATGCTATTATTCAGCTACTTCAAAATTTTCACGAGTACTCCATCTTGTCCTGGTGCCTTTTCCTTTCTTGCCAAGTTTTATTGCTCTTATAAACTTTCCTTTTTGTATACCAGCGCCAGACTCAGAACTGAAATCATATACCGCTTCATGGCTTATATTGAGCAAGAAGATTCTCTATGTGAGATGTCGATCCTCTAACCTCCGTTCTGACCTAGAAGTCTCATCATCCTTCTCCTTTCCCCTTATGCAGCTCCTTCTGGGTTGGAGTTAGGTTCGTATATTCCGGCAGCCTACTTAAACCTTTCATGAAAGTTAAAGTAATTAGAATATTTCCCGGTTTTTACTCTCCCACATTTTAAATTTTTCCCGCCGTTTACAACATATTTGTGTTCGTCCTCTCTGTGTCCCAATGCCCATAATGAACTAAAATTGTCAAATTTACGTTTGCGACATTTTATGCTTCGCGCTATTTACACCACGTCAGGCTGTTCGAGACGGGGTAAATCAAGTAAAATGACGTTGGAATTAACCTGTGACGCTTCGAATAACCACGGTATGATGACCAAGCCAGACAGCAAACATGTTACGACAACGCTCTGGCAAAACTAGCAGGTTAGTAATATCAGGGGAAGCTTCGCAAACCGCATGACAACTGTGACGAGCGGTGGCCTACCCAACAAATTATTACCGGTACTTAATAATTACATATAGTATTGACATCGATGTGTTTGTGGGCGGGCGGTCTATGTGAAATTAGTGTGGGCGAAAAACAGACACCAAAACCAGGCAACCACACCGTACGTCATATGGATGGAAGGCCGACGCCATTATGGTGGACAGAAAGGCATGTTTCGGAAAACGAGCGTAAAGCGGCGAATATTCTTGGCTTTGAACATTTAAGCGCATCGAATTGTTGGGGAATAAAACACAATTAGTGATGAAACTACAGAAGAGAAAATTACAAGAGAACAATTGCAATTTAAACGGAATTGGGCTGTTTTTCACTGTGTTGCCCAGCAAGTCCTTGGCATTCAAAGGGAAGTCTCACAGTGATGTGAGAGACGCCATCACGTTTTGATAGGGAAATCGAAAATGTCTCGTGGCTTCATGAGTGTACGGTCATTTAACAACTGCCTATGATGCCTGTCACCCAGTATGGACAACATCAGACCTTTTATCGACAGCACTTAGTGGCTTTTGATTCAAAAATGGGTGCGCAAAATAGGAAGGCCCTTCTTTTCATCGACAGTAGTCCTGCACATCTTGTGGATGTTAATTTCAGGAACATGCAGTTAGAATTTCTGCCTGTTAACTGCACACGTAAGCTGCGGCCTCTAAGTCATTCTAGAGGAAGAATCTGGTGCAGCGTATTTTATTTCTTATTTTGAGTTTCAGTTTTGGATGCGCTTCACTTTATTGCAAAGACTTGGAAAGTTGTGAAGCACAATACAATTTCAACTCCTGCCTGCCATTGAAAGAAGAAGAAGAAGAAGGAGAAGAAGAAGAAGAAGGAGAAGAAGGAGAAGAAGAAGAAGAAGAAGAAGGCCTACTTGCTTATGTATGGAGAATGTTGCAGTCAAACTGCACTGTTGAGGTCTTTCTTTCGGGTGGATAATCCTGTGGTGGCTGCAGAGGAAGGAAGTGTGGGGGAGTTGATTGCTTAACAAGAAGAAGAGCACAGTGAAGTGATGCCTACCAGTACTGAGGCAAATGCTACAGTGGACACTTTACATAGGTATCTGCCATCTATCCAGGGGCGTAAAAATAATTTCCATATGATTTATTAATTTGAAAACAAATAGAGGACATTAGAGCTAAGAAGTGTAAGCTGAAATAATTTCTGGTCTATTTCGGTAGCAAGCAGTTTTTGTGTAGTTTTCCATCTGGAATAAGTATGAATATTGTTAATAGGTACAGTAGTAGTAAATACAATATTTCATCAAGAGAGAATATAGATAGATAATTATGTTGAAATTCTAGGAAAGAAACCCAGATAGAAATGATATACTCTACTACATAACATTCTGGTGGTCAGTGGATGAGTGGAATTACAAAGGCAGTTTAGTGTCAACAGTTAATTTACACTGGACCTTTATTTGAGGTAAGTACTGTAGCAGGCTTAAGATTGAAACACCGTAAATTAATATTATGCCTATGTGTAACGCTTACGTCCATTTCCAGAGCTTTTTACACACAGTATAGAAGTTATTTGCCACCATTTCTAATTTCCCCCACGTTTACACCAGTACTCCTTGGGTCCCTAGAAATGTGTACGTTTCTTCTCTAGAACTTCTATCTTCACATTTCGATTTTACCGTGCCTATCTTTGACTTCTTAATTTTCCCGTATATTTTCCTATCTTTGGGGTTGTAACAAGTTCTTTTAATATTCTTAAGATCTCCCCTATTTTCCATTGTTTTGAGAATTTCCAGTCATCTGTTCCTTTGTCTTATAAATGGAGTCAGGTGCGAGATGTCCTTGTGCAGCAATTTTTGGTATATTTTACATCTGCCTTCGTACTTTTTCAATTTCGGGGAGGATGTGATTTTTTACTCGAAGTAACAGATTACAATATATTCTTTTTTAAGCTTGATTTTGATTTCATCATTCTTCACTAAATGCGTCTCTACATTCTTGTCAATGCCACTGGATTTTATCAGTCTTTTTAATACTGTATCACTTGTACCAACAACTCGCGTGTGATGTGTTCTAACAGAGAGGAATCTGTTCTGAAATCTTCTATTAACCAAGGTAAGATCTACTTTATTCCACATATAGCGTTCAAGAAAATGCAACATGAAGAATGTATTTGTTGCTACAAGCTGACAAGCATCACAAACTCTTATGAAGTGGTCAGCTTGACCCATTTCAGAAGGATCAACTAGATCTTTGTGTTTTCCATGGTCAACCTCTGCTTTAAAGTTGCTCATTATTATTCCCATGAGTAATTCTCTCATTGATTTATCTCTGTTAAACACATGGTAGGTTCCAGCCTTGCTATCTGCACCAGTGAAAGAATGGGTCCAATAATACAATGAAGGAATACATGTTTGATTGTAGCATTCGGGAGATAGTTATTGTCAGCCCTGGAGATGATTCTGTTTGGTTTCTCATTCTCACACCAGCCAGTTACCAGGGCTGAGCTCATTTTAAGACCAAAGCGGCTACCTTATCTGTTGTGCATGTTCGCTTTTCACCCCTTTGTCGCTGGGAATCTGTTTGAGTTATTGCGGTATTATTGGCAGAGAGAAAATAAAAGGTGAAATTCAAGGCTACTGTCAGATCTTGATGCTCAGGAACGCTTCTGTTGTTAGAAACTGACGTCTTAATATAATTAACAAACGTCTACTACTTGTGTGTGTGTGTGTGTGTGAGGAGTTGCTTCACGTCTCTACCTAAACCACAGGATCTATTTCAGCAAAGTTTGTTACACATATTACCATCTAGAAAGAATACTGTGAGGGCTAAGTCACCTGTAACAAACCTACGGTCAGTAGGGGTGGGGTAATTTGTAAAGATAATTCAAGATACTATGGAATACAATAGCTAAGTCCAGTCACAGCCCCGAAGAACGTGGGGTGAAGGGGAAAATGTCCAAACTGACCCGAAATTAGTGCTAACTCCAGTTTCTCTGGTCCCTGTCTTTATTATTGACAGTACCAATAACAGTTGGAATTGTGTACATACAGTATGTATTGTGCGACATGTCAATATATATCATTATCAATTAATTTAATTGTTAATTATTTGAAAGGATGAACTATTTCCTAGACGAAACGAGCTGCCAAAAAAGCAAAGTTTAAGAAACCTGAAACAGAATAATATAATCTTTAAAATTAAAAATATAGTATTAACATTAAAACTAAAATTAAAATATTGAAGAATATCAGTCACTGTCACTATACGGAAATCTAAACTAATTCCCATCATACATAATTATCAGGTCGTAACAATCCTGAATGTAGGCATTAAATGGCCGGGCTGAGTGACTCAGGCGGTTTAGACGCTGGCCCCTGACCCCAACGTGGTAGGTTCGATCTCGGATCAGGTCGGTGGTATTTGAAGGTGCTCAAATACGACAGCCTCGTGTCGGTAGATTTACTGACACGCAAATGATTTTGTGCGGATCAAAATGCTGGCACCTCGGCGTCTTCGAAAACAGTACAAGTAGCTAGTGGGATATAAAGCAAGTAACATTATATAATGAAATGATATCCCCGGGAAACATCGAGATATAGAGGTAGTTTAACGCTCGTATACCAACACGTCTTAAATTTTGAGAGGCAGTTTGGCAACATAGCCTGCTGCTCGAAAACCGGAAGTGTCTGTGCTCTGAATACCCTGCTACCTTCAGTTGGAAGTGAACTGCATTCCTGGACGTGTTTATCCGTGGTCCCGGTTGTTTTGAATGTAGTATTTTACAAGTGTAGTCATAAAATTACGACATATTGGTATTATTGCAAGTTTTTGTTGTTCGCGATTTAAATGACATTTCCTTCGCCTTACTGTGTAGCGTCGTGAATAGAATAGTTTTCTTGAAAACAGTGCTAAATCAACTCCATGTGATTCCCTAGTGTGCCCCGCCGCGTTTCAGAAGAATGACGACCAATTTCTGTGGACTCTGTCACTGCGCTGTTTGTGCCCAACATACTGCAATGTGCTGTGTTTTGTGTGACAATTGAACAATCAAATCAGGCTTACTGTTGTTAAATTTTAACTTTATACTTCTTGAGACTGCTTACATTGCCGGTACATTAATTACACAAGTTTTTAAAATTTCGTAGCATCATAAAATTTAAATGAAAAGAATCGAAATTTTTACGATTGATTAGTATTGACGTAACTCCTAGCTAACGTTCGTATTCTAGGGTTAATATTAAACGTGTGGCATTGAAAATGACAGCTGAAGGTTCAACGCAACAAGTAAATTCAATTTTTAAATCATCAATTTAGCGTGTAATGCTTTTTTTTGTTTCCTTCTGTGTTCACAACCTGGCTACGGTGCCACTCAACTGACGTAGTAAGTTTCTAGAAATTATAATAACATTATGTCATGTCTGTGGCACTTCGTAAGTGAATCAGTATCTCTTCACGTAATTCTTATGGTGGCCAGTGTCACTAAATTTGACCCCACGTAACACGGCTCTTAGGAGGACTATCTGTTAATTTCTGGTGTTGTTGTGTGTTCCAGATTCGGTGGGAACTGTGTGCGGCACTCTATGGATCACTGGGAGAACATGTGGAGATGAGGGAATTGCAGCTGAGAGAAGACACCAGAGTGGTGGAAGAATTGGAGAGGAGACTTAAGGAGACGGAGAAAAGCCTGAGGTTGTGGGAAGAAGTAGTCAAAAAGAGGGAAAAGGTGATAGAGCAAAGGGAGGAGGCATTTCAGAAGAAAGTAAAGGCTGTTGAGAAATCATGTAAGGGCAGATAATAGGAGGTCGTTAGAGAATGCAGGGGGAGGGAGAAGGAAGTGGATAGAGTACGTAAGAACAGAGAAGAGGAACTGGAGGGACCATGTAAGGACAAAGAGGAGGTTGTTGAGCAGAGTGAGTTAGCGTGTGAGATGAGAGGTACATCCGTGTGGTGAATTTCCTTCTTGCAAGAAATCCCTGTGTGGACTGGAAGCGCACCGCATTGAACCATGCTGTAGAGAGGGGTGCTTTGGTAGAGGAAGAGAAAAATCATGGTCGAGAGGACTGTCTCTCCTTTGGAAGGAGTTTCATAGATGTGAATATTGGCTCCCAGAGCGAAGGAGTGCTTGCGCTGATCTTGTCAGCCAGAGAGGGCCACATAGAGGTGGTGAAGTACCTTGTGGAGGAGGGAGGTACTACTGGAAAGTTGCTGGGTACTGCCCTTGTACAAGCAGCTCGGTGGGGTCTCCTCGATAGAGTCAGGTACCTCACCACACTAGACCGCAATAGTCTCAATGTTAATGCTAATGGTGGTTACATTCCACTACACCTCGCTGCATATGAAGGTCACCTTGAAGTAATAAATTACCTCACCACAATAGACCGCAATAGTCCCAATGTTAAGGCTAATGGTGGTTACACTCCGCTACACGAGGCTGTACGAGCAGGTCACCTTGAAGTAATAAATTACCTCACCTCACTAGACCGCAATAGTCCCAATGTTAAGGCTAATGGTGGTTACACTCCGCTACACGAGTCTGTACGAGCAGGTCACCTTGAAGTAATAAATTACCTCACCACACTAGACCGCAATAGTCCCAATGTTAAGGCTAATGGTGGTTATACTCCACTACACCTCGCTGCATATGAAGGTCACCTTGAAGTAATAAATTACCTCACCACAATAGACCGCAATAGTCCCAATGTTAAGGCTAATGGTGGTTACACTCCGCTACACGAGGCTGTACGAGCAGGTCACCTTGAAGTAATAAATTACCTCACCTCACTAGACCGCAATAGTCCCAATGTTAAGGCTAATGGTGGTTACACTCCGCTACACGAGTCTGTACGAGCAGGTCACCTTGAAGTAATAAATTACCTCACCACACTAGACCGCAATAGTCCCAATGTTAAGGCTAATGGTGGTTATACTCCACTACACTTCGCTGCATATGAAGGTCACCTTGAAGTAATGAATTACCTCACCACACTAGACCGCAATAGTCCCAATGTTAAGGCTAATGGTGGTCACACTCCTCTACACGAGGCTGTACGAGCAGGTCACCTTGAAGTAATAAAGTACCTCACCAAACTAGACCGCAATAGTCCCAATGTTAAGGCTAATGGTGGTTACACTCCACTACACGAGGCTGTACGTGCAGGTCACCTTGAAGTAATGAATTACCTCACCACACTAGACCGCAATAGTCCCAATGTTAAGGCTAATGGTGGTCACACTCCACTACACGAGGCTGTACGATCAGGTCACCTTGAAGTAATAAATTTCCTCACCTCACTAGACCGCAATAGTCCCAATGTTAAGGCTAATGGTGGTCACACTCCTCTACACGAGGCTGTACGATCAGGTCACCTTGAAGTAATAAATTTCCTCACCACACTAGACCGCAATAGTCCCAATGTTAAGGCTAATGGTGGTTATACTCCACTACACTTCGCTGCATATGAAGGTCGCCTTGAAGTAATGAATTACCTCACCACACTAGACCGCAATAGTCCCAATGTTAAGGCTAATGGTGGTCACACTCCTCTACACGAGGCTGTACGTGCAGGTCACCTTGAAGTAATAAATTACCTCACCTCACTAGACCGCAATAGTCCCAATGTTAAGGCTAATGGTGGTCACACTCCTCTACACGAGGCTGTACGTGCAGGTCACCTTGAAGTAATAAAGTACCTCACCAAACTACACCCCACTAGTCTTAATGTCAAGACTGGTGATGGTCTCGCTCCTCTGACCCCTGCTAAACGGTATGGTCACCACGAGGTGGTACACTTCCTACAGCAGTGCTCACTGAACAAGTAAGTTACTTGGAATGCACGACTCTAGTGTGTCTCTCTCTATCGGTCGCTATCTGCGCCTTGGAGGTGGGGAAGAGCCCTTCCTCTTCTCTGGAGAAACAGGAATCCTGCCGGTAACAAAGAACTCTGTGTTGTATCGTGACCTGGAAGTGGATTGTTGTCTGTGCTAATGTTTGTACCAATGTAAATAAATTGTTGTAAGGCAATAAAACTGTTAAATGTGAGTTAGTGTTGGGCCCCAGTCCTATCTTCCTTGTGATTGAATTCGCAGCTCGCTGCCTTCTTTGTTCCTGATGGTTACAGACTATATGACGCTCTGTAACAGGGAGTTGAGTAGATTAAGTGGTGTCCGTAGTAAATTAGTATAACATAGTATCATTTAATTAAGTGGTTGAAGCTGCTCTACAAGCTGAAGACAGTGTGAATAGTGTGCCATTCCACTATTCCAGCAATTAAGCTCAATCGAATTAAGATGAACGTGATTACTAGTAATGAAATTAGACACAATGAATAAATCATGAAACATTTCAAGGAAGATGAGAGCAACTCAAAGTCGGAATGAATAAAATCGCGGTGGCTGCGACCAAGACAAAATATATATTCGAATTGTTAAGACCAACACTGTTTAAAAATCACAAATGGAAAGCTAACCCAAAGGAGTGGACGTGTTACGAGCGAGAAGCTGTATCAGTCGTATAAAATTACTAAGAACGAGAGAAGAGAAATGAGAGCTATTTACAGCGTATTAATAAGCCTGCAAGAGAAGAATACACGAAAATAATATGCACGTGAAATAGTCAAATACGCAACTTGTAGATTGATTAGCGGTGGTATAGGAAAATGCAACGAAATGGCCATGAATATAAGAGAAGATATTCAGTATAACGCAGCATAAAAGATTAACAACTAGTAAGGCCATTCTGTACAATATAAAAGTGAAATATTTGCAGACATATTGGAGATCTAATAGCAATTGAGATTATAAGAAGCAATATTAAGCAGAATTAAGTAGTTAACTTATGTTAGGAGGCTTTGAAAACGTTAATATGCCACAGCTGATTTAATCAATGTACCTTGTCTTTTCAATCGAGCTTTTAAAGGAAGCCATGGCTTGCTAAGAATATTTGAGGTCGACTATCTGGATGATTCCGAGCTGGACCGACATGGCAGAGATGAACCCTGGTTGCTGGTGACATCACGTTGACCGGCCGAGTAGAATGACCAGAATCCAGAGCTGCAGAGGATGACCAAATGATAGATATTATTCCGGAAAGCGACAGAAAAGGTAAGTTTCTTTAATATATATATATAATCGATAAATAGTAACAAGGTTAGTACATTTGTAGTTAAAGCCTACATGATATGTATTTAGTGTCTTCAAAATGACTTAAATTATATCAGATTCTCGCGAGTGATTTATTTATGCCGATTATATAAGGGAATAGGTAGTCTTCATCAGAAATAAGACAAACCCCAGTTAGGGAATGCAATGAAGTGATAATAATGTCTCATTAAGAACCCAGTTAGTCATTTTATACCGTGCCATATGTGAAGTGTTTATAAGTGGAATAATTTTAGGATTTTCGACATGCAATGCCAAGTGATATTATGATATGTAGAAATTATTTGTTACCATAATAAATTAGTATAAATGCTAGATATGGATATCATGGTAGACTGAAGATATGTCAATATTATTTAACAAGATATTGATCCGATACTACGAATATTTGAAAATAATGTTATTTGAGCATCAGATAAGGTATGTAGCCGAAATGTATGGAAGAATAATATGAAGAAATATGAGAAAATATAAGTAATGATGAAGGTATAATTATGTTATTTGATGAGAATGAAGAATGTATTGATGGAATATATAATATTGCGATGAAATATGATATGTAAACGGTTTATTTAAAGGAATCCTTACAAGATTGATTGAAATCACATTTTCCCAAATAATGATGTCATACGTAGGTTAACATGGATATTACTGCATATAACAAATATAACTGAGAGTGAATATTACATAGCGTCTTCAAAAACGATTTTCCTTAGGCAAGATACTTAGAATAACACATCAGGTCATTCATTGATATATTTAGGCATTTTTGAGAATCTTATTACCTTGTTATATACGTCCAATGAATATTTGCGTTTAGGAATGAAATAATATAAAACATATCATAATTTTAATTTGACAGAAGCAGATTTGTGCTGTCTAGTGAGAAACTTATCATTTCCAGAAGTTTACCTTGAAATGCTACGAAATCAAAATAATTTCTTTTACTAACGAATCTTGTCCTAAGCAAAATGAACGAAAACTGATGTGTAGAATGATCCTTCATGTCAGGGGCGTATTCTCCTTGAATGCTAGGTATTCATTGCATGCGTTATGATAACACAAAGAACTGTTAAAGTGCGATTTTAGGTTGTTTCAAGTCAAATATTAACGATTTCATCTCTCAGAAGTTCAAAAATTTTACTAGTTCCGTTGCTTGACTACGTGTGGTACTGGTGTAGTCTCGCCGTCTATTCCACTCTAGAAAGAAAGAGATAGCAAATGAAGGAGTAAGGCATTCAATCTTAAAATTGCATTCGGTGGCGGACAAAGTTCTGAAACCCTCCGAATGATGTCACTACAATTGAAACTTGGTCAGACTTTGTCACCCCATACACGTGCCATCTGTTAGCAACTTGGAGAAAGTCGGCATGTCCAAGTTTACAGGGAACGGGACCCATAGATTACCCCCAGCGAGACCTCAACGTGACGAAACCGACCAATGCCACTGGGGTGACTTACCTCCAGTGCTTGAGTTGTGGCTAACAGTGAGTTCATTCTGTGTGTGCTGTTCCTGTGCTATTCGTCGTTTTCGGTGTTTTATTATATTTTGCGCATATGTGGTATTAACGATGGAAGAGTCTAAAACGGATATAATTATAAATCAGTTTGAAAACACATTTACTGGCCATTCGTTTGATGAAAAGATTCAAATAGTTGAAGCCGGCAGACCTCTACCTTCCCTCCAAATTTAAATACAGAAAACAAGAATTGTGTACGCACGTTCAATCCAGAAACTTACAGGAACACTGTTTGGCTTTTGGCTCGAGATCACCTACATGTAATTAGGGCGAGTAGAATTGAAATTTACTTAATACATTGTGTTACTGCATGGTTACTAGTTGCATGCCTCGGTGGAGATTCCAGGATACACAACTGCTTCATATCAGTGTAACCAATAACTTCCGATGCCAAAATGCAATTAATAATTTTGTTTACGAATATTTTATTGAATATAATAAATAACTCATTTCAAGTGTAATATATATGAACCTAATAGCATGATCAATACAAATAATATGAGCATAGATGGTTCGGTATTACTTACCAGAAGAACAAGATTAACTAATTTCCGAACTTATTCTCACAATTTTATCTACGTTATTATTTTCTTGAATAAATTATAGTAATTACGGTTTATATAATGTGTTATTTAAAGTTTTCAGTTATAATGAAAGTGAACTTAGATTTAAGCTGTTGTATTATCGGTTTTCTTGCGATTCAATGAGACGTCAGATGGATACGTCCATCAATCCTGATGACAGGTAGATCAATATATAGTGTATCAGCGTTGTCTAAATCCCACGTTAAAATATTTATGAATATAGAAATAATGAACCCTGAGATCTGGTCGGGATTCCTTTACGTCACGTATCCTGGACGAGGGAAGGGCGCAACAATCAGCACCGTAGATTATCCAGGTAAGTGGCCTTGAGAAAAGTTGCCGTTGAAGACACTGGTAATTAAATATGTACCATGATCTCACACAGGTAAGTGGCCTTAAGACGAGGCACAGGTTAGAAACAAGAAATACTTCACGTAAGTTGTCTTATCACACACAAGACAATCGAACAATTCTGTCTTCTTTGTTTAATTTTCATGTTTTTCCTCCTCATCACTACATTCTCACTTTATGTAGTGCCTGCATTGATCCCTTCAGATGTATTTGAATTATTTTTTAAACAGGGGTGAAAGTGAAGGTGAAAGCACGTGGCTGTGTTAACAAAGAATGAGACACACTAAGGTCCACTTGTCTCAGTGAGTGAAATGCGATTTTACCAGAGTATAAAATCAGGCTTGAAATGAGAAAAATACCTTTTGTAGCGAGTATCTTGTTTGAAAAGCTATTGTTTCAGTAAACTCGCGTCCTAGCCCTGAAGTGGTGCAGCTCATTTGAGGCAAACTTCCAATGGAGCTGCATGTATCTTCTTAACCACTTATCTGGAATAAAACCCGAACTAACCGTTAAGCTACCTAAGTTTCGTTGGAATGGCAGAAGTGGTTTAAACATCACTCAGGCTGAAAGGAAGGAGCTGTCGCACTGAGCTACGTACAGGAGGAAAACGATCAATGGCATTTCAACACAAATTAACTATTGTTCCTGCACGAAACTCGAGTGGGTCACTAGTTGCAGTATGGGATACACGATTCAATCTAAATATTTTGACTCTACTTCCAACAAATCATTTGCGAGTCTTCCCATAAGAAATGCCTCATTTGATTCCCTGATGCATTTAGGAATAACCGTGGTATTGGTAAAGGAGAGTGCCATCTTCAGTCAGTCGCCACAGATCTGCATTTAGGGCAGTCACCAGGTGGCAGGTTCACTATTAGATGTTCACCCGGTATTTTCTTAAACAAATCGGACACGACCTTTGGTAAATTATTCCAATCCCTAACTCCTCTTCCTCCAAACGAATGTTTTCTCCAATTTGTCCTCTTGAATTCCAACTTTATCTTAATGTTATATGCAAGATCATATCAAATCATAACTTTCTGATTGTTGTCCATACAGGCGTCTCTTTACATGTCACTTGAGCACGTTGATATAACACTTGAACGTTAATATCTTGATCGTGGCCATGGAACCTCCAGTTCTATGTGCAAACCGAACCAAGGCCGTGTTTAGATGTGGGCCAATGTATGTTTACCATCTGTCTTACGTCGCACCGATACGGACAGGTCTTGCGGCGACCATGAGATAGGAAAGGAAGCGGCTCGGACATTCAGATTACGTTCTGTGGAGAGTGGAAACCACGGAAACAATATTCAGGTTTGCTGACGTGGTGTTAGATCTCATTTGCTCCCGACAGCTACGTGGTCACTCGCTCAGTGGAAACATTTTAGTTTAGCTGTAAGTAAGCAGTGATGGGGAAAGTACAAAATAAAGTTATGTGGGCTCAATTAGAGTTACCTTAGAAAAATGACTACGTAATTACTTTTTCAAAATATAATCAGTAATATTACATTTGCTTCACACAGCGCCAGTCTTCAGGGCTCACTGATATTTGTTTAACGCGGGGAGAAATAATACCAAACTCTCAAGGGAAATACATCACTCCATTTTGTGCATTGCATCATAAAGACGTTAAGTGCTGTCATCGCTACGTGAGACTAAACAGACATTCAAAATGATAGCTCCCGAGCGAAATTAAAATGTCACTTTTGAGTTCTCGGGATAACTTATTGAAATAGGGGAATCGAAATGCCTTAATCCGTTCAGTCACGTGTTTGTTCTGGCAGTATTCCCTGCCTGTAATGTGTGGTGACTATAAGAGAGACTAGGGAGCGTGGATTAGTGACCATGATACCGCTAGCTGAGTCTTGTGTTAGGCTCCTCCGCGGTTTGAGGTGCTCGAGTCCTAGGGAGTCCTTCCTTTGCTTTGCCAATGTGGTCACTTTTCCAAGTGTCAAATCTTCATCTTTTCTCTCTGATTATTGTTAATAGAGGTTGGATGACCAGTTGTACTTCATCTTAGAACAATAATTACCACCACCGTCTTGACAACGTAGTACACGATTATCTAAATCTCAACAGGCTGCGAGTAAATGAAAGAGTGTTGGGGCTCCAAAGGCACCAAGCTCTCGTTGCGATGTATATCGATTACTACAATTTATCGATAACAATTTTATTTTCAGAAGTAAGTTACGAGTAAAAAATACTAACATTACAAGTAGGCCTAATTCAATTACTTGCCAACTCTGTAAGTAAGGTATTGGTGATCATAACCCAAGCGCGTATTACTGCGTGTTAACGGTACTTATGTCGGACTAGAGTATATTTTACTGTATTGTTACATCCTGTGTGTTACAGAGCACTTCATTGGCAGTTGATACTTGTTCTACGGATTTCATCATATTCTTGGGGTTTGTCCCGCAATGGAGTAGGGTCTGCTGATTTTGCAAGCCAATCTTCACTTGGTTCTATAAGGGCATTATGTTAAACAAGATGAACATCTCTCATGCCTTGTTGATGGCGATTAACCGACATTTCTTTGGATGACTACATGGCCTATTTCCAGATGGTGTGATTCGAAGTGCTGTCTGAACAGTAGGCGAACGTTCTGTACGCATTGCGTGGCTATAACACCGAAGTCGGGTCTCACGCATCTTGTCAAAAATCAGGACAACTCCCATGATATTCCGGATTTCTAGGTTGGTGACATGATCTGTCCGGGCCAGTCCAAGTGACCAGCGAAGCATGACATGAAGTGCTAGCTCGTGCTTCACCGTTGCTGGCCAGCATTCAGAGTGACTGGGCGAACAAGAGTCACATAAACCTTAGACTACAGGTGGATTGGTATCTGACGATCGCAGAGAATACCAGTAGTTACCGCCACTTCATGCAGGCCGTATTTATTCGTGCACGGGCGTCACACTCAGAGTTACAGAGGTACTTAAACTGTTCTACATTATTGAGATCGCGTCCATCTCTCTGAATGGTTCTATTTGTCTGCGGACGGCACTCCATATTCTCAGCTTTCTTGGTATTGAGTTCTACGGATTTCATTCGACAAAAAGGGTTCCAGTAATATATACCCCTATATGGTCACAAGTTTTTATCTGTGCACTCCCGAGTCCAACAGTTCAGTCGAATGTTCGTTGACGTCATATCGACGTAACAAAACATAATATATTCGCTCTTGCAGACATTACATCTCTGTGCACCGATAGTGATCGCTTCGAGTTCACAGACATCTTTGTCGCAAAAAAGTGCGAAGGAAACCTCTCCAGAATTATGGCCGACCATTTGCATGCGGAAAATAGTAAGTTTGAACCCAAATGTCGGCAGCCCTGAAAATGGTTTCCCATTTTCACACCAGGCAAATGGTTTGACTGCACCTTAATAAAGGTTAGGACCACCGTAAAACTAAATTGTAATAAGAAAAGTTTTTTAGACTTTTGAAGTGTTCTATATTTCTGTGTGTTTTAACTCATTAAATTTTTAAATCTTCTTGCTGGTTATTAAATGCATTGGCTTCTTTTCGGCTACAAAAGTATTAACATCTGATCAATTGGTCTCCCTCCACCATCCTTAGCCGCTTAATTTCCCTTCAAGCCACCTGAAGCAATCAGCTTTTCCTTCACAATGTGTGCATCATCAAGGTCAAATTTTGCACAGTAGGCATTATTCCCTCACAAACTTAATCCAGTATCTCTCCATTTCTGGTTTGATCTAACCCTCTCGCCTCCAGTGTGACACCGTATTTCAAAGGCGTCTGCTCCTCTTCTGTCCCAGATACTGGTTACATTTCACTTCAGTTTAATGGCACACGTTAGACGCATGTCTTCAAAATCATAAGATGATGATGGTGATGATGACTGGTGTTTATATCGCAGCGACTCAGACAGCTCTCATGGTGACGATGGAGCAGGAATAAGACGGAAGTGACCGTGGCCTTTAATGAACTAGAACCTCGGTGTTTGCCTGATGTGAAAATCGGTAACTACGAAGACTAGAGCTGGGTTCGAACCCACCATATTCAAGTACTATGTACAGATACTTTTCTTCCATATCAGTTAAGCTTCCAACGTCTCAATTTCGAAGATTCACTTAACCTACGGGGTTAATGGAATGTCTTACCTGAGAATTGTTACCTGCCGGCATCGTAGGATAAGACTTAGCCCAATTCCTCTGTCAAGCCTCCTGAAGTTGCGAGCGGTGGCCTCGTTTGGACAAGAAGGCTTTGACCGCTAACTAGGACGATGCAGTGCGCAGGTTAAACAAGAGAAGGAGTAGGATGTAATACACCTCACAGGTGAAATGATCTCTTTTAACCCCTGCAAGGTGTAGGAAGATGTGTGGTATCTTGTAGAACACTTACAAGACACCAGCACTGCCCATTGCAGTGTGCAGTACATCACAGTTATAAGTAAACCAACGATACTGAATGTTAAGAAACAACGGGCTGCGTCTTAGAGCAATGAAGACATGTCAAGAGAAAATGAGGGATTCACGGTGCGTCACGCCTTCCGAGTAAGAATAGAACAGGAGGTGACCAATAGACAGGGACGTTAACGCTTGGAGACTGGAAACATTGCCTGGAACAGCTCGGGGTCCCGTGGTTGCTGTCCTGCACTAAATGACCGCGACATAATTGTTATACGAAGCTAATCCTTTTTAATGCAGTAAAATAACTTGTAGTGCAGTAGGTGTGGTTGATACCATCTAACAGTCATACGACTAAAAGGGGTGCCTAACTTTATGAATCCACCTAGTTACCCGATTAAAAATGCGACATGTTGAACCCCTTCAGGTTTCGTATACAGGGCAGCTGTACAAAAAATAGACCATCTACGAATCACATTATGTTAAATAGAAAGAAAGAAGAGGTAAATCCTGCTTGTCTCGTAACAGCGTCTGACACTCTCCCAGTTATTTCTGCCAATCCCTAACCTTTATCTTCCCTGTCCAACCTTCCATGGTCAATTCTTAATCCTTTCCGGCTCTGGTGGTATTTGGTTTGTGTCCTCCTTTTATCGATAGCTTAACTCTTCTCTGATTGGTGTTAAGAGAGGAAAATTGTCATCAGTTCTGTAATAATCTGAACGGAATTCTCTCATCTCTGGAGTCAGTTCCTGTGGTGTACAGCAAAGTTCTACTGCTAGTAGTTATCAGAACGAGCTCAGTTCTCATCTCTGGAGTCAGTTCCTGTGGTGCACGGCAAAGTTCTACTACTAGTAGTTATCAGAACGAGCTCAGTTCTCATCTCTAGAGTCAGTTCCTGTGGTGCACGGTGAAGTTCTACTACTAGTAGTTATCAGAACGAGCTCAGTTCTCATCTCTGGAGTCAGTTCCTGTGGTGCACGGTAAAGTTCTACTACTAGTAGTTATCAGAACGAGCTCAGTTCTCATCTCTGGAGTCAGTTCCTGTGGTGCACGGCAAAGTTCTACTACTAGTAGTTATCAGAACGAGCTCAGTTCTCATCTCTAGAGTCAGTTCCTGTGGTGCACGGTAAAGTTCTACTACTAGTAGTTATCAGAACGAGCTCAGTTCTCATCTCTGGAGTCAGTTCCTGTGGGGCACGGTAAAGTTCTACTGCTAGTAGTTATCAGAACGAGCTCAGTTCTCATCTCTGGAGTCAGTTCCTGTGGTGCACGGCAAAGTTCTGCTGCTAGTAGTTATCAGAACGAGCTCAGTTCTCATCTCTGGAGTCAGTTCCTGTGGTGCACGGTAAAGTTCTACTACTAGTAGTTATCAGAACGAGCTCAGTTCTCATCTCTGGAGTCAGTTCCTGTGGTGCACGGCAAAGTTCTACTACTAGTAGTTATCAGAACGAGCTCAGTTCTCATCTCTAGAGTCAGTTCCTGTGGTGTACAGCAAAGTTCTACTACTAGTAGTTATCAGAACGAGCTGAGTTCTCATCTCTAGAGTCAGTTCCTGTGGTGTACAGCAAAGTTCTACTGCTAGTAGTTATCAGAACGAGCTGAGTTCTCATCTCTAGAGTCAGTTCCTGTGGTGTACAACAAAGTTCTACTACTAGTAGTTATCAGAACGAGCTGAGTTCTCATCTCTAGAGTCAGTTCCTGTGGTGTACAGCAAAGTTCTACTACTAGTAGTTATCAGAACGAGCTCAGTTCTCATCTCTGGAGTCAGTTCCTGTGGTGTACAGCAAAGTTCTACTACTAGTAGTTATCAGAACGAGCTCAGTTCTCATCTCTGGAGTCAGTTCCTGTGGTGTACAGCAAAGTTCTACTACTAGTAGTTATCAGAACGAGCTGAGTTCTCATCTCTAGAGTCAGTTCCTGTGGTGCACGGTAAAGTTCTACTGCTAGTAGTTATCAGAACGAGCTCAGTTCTACCCCCTGCGGGTGGGGGAAGCACATGTAGAATACACCCGCGGTATCCCCTGCCTGTCGTAAGAGGCGACAAAAAGGGGCGACCTTGGCGCGGACATGGATTGTGGTTTGGTATAATGTGTTGGACCTCCTGTGGATGGGAGAGGTTGAATACATCCATAGGTAATCCCTGCCTGTCGTAGAAGGCGACTTAAAGGGTTATGTGGCCATGGTCCCCTCTTTATTTTTTATTATTTTTCTGAGGGTCAGATGTAGACCACTCAAAATTTTGATGTGCGTGCTGCTCGGCGATGGAGCTCCTATGTGTGCGACTACGCTCAAAAGCCCGTGCCAGCAACCACCCAGGACGCGGCGGGTGGGAGTGTCATGTACCCGGGCAGTGGTATCCACCTGACAACGCAGGTCCCCGCACAGCCGAATGCCAGAAGGACATATTATTATTAATTATTTTTATTTATTTTTTCTATATTTAGTGCTCTGTATACGCTATGGGGTACATGCTATTGCGGGTGACTGGAGGAAGGGAGTCCTAGTGCTCATTGCCTCAGTCATCCCGTATTAGGCATCGTTCAACATCGGTCCCCGGGCAAAACCTGCTATGACCAGGTGGGTATTGCCTTGGCTGCTTGGTTCGGCTACAGAGACCCCTGATCGGAGTGGGTGGCATTCGGGGAGGATACTTTCGGGTATGGCGTCGAAACAACTTCCGCCAGCAACCTCGGGTAGTTCGCTACCCAAGTCTTTAACTTTGGATTCTCTAAGGGGGGCAACCCCTTGGGAACAGGCGCAGCGATTGAATTTGGGATCCAGCTTCCCTAGGTTCCTGGTTGCTACCAGAACCGATGGGCAGGACTTCAAGCTGGTTAAATCCATTCTATTCAGTAGGTACATCGAAGGTGTATATGGCGAACTTGCGGACCTGAAGAAAATGCGCAATGGTGGTTTGCTACTGAAGACGAGCACTGCGCTCCAGGCCGATCAATTGCTTAAGTGCGACCATTTTGGCGACATCCCCGTCAAAGTGGAAGAGCACAAAACATTGAATCTGGTTCGTGGAGTTATTTTCCACCGTGATCTCGTCCTGAACACTGACGATGAATTGATGGAAGACATGAAGCACCGTGGCGTGACCCACGTCCGGCGTATCACACGCAAAGTCAACGGTGAAGACGTTGCCACGGGTGCGTTCATAGTCTCCTTCAAATTGTCAGTGTTGCCCGAGAAAGTCAAGGTAACAACCTATCGTTGCGATGTGAGGCCGTACATCCCGCCTCCTACGCGATGCTATCAATGCCAGAGATTCGGACACATGGTATCTCGTTGTTCGAATCCGTCAGTGTGTGGTACATGTGGGAAAGTAGCTCACGGCGCGGAGGAGTGTACACCTCCGTTCAAGTGCACTAACTGCTCTGGTCTTCATTCTCCTCGGGATCGGAATTGTCCGACCTATCTGAGCGAGAAGAAGATTCAGGAGATCAAGACCCTGGATGGTCTTTCCTACCAGGAAGCGCGCCGTAAGTTTAATTCTCTGAATGCACCGGCCAAGACACTTGACTTCAGCTTGATAGCACAGTCCCTGCCAGGTTCCTCATTTTCAACTGGAACACCTGCCCAGAAGATCGCTGCGCCCAAGCCAAAGAGAACCAGCTCGAAGGTGGGTCCGCCCCGGCCTTCGACCACCAACATACCTGTGCCGGCTAGGAAACCTACGCCGGCACAAAAGGGGAAGGAGACAACGTCTCCTTCCCTCCCGAGGTCGGCGACAGCCGAGCCCAAGCCGGCGGAGGCGGCATCGTCGACCAGGGCTGGGAAACCACCTCCCAGCCCGTCTCAACAAGAATCGACTGTGGGGAAGAAGAGCGACCTTAGCAGGCGTTCTTCCACTTCTCCTACGAATGGGGCTTCACGCCCTCCACCCGGAGGGCCTGATTCCACGCCAGCGGGTCTTCCTCCAAGAAGACCTGCGCGCTCCCCTCGTAAGAGGAAACCCCACCCCAAAACAACGTCGAAGAAATTGAAGGCATGCTTCACCTCGTCTAGTGGCGGGGAGATGCACGTGGAGCATGAATCTCCATCCTCGGATGGGGAGGTGAGGGTAGGTTAGGTTAGGTGGCATTACGCTGCTCCTAACCTAAACCACAATAGTCCACACTTACATTATGGCACTGTTACAATGGAATTGTAACGGTTATGATAGGCATCTTGCCTAGTTGCGCCAGCTCATTAGCGAGTATTCGGCGAGTATAGTCTGTATTCAGGAAACAAATTTCCGACCTGGTCATCATACGGTACTGAGAAATTTTCGACTAAACTCGACAGAACGACATTATGCTCACCGGGCTTCCGGTGGCGTTGGCATTTTTGTCCGTTCTGATACCTACAGCGAGGAGGTTCCAATACGAACCCCGCTGGAGGCAGTAGCTGTTCGCGTACCGCTGCCTGTCATAACTACAGTGTGTAATGTTTATTTTCCACCAGGTGAGGCTCTTAACATCAATGATGTCACTGATCTTCTAGATCAGCTTCCACCTCCCTTCCTCTTGTTGGGCGATTTCAACGCCCATCACCCCATCTGGGGCTCTGAGTCGCCTTGCCCCCGGGGAAGAGAGCTGGAAACATTAGTAACAGAGCTGGATTTACGTATTTTGAACACAGGGGAACCAACACACTTCAGTGTACGTTACGGCACTTATTCTCGCATAGACGTAAGTCTGTGCAGCCGAACGTTGGTTCCGCTGTTTCGGTGGAACACACATGACGATCTTTGTGACAGTGACCATTTTCCCATAATTCTTACTTTGCTGAACCACAAATCCGTCGAGGCTCCCCCTCGATGGATTTTTAAACATGCTGATTGGCCAAAGTACACATCACTAGCTGTCTTTAACGACAAAATCAGGCGGACCGTAGGCGAGGAAATAACTTACATCACCCAGGTTATTCTTGCTGCTGCTGAGGAGTCCATTCCGTTCTACTCGGGGACTCCTCGCCGAAAGCTCGTTCCTTGGTGGAACGAAGACATAGCAGCAGCTATCAAAGAACGCCGTCGCGCTCACAAACATTACCGTAGACAGCCCACTGCGGCCAACTTGGTAACATTTAAGAAACTCCGCGCTAAGGCGCGAGTTCTTATTCGCCAAAGTAAGAAGGCTTCATGGGAGAGATATGTGTCGTCTATGACGTCACATACTCCATCATCTCAGGTGTGGACTAAGCTTCGACGTATTTCGGGTATCCAAGGATCATCTTCTGTACCGGGAATTTCCATTGAAGGCAATATCGTCACTGAACCCCTGATTTCCTGCTCTGAAGCGGGAGGCGGAACGTTCTCACCTTAATTTTGCCTCTCAAGCTTCAGAGGACTACAACGTGCCCTTTACGGAGTGGGAACTCCGCAGCGCCCTAGCGCTTTGCAAGGACACGTCTCCGGGACCGGACAACATCCATAACCAGATGTTGAAACACCTTAGTGATGATAGTCTACTCTATCTCCTTCGTGTGTTCAACCGAATCTGGATGGAGGGTGATTTTCCGTCTCAGTGGCGAGAGGGCATAGTTATTCCTGTCCTCAAGCCTGACAAAGATCCTAAGTATGCAGGAAGTTACCGACCGATTTGCCTTACAAACTGCGTGTGGTAAGCTGTTTGAGAGGATGGTTAATCGCCGGCTTGTGTGGTGTCTGGAGAAACAAGGACACTTGTCCGAGTACCAATGTGGATTTCGAGCCGCTCGATCCACCACTGACCACTTGGTACAGCTGGAAAGCTCTATCCAGGATGCGTTTCTCCGCAAACAGCACTTGGTGGCTGTTTTCTTTGACTTAGAGAAGGCTTATGACACCACATGGCGATATGGTATCCTTTCAGCCCTGCATCAATGGAGATTCCGAGGTAACTTGCCGGCGTTTATTGCGAATTTCTTGTCCCTCCGTCTATTCCGTGTCCGAGTAGGGAGGACATATTCGCAATACCACGTACAAGAAAATGGAGTCCCACAGGGATCGGTCCTTAGTGTCACTCTGTTCGCGATTGCCATCAACGGTATTGTTGCTGCTGCTGGTCCAGCAGTTATACCGTCGCTATATGTGGACGATTTTGCTCTGCACTATAGCTCGCGTAATATGGCAGTCGCAGAGCGACAATTACAACACGCTATTAGGAGGGTGGAGCAGTGGACCTTAGAACATGGCTTTCGGTTTTCTGCCGCAAAGACCTCCGTTGTCCACTTTTGTCGTCAACGTACTCTTCACCCCCATCCTGAGCTTTATTTAGACAACGTCGTTCTTCCAGTTGTTGTCACTTACCGATTTCTTGGGCTCCTTTTTGACAGTAAATTATCGTGGGAGCCACACGTGCGGCAGTTAAAAGTGCGATGCACTAGGAAGCTTAATATCCTTAAGTTTCTTAGCAGCACTTCTTGGGGGGCTGACCGCACGGTGCTCCTGCGATTCTATCGGGCACACGTTTTATCCCGGTTAGACTACGGCAGTGCAGCATATGGCTCCGCAAGACCAAGCGTTCTTGCGAAGCTGAACAGTATCCACCACAGCGGGGTTAGGTTGGCGACGGGAGCTTTTCGTACAAGCCCCATTGCTAGCCTGCTCGCTGAGTCTGGTGTGCCGCCTTTACACCTGAGGCGCCAGCAACTTCTACTTACATATGCTGCAAATTTGCGACAGATGCCACTTCATCCAAGCTATCCTTGCGTGTTCAACAATGGCAACCGTTTGCTGTACGCTGCTCGTCCTCGAGCGACGCGGCCGGTTGGGATACGCTTGGATAGCATTTCCGAATTGTTTGACGTACCTTCGGTTCCTTGCCTTGTCAGACAACCAAGTGGGGTACCTCCGTGGGTCGTACGACGACCTGAAGTAATCCTGGATCTGCACACTGGCCCAAAGGAAAACACGGACCCTTCGATTTATCGGAGGCTCTTCCTGTCCGTTGTTGGCCGCTATCCAGGTTCAGTCGTCGTCTACACGGATGGTTCAAGGACAGATACGAAGGTGGGCTGTGCGTTCGTTGTTAACAATGATAGGTTCCTTTTTGCTCTTCCGGCAACCTGTAGTGTGTAAACAGCAGAGCTCTATGCTATCTATGAAGCTCTGCGGTACGCACTGTACAATGAGCGCCGACACTTTCTTCTGTGTACCGACTCCTTGAGTTCGCTCCAGTCTATAGATACCTGTTTCCCTCAGCACCCTCTGGTGCAGCTAATCCAGGACCTGCTGGCCGGGTGTTGGGATGCTGGCACCAGAATCACGTTTCTGTGGCTCCCAAGCCACATGGGCATAGAGGGAAACGAGTTAGTAGATCAGGCTGCCAAGGAGGCAGTTACACTGCCCCCGTTGCCTTTCCAGGTTCCAGTAAGTGATATTCGCTCCCAGCTGCGACATCTTGTTATGTCCCATTGGGAGATGGAGTGGCAGGCCATTCCACTTCCCAATAAGCTGAGAGCGATAAAAGGAACAACGAAGGTATGGAGGACTTCCCTTCGGGCTTCGCGGAGGGAAGCTGTGGTATTATGTCGTCTTCGGATCGGCCACGGTATCTTGACTCACTCGCATCTTTTGAAAGGAGAACCCCCTCCGGTGTGTACCTGCGGCGACCATCTTACCGTGGTACACATCCTTACGGAGTGTGTGGACCTGGTCGATCTGCGCTGTAGTCTTAACCTTCCGAGTAGTATCTCCCTTATCTTGCGTGATGACGAGCAGTCAGCAGACCTCGTCGTCCGCTTTATGAAGGATAGTGGACTGTTTTCTCGTGTGTGATGCTGTCCTTTGTCCTAGTGTGTTTTGTGTCACTTTCGCTTTTATCCTATTGACTTAATTTTAGTTTGTGTTGTGTATTTTAATGTGTTATTTTAACGTCTCTCGTAAATTATGTACTACCAGGCAATGCCTTATTCTTTTGTTTTCCTGTAGATTCTCTTATTTTATTCGAAAATAAGGCATTGCGTATTAGATCCACTGATTGTTTTAATCTCACCCTCATTTTTCTCCATCATTTTTTTTAAACTCTAGTCAGTGGATATGTTTTTTAAAATTTTAACATCATCTCTCATGTCGTTTATCTCATTCCATTAGGGGCCGATGACCTTCGATGTTAGGCCCCTTTAAACAACAAGCATCATCATCATCATCATCGAGCTCAGTTCTCATCTCTGGAGTCAGTTCCTGTGGGGCACGGTAAAGTTCTACTGCTAGTAGTTATCAGAACGAGCTCAGTTCTCATCTCTGGAGTCAGTTCCTGTGGGGCACGGTAAAGTTCTACTGCTAGTAGTTATCAGAACGAGCTCAGTTCTCATCTCTGGAGTCAGTTCCTGTGGGGCACGGTAAAGTTCTACTGCTAGTAGTTATCAGAACGAGCTGAGTTCTCATCTCTAGAGTCAGTTCCTGTGGTGCACAGCACAGTTCTACTACTAGTAGTTATCAGAACGAGCTGAGTTCTCATCTCTAGAGTCAGTTCCTGTGGTGCACGGTAAAGTTCTACTGCTAGTAGTTATCAGAACGAGCTGAGTTCTCATCTCTGGAGTCAGTTCCTGTGGTGCACAGCAAAGTTCTGCTGCTAGTAGTTATCAGAACGAGCTGAGTTCTCATCTCTAGAGTCAGTTTTCTGTGGTGCACAGCAAAGTTCTACTGCTAGTAGTTATCAGAACGAGCTGAGTTCTCATCTCTAGAGTCAGTTTTCTGTGGTGCACAGCAAAGTTCTACTGCTAGTAGTTATCAGAACGAGCTGAGTTCTCATCTCTAGAGTCAGTTTTCTGTGGTGCACAGCAAAGTTCTACTGCTAGTAGTTATCAGAACGAGCTGAGTTCTCATCTCTAGAGTCAGTTTTCTGTGGTGCACAGCAAAGTTCTACTGACGTAAGTCAAGCTGAGCAATTGACAATAACTGAGTGGGTCATCTGGAAAAGGGGACACGTCCACAAAATTGCATTTAACAGAAGAGACACTAAATGGAATGTACGTTGAAATGATCGAAGTTGCATATAAATAGTAAAAGGCCATTTATTCCTATAATACGGATTTCAGATTCCATCCCTGAATGTAAGAAAGTCATTTTTGTCCGTAAATGCGTACAATTTTCGAAGTGAACTGAATTTCCTTAGAAAATAAAAAGGAAAATTTTCGTACCTGTCCTTTAATTTTGTGTTTAATTCGAATTTATTATTACAATGTCACTTTTCAATCAATCTATAACATTTGGAAATCAGAGAATTATGAAGTGATACCAAGCATATTGTAGTTTTGACAAACAAAGTCAGTAATCACGTTCATTCCGTCTTATAGGATATTATATTTTTCAATACGGTTCATATTCTCTCATCGAGAACTGACCTTGTAATCATTGTAATGAATGTGTTGTAGTCCTTGACCGTAGGTTAAAGATAAAAAACAAGAACTGCAAGTAGCTTCTCTGTAAGAGGATATGAATTCTTCCTCATACAGAGATTCCTGCTCAGAAATTGGACAGTTGTTGGCAGTCTCATGGCAGAAACTGACTTCTTATCACCAATACACCGTATAAGTTTCCTTATGTCGTCGACCTCCTTAATATTAAATGGGACTTAGTATATACTAAGCGAAGAAATGGAGAATACCATAGAATAGTTGAAATATTATATGAAAATTAATTTTCACACTTGACAACTGTTTTGACGACACCTAGTATGTCATACTTTTATAAGAATACAAGTGTAGATTGCACAATTACAAATTCTGCCAGGGCACACTTACATTCAGTGGATTCGTCTATATCAGGAAGTGTATTTTCATGTTCCGCAGTGGTCTTCAACTCCGAAAATCGGTGTCAATCAGCGTTAAAGGTCTAAGAGATCCTTGTAGCTTTCTTTGGAAATCAGAAGTGCAGTGATGATAAAATATTCGGCTGTAGTTTATTCGATACAAACAGGTTTGTGCCATCATTCAGTGTGTATTCTGATTTCAGTCGAACTGAAGGATTCACCTGATGAACAGAAATTTCACTTTTGATCTCTTGTAGAGTTCCACACTTGCGAAATGGAACGGTGTTATATTGTGAGCACTGTGCAGCTCTGTCAAACTGAAAAAAGGAAATTTCGAAAATCACTTCGAACTCATATGGCTAAAATCTCTTATTTCATTACTCATTTTCCTTCTTATCCAAATCCTAGCCGAAATATTCTTTCTGTAATGCGTTCCTTGGTTCAGTACCCAGGGATATTTGATTTTTGAAAAATATCCGCACTGAAGTCTTAAGTGAAACTCTGCATAGACTCACATTAGCGCTCGTAGTGGTAGATAAAGGCAACCTGCTAATCTAATGGACCGGATAACGATGGTTAAACAAGGGTTCCAGTTTTTAGGAATAAATATAGAATATATTCCCATAGTTTATTATATTTTATTTACTTAAAATTCGTAGCTCAAATCCCTAGGATATGTTCAGCATTGAATTGCTTGTCTCGAGGCCTACAACTGCGGATTTTTCTTCTGTTTTCTTTTTGCGTTACGCCCGATGTAGAAGCACTTGTGTTCATTACTGCCAATGTGTTAACATCCCCTGCACACTTTTACTCATACCGCATCTGTCTTAAGATGTAAAACATATGACACAATTCTAAATGTCTCCTTATCAGGATCACCTGTTCTGTATCAACATGGGGTGTTCTCCCCTGCACACTTTTACTCTTACTCCATCTGTCTTAAAACGTAAAACATATGAGATACATCTCTAAATGTCGCGTTATCGGTATCACGTGTTCAGTGTCAGCATGTGGTGTTCTCTTATCTCTGCTGCAAATAGACCAATATTCTTTCAATAATCTTTCTCGTACGTCTTCACGAAGTCTCTCTTTACACTTTGCTCGACAGCCTCTAAGTGGTTCCATTACTCTGGCTCTAAAGTGCTATAAGATTTTCCCTATTTTCAACCTGAGAACAGCATTCTATTCAGTGTCGCTAACCATACAGTTTAGGGACCCTACTTTCCGATATGACGTCTGGCACATTGGCACTATACAGTCAGGATTTATTTCGTGAATTGCCAGAATTACGTAATGCCACTGCATTAAATTTGTGGGTATAATTATGGGATTATAAACCTATTTGGCTAATGCCATCTTTTGGACCCTGTTAATATATTGTTTCTGATAATGCTAATGCGTTTCTCTCTAATTTATTTCGTAAGTTCTGTTTCGATTTCTCTATTCACATGTCACGTCTGCGTACCACCCACAGCCATCATAATCCCCGAACTGCCCCTATTGCTCTCCACCACGAAGATCATTCTCGTTGGGACACTTCCATACACCGGTTATCATTAGCCTTTAACTGGTCCGTTCATGAGTCCTACGAGTTTTCTCCACTTTCCCTTATGGAGAAAAGCTAGAAATAACTTTAGGGCCTCTCATAGGAGAGTAAAAATTGGGTATGACCGTGTACAAAGATCCACCAATTTAGAAAATTGGAGATCAGGTTATGGTTAAAACTTTTGTTCCCGCGGGCAAGCTTGTCCACAGATTTCATAGAACCTGCATTATACTCGATGTACTTACTCCTGTCACCATATTGGCGATTAACCCGAGAAACGAAACGATATTAGGGGTCCACTTGTCTCAAGTAAAACCTGTGTGAAGGATTTCACTTTTTCCTTGTATGTCACCAAGTGATGATGTTGCTGGTTTAATTATATTTCTTCCTTAGTATCTTGTTAGTTTAAGTTTTATACAAGCAAGTTAGAATAAGGAGGCCTGCTGCCCCTGTCGCTTGCGAAATATTCTATGTATTTAAGTTATATCATAATTTAACTTTCATTTCTTTAAATACTTTTTTGAAAACCTTCCGTTCAATTATTACATTTCCATTCTGCCATTAAGGACACTGTCTCCAAACGCGTGGCAGAAAAATCGTCCTCCTCACCTGCACCACGTGTGACACTGTCTGTGAATCAGTTACTGTTGCTCCAAAGTTCAATGTTACAGTGCCCTAGTTTCACCTGAGGCCACATCGTGTCAACCTGCGAGAGATGCCGGCGCGTCATATGGGCCCGACTCTTTCCGGCCGAGACTCCATCTAAACTGCCTCCTTTGGGACTATCATCCTTGGGATTGGCTTCGAAGCTGGACTCCAACTGCCCACTCTATCCTTGGCCCGAACAATGCTATTTGGTACTTTGTGACCATCGCCTTGGTTGCTCCCCAAAATATACGGGAGCATGGTATCACAAGGTACCTTGGGGGTCAGGCAGACACCATCCAGTCATTGTCAGCGGCAGCCGCTTTTGTCATCGACTCTGGGCGCAACAGCCCGAACTTCTACTACTTCGCAAACACTATCTGAACTACATTACTGCAAAAAATAAACAAGGAAGGACTCTATCAAGTGATCCAACATTTGTAATGTCCCCTTCTCCGGGGACGCTCAGTCGGCGGAGCGAGAGTCCCAAAGGGTGGACTGTTCGCAGGGCCAACTTGCTTTCACGGGACCGACCGACAGAACATTTATTTTTACAGGCCCATTGGTGACTGGCTAGGAGACATAATGTTGAATGAAAATCAGGACAAAATAACAACAATGTTTATTAAAATATAATGAAAACTCAGCCTGGACAAATGCAAAATAAAAAAAACATAATACTGTACAATATTTTATCAAATTAATTCAATTCATTATTGCTTGTGAACAAATAAAATGACTGAGTTCTTGCATGCTTCTCGGTTTCATTTGATTCCATTACTTCTTCAACGAAACTCCCTCCAACATTTTACTCTGCCACATTGAATTAATCATGTGATTAGCAATGCTATCATTTTCAATTGCAACACAGGTTTAGAAAATTCTCAGGTAAATTACTTTAATCCCTTTTTGAGAAACTTCTTTATCGAAATTGCTTTTACTTATTTAAAAAAATTGTTAAAGATTTACTTTATCACACTTGTGAACGATCCATTCTAATCGTTTATCACCATCATGAAATTCTTTAGCTTATTCTTAATAAGTTCTGTACAAATCACTTTTGGAAAACTCCTTACAATGTTTGAGATCATCGTTATAATTTTGGAAAACATTTTACCACTTCGAGAAACTTCTTTACAATGTTTGAAAATTTTGAAAAATACTTTGGCGAACTTCCCCTCTCTCGTAGACTTCGCTCGACTGTATTCCTTTAGAATTCTTAATAACGTTTCCTAACTAACTAGTATTCTATGGATGGATAGAGTATTACGCAACACTATGTGGAATCAACAACAACAATATCAGTGCATCATCAATCACATCAAATACACAAATGATAATCATTCCTGGAATGATGTGGGTAAATGTCACGAAATAACATAATTCTAACAACTGTTTATAAGTAGATTTATCACACAATAGAACTATAATATTTTCATTATTATTATTATTATTTTATTGTAACCTTCTCTTCCTCTTGAATTCGGTTGAAGATCCTTACAACATTACCTGACCATAATGAGAACTCCTCATGACTGTAGTTATAAGATGAAATAGGATGACAAAAGTTTTATCTCGATGAATAATCATCACCACCATTAGGTATGCGTTTAAGAGCCTCAAGAAAATCAAATAATGATTAAGTCGTGCATTATTCATATCAGTTGTCGAGCGAAGAACAAGAACTATTATTAGTCCCTAAATCTTTTCATACCATCATAAATCACTATCACCACCGTCACTCAATATAATCACTGTGATTCATTATAATCATTATGACTGATATGCACCCTAGTGGTCCCATATCGTCAATTCATCAAAATTTACTATCACAATGATCGCTTAATTTTCTCTACAACTCGTTAAAATTTCCCGACCTTCATTATTATTATTATTACAATTATTTTTTATTCCTACAATGGTTCCTAGAACGTTTTCTCGATGAACTGTTCCTATTACTCGTCGATTACCTTCCCTTGTAATATCAATCGTCATACATGTCTAACAGCTTTTTAAGATAACGATTTAATCCTAATTTACTCCTATTTAATCACATCCTCTTCGTCATGATTATTATTACCTTATTTTATTTTTATTATTATTATTCTCGTTATTATGTCTTAATCCCTTATAATGTACTTTTGAAGATCGTAATTACTTATCACCTTGTCAACTCACTGGCAACAGGGATTACTCATCACCGAATTCGAAGAAAAGGAAACCATTATTCCAAGAAAATGCAAAGATAGAACAATATTGAAATCACAAATCAACGAAGGAATGAATACTCTACCATCACCATTAAGTACAACATTACTAAAGAAACTACATTCCTCTAAGCAAGAATACAATCTACTAGGCATCTACTAAGAAGAAATTTTACAGCGGTACTTATAGTTCCGATGAGAATTCGTGGCGTCGGGATGCTGCTATGGGCGTCGGTGTCCTCTTCCTCCGCTATGGTGGCTTACAGGTGTACAAGGTCATCGTGTTGGCGTGCACACTGGAGTCTAATCCATCATGACTATGGCTACGTCCAGCATCGTCGTATTACTCCAGCAAAGTTCCGGAAAATTCCAATCCTTTCCTCGTGTTCGTTGCATCTTGGCTGCTAGGTTTCACGGAGATAGCTGAAACTGAAATTCTGCATTAACAATAGGATCCACACCAGTTGTAACTCACTAAATTATTCACAACACTTAACTGGTGCAACGATGTATTTTCAGGTCCAGGTTTACTACCAGCTTCGACTTCCAAACACATTCACCTAGTTACGATACGTCTTAAAGCTGACAAATAATATTACTGGTTACTACGATGTTTAAAAGCCAGATTACTTCTCGAATATTCCCTTAAGATCGTGCCTTTCCTTTATAAAGTCCAATGGAACATTCCATGAGTTTCTATTGTAAAACACGGCTTCAATGAGCACACGGACTGTCTGCGGTTCAGCAAGTTCCACACGGGAAAATGTGAGGCTGTAATAAACCCGCTGAATACTGCATGGAGCTAACGACAAGTTGCACGGGCACTCAGATAAAGCAATGGTTGTGCCATACGAGAAATGTACAGGTATTAACGTCGTCTTCAAATACTCTTCTTTTCCTTAGAGAATGCACTGTTCATCTTCTCCATAAGAATACGACTGTACGACGTTCTTCAAACTTGTTCTGTTCGTCGTTTCGTAAGGTACTCTTCTGTACTGCTCGGTGTTTCACAAGAGACTCTTCCTCGACTTTGTTCTAAAAAATCCTAAGATTTTCTAGCACCTTCCTCTATTTCTATTGGCTGTTGGCCATCATGCGCCGTGATTCATCTTTCACAGCTGCGAGTGGATTCTTCGAGAATAATATTCCCCTCTCGTCTGCCGGTGTGTCAGGTGACGTAACTGCGTGCGCTGGCGGCCTTCAACAGATGTTGACCTACTTTCGGCTGGCTTCCATCGGCACGGCACGGTAACAGCTGATACACGCGCTCTCGTAAACCAATATTCCGTACTAAAATTTTTCCATCTTTCCCAAATTAACTTAGGCACCATTTAGACGGGTACAATATATGTTCTCTCAAAAATTATGAATGGCAAGATTCAAGATTTCAAAGCTGCTCATACCGTGGTAAGAGCTTAGGGGGTGGCGGTCTGTACCGAGGGTGCACCTTCTCCGTCCGGTCGAAATGCGTGCTTGCTATAAGGCCATCTATGTAATGGAACTTGAAATAATATTATGCAAGACACTTGGATTTTCTACTGTTAGGTGCCTCTACCATCGGCCTAAGTGCCCCCTCTGGCGGGATTAAGGACAATTAATTCTTAAGGAATTATCTTAGTTTTGAAAATTATTTTGTTCTTGTGTCATGGTTGTCAAAACGTCTGCCTCCCCCTCAATCTCCAGCATCTATCAAACAATTCGAAATTTTGTGAATATTTTATCTAGCCAAATAAAATTTGGGGTGTGTACAATCATCCAGCCTATCTGTAAAAAGTTCACTAACTTTCCCTCGAGGTGCTATAAAAGCTGGGCGCGTTAAGTCCGTATTGTCATTGTCATGGCTCCAGTTTATTGTATGCGGCGTATACTAAAGTGGCAGAGATCGCAGATCGGCGTTCGGAAGGCCCAGCAACAAAAGTTAATGACAGAAATTTCTTAACATATGACAGCTTCCGGAGAGAGCTTGAGGGGAATTTTTCAAAGCTTTTGTTATTTCGTGTACATTTCTAAACCTGGTGATTTAAATGTAAAATTGTCGCCAGTCTAAGGGCTCTATTTTATTCCCTACTGGGAAATATGTAATGTAAGGGGACAAGAGTGATTACCCTCTGTTGATTACCATTCAACTCAGTATGGGGTAACTAAAGTTTCTTATCCGCTAAAATTATTAACAGTTTTTGGTATGTAATGTTTATTGTTTAGTCGCCCTGGCGCAGAATAGCCTTATCCTCTGTATCTTGGTGCCATGAGCTCACTTAAGGTTTTAAGAGTTTTATAGAAGGAGTGCAAATTTTTACCTACCTGCGTTTTGTTTTTGGCCGCTGATATCAACTTTTTCCTGTTTACGTTATGGCCATTTAAAATGGGCACTCATTTCGCCTCTTTATGTTTCCGGAAAATAATATGTAAATAATTGAGCAGAAGACTACAGGAACTAAGTGGACCGAGGAGAGAAAGCTGGCTCATAGTCAGCAAATGAAGGAGTATTGGAAGAAGAAGAAAGCAACAACTTTACCCAAGAGTAGATACGAGCCCCGTGGTCCTCAGTAGGCCTAAACGACAAAGAAGAAGAAGAAGAAGAATTGAGCAGAAGTAACTGTAAATACCTCATTTGAAGATTGTCATTGTATAACCTTGTGCGCTATAAGAACTTTATGCCTCTGAGAAACTGGACTGTGTTAGAGCTTGGAGGTCAGACTCTTAGGCTCTGGAAGTGAATGGAGCAAACCTGCTCTTATACAATAGTTTACCTTTTTCAGAGCTAAAAGTACTCATCCATCGTATATTATCATGCTGATAATTCTCTCTGCGTTTGTACCTGATTTTAGACTTTATATGGTTGTTGTTGGAGCTAACGAGTTTATTATTGTATTGTTATTGTTCATTCAGATCTTCTATTTACCAAATTTTAAATAAGAGAAACAAGAAGGAAGGAATAAAATTTCAAAATGCAGTGCATTCAATTAAACTCTTGTCAAATCCTTGTCCATCCGTTCAGCTCAACACTTCTTACACCTCTGTGATCCACTATATTCCCGGAATAATAATAATAATAATAATAATAATAACAATAATAATAATAATAATAATAATAACTGATGGTTTATGGTGTGGGTTACTATAGTCACGTTCTAGTTCGTGAACCATGGGCAATGGCCGAGTGGCCTAGTAAGTTGTCCTGAGGGTCGGGATACCAGTTGTTACGGAACGGGAATGGGTTCTCTGATATATTCTGTCCAATGGCGCTTCATGTGCTCAGGTGGCTAGGACTACAAAGTCCACGGTGGTCTCTAACCCGATAGAGGAGATATCCTCACTTGGTCTATGTGTAAGTAGGGTAGCATCCTGCTTCATGTGTTTACCGAGTTCAGAACGTTTAAAGCAAACCTCAGAACTATGGGAGTAATGGAGTCCCACTCTCATTAACAGGCGATGGCCTCCTTGGAAACGACTTGGCGAACGAAATGGAATTCGATGGTAAACTATCAGTATTAATGGGTCTATTTGAAGAAAGAAAGTAGAACTGGCTGATTCTGCAAAGAGGACGCATCCGGATGTACTCGGTGTAAGTGATATTCGGGTAAGAAGAGATAACGGAGAAGAGACAAGACATGATAAAGGGTACTTGACGGGTGTTAAAAGGGAAGGGCAGAGTATGTGGAAGGACTGTTTATTTGGAATAGTTTCTCTTAAGCACGTAAATGAGCGAACGATGTGGGTACATTTGGCAGTTGGAGGAATTAGGGCGAGATTTGTCACAGTGTATTCCCCATGTGAGGGTGCAGATGAGCATGAAGTTGACAAGCTTTATGAAGCAATGAGTGACATCGAGGTCATTGTCAACAGCAAGGATAGAATAGTGCTAATGGGCGATTTCAGTGCAAGACTTGGAAATAGAACTGAAGGGTACGAAAGGGTGTTTGGTAAATGTGGGGAAGATATGGAAGCTAATGGGAATGGGAACCGTTTGCTGGACTTCTGTGCTATTATGGGCTTAGCAGTTACGAATATATTCTTCAAGCATAAGGCGGGAGGCTAGGGGTACAAGATCCATAAAATAGACTGCATCTAAACATACTTTAAATTCAGGAAGTCTGTTAGGAATGTATGAGTTTTTCGGGTATTTTTCGGTGATATAGACCACTATCTGATCTATAGTGAACTAAGTATCTCTAGGCCTACGATAGAGAAAGTGAAATCTGTCTGCAAACGAATAAGACAAGAAAATCTCCAGGTCGAGGAAATCAGACAGAAATACACGGATATGATTAGAGTAGGTAGGATTTAAGGAGTCTAGACCACTAAGGAGTCTAGACCAGCCGCTGCCTCTGCTCATGCGCGGGGGGCGCCTCTATCCCTGAGGGCACCTCTCACTTGCCAAGGCGCGTGTGGAATGTTAACTACACATACCCGGAGGTCTTTATGTAAGAGGTAATTATTTCTTGACAGGTGTGGGCAAGGTGCTGTGACTGGATTTGCTCTAAAAGGTCAGTTGCTGGAGTGGCTTTCACTGGCTAAGGGGGTCAACCACATGTGGAATGAGAACAACACACTCAGAGGTCTTTATGTAAGAGGTAATTAATTTCTTGAAAGGTTACTGTTGTGGTAGAGGAACAGTGAATATGTGGCAACTGGATTTGCTTTAAAAGCTCACTTGCTGGTGAAAGCTGAACAGGCTGTTAGTCTATGTAAAAATGTACCCTCCCTCTTCCCTTACTGGGAGTGGGGGGGGGGGGTGAGGGGAAAACACTAAGGAGTGGTATAGTGAAGCTGTTACTATACAAGATCCCGCTTTCTAGCTTGTTGAAGGTTATCTCCATCACGAAAGGTGAACAGGATGTTTATGGTAGGTAGTAATTTCGAGTGAAGGTGAACCAGCGAAAAGTCCAGCCTGCTGGTGAGGAGTGAAGTTGGTGGCAGGGAGTATTTAAGGAGCAGAGCACAACATGAAAATTATCATCTAGTTGGAAGAGAACTTCTCTACTACTACTACTTTTCTTTCCTCTTCAGTAAGTGTAAGTTTAATTAGTTTGTTAATTGTAAAAACATAGCAGTTTCAACAGAATGGATATGCTAGAGAAATTAAACAAAATTGCAAAGGCACCACAATTTCATAATAGAAAACTAAGCGAGTTGCAAATTAACCATCCATTTAAGGTTAAAGCGCTGAGAGTGGTGGAAACACGTTTCGGAAGGAAAATAATCGTTGTTATAGAAGGGGAAGATGAGGAGACCGTGAGTATTTTCCTGTCGGCACAATTCGCAAAACTTTCAGCAGAAGAAATAGAAGAAATAAATTCATTAAAAAAACTTGAAAATGATGTACAAAGATATGGAGAGGGGCTACCATCAAGTGCGCTTCCTACAGTAGAATGGCCAACAGTTACGACACTTATTTTAACTAAGTAAGTATGCAGATATTACTTTTGTTCTTATATGTAACTTTTTTCACCGTATTTGAATAATTGATGTGTTAATTGAAAACAGTATGTGCTGCTTCTTTTCAGGTCCGTGGTGTTGCTATGATGAAGTGGAAGAAAGTTGAGATTAAGCCAGGAACTGAACATCAAGCATATCCAAGCATACTGAGTCGTCGTCTGCAAGTACATCGAGAGGAGGATGTGGTCGCTACTTCGCAGCCTGTTGAAGATGAAGCGGGACAACTGAGCGCACACCAACAACAAGAAGTGAGTGCTAATTGTACTGAACTATGGAACAGAGGGGGTTCCCTTTTTAATTATACAGTATATGTGACGAACCTGAGTAAAGCTTACGAAAGCCAGCAGGAAGTGACAGCTGCTGTAGTGCGATTTCTTTTGAGTGAATTTTCAAGTAATGAACATTTTTTTACTATTTGTTGGGTATAATACGTTCGAAGAAATTTACAAGATTGAATTTTCCTTTTCTTCACAAGAATCGAATAAAATTTCCTATTACCGGAATATATTGTTAGGGAAGCTTTAGGACGAGTTTCAAAGCGAAGCTGTTCACTGTTCACTCAATGTAGCAGGGAGTGAGCTAGCTCGTTGGCTATACTGTGTGATGACGGATTGTACATTCTTGATAAGTCGTTCCTACAGCAACAGCTGGACTTGTCTTGAGAACGCAGAAAAATTTAGCACCAAAACGTAATTTTTTCAGTCATGGAGTTTCCTTCGAGCAAACGTAGAAAATTAGACATTAATTTGCAGACAGATGAAGATGAGGGAAGAATGCAAGCTCATTTTGATAGAGCGTTTGAACGCATTCGTGAGTTTATGAGGGAGGTAAATGGATCAATACTAATTTCATATCGGTTCGAACTTAGCGAGGAGCGAGAAGAAGCTCAGTTCGAGCTGATTGAAAATCTTAACGAGCTAGAGGAAATGCGTAATCGGATGTTAGAAATTTATTTTCACGCTTGCACTGTTCATGCGCTAACTTTTCAGATAGAAGATTTGTCTGATTTCCAGTGTAAACAAATCGAGGAAGCTTTTCGGCGCAGAGTGTACACACTAGCGGTGGTAAATGTTAACAATGAATTCTTACTTCCCGAAGAGTTCCTAGATAAATCTTACGTGTGATTTAATAAATATGTGAAGAAAGCACTTAACACGCAAGCATTAAAAGTAAATACCGTTCTCTACACACATGTTCTTCACGATAAACTCGATAACAAATATTTTCATTCAAGGAATGATGAAATTACCGAAGGTACTAATTTAATTGAATGGTACAACGAGCATGTAACTAAACCGATTCTGAAAATATTATCAGAGTTCGAGGCTCGTGATTCGGATTGGTCTCTGCTACGAATTCGCGAATTGCAGATAAACATTAATAAAAGTGTAGGTTTTCATGTGGGCAAGTCGCCAACTAGTCTAACGTTGCCTACAGCAATTAGAAATAAGAAAGCAGTTATTAATCTGCAGAACACACGAGATGCTTGCTTTGCGTGGAGTGTAGTTGCTGGCTTAGTTCCAGCTAAACATCATGTAGATCGCATTTCTTCTTATCCACATGATAATGTAATTCTAAATTTATAAGACATACCAATCCCGATGGAAATGAGATGCATGAGAAAATTTGAAGAACAAAACGAAATCTCCGTGAATGTATTCGGAGCGCAGTATGACGAGAACAACTGGGTGTGCATAGGACAGAAATATGACAAAGAAGAGTTTACTCTTGTACCTTTGTACATTTCACATAAGACGTGCGAAAGGAAAGTTTTTCTTCTAATGCTTCAGATTGGCGACAGTGAGAAGTATCACTTCTGTTTAATTAAAAATCTTCCACGTCTTGTGCGCTCACCTCTTACGTAGAACCGGAGTAGGATTTATATTTGCAGACGGTGTTTGTCTTACTTCCACAATGAGGAAAAATTAAGCTTTGCACTGTAATGACTGTATACAATTTTCGGTGGGCAAACGTATAATGCCTTCGGATAGGGAACGGCTAGTGTACCTTGCAGAGTATAAGGTTAAAGAGACAGTGCCTTTTATTGTGTATGCTGACACAGAATGCATACTGAAACCTGTGTCTACTTGTTTTCCAAATGATAACATGTCGCATTCAACTCCAATTCACGACCATGTGCCATACAGCGTAGCATATTATTTACACTGTAGTTCTGACAGAGATTTGTGCTCTTCCAAACTCTATCGAGGTAGTGATTGTGTTAAATGGTTCGTAGATGAGATGTATAACTTAGTGGACACGCTTGCGCCGTATTATTTTGAAACGAAACCGATGTTACCATTGACTATTGAGCAAGAAAGTAAATTTCTGTCGTCTACATTATGTCACATATGTGAGAAGGAAATCGCAGATAATGAAATTAAAGTTCGCGATCATTGTCATTTAACGGGTGTTTACAGGGGATCAGCACATCAATTGTGTAACTTACAGTATCGTAAAATTTCTATCTTGCCGGTAGCATTCTATAATTTGACAGCCTATGATGGTCATTTTATAATTAGAGACTGCATAGGACGGGAGGAGATGATGTGACAAATCTCAGAGCGAACATTAAACTATTATCAGTGAACATGGAGCGATACAAAGGATTTTCAAACATCATACGTTATAACCAAAACAATGTGTTGAACTAAGATTTATAGACACAACTTCATTCCTTTTTCGTTGGACAAAATGGCAGTATTACATAGTGACGAGTCAAAGCTTGTAACTAGACGGTATTTCACCGACGATTTACAGTTTGAACTCGCTTCTCGGAAAGGGATATTTCCATACGAATATATCACTAGTATGGAGGTGTTAGACGACACTAGTTCACCGCCAAGGAGTTCATTCTTTAGTTCTTTAAAGGGTGAAACGGTTTCGGAAGAAAACTACGCGTTTGCTCACCTTGTTTGGAATAAGTTTAACTGTAAATCGTTAGGTGAATATTCTGATCTTTACTTGAAAATCGATACTTTACTCTTGGCCGATGTATTTGAAAATTTTAGATTGAGTGGAAAAGAGACATATGGTATCGATGCCGTTCATTTCTACACGGTACCGTCTATGGCATGGAGTGCTATAAGAAAAGTAATAGCTCTCCAGCTAGAATTACTTCAAGATGTCGACATGCTGCAGTTTTTCGAACGCTCCATACGAGGTGGTAATGTGCTATGCGTTACACGTCATGCAGTAGCAAATAACAAGTACATGTTGATATACGATTAGTCCAAACCGGAATCGTACATAATGTACTTTGACGTGAAAAATTTGTATGGATTCGCTATGCAACAGTTTCTTCCAACGGGCGGCTTTCAATGGGTAGAGAACGTCGAGAATTTAGACGTTATGAATGTAGGAGATGAATCAGATGTTGGGTTTATGGTGGAGGTTGATTTAATCAATCCCCCAGAACTTCATGATAAACATGCCCATTATCCATTGTGCCCTGAAAAATCTACAAAACTAATGTGCACTCTTTACAACAAGGAACGGTATGTTCTTCATTATAGGCTGTTAAAACAGTGTGTAGAATTAGGTATGAAAGTAGCTCGCATTTACAGAGCGATTCAGTTTAATCAGAGCGCATGGTTAAAATGCTATATTGATTTGAACACAGAGGAACGAAAGTTAGCAAAAAATGAGTTCGAGAAAAGTTTCTATAAATTAATGAATAACGCAATTTTTGGTCGTTCATTAATGAACGGAAAGAAACTGCGCGACGTCAGATGGGTCACACAGTGGGAGGGTCGTTCTGATGCACGTACGTTGATTTCAAGAGTAAACTTCAAACGTCGTATTATAGTAGACGATCAGTGTATGATTATCGAAATGAAGAAACTTCAAATTCTTCACAATCAACCTGTTTACCTCGGTGCTACAATTTTAGATTTGTCAAAAATGATAATGAACGATTTTCACTACAACGTTATTTTGAGAAACACTGATTCAAACTCACAACTACTATACACTGACACCGACAGTTTGATATATAATTTTTCATTTGATATATACGAGTTTGTGAAGGAAAATTCAGTTTTGTTTGACACAGGAAATTATGATGAAAATAATCCTTTCCAAATTGAAAGAAAAATTCAGGTGAAATAGGTTTAATGAAGGTTTAAAACGGTGGAAGTATTGTTGAAGAATTTGTAGGTTTGCGACCAAAGACGTATGATATTAAGTTATGTGAAAAAGAGAAACCAACATGTAAAGCTAAGGGTGTCAAAAATGTTGGTGAACACCTTACAATTGATCAGTATAGACGTCTGTATGAAGGTGAGCAAGTGACTAAAGTGACTAAAGTGTGCATCACTTCCACTTCTAATTCCGTGTTCACGGTTCGTCAATAGAAACTAGCACTCACAGCTAATGATGACAAAAAGTACATCACAGATAACAAAATTAATACATTACCATTTGGACATACAGTCTTGCAGAGAAAAGAAGTATAACCAATGTATAGCTATCTTGCATAGTAGGTTTGCTTTTTTGTGAGCACCTCCTCTACTTCCTCATCAGTTTACCCTTCCGTATGTAAAAAATAATGTAATTTACTCTGTAGGTGATTATTAAGTAATAAGAGGAGAAGCTCTTGTTTCTTCTGTGTTTACTTTAATCATTTTATTTTAGAAACTCTTCTGTATTTGATTAAGAAAAAATGTGATCTTATAGAATTTCAAACTAGATAAACATTTCACTCGCTGTTTCTTTTATTCAATGTATTGCACTACTTTCTCTTTTAAAGTGCACTGTATACTAATTTTATTTTAGAAACTTTTCTTTCTTCTGTATTTGATTAAGAAAAAAGTAATCTTATAGAATTTCACTCGCTGTTTCTTTTATTCAATGTAGTGTACTGTATTTAGTGCACTGTTATACTGTAAGTTAACTTTCTATATACATTAAAGTGCATTGTAAACCTTTATTTAATCTTTTTCTTTCTCGAAAAAATAAAAAACAAACTAGATGATTAAAAAGTTGTTAAAAAGTTTTTCTTTCAACTATCCTGCGCTGCCTCTCCTTTTATTCCTTGTACTCTAACTAAAGTAGGAGTAGGAGAATGAAAAAGAGAACATATATCTTTTTACAATCAAATTTATTGAATGAGAAACTACAGGGTTTTTGTTTTTGATATAAAATTTCTATCGAATCCTTGACTGCCACTACGAGGAGAGATCTGCAGAGACTGGATCCTTGATTGCCACCGCGAGGAGAGATCTGCAGGGGGAAAAGGAAAGAAAAATTAGTTGATTGCAGAATAAAACGTAAAAATTAAATAATTGAAGTTCAACCAATTCAACACATAAAAGAAAGAAATGTAGTAATTACATTCTTATTTAAATGGGACCGGTTTCGACCCTAGTCCAGGTCATCGTCAGCCGTAAAAACAAGTAGGCGAAATCACATAATGTTTATGAATATTGGAGAAATGGGTCAATTTCACACTCTGTCAGGCACAAAGTCACAACACTATCAAATAATATATGAAGATTATAAATAAGCTTGAAGTCGCAGACGAATAGATTTGTAGAAGTAAACCGCCAGTTCCCGGTGATCAGCGCGGCACATTCAAGGTCATGCGCTGCGGTCTCGAACGCCAAAGTAGAGTGGAGAATGTCTTGAAGGTCCAATATTTGTCTTTTTTCACTATCTCTCTTCCTCTGTTAATTTATTCTACCTTCTCTATTTAAAAAAATCGACCTTCATTTCGGTTCTCCTCTTTCAAATTTTAACTCTTGTCTTGCGCCAACTTCGATTACTTCAATCATGTCCTAATAATTTTTTCAATTTAAAAAATAGCGCACTGTGCATATAAGTTTTCATTTGTTTTCCGATATTGCGCTTTTTACTACATTTTTTCTCTTTACAATTGTTTTTTCAAGTCAACTGTTTTCCAAGAACTTAGCAGGAGCACAAGTTCTCATTCAATTATACTGATTTGCGTCGTATATTTTTTATATACGTACTTAACTTCCCGCAACCAAGACAAATATTGGACCTTCAAGACATTCTCCACTCTACTTTGGCGTTCGAGACCGCAGCGCATGACCTTGAATGTGCCGCGCTGATCACCGGGAACTGGCGGTTTACTTCTACAAATCTATTCGTCTGCGACTTCAAGTTTATTTCTAATCTTCATATATTATTTGATAGTGTTGTGACTTTGTGCCTGACAGAGTGTGAAACTGACCCATTTCTCCAATATTCATAAACATTGTGTGATTTCGCCTACTTGTTTTTACGGCTGACGATGACCTGGACTAGGGTCGAAACCGGTCCCATTTAAATAAGAATGTAATTACTACATTTCTTTCTTTTATGTATTGAATTGGTTGAACTTCAATTATTTAATTTTTAATGTTAATAATTTCAATACGGAACAATGAAATTTTTATCTTTAAAACATAAAAAGCAAGCAAAAAAAGGAAACTAATATTTATTTTTCTTTACCTCATTAATTGTTGAAATAGTAACTAATATCAAGCTAGGACGTTGTTGTTGTTGTTGTTGCCACAATGAGGATATACCTGCAGAGGAGAAAAAAATAAATTAGTTGGTAGCAGAATAAAACCGTAAAAGCAAGCAAGAATAAAAAGGATGTCATGATATATTTTTCCTTCACCTTAATAATTGTTGAATTAGTAGCTGAAATCAAGCTCGGACGTTGTTGTCGTTGTTAGTTCCAGAATCCTGACAAGCATGGTGTAAGTTCGCCTTCAGATGATCTGGTAGATACTGCCAGAGCGCACGTAACTGATGTTGTTCGTAAACAGATAATATGTTTTGAGGGAAGATAGCCCACTCAAATTTATTGAATCTGCTCCCACCATCTTTCTTAAATTTTTTTATCACTGAACACACTATTCTCATCACACCATCTGTCGATTTTAGCCAACTATGAACTGCGTGAACGTTGAACATAGCACAGCTGCCTGAATGTCTTGCAACATGTGGTAAATGGCGCGGACAGTCAACAGGGAAACACTCGTTACGCATTGTTCTTAAATCAGGTACACCTTCTATAGTGTTCAAGTCAATTATGCATGTACGAGGATACTCTTGCAGTGCTAATAGACGTAACTCATTAACACAGTTGCACACAACCAGATATTGGTATTGTTGATCACTGAGAAGATTGAAAAACGACGTAAGCGTGAAATCTAAATTAGGTACACTCATACCTAATAGAGCAGTAGATAACACATTTGTAGACGAATCTATATTACAACAGGCTATCTCGTAACCTCCAGTAGGTAACCTCTGAATGTCAACTATCACTCCTCTGGGTTTTGCACTCATGGTGTGCTTGATATCGAAGAACTGAAGCAGAGAATCCTCTCTCTCTCGTTTATATACACTATTATTGAAAAAGGAAGAAAAACGCGCGCAAGATTATTGGAAGAAAAATACTTCATTCGTTAGTGGTTTATAATTTATTAAGCGGTCATGAATAATAATGCAATGCAGAGTAGTGTTGGCTGGAATAGGTTCGTTTGTTTCAATTTCAACGCGAACATCTACAGAGGAAGATTTTATCGATTCTACCTGTTCCATGCAATTAATAACAACAATAGGACAATGAGATTGAAATTCATTTCGTGATATATTCGGTTCGAAACGATTGTCATCAAGCTGATAGTACGCATTACGAAACTTGGTGAACATATCATACAATTCACTGCAGTCTCCATTATTTAAATTAGCTACAGCCTTTTCATAGGGATAAAAGTTTGAATTTAAGAATACGGCAACGAGTCGAATATTACAGTGATCGAACAGAGAAGACAAAGCATTATTTTTCTTACTATCGGTTTGGAAAGCAAGCATAAAAACTCTCGGTTTTTCTATTTGTGATGTAGTCATAACAGTCCAATTAATTTTCGTTGAATTTGGAATAGTAGGTAACTCATAATAACTCCACGATCGAAACGCTACAGGAATAGAAGGATTTTTTGGATTAACTTTATGCGTTTAACTTCTTCCTCGTCGGACAGTATTAGAGTTGGTAGCTTTATATACTTTTTTCGTACTTTGACCTTAGCTGTATCTTCCGCGTTGGCTGAAAACAGTGCACATTTGTCATCTCTAGAACGAACAAAGATAAATTCAAGTTTACAGTATATGAATGGTTTTCTATAGTCTTCAAATAAACCGCAAAGAACACGCAGTGGGATGATTGTATGGAACAGCTTTGTAGTTACGTGGGCAATATTAGCTTCGTTTGGTGGTATGGAAACTGAAGGAAAATAACCGGCATTTTGCAGCGCTAGCATTTCACTTTTAGAATAAGAAGCGAAAGTTTTTGTAGCACTAGACGTACCTACACGCCGTGTTCGTTCAATATCTTTCCCATTTAATTCAATACGAATTTCATCGAAGAGATTTGCTGCAAAGTTTTGATCGGGAGCGGCTGTTGGTGAAGGTGTATTATCTGCACTTGATCTAACTATTTCACCTTCGATGTGAACATCAGCTTCAGAGGGTAAAAAGATATGTTCTTGGTTGTGTACAGGAACTCGAATTTCATCGTTGTTTTCATATTTCGTGCCCGCATATGGATGAGAGCTCCTTACTTTCCGCCTGGCAACTCTGTTGTCAAATATAACTTTGTCCGTTACGTTGAACATATTTCTCCTTGATGTTACTGTGATTGTACACAAAAAGAGACTAAAATTGTTTTTGGTAGAGAAATAGAATTTATATGCTTTTTCTTAAAGTAGTCGATAGCATTGTAAAAAAATCTTTCCGCTTTCTTTCAATTTCCTTCGCATCTAATTTAATACGAATTTCATCGAAAAGATTTGCTGCGAAAGTTTGATCGGAAACGGCTGATGAAGGTGCATCATCTGTGATTGATTGAAAATACCACCTTCTATGTAAACATCGGCTTCAGGAACTCGAATTTCATCTTTGTTATATTTCGTGCTTGCATTTAGCTTCTTACCTCCTGCCTGGCTACTCCGTTATCAAATACAACTTTGTCTGTTACGTTAAACATATTTCATGTTGATGTTACCTTGATTACACACGAAAAGGGACTAAAGTAGTTTCCGTAGGAGAAATAGAACTTATAGCAGTCGGTAGTCTAGCGATTGTAGAAAGTCTTTATTGTTTGCGGTTAATTTTTTCTTGTAGCGTACACGATGAGATTTTTTAGCTTTACTCTATATTTTACTACTCTGGCTGCTTCCTCTTTTAATCATCGGTTTTTTGACTGGTTGTTGTAAATTACCACCATGATGTTGTTGTTCAACTGTTCGTTACTCGAATGATAGTACATAAGTGTACGCTTTATGTTATATATGATTACCGTATTTTCAGTGGACGAATAATTCACTCTACATTTACATCCTCATTTTGCAAGTCGATTGGGTTTTCGAACTGATCTTCGAGTACGACGGATATATGTTGAATAACACTAGTGTTTACCGGTGAGAAGCTTATAGTTGACGGTTTAACTACAATAGGATAGCCTGCTGGAACAAGCGGTTTCAAATTGTATAACGAATGTGTTTGTTTACCGTTGAAGTAGGAACCGGAACCTAACACGAGATTACAACATACGCGAATCGAATTTACGTTATTAATTTTGATAATCTCCCCTGAAATATGTAATTTATTAGCTTCATATTTTTGACGTTAAAATCCTAACAAATCAGCAATTGAGTCGGAAACATCAAAGTCTACGTCTAGGTTTGAAGACATTTTACAGCGAAGATAAGTATTTTCATAAGTAATAGTAACAAGTTTACTATCTCTCTCTCTAGTAGGTCATTCTCCTCTTCGAGAATAGGAAAGTTGTTAATTATTTCTTCTTGAACTAGAGCTCCTATTTCCCAAAAAGTGTAACTACCTTCAGGTAATGTGATTACAGTTGTTTTGTCTCCCTTCATTTTAATAACAATCTGGTTATTTGTGCTATTAACGCTCACGTTACCTATTTCATTCAGTTTGATTCATGGTTAGCATATTTCTCATATATATTTAACAGATAACCTAAGCTACTACCAACACTGTTCCGTACATTGAAATCAATGTCAAACGGAGAATGCATAGTAGGTTTGTTGTTAATAGTCGAGATAAAAAACCTAAGTTTTGGATTGTACTCCTGCAGAAATAGTTTCACATTTTTAATAGTTAGCAAACTTTCTATTTTTGCTACGAGATCTTCGAATTCATAAATACCTTCTCCCACATTCAAAATATTTTTTTACCATTCAAACATATAGCAAACTTATTATTTTTACTAGTGACATTTCGAATACTATTAGATGTAAATAGTGCGGCAAGTCCTATTTCATAGAAGGAAGCTCTATTCATATAAATCGGGGTTTCTAATACTACATCAATCTTCGAGCCTCTACCCTCGAGTGTAATCCGTCTTTCATATGGCAAACTCTTGCACACTTTCATTCAATCTTCTTCGGCCACTCTCGGTAGATTTACTGGCACGTAAAAGAACTCCTGCAGGACTCAATTCCGGCACCTCGGCGTCTCCGAAAACCATAAAAAAGTTAATGGGATGTAAAGCCAATGACATTAATTATTATTAATTCTAAAACGAACACAAATACTAAGGTCGTGCTGTATTTATACTGCATAAAAATAGTAAACACAGATGACCACAAATTGATGAATTAAAAGTTTGATAAGAATGAAAATTGTACCGAATGTAACAGGTTTTCAAAAATTCTAATACCTCTTTAGGGGGACGTAAATCACCAAAACTATCGAAGTAGTACACATATGCACCTCGTTTACTGAACGCAACCCAGTGCGAACCAGATTTACTTATCGGATCTAAATTTAAAATACAACTCTCATTTTTACGAGGAATTTTCGGTAACGTATCTCGCATAAACACACCTCTGAAGTAGGGAATTTTTAAACGAAATGCTTAACGATATAGATCTATGTTAGTTAACGCTCTATTCGGCAGGCCTTCCATTATCTTTTGTATGCTGGAGGATTTAAGTAAATGCCCTTTCCTTTGTTCCGAGTAGAAAGCCCTTTCCCACGCATCGCTTCTAGCATTCGATTGTGTCGCTTCATTTCTTTTAATTCTTCCTGCGCGGCTTTCGCCTTGTTTACAGCCGATGCTATGCCCGCAGCTCCACTTGCTAGACCGCCCAAGCCCGAGAAGGCTGCAAATATCGGCAGGAGTGGAAGAAAACCACCTTTCTTTTTTACAGCATGCTGTTTTTTGTTTTACACGTTCTCTTCGATGTTTTGATTTTCTTCTTCGTCTACCCCACCTACTTTAGATTTCGCTTTCATAATACCCGTACCTGCTACTGCAGCTGCTCTTTCTCGTAATGATGCGTCCTGAGAGTTTACACGAGACCAAGCCTTAAAGGCTAAGATTTCATCTGCTTCTTTCCTTCTGTTCTGGTCTTTGTATGTAGCATAAGCGATATCGTGTTCTTTACATGCCTTATCTAATATATTTATTCCTTGATCACCACGCTTAAGTCATTTTTCTAACTTTGTCCCAGGTACGCAAAATTCATAACCTGGTATGTGCAATTCTACTGGTAAATTATCTATAGCTTTATTAAGAACTTTGCCTATTATTCCCCCTTTCTCTACTCGTTTACATGGAGCTGCTACAACGTTGCGTCTTCGACGCAGCATACTCAAATAAGAGCTCCTGCTAGCAAGTGTGTTATTATATACGAATTACATTTTTACACGATGTGCAACTGTTGAGTACTAAAATGTATTTAAGTTTAATTTTATTATTTTTTGAAGGTAGGAAGATATATATAAATGAGAGAGATATTTTTTCTGCTCTCCTCATTTTATAGCGACATGGCGTACATTCCTCGTCCGTTAAATTTAAAATCTGAGGTACATCGGATAAGGACTTTCGCTAGATGGCGTGTATCGTGGATAGATCCCGTAAGTTTAGCTAAAGCTGTATTTTACTACACGGGATACCTAGACGCAGTTAAATGTATTTTTTGCAGAATCGAATTATTTTCGTGGGGAAAAAGATGACGATCCGTTAACAGAACACAGAAAATGGTCACCTTCGTGTCGGTATATGAGGGGTTGTGAAGTTGGCAACATATTATTAGATCACTATAACAGGACAGATGTTCCAGCACTTCTTAATACTAGTTGTAGTGTGATGCACGAACCATTTTGGAACTAGATAAGTAAAACAGAAGGTAAAAAGTTCGAGTTTATTTAGTAATCAACAATAACTTTGACGAAATTCACTGTACGTGTTGCTCCTGTGCACTCGATCGTTGAAAATTATTATCATCAAAAGAAAGTGATGGTAAAGGCAATAAAACAATCGTTATCTTTACCTGTGACAAATCAATCAATCAATCAATCAATCAATCAATACTGATCTGCATTTAGGGCAGTCGCCCAGGTGGCAGATTCCCTATCTGTTGCTTTCCTAGCCTTTTCCGAAATGATTTCAAAGAAATTGGAAATTTATTGAACATCTCCCTTGGTAAGTTATTCCAATCCCTAACTCCCCTTCCTATAAATGAATATTTGCCCCAGTTTGTCCTCTTGAATTCCAACTTTATCTTCATATTGTGATCTTTCCTACTTTTATAGACGCCATTCAAACCTATTCGTCTACTAATGTCATTCCACGCCATCTCTCCGCTGACAGCTCGGAACATACCACTTAGTCGAGCAGCTCGTCTTCTTTCTCTCAATTCTTCCCAACCCAAACATTGCAACATTTTTGTAACGCTACTCTTTTGTCGGAAATCACCCAGAACAAATCGAGCTGCTTTTCTTTGGATTTTTTCCAGTTCTTGAATCAGGTAATCCTGGTGAGGGTCCCATACACTGGAACCATACTCTAGTTGGGGTCTTACCAGAGACTTATATGCACTTATATCACAACAACACAAAACGTTCAGTAAGAAAGAAAAATTAACATAGTAAACTGTTGCCGGACACAATACGCGGTATCATATGCGGTCCATCGAATGCAGGGAATACTAATGTTATGATTAATTTGTTATTGCAACCGAACGGGTTACGATCTGAGAATGTGTATGTTTACTCAAAATCATTGTCGCAGAAGAAATATATTGAGCTAGAGAAGCTTTTAAAATATATGTGAGTTTTACTCCGATCGTGAGCAAGTAATACCGCCAGAAAAAGATCAAAGAAATTCTGTTTTTATTTTTCACGATGTAGCAAGCGACACACAGCAGCACATGAAAGACTTCTTTAGTAGAGGTCGAAACCATATCGTGGATGTTTTTTACTTATGTCAGACCTATCCCTGCATTCCCAAACAACTGATTAGAGACAACGCTAATTTCATTATTCTGTTTAAACAAGATGCAAGAAATCTTCGTCATGTCTACGACGATCACGTGAACACCGATATGAGTTACAACCAGTTCACTGATTTATGTTATCGTTGTTGGTCGCAGTCGAAATTCAGCTTTCTCGTTATCGATAAGGATAGCGAAATAAGCAAAGGTCGATATCGAAATGGATTCCGTATATTTTATGTGAAACAAATACCACAGTGTATGCATTAACGAACTGATTTTCGAATTGTTGAGTAGACAAAGAACATCACGATGGCATCAAAACAACAGAACCAGTAACGTGTATGTAACGCGACCATCATCACGACATGATATTGCTACTAAATCATATGTAGATGATAAAATGTTAGCTAATACAAATTACGTAACATCAACATCTGACGGAAACTTAAGTATTCATGGTAAACATTTAAAGAACGTCGGCAATCCTATAAACATGGAGGATGCTTGTAATAAAATTTATGTGTTAAAAACCGTTAAGGACAGTATTAATAAAGAAGAAATACAACGTGACATTTTAGATCTTAAAAATGAAATACGTGACATATGTGAACTACAAGAGGATGCAGTTGATTTTAAGAAAAGAGGCTGAAAGGAATAGCTCCAGCGATGAATAGAAACGAAGCAGTTTCGCTTGACACAATGCGTACGCACACTAACAATGTGCAGAGAAATTTGGCGAAACGAGTCAACGACGTTTCTGCACGCATAGAATATGTTGATTCTCTTTTACGTGATATTGTGGATAATCACCTTCCTTTAACTGACAATAACATCAACATGAACAACAAGAGAATATCGGGCGTGACAGATCCTGAAGAGGAACAAAATGCAATTTCGCATTTATTTTTGGAAAAGCATACAAAAGGTAGACTACTACAACTGAATGAGGATGGATCGATACATATGCAAAATAAACGAGTAACATACATCGGCAAACCTATTCATTCGACGGATGCGATTAATAAAGCATACCTAGAGAAACATTCAGCAGCGCGTGAAGAACTCGAAAAACTGAAGAATGAAATAAGCAATCAACAGAAACTAAACGTTGATGTGGGTGGTACGTTGAGTATGGTAAATAAGCGAATTACTAACGTACATAGTCCGTTAAATGATAAAGATGTTGCAAATAAAATCTTTGTAGAACAGTATGCAGCTGCGCGGAGAGAAGTTGACGAGTAAAAACTTGTCATATCTAAACTTCAGAAAAATTATCTACCAGTAGAATCTAACGGAGAATTAAATATGAAGAACAAACGAATTACAAATGTTGATTCACCTATCCACGAGCAAGATGTTGTTAACAAACAATATTTAGAAACGTTTGCTACTGCAACAGAAGAGTTCGAAGTGATGAAAAAGGAACTGCACAATAAACCAAGAAAAGCTCTTTTTGAAATTAACAGTCTACCATCAAATCTGTCACCAATATATATGCTACAAAATTGTCGACTTATGTATAAGCTTCCCTACACGGGCACACATACACCGTTAACAGTTTCACGTAGTTCTCAGGTATATGCGATGATTAATCACGAGAACAATCCAGTCGAATTAGAAGTAGGTGCACCAATTGCTGTAAAGGAAGGTGATGAAATTCAGTTCCGCCTACAAAATCCAAACAATGTAATACTAACGTTCTTCCGCTCCATATACTCTTTGAATATACTATATATGAGTAAAACAGTAGACGTTACACTTCAGTTTAAAAAATGCAGGCAAACATAGTGAAAAAAGTTCGTGTAAAAGATAAACTAGCAAAATTAAGAAAAGATGTAAAAAATATCTCTTAAAGGAGATATGGCTTTAAACCAACTAAAGTTAGAGGAAACATTTAAACCAATAACTGAACCATTCAATAAACTACAGCAGCTTACAGTTAACTCGAATGGATTAAATGCAAAGAAAAATCGAAATGTAAATAGTTATATAAGTGATGAAGAAGAAGTATCAGAAGAAGAAGAAGCTGTCGACAGAAAGGTTACAACTCTCCTGCAAAATTATCGTAACCCACAATTGAGACACAAAGTTGATAGAATATTTGGGGTTCGAGTAGTTCATGGAGAACACTATTTAGGGAGTAAAAAGTACAATCTTATAACTGACAATTTTAACTATCCTTTAACTCAAGGTCTCCTTGAATTAATATTTCAGAAAGATCCGGACGCACAGCTGTATGATGATAAGGATCTGTCAGATTACAGTCATATATTAAATTACACTAACGTGCACAGGAAACAGTATGACGCTGGCAAGCCAATGAGAGTCACAAAATCGCTCAAATTTCAAAAAGTTATCAAGCCATTAGTAGAAGATGCAAAAGTGAAAAAGGAAGGAACACACCAAAATTCGTGAGTGTACTCAATTACAAACGTACAGGAAGAGGATCAAAAGTAGCTAAGTAGAAAAATTAACATTGAAAGAAGCTCGAATTTGTTCATTGGAATGATCCAAACAATCTGGTGGAGAGACTGAAAAAGTTAATAGCATCTAGAAGTGCTGGTCATTCGTCACACGAAAACGAAATCTTGACAATCGAAGAAGAACTTCCAAAGTCGAGGTTCATCCAATAAATGAACACTGCGCGGTGGGACGAACTTCCGTTCGCAAATATATTTAAGCGGTTAGATTCTCAAAGGATATTTCAGTAATCTATGAAATTGGATGTGAAGACAGAAGAAGCAACTGGCAACAACTGCCTATAGATCGACTGCGATTCAAGAAACGAAGAGACGGCACAGAACGAATTATTTTACCCTTACTTTATGAACAAAATCAGAGAAGAAATAACGAAAGAACTCCACGCTCCCGTGCGAAAGGATCTTGAAAGACGAAACGTTATTAGCCGGGCAAGAGATGATTTACATCAAGCGGATCTTGTTGATATGTCTCTGTTTTCGAAAGTTAATAGTGGATATAAATACATGTTAACTGTTATTGATGTTTATTCAAAGTATGCATGGACAGTTCCACTTAAAACAAAAACAGGAAACGAAGTAGTAGAAAATATGGAACGCATCTATTCAAAATGTGAACGTTATCCAAAACATCTTCAAACTGACAGGGGAAAAGAATTTTATAATAAGATTTTTCAACAGTGGATTACAAAAAGAAAAATTAAACACTATTCGACAGGGAGCAGCTTGAAGGCAAGCGTAGTTGAACGCTTCAATCGAACACTGAAGCAGTGGATGTGGAGGAAATTCTCGGCGTGTGGATCATACCAGTGGCTTCGCATGCTACCAAAACTATTACATGATTATAATAATCGAAAACATCGTACGATTGGTATGAAACCTATAGAAGTCACAAATAATCCACAACAACTTGCAACTGTGTACAAATTACGAGAAATGAAGAAAAAGAGGTCTCCTTATCCACCAAAATTTAGAGTAGGTGACACAGTACGAATAAGTAAAATTAAGCGATATTTTACAAAGGGCCATACTCATAATTGGAGTAATGAATTATTTACTGTAAGAAAAATAAAAGAAACATTACCGAGACCTTACTTGCTTCAAGACTATCAAAATAAACCAATATATGGAGCGTTCTATGAACAAGAACTGCAGAAGACAAAACATCCTAAAATATACCTCATTGATAAAACTTAACGCAGAAAGAACGACAAGGTATTGGTCGCTTGGCTTGGTTTCGACGCCACGCATAATTCATGGATTCCGAAGGAATATGTATTCTAAAAAATCAATAGTAAGTACGCTAGTATAATATATAAATATACTTTTTTAATTTTTTTACTCTGCCTAATAGATTTACCATCTTATAGTGTCCTCTCTCTATTGTTGCAGACTTCCCTTGCTCAAGAAACAGTGCTGTTTGTTTTGATGATGACAACGTTGGACATTACCTCAAGCAAGAAAAATCTTAACCTCAACTATGCAAAATTAATTCGAAACATGTATGTAACATGTATCTTAATAAATTATATTAAACAAAATTTAACTAAAGATAAACTCTTATATTTATTTATTTTTTTATTTAAGAAATTAGACTCCCTTCTTCCTTTCCTAAATATATACATATAGCTACGGTCCTTTTCTTCCTACTCTTTTACATATCTGTGTTAGTGCGACGTAAAACAAATCTCTTTAATTAGTTTATTTTCCTATGAGCAGAAAAAAAGAAAGTAAGAAAAAAGGTATTTACACTCACCTCTAACGGATTAAATAAATTAAATTCTCCTCCTCCAGGCTCTCCCACTTCTTATTCTTCTACTACATCAAAAGAAAAAGTTAATGTAAAATTAAATCTTTCCCGACCCTACAATAGACGATTTCTTGAAATTAAAAGAGTTGAAACTCACCAATTATATCATCATCACTTTCACGGGAGTCTATTATTTCCCGCAGCTCTATTAAAATAGTGCTACAGGAAAAGTAGCAAAATTTATGAATAAAATTAGTGGGAAGTGCGGGCTATCACGCCGTGAAATGATGCGAGTATACAGACTAACGAAGAGCCGAAACACTTCGTTAGTCAAATCTCTCATCCTAGTCACAACAGCGCGCTCAAACGGCCCCTCTACTTCCGCAATATTATTTAACTCGCAGATTTCTTGCAGTCTGACTACTTCCCGCAGCGCTACCAGTTTTTCATAAAGGCTTCTTTGCACTGTCGACATGTTGCACAGCTTTTCGAAACTTTGACGTACTTACAGCAAGCAATTCGCACTATATATACCCGTTCTAACGGCGACATGTAATTTGATAAAATCTAGTTTCAAAAAACCTGCTTGGAATCAAAATCTGCCAGCATCCTGCGTGGCGTGCCGCACTTCTGTTTACGCATTCTTTTTCGTAGCCTGAGGGGATGAAACCGTGGTCCAAGCACGGCCATGACCAGCAATGACCGCGAAAGAGATTAGGCCTTAACCGGTTTAGCGAAAGCTGCTTGCAGGAAACATCCGGGTTTGATATTCACTACGAAGCGACGTTCTGCTTCAAACACATGTGTACGAAAAATATTTTTACACACAATAAAGTCGCGTCTGGTAATATAATGTGAGATTATCTTACACCTAGCATTAAAATTTTTTTATAAAACAAGCGAATTCGATCACATCTTCAGTTAGCTAGCTAGAAGAGTGCAAGTTCGATCCTCCTCGTTGGCAATCATAAAATATTTCTCTCTAGTGCGCTATTTTCACACTAGGCAACTGCTAAGGGAAGTGTACCTTAAAGCTAACTGGTCTATACGACATGTCAGTGTGACGTATGTTAGCTGTAGCACACTATTTAAAAAGTGTGTGAATAAATAGTAAGGTATTGGCATCGTAGGCAACAGTGTGTGTGTGTCATCACTCATGGAGCGACAAGTAAAGAATGAGTTTCGTGAGAAGAAAAACCGTAACAGTAACATCCAGTGTAAATGTGAACTTTGTACACCAAATATTAAAACTGATCCTTTACGTACAATATATTTCTCACTAGTATGTGAGGCTATTACATCATACTATACACATGGCAGTTTACTTCGTATGCCACAACATCTAATTAACTATTTACCATCTGGGTTTCTCTCAACATATGCCGCTAAAGATTTAGATGAAGCATGGGAGAAACTTCCCTTCTATACAAAAACGAAACTGGAAATAGCAGTCTGCAGGCGATGTATCAGACATTATTGCTACAGAGAAGAAGATGAAATCGACGATTTTGACAGCCCTAATCCAATGATTAAGGACTGTGAGGCATGCAAGAATGTATTTTGAACTAACAAGTAAATAAAACAGTGTGATGTTCCACTTATTATTCGAGTTGCTTGAATAATTCTTCCTAACCTATATATGTAGACACACATTTTTTTACACCATCCAAATGCTATAACCTTGATTCCTTTACCAGAATAGTTTTTCTATCATCAAAACACTAACCTGTGTGGGTGTGACAAATTATAACTTTCACTCACACACACTGTCTCAAGTCAGAGGTTGATTAAGAAATAATTCGTAATATTTTATTTTAAAGAACCCATGCTTTACAGCTTTTCTACCAATATTTCTGCTACGTGGTAGCGCGTTCTTTTGTTTTGTTAAAACACTGTCATGTTTGATGTCTTTTTTCACTGAAGTTCTTTGCTGTCGTTTTAACTCGCGGTCAATTCACGTACCCCTAACTGATTCATTAGACGATTTATTATTTCATCTTCCGTGCTAAGCATATACATATTCGATATAATTTTTGATGAGATAGCACATCATGTGTTAGCCTAACTAATTTATTAGTTCAGAGATCATAATGCATTTTCTTAAACAAAACTATTTGTGTTAGCCATCTTGGACAAAGATAATAAGAAATCACAGACATGACACTCTCATGTATGGGCTGTTTGACCTCGAAGAGTACAAACAGTTGACGACGTATCCAGCAATAATGGCAACCTGTTTTTTATTCCGTATGTAAAAATTCGTACTATCGCGCTCGTAACGACGGAATTTCTTAATCAACCTCTGATTTCAGACTTTATCTGAGCTTTTATTTGTTTTAACTAGTACAGTGATATTTCATAGATGACATTTATTGATGTACGGTTAGTACGGAAAGAAACATTTAGTAAACAATGCGTGTATCTAACGCCAAGATTTACGGCTAGATGTGCTTCCTGTCACCAACATGAACGACTTGAGAGAGCTAATCAAGGACGAAAAATAATTAAAGGTAAGTAGTTGAGAAAAAAAATTATTATTTTATTAAACTAACCACTTTTGTCTCCACCTTCACTCCTCACCAGTATCACTTAAAATTACAACCTGGCATGAACATCCTGTTCACCTTTCATGATAGAGGTAACCTTCAAGAGACAGCAAAGCAAATCTTGCGTGGTAACAACCGCACTGGAAACACTCCTTAGTGTTTATTCCTCCTACTCACATTAGGGGGAGGAGAGGGGATTTTTTTTTACAAAAACTAACATCCTGTTCACCTTTCGCTAACAAGTAACCTTGTAAAGCAAATCCAGTTTCTGCAATTATTTCACATGTAGCTGGCCTCCTTGAGCAGTGAGAGGCACTCCAGCAAGTAACTTTTAGAAGCAAATCTACTCACAGCACCTTGCCCACACCTCTCAAGAAATATTTTCCTCTTACATAAAGACCTCCGGGTAAGTGTAGTTAACATTTCCTACATGCGCCCTAGCAAGTGAGAGGCCTCCCCAAAAAATATAAATTTAGTAAACAATGTGATTATCTAACATGATGATTTATGTCTAAATATCCTTCCTGTCACCAACATAAACAATTTAAGAGCTAATCAAATAGGCAAGTAGGGTAGACATTTTTTTGGTAATTGAACTAAGCAGTTAATTACACTTAATAGAGAATTTTTTTAAAACCTCTACTAGGAGAGTAAGGTTAATAGTTAACTTGTTTTGCTCTTACAATACCTTTCAGTAAAGGATTCTCAATTACGCACCGTAACAAGTAATGTTACTTATCACACCCACCCACCTAGGCATAGCAGTAGAAAGCTACAGCAAGGAGCGACATTCGACACTTGTGTGTAGCCTTGACAGCCAGAGGTCCCCTCCAAACGCGCCTTGGCAAGTGAGAGGCCCCCTCAGGGGAGGGAAGCGCGCGCCCCGCGCATGAGCAGAGGCAGCGGCTGGTCTAGACTCCTTACTGGTCTAGACTCCTTGTGGTCCAGTGTCCTTAAATCCTACCTACTTAATACATTAATTTTATATCATATTATTATGATACATTAAATTTTTATTAGTACAATTTTCACTAATATGCCCAACTTACATTCTGTAGGTAAGAAGTGAATGCTTCAAAAATAGTAGGTACTGCATTCTCCTTCAAAACCACTTTCTTCATGTACCGATCAAACAATTACGGTTTTAAATGTGCAGAACATATTCTGATGTAAGGAGAAGGTATCCAATTTCCCTTTCTAATGGCCTTAATCCACTCTGCTCTCCTTTCTTCATGAACAGGAAACCTGAGGAAAAATTGACGATAAACAAGTCTAGCCTAAAAATTCTTACGAAATGCGGAGGGTGCTTCTGAGACTCAGAAATACTATAATATACTATAATATACTGTACTACATATTACAAGCCATGGTACTTAGAATCTTACCTGTGAAATGTTATTCCAGGAATATTTTTGGATTTCCGATTCGTGCAACCGTACGCACAACACGACATTGTAAGAGCTACAACATCAACTAAATATTAGTATATTAGTATATTATATTAGCGTGTCATACAGTGTTTGCATCCGAAAATTCCAGCAATAAAAATTTTCGTTCACCGTATTCATTTCAATGACCTGGGATAAATTTGACTATCAAAAAACAGCATGCCTTCTGGCGCCTATTTACGACCACGCCCCCTATGTAGCCCACTGTCATTGGGCTTCACATTCAGAGCTCCAAGGCATCTCCCTGTATTCTTTACTCCCCGGTCGGGTGTGCTAAGTACCAGCTGATTAGCCCAACTTAGCACACGAGAGGCAAAACGCTGGCAACCAGGAATGAGTTATCGAAACAGACTTTCAACGTAATAGGTCGTGTTACGTACATGTAGTACGTGTTGAAGAGATGTTAAGTACAGAACAAAAATGGTCAGCCGGACACCAGTGGGATCCGAACCCACAACCTCCCGATTTCGCGTCGGTTGCTCTACCAATTGAGCTATGGTGGCCTAGGTCATCTTTGCTCTGTTTGAAAGGATCTGAGCTGCAGAGGCTTAAGTGCGGTCAGTATCCAGTAATCGGGAGATCCTGAGTTCGAGCCCCACTGTCGGCAGCCCTGAAGATGGTTTTCCGTGGTTTCCCATTTTCACGCCAGGCAAATGCCGGGTCTGTACCTTAATTAAGGCCACGGCCGCTTCCTTCCAATGCCTAAGCCTTTCCTATTCCATCGTCGCCGTAAGACTTCTCTGTGTCGGTGCGACGTAAAGCAAATAACAATGTTATTTGGCTCTTTGCTAATGTTTATCGTTACGAATATGTCTTTCTTTCTTTTCTTCTGTTTACCCTCCAGGACCGGTTCTCCCTCGGACTCAGCGAGGGATCCCACCTCTCACCACCTCAAGGGCAGTGTTCTGGAGGGCGAGACATTGGGTCGGGGATACAACTGCGAAGGATGACCAGTACCTCGCCCAGGCGGCCTCATCTGCTATGCTGAACAGGGGCCTTATGAAGGCATGGGAAGATTCGAAGGGATCTGCAAGGAAGAAGGAAGGAAGTGGGTAGGGGCCTACACCCCTAAATTTGCTCCGAGGAGAAATGGGAAACCACGGAAAACAACTTCGAGGATGGCTGAGGAGGGAATCGAACCCCACTCTATTTAGTTGATTTCCCGAGGCTGAGTAGACCCCGTTCGAGCCCTCGTACCACTTTTCAAATTTCGTGGCAGAGCCTGGAATCGAACCCAGGACTCCAGGGATGGCAGCTAATCACACTAACCACTCCACCACAGGGGCGGACTACAAAAAAATATCTTACATTTGCTTACGGGGATACGCGTGGAACAGAAAGAGGTTAAGGAAGGTGCCGGGGTGAATGGGCCTATCTTCTTCTTCTTCTTAATCTGCTTACCCTCTAGGGTTGGCTTTTCCCTCGGACTCAGCGAGGGATCCCACCTCTACCGCCTCAAGGGCAGTGTTCTGGAGCTTCAGACTCTGGGTCGGGGGATACAACTGGGGAGGATGACGAGTACATCGCCCAGACGCCCTTCACCTGTTATGTTGAACAGGGGCCTTGCTGGGGGACAGGGAAGATTGGAAGGGATAGACAAGGAAAAGGGAAGGAAGCGGCCGTGGCCTTCAGTTAGGTACCATCCCGGCATTTGCCTGGAGGAGAAGTGGAAAACCACGGAAAACCACTTCCAGGATGGCTGAGATGGGAATCGAACCCACCTCTACTCAGTTAACCTCCCGAGGCTGAGTGGACCTCGTTTCAGCCCTCATACAACTTTTTCAAATTTCGTTGCAGAGCCGGGAATCGAACCCGGGCCTCCCGGGGGTGGCAGCTAATCACACTAATCACTACATCACAGAGGCGGACGAATGGGTCTATCTACAATATAAAAATTAATTAATTAATTTAAAACTTGGCCTGAAGTTTATATTTATTTAAGAAACAACAGCTGAATAAATTTTCACTTAGTGAACATAACAACATGTCAGGTACAAAAGCAATCTTGAAACAAGACTAGGAAAATACAAGATTAGTGAATTTTACAGATTCTGGGTTTCAAGCCCCTAGTTTTACAATTCCACACATACCGGATCAGTTAACGAAACTTTAATTCAAAACAAGGAATAATTTAGTCAAGCGCAGAAATCCCCTAATTAAAGAGCACTTGCTCCCAAAATAAAACAATATCTAGCCTTCCGGAGGCACTCGTTACTCTTACAAAACTTTGAAAAAGAGCTAACAGGCTCTCAGTTTCTTACGGCCCACTCAAGGCAACATTACAATCTCTGGCCTCACAAGCCACCATTTACAAATAATTGAACTGGTTTTTATACAGGGGTATCTAGTACCCAACCTACAGCGCCTTTTCGAAAAAGAACAGGTTCAATAAACGGCCTGAACACAAACTGAATGGAGGCGAACACAGCGCTCCAAGATAATGATAAAATTTGAAAACCTACAGGGCTCTCGGCCGATGAAACCGGGGCTAGTCCCGAACTACTGAGGTGGCTCGTATGGAAATAACTTTAACATATTACAGGAATGAAAAGTTGCAAAACGAAGTCACCTCAAATCATGATGAACGGGGGCTCGAGAGGGTAACTCACTCTCTATCCCCGATTTCCAGTTAAAGATTTCATGAAATTTTTACATTAGCCGAAAGAAGATTTACATTTTAGAATAGTTTGTTACATAGTTAAAGATTCGGACATTCCTCTCGGAAAAAGCTGCGGAGGTAGCTACAGAAAAGAGAATTTATGTGGCCATTACCTTGTAGATGTTCTGGCGGCCGAAGAAAGAGGCGCCCCGCCTCCTGCCTTAACACACACTTAGAAAGACGACGATCAATTGACAAGGAAACTCGAAAAACCGCAACTTATATACCCTCAGAGAAGGTTCGAGAGAATTCAAGACTAAACCGGCCACGCCCTCTCAAAATTTATTGGTTAACACAAAGTGAACAAGAAATGCGGGATTAGTTGAAAATTAATTACAAAATTTCCTGATTGACTAGATTCAAATCTGGTGGTAAGAAAAGAAAGTGTTGCCAACACAAAAATAAATGAACATAGAGTCAGTTATGGAAAACCTAGAAATACGAAACTTCTTTAAGTTATACGTTCTTTCACCTTGCACCAGAGTGCATGATCAGAGTTTTTAGTAGTGTCAACCGTGGGAAAATGCCCATACTTCTTGTTATATAGCAAAACAAAACAAGGAGAAATTCAATCACTTTAGGAAACTTCACAATAACAAATTTACCTAATATTTCAGTAGTGACATCTTCTGATTAACGTTCCAAGTTCATGTAGTGTCAGTTTCAAATTTTATTCGATAGAGGAGTTTAATAAGGCGCTGATTTTAAATGAGCGGAGTTGAGGTGAACCTCCCGGTACAGTCCTCCCCCACCCGCCCCCAAATATTCTTCCTAGAATTCCAAAGAATTTTGAGAGAACATTTCCCGTTGAAAAAATGTCTAAGTCTTTTTCCGAAATGAGATTTGTAGAAAAATCCGTAAAATTCAGCTTTAGAGTGTCCTTGTGGTTGTAGAAGGTTAAATATATGTTGATAGATTTGACTGCAAGACCTGCCGCCCCTGCCGATACTCAGTTGAGTTCACCCGGACCCGCCAAGTACCCTCAGATACACCTCTCCCACTACTATGAGAGGGGTAGTTGTGGTGATGGTCGCCGCAGATTGGATGTATATGTGTAGTCCCCAGATGTGTTGGCGGTAGGGTTACCGCACCTGAGATTTTGCCGGGAAGATGGACTCTGGGGCGCCGTTCACAAGGAGTCTACACTGGAGGGGAGTGGGCCATTACCCCACTCGAGCTTTTCTCGCTGAGTGTTGCTTCACGGCGGCTGATGGGTGAGGGGATTACTGAAAGAGTAAGATCTAGGCGACAGAGAAATGTTGTTGGAGCCTTGAGTGTACGATCTTTCTTTGAGAGGTAGAGGGGCGGGCGGCGTAGGTGTTGATGTATGTGTCAATAATGCGTGAATGCAGGAGAAGGGGTCTTGGTAATGGCCACCAGAGGACAGACAGCAGGAAAACAGACGGGAAGATCGTACATAACAGGTCATGAACAAAATTTTATAAAGCAATTGGGGCAGAAGGCCTTGTATTAAAGAATGAAAGGAACATAAACTTCGACTCCTGCAAAACTTAGCGGCGAGCGAAAATAGCAATGCAATTATACAGGTTTCACCTGAGAGAGGTGAACTCTAAAGAACCTCTCTGTGGCTGGATTCCTTACCAATAACGTAACTGGAGTCAAAAATCTAAAATAACGCACGGGCCATGGAATCTTGGGGCAAGCTCGCCCGCAAGAACAAATTTCCTAACCACGACTTGATCTCCGACTTTTAAATTAATGGGCCTCCGTCCACGAAATATCTTTCCTTAATCTTTTCATGGGAAACCTTAAGATTGGCTTTAGCCTTCTTCCATAGATCTCTAATATTATCGGGATATATTGTCTCTGGTAAAATATCATTAAGTGACCAAAGATTAGAGAGCGGCGTGCTAGGAACAAATTTAAACATAATAGAAGCTCGAGTAAACTTATGGGACTCATGAACCGTCGAATTTAAAGCAAAGTCCAAACAATGCAGGGGCGTATCCCACCTGGAATGATCGTAATGATGAAACGCAATTAGAGCGGATCTAAGATTACGATTGACCCGCTCAGCCAGAGATGGTTGAGGATAATAGGCCGAAATAGTTACATGAGATATAGACAGATCGGAACAGAATTTACGGAATAGGTTGGATGTGAAAGCTTTAGCATTATCAGAAACCATATATTGACAGGGGCCAAAAGAAGCGAATATAGTATTTAAATAAGAAATAGTAGACTCAGCGTTTGCCAGCTTAGTTGAAAATATCCACGAAAATCTAGTGAAACCATCTACACATACTAGAATGAATTTATTAGTGTTCCCTTTGATTGGGGGAGGATCGAACGTAGTCTATATATAGGCGTTACATGGGGCGCGACGCTTGGTGAGATGACAACAGACCTACCTTAGTGAACAAAGTGGGTTTACTAAGCAAATAAGATTTACAAGCTTTTACCAATTCACGAATTTCGCCGTCTATACCTTTCCAAGTGAACATCTCTGGAATCCTTTCTCGAGTTTTGAAAATGCGTGAATGCTCCCTAGTGGGGTCTCATTATAGTACTTGAAGATCATAGGTACAAGCACAGCTGGAACCACAACTTTAATTTTTTTATCATGCCTCGACGGGCAATAAAAAGCCCCGTTTCTCAATACATAAGGGACGGCATATTCCCCAGAAGAAAGGGTTTCAATGATAGGGGCCAGCACAGGATCTTCACGTCGATATTTTTCAATATCCCGAAACAACATGGGGGCATAACGCCCGAAGGTATGGGCGTGGGAAGAGAAGAGCTGTCTTTCTCTTCGGTAGTCTCCACGTTGTGAGAAAACATGCGGCTTAGTCCATCCACAACAACATTTTCAGATCCTCTGATAAGTCTCACATCAAACTGGAATGTAGAAATCCTGATGGCCCAACGGGCTATACGACCAGAACGACGTGGCCTGGCTAAGACCCAACTTAAGGCTTGGTTATCTATTTCTAGGTCAAACTTGACATATTCCAGATAGAGTTGGAATTTCTCTAGTGCAAATAAAACTGCCGAATCCTCAAGTTCATAGATGGAATATTTGGCCTCTTGAGCCGATAATGTCCTAGAAGCATAGGCGTTAGGTCGACTTCCGAGTTCTGTTTCCTGAAGAAGCACAGCAACCACCGCCGTTGACGACGCCTCGGTTTGAACAATTAATTTCTTCGAAAAATCAGGCATTGCAAGAACCGGGGCGTTACAAAGAGCTAATTTCAGAACTTCAAAAGCGGCTTGTTGAGACGGTCTCCATTCAAATTTGACGCCTTTCCTACGGAGTAAGTTGAAGGGCGCCGCTCTGTTAGCGAAGTAAGGAATATATTTCCAGAAGAAATTCACCATGCCTATGAACCTGGCGATACCTTTGATGTCCTTAGGGGGTTTGAAATCACGGATGGCCTGTGTTCTAGAATGATCAACAGAAACACCATCGGGCGACACAATATGCCCTAGGAATGACATAAAATGTTTAGCAAAAGCTGCCTTGGATAACTTGACAGTCAATCCGGCCTTACGAAGGCGATTGAGTACCTCCTTTAGATGATCTAGGTGTTCTTCAAAGGTCTCAGAAAATACGACGATATCATCAAGATAGTTATACAAGTATTCAAATTTGATGTTGGAGAAGACCCTATCTAGCAGTCTAGTGAACACAGCTGCCCCCACGGGGAGCCCGAAAGGCAAGTGGTTGTAATCGTACATGTTCTAATCCGTGGCAAAAGTAGTTACATATTTCGATTCTTCAGCTAGAGGGATCTGGTTGTACGCATGATGAAGATCTAAGATGGTAAAAAATTTGGCTTTCCGAAACCATGAAAAACAAGAGTGAAGATCAGGAAGGGGCACGGATTGTAACATCACCTTATGATTTAAAGCCCTATAGTCAATCACAGGCCTGAAGCCACCTTGGGGTTTCGGCACCAGAAAAATAGGAGATGAATACGCCGACTTAGAGGGTCGAATAATATACCATCTTTTAACATCTGACCGATGATTTCTTTAAGATCCTTCATTTTAGGAGGAGACAGCCTTTAAGGCGGAAATCTAACTGGAATCGAATCCGTAACTTCAATCTTGTATTCTATAAGGTCACTAACACCAAGGGTATCATAAAATACAACAGGAAATGACTGACACAATTTACGAATACTTTCGGCCTGCTCCTCAGGTAGACGTCTAAGGTCTAACCACATATCATCCTGGGTAGGCGAAACAGATGAACATGATACAGAAGTACACTTTAGCAACGGAATTTTACAATCATTAGCAAACTTGAAGGTGCACGACTTGCTCTGAATGTCGAGCACCAGACCGGTATAAGGCATGAAGTCAGCTCCCAAAATTACAGGCCAAGACAAGTGCTCGGCCACAAACAATTTTATTTTCCAGGTGAATTTAGAAATACGAATTTTGGCAAAAATGAAACCTAAAGTTTCTAATGGAGAGGAATTTGCCAAAATGCATTGGACTGAAGACGAACAATAATCAGAAAAATTACAAACAGTCTTTAATTTAGAATACCATTCAGCCGAAATTATATGTAACACGCTCCCTGAGTCTAATAGTGCAGTGGCAGATTCACTATCCAATTCAATTTTAAGAAATGGTACAAGTGCGGGGGACTCCGCCGCAATTCTGAGGCATTCTCTAGGGCCTTCAGATGTTAGATCAGGAGAACTTTTATCCTTACCAGTGTTTTTTGGGTTTAACAGGGTCTGAGCCTTGGGAAGATGAACATGCCGACTCAGCCGATAATAATAGTCACTTTATATTATTGGAGTTCGCTGAGGTTGCACCAGAAGTTGAGCAGGACGGGGTGCTATTGGCATTAGGGCAATTCTTGGCGATGTGAGTAAACGAGCCGCATTTGGAACATCCTTGTGATGTTCCTGCTCCATTCTTTGTCCCAGTCGATTTTATCACTGGGCACTTGTTACGCAGATGTTCCGTTAACCCACAAGCTTAGCATTTACGGGTGGTGAAAGTTCGGCGAGGAGGGGGCCGAAAACTACTAGAAGATGGAGGGGACTCCTTCGCAACTCTTAAGGTGTCGGCATACCATACTCCGTCGGCTGAGAACGCCATAGCCTCTAATTCTGCAAAGTTTTGAGGACGCGACGCGAAACACTGATAAGACCTATAGGGCGGGGAACAATCGTCTGCACAATTTGATCTTCAGGGAAATAAAGAGGGAATACCGTGGTGTACCTTGGATGAAGTCTGCAAGATTTTCATCCAGTCTTGTACTCTGAAATAGTACTTTTGGATTAATGATGACATGGCTCGAGCCGGAATGAAGTTAGCCAGCAGACGGGCGTGGAAATCTTCTATGAAAGATCGCTCAGCTATTGCTTTAACTATTTTGTCCGAGAGGACACCTATAGAGTAAGGGTAAATAATTTCATTGATTGATTGATTGATTGATTGATTGATTGATTGATTGATTGATTGATTGATTGATTGATTGATTGTTTGATTGATTGATTGATCTGAAGAATTTGGGAATGAGTGAGAGAAAACACTAAAGCGTGATCTAGAAATTCAACAAGGAACCTGAGAAATGAAATTACTTCCTTAGTGGAGTTTAATGAAAATTTAACGATTCCCACATAGCCAATGGATGAGGCAAACTACTAAACCCAGGTGACATAATAGGTAACGGCCTTGAAAGTTGAGATGTCTCTAACACCGCATTATTTAAAAATAAGTGTGGAATTTGTGTATGACGATCACTCATTTTAAAATGGGGCAGATGTTTTTCTACGTTCTACAATTTTGGAAGAATCCTCCTCAGCAGGCAAGTTGATTAAAGGGGCTTGATCGGCTTTGGGAGCAGCTGCCCCAGTCAAAAATTGATTAACTCTACTTGACATTCCTGATATATGATCAACTAAATTACTAGCCCCCTTAGCATGATCTTCTTTTAACTTGAGAGAAAATAGGTCCCTAACCCTATTATATAAATGGAACAATCTTGCCTGTACTCTTTTAAGTTGGTTAGCAGAAGAATCGCTCACTTCAAAATCTTACTGCAGATGCTAGCTCGGTGGTGATGTCCGTGATAGTGGAGAGAGCCTCATCAATTTCCTTCTCCCCAAAATTGGGATACGGATTGGTAATTCTAATGAATCTTTAAGTTTGGTGGTATCTGCCGCAACCGTGCCTCCAGATTGAATATTTCTAATGAGAAACTCATTGATCAATTCCTCCTTGCTCATGTACCCAAGAGCGAGGACTTCGCGAGGGCCAGACATGATAGAAGCTACAAATTTAGAAAAAAATTCCAGCGACCGAGAAAAATTCTTAGAGTTCGGATTGGTTTCGATTCTAGCCGACAAAAGGGCTTACATTAGACCCAATCAACCACGCTCTGCTACCACTTGTTACGGGGATACCCATGGAGCAGAAAGAGGTGATAGAAGGTGCCAAGGTGAATGGGTCTATCTACAATATCAAAATTAATTTAAAACTTGAACTGAAGGTTATATTTCTTCAAAAACAACAAAACAAATTTTCACTTAGTGAACATAACAAGTAGTATAATTGGACAGTTCGGGCGCCACCTCCACCTCAGGCTCCCAGAGGCCACCTCCACCTCCACCTCAGCCAGAGGCCTCCCAGATGCCTCCTCCACCTCAGCCAGAGGCCTCTTCCAGTGCTGCCAACTTAACCTAACTAGCGCGAAATTTGAATTTGTAAACAAAGCCACGTGCTTTTTGACAGACAACAACGCACCGCTAACCTCAGTACTGCCATCTTGACGGGCCTAAACCTCAGTAGTACCAACTTAACCTAACTAGCGCGAGGTAAACAAAGCCACGTGCTTTTTGACAGCCACGTGCTTTTTTGACAGCTGTCATCCGCCATCTTTAAACTACAGAGCACTGTGCTGCCCTCTTGCGTCACCTGTCATCGGCAGTGCTGTCATCTTGGCGGGCCTAAACCTTAGTGCTACCAACTTAACCTAACTAGCGCGTGTTAAACAAAGCCACGTGCTGTTTTGACAGCTGTCATCCGCCATCTTTAAACCACAAAGCACTGTGCTGCCCTCTTTAGATGTTAAATCCTTCACCTGTCATCGGCAGTGCTGCCATCTTGACGGGTCTAAACCTTAGTGCTACCAACTTAACCTCACTAGCGCGAGATAAACAAAGCCACGTGTTTTTTGACAGCTGTCATCCGCCATCTTTAATCTATAGAGCACAGTGCTGCATTCTTTAGCTTACCTTTGAAATGTGGTGGCGGATAATTTGAAAAATGCTTTTTGACAGCAGTCATCTTTGAGCACCGTGCTGCCCTCTTAAACAAACTCACGTGCTTTTTTCTGACAGCTATCATCCGCCATCTTGCATCACAAACCTCAGTGCTGCTCTCTTTAGCTAGATACTTTTGAAATGTGGTGGCGGCAATTTGAAAAATTCTACATTCTCTTGTTTGGAAACAAACCCATGCGCTTTTTTGACAGCTATCATCCGCCATCTTTAATCCAGAGAGCACCGTGCTGCCCTCTTTAGCTACTTACCTTTGAAATGTGGTGGCGGCAAATTCCACGTGCTCTTGTTTGGAAACAAAGCTATGTGCTTTTTTGACAGGTGACATCCGCCATCTTTAATCTATAGAGCACAGTGCTGCCCTCTTTATCGTAGTAGATGTAAATTCGTCACAGCTGTCATCCGCAGTGCTGCCATCTTAACGGGCCTAAACCTTAGTGCTACCAACTTAACCTCACTAGCGCGAGATAAACAAATCCACGTGCTTTTTTGACAGCTGTCATCCACCATCTTTAATCCATAGAGCACAGTGGTGCCCTCTTTAGCTACTTACCTTTGAAATGTGGTGGCGGATAATTTGAAAAATGCATTTGATAGCAGCCATCTTTGAGCACCGTGCTTCCCTCTTTACCTAGATACCTGTGGTGGCAGGCAATCCACATGACAGCAGCCATCTTTAATCAAGAGGGCACCGTGCTGCCCTCTATGTGGTGGCGGAAATTTGAAAAATTCTACATGCTCTTGTTTGGAAACAAACTCACGTGCTTTTTTCTGACAGCTGTCATCCGCCATCTTGCATCACAAACCTCAGTGCTGCGCTCTTTAGCTAGACACCTTTGAAATGTGGTGGCGGCAATTTGAAAAAATTCTATGTGCTCTTGTTTAGTAAACAAAGCCACGTGCTTTTTCTGACAGCTGTCATCCACCATCTTTAATCAATAGAGCACTGTGCTGCTATCATGCGGGCAATTCCGTCAGCTGTCATCCGCCATCTTTAATCTACAGAGCACCGTGCTGCTCTCTGTAGTAGCGGGCAATTTGAAAAGTTCTGTTAGCTGTCATCCGCCATCTTTAATCAAGAGAGCACCGTGCTGCCATCTTTGGCTAGATACCTTTGAAATGTGGTGGCGGCAAATTGAAAAATTCCACGTGCTCTTGTTTAGTAAACAAACTCACGCGCTTTTTTGTCAGCTGTCATCCGCCATCTTTAATCTATAGAGCTCAGTGCTACACTCTTTAGGTACATACCTTTGAAATATGGTGGCGGATAATTTAAAAAGAAAAATTCTACATCAGCCATCTCTCGACGCTAATTGCACAAGATGGTGGCTATACATGACTCCTTAAAGGTGCTTATGCAAGATGACCGCTATACATAGGTTCTTATGAGATGCCCTTGGGATGCTTGCGCAAGATGGCGGTTATACAAGGCTCCTTATGAGACGCCCTAGAGATGCTTGCGCAAGATGGTGGTTGCTCTTATGAGGCGGCTTAAGGGTCCTTGCACAAGATGACTAGAGACGCCCTAAGGATGCTTGCGCAAGATGGCGGACGCAAGATGGCGACTATACACGACTCCTTATGAGACGCCTTAAGGGTGCTTGCGTAAGATAGCTGCTGCTCTTAGCTTAGAGGCTAACGTGTCGTGCTAGTCCGATTCATTAAATTTGGGGCTTAAATGCATAATGTTAAATATCTCTAAAACGGTGCATCGTAGAGCAAAACGGACAAACTTTTTCTACCCAATACCTCGGTTAGCAGTATGGGGAACAAGTAAAACATAGTCTAATGATGAGATCAACGGTTCGGTTCTAACTTAGGCCCTTTGGCATTAGCTCTGTTTCAGCTTGTAATGAAGCAAGTCTTCGTAACATGATCAGGTCTAGCTATGGTAGAGAGTATAACGTACCGTGCAGGTTCGATTCATTACATTTGGGGCTTAAATGCAAAATGTTAAATATCTCGAAAACGGACAAAAGTTTTCCACCTGATACCTAGGTTTGCAGTATAAGGAACAAGAAAAAAACATAGCCTAATGATGAGATCAACGGTTCGATTCCTACTTAGGCCCTTTGGCAATGGCAGCTATCTATTTCTATAAGATGGCGGCTATACATAGCTTCTTATGAGACAGCTTAAGAGCGCTTGCACAAGATGGCTGCTGCTCTTATGAGACGCCCTAGGGGTGCTTGCGGGAGGTAGCAGCGACAAGACGATGACTATACACAGCTGCTTATGATACGGCCTAGAGGTGCTTACACAAGATGGTGGCTGCTCTGATGAAGAAAGCTAGCTTTGCATCGTGCAGGTATTTTTACAGCACTAAACCTCATACCTTTGAAATGTGGTGGCGGGTAATTTGAAAAATTCGACGTGCTTTTTCTTCACAGCGGCTATCTTTAGACAATAGCGGCTATACATAAGCTGTTAAGGCCTCCTCTTATGTCAAGGCATAGCTCTATCGAACAAGTTTAAACCTGCATCGGAATAGCTAGAGTAAGCACGTGCTGCAGTGATGACGTCATTAAGCATGTTTAGACTTGCAAATCACAGAAGAAACGTAACAAGGCTGGAATCGAAAACTGCACTCTATGCCGTTAACTTTATCATGTGATCGGAACATTGATTGAAGTGTTTAGAACACTAAATAAGTAGAACCGAACACTGTACTCGATACAACATGTCAGGGGATATCTTTGTTCTAAGAAGATTAGTTTACCGCACATTCCTTGGCTAAAGGGCTAATGGGCTAAAGGGCTAATTGTCAAAAGGGTAAAGGGCTAAAGGGCTAATGGGATAAAGGGCTAAAGGGCTAAAGGGCTAAAGGGCTAAAGGAGCAACAACCTCATCGATCGCTATCAGCAAGAACGCTTGTACTTAATTAATCTTTATTTGTAAATGGTTTCATGTTCAGAACAAGGAATGGAACCTAGGGGTTACGTCTTACCTAATAAAATCCCCGAGGTGCGATGAGTTACATTTTTCGAACTAGTGTTTGGAACACTGAACTTTTCAAGATGATAGCAGAGAGTTTAGCAATGTTCTGTTGTTGGATTATAAATTCCGCGCTCCAACATGCATAAGGTGGCAGCCCTTGAGGTTTACTGCCGTAAAGATGACAAGAGTGAGGTTAACAATGTTCCGTTGTTGGATTTTAAATTCCGCGCTAGAACATGCATAAGGCTTCAGCCTTGAGGTTTACCGCCATAAAGATGACAGCAGTGAGGTTAGCGACGCTCTATTGTCCTTCAAAGTGAGGTTAGGGTTCGTCAAGAAGACAGCTGTCAAAAAAGCACGTGGCTATGTTTACCAAACAAGAGCACGTGGCTGTGACGTCACGGTCACGTAGTATGCTGCCTCAGCATGCAAAGTTCAATGTCTACACCTACGTAGTAAACATTCTGCTATGTTCACAAGATTTTTTACTCATAACTATTCTTTATGCTTTAAGTCCATGCACATAGGCTATGCTAAGATAGCAGCATAAACACATGCGAACTTTGTACATTCTAATGGAATAAGTTTAGTACTGCGTGCATCATGGATACATGATGTGTACACGCATTTAAACATGGCTATACCTAATGCTGCTGCTTTGTTTACAAGATTTTTATACATTGCTATTCTTTATGCTTTAAGTTCGCGCACACACTTGCGATAGTCGTACGCTCTTTCTGGAGAAGTTTAGTACGATATTCGATACATACATTATCGATAGGTGATATGTATACGCTTCAGAACATAGCTCTTCTTTGTGCTTTAAGTTCGAGCACATGGGTTAGGGATACACACAAGCGATTGCTACATGCTCTAGCGGAAGAAGTCTAGTATGATAGTCGATGCTTGTAAAATCGATAGGTTATGCTAAGATAGCAGCACACTTACACGATTTTAGCACAATCTAGTGGAAAAAGTTTAGTATGATAGTCGTCTCGTGCAAAATCATTAGGTAATGTGTACACGCTTTGAAACAAGGCTATTCTTTGTACTTTAAGTTCATGCGTACAGGTTATGCTAAGATAGCAGCACAATCTAGCGCAAGAAGTTTAGTACGATATTTGATGCATGCAAAATCAATAGGTGACGTGTACACGCTTTAAAACATGGTTATTCTTCGTACTTTAAGTTCATGCGTATAGGTTAGGCTAAGATAGCAGCACAGTCTAGCGTAAGAAGTTTAGTACGAGAGTCGATAAATTCAAAATCGATAAGTGATGTGTACACGCTTTGAAACATAGCTATTCATTGTACTTTAAGTTCATGCGTCTTAGTCATGCTAAGATAGCAGCACAATCTACCTGAAGAAGTTTTGTACGAGAGTCGATACATGCAAAATCGATAGTTGATGCGTACACGCTTTAAAACATGACTATTCATTGTACTTTAAGTTCATGGGTATAGGTTATGCTAAGATAGCAGCACAATCTAGCGGAAGAAATTTAGTACGATATTTGATGCATGCAAAATCAATAAGTAATGTGTACACGCTTTGAAAGACTATTCTTCGTACTTTAAGTTCATGTGTATAAGTTATGCTAAGATAGCAGCACAATCTAGCGGAAGAAGTTTAGTACGATATCTTTTGCATGCAAAATCGATAGGTGATGTGTACACACTTTGAAACATAGCTATTATTTTTACTTTAAGGTCATGCGTATAGGTTATGCTAAGATAGCAGCACAATCTAGCGGAAGGAGTTTAGTACGAGAATCAATGCATGCAAAATCGATAGGTAATGTGTACACGCTTTGAAACATGGCTATTCTTTGTACTTTAACCGTCATGTGTATAAGTTATGCTAAGATACCAGCACAATCTAGCGGAAGAAGTTCAATACGAGATTTGATGAATGCAAAATCAATAAGTAATGTGTACACGCTTTGAAACATGGCTATTCTTTGTACTTTAAGTTCATGTGTATAAGTTATGCTAAGATAGCAGCACAACCTAGCGGAAGAAGTTTAGTACGATATTTGATGCATGCAAAATCGATAGGTGACGTGTACACGCTTTGAAACATGGCTATTCTTTGTACCTTAAGGTCATGCGTATAGGTTATGCTAAGATAGCAGCACAATCTTGCGGAAGAAGTTTAGTACGAGAGTCGATGCTTGCAAAATCGATAGGTAATGTGTACACGCTTTGAGACATAGCTATTCTTTGTACTTTAAGTTCATGCGTCTTAGTTATGCTAAGATAGCAGCACAATCTACCTGCAGAAGTTTAGTACGAGAGTCGATACATGCAAAGTCGATAGTTGGTGTGTACACGCTTTGAAACATGACTATTCATTGTAATTTAAGTTCATGGGTATAGGTTATGCTAAGATAGCAGCACAATCTAACGGAAGAAGTTCAGTACGAAATTCGATGCATGCAAAATCAATAAGTAATGTGTACACGCTTTGAAACATGGCTATTCTTTGTACTTTAAGTGCATATGTATAAGTTATGCTAAGATAGCAGCACAACCTAGCGGAAGAAGTTTAGTACGATATTTGTTGCATGCAAAGTCGATAGGTAATGTGTACACGCTTTAAAACATGGCTATTCATTGTACTTTAAGATCACGCGTATAGGTTATGCTAAGATAGCAGCACAATCTAGCAGAGAAAGTTTAGTACGAGAGTCGATGCATGCAAAATCGATAGGTAATGTGTACACGCTTTGAAACATGGCTATTCATTGTACTTTAATTTTATGGGTATAGGTTATGCTAAGATAGCAGCACGATCTAGCGGATGAAGTTTAGTTCCATGGTCGATGGATGTAAAATCGATAGGTGATGTGTACACGCTTTGAAACATGGCTATTCATACTGCTGCTCTGTCCCCAAGACTTTTAAGCATAGCTAATCCTAATGCTGCTTTTAACGACGTCGAGCTAAAGATTGATTACGTGACCGTGACGTCGCGACCACGTGCTCTTGTTTGGTAAACATAGCCACGTGCTTTTTTGACAGCTGTCTTCTTGACGAACCCTAACCTCACTTTGAAGGACAATAGAGCGTCGCTAACCTCACTGCTGTCATCTTTATGGCGGTAAACCTCAAGGCTGCCACCTTATGCATGTTATAGCGCGGAATTTAAAATCCAAGCCCATTAGCCCTTTAGCCCTTTAGCCCTTTTGCCCATTAGCCCTTTAGCCCATTAGCCCTTTAGCCAAGGAATGTGCGGTAAACTAATCTTCTTAGAACAAAGATATCCCCTGACATGTTGTATCGAGTACAGTGTTCGGTTCTACTTATTTAGTGTTCTAAACACTTCAATCAATGTTCCGATCACATGATAAAGTTAACGGCATAGAGTGCAGTTTTCGATTCCAGCCTTGTTACGTTTCTTCTGTGATTTGCAAGTCTAAACATGCTTAATGACGTCATCACTGCAGCACGTGCTTACTCTAGCTATTCCGATGCAGGTTTAAACTTGTTCGATAGAGCTATGCCTTGACATAAGAGGAGGCCTTACCAGATTATGTATAGCCGCTATTGTCTAAAGATAGCCGCTGTGAAGATAAAGCACGTCGAATTTTTCAAATTACCCGCCACCACATTTCAAAGGTATGAGGTTTAGTGCTGTAAAAATACCTGCACGATGCAAAGCTAGCTTTCTTCATCAGAGCAGCCACCATCTTGTGTAAGCACCTCTAGGCCGTATCATAAGCAGCTGTGTATAGTCATCGTCTTGTCGCTGCTACCTCCCGCTATCACCCCTAGGGCGTCTCATAAGAGCAGCAGCCATCTTGTGCAAGCGCTCTTAAGCTGTCTCATAAGAAGCTATGTATAGCCGCCATCTTATAGAAATAGATATCTGCCAATGCCAAAGGGCCTAAGTAGGAATCGAACCGTTGATCTCATCATTAGGCTATGTTTTTTTTCTTGTTCCTTATACTGCAAACCTAGGTATCAGGTGGAAAAATTTTGCCCGTTTTCGAGATATTTAACATTTTGCATTTAAGCCCCAAATGTAATGAATCGAACCTGCACGGTACGTTATACTCTCTACCATAGCTAGACCTGATCATGTTACGAAGACTTGCTTCATTACAAGCTGAAACAGAGCTAATGCCAAAGGGCCTAAGTTAGAACCGAACCGTTGATCTCATCATTAGACTATGTTTTACTTGTTCCCCATACTGCTAACCGAGGTATTGGGTAGAAAAATTTTGTCCGTTTTGCTCTACGATGCACCGTTTTAGAGATATTTAACATTATGCATTTAAGCCCCAAATTTAATGAATCGGACTAGCACGACACGTTAGCCTCTAAGCTAAGAGCAGCAGCTATCTTGCGCAAGCACCCTTAAGGCGTCTCATAAGGAGTCGTGTATAGCCGCCATCTTGCGTCCGCCATCTTGCGCAAGCATCCTTAGGGCGTCTCTAGTCATCTTGTGCAAGGACCCTTAAGCCGCCTCATAAGAGCAACCACCATCTTGCGCAAGCATCTCTAGGACGTCTCATAAGGAGCCTTGTATAACCGCCATCTTGCGCAAGCATCCCAAGGGCATCTCATAAGAACCTATGTATAGCGGTCATCTTGCATAAGCACCTTTAAGGAGTCATGTATAGCCACCATCTTGTGCAATTAGCGTCGAGAGATGGCTGATGTAGAATTTTTCTTTTTAAATTATCCGCCACCATATTTCAAAGGTATGTACCTAAAGAGTGTAGCACTGAGCTCTATAGATTAAAGATGGCGGATGACAGCTGACAAAAAAGCGCGTGAGTTTGTTTACTAAACAAGAGCACGTGGAATTTTTCAATTTGCCGCCACCACATTTCAAAGGTATCTAGCCAAAGATGGCAGCACGGTGCTCTCTTGATTAAAGATGGCGGATGACAGCTAACAGAACTTTTCAAATTGCCCGCTACTACAGAGAGCAGCACGGTGCTCTGTAGATTAATGATGGCGGATGACAGCTGACGAAATTGCCCGCATGATAGCAGCACAGTGCTCTATTGATTAAAGATGGTGGATGACAGCTGTCAGAAAAAGCACGTGGCTTTGTTTACTAAACAAGAGCACATAGAATTTTTTCAAATTGCCGCCACCACATTTCAAAGGTGTCTAGCTAAAGAGCGCAGCACTGAGGTTTGTGATGCAAGATGGCGGATGACAGCTGTCAGAAAAAAGCACGTGAGTTTGTTTCCAAACAAGAGCATGTAGAATTTTTCAAATTGCCGCCACCACATAGAGGGCAGCACGGTGCCCTCTTGATTAAAGATGTCTGCTGTCATGTGGAATTGCCTGCCACCACAGGTATCTAGGTAAAGAGGGAAGCACGGTGCTCAAAGATGGCTGCTATCAAAATGCATTTTTCAAATTATCCGCCACCACATTTCAAAGGTAAGTAGCTAATGAGGGCACCACTGTGCTCTATGGATTAAAGATGGTGGATGACAGCTGTCAAAAAAGCACGTGGATTTGTTTATCTCGCGCTAGTGAGGTTAAGTTGGTAGCACTAAGGTTTAGGCCCGTTAAGATGGCAGCACTGCGGATGACAGCTGTGACGAATTTACATCTACTACGATAAAGAGGGCAGCACTGTGCTCTATAGATTAAAGATGGCGGATGTCACCTGTCAAAAAAGCACATAGCTTTGTTTCCAAACAAGAGCACGTGGAATTTGCCGCCACCACATTTCAAAGGTAAGTAGCTAAAGAGGGCAGCACGGTGCTCTCTGGATTAAAGATGGCGGATGATAGCTGTCAAAAAAGCGCATGGGTTTGTTTCCAAACAAGAGAATGTAGAATTTTTCAAATTGCCGCCACCACATTTCAAAAGTATCTAGCTAAAGAGTGCAGCACTGAGGTTTGTGATGCAAGATGGCGGATGATAGCTGTCAGAAAAAAGCACGTGAGTTTGTTTAAGAGGGCATCACGGTGCTCAAAGATGACTGCTGTCAAAAAGCATTTTTCAAATTATCCGCCACCACATTTCAAAGGTAAGCTAAAGAATGCAGCACTGTGCTCTATAGATTAAAGATGGCGGATGACAGCTGTCAAAAAACACTTGGCTTTGTTTATCTCGCGCTAGTGAGGTTAAGTTGGTAGCACTAAGGTTTAGACCCGTCAAGATGGCAGCACTGCCGATGACAGGTGAAGGATTTAACATCTAAAGAGGGCAGCACAGTGCTTTGTGGTTTAAAGATGGCGGATGACAGCTGTCAAAACAGCACGTGGCTTTGTTTAACACGCGCTAGTTAGGTTAAGTTGGTAGCACTAAGGTTTAGGCCCGCCAAGATGACAGCACTGCCGATGACAGGTGACGCAAGAGGGCAGCACAGTGCTCTGTAGTTTAAAGATGGCGGATGACAGCTGTCAAAAAAGCATGTGGCTGTCAAAAAGCACGTGGCTTTGTTTACCAAGCGCTAGTGAGGTTAAGTTGGTAGCACTAAGGTTTAGGCTCGTCAAGATGGCAGCACTGCCGATGACAGGTGATGAATTTTACATCTACTACGATAAAGAGGGCAGCACAGTGCTCTGTGGTTTAAAGATGGCGGATGACAGCTGTCAAAAAAGCACGTGGCTGTCAAAAAGCACGTGGCTTTGTTTACCTCGCGCTAGTTAGGTTAAGTTGGTAGCACTGAGGTTTAGGCCCGTCAAGATGGCAGTACTGAGGTTAGCGGTGCGTTGTTGTCTGTCAAAAAGCACGTGGCTTTGTTTACAAATTCAAATTTCGCGCTAGTTAGGTTAAGTTGGCAGCACTGGAAGAGGCCTCTGGCTGAGGTGGAGGAGGCATCTGGGAGGCCTCTGGCTGAGGTGGAGGTGGAGGTGGCCTCTGGGAGCCTGAGGTGGAGGTGGCGCCCGAACTGTCCAATTATACTACTATAACAACATGGCAGGTGCTAAAGCAATCTTGAAACCAGCCTAAGAATTTCCAAGATTAGTGAATTTTACAGATTCTGGGCTTCAAGCCCCTAGTTTTACAATTCCACAGATACCGGATCCATTTTACAATTGTAATTCAAAACAAGGATTCATTTAGTCAAGGGCAGAAATCCCCTCATTCAAAAGCACTTGCTCCCAAAATACAATATCTAGCCCTCCAGAGGCACTCGTTACTCTTGCATAACTTTGAAAAAGAGCTAACAGGCTCTCAGTTTCTTACGGCCCAGCCTAAAGCAACATTACAATCTCTGGCCTCTCAAGCCTCAATTTACAATTTGAATTGGTTTTGACACAGAGGTATCTAGTACCCAGCCTACAGGGCGTCCGCGAAAAAAACAGGTTAAATAAACGGCCTGAACACAAACTGAATGGAGGCGTACACAGCGCTCCCAGATAATGAAAAATTAAAACCCACAGGGCTCCCGGCCGATGAAACAGGGGCTAATCCCAAGCTACTTGAGATGGCGCACACGGAAATAACTGTAATACATTACAGAAAAATAGGTTGAGAATTTGCAGACACCTCAATCCAAGATGAAGGGGAGATTTTACGAAGGTTTAACATTAGCCGTAAGAAAAGTTACATTTTAGAAAAGAAGGTTACATAGTTAAAGATTCGGACCTTCCCCTCGGAAAAAGCTGCGGAGGTAGCTACAGAAAAGAGAATTTATGTGGCCATTTCCTTGTAGATGTTCTGGCTGCCGACGAAAGAGGCGCTCTGCCTCCAGCCTTAACACACAATTAGAAAGACGACGATCAAATGGCAAGGAAACTCGCAAAGTCGCAACTTATATACCCTCAGGGAAGGTTCGAGAGAATTCAAGACTAATCCAGACCCGCCCTCTCTTATTTTATTGGAGAATTCAAAGTGAAAGGGAAATGCGGGATTGGTTGTAAATTAATTACAGAAATTTATGATTGGCTAGATTCAAACCTGCCGGAAAGGAAATGAAGTGTTGCCAACGCAAAAATAAAAGAACATAGATTCAGTTATGGACAACCTAGAAATACAAAGCTTATTTAAGTTATAAGTTCTTTCACCTCGCACCAGAGTGCATGTCCATAGTTTTTGGTAGTGTCATCTGTGGAAAAATGTCCAAACAACTTGATATATAGCAAAACAAAACAAGGAGAAATTCATTCAGTTTAGGAAACTACACAGTAACGAAATTACTTAATATTTCAGTAGTGACATCTTCTGATTAAAGTTCTAAGTTCATGTTGTATCAGTGTCCACTTTTGTTCGATAAAGGTGTTCCTTAAGGCGCTGATTTTGAATTACCGGAGTAGAGGTGTACCTCCCGGTACAAAAATATTGAAAGCTTAGTGGAATGTTGATAATCATATCCGTGCGGCTGGTGGTATCTGAAGCTGGGTGTTGCACCAAAATTTTCAGTGTCACATTTTTATAGCCTAAAGAAACAACAAGAGACTCTATTGACGTTAAATAATGAAGTGCATTCCTACTAAGACTGAGTCCGTCTCCGTACGCGTAATGGTTAGTTCTACTAGCTGCCGTCCTCGAGGACCCGGGTTCGACTCCCGGTACTGCCAGAAATTTAATAGTAGGAAGGCAGGTATATGGTTGAAATGGTACATGCAGCTCACCTCCATTGGAGGTGTGCCTGAAAAGAGATGCACTACCTCGGGGTGAGGAAACGAGTTTACTTCATTTTACAAAAACTGAAATATATGTGGCAATTTCAACCCAGGAAACAAGAGAGTATATATACACTATAACTACGGTTATTCTCAACAATTATGTTTTGGCTTTACGTCCCATTAACGACTTTTTACGGTTTACGGAGACGCTGAAGTGTTGGAATTTAGGTCCACAGGAATTGTTTTACCTGTCAATAAATCTACGACACGAGGCTGACATACCACCTTCAAATACCACCGGACTGAGCCAGGACCGAACCTACCACGGTGGGGTCAGAAGGCCAGCGCCTCAACCGTCTACTTAGCCTGGCACAGTTACTTTTTCCTAAATTGAATTGAAAATTTACCCTCCTGTTTTTCATTGAAGCAATATGTTGTTAATATTGTGGGTGGCCTGGTATGGCTTGGAAGAGAAATTACCCAGCAAGTTGGTCGCGCGGATAGCGTCGCGTAGTTATGAGCTTGCATTCGGGGGATAGTGGGTTCGAACACCACTGTCGGAAGCCCTGAAGATGGTTTTCCGCAGTTTCCCATTTTCACAGCAGACAAAAGCTGTGGCTGTGCCTTAATTAAACCCACGGTCGTTTCCTTCCAACTCCTAGGGCTTTTCCATCCCATCGTCGCTGTAAGGCCTTTCTGCGTCGGTGCAATTGTATATTTAAAAACTTTCCTTTGCGAAAGAAGAGAAAGTAGGAATGAAGTAATCTCCGCAAAGTGGACATTTGGAACTGTTTCCCAACAAGGGACTTACTAGTCTCGTGCAACTCCCTGAGACCGATACTGGCGAGCATGTTACCTGATGCTATACAGGATTAGGCTCATCCCTGCTGAGGTACATTGCGCCACGCTGTCCGCTACGAAGTTGCCATAGGAAAGCCCACCTCCTGAGTTTGATTCGAAGCCAGCAGCGTTTATTGGTCCGTTACGAAACATTAGTACAGCGAACAACCAAAGATGATTGATTTTAACAAGTTTTTGAATAAATGTTAGCTTCATTAAACTAAAACAATTAGAAGAAAAGACGACAAAGGAAGTGTAAAAGTATTGGGAGATTTGCAAAACTGCAACAATACCACACACCGCCCCTGAATCATATAACATTTATAATTCTAAACACTTTGATATTCATGAAAATGTATGGAACTCTAAATGTTAGTCCGGTTCTCACTTCTCACTCTACTTCACAATTTAAACTCATTGCATTTTTTGTTGTATGTATTTAAAAAATTCTCCTCCCCTTCAGAGAATGCTGGATCCGCCTCTGATCACCGCTCCATAGTCCATCGTTTTTTTCTGAATGTATCTCCATATAACTCTCCTGAACAAACCCCACTAACTTATACGTAGGTCTACCATTGCGGTTCAAGTGAATGCCTTGTGAGCTCAAACCCCTATCTCCTACCCACCCATTAGGATCTTCAAATCTCACTTCCATTTCCCCGCATACCCATTCCATAGTCTCATTTATATCCCCAATCATATTCTATTCATTATTCCTCCAAAACACTATCCCACTGATAACTATCTCTGTTGTTTTTATAATTCTTCCGTTCTGCAATAACCAGATCCCACAAATCTCCTGCTTGCCTTACGTTGAAAATTACCACCTTCTCCTTGTTCTCCTCCCGCACTTCTATTTTCCTCAACATCTGCCTTAATACTCCACTCTGGTTCCCTTTCCTCCACATGCCTGACCATGGCCAGACTACACTAAAGGCCGTGATACTGAAACTTGGCAACACTGTATCCGTACTGCTACTCGTTGGAGTCTTACTTATAACATATGGGAAGTTAACCTTCAATGGTGTTTTCTCAAATAAAACGTTGCTGGAAGAGCAGTTTTCATTGGATACATATAACGCAAGGTGAAATTGAAATAAATACGTCAATGTAAATATGAGAATAACTCTGAAGGAATGCTACTTCATATTCCTTAGAGATTAAAATCTGCATGATCGTATATACACTTGTACATACATTTAAGAGCAATTCTGATGGGACCGATAACCCACCTCTGTTTAAGCTATTAAACATGTCATTTTCAATTGTTTCATTTGATATATTTGAGATACAGTACCTGCATTTAAGTTTACTGGCTAACTTAAAAGCTACATAAATTGAAATGTAAATGACAGGAAACATATTATCAAAGTCTACTTCTATTTCATTTACTTTAACTAGCACACTGGAAAATTCACTGCGTACATCTTTTTCGTCAGTTATGTTCAATGAATCGGAATCTAATTCAAACATATCCTTGCTTAAGTATATTTTTTATATTTTGCAGACCTTAATCCTTGTGATACAATTCCTATAGTTATGCCAATTGCCACCTTTTCAATTCAATAAAAATATGTTACAAACTTACATATTTATTATGATGTTTACATGGTACATGTTTCGCTCCTCTTCGTGAGCATCATCAGCCAAACTATCATTAATCTAAGATTGTGTAAGATCATAAAACAATTCTATGGTTCAAAATTACTCTTATAAAACTAATTGACAATCTTATAATATTTTAAAAGTCGCACTATCATAAAATTATGTCTTAAGTTAACACTTTTTGTCTAAAATCTTCTTCAGTCTAAACATTTTATGGCCGAAACTTATCCGGTGAACATCTTTTAAAATTGTTTAAAATGAGAATAAAATAAAAATTAAAAATAAAAAACTTTGAAATCTGGCTAGTTTTGTTGATTCCCGCTGCTTAAAACTTCATAACAGTATTGAATATCATCTGCAGTTGATAATTGTCATTATGGATAATAGACTTGTTCTCGTTGCTGGAGTAACATTTATAAAATTTATTGGTATTAAATTTGATTATCAATGGGATAAAATTGTTCGTGAACAAACTTGTTGATAAAACACTTTTGATGTGATATTGGATTCAAAATGTTCTCGAACGTTCCATAATGACTCTTTGGTGTATCTGTAATGAAAGATAAAAATTATATATTTATAGTTTTGATTGTATTTCTGTATAACATCTTATTGGAAGAATTGTCACTTACTTTCCTTTCTGCTGCTTGATTGTTTGGTGTTACTCCTAGCTTCTTGAGAACTATTTGTTCTCCTGTTTGCACTTCTTTTGTTGTATGTGTGAGTGTGGATGATTTTACGTTTTGGCGGGGAGGGGGAAGGGGAAGTTAAGGTAGGCGGCGCATTGGTAGCTGCAGTAGACTGTGGAGGGGATAGTCTAGGGGAAGTGAGGGGAGGAGTTGAGTTTGTTTGTGTCAATAAGCTATTAACTTTTATCAGATTAAAATATTTATAGAATTTATTTATATCTGATTTGAGTATTTGTATTAGTTCCGGTAATTGTAATAAGATGGGATTCTTTATTTCTATTTCGTCATTAAGATTTTTATTTTTATTGTATTGTTGATCTAAATTAATGTATATGTTTTCCAATTCCGTGATTTCTTTTCCTTTTTCTACTCTTCTTAAGATTTTTAAATCTCTTTCAGTAGTTGTAAAACTGTGTCCAGTTTCTTGCATGTGTGTACTCATTGCAGAATGTTTCCTATGTTTGGCTGCATTTACATGTTCAAGATATCTTATTATAAAGCTTCGGCCAGTCTGGCCAACGTATGAAAAATTGCACTCTGCGCACGTGAGTTTGTATATTCCAGATCCTTCTTATTGATTACTATTAGTATTAACTTTATTGTGGTTGAAGAAAACGTTCCTGTTCGTGTTTTGGGTCTTGAAGGCAATGTTAATATTTTGTTTTTTGATGGCATTAGTGATTTGGTATATCGCTGGGTTAGTAAATGTGAAAATTGCAAATTTTGATTTTTATTTTTATCTTGTACAAGATTAGTGGCCAATTTTATTTTCACCTTATTAATGATTTTGTTAATCATTTCTATTTTGTAACCGTTTTTGAGTGCTAGATCTTTTATGAAATCAAGTTCTTTCTTTAAATTCTTGTTTGTTGGTGGAATTTTTAGGGCTCTGTAAACTAAACTCAAAAATGCTGCCTGTTTGCGAGAGTTGGGGGTGGAGTGGCTCGTTTTTGATCGTTACTGGAGTAAACGTCGGTTTTCTATAAATCTGGAATTCAAATTTGTTTCCTGCTCTCTTTACATTTATATCTAGGAAACTTAATGAATTGTTCCTTTCATCTTCCTTAGTGAATTTTATATTATTGTCTAATTTCCTTAAGAAATCCAAAATATTATCACTATTGTTCAGTTTACTGTCTATTATAACAAACGTGTCATCCACGTATCTCAGCCAAAGGTTTAGTCCATCTATGATATTTAAAATTTTTACGTGTTCTAAATGATCCATATAAATGTTAGCTAGTATACCTGATGCAGGGTCACCCATTCTTAAGCACATTTGCTGATACATCTTTTGATTAAATGTGAAGTAATTATTATTTAAAGTAAATCTTAATACATTTACGAATTCTTCTATTTCACACTTAATTTACTACGATTGAATAAATTTATTTTGATTATATTAATGGTTTCGTTGATCGGTATGCAAGTGTACATATTAGTTGTATCATATGAACACATTTTATGATGTGGTTGCAGTTCGAATTTATTTAGTTTATCACAGAATTCTATTGAATTATTAATTGTAGAATTCTTGTAAAATTTATAGTGCTTTTTCAAAAAATGATGTATAAATTTAGAGGTCTTGTATGTTGGGCTATTCATGCAGTTAATTATAGGTCGCACAGGTATGTTAGCTTTATGGATTTTAGGCATGGCTCTGGCTGTTGGTATTTTGGGATTCATATTTATCAGCTTCTGACATTCCAGATCATTAAAGAGAAAAGACGAATTTTTAAGTAATTTCTTTAGGTTTCGTTGAATTTTGATTGTAGGATCTTTCTGTATTATCGAATAGGCTCCATTTGAGAAAAATTCTTCTGTTTTCTTAATGTAATCTTGCTTATTTAACTGTAGTTTCTCCTTTATCGGCTTTGGTTACTATTATGTTGCTTTCGTTGATTTTAGTTTTTTAATTCTTTGATTTGTTTCGTGAGGTCGGGATTTAAGTTGTTATTTATTTCTTTTATTAAGGTTGGAAGTTTCTTTTTAACTTCGAATCTTGTATCACTTTGCGATTCTAAAGGCAATTTCCCTATATTAGATTCTACTTCAGCTACAGTGGTTATTACGTCTTCTATTTGATGATGGTTAGGCCAATTAAATTTTGATCATAAGAAACTGAGTGAACTGGCTGTGCAGTTCATTCACATTGCTGTGTGCTTGCTTTCAGGAGATGGTGGATTCGAACCCCACAGTCGGCAAGTCTGAAGTTTTGTTGTTTTTGTTTCCCTCATTTTCAATTCAGGCTAGTGCTAGCCCTCTATCCTATCCCATTCTTGCCTTACGACCTGTCTTCATATGATTTAAGCCAATATACATGTAAAAATCTGGTAATGTTGTTTGACTCATTAGCACTCTTGTACATTTCCTGGGTTTCCCTAATGTTGTAAGCTTGAGATACACCAACTTGTAAGCTGAAAATATGTTTAAAATGCCCCCCATCCCCTACTGTTTATCGAAGAAAGAAGACAGCATCCAAGCAAAAGGAAGGACACCGGGCTGAATGGCTCATCAGACGGCTGGTATTTGAAGGTACTCAAATACATCAGTCTCATTTCTGTAGATTTACTGGCACGTAAAAGAACTCTTGCAGGACAAAATTCCGTCATCTCGGCGTCTCCGAAAACCGTAAAAGTACTTAGTGGGATGTAAAGATATTAGCATTATTATTATTATTAAAAGGAAGGACAGATATGTCCTGTGTGGTAAGTCCTTGAACTTACAGAAATTGCAATGAATTATACACTACTCCCTCTCCCTTCCGCCTCCCTTTAAGAATACAGTTATAGTAATGCGTACATCAGAATAAAGGCAGGAAATGTTTAAAAATTTAAGCGAGTGAAGGAGAGAATGTATGACTAGCTCAAGTTGGCAGGTTCGAGTCCTGCGGTATTTGAAAGTGCTCAAGTACACCAGTCTCTGGTCCACATCTACCGGTAGATAAAAGAAGTTTTACGGGACGAAATTCTGGCACTTGGCGTATATGAAAACCATGGAAGTAGTTAGTAGAACTACTAACATTTTTATTCTCAAGTCCGCAGTGAGCTTGAAAGCTGACCTAATTTCCGCTCACGTAGCTTGGCACATTAGTGCTCCTATATGTTTCCTTGATAATCTTGAACATATGTAACCTGGCTGCAAGCTGAAAATATGCCCAATAATCTCTCTCCTTTACTGGTTGTTGTATTGAGAAGGAAACGTCCGCGAAAAAATGGAAAGTCATTAAGTAATGTCTGAAAATTTCGAAAATCATAAATAATAAAATGCATCGCAAAGTTGCCCCTCTTTCAAGAATATAGTTTTAGTAGTGTACATCACACTAAAGACAGAAATATGTAATATTAATTTGAGTGAGGAAGTGTGTTTATTTCCTTAATTCTTCATTGAGCGTTGAAACCGACTTAGTTATGAATATCTTGATTTATTTCATCTTACCTTTTACCATTTACCAGGGCAGGGGAACATTCATTATCGATGCTTAGTTTGTTATGGTTATGTCTGGTGATTTTAATATGTAACTAGGCAGGTAGGCAGCAGTGATCAGTCATTACAAAAAAAGTGAAAGAAAGATAATCGGGTGGCGATATTTACTTTCTAGTGTATGGCCTTACGTGGCGATTATTATCATGTCAATATACACAATTCAGCAAATACCGTGTGGATTTGTTTCGATTTGAAATGTGTTCCCAGTTCAATACGGTATTTGCCACAAAACTCTCCTACGGAATATAACACCGTAAGTTCATTTTTGAGTCGAACAATATCAAACATTGAACTGTGTTTCATTTCCAGTGCATCTTGGGCAACCATAGGAAGTCACTATGTTCACTACATGGTTAAGTAAGCCATTAGCGGATTTACCTACACTCACGGCAACGAAATAAATACACGTATCTTGACCCTGTGCTGTCCGGTGATGAACATATCTGAGGGTGATGGACAGTTGTGTTTTCTTGATAATATCGGAAATTTCAAGTAAAATAATTGCTACATGTTGGGGAATGGAAACCTCATTCCTTATTATTTCCACCAACACGCTCCTATTAGCAGCAATGAAGTCGTTTTGAATCCTGTCGAATGTGCCCTTAAAATTTGAGGACGACTCTAGATGTTCTGTAAGAGTAGTCTCATTCGCTGCTCAACAAATGTAGAAGTTGTTGAATGAACCTTCACTTCCGTCAAGTACAATGAACGGCAATTCTTGCATGGATAAGAAGCATATCGCAACGATTAGGCGCTTTAATATTTCTCTGTTCTCCTTGACCATTTCATTGTGAAGCACCACATCAGCCTTCAATTGTTGATCCGGTTGGGTATCAATGCAAACACTCCCAAAGCACGCAAGCTGAACAAACGAACGTAAATGACTTTGCGATCGTTCGTGTTTCGCAATGGCATTACTGACACGATATAAGTTACCATAACCCTCCTTGTTCCAAACAGTTTGTTCATTACAAAATAATCAACAAGGTCAGAAAAATAATTTATTAAAATGACAACTTTCAGCTAGCCAGTTAGTTTTCTCGTATTGATTCATATTAAAATGGCTTAAGTTAAATAATCTCTACTCTTTTCCTTATGAAGAAATGATAATTTTCGTATCGCTGGTACTGATCTTCTCTGTGTTATAATGTCACTCTTTTCACTAAATGATCGAGAAACAAAAGTATTTTTTATGTCTTCAATTATACGATTTTCCGCCATAACGCAGCAATATCGCCCTATTTTTTCACTCACATCAAATAAGCAGTATAACCGCAATCACCGAAGACTCTTTCAATATCTCCTGTCAAAGAATGGCCCACGGCAAGCTGCTACGTACACAAATCACGGTATAGGCACCAGCCTATGTAATAGACTGGCTATGAAGAGGGAGCTCTATGCTGTTACAATGTCACTTTTTTTACTAAAATAACAAGAGTCGAAATATTTGTAAAAAGAGTAGTCTTTTTTGTTAGGCTACAACAACATTCTGTCATAATCCAGCAATAGCGACCTAATTATTCTTCAGTCTGTGGAAATATAGACTGTAACCACAGTCAATTTGTCACCAAAAGTGTTTCCAATACCGCCAAATAGGGAATATCTGACGGCAAGCTGCTACGTACACAACTCACAGCGCATGCGCCAGCCTATGTAATGTACTGGATATGAAGGGGGACACTATGCTCTTTGCGAAGCCCGTATGTGGCACTTACAGCACCAAAGAAAAAGAGTACAGCTCAGAACTTCATAGACGAGTGGGAGGGACTTTGTGAGTGACCGCATTGACTGCTTATTCTGCAGACTACGCAGTTGAAAACACCCATGCGAAATAGGCACATAACTCTGGCCTAAACGAAATGGAAATTAAGATTTCAACTTCCCTTGAAATTGGTAAATATATGTGAGAATTTTGTTAAGCAAATAGGTGATGTACCCATGCTTCACTACGGGATTCTCAGAAAGGCTGACTTTGTGGTTTTCCTAACTGAAGTCAACATAGGTCATTATAAAAACGTCAGTAGGAATGTAGCGATTAAAAGCAATGTTATCATATAAAATACTCGATCAAATGAAAAACCGCACGAACATCACTACAGTGCCGATCTAACAGTCCGAACTTCCAGAGCTGGAATGACCAGGCCGCAGACCGCCGTGAACACTCCTCTGCTATTATTCCGTTAAATATGCACACTGCTCATTCCAAACAGTGCCTCAGAGTAGGGATTTAATAGCTCGAATACTATGATGAACCAGCGTGTTACGTACCAGTAATATCAGAAAATTTAAGAACCAGAGGAATGGCATATTAAATAATAAAGTTATCTGACTCCCCAGCGACTTCCCGCCAACATTCAGGTAGGCTGTTGCACTCTGTACGACCCGGCGAGTTGGCCATATGATTAGGGGCGCGCAGCTGTGAACTTGCATCCGGGAGATAGTGGATCGAAACCCCCTGTCGGCAGTCCTCAACATGGTATTCCGTGGTTTCCCAATTTCACACCAGGCAAATGCTGGGGCTGTACTTTAACTAAGGCCAAGGCCGCTTTCTTCCCACTCCTAGCCCTTTTCCTTCCCATCGTCGCCATAAGACCTATCTGTGTCGGTGCGACGTAAAGCAAATTCAAAATAACTACTCGGTACGCAGTAGTAATACTATCTATCGGAGATGAGTGGCAACAGAAGGCACAAAGCACATCACAACAAACAATGGTCAATCTAATGTTATTGTTGACCAATTTTATGAGGTTCCTATATTGTAGGCCTTCACATATAGTTTTCTTTCGACTTTGTGATATTAGGGCATCTTATAAAATTATTTATAGCGTACACTCTAGTACCTTATTCTCTGACTTTACGTACCGATTTTCATTCTATTCTGTTTACCCGTTTTCTCGTGACTCGCCGTTGATATGGACTTAGTAACAAGAATCCAAATTCATGAATATCTCTGTTATCATACCTGGTACTGTAACAATGTATACGACATAAATGTTCGGAAATTTAATACTGTATAACTTAAGTTATGTAGTATTTATCGATACGACCACCAGTAATATCAATATTTTGGAATTAGTAGGCCTTCCCCTAAACTGCCATTTCACTAAGCGTGAATAAAATTATTTATGACCCAGATTATAGCAAATTATTCCCAGACTTTGCATCCCGATTTTCATTACGATAAGACCGTTAATAGCTTCTTCTTCTTTTTTTCACGGGGCCTCTAAATATTAGTTCCTAATTAGCATCGATCTCAGTGATCTTTTGCTACCATGTTTTTCCTTCATTCCCACCTAGATATACCTGCTCCCTTCACAAAGTTGCAGGTTGTTCTTATTGGGCCTTCCTGGATTTTTTCACCACTAATAGCATACATGTTTGAGAATTAAATTTTAGGCCTCCCCTAAACTACTGTTCCACTCAACGTGAATAAAATTATTTTTGGCCTTGACTGTAGTTGCTTATTCCCCGACTTTTCAAACCGATTTTCATTAAATTCTCTTCACACGTTTCCTCGTGATGCGTGTACATACATACATACAGACAGAAATGACGGAAAATTAAAAAGTGCATTTCCTTGTTACTGTGGACATGACTGATATAGAAAAACCATCGTTTTTAAATTCTGAGCAATGTACAGACAAAACACTTATTATATATATAGATAGATGTTACTTTTCATACAAAGTTACTTAGATTCGATTTATTCCTTTGCTGAGCAGGCGCCGAATACCTAGACTACCCGCTATTCTCGCCACTGGTTTATTTGAATGTGGTGTTTCTAACATGAATAAAAAAATAATGGGAATTGTGACAAATTAAAACATTTTCTTTGCTCAGAACATCGGTACATCATTGTTAATGAACGGTAAGAGAAAGCAGGAAATATTCTTGAAAGTCACCAAGTGAAATGGGCTCTTATTTGTTTTGGCAATTGCGCAAGAGATTTGATCATTCCTTTCTGTTGAAGGTGTGTGTGTGTGTGTACGTAACGTTCTATTGCTTTATCTCTGGCGTAAATACTTTTGAGAGGCAGAAAGTGATAAGCCGTGTTATCGGCCAGCACTTTGTTCCATCTCTGGGCTTCTTGAGAGGAGCGATAAGGAGATGTGGCAAGAACCACACAACGAGATGTGCAGTAAAATAAGGTCACAGTGAGAAGGTTGGAGAAAGGGGGAGGAAATAAGTAGAGTCATTACTAGGGATTCGATTTTGCAGATTTCCCTATTTTATTCCTGTGTACATAAACGTAGGCTTTTAAGATTAAAGTAGCTGTTTTTGGATGGTTCTGTGGCTACCACAACCACCCGGCCCTCGGAACAGGCCTCCACCGCATTGACTATTGTTATTAAGACTGCATGCTTAACCTCATAGGCGCCATCTTGGAGGGGCTTAACCTCACTTTTACGGCGAGATGCACTTCCCGAAGCCATCTTGCCAGATGCCTTTCCCGATGCGTATTTTTCATAAAACAGCATGCCTAACCTTATAGTCGCCATCATGGAGGGGCCTAACCTCACTTTTGATATCCGGGCTGCAGGTCTAACGTTACGCTGACCACGCGTTCAAGTCTCAAGACTTGGAGTTGGAACATAGAGCTTAAGGAGACGGCCGAGGAGTGATCGAGCACAATGGCGGCTATACACAGGCTTTTGTGGAGAAAGCTGACCCAGGAGAGACTTAGGAATTAAAATGAGCTTCCTAGGGCGATTGTGCAAGATGGCGACAATACATAGACTCTTATGGAGAAACCTGGCCTAGGGGAGACATGGGACTTAAGGAGATGGCCTAGGGGCGATTGGGCAAGATGGCGGCCGCGTTCAACTTCGTAGTGCTACGACTCCTGAGGCAAGATGGTTGTTGTACATCAGTTAAATGGGATTAACTTTAAGGAGATGGAGCAAAAACTAATGACGATACATTGTTCTTATAGACCTAACACTACAAAGCTGTCATAGCGGCTTACAACTTGTAACTTATGACCTATTAGTTTGATCAGCCTGACTTTCGAGAACTGAGGCAAGGGCTACAATGTAAGATGGCCGCTATACTCTATTCGTATAGACCTTAACTAGACGGTCGCCTCAGGGGCTCACAACTTGTAACTGATAATCTATTAGTTTGATCAGCCTAACTTTCGAGAACTGAGCCAAGGGCTGCTATACAAGACAACTGCTATACTATATTCGTATAGACCTTACCTAGAGAGCTGCTCAGGGGGCTCACAAATTGTAACTTATGACCTACTAGTTTGATCAGCATAACTTTCGAGAACTGAGGCAAGGGCTGCTATGCAAGATAGCTGCTATACTCTATTCATATAGACCTAACTAGGGAGCTGCCTCAGGAGCTTACAACTTGTAACTTATGACCTATTAGTTTTATTAGCATGACATTCGACGGCTGAGACAAGGTAACCATGCAAGATGGCTGATATACTCTATTCGTATGGACCTTAACTAGCGGGTCGCCTTATGGTCTCACAATTTGTAACTAAGGTATTATTAGATTTATCAGCCTGACTTTCGAGAAATGACGCAAGACCTGCTATGCAAGATAGCTGATATACTTATTCCTTTAGACATAACTACAGAGCTCCCTCAGGAGCTCACCATTTATAACTTATTACGTAGATGAAGTAGATATCGCTTGTCTGCAATAAGAGGTGGCTAAAAGTGGTCCTAGGACTCCAAACTGGCAGCGTAGGTTGGCGACCGCAGGTTCCTTAGCTGAGTAATGGCATTGCATCCACTTCTGCCAGGCTCCTGACATTCATCTATTCTATCCGACCTCCCTTGGTCAAATTTTGTTCTTTTCGACCCTGATGGTACTAGGTTGGGAACTTAGTGGATCTTTCTTTTTCATAACCTTCATGGCCCTTGATTTCAACCGTCAAGCTGTTCACATCCTGGTAGGTCCTGCCGTCCTATAGCTACTGTAGACTACTTTCCTATCTACATAACTTTGTGTTGCATTATATAAGTAGAGAGTAACAGGTGTCTTGTAGATTTCGTTTGTTTCTTTTAATGAAGAATCTGATAGCAGAAGATAAAGTCCATCATGGCACAACCCATATCTAGCTATATATTAAAAAAGAGTGTGGAAAAATATTTCCTCCGAGGCTATCACAAGAGACGTCATTATATATCTTGTAGGAGAGTTTTCCATGCAAACATTGCAGAAGAGTGTTCAAGAACGCCTGCAACGCTCATGAACCCTCTAGTTGACGATATAACGTCTTTCGCGGGCAATGCTAACCTCAAGGAGGCAAAAAGAATGCAATAAGTAGAACATTTTAACTTTAATCAAATATTCATTGTGTATTTATTTTCAAAATTAAACAAACTACAGGGAAATAAGGAGTGAGATAGCTTCCCATTTTAATGAGGAAGGGGAGTAGGAGCGGGAGGAGGAGGGTGCTCTGACGAGGATAAAAAGGAGGAGGTCGAGTCCTATTGCCCTTTAGCCATTTAGCCCATTATCCCTTTAGCCCATTATCCCTTTAGCAATTAGCCCTTTAGCCCATTAGCCATTTAGCCCCTTGGCTCATTAGCCCCTTTAGCCCATTAGCCATTTCGCCCTATGAGGAGGATTCCTTTTGCCCATTTGCCCTTCTGGTAAGACGTGATTACTGGGTTCCATTCCCTATCATGTGTGTACCACGATTTTTTGGTTCAGCATTTTGCAATCCTACACTGAATGAAATTTATCACTTCTAACAGGATAGCGAACTTAGTCAATAACAACATTCAATGTTTATCTACATCTCATCATTCTGATTATGTATTTAGCTTTGAGCGACTATCCATCCTCGAGAGCCCTAGTGCAGCTCTCCCCCAGGGTTAGTCACATAAGAGCCTATGTATACGCAAGGGCCCCTGCGCTAGATTGATGTTAGAAAGGGCATCCGGTTAGGAGGATTTAACCCCCGCATTAGTCTAATACGTGAAAAGCCCTAACACAACTCTCCCCAAGTTAGTGCTATAAGGTTCTGTGTATGCCTATTTACCCCTGTGCCGTAGCACAGCTCTCTCCCCTAGTTAGCCCTCCCTTTTAGTCACCCTTACGTCTAGCAGTATACCGTTGATGCAATTAAACCCTCTACCCCTTCTCATAAAATAGGGATCTAAGCAGAGTGACGTCGTCATAGTAACGAGAGCTGTAGTAACGTTACTGTTAACAAGCTTTGGCCTGTAGACGCAGAGTCCTCTCAAGTCAGACGTGTAGCATCATAACACATTGTCGGCATTCCTTTAATACACCAGATCGGAACATACGGCTTAGCTCACAAAGTCATTCTTTTTCTGCTGAGATGTACATGTCTCCACATTTACTGTAGTCAGAACACCTTCATCGTGCACACATTTCAATCAGGGTGAGGATATTTGAATTACACTGAAGCTCTTTAGTTTATGTCAGCTCCACGTTCGAATTCTTAGGGGTAAAATTAACTCTGCTCAACCAGACCTCGGGTAGGAGTGCCTCCCCCAAGAGTTGGCCAAGGAGGTTACATAGACAACAGCTTAGCACGCATCATGCCTAGACTCAGATAAAGACATCGAGTTCGCTAAGCCATACTCTCTCAAGTCAGGTGCCCTTTTAGTACCCTCTTTGGAAAGTATTCAATAAGATGACGACATCCTATTGTCTCCAGGTGTCAGAGGTCGTAGCGCGCGGCTCTATAGGTCATAAACTACAAGTTGTCAGCTCGTGATGTAGCTCTGTAGTTAAGTCTGAAAGAATAAAGTATAGCAACCACGTCACACGTCAGGCCTTGACTCAGTTCTCGAAAGTCAGGCTGATAAAACTAATAGGTCATAAGTTACAAGTTGTGAGCCCCTAAGGTGACCCTCTAGTTAAGGTCGTCACGAATAGAGTATAGCAGCTATGATGCACAATAGCCCTTGCCTAAGTTCTTGAAAGTTAGGCTGATCAAACTAATAGGTCACAAGTTACAAGTTGTGAGCCCCTGAGGCAGCTCTCTAGAGTTCAGACCATGTGAATACAGTGGAGCAGTCATCTGGCATATTAGCCCTTGCCACAGTTCTCGAATTGCGCAGTTGGCCGCTGTTAGCGGTGAGAGAAGGTTGTCTGCTCTGCATTCTCCTGCTATATGGTCGTTCGTGTCACAACAGTGTACTTGTTAAAAAAACTGCGAGTTTGTTTCGAGTTCTACTTGTGTAAATTCGTTTAATTGTTTTTATTGAAACAGTGAAAAATATGTAATGTCACGGCAACAAAATTTTCAAGGAGGAATACTCTGAAATGCATATTTGAACGTAAGAATAAGCCTTCGGCGTGGGATGTACATAATTGGATGCAGTCACTGATGAAACTCTCATCGGACCAAATCGACATGATCCAGCTGGACAATCTTGGAACCGCAGCATGTATTAAGGTAATTTCAACAGTGATTTACGAACGTTTGATATGTCACTATTCAGGGATTCAGAAAATAATATTAAGTGATGGTCGTATAGGAAAAGTTACTGTGATGCCAGCTGACAGGGTACAAACGAATGTTTGAATACTTAATGTTCCCACGGAAGTGCCTATAGAATCCACTTCATTAGCGTTAAGAAAATAAGGGAAAGTGATATAACACAGGGAAGACGAGTAATCACAGCAACACTCCTTCGAAGTACGCAACGGTATACGTGCTGTTGGAATGGAGTTAAAAGACCCAATACCTTCCTTCTTATATATTGAAGGCTTTCGTGCACAGGTTATTTATGACGACCAAACTAAGACATGCCTTGCTTGTAATTCGCCCAGTCACTTGAAACCGGACTGTCCGCTACGCCAGAATCGCTTGGCAGAGAGAAAGATTTTAAACACTGCCAGTGAGCTAGACCCCGCTACAACAGTTTCAACCACGCTAAGCGAGCCACACACCGACGCCAGTAAACAAACTCCGTGGGCAGATATACACAATGAGGAGAACGCAGCACACAACCCGGCTATTGGTAGGAATGAATTTCCTGCGGTCACGGAGATTCAAAATAAACGTATGAAGACTGGGTTTGAACATAGCATTTTCAAATCCCTACCTCCTGAAATCCTTGTACAAATTAATGCAACTAAAGGCGTGCCTTCCATATCCTTGGCCACAGTAAGCTCCACACCTGCCCAGGAGTCCGTGAATTACCTGATAGATACTCCAAAGACCCCGTTAATCCTGGATCTTAGCCAGACACCGAACAACGTATCCCTGCCCTCTAAGATGGAAATCTAGTTTATGGGCAGTGGCAGATACGCCCGATAGGGACTTAATAGATACCGAAATAGCAGAGGAAGGTGTGGAAACCGAAGAGTGTACTGTAAAAGAGAAACAGAGTAAGATGTCTTCACCTAGAATGAGAAACATAAATAAAATACACAGAACGTCATCCACGGCGGCCAAAAGCTTGAAGGACAGTCAACCAGCACACATTTCCTTAAGCCATAGGGACCAACGTATACATACAAGAACGAAGAGTGCCGAGCGCAAGGGGTCTAATTTTAAATCGTCTGTACCTAACTGACTCTACACCATCCACTACCTGTCGTATCTATAAATAACCATGTACGCAAACATGAATATAGTTTCGTGGCATTTTGCTTTCCCTCTCTGTCTTGTTAGGGTGAGTCTTCTTACAACTTACGCCACCATTAATATTAATGGAGCAAGAAGTGTTACAACTCAAGCGCTGTTATTCCGTTCGTGAAGGAATATGATATTGATATCTTATTCCCCCAGGAAGTTAATGAGACAAACTTCCACTTCTCATATAATTATGACTATATAACGAACGTAGGTGATAACTTCCGAGGAACTGCAATAGTATACAGGAAAGAATTCAGCTCACTGATGTCATCATGGACACTACGGGAAGGTTTCTGTCTGCCACCCATAATAACACAAAGTTGATAAAAGTGTATAGCCCATCCGGGTCACAGTACAAACAGGAACGAAACCTATTCTTTACAAATGAAATAGTGCCCCATGTAGTGACACCTGGTCCAATAATTCTATTAGGTGGTTTCAACTGCACTCTTCACGCACGAGACCAAACAGGTACTTTTAACTTTTGTCTAGGCCTTCAGATACTAATACAGTCAATGCAGTTCCCGGATGTGTTGCAGCAGCTACACTGCTCACATGTCGAATTTACATATTGCCGTGAGGAGTCGAAATCCAGGATATATTGTTGTTGTTTGAGTCATCAGTCCATAGACTTGTTTGATTCAGCTGTCCATGCCACCCTATCATGTGCTAACCTTTTCATTTCTACCAAACTATTGCATTCTACATCTGCTCTAATCTGCTTGTCATCCTCATACCTTGGTCTACCCCTACTGTTCTTACCACCTACACATCCTTCAAAAACCAACTGAACAAATCCTGGGTGTCTTAAGATGTGTCCTATCATTCTATATGAAACATGCTCGTTTAGCATGTTCATAACATGGAGGTTTATCTGTGATTGCTAAGAGCTAGCATTAGCTCTCGTTTGACTTCACTAAACTGACTATTAACTATTTCCCAAACCGTACCACAGAGGGCAGCGCCCCTGCTTTGTAAACGGATGGTCCTTCCTTCCCCGAGTCTTTTATCTCCTTGACTTGATGTCTTTGTTGTTGTAATGACCTGAATGAGAGAAAGAAAGATGGAGTCGCCTCTAATCGGAGTAGCATTTTTGAATTATCGATGGGTTTTTATAAGGTTTAAACTCTGCCTGTATTCATATTCAGATTTTTAATTGATCAGCTTCAACCTCAGGTAATGTGAGCTGTGTTTTCACTCTTATTTTATGTTTATCTTGTGGCTGTTTCACGTGCCTTGTAATCGCGACTGACTGATATACGTCTTTGCCCCGCGATATGAATGGGTGTGTGTTTCGGGGTATTATTTTGGTGGTGGTGACGAGGTAACTGGGTCTCTACGAGAATTGTCATTATGTGCACGACATTATACTTCTTTATTGCCACCAAATGTTAGTAGACTCTGGGTGTCGACACGGAGATACGTCGTACCCAGTGCGTGTGTTGGTGGGCTTGTACGTGGGCCATGGGTCCATATCGTCCTGCTTATAAAATATTTGCAGTGTGGACGTTTCTACGTCGTGTGTGGGAACTTACTTATGGGCAGGTGCGTCATACTACATGTGTTTACGATCTGTTTTGAAAAGAGGTTATTGACCCTATTGTTTCCCGATATTGACAATGCCTGAATGTTTGTGTGTAGGTGTGACAGCGAGCGAGGGGCTAAAAGGATGTCGTATCGGTCAGTTAATTTATGTTCCTTTTCATTTATTCTTCGTACACTTGGTTTTCACTTCAAGTGCGCTGTTTATTATTTTATCTTGGTCTATTTTATGACCTTTTTGCTCGTTCTTATGGCCGCCATTTTTTTCATTTTGATTCTGGTGATGCACACACTCGCTTTATTTTCTTTGCCTTTGGTGTGCTCTTTGGTACTGAGATGCTGCACCCCTGGCCATCTCGATACCTTCATTCCCTTCATGTAACTATTGTTCGCTCTACTCCAAGAGGCTGTGTGATCTTTTATCCTTGTGATGGTCATTGTTGATGCTGTAATAATGATGGAGGCTTGAGTAATGTTTGGTAAATATAATGTGAACTACATCGCGGAAAGAAATGACCAAAATAAATCCGTGAGGATCTTTTTCTGTTGAAGATGTTTCAATATGTTGTGAAAATATCAATCAAGCCGTGAGAACGTTGTAAGGTATTGTTTATCCATATATTTGTGGTATGTTGTGCTCGAACGGTTACGATGCTAGTTTCTACTAACCTGAAGGACAAAAGCACGTATGTAATAATGTTTCATTTTCTTTGGTGGCTTCTTTTCTTGCATTTACATTTTTATCTTAATCAACCCTCATTTAATGTTATTCGATTTTTATTGCTGGTAGTTAGTTTTGTTTCCTTGTCATGAATTATTATTATTGATCAACGCCTTCAGTTCGAAGCTGTTATCTGCCTCTCCTGATCGGAGTCAACGCCCTCGAATCTGCCGTCGTGTTGTATGTGTTTTTCCGTCTTAGGTCCGGTGCATATCTCTTCTCGTCAAATTTGGCCAAATCGATCTCCTCTCGCCAATTCAGTTCAGTATCTCTTCATTCGTAATTCGATCTATCTATCTCACCTTCAGCATTCTTCTGTAACACCACATTTCAAAAGCTTCAATTCTCTTTCTTTCGGAGCTAGTTGTCGTCCATGTTTCACTTCCATACAATGCCATGCTCCACATGAAAGTCTTCAAAAACATCTTCCTAATTCCTACATAATGTTTGAAGTGAGCGAATTTCTTTTCTTAAGAAAGCTTTTCCTTGCTTGTATTAGTCTGGATTTTATATTCTCCTTACTTCTGCCTTCGTTAGTTATTTTACCACCAAGGTAACAATATTAATCTATTTCCTTTAAGACTTCATTTCTTAATTTAATATTTCCTGCATCACGTGCCTTCGTTCGACTGTACTCTATTACTTTTGTTTTCGACTTATTTATTTTCAACTTGTACTCCTTACCCAAGACTTCGTCCATACCATTCAGCAGCTTCTCGAGATCTTCAGCAGTCTCAGATAAAATAACAATATTATCGGCAAATCTCGAGGTTTTGACTTCCTCTCCCTGGATTGTGATTCCCTTTCCAAATTCCTCTTGGATTTCCTTTACTGCCTGTTCTATGTAAACATTGAAAAGGCGGGGGACAAACTGCAGCCTTGCCACATTCCTTTCTGGATTGCTGCTTCTTTTTCAAAGCACTCAATTCTTACCACTGCAGACTGATTTTTATACAGATTGTAGATAATTCTTCGTTCTCGGTATCTGATCCCAATCACCTTCAGAATCTTAAATAGCTTGGTCCAATCAACATTATCGAACGCCTTTTCTAGATCTAGAAATGCCATGTACGTGGGCGTATCTTTCTTGATTCTATTCTCGAAGTTCGGACGTAAAGTCAGGATTGCTTCACGTGATCCTATATTTCTTCTGAAGCCAAATACATCTTCTCCCAACTCAGCTTCAACTTGTTTCTTCATTCTTCTGTAAATAATACATGTTAACATTTTGCAGGCATGAGATACTAAACTAATGGTGCGGTTGTTTTTACCCTTGTCAGCACCGGCTTTCTTGGGAATAGGTATAACAACATTCTGCCGAAAATCGGATGGGACATCTCCTGTCTCATACATCTTGCACACTAAATGGAATAACCTTGCCATGCTGGTTTCTCCTAAGGTAGTCAGTAATCAGAGGGAATGTCGTCAATTCCAGGTGCCTTATTCCTATTAAGGTCGCTCACCGTCCCAGTCAAAATCCGACCTGAAAATTGGGTCTCCCATTTCGTCCGCATCAACAGCCTCTTCCTGTTCCAGAACCAAATTATCTACATCTTTACCTTGATACAAGTGTTGGATGTGTTCATTCCATCTTTCTGCACGTATCCACTGCACAAGTACAGCTCCTCGATAGCTGTAAGGTGATTCCAGTCGCCTTTAGCGACCACCATAGCGTTCTAGTAATGATGAAGACAACAAGGCGTGGCAGATGCATCATTGGGAAAGGAATATTGAAGATGAATAAGTCTGAAAAATACTGAGGATGTCCAACCTTTCACGTAGTGTTATCACCAACGTAAATTTGCGCAAAGTCGCTACAGTAGCGTGATGGACTGATGGACATATAAACTTAAACCTGCCATTAGATCTCTCGGACGAACAATAGCGTATGAGCACAACCAAGATGCAAGTAGGAAAATTGAATTCTATGAGAGAGTTATGTTTGATGTGCATCACAAGGAACAGCGAGGCCAAAATGTCCCTTCTGCATCAAATTCTATGAAGAGAATTATTTTAAGAATTAAGGAAAGCAGCCTAGAACAACTACATCTGTACGTGAAAGGCACTTCCCTCAGAGAAAGAGAGATAATCTCTCCCTACCACATTGCCAAGATTAGACGATCAGCCAATAAGCAGTGTATTAATCGATGAGATAATGGAAAACGGACAATGTTCACTACAGAGGAACAACTCTTTGCAGAAAGTGAGAGATGTTTCCGTGAAATGTTTTCAGAAGATAGTATCTCAGAGACAGACACCTTCATCATCTCCAGAGTCATCTACAAGGAGATAATATCGCACATATTACTAATAATATTTCTGAAGAAGTGAAGCGAGCGTTAGACTATCCCGCACCAAATAAGACGCCAGGCTATGATGGGATCCCGTATGAATGGTATAAGACATTTTGTAACATTATCGGTAATGACCTGACACAAGTTAATTATGCCTTCAGTCACACGATAAGTGATATATTTGCAGAGGGAATTATAATCCTAATTTCCCAACTCCCCAGTTGCACGTATATCAGTGACGATAGTCTTATTACAATATAAAATACTAACTGTAAACTACTGAACAACATTTTAGCGTACAGAATCAGAACTATCCTCCCTCCATTAATTACTAATGAACAGGTTTGCACCAAACCTAGGAAATATATATATTATATAATAATCTACTGGGAATTCGAGATGTAATCATATATCATTCAGTGTGTGACAATGCTTCAGGATCACTGGCTAGCATTGAACTCAGCAAAGCATTTGATAGGACAACACACTCTTATCACTGGAAAGTTTAAAAAATATTCGATTTCCAAACAGTATCATAGTAACAATACAGCGCATATACCACAAGGCATCCTCACGAGTTATGATAAATGGATTTCTCTCAGCAAAATTTTCAATAAACAAATCCATTCAACAAGGATGCCCATTATCGAGGGCACTTTTTGTTTTAGCAATAGAACCCCTGATTCAAAGTTTGAAAAATTATTTAATCGGACTAAATATTAACAACGAATGCTTCACAGTACGCGCAGACGTGGATGATATTACCCTACTGTTGACCTGTGACGAAGATGCTAATAATGCGCAAGAGACTATCGAGGCCTCGTGTAAGGAGTCAGGGGCACAAGTGAATTATAACAAATCCTCATTATTGCTATTAGGTTCAAATGAAAATTCACAAATATTTGCCAGCTCCCGGATTCCAATTGTAAACCATTGCATGATATTGGGCATTACCTTCAGTAACGATATTTCAGAGACGATAGACGCTAATTGGACTCTTGCTCTAAACACCCTACGGTTTCAGCTAATGGAGGAACTTTCAAGGTGACTCAACAATTTTCAAAAGTTCGGCATATAAATATCTTTGAGCTGTCGAAGCTCTGGTACCTTGCCCATATTCTTCCAACCTCACATGTCATTTGCCAACGTGTTGAAATGGCAATTTTATCTACGGAAAGGCTACGGATACAAAATAAGAAGAGACCAACTTCATCTGACTGAACAGGATGGTGGCTTGCGCCTAATTGCAGTCGAAAGAAATGCGCAGCACTCTTTCTGTCACATATCATTAAAGCATTATAGTCAAGGGGAGATGTATTTGATAGTTCAGTGCTAAAATTTGGTGCAACAACAGACCTGAAATAAAAAGATTCATTTCGAAGTTACTTCCAGAACGCTCCCTCCATTCTACAACAACTTCTAGAAACCGAAATTACAGCTGGAAAGTCGGATAAAGTTAAGAATATGTACATCAGATTGAAGCAATATAATTGTATTCCAATAGCACAACAGAATTACCAACATGGTGAATGGAAGCAGATCTGGAAAAAATATTTGGAACAAATGGATCCCGATGGAATGGAGGGAATCGCTCTACGTATACATGAAATCATCCCGACGGGTGAGAAATTGAAAAGGCATGGACAAGTATCTGATGACAAATGTCTGGTATGTCATCAGACGGACAGTCTCGTGCATCGAGTGGCCACATGCGGCAATGCGGCGCTAGTTTGTAGATGGACATTAAACGCTATCTACAGGATATCAGGGACAACAACAACCAGTGACAGAGTGAGGGAGATACTGAATCTGGAACTAAATTACGCACAGAACGAGGGTGGAAACGCTGGCATATGGATAACAGCTGGAACCATTCACTACAGTATCAAGGCATACCCTCAGCATACAAGTGTGACTTTACCTGTATTTCTGGATCATCTCAGGAAAGAACACTGGAAAATGGTCAGAGAGAAGTGTCTTCAAGAAGCTTTTGGAATACATGTTTTTAAATTCTGAGTGCCTTCCTGTTATGCGTTTTGTGTGACATTTGTCCATTTTATGTTAATATGACTAGTGTTTTGCGTTAGTATAACCGCGTACTGTTAAATGATTTGGATAATGCTGATGACAGGAATAACTTCGTTTGCTCCTAGTCTGCAAAAAGGAAAAGTGATTTTTTAATTCTTTTATTGTTCTGCTGGGAACAACTTGATGTTCTCCTGTGCTAAATTTTAATTTGTTTAGATGCAAACTTATCAACCTTCTGCTTGCGGAATTATCCTAAACTTGTTTAATTTTTGTTTCAAGAAAGAATAACAATAAGAAGATCGTGTAACATGTTTAAGTATAAATTTACGTAGAGTTTCCTTGATTTGAAATAGTTGTATGACATTGACAATAAATTAGTTTTTAAAATGTCATGCTAATAAAACTAATAGGTCATATGTTACAAGTTGTGAGCCCCCTGAGGCAGCTCTCTAGTTTAGGTCTATATGAATAGAGTGTAGCAGCTATCTTGCATAGCAGCCCTTGCCTTAGTTCCCGAAAGTCAGGCTGATCAAATTAATAAGTTATAAGTTACAAGTTGTGAACCCCTGAGGCAACCCTTTAGTTAAGGTCTATACGAATAAAGTATAGCAGCCATCTTGCATGCAGCCCTTGTCTCAGTTCTCGAAAGTTAGGCTGATCAAACTAATAGATCATATGTTACAAGCTGCAAGGCCCTGTAACATCTCTGTGAAGTTAGGTCTATAACAACAACGTATCGCCGTTAGCTTCTGCTCCATCTCCTTAAAGTTAGTCCCATACAACCGATGTACAACAACCATCTTGCCTCAGGGGTCGTAGCACTAAGAATTTGAACGCGGCCACCATGTTGCGCAACCGCCCCTAGGCATCTTAATTCCTAAGTCTCTCCTGGGCCAACTTTCTCCATGAAAGCCCATGTATAGCGGCTATCTTGCGCAATCGCCCTAGGCCGTCGTTTAAGTCCTAAGTCTCTCGTAAGTCAGCTTTCTCCATACCTGCCCGTGTATAGTCGCCATCTTGTTCCAATTTCAACTCGAAGTCTTGAGAGCTTAACGCGTGGTCAGCGTAACGTTAGACCTGCATCCCGGGTATCAAAAGTGAGGTTAGGTCACTCCAAGATGGCGACTGTAAGTTTAGACTTGCTCTCTTATGCAGCATCTGCGTCGGAAAGGGCATATTGCTGTAAAAGTGAGGTTAGGCCGCTCCAATACGGCGGCTCTGAGGTTAGGCTTCCTCTCTTGCGCGTAGAATATAAGGTTAAGCCCCTCCACGTTGGCGTCTGTGAGGATAAGCATGCAGTCTTAATCAGCATAGTCAGTGCGGTGGAGGCCTCTCCCGAGGGCCGGGTGGTGTTGGTGGTCGCAGAACCATCCAGAAACAGCTACAGACCAAAATCCGTTTAGCTACATTTTAAGAAGAATACGTTTGTTTCAGTGTGCTTATAAATGCCTATTTCGGGAGTCCCTGCCTATTTGGAGTTAATGCCCTTTGACAGCCTTTTAATGAAGTCTGCATTATCTTCTAGCTGTTGTGGTCGACAGAATTATTGTCTCGTTTCTCAACATCTCTTTACCCCAATAACATCAAGGAGAATTCTCGGACGACTCGAGTTCAGTTTTTCCTTTCATCTTCTTTAACTGAGGATCACAATCACAGTTATAGGGTTCAACAACTCTATAGGGAACATTAACACAGGAACAGAACGTACAAGAAAATGCCCTCCGGTATCAACCCGCCATCACAGGAGACATCAGCGGACCCAGGATATCAAATTATAAGTCATTTTCCATGTCTATTTCACACTCAGGTCACTATTTACGTGCCTAATTTAGCTATTTAAATATCTACATGCCTACCTATTTAACTGTTTTAGTGCTGACCTTAGTGTTACCGGGCCTCAAACACTGCACACAATAGTATTTCACTCAACAGCGATGTCCTGGACTACGTTTATTTAGTGAGTGCCGTTAAGCGACAATTCTTTCCTAGAGGGAAAGTCAATAAAAGAACACCAAGCAAGAGAACTTAAACACACTTGAACTTACGTTGATCGTCGGTCATTATAAAGAAAGGAAGGGCGGCCGATAATCTATAGAGAAAAGACATATGTTCATACATCGCACGTGGAGAGAGAATCAGAACACACGGGTCTTCTAGCTCCCGATTCTGGCCCCGGCGAGCTCTCATTGTCCAAGCACTCTCCTCATATTAAATCAAATAAGAAGTCTGGAGATTACCATGAGGAAGCGAACTTCCTGAATTACGAAAAGTGGCTAAAATCGCCAGGAATACACATCTTTTCCCCTCAGTCTGTCTTAGTGATTGATTGTGCTCCTCACCACTATGATCAAGTTAACCTCGCACCAAATTCCTCATCCAAAAAATCACGTATGTTTTACCGGCTTATGACACAATTCATTTCTTCACCAGAAAGTATGAAACACAGAGAGCAAAAATATATTCTCTGATTGCACTCATAACACCTGATTTTAAAACACATTGCTGTTCTAAGTCTTCCCCTCATCATCCAGAAAGAAGCGAGCTTTTAAGAAATTACGACGATCACCTGTGACAGGATTCATTTCTTGGGTCTACAAAATTTCAATGAAGGCCAGGAATTCTGTACCGTACAGACACGGGGCTGTCATAATTTTCAAATAACATTCGAATAAGCTGGTTCGGCTCCACCGTCTGATGGGGCACATGTTATGTAATCACCTGTCCTACAGTAGAGTTACAACGCAGTGATTTTATGTAGCCTCTAGCCGGGGAGTAAATTCCCGTCCATAAGTGAGTTTGGAGGCTTGCAGACTGAACTCTCAAATGTATTGAAGTTTACAATGAGGATATTAATAAAACAATAATATCAACAAAAATTTGTTCCAAGTTTCTGGTCATATCGTCATAATTTGGATAAAATGAATCATTATCAGAGAAAGTAGCGACAGCTGGCTTGTTGACATCTACAACAAGCTACACAACAGTCATCCGCCAGGAAACTCTCATCATCATCATAAGTTGTTCTGCCATCCGGCAGGTCCATTCATGGCTGTGACCTCCATATCTCTCGATCTTGTGCCCTTTTCTTCACTTCTGCATAATCTTCCTTTCTTTTTCTAATGCTGTCTGATAACTGGTATCGTCTCCTTCCCCTTCCTCGTTTTCCTTTTATCATCCCTTCAATTGCTACTCGCAGTAAAGTGTTGTGCCCTATCCATTTTTTCTTCCCATTTTGGATTACGATCAGCATGATCCTCACTTCTCCCACTTTCCTCAGAACTTCCTTATTTGAAATTTTATCTCACCACTATACTCCTTCAATTCTTCGCCAAATCCACATCTCAAATCTTTCCATTCTTCTCTGTTCTTCCTTCCTTAATGTCCATGTTTCAGCGCCATATAGAGCTATACTCCATACGTAACACCTTGCAAGTATCTTCCTCAGATCATTCTCTAGCGGGCCAGAAAGCATTTTTTCCTTCTTGTTGAAGCTTTCTTGGCTAAGGCAATTCGAACTTTTATGTCTGTTATAGAGTGAAGGTCTTCAGTCACAATAGTTCCATGATCCTTAAACTTATTCATCTGTTCAATAATTTCTCCCCCTATCTTGATTGTCGCTTTTTCACCTTTACTCCAAGTATCATGAATTTGGTTTTCCTTTTGTTTATGCTCATTCCATACTCCTCACATTTTTTGTTTAATTCTCTCAGCATTTTGCGGAGGTCCTTCACATTTTCAACTATTACTGCCATATCATCAGCAAATCTTATACATTCAATTCTCTTACCTCCAACGTTGACCAACCAAGCATTCACAAATAATTTCCTCCAAGTAAATGTTAAACAAAGTTGGCGATAAGCAGCAACGCTGTCTAACACCTTTTCCCAGTCTGATTTCTTCGGTTATTTCTCCTCTTATTCTCACATTTGCTGTATGGTTGTAATATAATTCCTTGATCAGTCTTCTCTCTCTCTCTCTCTCTCTCTCTCTCTCTCTCTCTGTCCATTCCACTCCATGCTTTTTAAGTATCTCCAAGAGCTTATTCCAACTCACTTTGTCAAATGCCTTCTCTAAGTCTACAAAGACTGTGTATACTTTTCTGTTCTCCTCCATGTACCTTTCTCGTATGACTTTCAGTAAACCATTGGCATCCCTTGTGCCTACTCCATGCCTAAATCCATATTGTTATTCACCAATACACTTCTCCATTCGTCTGTAAAACCTTCTGTTTATTGCTCTTAATAGTATTTTAGCTGCATGAGAAGTTAAAGTTAGTGTCCTGTGTTCGTCACATTTCTTAGTACTTTTCCTTTTTCCTATTGGTATTATTATAGTATCCAGAAAATTTTTGGCCATTTCCCTTTTAAGTATACTATTTCTTGACAAAGTTTTACAAATATATATTTTCCTTTCCCCTGCATTACTTTGAGTATTTCAACTGGTATTTCATCTACACCAACTGCTTTACCATTCTTCGTTTCCTTAATCTGATCTTCATTTGTTTCATTTTCCTTCTCCAAATCTATATTACTCCCATCTGGTCTGCTGTTCCAATCACATAACCATTCTATGTACTCTTTCCATCGTTCCTTAACTACCGTATTTCAGGCTCACTTACTAACTGTCCATCCAATGTTTTAATCTCAGTCATTCCACTTCCATTCCTTTTATCATTGAATGTTAATTCCATAGCTTCTTTGTAAATCATGTCATATTTACCTCCACTTTCCAACCGTTCTATTTTGCTGCAGGTTCCTCTCATCCACTTTTCTTTAGGATGTTCAGTCTCCCTTCTTTATTCATTGTTTAATTTTCTATACATCTTTCTTCCTTCTTGAGTGTTTAAGTTTTTCCATTTTCTGCTTTCTTCTATTTTGTCCAACATTTCTTCAGTTACTCATTCCTTTCTTATTTCCCTCCTCCGTTTTGTTCCCAGAACTTCTTTTGCTGTATCTTTAAGATCGTTTCTAAATCTCTCCCATTTTTCTTTAACACAGTTAGCCTCATTTTCAGTTTGTAGTCTTTCAACAAGCCTCTCTTCTAACTCTACAACATTTTTGCTTTCTTTCAAGTTTTCAAGGCATATCACTTCATTGCTCTTACTTATCCTAACTCTTTTTAATTTAATGCACAGTTCTGCAACAACTAGGTTGTGATCAGAACATATGTCTGCTTCTGGATAACATTTTGCATTTTAAGCCATTTCTATATCTTTGTTGTATCTATTTGGTACCTGTCTATCATTAAATAGAAAAGTCTTGACTGAAATACTGGAAGTTACAGAGGGAAGAATTCTTGGAAAGATCCTGGGTTCAGTACTGGAAGATGGAAAATACCAGAGCTCTACTCCCCAATGGAGTGGCTCTTGTACTGTGCCAGGGAAAGGAGGCTGGCTTTCTATGGTCATGTGGCAGAATTGTCTCCCAATCGCCTGTTTACCTTCCAGCGAAACAAGAAAATCCATATCAAACCTCTGACAGACACAACCTAAAGAAAGTTCACTGAAGAAGGAAGGTGCCCTCTTGTTGGAGGAAGGAAATGAGAAATGTGACAACACTGGATAACAGTTGAAGAAGTGTGAGCTCAGGTAGATATATTAGAAAAAATACAAGAAGGAGAAGAAGAGTGGCAAGCGTGTTCTCTCTGTTGCACTCAATGGCGGCTACAGGTGACTCGGCCATTCTATATCTTATCGACACTTCACCTTTATCTTATCTCCCCAGTGCTCCTCACAATAGGTGTGGAGTCTTGTTGTCGAGGAGTCTTGCCTCATCCAAGAACAATAAAAGGAGCCACGCATTCTAGGTCTTTTGGTCTTCGGTAGTAAGAAGTCTTCGCAGCTAGTCACTGCCTGGTCTCCGTGTTGTCGGGAGCCTCTGTCTGTAAGTTAACTTATGCCCACTAATATTATAAGCAACCAAGCGAACCGTTTCAATAATTCTTCGCCCTTGCTTCCAGATTATTATTAAGATATATTTATATCGAGTGAATCACTGCGCCTTTTCTTTGTTGAAATTATGTAGCCCGCTACGAACTAAATGTATCTAAGTCCCGTCTTACTCGACCTATTACAACAAATTTACGTACACGTAGACTGGTATAGGCTTCTCTGTGCAATACAAAAACCGCACTGAAAACAGTAATTAAGGCCCACCTTAAAAACACTGTACCTTCTTATGTAGACCGGAAACATATTTATGAAATGTTACTGTACTGCACTGTCCACCTGTAGAGAACTGTGTATCTGACTGGCTCGACAATCATTTCCTTTCGAGATTAAATGGCGAAGCACTATCACAGATGACGTGATGGTTTGTGACCTATTCACTGCAATACTGGACACTCTCGTCTCATTGCAACTGACATAAGAGGTTATTTCTTCTCAAATTGTTGTACAAACTATAGTACGTAATTTTTACTGTAGAGTGTTGAGGACCACTTCGGTCTCCTGGTGAATACAGAGTTATAACGCGCAAATCCGCACGTTGTAAGTAGCTGTGTGGAATTATGTGCGGTGGAGTTTCATGAGCAGTCGTAGTTCACTCAGGACTTTTGTACTCGGACAGGCTTTTCTTCAATGAAGATTCGATACACTCCTGAAGTCTCAGATATACTCATAACGCTGCATCCCTGGTTCTAATCCTGGTCAGTGCATTCAGAACTTATGAAATATAAAGCTATTAAGCCAGTGTTGTCAGAATGCCTGCGGTAGTCGGTTTAAAATATTTAATATCGGAATAATTTCTAGACAATTCGTGCGACAGCATAACGCCTTCGCCTACTAAACTGCTAACAATTAGCGAAGCTCTCACGAAATAAATCAACGCCGCCTAGATGAAAAAGCCTTCCAGTTCAATCATGATGTCACTGCTTGTAGGTGAACGCTACCTACGTGAAAACCGAGAGAACCAATAACCAAATCCAGTTGAGTTCCGGGCAAGGCTTCCACCACCTATATTAATTTTCATAATAAATAACATGTGATGATAATAACATAAGAGTAATTTAAAATTGTCCGACTCGTTGGCTGAATGGTCAGCGTACTGGCCTTCGGTTCAGAGGGTCCCGGTTTCGATTCCCGGCCGGGTCGGGGATTTTAACCTTCATTGGTTAATTCCAACGGCTCGGGGGCTGGGTGCTTGTGCTGTCCCCAACATCCCTGCAACTCACACACTACACGTAACACTCTCCTCCACCATAATAACACGCAGTTACCTACACATGGCAGATGCCGCCCACCCTCATCAGAGGGTCTGTCTTACAAGGGCTGCACTCGGCTAGAAATAGCCACACGAAATTATAATTATATTTAAAATTAACAGTTGTTCTAGTTAGAATTTCAAAGTTAGCAATTCAGTTTCAATTATGACGATCGTAAGTTTCTCACAAAAATATAGTTTTTTTAATTTTTTTATTACAACAGCACAGTAGGTTGCTCATGTTAGACGTACTGTAGTCTTAACATTTTACAATATATTGATCTTATATATAATTGAAAATACACATACCTTATTGATCATTCCATGTGAAATCAACTAGTCTCACAATATAACCCTCAAATATTTGAACAATTCTTAACTAACTTACTTGTTATAAACAGCCGTAAAGGCATTCAAAAATTATACGTCTCCCAGATTAATTATCTCAAGAGTTATTGATAAATTAATTACTAAATATTGCTAAAGTTAGCGATGCAGCCTTTCACGTATTTTATATATCTTGGGTTATGCTTAAGAATTGAATTGAGTGTCAGCAAATTTTCAAGGTCTTTAATTTTATGGAAATTTCGAGTACCATATGACGTTAAAATTTTAATTTTCAACCAAAAATATTAAATGCATTTTCAGTTTCTCAGAATTCTATATATGCCTATTACATTCAAAAATATAGCCAACATATCCAGAATGTCTGATGTTAGAACTCGAAAAATTTCTTGAGAGTTGCTATTTATTTTGTTGGGTGGTATGTTCATTTAGGGCCTTTGAATTGATGAGTTAAAAATGAGATCACGACACTGGTGAGTATTAGTTCTTTCTAACAGGAAACTCTGACTTATTTTCATAATATTTCCTATTTCTGGAATACAAGATACTGCTTTACCTATCTTTACAATTATTTTCATAACCTGGTAAAAACGAACTAAGGTTTCCTTCAATATTTATATTTTCAATATCATTTGGCACTTTGTCAGAATCTCTGAACAGAAAAATAAGATTCTGATTCTTATCAACAACTGACCATTTACATAACTTAATCCCTCAAGTAATTCATCGAATATTTGAAAGGAATATTTTCCCCTGAATTCATTTAATTTCCGTAATGCTCCTGCTTCATGCTTTTCTTTCTCTTCTGATTGTGCATGTCGATGGAATGTGGATGACTTTTTCAAATATGATGGACAGTTTGCAAGTTTACATGGTACAGGTGATTTAGTTAACTGTGGTCAGTGGCGTATGCTGAAGGCTACCAAGGCTATCGGTGAACCCAAACCTCAAGTGAGGACGATGGAAACCTAAAGCACATTATAATGTAAGCATCTGACACGTTCTTCCATTTACAAAACTTGAAAGCAGTGAGAAAAAAAAAAAAGAAAAAAAAGTCGCACGTGCTTCTGAACAAGGCATCGGAAACTGATTATGCAGCTTATGCTCTGTGTCCCTCTCCCCACGACCCACCTCGCGCGGCTTGCTGCTTTATGTCAGATAGGAGCGGGGACAGTGGGGATCGCCACTGCTAGCGTTACTCATCGTATATACTTTCTCATCTTATAGATAACAGAGTGCCGGTATTCCACTCCCATTTACTTCTACATACCGGGCGAGTTGGCCGTGCGTGTAGAGGCGCGCGGCTGTGAGCTTGCATCTGGGAGATAGTTGGTTCGAATCCCACTATCGGCAGCCCTGAAAATGGTTTTCCGTGGTTTCCCATTTTCACACCAGGTAAATGCTGGGGCTGTACCTTCATTAAGGCCACGGCCGCTTCCTTCCAACTCCTAGGCCTTTCCTATCCCATCGTCGCCATAAGACCTATCTGTGTCGGTGCGACGTAAAGCCCCTAGCAAAAGAAAACTTCTACATCCTTGTAGGAACACACTGCAAGGCTCCTGTTATGGTAGTAATATAGGCCTAGTTTTTTCTCATAGGTAAATCTGGTTGCTTGGAATTGAACGCGTTATCATGGGTCGGACACCATCACTGATATCCTGAGGAAGTTAATAAACCAGTAAACGATGTGTACCACTACCAGTAATGATGTGAAATTCAACATTTTGACTTTAATAATAATAAGGGTGCTCGGCATCTGTATAAGCTTGGTGGTGACATAATGTGGGTGAAATGAATGGCGAAGACGTTATAAACACCCAACACTCCCCAATCCAGGAGAATTAAGAGTTACAATGGGTTTAATTCTGAGAACTGAACCGCGGCTATCGGGCCAGAGACAAACATTCTATCCATTTAGCCACAAAGCCGGACTTTAAATTGCTAAGCACTTTAATTCGCTAAAACTTAGGCTACCATCTCCACTGATCAGGGGTTGATTATTGACAGTACCAGAGGTCAGGGTAGTAGTTTGTAAAGCAGCCTTGACAACACAGCAGGCTTCTGCGTTGGCTGTTGACTGCAGCTCATAACACTTAAGGCTTGACGTTCACTAAACCAACCATCGAAAAGGGGTAACCCAAATCTAGTGGTAGCCTACGGCTTGATCCCAGCATACGCCACTATTAATGGCACCGTTAATGACTTCCCAGTCTTTGAATCTACAGCTTTGGATTCCTAAAATATGCAATTTTTCATGAAGTTTAAGTGACACACCTGTGGAAAATTAATAAAATGGCATTAGCTAGGTAAATTGCGAGAACCAAATAAATTATTCAGATACCTAGCCTAAATGTGGTGTATTTTAAGAACCTTCTACAACAACACAGGGAATGATAGAATGTCATTTTTTGTCTATATGAGTCGGTTTAACTACGCGAGACGGGTAAGTAATGTAGATACCTGACCCCTATCATGTAGACATAATCCCATTGCTAAACCTCTCATTCATATGTACATGACATAAAACTGCTCATATATGCGAGAGAACAATATAAAATAAGTCGTGATAAATAAACTCAATAACTGTACTCACCACCCAATTTTTTGTATGTTCAAAATCTATCCTCTTGGTGCCTCTTAACGAATTGTTCCTCATATATTCATTTTGGGAAAATTCTAAAACATGCACGTTGTTTGTAGTATCGTATTTCCCTTTGCAATTAGGGACATTATTATAGGCACACTTTATCAGCAATAGCCTGTTTAAACCACGGTAGCTAAAGAGAGACGGCAGGTGCCACGCGCGGCCGGCCAGGAGCGTGTGACGTCAGCGGACTCTAGTCTGCCAGGCGCTGTAACTTATCTTCCTTATAACAAATGCGTTTATATTGTAATATAATATTTTCACATGAAAACCACTAATAAGTCCAGAGCACAAATACTCTTCAGATAGTTGAAACATCTTGACGAACTGCAGTAACCACGTGGCGATCCTCTTCTTTCTTCTAGTACGGTGAAGGCTGAAACTGACACAAATTTTCAGGAGATATTCCACACACAAATGCGTCGAGTTTTATAAATGAACAGCACGTAAATTGGCCTGCGAAAATCTGCCACTCGTTGACTGTAATACTGTAAGAGGGTAGTAAATTTATAATGCCGAAGAGATGAAGTACTACAAAGTCCAATAATGCCTGCGTCGTGGAATTCCAGGTAGAAGAATGCAAGTAAGAGAGCGTTTCTTCGGAAAACTTGAGTATTTAAGCGTTCCTCAAGGAGGGTGTGTCCCCATAGCGACTCGTAATTGGCCGTCGTCTTACACCTGATAGGTTATTACAATTCTCGAAAGTACTCTCAGTCGAAGATTTTGACACGCGTAATGCACCTTGCGGTCGCCTTGAAAGTTCCCACTGGGTCATGTGATACAGCTGACTGGTCAATCACAAAATCAATACTTCGCTCTCGGCTGGTGGAATCCGGTTCCGTGCATGCAAACACGTCTTTGTAACACAAGACTGGAAATATTTCACCCGTAGTTATGAAATAATAGCCTCTCATTTTAACACACAATAAAATACTTATTGTAGGCCAAATTTGAAGCGGACATCATCTCCCTTGGTTGGAAACGATTTAGTCGGTAAATTAAATCATTAGCACACAGAAATATAATATTAGAATGTACCCTGAAAATTTGCATTTTACCGTCATGAAGTTACACTATTTTCCTGTTGTATCTGGTAAGCCATCTCAGAACGTATCCTCCTATTGTCAACTTCCAGAGCAGCAGCTAACAAACGACGTTGTCCCAATACGGTGGCCTGCAGATCCTAACATTCGGGTTCATTCAAAATGCTAGAATTCTATCTATCTTCAACGATTCCATTTGATGGTTTTTAATGGAACCTTGGTCGTGCCCCTCACTACTAAAATTTCCTCTTCTTTCCCTCTGTTTAGCTTCCTGGTACTCTAGACTCTCGGCTCCAACGAAATCTGGATTGGTGTCTTGTTCATGTATGGCGCGCTTCCATTTACCTTTTTCTTGCGCGGATTTTTTTAGTTCCTGAAGATATTTCTCCCTTTCTTCTTGCCGCCAGTCTCTCTTCTCCTCTGGTTGCGAGTATTGGTGTCTCTCCTTCATCTTCCTCGATCGTTGTCGTAGGGTCTCCGTCTATTATTCCCGTTGGAATAATCCCAACTTCCTCTATTCCTGAACCTCGATCTAGGAGAACGATCCCGCGATGACCTTCCTTCCGGAGCTCTGTTCCAGTTTCTCCCTTGGTTATTCGGAGTTCTCTCATCGGACCTCGTCGCAGTAGCCCGAGAAACTTGTTCGGGGCTGATGTTACGCCTAGGTTGTTCTTTCGACGTCATATCCAGCTTCCTGAGGACCGCCTCAGCTTGGATTGCCGACTGAACATTAGAGGCAATCATAATCCTCTGAATCTCAGCTGTTAACTCTCTCACTATTACTTTGACGAGTTCTGGTTCTGACGGAGTTGTGTCTATCTCTCTGAGTTTCCGTAATTAACTACCGAAAAACTCAGAAAACCGTGTCGGGGTAGATGAGGCATATTTCTTGGCATAGAGTTCAGTCTTTAAATTATTCTGAAGGTGTGAGTTCCAATATTTTTCAAAGAGTGCTCGCTTAAAGCCCTTGAAGTCGTCAAATGCGTATCTGAACGCTGTGAACCACGTAAGAACAGAGTTTTCTAGGTAGCGTTCTGTTACACGCAACTGGCGCTCTGGTGGAATCTTAGCGTCCCGGAAATAATCTTGGAGCTCATTAATAAAACTCTTAGGAGTAACTCCCTTCACGTTATTCAGATTGTTCGATTGGTCTTCGTGCAGTCTTATGATATTCACGACCTGCGTCTGACCCGTGGTGTTCATTTGATTCGATCCGCTGTTTTCATGGTTAAGAAATGGGTTGGCGTTACTGACAGGGTTGACAATATGCGTCTTTTCTAGGAGTAGAAGATGTGATTTCTCCAGACATGTGTTTCTCTAGCTGACTTTGCTTCTCAAGCAGGGTAGCAGCAACTTTCAGCCTGAAGTGTTAGCATTTTTATTTCCTGATCAAGGTCCTGAATTCCTCCTTTGAGTTCCTGTTTACAGACTTCGGAATTATCTCTGACCTTCTCTATCTCCTGAGTAAGCGTAGTTTTCACGACCTTGAGAACTTCCTGGGTTCCTTCTATTGATTCATTAAAATATTCTAATGGCTCAGAAGTTGTGACTTGAGACAACTTAATCTCGGCTATGACTCCCTTTTCCACTTGTTTGATAGTCTCATAAATACCAGTAAATTTCTTGCCCCATGCTGATTTAGCAGCCGCGAGGTCTGCCGTATTATTGTCGATTTTCCCTTCGATATTTTGAAAGTTTTTCTCGACCTCATTCTTATATTTATCCAGCCCATGTAAAATGCCTGTCTGCACATTTGCCAGTCTTTCACTAAACTCGTTCGACATGGCCGACATGGATTTGGTAATACCTTCTTGAATCTCGCCCTTAAGGTTCGAAATATTTTGTTTAAGGGATACTGGTTCGCTCTGAACTGAGGCGAGTTTCCCGTTAAACAATTTTACATCCGTGTGAAGTTTTTCTATACTCTCATCAGCCCGAATCTGATCTGCCTCTAAAGCACTTTTGAGGTCCTGTTTCAGCTTAGCCTGAGCCTCATTCAATTCCTGCCTTAAATTGGCCTGGTTATGACTAAGAGTCTCGGTCATGTCCTGTTTTAACTTGGCCTGAGTTTCATTAACTTTTCCTCATAGACTGGCCTGATTTTCACTAAGTTCCTGTCTTAAACTGTCTTTTAGTTCTTGCTTTAAACTAGTTTGATTTTCATAAAGTTCCTGCTTTATACTATCTTTGGTTTCACTATGTTCCTGCTTTAAACTAGCTTGGAGGTTAGCCATCGCCTCCTGGCTTCGGCGTTCCATGTCCGCCAAGAAATTCCGTAAATCCTCCATAATTACCGTATCACACAAATGGCTGCCCTAACAATGGGGAAATAACGAGCAGAATGTAGATTTTCGGAGATCCAGTTCATCAAATAAGTGTGGACAAAGTTCTTAACCTTAGGAGAAGATCTAAATTAATTTGCCATCGTACTCGACTGTCTAAATTAACTTTAGCGCAATATCGCCTGCAAATATAATTTCCCTATTCTTCATCAAGATTTTTGTTTATGGACAATACAACACAGCCATGCTCTAACTTTAACATGTGTGCTGTTAGCCACAAAAATTTGGGCAGATAAATGTCATGAAATTAACCTTACAAAATTAATTTGTTGCCGCATCTTGCTCATGTCAAACACAGGACACTACAAGATCAAGTCCTCGTTAAATTCCACAACTGAGAAAGTTAATGAGCCATACAAGATGGAAACCATAGAGTTCCTTACGTTGGAAAAGCCAATCTCGAGCAAGCCATCTTTACCTACCCCCGTTATTCCCGACATTCTCAGCTGGAGAGCGAGAGTCCCAAGGGTGGACAGTTTGCTATCCGGTTTCGCTTATTTTTAAAGGCAGGGAAAGATAGAAGAACTAGCGACAATGATACAAAAAGATTTAAACAACAGGTTTTGATATTTATTTACAACTAGCACTCAGTAGAACAATTAAAAATTGATACTAATTAAATCTTGATGGTAATTCAAAATTAAAAATCTTCTCAGCCAGTTCCCTTAGATACAGCATTATTATTCTCCGACCTTTTGAAGTTGAATTACGCTGTAAACATAACAAACCTTTATTAGCCTACTTCTGGGTTGACGAAAAAAATTATGTTGGGAGGAACTCCTCCTAATAATACTGTAATTATTTACGAGTCGCTAAAACCAAATCTCACTGAGCTATCTAACTCGTAAATGATTCATGACAACATCCACTCCTTCCAAATGAAACTTTAAATTCTTTAAGTCAATGAAATAAATTATGGCATCGTTTTTTAACAAAGTCTTCTCAAAAAATATATAATCACGTTGTTCTACTCGTGGATAATCTTACATTACATCGTCTCATTCATCAAACATGAGATCCATTGATCTATACTTAAAAATTTATTGGGAAGAAATATTAGTTAAAGATGTCTCTATCAGACTTATTCAGATTAAATTATACTCGCACAATAATTATTTCCACGAAACTTCCTTCAATATTTGACTGAACAACGCGTGAAGTTAACCTTTAACATCGGACGCCATGAAAACTATTAACATTACAAGCTTTAAAATAACAGTGAACTTTGTCCAGACGATTGAAGTAATCCCTGCTTATTCATTGGTGTCGGATATTTTGACCTTGCCTCAACTTAATTTTAAAATAAAATTCACTACAGATTTCACTTCCAATAAATCAAAGTGGATCAAAGCAACTCAAACAACGGTGTTGATAACCTGGGCCCAACGTGATGAACATGTGGCCAGGTCAAAACCACATTTAAAAAAATCACATGTCAATGAAATCACTACAACACACACACACACACACACACACACACACACACACACACACACACACACAGCATTCACACAAAGACTCACGAGTATTATTTACATTGTTTACAACGAATTCTAGACTTTGAATTTTAGATTTTGATTTTTACCCTAGGCACATGCAATATCATGATGACGGTATCGGTCAAAAATCCATTTACGACTCTCAGAAATGTGATGAAAATCTGAGTGATCACTTAGTCAGAGATGATGAAAATTTAACATCGTTGGTCATAATAATATCATCGGTTGATATCTGGAAGAATTGGCGTCTACAGATACGCACATAGTACAGGTCAAACATTAGCATTCGCATTCATGGTTCATGAGTTCCGACATTATTATTACTTAAATCTACATTCGTCAATCAACACGTGCCCCACATTTGAAGAAATTACGTTTCACCAAACGATTCTTCAAATATAATTCAATAAATTAATTCAGTAATTCAATAAATACAGTAAATAATCCGTCGAGATTCTGCCATATTCCACGCTCATATTCATCCTAATTGAACACATATTAACATCTTACAACAAGATCAAGCAATATTTAAACTCATGACCCTTACTCATTGATTTAACCAGAGCTGGAATTTCTATTATTAGACGTGCTGGATGATAATTTTACGTGAACCAGATTTCGACATAAACCAGATGACACTAACGCGCGTTAAATCCAACAAGAAGAAAATTTACATTGAAATCCGGCGTAACAAACATGCCGTAAATCTGTCATACACGGCTTCCACATAGAAAATATTTTCAAAATTAAATTATCATTTACCGATGAGGACAATGATTTTTAAATAACACTGGACTGTTAATTGGGACATTTAGAGTAATTGTAGAAGACACGCACACATTCTAGCTATTCTAATAGAATCCAATAATCACTCACACACAATGTGACAACTCTACAATTTCCGATGTGAAAGACGATCAAAAATATTAACTAATTCTGCAATTGTAATAGAAATACTACCACTAATGAATAAGTAAGCATTATTTCTACAAAGATAAACAGTAAAACATTATAAATGGGCACTTAAATGTATGATGAAACTGGATCTTTACCGATGATCTGGAATTACTGTTGTTGGTTATCTGCTTCCGTCGTTATCTGCCCATGTTAGATGTCGCCTACATTTTAGTACACCATCGCAGCAGCCAAATCCATAGCAGAAATACTGTAGATTTCCTCTTAAGATAGGTGAGTCATCTTGAAGAACTCCAGTAACCACGTGGCGATCCTCTTCTTTCTTCTAGTACGGTGAAGGCTGCAAGTGACAAAACTTTTTAGCAGATATTCCACACACAGGTACGTTGAGTTTTATAAATGAACAGCACGTAACTTAGCCTGCGAAAATCTGCCACTTGTTGACTGATATACTGTAAGGGGGTAGTAAATTTATAATGCCGGAGAGATGGAGTACTACAAAGTCGAATAATGCCTGCGACGTGGAAATCCAGGTAGAAGAATGCAAGTAAGAGCAAGTAAGAGCAAATAAGAGCAAGTAAGTCTGCAAGCCTCTGTGAATTTACTAAACGTCGCCAGAATCATCTATTTGCGAATAGTGCTTTGGCCTCATTCAGTTCTGTACGTCTTATCTTGAAATCGTTAGAAACCAAGTCTAAGCATCGTCGTCTTTGTCTCCCTCTACTTTTCGTACCCTCAATAACATAGTCCATTATTCTCCTAGGTAACCTATCCTCCACCATTTGTCTCACGTGACCCAACCACCACCACCACCACCACCGAAGCCGGTTTATGCGCACAGCTTCATCCATCCATCGAGTTCATTCCTAAATTAAACTTTATCTCCACATTCCGAGTACCCTCCTGCCATTGCTCCCACCTGTTTGTACCAGCAATATTTCTCGCTACTTTCATGCCCGTTACTTCTAACGGGGAGTTGACTCCCTTCATGGAGAACACTGTTTATCCCAACTGCGAGCTCACTGCATTAGCTTTACTACACCTTGATTCAATCTCACTTAGTATATTACCATCTTGGGAGAACACACAACCTAAATACTTAAAATTACCTACCTGTTCCAGCTTTGTATCACCAATCTGACATTCAATTCTGTTGAATTTCTTACCTACTGATATCAATTTAGCCTTTGAAAGGCTAATTTTCATACCATACTCAATGCACATATTTTCAAGTTGCAAATACAGCAGGCTTTCGGCACAATCTGCCATTAAGACCAAGTCGTCAGCACAGGCCAGACTGCTTACTACAATTCCTCATCCTCATAGTTTTTGAAAATTTCCTCCAATTTATTCATTTTGGTTTCTGCACTTAGATCGTCTGTAAGTAATTTGATTATTTATTTTAATTCTTCATTTTCGGCAAACACACTTCAAGGGCAAGTTGTCTTTATTTTGGCTTAACTGCTCGTTGATTTGTCTACCGGCCGAGTTGGCCGTGCGGTTATGTGCGCGCAACTGTGAGCTTGCATCCGGGAGTTGGTCGGTTCGAACCCCTCTGTCGGCAGACCTGAAGATGGTTTTCCATGGTTTCCCATTTTCACACCAGGCAAATTCTGGAGCTGCACCTTAATTAAGGCCACTGTCACTTCCTTCCCATTCCATGGCATTTCCCATCCCATCATCACCATAAGACCTATCTGTGTCGGTGCGACGTAAAACAAATTGTTAAAAAATAATATTTTGAAATTTTTGCTTCCTGAGAAAGGTTATAAAGCTCACTCGCTTTCTCTACAGATTTTCTTATTAGCGATTCTAGAAACCTTTCACAGTCCCGCCTTTCGGCGCGTGTGTTTCTCTCTGAATTTTCTGTTGATGCAGAAAACGTGGTCATGATTTAGGAAGGAACTGTTCCTTTTTTCAACAAGCACTTAGAGGGAAGACCTAACGGTTGATATTGTAAATCTCTTTCAAAATCTGCACGGCATTTTACAGCACAAACACGACATGTACACTTTCACTTATTCACCAACGATATGCACAAGTTCATTCGCAAGCCTCGAAAGTAATAAAATATTTAAAGGAACAATGTGCAGACAACAGACGAACAGCAATGCACCGAACTTCAGTGCTTAGAATGAAAACACCGACACCAAAGAGAATATAGACTGATATTAACGCGCCAAACAATGCGTACTGTAATGGGAAGGACGGTCCAGTGACGTCACGACCATGGCAGTCTACTGCGCATCCGTCTCGTGATACCTACCGTCTCTCTTCTAGCGACCGTGGTTTAAACTAATAACATTAAAAATATTGCGTGTTCTTATAAACAAGACCAAGGAAAACTACTAGTGATGTCACCAGCCTAAAGGCTTTGTAATCCAGGTGGCCAAGCTATCGGTACCCCTTAACTTTGTGACGACGTCATGCAGCTACTGAGTTCATGTTTTTAACATAATATACAAAAACCTCTACTAAAGAATATAGGGTACAAACTCTGTCTGTTTGAGAATGGAATTTTTCTAAAACGGTGGACGCTTTCACTCGGTTCAGCGCAAAATGTAGGTGCTGAGGATGCATAATTGAGCGCACCTAACGGAGAAAGGTTGCAATATACTTGGTGTATCAAAATAATTGCTGTCATAGCCACTGGAAGTTTTCATGTGACGTGTAGAATATTGTTAAAAGCAAAGCAAATCACAGTTATCTCCGTACAGGCCATGGAGGCCCTGGGTGTGGTAGAGTGGTTAGCTCTAGGCCCGGCCGCCTTTGCCCCCAGCAATTAAACTGGTGCTCATTTTTTATGTAGGCTGAGTGAGGCAGCCCCTATAGATTATTATTATCATTTATTAATTATTATTATTATTATTATTATTATTATTATTATTATTATTATTCCTTGTGACCGTACTGGAAGGTAGTGGGCAACTGTGAGTACTCGACATAACATTCACAAACGCACAAGTCAATACAAATGGATGATCTGATGTTGAAACAGTCTGCATGTGATATATCTCCCGTAGAGAGGACAATACGTTAGTCCTATAACTGAAGGTTGACTCTAGTATGATCAAGCGTTGATGGTGCGGGTTCGTTACAAAGATCTGTCCGAGGACACTTACTGTAAGCTGACTGCGATAACGTGGTTCCCAATTACTTGGTTTCAGTAACAGTATCGTCCTCTGTGAACTTACAGTGGTTTGAATCGCCAAGTTATGTACGAGCTGTATTGTTTCACTTATCCTAGACTGAAACTTCTATCAAATTTACTCGGTCATTCTCACCAATGTGGCTCTGATGTGTGGTCAAAGTACCTGCAGGTGTGTATACTATGATCACTAATATCACGTGTCACCCTAAACTACATCAATGTTTTGCGGCATGGCAGATCGCCGCATACTATAGTCAGTAGCAGGCACTGATTTTATGTTGGAAGCGATAAGTACCGGTGACTTGCGGCGAGATGTGTCCTGGCACTGCTTCGTGTATATAACGGACTGGTTAAAACAAATATCTTAAGTCAGAATGTGGCTCCTCTCAAACCAACGAGTGTTTACTTCAGTAATGGTCTTGCTAGCTTACTGGCACTGCTGTGGACAATGGAGGGGTGGTGTTTTTAATAAACTGTATAAAATAAATCCAAGCACCCCCCCGTCCCCTGAAACTAAATTGTCCTGTGTGTGTCTCTCGGTGGGAAGTGATGGGGTTTATTTCTATAAGGGTGCTTCCTGCAATATGAGATGAGGGAGTCTTACAGGCTACCAACAAATAAATGTTGCCTGTATCAAATCTCGGCAAGTTGGATGCTAAATTGTGTGGCTTCCAGGCGGCAGATCTTGTCCGTTCTTGTATAAACGATATGCATTCAGAGTAGAACGAGCTTCTTCCAACAGTGGGTCTGCTACACAGGAAGACGGTGAATCTCTTGACCTCTTCTTATAATTTACAGTTCGTTATAGGCTACTGCATTTCTTCACAGACTGTCTGAGGCTGACCATTTCCCCATTGTATTTGCTTACTTTTTCTAATTCACACAATAATGGCGTGTGGCCTTCGAAGGGGCCCGTGGTCACCTTTCATGTTCATAGCTGGTTTGTAATTTCAGTATTGTTTGTTTGTTTTGCCACAAACTGTAATTGTTGGTTGTTTTCTACTGCAGCTGTGTTCCAAATCATTGAGACTGACAGGGTTTAAACTAAATTTACGCACTTTTGAATTCAACAGTTATTGCGAGAGAAGAGATAAGCTGAGACAAGTGACCAAGCTGTGCTATCGGCCACCATTTCCTGCAGCTACCGACGTTACTCCATCTCTGTGCACCCCGGGAAGATGAATACGGTGAGTGTGTTTGGAATATGGCCAGATTTGTGGGGTGGAAATAATATTATGAAATTCCATATATAATATAGACATTATTATTAATATTGTAGGATGAATTAGTTCTGACTTTGGTCTATAAAGGGTATACAATTAATGCACTTCTTGAACGAGCTATGAAATAGATTTTGTAAATGTTCTTCACATTCTTTAAATATTTTTGAAGACCTCGCGGGCCGCAAGATACGATTTTGCGGGCCACCATTTGTTAACCCTGGTCTAGTGGATACTACTCAGGCTGGTTATGATGTAGCGGGTTCATACCTTTGACGGAGTGGGAAGTAAGGAATTTGAAGGGATTGGAAGGGGAACTGAGTGCGGAGAAGACAAAGCTGTCACTGGATTAGGGCGGGGCCACGTGCTATTGGAAGTATTATAAATCTACAACGAAATGAAAAATTAAATTTGAAATAAAGAATTCAATTTGCCATTCGTTTCATTCAAATTATATTCCGTTGATTTATGTGAATATATATGTTTCTAAGGGGCCTTTTCACGCTAGATTAAGAATCCTTATATTTTGTTCGACTTATGTGTAACTGTGATTGGATACTTTCATATGAATGCTCATGGCTGAGAAGCGGTTATATCTGACGGCATTTAAATGTTCTTGGTATCTTCTTACAACATTACTCGCATCAAACACTGTCCAATTCTGTCAGCTGACTTCTTACTATTTAAGCATCAAGAGACCATATCTGGCGTATATGGAAGATTTTACCGCAAGTCATGAAGACGTTTTAACAGTCATCATATCTGGAAGTGTTTCAATCATTACACATCCTACTGAATATGACCCGATAAAGATCGAAATGTCTTTAGATGTGATAAGTCTGAATTTTAAAATTTAAATGTGCCTTATACTATTGTTTATTGATTAGGAAGGTAGATTTAACAATACATTCTTGTCATAGTGTACGAATTACCAGTCACCTACCTTGCATTCGGGAGATAGTGGGTTCGTACTCCGCTGTAGTCAGCCATGAAGATGGCCTTCCATGGTTCCCCAGTTTGAAATAAGGCTTTTCCTTAATGAAGGCTATATTTGCTTCCTTCCCATTCCTAGCCTTTTCCTATCCCATTATCAACCTTAGGCCTATCTGTGACGGCACGACGTGAACTTACTCTCTAGAAAATAATACTGGTGGGGTATGATAACACTAGCATTCCTAGGGCAGAGGGTTATTACTTATAAAAATAATCGAAAACGCAACATGTTAGTGTGAAATCCACTGTTTCTGGGCTCTCTGAGATGAATTGTGACATCCGGATGCCGTTTAAGTACACATTCAGCCTCTTAAGAAGCATGGGGCTGAGAAAGCGTGAATGTAAGAATGTCCAAACAGACCGAGATTAGAGTTGAGTCCACAGTTTTCGCTGTCCCTTGGCTGATTGGTGACAGACTCCGTGACAGTCTGAATTGTGTGCATATCAATGGCACTACACGTACGTACATCACTTATATTTATTATTCATTTTAAATGATCAGCTACTTCCCAGAAAACCTGGGCTGCAAAAAGGACGAAGTGTGATTAATGCGAAACAAACAAGTATTAAAGCGTTAAACGCATCATAAAAATTACTGGAAATTTCAATAGTTAGTGAAATATAATTTAACTTTACAATAAAAATGTAAAAAATGTGCATCACCAGTTTAACAGCTAATAAAAATCATAAAACTTAACATTTAATTAGGTACCCGGGCAATACCGAGAAGTGCAGCTTGGGCATTGGAGTGTTCAAAACAGCAGGTCAGGCCTCTACAATACTAACAACATCAATGTTTAATTCATAACCTTAGAGTTCCTCCAGACCTGGCTCCAGAAATACTCGGTCTAACTATTAGGTTACTAGAACAACTATAAAAGTTCCTGTGTCTGTGGCATTTTGTAACTGAAAACATTTCTTTTCAGGTAAATCTTAAGAGGACGATTGGCTAATAAGAGGTGTTACTGTTTGTTGCAGACACGGTGCGAACTGTGTGCGACACTCTATGAATCACTGGTGGAACACGTGGACATGGGGGAGTTTCAGCTGAGAGAAACCACCAAAGTGGATCATGGACTAGAGAGGGAGAACAACCTGAGGATGTGGGAAGTAGCACTGAGAGAGAGAGAAGTGATGATACAACAACAGGAGGAAGCGTTGGAGATGAAGTTAAAGAAGATGGAGAAATCATGTAAGGGTACAGGAGAGAAGCAGGTGGAGACTATGTGTAAAGTCAGAGATAAGATTATTGAGCTGCGAAAGTTGGCGTGTGAGAAGAGAGTGGAACTTTCCCGCCAACGAGAGGAGTGGCGTGACAGGGAGGAAGGCCAATTGTGGCGGGAGATGCTTTCCAAGTACGATCCAGGTCATGTCTTCCTTGAGCAAACTCTTAAGTGGGCAGCTGAAGAGGGATATATCAATGTGGTGAATTTCCTTCTTGAGAGAAATGACTCTGAGGACTGGAAGCGCACTGCATTGAACCATGCTGCAGAGAGGGGGCAGCTGCACGTCGTGAAGGCTCTGATAGAAGAGGGAAAAAGTCAGGGTCGAGAGGACTGTCTCTCCTTTGGACGGTGCGACATAGATGTGAACATCGGCATCCACAGTCGAGGACTACCTGCGCTGCTCTTGTCAGCCAAAGAGGGCCATGTGGAGGTGGTGAGGTACCTGGTGAAGGAGGGAGGTATGAGTGGGGAGGTGCTGGGCGGTGATTTCTTGCCGTTTGCTCAGTGGGGTAACATCGATATAGTAACGTACCTGGCGGAAGAAGTAGGTATGAGTGTGGAGGTTCTGAGTCTTGCTCTCTTACCAGCTGCTCGCTGGGGTCACCTCGATATGGTGAAGAAACTCACCAATCTAACCCACATTCGTCCCAATGTTAAGACTAGGAATGGTGATACACCACTACATCTGGCTGCTCGGTGGGGTCACCTTGAGGTAGTAAAGCACCTCACTACTCTAGACCATAGTAGTATTAATGCTATGAATAGTGATGGTCACACTCCACTACATCTGGCTATACGAGTAGGGCACCTTGAAGTAGTGAAGCACCTCACCACTCTGGACCGCACTAGTCTTAATGTTCAGACTAATGCTGGCAACACTCCACTACACCTCGCTGTAATTAACGGTGACCTTGAGGTAGTGAAGCATCTTACCACTCTAGACCTCACTAGTCTCAAAGCTAAGACTAGTGATGGTGACACTCCACTCCACGTGGCTGCTTGGAAGGGTCGTCTTGATGTAGTGAAGTACCTAACCTTTCTAGACCACACTAGTCTCAATGTCAGGGATGGTGGAGGTTACACACCACTACATTGGGCTGCACGTTATGGTCACATTGAAGTAGTGAAACATCTCTCCACGCTAGACCATACTACTCTGAATGTTAAGGACAATTATGGACACACTCCATTACACGTGGCTGCACAGTGCGGTCACATTGAAGTAGTGAAGCATCTCACCAGTGTAGATCAAACTAGTCTCAATTTTAAGTCTATTGGTGATTACACTCCACTACACTGGGCTGTACGGTACGGTCACCTTCAAGTGGTGAAACACCTCACGACTCTAGACAACACTCTTATCAATACTAAGAATAGTGACGGTTTCACTCCACTTCACATAGCTGCACAGCGCGGATACCTGGAGGCAGTGGAGCACTTCACCACATTAGACCACTGTAGTCTCAATGTTACGACTAGTGATTGTCGCACTTCACTCCACGAGGCTGCAGTGCATGGTAACCTTGAAGTCGTGAAGTACCTCACCACACAAGAACACACTACTCACAATGTTAAAACTAGTGATGGTTATACTCCACTACACCTGGCTGTAAGGGAGGGTCACCTTGAGGTAGTGAAGCACCTCACAACACTAGACCGTACTAGCCTGAATGTTAAGACTAGTGATGGTTATACTCCACTACACCTGGCTGTAAGGGAGGGTCACCTTGAGGTAGTGAAGCACCTCACCACACTAGACCGTACTAGCCTGAATGTTAAGACTACTGATGGTTATACTCCACTACACCTGGCTGTAAGGGAGGGTCACCTTGAGGTAGTAGAGCACCTCACCACACAAGATCGTAGGAGCGTCAATGTTACGAATATTGAAGATTACACTCCACTCCACGATGCTGCTATGCACGGTCACCTTGATATAGTAAAGCATCTCACAAAACTTGACCATATTTTTCTCAATGTTATGACAGGTGATGGTTACACCCCACTACACTTGGCGGCCCAGTTTGGGCACCTTGATGTAGTAAAACACCTCACATCAGTAGACAACATTGTTGACAATGTTATGACCAGTAATGGTTACACTCCACTACACCTAGCTGCGCAGTTTGGTCACCTTGAGGTAGTGAAGCACTGCACAATTCTAGACCGTACGAGTCTCAATATTACGACTAATGATGGTCACACTCCACTCCACGAGGCTGTAATACACGGTCACCTTGAAGTCGTGAAGCACCTCACCACAGAAGACCACACTATTCACAATGTTAAGACTAGTGATGGTTATACTCCACTACACTTGGCTATAAGGGAGGGCCACCTTGAGGTAGTGAAGCACCTCACAACACTAGACCGTACTAGCCTCAATGTTAAGACTGGAGATGGTTACACTCCACTACATTTGGCTGTAAGGGAAGGTCAACTTGAGGTAGTAATGCACCTCACTGCACAAGACCGTAGGAGTGTCAATGTTACGGCTAGTGATGGACTCACTCCACTCCACGAGGCTGCACTGCGCGGTCACCTTGATGTAGTGAAGCACCTTACCACACTAGACCATATTTTTCTCAATGTCATGACAGGTGATGGTTATACTCCACTACACCTGGCTGTAAGGGAGGGTCAACTTGATGTAGTGAAGCACCTCACCACACTAGATAATTATAGTGTCAATGTTAAGACTAGAGAGGGTTACACTTCACTACACCTGGCTGTAAGGGAGGGTCACATTGAGATAGTGAAGCACCTCACCACACTAGATCGCAGGAGTCTCAATGTTAAGACTAGTGATGGTCTCACTCCACTCCACGAGGCTGCACTGCACGGTCACCTTGATGTAGTGAAGCACCTCACCACACTAGACCACTCTAGTGTCAATGTTAAGACTAGTCACTTTGAGGTAGTGAAGGAACTTAGCACACTAGATCGCAGGGGTCCCAATGTTAAGTCTAGTGATGGTTACACTCCACTACACCTGGCTTCTTGGCGCGGTCACATTGAGATCGTTAAGTACTTCACCACATTAGACAGCACTATTTTCAATGCTAAGACTATAGATGGTTATATTGCATTGTACCTAGCTATAAACAAGGGTCACCTTGAGGTAGTGAAGTACCTCATCACACTAAATCCCACTATTCTGATTAATAAGAGTAGTAATGGTTGGACTCCACTTCACCTGGCTGCTCGGCGTGGTCACCTTGAGATAGTGAAGTACCTCACCACTTCAGACCCCTCTATACTCAAATTTAAGACTAGTTATTCTCACACACCACTAGATGTGGCTGCACTATTTGGCCAAATTGAGGTAGTGAAGCACCTCATCACAGTAGACCCTACTCTTCTCAATATTAAGACTAGTGGAGTTCGCACTCCACTACACGAGGCTGCTCTGCGCGGACACCTTGATATAGTTAAGTACCTCACCACACTAGATCCCACTATTCTCAATGTTAAGTCTAGTGATGGTCGCACTCCGCTACACGAGGCTGCAGTGCACGGTCACCTTGAGGTAGTGAAGCACATCACCGCAGTGGACCCCACCATTCTCGATGTTACGACTAGTAATGGTGACACTCCACTACACTGGGCTGCACGGAGTGGTCACCTTGAGGTAGTGAAGCACCTCGTCACACTGGACCCCACAATTCTCAATGTTAAGACTAGAACTGGTAACACTCCTCTGGCCGTTGCTAAATTGTCGGGTCACCACGAGGTGGTACGCTTCCTAGAGCAGTGCTCAACAAAGAAGAAAGTTACTCGGAAAATACAAAGGTTTACACGACAACAATAATCTAGTGTGGCTCCCACTATCTGCAGTTCAGTCGCTACATACTCCTCGGAGGGTAGGAAAGTCAGTACTACAACAGTGAGGGACCCTGCCACAGAATGGCACTTTTGTGTTGTGGTGCGAGCTGGAAGTTGAAGTTCTGACGTTTGTACCTATGTAAAAAACTTATTGTAAGATAATAAAACTGTAAAATATGTGTTTGTTTTGTCCCCAGAACAATCTGCCTTGTGATTAAATTAGCTGCTCACTGCCTCCTTTGTTCTCGGGTAGTCCGGAGCACGTGCTGATTTCTGATGCATTGTGTGTTGAGTACAGTAACAGGTTTCTGTAGTGATTTAGGCGCGATTTCTTCAACTTAGGTAATGTTAACTAAAAATTGTTATTAATTTAACACTGCGGTTAAAAGTATGCAGTTTCACGAACACATTTTTAATATTTTTACGAAACTGAAAACAAATTAAAGCATTCCCGTAAGATATCTGAACGCGTTTGGCGGTGAGCATCCTTTGTTCTTTACATAAAGCATCCTCGTGGTGTGTTGAAGTAGTATTTTGTCACACATGGTTGACATTATCAGAGGTTATGGTTACCGGAGACCGCTAGGACATAAACATGACAAGTAAGAGGCAACAAAAGCGTTATAATAATGATTGCGAGACAAATGTCGTTATTGCTTCAAATTGAAAGTATGCGCGTGTGTTTAAAAAATGAATGAATATCACAACATTCGGTATAGTCTATTCTTATATGCGTGCAATCTAAGGTCCCTACATCACCGGGGAAAGGTGATAATTGATAAGTACTGAATGATTTTCGGGCATTGCGGGGAAAATAGTGTAATGCCTTGTTAATGCTTCAATGGCAGCAGGAATTCTTTAAGGGATTCTACACACTCTTGTCTTGCACTCGTGAACATAGTTGCCTACAGTTACATGAAATATCTAACAAGGGGAGATCAGACTCTGCGGTCAACAGATTTCACCGAGCTTCAATATACCTGTGGGGGGGGGGGCACTCAGCAGTAACTCGTGTATAAGTGTTTAGGTCAATACGCTTTCATTTTCGGAAGAAATTAGGTCAAATGTCATGACGCAGGATCCGCTGAAGGTAATGGAACACTAAAAGGCGAATTTTTTACTTAAACATGTCAGGTCCTCAACCTAACCCTTTACTGCATGAATTATTTTTCGTTTTCGTTTGGAGAAGAAAATTTCAAGCTTCAATGTTCAACTTACGTTCAGTGTTTTAGATTTACCAGCAATTCTTAACTGGGGCTAATAGCTTAACACTCGTATGTGATGTGGATTGCCATAACGGGGTATATATACGATTTTTCACGATTTCATGCTAAGATTTTCACATTCAAAGAAAAGGCCGAACATTACTGCCTACTGGCCATTTCACGCTAAGCTTTTAACATTCAAAGACCGAACATTACTGCCTACTGGCCATGGGTACGTGATGCAAGGCGCAAGTATACTTGCACGACCGTAGGTCGGTTATGTCTTTGAGGTTGAGCCAGAGGTACTCCTGAAGCCTGTGATAATGTGATGGGGAGGGCCCACGGAAAATAAACGGTGGTTGGTACGCGTGGACGCTGACGGGGTGAAAGGAGCACCTTTGGTTGTAGGGCTGTTTTGTCTTATGTTATGTGTAAAAAATAAACAAGGCATCACTGGTATATGTCTTTAAATGACTGTACAGTTGAAGGTGTGCTGTAAAACTACCTCTGTCCACAATCTATTTCCATTTATACAGGTGAAAAGTTGTATGTTGCCTCGGGCAACAGTATGCAGTAAAGGGCCAATAATATCTGAAAAATTGATGAACCCCGATTCCAATGTAACACATATATTGAGTTACATCACAGTCAACCAGAGTGCTGGCCTAGTTGTGACCGTACTTGCCTGAAAACCTCGTAGATGTGAGTTCGTGTCTCATTGTAGATATAATTCTTGTACAAAATAAATTAATATTTGAGGGAACGTGAAGATAATAAAGGGAATAAAAATATTACGCAAATTGCAGTACACTTTATTTTTACATGAAATTAACATAGGCCGAAACTTCTCACAGTTACTGCTGGATCTCTTGGGTGTGTGTATATATATGTTAATTTCTTACCTTCTTTTCTTTCTTTCATAGTCCAATTACCCTCCAGAGTTGGTTTTCCCCACGGACTCAGAGAGGGATCCCACCTCTACCGCTTCAAGTGCATTGTCCTGGAGCCTGAGACTTTGGGTCGGGGATACTACTGAGAAGGTGGACCAGTACCTCGCCCAGGCGGCCTCACTTTCTATGCTGATCAGGGCCCTTATGGAGGAATGGGAAGATTGGAAGGGGTAGGTAATGAAGAGGGAAGTAAGCGGCTGTGGCCTTACGTTAGGTATCATCCCGGCATTTGTCTGGGGAAGTGGGAAACCACGGAAAACCACTTCGATGATGGCTGAGGGGGGAATCGAATCCCCTCTACTCACTTGATCTCCCAAGGCTGAGTGGACCCGTTCCAGCCCTCGTACCAGTTTTCAAATTTCATGACAGAGCCGGGAATCGAACCCGGGCCTCCGTGTGTGGCAGCTAATCACACTAACCATTATACCACATGGGCGGACTACATGTTAATTTGAGGTAGAAAATAAAGTTCACTGCGGTTTGATTAATGTTTTTATTTTCATTTTTACTATCACGTTCCCTCAAAAATAATTTGATATTTTTAAAATCGTAGCTGCGGCTGGATTTGAACTCACGCCATCGCGTTCATAGACAAGTACGGTAACAACTCGCTCACCGTCCGCTTGACTATATTGCAACTCTCCAACTATATACACATTGATTTGGAATCGGAGGATTCATCAATTGTTCGGAGATATTACCTTACTGACCTGGTATGTTTAATAAAATGTGCCCGCCTGTGAGTGTTCTATCACCTCCACCCTGTCCGAAGTGGATCCTGCCTCGTGATATTTGTCCTCAATTTTTTGAAAACCAAAAGCGTATTGACCTATATCCTTATACACGAGTTACTGTTCCTGTTCAGTGTCCCCCAACAGCTACATTAAGCTCGTTGAAATAGTTTGGACGTAGGGTCCGACCTCTAATTGTAAAAACTGTAAGCAAGTGCTGCACTGGAGATACTGATAAGCTTCAGTCTGTTGGAAACTCTAACATTTTTTCTACTTCTTCTAGTACTTTAGTCATTATGGCTTTGGTAATTAGATATCTTTGTAGAAATCTGTATTCCGACAACTCTAAAAAGTCGTTTTTCCTCAGTATGGATTTTCCTCAGTTTATATATAGTCTTCATAAAGCAGGAATTTTAGCAGCTGTTAAGATATTTAACACAGAGCTGCTGCCATGTTAATTTAACACAAGTATTACCAGTTTGTTCCAGTTAACAATTATTGGTGAGACGACCATGTTGTTGAATTATGTGTTAAGTCTCCTTAACAGCAGTGTTAACCCTTGTTGATGAAACTGGGCCTTAGCATAGCGCAGTAACATGTGAGTGAAGTGGTTGAACCGCTCTGGAATATGGAAGTTGTACTAAAAGTTGAAGACAGTCAGCAGCGTAGATATTCTAGGTAAGTTTACTTGAGACCAGACACAGTCTAAGTATCTTGAAAAACTGCACTTAAATAATCCTTTAAAAATGGGGTTAATGTAGGGGAGGCTAGCGTATTTGCTATTGGGCACGATGTCGGCCGCGCGCAACAACCTACTGCTAGGACTCCCGAGACAAGATGACCGCTATACATTGGTTATATGAAACTGACTTTAAGGATCTGGGCCACGGAATATTGTGAAACCTTGTTCTTATAGGGTAACTTCGGAGAACTACATTAGGAGCCCACAAATTGTAACTTATGACCAGTTAGTTTATCACCCCAAATTTAAGGTACTGAGGCTAGCGTTGCTAGACAAATGGCTGCTATACTCTATTGGTATAGAACTAACTAGACAACTACCTCACGGGCTCACAACTTATCCCCCTCACTTTCGAGAATTGAGGCAAGGGCTGCTGAGCAAGATAGCTGCTCCACCCTATTATTTTAGATTTAACCCTAGAGAGCTATCTGAGGGGCTCACAACTTGTAATTTATCACCTACTCGTTTTATCAGCCTAACTTTTAGGGAGTAGGAACGGGCTACCAGGTAAAATGGCTGCTATTCGTTCCCCTTATGGGGCTAACGCTGGAGGAGCTGCGTTAGGGATCATGAGGCAAGATGGTCACTACACATTGGTTTTATACGGCTAATGGTGAAAGTTCGGCAGCTACGTAGGTGGATCAAAATGTAAGTTGCACTGACGCGCCACAGCAGCGCGCTGTGTGTCGCAAACGTGGGCACCGTGGAGAAAGGACAGACACTGCCCACACTTCTCTTAGACAGGTCGCTGTGGTGTCTCTCCTAGTATTTTGTGAATAGCGGCCAAATGCAATGGCGCGTCAATTGGACGTTCACTCGAAATATGTGGTGCGTGCGACAATCCGATTCCTATGGGCCAGAAGGAAGAATTGCACGGATATTCATCGTGAAATTAGTGCTGTGTATGGGGAGCGGGCCATTTACCGGCAAGGTATCGTAAAGTGGTATTAGCAATTCGAAGCCGGACGCACGGATATCACGGACAACCATCGCGAAGGCAGGCCCGCAACATCCACGACCCGTGCAAAAGTCAACAGTGTGAATACGATCATTAGACAGAACCGGCGCATTAAACTGAGAGAAATCGCGACGCAGCTGAACATGTCGTATGGCAGTGTGTTTGCCATTGTTCACGAGGACCTTGGATATCGTAAACTGTGTCGAAGATGGGTCCCATGTCTTCTCACCGATGTGCATTTTTACAACGCTATGCCGGAGACGGCAACTGGTTTCTGCGGTGAATCATCACAGGCGACGAAACGTGGATCCACCACTTCACCCCCGAAACAAAGCAAACATCAATGGAATGGGTGCACCCTTCATCACCAAAACGGAAGAAGGCCAAGGTTCAACCTTCAGCCGGTACGGTTATGGCGACAGTGTTCTTTGACATGGAGGGTTTGCTGCGCGAGGAATTCATGCCGAAAGGAACGACGATCAACGCGGCGTTATATTGTCAAACGTTGCACCGGTTGCCTAAAGCGATTAAAGAGAAGCGCCGAGGGAAATTGAGCGCCGGTGTGATTTTGTTGCACGATAACGCAACACCTCACAATGCCCACCAAACGAAAGAACTGCTGCAGCGTTTCAAGTGGGAGGTCTGGCAACATCCACCCTACAGTCCCGACGTAGCGCCATGTGACTTTTGTCTGTTCGGTAAGCTCAAAACGGAGCTCGGTGGTTGACGTTTCCAGACCGATGATGAGGTGAAGGCCGCTGTCTCCGAGTGGTTGCAGAACGCTGGAGGAAATTTCTATGAATCCGGCATCGACAAGTTGGTTGTGCGTTCGCAGAAATGTTTGGAGTCTCTTGGAAACTATGTGGAAAAGTGACGTTACAGTGTGCTGCTCTATAGGTGGGGTACCGTAATAAATGGCCATAACTGGGAAGTGCAACTTACTTTCTGATCTTCCCTCCTACATCCTCGTAACAGGCTGCCCTCCCTATTGACGTCAGAAAAGTTGGATGGCGCAGCCACGCGGTAGAATGTTGAAGCTGCAACATAGTGACTGGTGAGATTTATTTACATGGCGAAGCATTGACGTCGTGATGGAAACAGAAAGAAAATTGTCAAATTTCAGGAAGTACTGCTCTGTATACGGTTGCAAATCGTATAAAACGGATGCGAAATCTGTTCACTACTTTCCTGTACAAAAAGTTCAGAGAGAAAGATGGGTTTCCGCGCTGTCAATTGGAAAACGCGTTACGCGATATATGACAGTGTGCAGTCTGCATTCTTGTGAAGACGACTTCTTTCCACAGCGTAGGTATCGGTACTGTTTATTATACTCATTGATACTTATTGTCTCTAATTTGTATTCACAAAGATTTAGCTACATCAAAAATACTGATAAACTTGTAGCCTAATACTTCTGTGCCGCACATAGAATGTAATCCGCTCTTTGTAAACTTCTTCATATGTGTAACAGCCGACAGTAAATTAACTATCTACATGTGAGTAATATCTTTAACTGGTAGTAATTAAGCGCTGCATTTAATATGTAGTATTTTTCCATCATAAATTAACTTTTTTTGCTATTTGTTTTAAGTCACACCGACACAGATAGGTCTTATGGCGACGATGGGAAAGGAAAGGTCTAGGAATGGGAAGGAAGCGGCCGTGGCCTTAATTAAGGTACAGCCCCAGCATTTGCCTGGTGTGAAAATGGGAAACGACGGAAAACCACCTTCAGGGCTGCCGACAGTGGGGTTCGAACCCACTATCTCCCGGATGCGAGCTCACAGCTTCACGATCCTAACCGCACGGCCAACTCGCCCGGTCATCTTAAATTAGAAGCCATAACCTAATTATTTGGTAGAATTGGACAAACCAAGTATACTTCAACCCCAAACAGCTGTGGCTGTAGAGGTTATAGTACGGTACTCTTAAATTATAATTTTCCATCTTTGGTCTACATATTCTGTAGGTAGTTATAATTTGTATACTTATTATTGTCGGTTCTAAGTTCTAAATTTTGTGCTGATGGTAAAAATGGAAGAACATTAAGTTTATGTGGGCTGTTCCAACACAAGCCTGTATAAAGCTTAGGATTTATTTGCTTTACAACATTTACTTAGTAGAATTATTATTTTCTTTCTTCCCCAAGATTACAGTTTACAAAACAGGTAACTCCCCCGTCACCTGGCTAAGGCTTTGGCATGGACCAAATCAACAAGAAATTACTCCATAACCTCTAATAGTGGTAAATTACAGTAGCTTAACTGTTAAGGTGAATCAGCGTGTCAACGGTAACATTTCTCTGACAAACCCTCTTTACATATACAGTTCCACTTCCCATTTTCACCCCCTTGTTCAAGACAACATTAACTTTGTGCGGTTTTGAATCGATGTGGCATGATTGTAAACACAACGCTACAACACCAGTTTCATCTTCGGTTTCAAACTTTTCAAACTACACATATCAAGTAATTACGCTTGAATATTTCTTTCCCTTCCACCAATGGACGCGTGAAATCTCCGACAACTCTCAACAGTTGCGCATACGACACCAAAGACATTTTGAATACTTAATAAATCCTACAGACGCACACCCGATCACTGTCATGTTTACTTCCCGTCACTATCTCACCGCCATATTGGAAACAGCTTACCGTAAGCCCCTCCCCCGTTTCGCACGTCAGTTACGTGAACAGTGCGTTCTAAAGAAAAACGGACAATTTCTATGCCCCTACAAGTAAATACGTTCTTACCAGCTATTTCCTAGCTGGAATATATGGCAAAAGAAGAAAGTTATAAGATGAAATTTCATCAAGATAAAAATTCGGTAAACGGTGCATATTAGAGCAAAACACGCAGTTTTCATGACTTACAAGTATTGTACACGCTAATTAATAGTTAGAAACTTTCATAAAGAAGTTGAAAATCAAAACAGTCGAAAGGTGAAATTAATTTTCTTTTCTGGATGAGCTATAATTTAAAAGTACTTTCAAGAGGTTCAAGCGGTAAGTTTAGGATTTTATTAATGAATGTGTGATCATTTGTTTCGCTGCTAGGGGCTTAAATGTATCCTATGTATTTTAGGGTAAAACTGATACTGCTTTTTTCTTTTCTCCATGAGCTACAAGTATAGAACTTATTTAAGAGTTTAAAGTGGCATGCTTCCGACACAATTCATTCACTTCATTTATCTTTATAGCATAGATGCAATTAACAGTATTGGTTGATGCCTTGAAATTCTATGCCTTGGTGAGTTATCTGTAAACGAATGATGCCGTATAATTTCATTGCAATATTATAGATTTGCAAGTCACATACTCTGTACTTGTGAAAATTTTAAAGTATTCTTACCTATTAGACTCAAGTTAATTCTAGATAATGAACTACAAAATTTAAACAAGAATATCATGTGTGTCACATATGCAAAGTAAGACGTGTATCATCAGCTTTAAGGAAATATACCTTCTAATCATTCTATCATAACGAGAAACATGTTGTATTCTAATACTACTGGATGATTTCGATAAAGAATATTTCATCAGAGTAGTAGGGCAAGGCCGATTCTAAATCACTTGCGTCAGCATTTTCTGTGGTGAGTCAGCACCCGAGTTCATTGACCCCTACTAGTTGGCGTAGAGGGTCCTGACCGAGGTAATTCACTCCTAGTTGAGTAGTAGGGGCATGGTGGTTTGCGGATTTTGCGTACGAGAGCAAGCCTATCCTCACAGTCGCCATCTTGGGGGCTTAAACTCACAGGGCATAGTTTTACGGGCAGATGACTTTCCCGGCGCCATCTTGGAGGGGTCTAAACTCACAGGGCCTGGTTTTACGGGCAGATGCCATTCATAATCTCAGATGGCCTAGTTCTACGACAAGGTGCCCTTCCAATCGCCATCCTGGAGGGGCCTAACCTCGCAGGGCCTAGTTTTACGGCCAGATGACATTCCCGGCGCCATCCTGGAGGGGCCTAACTTCATAGGGCCTAGTTTTACGGCCAGATGACCTTCCCATAGCCATCCTGAAGGGGCGTAACCTTACATGGCCTAGTTTTACGGCCAGATGCCCTTCCCATCGCCATCCCGGAGGGGCCTAACATCACAGGGCCTACATTTACGGCCAGATGCCCTTCCCGGCGCCATCCTGAAGGGGCCTAACCGCACAGGGCCTGGTTTTACGGCCAGATGATTTTCCCATCGTCATCTTGGAGGGGCCTAACTTTACAGGGCCTAATTTTACGGCCAGATGACTTCCCGGCGCCATCCTTTAGGGGCCTAACCCCACAGGGTCTAGTTTTACGGCCAGATGACTTTCCCGGCGCCTTCCTGGTGGGGCCTAAACTCGCAGGGCCTGGTTTTACGGTCAGATGCCCTTTCTAATCCTAGAAGACCTAGTTTTACGTCCAGATGCCCTTCCCATCACCTTCCTGGAGGAGCCTAACCTCACAGGCTGCAGTTTTATGGCCAGATGCACTTCCCACCTCACAGTCGCCATTCTGGAGGGGTCTGAACTTACAGAGCTCAGCTTTAAGGTCAGATGTCCATCGCTATTCACAGGCGAAATTCTGGAGGGTCTACCCTCACAGTCACCATCATGGGCCCGGTTTTACGGTCAGTGCCCTTCATTCCACACAGACGCTATTTGAGAGGAGTCTAACCACTCAGTCACCATCTTGGGCCTAGTTTCACGGCCAGATAACCTTACCCCCTTACAGACGCCATTTTGGAGGGGCCAAACTACGCAGTCGCCATCTTGGGCCTAGTTTTACGGCCAGTTGTCCTTCCCTCCGCACATATGTCATTTTTGAGGCCTAACCTCAAGTCGCCATCTTGACCCAGTTTTACGGACAGATGCCCTTCCCTCATCACACACGCTATTTGGAGGGGCCTAACCACACAGTCGCCATCCTGATCCCTGTCTTACGGTCTGGTGCTCCTCCTCAGGAGACCTAGTTTTACGGGTATATGCCCTTCCCTACTCTAAGACGCAATTTTCGAGCGACCTCACCACACAGTCACCATCTTGTGACGAGTTACAACGTCAGACGCCCTTACCTCCTCACGGTCGCCATTTTGGATGGTCTAATCTCACAGGGCCCAATTTTACGGTATTATTCCCTTGCCTCCTTCTCAACTTTCGTAGTTTTACGGGTAGATTGCCTTCCCCCTCACTGTCGCCATTTAGTATACAGGGCCTTGTTTTACGGTCTTATGCCATTCCTTCCATCTCATGTAGCCTAGTTGTACGGCAAGATGCCCTTCCCCCTCATAGACGCCATTTTGGAAGAGCACATCACGCAGGCTCTTTGTCGCCTCCTCCCCTTGGAGTAGTGGCAGAGCTGTGACGTAATAAGCGCGGGCGATTTAGAATTTCCGTTTTAACATGCAGCGATTATTCGAAATTGTTATGCATGATTAGACTTTTTCGTGAAGAAATACACTCTCTAGTGAACTCTAGCGTTCATAAATATTATAAGTGTGTATATTTCCTTTAGTTCTGGGGTACCTGGTAGAATTTAGAGCGTTTTCTTCCATCATGACAAGAACATTAATAGTTGATGTAAAAGACTTTAAAATGAACGGCAACAAATTTGTGTTCGAAGAGGTGGCTGTTTTGGATTGCACTGTGTTGAGGGCACCAAAACTTGTCAGTTTGTTTGCAAACAGATGAAGACAAAAGGCAGACACAATGGATAGAAAAAAGTGAGTTCTGCAGTGGGAAGAAAAAGGAATTATTTGTCGCTTTCTATCTATGATCATTAACGCACATTTTTCAAGAACAGATCTGGTTTTTAAAAGGGATATGAAAAGAAGGAATGGTTGCCTGAGTATCTACCATCAACATGTAAAATTATCGACATGCATGAATTAGGAAGTCTATCATTTAAATTTCATCGCAAGGAGCGTTGTGGATAAGCAATTAAACAGTCTTCTCGTCGTGCATGCTCTTCGGTTGGTGTATTGCACTGCATACCGGAGGTGAAAAACATACGTTAATAGCAGTGACGAAAAGACGTCAGTGTGAAAGAAATATTTGTAGAGTAAAGACATCATGTCATTTCTACCTAATACTAAGTGAAACGCATTTGAAGAGGCTTTATACATGCAAGCCAACGGCCGTAACCGTGTTGAAACACCGGATCCCGTGAGATCTCCGAAGTTAAGCAACATTGGGCGTGTTCAGGAGTTGGATGGGTTGCCACGCGATGTTGGTGGGGGTAAGGGAATGGAGGAGCGGAAAGGAACTGGCCACCCTACCGCACGTAAACTCCGGCTCAGGAACACCTCTGCGGAGGTTCGGACCTGCCTTCGGGCAGAATAACCCTTACCTATGCATGCAAAAAGAAACTAAACACATTTACGGAAGAGAATTTGAATGCACTCTCAAAGACATTTTGGTCAACGTAGCTGCGAATGCTGTAAAGAAGATCTAGGATAGGGTGCCTTGTGAATGGTCTCACGATCTTGTTTTGTCAGAGCTTGAAACGTTTAATTTTCATCATGAACAAGTGAGTTTAGCTAGGAGACCTTCAGTGAGACAGTACCGTACATGACAGCTCATTAAACTCTATCACGGACCTAAAAGAAACGAGTTTTCTCCGCTCATAAACACTGACCATGGCTGGGGAGAGAGTAAACAAGATGTCTCAGAAGAAGGTGGAGAAACGTGCTGGGAGAAAGGTCAAGAAATATGCTTGGCATGGACACATCAATAAAGTGATTGATCTTCATCCTTTCGTGCTTTATCTTCCTAGTTACCAGTACTGTGGACCCGGAACTCGACTTGAAGTCCACTGGCCACGTGGTGATCCTGGTATTAATATGTTAGAATTTGCCTGCAAAGAGCATGACATTGCTATCTTGAAATCGATCCTGAACTAAGACGTGTAGCTTACGAAAATCTGTACCTTAAATCTATGCATCGTGTGTCGTCACCTAATGCTACAGTTGCTGAGAAGATAGCAGCACTTGTCGTTGTCGGTGCAGTGAAAGGAAATCTCTTACTGGATGGTGGCATCAAGCAGCGAAGACAGTAGAAATAATTTATGTAGGAAGAGACAGAACAGATCTATTTGAAGAAAGAAAAACGTATATATACTAAAATTAATGCCAGTATGTCACATATTGCAGATTTTGTTTGATTTGTTAAAATTAACACTACCCTACAGCATGTCGTAAACTAACTAGCAGTAATAATGTTGACTTGCAAGTTTAAACTTGCCCTATGCCGCAGAAGAAAGGATGGGTAGAGTTTCGAGAATAAATAACCCCACGATTTAAATAAATCCTCCTTGTTAATCCGTGAAATGGAGTTGTTAATTAAACCAAGCCACTTGCCTTACAGTTTAATTCTACAATGACGAATAGCACACTCGATTATATATTGATCAAGATATATTGTTTTCTGAAGTTCTTCGATGTATAATCCTCTTTCAATAGGCTGTCCTGTGAAATCGCGTAGTAAATACGTAACGGGATTAGTAAGCTTAACAATCCTGATTTGAAAATTTTCTGTACCCCAGTTTGCTGATGCGAAAGATATTACCTTTTTAAAGCGATGGCGGTGATTATCAGCCATTTTCATTACAAGATTAATAGCATCTCAGCGTGGTGTGTTCTTAGTAACAAGACGTGGCTTTGTGCCGATAGTGCGATGAGGTGTATTGTTGCAGATAGACAGGAGTCTAGGTAGCAGTTCAATCCAACGAAAAGCACCTTGAGCTGTAAATTCTCGCCACATCATCGTCTTGAGTGTACGATTAAAGCTTTCCTCAACACTTGCCTTGAAATTGCTTTACGTAGGTTAGTGATGAATGCCAAGTAAATTGAGGTAAGAAGAAAAATCCTTGTTCTAAAACTGTTACCTTTATCACTTCAAATAAAATTTCAAGGGCAGCGTTTTGATTGTTTAACAATATGTTTAAATCCGTCTTTGACTTTAGTTGATGCCTTAGAACGCACAGGTTGTGCAAAAGCCAACTTATAGTACGCATCGACGACAGTAAGTAGATATTTATACCCCTTATTGCTAGAGGCATATAGAATCATTTCTACTATGTCTGCTTGCCAGAGATAATTTCTTCCGCGCGTAATAACGCGTCTGCGACAGTAGATGTGGCGTGCTAGTTTATGTAACTCGTGTGTGGTGATAATCTTGACGAGCCATTATTGAATAATACACGCATGACGCAATTCTCTCTGTATTTCTACAATTTTTGATTCGTGACTTCTGTGATCAGCTCCTTGCGAAGCTCTTAAAAGTTGTAATCGCTCAACGAGTAAGTGAGCGTCGTTCCAGTATCTTACGTCTACATACGGTAACAAAGGCAATAACGACGTGCAGTTGGTTGATGTGACGGAAACAGCTTAGAAACGAACTCTCGATTATTGAGACTATTAATGGCATTCACAGATTCCATCCTCTTGTAATTGCGTCATGTTGCATCAGTAGCAAAATTATTGCTTTATAATTCTTAAGATAATCTTTAATATTATATCCTTGTCAGGTATTCGTGAGGAAAAGAGCCCTAAGAGACCCTTAGTAGGTTTACAGGTAACACCGTAGCTATGAGTCTTGCCATTAATCATAACATTTGCATTAACTGTCTACAAACATTCGTCTTCATAGGGAATACTGTAGGCTCTATCAGGTTGTCCTGTAAATAGTTTTTCTATATAAGGATCAAGGAGAGGTAGATAGGTATTTCGAATAAAAGTCTTAAACTGATTACTGTACTCTGGCGTGATCATGTCCTCATAAACACAGGTAGATCTGGTGTTGATGTAGTAGGTGTTTCAGCAATAACATCTGTAGGTAAAATCTTAACACGCTTATATGGTGAAGTATCGTTAAGTTCTTCTTCCTCATCCACTTCCTCCTCATCTTGTTCTTCATACCTATGCTGCTTCTCCTCATCCCACTTCTCTTCTCCTTCATGCTTTTCTTGGTCATGTTTTTGTTCTTCTTCATGCATTTCTTGTTCATGCTTCTCTTGTTCTTAAGATGATTGCATAGAAACAAAACTTGTAGTAGACTGGGGGAATGAAGTAGAATTAAAGAATTAAAGTGGTGTTCCTGGTGGCGTTTTCAAAAACAAATCAGTGTCTGTTTGAATACGTTTAAGCTCTAAAAATTTTCGTCTTATATTGTTTCGATCACGGATTATATGTTTTGTAATCCCTTTGCTATATATTGACATGATAGCGGTTATTGATCAAGTGCTGTCGGTAAATCTGTGTTAATGCATATAAGATGAACAGAACCCATGTGATATCGTCCGCAATGAACATCACCTTCTTTATCAATAACTAAAAAGCCGTAACGATGTGATGACCAGCATGTCGCACACATACCTTTAAAGTCATTGATTGTCATATCAACGTTATCGAGATCGTCGTACACATGTCGCATGTTGCGCTCATCTTGCCGAAAAAAGACAATCATATTTGCTTTGTCGCGTATCACCTGCTTAGGCACACGAGAATAGGTTTGATAAAAATAGATAAGGTATGAACGAATAACGTTTGGCTGTTCTGTGGCGACATTGTCAAAGATCATTAGAGAATTGGGAAGCACATCATCCGGTGATTATACTTGCTCATGTGCATTAAATAGAAAAATATTTCATTCCATCTTTAGCCAGATCGTGCATTACAATTTGAAAAATTGTATATAGCGGTTGATAGAGTGACTATCAGAAAACGTAAATATCCTCGAAGCGAATGCCATTTATAGAGGCAATGGCTCTGAGTAAACTATTTGTCTTCCCACATCCCGATGGGATGAAAAAACGTTCCATGTCGTCTTTTTGTAGTTGTACCGGAACTAGGTAAGAGATGAGGTACAATGCTACTTTATAATCTTCATGATAACTGAATAATAAAGTAGCCCATAGTAATATATATATACTGACTGACAGAGCAAATGCAACACCAAGAAGGAGTGGTCAGAACTTTATGCCAATTGCAGGGTAGACTGACGTCACTGAGGTATTGTCATGATGTGAAATGCGCCGCTGTGCTGCCCACGTAGCGAACGATAAATGGGACACGGCGTTGGCGAATGGCCCACTTCGTACCGTGATTTCTCAGCCGACAGTCATTGTAGAACGTGTTGTCGTGTGCCACAGGACACGTGTATAGCTAAGAATGCCAGGCCGCCGTCAACGGAGGCATTTCCAGCAGACAGACGACTTTACGAGGGGTATGGTGATCGGGCTGAGAAGGGCAGGTTGGTCGCTTCGTCAAATCGCAGCCGATACCCATAGGGATGTGTCCACGGAGCAGCGCCTGTGGCGAAGATGCTTGGCGCAGGGACATGTGGCACGTGCGAGGGGTCCAGGCGCAGCCCGAGTGACGTCAGCACGCGAGGATCGGCGCATCCGCCGCCAAGCGGTGGCAGGCCCGCACGCCACGTCAACCGCCATTCTTCAGCATGTGCAAGACACCCTGGCTGTTCCAATATCGACCAGAACAATTTCCCGTCGATTGGTTGAAGGAGGCCTGCACTCCCGGCGTCCGCTCAGAAGACTACCATTGACTCCACAGCATAGACGTGCACGCCTGGCATGATGCCGGGCTAGAGCGACTTGGATGAGGGAATGGCGGAACGTCGTGTTCTCCGATGAGTCACGCTTCTGTTCTGTCAGTGATAGTCACCGCAGACGAGTGTGGCGTCGGCGTGGAGAAAGGTCAAATCCGGCAGTAACTGTGGAGCGCCCTACCGCTAGACAACGCGGCATCATGGTTTGGAGCGCTATTGCGTATGATTCCACGTCACCTCTAGTGCGTATTCAAGGCACGTTAAATGCCCACCGCTACGTGCAGCATGTGCTGCGGCCGGTGGCACTCACGTACCTTCAGGGGCTGCCCAATGCTCTGTTTCAGCAGGATAATGCCCGCCCACACACTGCTCGCATCTCCCAACAGGCTCTACGTGGTGTACAGATGCTTCCGTGGCCAGCGTACTCTCCGGATCTCTCACCAATCGAACACGTGTGGGATCTCATTGGACGCCGTTTGCAAACTCTGCCCCAGCCTCGTACGGACGACCAACTGTGGCAAATGATTGACATAGAATGGAGAACCATCCCTCAGGACACCATCCGCACTCTTATTGACTCTGTACCTCGACGTGTTTCTGCGTGCATCGCCGCTCGCGGTGGTCCTACATCCTACTGAGTCGATGCCGTGCGCATTGTGTAACCTGCATATCGGTTTGAAATAAACATCAATCATTCGTCCGTGCCGTCTCTGTTTTTTCCCCACCTTTCATCCTTTTCGAACCACTCCTTCTTGGTGTTGCATTTGCTCTGTCAGTCAGTGTATATCAAATGAATCAACAAGAAACTGTCAGTTGATAATTCGCTCTTGACGAGTAAAGTCGTGTACAGAAAGGTGAGACAACGATATGCAAACGTTACGAAGAAGAAAACTAAAACAGTTGGATGGGAAGAAGTTGTAAGGGCTCCATGAAAAGCTACTCGATGGGAATATAATTCGTGGGTAGCCATTACTAAGGCACTACGCGCAGCAAGAGCGGGAAGTTCTCCAAAGTGCAGAGCAATATTTTGTAAACGTGCACGAATTATTCCTGCGCTGTTTGGTGGACTAGCAGCTTTAGGGTCATTGCTGGGTGGTGCTAGTGCCATAGCAAGAACTGTTAAGGCTGTAGAAGAAGCCAAGTGACAGTTGAAAGAGTGTGAACCTCATAAGAAGACAATTGAGACAATTGCATTACGAGGTAAAGGCGTGCACATGAAGGTTGCGAAATACAGAAAAGGACTTGGCATCTATGTATCTTCAAAAAACGTCTACTGAATGCACTGCCACATCGAGCTCTAGCCCACGAAGAAGGTTTTACGTTTGCTAAACAAGTAGGAATTCATTATTTTCTTTCTTTCATTCTTTCTTTCTTACTCTGTTTACCCCTCCAGCGTTGGCTTTTCTCTCGGACTCAGTGAAGGATCCCACCTCTACTACCTCAAGGGTAGTGTCCTGGAGCTTGAGACTGCGGGTCAGGGATACAACTGGGAAGGATGACCAGTACCTCGCCCAGGCGGCCGCAATTTCTATGCTGAATAGGGGCCTTGTGTTGGGGATGGGAAGATTGGAAGGCATAGACAAGGATGAGGGATGGAAGCAGCCGTGGCCTTAAGTTAGTTACCATCCCGGCATTTGCTTGGAGGAGAAGTGGGAAACGATGGAAAACCACTTCGAGGATGTATGAGGTGGGAATCGATACCCCCCTCTACACAGTTGACCTCCCAAGACTGAGTCGACCCCGTTCCAGCCTTCGTACCACTTTTGAAATTCCATGGCAGGGCCAGGAATCGAACACGAGCCTCCGGGAGTGGCAGCTAATCACGCTAATCCGGTATTTTTACCCATGCATTTTCTTTCATAGAATAATCCTTTGGGCGGTGTCGTATTTGCCATATGACAGCAACACAACGCATTTTTATCCAAGATAATCTGAACTTTAACATTTAAACATTGACAAGAATCACTACTGCTATGACGGTAAGGCCAACGTATGAAGTGTTATTACCTGAGCAATGGGGCCGATGACCTAGATGTTAGGCCCCTTTAGACAACAAGCATCATCATCATCATCGAGCAGAGAAGAGTTTACAATTTATTTACTCAAAATACTTTTCTCTCTCTGAATTCTTGTTTAAAATCCTTCTTCCTTTTTCGCTATTTCTTTTACGTCGCACCGACACGGATAGGTCTTATGACGCCGGTGGAATAGGAAAGGGCTAGCAGTGGGAAGGAATCGGTCGTGGCCTTAATTAAGATACAGCCTAATATGAAAATGGGAAACCACGGAAAACCATCTCCAGAGCTGCCGACAGTGGGGTTCTAACCCACTAGCTCCCGGATTCAAGCTCACAGCTGCACGCCACGCGGCCAACTTGTTCCACCCTATTGCATTTCAAGTAAAAATTATTGTCTGAATTTAGCACGAACAATTTGCCCAGTATTTAATATTCTAGTGAAAGGTATGAATGAAATGCAATCTGAAACTATATATATATTGAAATAAAAATTTAAACATGTTTGAGTCAAAATATTTATGTTATGCATACAACGAATATGGAAAAAGTAAGACTTTTATGTTTTGTCCAGCCCCCTTCCTGAGAGCAGTGCTTGAAGAATTTTAAAACTCTAATTGAACAATGGCTCTTAATCTCAATATTAACATCAGAAGACAAAAGCGTTGTGTTAAGTTCTGCTATGTATCTAAATGCCATGATAATAAAAACGATTACTATTATATCTCACAATTAAGGAACGTCAGTTGGACTACTCCATCCTCCGCAGTTTCATTTCACGACGTTGTTTTGGCACACATCAATGAAAGTAGCCTTTAGGATTAATAATTTTAACAGTATTAATCTATGTAACATTCTCCATAACTCTAAATTACGATAAATCGGCAATCAAAGTCAATATATTTTCCATAAGGAAGTATGCATTTCTACCGCACATAGGTCGGCCGCCAGCGCCACGTGTCGAGCTGTGTAACTACTCCGATTACAGTGCGTAGACCTGATTGTCAAGGCCGGTAAGGAGCTAGCTATAAGTGGCAAGTTCCGAGTAATAGCGTAAGCAACGTTCCGAGCTGTCAGCGGAGAGATGGCGTGGAATTACATTAGTGGACGATTAAGTTTGAGTGGTTTCTTTAAAAGTAGGAACGATCCCAACATGTAGATAAATTTGGAATTCACAGGACAAACTGGGTTAAATATTCGTTTATAGGAAGGGGAGTTATGGATTGTAATAACTAACTTGGGAAGATGTTCAATAAATTTCCAATGTCTTTGAAATAATTTAAGAAAAGGCTAGGAAACAACAGATAGGGAATCTGCCACCTAGGCGACTACCCTAAATGCAGATCAGGATTGATTGATTGATTGATTGATTGCCAGGAAACAAGGTTAAACATACCGGCAATAGGTAATTTCTTCAGCTTAACCCGGCTTTAATTGAGGTCGCCGGAGTCACGAAGGCCGGGTGTTCAGGGCCGGATGCGGCGAGATTTTCGAGATGAAAATCCCAACCCAATATCGACAGGGATTCGATCCTCAGCTTTCCAGGTGGGAAGCCAGCACCTAAGCCACTGAGGTATTCACATTCCCAATGATGAGGATAATAATAATAATAATAATAATAATAATAATAATAATAATAATAATAATAATAATAATAATAATAATAATAATAATAATACCGGTAATAATAATTTCTACGATTTTATTTCTGTTGTACGAAGAATTGAATCTTTAAATTCAGGCGGTTGGTAACCCCCTCCATGGATGTCCACATACATTACGACTTATGGACCAGCTGTCGTATTATTTTTCTCTCCTGAAGCAACTAATATCGAATTTGTGTATTCCCGTCTGTTTATACCCGGAGATTAATTTTCTATTATAGATCCTTTGTGGGCCAGACATAGCGGGACGTTACACCCAGTGCTCTTTTTAATTAGTGTCGTAAACTTCGGAGTTATCAGCGGTAATACATCCTTTTCTACATTCAGCCTATTGTACTCATGATAGAAATTAAATTTGTTTTTCAGGCGTTTGATTTAAGTGATTAAACTAGGTACGGTACATTGTAATGTCCAGTTTTGTTTCGAAGTGTGAGGTATGTTGTTAAATAAGACGCGTGTTAGCCAGTTGTACATCTTATCCCGTTAATTGTGTTACAGATTTCCTTTATTGATGAATTGTGATTGCTATAATTTTACAGTGTGTTCACAACCTCTAACATATTGTCGGTAATGTTCAAGTTTCAATAATTTACTTTTGCCAAACTTACAGATCTCAATTGAGTATCGTAATAAGTTAATACAATTTTTTCTGCTTCAGCATTCTACCCTACATTTTTTATTTAATATTTTTTATTTTCTTAAATTTTACTTTTACTTAAGCATTAAAATGTATACCTGTATAACTAGTTTTCTTTTTGAGAACTCCTAGCCTCTGCCTTACAGGTGCCGGCAAGTTGTGTGTTGTAACAATGTGGGCCTACCGTATTTCTAAATTTAGAGGAATGAGGGATTTTTTTGAAGAGCTACGCAGGTGAAGAAATGCGGATGGTAGTTTCAGAAAGAAATTACAAGATATATATGTAAAATTTTAATTAATGTGTTAATGTGTTATTTACCTCTGTGTGCCATTTAAAAGTGATGTTAGGAATGTTAAGTTTTTCTTTATACTCGGCTGTGAAAAATGGTAGTAGGGTTCGAAATCTTGAGAGTTGTTATGTTTACGATATCTGTAATATTATGTGAATACGTAGAATTCTTGGTACATAAGTGTTGTTATGGATATTGTTCTGTATCACACAGGGGCGTATATAAGGGGGGGGGGGAACCAGGGGGCCTGGGCCCCCCCCTCGAAATAATGTATAAGCCTTGAAGAACCGGACCAAAATGATGGGGAATTTTCGATCGTTGTTGAGATACCGAGCCAAATGTGGAGATAATATTCTTAAAGACCAATTAACTACCAGTGGTGGGAAGACGATGTACACAAGTTCTTTCATTCAAAACGAACTTATTGACACATTCGGTCACTTAATGCAATCAAAAATTGTGGAAAATATCAGAAAGTCTGTTTTTATTCGATTTTAGCACATTAAACCACTGACATCAGCCAAATCAAAGAGTTTTCTCTCTGTGTACGTTATGTAGAGGAACAAACTTTCAAAATCAGAGAAGATTTTTATGACATTCGTCCCCGTTTATGACGTCACTGGAGCAAGTTTGGCCAACACAATATTGGAGACCTTGTCAACATTAGGGCTTGACCTAAACAAAATGAGAGGCCTAGGATACGATGGTGCTGCCACGATGAGCGGGCAATTCAGAGGAGTACAAGCTCCCATCAGAAAAAAAAGCTACCGTTGGCCCTGTATACACATTGTTCTTCACGCACTCTAAATTTATGTTTGTGAGATGAGAAAAAAGTACCCTCTATAAGAAACTGTATACGTCAGCCTCGTGTCGGTAGATTTACTGGCACGTAAAAGAACTCCTGCGGGACTAAGTTCCGGCACCTCGGCGTCTCCGAAAACCATAAAAGAGAAGTTAGTGGGACGTAAAACAAATAACATTTTTATTATTCTATCAGCCAAAAGAAATGAAATATTGAAATCAATGATTTCTGAATTTTGTCCAGAACAAAAGAAACAAATTTATTTCAATGTGCAAAACCCGATGGGAAGAAAGGGACAACTCAGTAATTTTATTTAAAGACTTTTCAGAGCCTATCTCTCCCTTTGCAATATAGAAGAGGAATGAAGTGATTCAGCATCTAAGGCTCACACTCTAAGTAGTGCTATTAGTCAATTTGCATTTCTTATTAATCTTTTTGTTTTGAGCTGGATGTTATCAACCATGCATAACTTATCTGAGCAGTTTCAAAACAACAATATAGATCTTCCACAGGCCTTGAATAACGTCATGAGTGTCTTCCACCTTCTATCGAAGGAGAGGGCAAATGCTGATGACTCATTTAAAGCCTTGTATAATCATGCAAAGTCATTCACTGCCAAACTTGACATCAAAGAAGAGATTCCAAGAATTTGCTGCCTTCAAACAGCATGTAGAAACATCCGTTACACCACAGAAGAAGAATACTATTGAGTAGCTGTTTATGTGCCGTACCTGGACGATTTTTGTAACTCACTAAAAGAACGCTTTGAATCTCACAAGGAAATAGTTGCATCCTTACAAAACATCCTTCCACAATTGTGTATTGTAACAGATTTCGGTTCACTGGAGGCTGCATTTAGTTTCTACGAAGAAGATCTGTCACATAAAGAGATTGTGCAAAGTGAGTTTATGTTGTGGAAAGAAAATTGGAGTCAGGAAAATCCTCCATATCTTCCAAAAATGGCTGTAAGTTCACTAGAAAGATTTGACAAGACTTTCTTCCCCAACATTTATACCCTACTCAAATTACTCGCAGTTCTTCCTGTTTCTATCGCAACCATAGCAAGAACTTTCTGTAGCCTGAGGAGATTTAAGACTTACTTACGGAGCAGCACATCTGAAAGTAGGCTTGCTTTACTCTCTATCCACAGAGACATTATAGTTGGTGACGAAGAAGTTCTTGATAAGTTTGCAAGTGTACCAAGAAACCTTGACTTCCTTTTGTAACCATTGGTGTACTGTATGTATGTATGTATGTATGTGTGTATCAGCCCAAATCAATGTTTCCTTTTTCCTTTCTAAAGTGTTTGAAATCGTCTGACCTCTTAAAATTACTTAACCTAACCTTACATCAATCTTGGCCCCCCCAAAAATATATTCTATATTCGCCACTGGTATCACATCATTACTCCACAACACAGCTATATCCAGTATTATCCGCACACTTTATCTTGGTGCTGAATCGGTCGACCTCGGCGATCTTCGAGATTTGTACTGGCAACCTTTGAAACACAAACTATGAATCGCTTAAGCATCGTTGTGCGACATCTGGCGTACACTTTACATACTAGTACTGTTGTTGTTTACACAACACAGCCAAAGTATAGAATTCATGCTAGGAACAAGATTCGCATCGAGAAATGTTTCATAATGTTATATAATGTGTATGTGACATAGTTGTTGGCTTAAGATGATAACGGTTTAGAAATTTCATATCGATCGATCATATTCTCAATTCAATTCAGATTTCATATCCATTCAGTTGGCAGCACCAGGCAGCACTATCGATACCGGGACAGCTCCCTCCTTACTCCTCACCCCGTACAAAATGCGTCAAGATAAAGTGTGCGGATAATACTTAGTCCTCATGTCTTATTTATCAGTAGGTTGCCTCTCTTTCATAACATATTTCCTGATAATTATTGGTTCTTCATGGGTGAGTGGCAGTGAGTTTGCATGGACAAATAATGATTCAACGATGGGCCGCCCTGAAAATAGTTTCTATTGTTTCCCCATTTTTTCATTAATCCTAGCACTAATCCTAGCACTTTCCCTTTGATATGTTAGTGCAACATTAAACCACTACCAAGAAGGAAAGAAAAATCTTCAAGACTAAATTCAGTCTCTGGAAATGTACAAGGTAGTTACTTGCAAGTGAAACCAATAATATATTAATAGAATAACCAGTGATGGCTAGAACAAGTAAACGTGGCACTCTTTAGTAGTGTCCCCTACATTGCAATATACATAATTCAATTGATCATAGTTTCCGCAATAGATATGTAGTCTGTTTCCTGGCAATGAATAAGAATTTATGCAATTGGCCACAGGAACGAAGCTTGTATTACATGTGGTAAAAATTGTAGCACTGGTATTCATTGTTAGTGCAGTGTGTTTCCCTTTACAGTAAAATATCATTGACTAACAAACATTACTATTGGGTGAAATGAATTTCGTGAAGCATCACTTGAGGTATTCAACACAGACAATTTTCTTACCACCTGGGGAAAATAAAAACTGCTAAATATTTAAACCAATTGTTTGACACAAACCCCTTTCAAGGGACGCACTGGTAAGCACCCCTTGGTTGTGTCGTAAGACATGACATGCATGGACAAATAATGATTCATTGAAATGAGCTGATAGCAGTGTTGTATAAATTTTTGTCTTCAGTTCAACAGATTCTTTTTCTTCATTTTCCATTTCCAGTCTTCTGGCTATAGTTGTAATTCAAGGACCTCCTCAATTTTGTCTATCTCCTTCACCATATCCATCCCCTTCCTTCTGGGCATTCCTTTCTCAAATTATTTTGTCTGTAAATACTCGCTTTTTAACACTATCGTCTTCTATTCTCATCATGTGTCCATAGCATTTCAACTTACTGGTCTCTACCTTGTCTTGCAGTTTTTAGGGATTCCAATTCTCCCCCTGATTTCTCTCCTTCTGATTTTATCCCTTCATGTCTTCTCTATTATTTGTTCAAGCAATTTCATCTTTGCCTCTTTGATTCTGCTTTCATCATGATTTTTTGTTGTCCATGTTCTTGCTGCATATGTCAAAATTGGTTTGTAATGCATAGAATGCAAAATTTTCTTGCATTCCTGTGGGATGTCCCAATTCTAGACTATACATCTCACACGTTGGTATAATCCATTGACTTGTTCAATTCTCTTTTCAGTTTCTTAATTTATCTCTCCATCTTCTGCAATTTTTCTCCACAAATACCTAAAGGTTTCCACAACATCTAATGGTCTTCCATTTACGTCAATATTCCCACTTTCTTCTCTATTACCTCTCGTCACCACTATTAGCGTAAACTTGTCCACGCTTAATTTAATTCCACATTCCTATATCTACAATTCCATACAGTAACTTGTACTTCCATTTAATCTTCTCCCCTTATGTCCAACTCGTTGGCTGAATGGTCAGTGTACTGGCCTTTGGTTCAGAGGGTCCCGGGTTCGATTCTCGGCTGGGTCGGGGATTTTAACCTTAATTGGTTCATTCCTACAGCACGGGGGCTGGGTGTATGTGTTGTCTTCATCCTTCGTTCCCATTTCTTGTTGTATACCATTGTGGATTTCATCCATGACTGTAATGAAGTATAGCTGGGATAATACACATCCTTTTTGAAGTCTTCTTTCTACTTTTAACCGTTCTGTTTTTCCTATAGTAGTCTTCATATTAATTCCCTTTTTTTGTTTTTGGCTTTTATAAATAGTTCTCCTCTCCCTACCTTCTTTTTTATCAATGCATCGAAAACCACTTGCCATGGTACACGGTCATATGCCTCCTCAATATCTATCATGTTCTTTAGATTCAACAGACTGAAAATCTGAAAAATTATGTTTGCAGTGAGTGTGGAGTATGGCACTGCATGGATGTGAAGCATGGTACCGAGAAAAACAGAGTGGAAGCCTTTGAAGTGCCGTGTTATCGGAAGTTGTTAAAGATCAGATGAATAAAACATGTCTCAAATAAGGAGATAGTGAATCAGCTTGATGAGAGGAGAATGGTTTCAATGAATTTGATCCTAAGAAGGAAAATTTTGATAGAACAAATCTCAAGGCACTGAAGCGCTGTGCAGAGGATGGAAATGGTAGGAAGATTCCAAGATATGGACCCAGGTGATCAGAGTGATATGCAAATGAATTAGTCACTGAATTATCAAGAAATTTTGTGAATTTCGATCACAATCAATGTATGTTGGATTTTCAGAAAAAAGTCATCTTGTTGTGATATTAGTTCCATATAAAACTGTATGCTTTATTGCTATTAATATGATAAGTTGTAATGTAAAACTAAGGGGCTATGATCTCAATATTGACGGATATGTTAAATTAGATATACTATGGAAGTGATCGCTGTATTAGAAGTCATATAAGACTGGAGACTTTAGCTATGATCATAGCATCAGTCATAGAAAACTTGAAGTCCTATAGGTACGATCACGATATCAACAATCGTAACATTTTGGGTCTTTTTGGTGTGATCATAATATGGACAGTCATGTAAAATTACAAGGTTTTGCCTAGTATGTTGACAAATGACCTAAGTAGCATGACAGTAGTAAGGTAATATATTTTTCTGTCTGTGTTTCAGTGTAAGATTATTGGAAGTAATCAACAACCCCAGTACCTTCTAACTACTTCAGTTACAGTGTGAAATGGACCTGGAAGTAAACACCAAAGAGGAACCAGCCTGGCTTGAAGGAACAACAGATGCATCACTTGTAAGTCCCATTCCAGATAACTTTACAGAGATCAGAATTTAACCCTTACCTGAATAAGTTTGGCTGGGGCAAATTTTAATATGTGCTTATCCAATCTTTAACACCAGCAGTCTTCATTTGCTGCATTGGCATTTGGCATGGTATGTCTCTGTTTTGTTTCTTTGCCTGGGATATGTGATAGTGTGCTACAAAAGCTGCCTACTCTTAGGAACTATAAACAGTAGTAGTTGTAGCATAAGCTCTCAGATTAGGGTCGCCGAGTGGACAATTGTCCTCTAGCATTTGCTACTGGATGGCAGTGCATTATTTGTTTGATAGTGGCAAAAACCTGAATTAATGTTGTGGGGTTGATAGTGAAGGAGCCTTGGTTAGGTCCAGCTAGTGAGATATTAGTGATAGGCAGTGTCTCAACATCGAGGCTTCAGGGCATTTCATGTGATAAGCAACCATGGACTGACTGTTGGTTGTTAATTGTTTACCTCTGTTGGTTATTGAAATGGATTTCTGGAGGGTGTGTGGTTATGTATTTATTCTGCATGGTTAATGAGAATCTTTGTGGGATTGTCATCATCTCCCATCATATGTCAGCCAATTGCAGTGCTAGTAGTTGCTGAAGTGATGGAGAATGGTGGGTGGTAGATTGATTTAGGTTATGGCCAGAAGGTCCCCCTGGCTCTCATGATGAAAATGTTTTTCCTGCTAAAGAAATTCCAGGTAAAATTTGCATCTTTTAAACTTCTGTACAATGTCACTGATGTTGGGTGAGCACGTAGTAAATTCAGCCTTGGCATTTTGGTGTGAGTATAGCTCGTCTAAAGAAAACACCCTGATGAAGGTGGAGATGGAGTGGAATATTTTGAACGAGAAGCAAGATATTTTCATTATCTTTCTTGCTTTGTCTGTTGCTACTGTAATCACAGTCCACTGCTATCTTCTGAGTGTGGATTTCAGTTCAGTGGCTCTTCATCTGATAGCTCGGGGTGTAAAGTGATGACGTGCCAAATTCTTGTTGGTGAGTGAGATTGGGGTTCGGTCTAAAGGTATGTGAAGGAGTTGTATTTTCCCAGCACATGCCTGTAGTTGTACTAGCATGAAAGTGAATTCCTGCACATCATTCTGGCACCTCAGAGTCTTTGGAAACCTTGAAAGTTGGAAGAGAAATGTTGAATGAATAACTGTGACTTGGCAGTAATAATCTATCACAAAACTTGTGTCCTTCTAATTTATAGATGTGTTATTGCCCAAAGTTTGCTTAAAGCCAAACTTCTGCCGTTAAGGCACACTATTCTCAGTATAAATGTGTGCTTGTTTCGTTCTAAGTTACAGGCACTGCAGAATGGAAATATGTCTGAACATATCCTAGACCTGATCATTTTGCTTTTCAAGATCTCTACCTTTGATAATTCTTGTTATGTTCTGTGTGAAATTTGAACCTGACATATGAGCACACTCGTGAACAAGAACTCTTGTTTTGATATTTCTGATAATGCTACTGCATCAAACTTACAGATCTCAAAATTATGTTAAAGAAATTTGTGCCATTATTGGAAACAGTTTTGTGTTAAGGTTGGGGTTGGATTAGTCTGTATTTTTTACTGTCAGTATCGAATTTAGTTGGTTTAGGGGTCACACCTCTTCTATTTTTCCCCTCCGATTATAATAGAGGATGGTTTGCCCATTGTACTTTTTTAAAACTGTAATATCCTCCAACACTACCACCATTAACACCACATGTTAGAAATTATTACTCCTGCCTTAATTAGTGTAGAAGAATTTGAATCACACATCTTTCGTCAGTGTTTTTGAGACTGGATACACCAGTCTGCTATACAAATGTCAACGGAGGTCTGATTACTCCGCGTTACCCTCACATCCACAATCTACTGGAAGATATGTCTGTTAAGGAAAGAGCAGATTTGCCTATGGCATACAAGAGTGAAAATCTTAATGTGATTCCTCTCTAAATAAGTATTTTGCTCAGACATTGAATTCATTTAGAAGGGAAAAATTGTGGTTAGCCCATTTTATTCCTCAATAGAGGTCAGTGTCTATGTTACCTACAGAACCATGCCTAAGAGCACTGGAATATATGATTTCTGAGAAAAGTTTCTTTGATTTGCCCCTTCATAGTGGGAGCCGACACTTTGAGGTCTTTAGGCACATTAAAAACTTTTTTCTTTCCTTTTTGTCATTATTTCCCTCTCCATTTTGTTTATTTTTTTCATCCTTTCCTTAGTTCAGCTACTCTTCTCTTTCTTCTATACTGATTAGGTTAGGTCAGTATATTCTGGAATTTTGAACTGTAATTCACTTTTATTAATAAACTAGCTGTAGTACCCGGCATTGCGCAGATAGTTTTTGAATGTTTACCTTTAATATTTGTATTACCAGTTAGTTAAGTGTAAAGTGAATGCTTATAGAATTCTTTTTGATTTGTTGATTTTATGACCTATTATGTAGTTTTAGAGCTATTTAGATGTATCTGATTTCAAGCTTTAGATTATTTAATTATCAACTAAACACTAATCTCGGTCATTTTATACTATTTACTTTTAAGCCCTTCTCAGCTCCTGCCTCAATGGAGGCTGAACATGGACTTAAACGGTATCCAGAGCGTCACAGTTTTTATTAGCGACATATAAACAATGGATTTTGACATTGATATTGGTTATTTTCCTTATTTTTGCATGTCAGCCCCTCTCACTTCCCAACACCAGCGGGGGCTAGATGTATCCGACCCCCACAGTAATGTTTTCAATATAGTAAGTCATGTGTACACCAAGTTTGATTGAGAGGTATGCCACCACTTTCAGGCGATCCGGAACTTGGAGACGGGAGTATTCTATTCTATTCCTGAGAGGTATGCTAGAACATACACACATATGTCCTTAAACTCTGTCCCTTTGGACATTTTCTATTCTTTGGGCAGTTCTCACCCACCTGCCGATTAGGACTGAACTTTATATTAAACGGCATCCAGAGTTATTTAATTTAATTTCCGAGTTGAACCATGTTGTACTTGTCTACACATCACGTACAGTTTGCCAGAGTGTCACACTTCATCTCAGCGGGCCTGGAAACTATGGATTAGACTCAAGTATCGGTCGTTTTCAGTTAATTTTTACATTTCGCCCCTACTTTAGGGACTAGGAGGCTCTTACGCCTAAGGTATATTTTTTCCAAACAGTAGGTCCAATGTACACACATATACATCCATTATCTCGGTCATTTTTGAAATTTTGTTTTTCACTTTTTCTCACCGCTATGCAAAAGGAGGCAGAAATCAGACTTCTAAAATAATTGAAGCCATACTTTTCATCTCAGCAACCCCGAAAAGAATGGATTGGATAATATTTCTGGTTTCTACATCTCACCCCCTTGTAGGTGTGTTAGGGTTGTCATATCTCCAATCAATTTGTCTCCTGGTAATAAGTCGTAAGTGACAAAGTTTGTTTGAAATCGCTCCTGTAGTCCCGAAACGTATGTATTCAACACTAATATCGGTCATTTTTAGTCATAATTACATTTCGTCCCCCTTATTAAGGTTTCTAGGGATGTCTTTCCCCCACAGTATTTTTTCAGGTAGTAGGTAATATTTGTACCAAGATCCGCTGACAGTTATTCTGGAACATACAAACAAACATCCTTAACTTCAGTCACTTGGATATTATCTGTTCTTGACTCCTTCTCACCCGCCTGGCAATTGGGGATCAACTTGGACCTAGACAACAACCAGGTCATTTCAGCGACCCCTGAAACCTTGGATGTGACATTATTTTCCATTATTTTTATATCTCACCCTCCCCAACACCTACACCTAGGGGTGCTAATTTGACGTAGCCCCATGCAGTTTATCTCCTGATAGTAAGTCATAAGTGTACCAGGTTTGGGGTGAATCGCTCCAGTAGTCCCAAAAACTATTATTGTTTGATTTTAGTTACGTACCCTACTCTAGAGGTTCCAGGGGTGTCTTATCCTAAACAGTACTTTCTTCACATAGTAAGTCATACTTGTATCAAGTTTGGTTGAAAGCTACACTGGAACATACAGAGGCTACATCCATTATGTCGGTCATTTTTGAAAATTTCTGTTTTACCCGTTCTCCCCCTATGCCAAAGGGGGTATGAAATATGATTTACAAAAAAATCTGGGGTGTCATTATTCATCTCAGGGACCCCAAAATTATGGATTCGAAACTATTTTCGTTTTATTTTTACTTAACACTTCCCCTGCGCCCCAAACCCCAAAGGGGACTGAGCTTGGACTTACAAAATATTCGGAGTGAGACAGATTATCTCAGTGTCCACGAAAACTACCGGTTCGACACTATTTTAGATTACTTTGTATATCATTCTCCCCTCTTTGCCACCTCGAAGGGGATGAACTTGGACTTTAAAAAATTCGCAGTGTCACTATTCACCTCAGTGGCACCAAAACCTATGGATTCGACACTATTTTTGATGATGTTTAGGTCTCACTCCCCCATAATTCCCACCATATAGGGGGATAAACATGGACCAGTAAAAAGTCCGGAGTGCCACAGTTCACCCCACCGACCCCAAGAACTATGGATTCGATACTATTTTCAATTAATATTTATATCTCAAATCCCATCACCCCCACCATAAAGGGGCCTGAATTTGGACTTTAAAAAGTCCGGAGTGTCACTATTCATCTCAGTGACCGCGAAAAGTATGAACTCGACACTACATTCGATGATTTTTATATCTCACCCCCTCGTCCTCTACCCCTAAGGGTAGCTGGGGTGTCTAACCCCCACGTGGTTTGTCTCATGATACTGAAAATTCGGAGTGACGCTATTCACCTCAGCGATCCTGAAAACTATGGATTCGACACTATTTTCGATTATTTTTATATTACTCCCCCATCGCCACCACCCTGAAGGGGGCTAAACGTGGCAATTAAATGATTCTGGAGTGTCACTGTTAATCTCAGCGACCCATAAACGTGTGGATTCCACACTATTTTGATGATATTTATATCTCGCCCTCTCGCCTCCACCCCTAACAGTTCCTGGTGTGCCTTAAACCCATGCGGTTTTTCTCCTGATACTAAAAATCAGGAGTGCCAAAATTCACCTTGGCGACCCCGAAAACTGTGTATTCGACATAATTTTCTATTCATTTTATATGTCACTCCCCCTGCCCCCAGCCAAAAGGGGGCTGAACTGGGATCACGAATAGTGTGGATTTGACACTATTTTCGAATATTGTGTATGTCACGCCTTGCCCCCCCGCCCCAATGGGTACATGGAGTATCCCACCCCCACGTGGTTTGTCAGAAAAAATGCGAAGTGTCACTATTCATCTCAGCGACCACAAAAAGTAAGGATCCGACACTATTTTTGGTTATTTTGATGTATCAATTCCCCCTCGCCCCCCACCCCGAAGAGGGCAGAACATGGGCATTAAACATTCCGGAGTGACACTGTTCATCTCAGCGACCCCGAAAACAATGGATTCAACACTATTTTCGATTAAATGTATATAACTCTCCCCCCGCCTCCACCCCAAGGAGGTTTGAACTTGGACTTTAAAAATATTCAGATTGTCACTATTCATCTCGGCAACCAAGACAAGTATGGATTCGACACTATTTTCGAATATTTTATATATCACCCCATCGTCACCCCTCCCCAATGGGTACATGGGGTGTCCTACCCCCAAGCGGTTTGTCGAAACAAATCCGGAGTGTAACTATTCCCATCAGCGACCCCGAAAAGGACGGATTCGACACTATTTTCGATAATTTTCTTATATCAATCCCCCCTCGCCCCCCACCACAAAGGGGCTGAACTTGGATTTTAAAAACTTCCAGAGTGTCACTATTCATCTCAGCGACCACAAAAAGTATGGATTCGACACTTTTTCAAATATTTTATATGTCACCCCCCTGGCCCCCCCACCTAATTGGGTACATGGGGGTGTCTTACCCCCATGCGGTTTGTCAAAAGTAATCCGGAGTGTCAATATTCATCTCAGCGACCCCGAAAAGGATGGATTTGATCCCATTTTCGTTTATTTGGATATATCACTCCCCCCTGCCCCCCCAACCCAAAGGTGGATGAACTTGGACTTTAAAAACTTCCAGAGTGTCACTATTCATCTCAGCGACTCCAAAAAGGATGGATTCGACACTATGTCCTATTACTTTGATATATCACTCTCCCCTCGCCCCCCACCCAATAGGGGGCTGAATTTGGACTTGGAAAAATTCCGGAGTATCACTATTCATCTCAGCGAATCTGAAAACGATGGATTCGACAATATTTTCATATATTTTTATAGTTCTTCGCAGAACACTGCAATATATACTTGTAGTAGTAAAATGTTTTATTTGTAGTCGCTTTGAGTTTGGGCTATGTCACATCTTTCCCTGCTATATGACTGTAATAAGCCTTCTCCTTCCATGTTCGTTAAAAACCTCTAAGATTTGATTGATATGATTGTACATATGAAAACAGTACTGTACCAGGAACCATTAATGGCTTAATCATATTTTATAATGTCAGTTACCTGCAACGATATGGCCCGATGTGTGAGGAACTGCAACAGCACAGCTCAGGCAGGCAAACAGCGAACTATCTATGTCAAAACTTACATGTTGGAAACTGATGTCATGATCACGTTAACTATGCATGATTGCTGTAGAACATACAGAAATACTTTTGCTAACTTCTTATCCCATGGAGATATCAAATAATGACCAACACTATCTTGTAGCCCATGATATGGTCAACATGTGTAATTTTTTTAAATGGGCCCGTGGAGTTAAAAGTTATTCCACAGTAAAGAAATCCAATTTTATCAGAAGGGGAGGAAAGCTAACACAGCAGCACGATATAAAAGGGCAGGCATTTGTCCTGGTCAGACAGTTCTCAACTCACAGCAATCTCGTAAGCATGCTGTTGAACGTGGATATACCCGTCAAAAGTCAAACTTAGTTATCATGAAGCAGTACTCTGCTTCAATTATCCTTGAAATTGTAGTCCAGTGAACATTGTCAGATTAAGAAATTTTTCAGTTGTTAGCTCGAAGACTTGGTATCTCACCATTTTTAAAATGTTTAACAGTGCTGGTGATTGTCGTTAGCCCATTTTATTCCTCAGTAAAGGTCAGTGTCTATGTTACATATAGAACCATGCCTAAGGGCTCTGGAATATATGATTTCTTAGAAAAGTTTCTTTGATTTGCCCCTTCATAGTGGCCACCGACAACTTGAGGTCCTTAAGCACATTACAAATTAACCTTTCTTTCCTTTTTGCCGTTGGCTTTAACTTGAGTGAACTTGACTATTTAACACGTTGACTGCCAGGACATATAGCAAGAAAAGTCCCGGTGGCCAAAGCATTGTTTCTTTCATGCATGTAGTAAATAAGCAATAAAGCAAAAATCGAAGTGATATTTCACTTAGGTGTTCAATGTACGTACGAAATACAATAAATATTCCCAGCACCCCGAGGTACCGCCGTGGCCCCACAGGAAAGTTCACTGCATGGTTTTGCCTAGACGGCCAGAGCGGTACAGTCTAGCGGTACTAGAAGCTTGCATTGCTTGATAGTACGCATTATAGATAACAGGGCGTACCACGATTTGTTTATTGGCGCTTAGGACTACAATCGCAAGACACTCATTGTTTTACAGTAGGGTGTGTGTGAAATACTTGCGAGATATTTCTAAGTTATTTTACCAGTGAACGGAGAGGTTAGTTACAAAATGAAACCGTTTTCTTCTCGGACTCGGAAGATAATGACGCTAGCTCTTCAGTATGAGAATTCTAGTATGTAGTGTATATATCAACCTGATCTATTACGATTTGCAACACAAAAACTCTTCACCAAATTAAATTTGAAATATATTCATTTCGTATTTACTCCTTGCCAAATGCTCAATGGTAGTGTAAAATGTTGCTATGTTGTCAATGAATGTTGTCAATTTAGAAAATGCAAATAAGCTCATGTTTACGCTATATTCATTGCAATATGCGAAGAAATTAGCTCAGGTATGGATACAAAAATTTGGAAGGAATCAGTGTGGCCTGTTGATTAGGTTGGCATAAGCTTGGGGTGAAAATGGAAAATCACAGAAAACCATAAACAAGGTTTCCCGACAGTAGGATTCAAACCCAATCTCCAAAATCTTGAGCTTGCCAGTTAACTAACCCGGCACAGCTAAGCGCATGGCTAAACTGATTGGACAAATACTCACATATTGCCAATAAAAAGAAGATGGATGAATAAAAAATAAAGACTATATTTTGGAAACCAAGCACGCCAGGATTTGCTCCGAGGCCATAGCGGTACGCTAGCATAGCGAATTCAACAGCTCAGCGGTCCACCGGCCCAGCAGGGAAAGTCATATAGCAACACCTGTCAGCGGTACTTTGTACCGCCGTGGCCTCATGAGACACTCACTCAGCGGTACAATGTACCGCTTTGGCAGCCAACGTGTTAAAACTTATAATTTTCTTCGAGACAGAATGACTTAAAACATTTACATTTGATAAACGTGTGGAAGTTAAGGACATTTTCTTGTAAAATAATTTCTCGTTTTGCTAAAGCAGGCTATCACATATTAGTGCTTTAAAGTACACGTCTAATTACAATTTTGAACTATCAACATATTGATCTTTTGTCACAAGTGCGTGATGTTGTACCGCATTCTACTGTACCATAATCAGGACTAGTAAACATTTGCAAGGTATAACATTTCATCAGTTTGAATAGACAGTGATCTCAGTGTGACAATACTTGTAAATATTCATGAGATAATAATATTCCATCATTTAAGTAGACTGTGATTTATGTGTGCAAACACTTATAAATATTCTCAATGTGTGCTTTTTTAAATGGTGATTTCCAGAACAATAATTATTAATAATTTACTGCTAGTGTGCACTTAACATGATACTGTGTTTGTTGTCTGATTCATAAATCTGAAATAGGTCAAATGGGACACTCGATAATTATTACTTGTCAGTTGAACTTTCTCGTGTTTTTATGTCCAACCCAAAACGTGTTAAAACCTGACGATTGCCTATTATAATCATGTCTGCCTGTCAACGTGGGATTGAAGACGTGGTTTCAATGTGGGATTGGAGATGTGGTTTCAGCGAGGGATTTGGGACGTGGTCTCAACAAGGGAGTTGAACGTGTTACCTTGGGTGATGACATCACGACACTGGCTGCCAAACATGCTGTTTGCTGAACTGCATATCTTCACAATACAGTCCTGAATTCGAGATTACAGGTGGTGTGAGTTTTTTCAGACTCCTTTTGAATTCCACATGACTAACTTTTCGTTGGTGGAATATGAGAATCAGTGATTCTGGATAGCAGTTCAAGAAAAAATGTTTTGACTCTTACTGAGAATCATAATATCCCAACATCTTTATCACAATGTTTTAACTTCAATTCATAAAGAAACTATAAGACCAAAGTTTGTAAAACAAATCATTTTGTGATATTTTGTGAAGTGTTAAATTAAAGAGACTAGAGGGGCCTTTCACAATTTCAAATGTTAAATATTTAGAATAGACTCTGGGGAAAATTTCCATATTTTCAAGTGAAGGAAACTTAAATTATTTTCCCTTTTCCCATAATTCAAACAAATTCAAGAAAAAACTTTAATAACTTTTAAAGGAAGAGATTGTACTTTGAAATGAAATTCAGTTTGGAATGACAGACATTCATCCACATTAATTTGATATTAAAACTTTATGACAAAAGTGAGTCCGTTTATTAAGATATTTTGTCTTAAGAAAAATCAGCGATTATTTTGATCAGCGTATACTTCTCTCTGTTCCTGCTCCATGAAGACCGTTCACCCCTTTGTTGAATCTCATGCCTTTATTCCTTATTCCATATCTTTTCCTCGTACAGTACATACAATTTAGTGTTTATGGATATGGCAGCTTCCTTCCAAATTCTGTGTGAGATGGCCCCAATTTCATCTCTGGTAGGATATCTGCTTATATGGCTAGAAAATGTATCTCATTTTATATTTGCTTTTCATTCCCGTCCTTTCTCTGACATAAGGAGCGAGCAAGGATAGTAACCCCATTCTCAATATAGCTTTTGGTATTAAAACTGTCCTCTGCTGATAGAAATCTTCCTTAAACTTTAGTGAAATTTTGGAAGTAACTGTAATACTGGCAGGAAATGAATTATCATGTTCATTTGTTGTTGATTATGTTTGTAGATGTGTGTTATGTGCATACCTGATATGTTTTATTTTCCACAGGAAAATATTGAACATGTATCAGATGTGGTTGTTCTGAAAAAAGAAGTTAAATCCGAGTTAACAGTGCCAGGGTCAACACAGGAAAACTCTCTGGAGGTAATGTACATAATTTGATAAGCCATAGTCAGGTAATGAAAATAGTTTGGAAAATAGCTCAACAGATATCAGTGGTTGACCCTTCATTTCAGTATATACGATTGATAGTCCTACGGAAAATATATTTTGTTATGAGATTGACTGTTTACTTACCTAATTTTCACTTTACCTTCAAGTTGTTCTACGATCCTGCTTTACGTATTGTGTGGTGGTTGGGATTACTCAAAAGACCGCTAATGTGTTTTAATACTTTTGACTTCGTAAATATTTTTGAACACAGAGTTGCTATAAGAAACTTTTTTTGGTTGACTAGTTGCTTCCGAATGAAACACCTTTGTAATCTTTTTGATTATATTAATTGTTGATTTATAGATAGTACAATTATTTGTAGGTACAAGGTGCAGGGGATATACTTACTTACTGTGAGCTACCACTTATATACTACACACATTGTAGTCATCTCGTGGCAAGTGAAAAATATTGTTATTCTTCCTAATGTGGTCTGTGGTTTTACTAGTCTGTTGTGACTTATAATATTATGTAAACTTGCAATGAATAAATACACACTTCATGAATGACCTTGCCTTTCTATTTCATACTTCGTAAGGGATAGTGTTTGTGAATAGTCCTTGTATTTTGACTGTTACTCACCTGTATATTCATTACATGAATTAATCCGTCACTACCAAAATACACACTTGATAACTGCCATAGTCCACTGCATAGCATTTTCATCCTCCTCCTCCTGTATGACTTTGTTGCTATGGAGTACTTCAATGCCCATTTTGCATTGGCCCAAGGACAAAAATGAATACAGTAAAACAACAAAAAACAACATAAAAGCTCAAAATCACATATTTGGGGCAGCAGCATATGAACATAAAACATGGAACGGGCCCAGGATAATAGAGAGGTAAGAGGGCAAGATCTTAAATTAGCACTTAACTAGTTGCCAGGTCGAAGTAACCAAGACTACTAAATGAAGAGACCCAATAAGAATTGGTGTTAAATGTTTACTTAATGAATAAAGATTTAAATTTCATGAATATTTACAATTGAATTACTAGTTTAAATTAATAATATTAATGAAAATTACAAGAAATTTGATAAGTAATAACTTTAAATAAATTACTAAATAATATAAAATTTAACCAATTCTATAAAACAATATGAATACTGAAAGGTCGACACCTTTCTAGATTATTACTATGAAACTGAGACACTTTTAAAAAATTACTATTTAATTTTAAGTTACCTTTCTGAAAAATTGGAATACTAAGTATTAATCTGGTTAAATTGAACTTTGTTTCAGTTCATTCGTACATAAATGTTTAAGCAATTACGGAAACATGGATGCACAGAAACTCAAAATGTGACTTGAACATCAAACAAAATCACACGGATAAATAAATAAATATAAATGACAGTAATAAATGGTAGGAAAATTCCCCAAACCAATTACAATAATACAAGGGAGAAACAATATTAATAGTCCACAATTAACAGAACAACGATACACGAACTGAAGCCTACAGCTACCCAAGCCAAGCTATCATTAATCAATAACAGGCAAGGCGTGCCAAAATTAAAGCATCCACAAAATAAGTGATAAGAACTTAGTGACACAACAAATAGTTAAAGGAAGAAAAAAAAAAAAAAACCACAGATATGAAGAATACATGTGAGCATGAACCAAAGAGAATTAAGAACAGGAGAAACAACTTTCAGTTATCCACAACTGCCTAGTTACAGAAGATAAATAATAATAATAATTATTATTAGTGCCATTGCTGGCAAGATGTAGTGTTTACAGTGCACTATGTCTTCTGGTATGGGCTAGAGCAATTTTGTTACTTTCATTGATCTGTCTCAGCTTTATCCTTGGCTTTGACAAAATGAAAGTGACTGAGGTATGAGTGATGCTAGTAGTGCCATTCCTTCTGCAGCCAGTCCCTGCTATGAATGGTGTGAAAATATTGCTCATAGGGTCGGTTGGTGCATGCATTTCAGTGGGCTTGGCAGACTGATATGTAATAGCAACTTTTGGCTCGGTGAGGAAAGCAACGGGAAACTACCTCACTCCTCATTTCCCTAGTACGCCTCTTCAGTGATGCCCAGGCCATCTATGACAGCTGATGGCGGAGCTGTTGAGGATCCAATCAGCCTTCGGGCTGAGGACGAAACATACATACAATTATTATTACATTGAATGATATTTGGATTGAATTAAGATTTCATTTGACATATTATTTAACAGGTGACCAAAATCGTTTTAACTAAATTTAAAGTGAGGGGCTTTGGAAACAGCATAATGTGCGTGTGACGCACAATTTAAATTAGACTCCAGAACAGCGAGAAGAATGATCCCATAATGATAAATAAACCCACACAGGGCAAAACACAAAATTACAGCTCAATTAGAGATCACATTAAAAGAACAATGAAATATAGAATGAAATACACTGACCAAAATTTCATAATAATCATTATTATAAAAAAGAGCCTCCGTGGCTCAGGCGGCAGCGCGTCGGCCTCTCACCGCTGGATACCGTGGTTCAAATCCCGGTCACTCCATGTAAGATTTTTGCTGGACAAAGCGGAGATGGAACAGGTTTTTCTCCGGGTACTCCGGTTTTCCCTGTCATCTTTCATTCCAGCAACACTCTCCATTATCATTTCATAGCATTCATTAATAAATCACCTTGGGAGTGGCGACCCCATTGTAATAATAGCCTATATATGGTTCATTCATTACATCCCTGACCCGGTCAAAGACTGGAAAACAGGTTGTAGGTTTTCATTTTTTCATAATTATAAAAACCAAGGAAAAATGAATGATAATATCAATGAAACAATTAGAATGACATTAACACTCATAGGCATAAATTACCTCTTAATTTGGTTTTGATAAAATCTCGACATTATTAATATGATATTTTTAACCTAATTACAATTGTTAGTTGAGAGAAATGTCCATTAGATTGATGCAAAAAATCATTGCCAAAATTTCCTACAATCAGTAGGCCTAATATTAGTAATGTCACAATATGACTGATGGCTTGTTACTTCAATTAATGGTAATATCTTCAACTAATCCACGGCAGTAGATATTCACCAAAAGTTTTAGGAAGTCAAATTACGTACATTTTTACTTTAGACTGTCCAAATTAATGTTATCCAAAATTCATGTATACTGGTCTCCTTCAAATGTACACACACACAGCAATTTAGTGCTGACATGGCTTTAATATAAAATAAAAATTAAAAGGTAATAACTGGAATCATAACTTTAAAAAAATTATCTTCAAGCACCTTAACGTGGAAAATTTGACTCCAGTCCCCAGATACTCCAATATGTCTTCCAACAAACACGCCACGGCCCATCCATCATGGAGCTTGGTTGCAGCAGTAGCTAGCCAGAAGCTCACAGTTCAGAAATGAGCTACGTGCATGCGTGCCAGTATTGACTTTCTATCAAATGAATGGGATGATCCCAGCTCAACGTAATAATGGCAGATTGCAGATTTAAATATGTTGACATTGTAGATTGCACCAACTGACAGCCATTACAAACAATGGATAATAAGGGGAAATAAAATCCTAGTAGACAAGCCGATTAAGTTCAAATAAATACTTTTTGCCATATTCATATGACACATTTATTGAGATATTAATTCGACCACCTCTTCCAGGAGTTCTGGGTTAGCTGCTGAATATATAGCCAACTGGGCAAGGTTGTGATGGGAGAGGAAGTGCAATCATAATCAGGGAGTGTAGTAAATGGCTCTCCTATAAGGACATGGTATGTAGTTAGGTAAAACTTGTCAGTAGCTCATCATTTAACTTTTGTGACGCGATGTGAGTCTTTAATGTAAGAGTGGTCCGTTCTTTATTGGTGAAGCAGTAAGAATCCAGCACTCTTCTGTGGTGATATATCAGACTCTTGACATCTGCTTTCCAGATTCTACCAAAGTGTGGTGCTGCAGGAGGGATGAAATGCCATGTCAGTCCCATGCCTGGAGCTGCCGTGAAGAGTTGGTTCTTGTGAGGATTGTTTTGCAGCAAGGCCTTGATCTTCTTAGGTGCATCGAAGAAGTTTGTGCCATTATCGCTGTAAATGTTCAGGGGTTGACCGCTCTGATAACTAAGTCCGCAAAGAGAAGTGAGAAATGTAATTGTGTTGAGATAAGGTGGCTATGAAGACAGCCTTAGTAGCTAGGCAGTCTGGTCTTGTTAAATCTCACACAATTTTTCTTGTGAGAATTGAGCCAAGATAGTCTGTTCTAGTCTTAAGGAATGGGTATGTCAGGCTTACATGCACCCTTTGTGTATTTCACATTAATTGTTCAGAAGTATCTACATTCAACTTAGAGCACTTGAGATGTGCATGTACATGGAAGTCTTGTTTTATGAAGTTTCCTGCATGAGGGGAGCTTGTACCTTTGTTGAATTTATTCATGCATCTTGTTTCAAGGAATACTATTCTCTAGGTTACCATTGTGCGTCCTTGTTTTTGAATTGGCTGTTGTGTCCTATTTTGCCAGTGTACACATTATCAATTGTAAATGTTATTTTTGATATTCACCTTAAGATACATTTTCCTATGTCTGCTGCAAATGCTATTTGTTGAGCCTGCAATCAGATGATTATAGAGAAGACATGTTCTTGAATAGAGGGTCCTTTATGGTGGATGTACTTGAGACTTATGCCATTGTCAGTCTTGAGAGAAGCGTTGAAAACAGTACTTTTTTTTTGTTGAACTTGACAGATTTATGACATGATGTGGAATTTAATGGTTTTTTTATGGTCATATTTTCAAAAGTACCCTTGAGATATAGTCTTCATCAAAACTTGGTAATTTTATTTCTGGAAGCCAGACCTTTGTCATATTGACCAATTCTGTTGATTTAAATACATTGAAACCTCATTAAGACATTTCTGCGGGGGACAAGGAAAATTAATGTATTAAGCAAGAAAACATACTACTGATTAAACGAATAAAAACTATCCAACAGGGATATGGAAACACAAGAAATGATTTTTCCGACATGGGGATTTTACGTCTTATATCCGCGGGTACAATGAAACTCTACGAGGAGAGAATATTAAGAGATGAAAAAACAGAAGAGAACAAATATAAGAACTTATTCCTCTGGGGCTTATAACATAACAATAGTGCACTGAAAGTGTTAAAAACAACAAATATGGTACATTTAAATGGGACACATAAAATATTGAAGTATTATTGCAGATCACACTCTTTCTAAAACAAATGTTAGAAAAAGCATTTTATTTCAGACCAGTGGGTGGTGAACTTCACATGATTATGTCGCAGATGTAGTCTACCATGCGACAAATATTTGCTACCCTAATTGTGCAACTAAACACAAAATACATTTCTAACTTTTGAATCGAATGTGAAATACAAGCACAAACAGGCTCATTGTGTTATTCAGCAGTTTTACTGCTGACCAGCAAGGAAAACTGAGCATTTTTGAGGCTAATGGCTTGCTCCCTGAAGGTGCAATTTATCCTGCAAAGTTCAAGAATTCAGGGCCCTTTCCTGTTATCACGCAACTGCGGCCAGCTCACTTACCAGAGTTTGAAATCACGTTCCTTCCACAAGGGATGACAAATAACATTTTTTGGCCCAGGAAAAATGTGATCGTACTAAGCAGTAATAGCAAAAATTCCTGACATGATAAGTGAGGAAATTTTATATAGATTTAATACGATGAGCTTTGAGATTTTGAATATATGACATGCTAAGTGAAAGAAGGAGGTAATTAGGAATGCTATAATGAGGTTTCACTGTAATACTTTGCTTCAGTTCCATTATTATTAGGTACTGGATTTATGGAGGTTATAATTTTTGCCTCCAGTAAGTCTTAAAGTCTTTTGATATATGTCATGTCCATGTAAGTAGGACACGCCTTCTTTGAGAGGATGGTTGTGTAGTTGTACTAACTCTTAAAAAATCATTCACCACTACTACCACACTCCTTATGTTAAAGCATTAAATCTGAAGTTCCTTAAAAATGTTGTAGTTTTTATATGAATATTCTCATTTTCTTCAAGTAGTTCCTATGTCTTCTACAGAGTACTGTAATGCACTGCTAAGTGTTGTTTGACATCTGGCTTTCTTCCAAGGCCATACAACAGCTGACACTGTTCCAAGATTCTTTGCCATATAAATAATGGGTAGCAGTTGGTATCATTGCTACCTGCCAGTATATTGCAGGAATTGCCCATTTCAAGCAGTGGCATGTTAGCTTGTTGTTAGGACAGTAGTATGAATTTTGTACAAGTTCTTTCAGGCTTTGCTGTTACGAATTGAGGGAGTGAAATGAAATGGCGTATGACTTTTAGTGCCGGGAGGTCCCAGGACGGATTCGGCTCGCCAGGTACAGGTCTTTTTATTTGACTCCCGTAGGCGACCTGCGCATCATGATGAAGAAAACACATATACACCCAGTTCCTGTGGCAGGGAAGTTAACCAATGTTGGTTAAAATTCCAGGCCATGCCGGGAATCGAACCCGAGACCCCTGTTACCAAAGGCTAGCACGCTAACCATTTAGCCATGGAGAAGGATATTGAGGGAGTTATCTTTACTATATAAAAATTGCTGTACTAATGGGTACATACGAGGACGTCACCATCCATGTGGTCATCTGACAAGGGACACCTTGGGTGTGACTAGAACGAATGCAATGGAAACTGTAAGGATTATCACTGAAGAGAGTAATCCTGAAAGTACTTAAAATTAATAACTTCTCACTGTAACCAGGAGTATCAGTGATATCAATTGTATTAATACTACTGGGTTAGTTGGCCGTCCATTTAGAGGCACGCAGCTGTGAGCTTGCATCCGGAAGATAGTGGATTCGAGCTCCAATGTCAGCAGTCCTAAAGATGGTTTTTCATGTTTTCCTATTTTCAAACCAGGTAGATGCTGGTTCTGTATCTTATAGTCCACAGCCACTTCCTTCCCATTCCTAGGCCTTTCCTATTCCATCGTCGCCATAAGACCTATATGTGTCGGTGCGATGTAAAACAAATTGTAAAAAAGTGTCTTAAAACTCGGATACATCTAGACATCACCTAACACCTGTAATTGTTACACATTTTTCCACTGCGTAACAAAATGGAAGATTTTGAACACTATTTGTGTTGTTTGTACTAATTAAATGTTATCTTAAGAGCTTGCATGTTTACATATTGCCCCCAAAGTAATCTGCACCCAAATGGTGAACACAGGGAATCCAGAGGAGGACCGTTTGTGCGGCAACACTTAAATATTTGAGGCATATTTAGATGTGATGGGTCGGGCAAGTGACACAAAGTGTAACAGGAGACTATGTTTACTTTATAACATCACAGCTCAAAAATCACAAGAATTACAATAATTAGGTCTTCTTGATGTTGTTCAATATTAAATTCTTTTTGAATTTTGAATCAACACTCACAGATTTCTACAGTATAAGTATATAATACTTCGAAGATATTCTTCATTGTCCTTCAAGATATGGAACGTGCTTTATGTAAAACTGAAGGAAGAAGATATCAGTAGATACTATTCACACGTTCGCCAGCCACCGCCACCACATGACTCTGGGAGAGGCCTCCGCCTCACGGAATGTGCTCACCTCACAGAGTGCATGCTTAACTTCACATGACCTTACTTGGCGGGGGATTTGAAAATTAGGGCTTGGCCAAGAGTATAAACTTGACTTAACAGGCACAGATTCGTCTTGAGGCCTAACCTCACAGTCCCTGGATTCAGCCCTAGGCTTATCCTTACAATGGCGTTAGCTTTACAGGCTCAAGATTGACGCCCAAGTGTGCTAGCTGAATCCAACTGCCAGTGTGATTCGGGACAAGCACGGACTTGATGCCCATCTTATTCTTACAAGGGCATTACTGACTACTGTTTGAAATTCGATCTCAGGCTTAACCTAAGTAGACAATTGAGACACGGTCCGGGGGCTTTTGGATCTGATCTGAAACAAGATAATGGCTACTCACATTGTTTTAATAGTTCTGTGGAAATGGTGTAAGGCTAAATCAATAAGCATTATTCATAGGGGCATAATGTTTGAAGGTGATCTTATGTCACAGGGCTAAGAAACTGCAAACTGCAAAAGGACCTAGGAACTAAAGGGCAGAAGGGTTAAATGGCAAAAGGACTAAAGGACTTGTAATTGCCTGCTGATACGTTTACATCACTTTGCACCTAACAATAGAGCTGTGAGCAATTACAAAAATAACCAGCCCGCCTGGGAATCAAACTTGGCACACTTACCCTTGAACTACTGACTATCATAATAACTAAAGGAATATGCATTAAATTCATAGCATACAACATTCGAGCTAAGAGGAATTAAAAAATCACTGACCAGACTAGGACTCGAACCGGGGGGCAGGAAACAAGTGTGCTAACTAAATGACTGTATATTAAAAGCCTGCATGTTTAATTGAAACACTTCAAGTTCGACTACCGTTTGAGGCAGGACAATTACAAAAATCGATTTACGCCTTACTAACTACACTTCAGCATTTGAAAAGTTTGCAAACAATAATAAATATAATTTTGATGATCCAAGCTGCTTTCATCACACCAAGAAAGATAGGTCTTATGGCGACGATGAGCTAGAAAATTGCTGGGAGTGGGGAGTAAGCAACTGTGGCCTTAATTACGGTAGAGCCGCACAAGCAACACAAGCAACCTATTCCTATTCAAGGGAGGAATTCAAGCAACTTTTTTCTTTGTGGTACTAAATAACTGCCCTTGTAACTATCAGCCTGCATTTGGGAGATGGTGGGTTCGAACCCACTGTCAAAAGCCCTTAAGGTGGTTTTCCATGGTTTCACATTTTCAGATCAAGCAAATTGTGTGGCTCTACCTTAATTAAGGCCACAGTTGCTTACTCCCCACTCATAGCAATTTTCTAGCTCATCGTCGCCATGCGAACTATCTGTGTCGGTGTGATGTACAACAAATAGTAATAAACCGTTCGTTGGTGAAAAGGAAATGACAGAAATCATAAAAAACCCAATTTGCTGTAGGTTAAGTTTAATTAACTTTCGTTAGTAAGGCTTAAATTTATGAATTCAACTGGCCACTTTTCTTTGACCAATAATTACATTCCATCTCTTCACCTTCTTGTCTCTTTCATAAACCAAGGAAACTAAATGTTATGTACACAGTCAATGAAAATTTTCAGGCTCATAAGTTCGATAGGTTCGCAATTTTAAGTATGTTTGTTGTTTCAGTTAAACTATTGTAATTAGTATACATGTAAATGTAGCTTGGAATTATTGTACTGTAGTTATTTTATTAGTAAATGTTATGATTGCTTTATTATTACATAATTTTTTCATTGTAGGGGAGATATCTCCCTAGAAATTTAGTTCTCACTAAAATTCTGTTTCTATTGTTTCAGTTATCCTGTTGTGCATTAATTTAATTGCAGTTGTTCTTTTTTGCCAGTTGCTTTATGTCGCACCAACACAGATAGGTCTTATGGCGACGATGGGAGAGGGAAGGGCTAGGAGTGGGAAGGAAGCAGCCGTGGCCTTAATTAAGGTACAGCCCCAGCATTTGCTTGGTGTGAAAATGGGAAACCACAAAATAAGTGCAGTTTAGAATTGAAGAGTAGCTATGTTAATTAGATAGTAAGTTACTTGCTTTGGAAGGGACAGAAATCAAATGACATCAGAGTTGTCTATGAACTAATCTATCAGGGTACATCCAACAGGAATGGTGTTGACTTCATTGAGTGTGCAAGATTGAGTTGTTGAGGTTCTGACGGCCCTATGTCAATCACAGTGGTCATTGCATCCTCTCAAACTTGTGATTTCTCTGTCACAATCTGGCTCTGATGAACTAGAAAAGAAACAGCATTGGCAGGAGCTACGAAATCATGTTTGAGACTGTCCTGAACATGAGTTCTCACTTCTCCCTGGTGATCTTATTGCGCAAGTTGGTCGCACTATGAATTGTTATAGTTCGAACCCCACTGTCGGCAGCCCTGAAGATGATTTTCCATGGTTTCCCATTTTCACACCAGGCAAATGCTGGGGCTGTACCTTAATTAAGGCCATGGCCGCTTCCTTCCTATTCCTAGGCCTTTCCTATCCCATCGTAGCCATAAGACCTATCTGTGTCGGTGCAACGTAAAACAAATAGCAAAAAAAAATTGTTATAGCTGCCATGGTGGTAATACGTATGGTATCTGAAGTGATGATGGAACTCATATTTTGGATTTCACTGAGACAAATGCCTTGATCCTTGATTTCTGGTAAAATCTTCTTCAGAAGTGCATCAGTCACCTCATCACGTATACCAGAGGTGACTGCAGCAACCAAATTGACCTTTTCGTTGTTTGGCACCATGTTCTCCAACCAGCAAACGGTGTGAATGTGTACTACCTCAACATAAGTTTGCCATAGCAGATTTAAGGCCCTCTAAACATCGTAAAAGTGGAGGGATAAATACGCCCGAGAAGATCAAGTGGTGGCCCGTAGGAGACCCTAGCAGACAGCATACATTTTCCTTGTGTTGATCTGAATGCAGCCATCACAGTAAACTTGGGTACAACAAAACCTAGTTCATACTGTATTTAAAGCAAACCTTCTTGTGGATGATTCCAATCGAAGAAGAGGTGTAGGAAAAAAATATATACTGTATGAAAACTGGGTTTAATGAAATAATTCAGGACACAGGTAAAGAATTGTCATTGCCAAACATGTGGCTAAGTAATCTGTCGCTGAATAGAGGTGCACTCACTGTAATGATCTGTGTACAAAGGTATCAGAATTGCAACCCCCCGTCTTGGGCTGGTCACATTAATTTAAAGCACCTATGAATCAAGGTAATAAGGTAATAATCAAAGTAATAGACCTGAAGGAACATATGCCAACCGATAAGGCACCAATTATAACATCGCAAGTTTCCAAAACATACACATGGCTAGAAACAAAGATAAGCAGAATTACCAACGTGACAACTAGAGAAAGGATGTGGGAAGCGGACTAGAACCCTAAGAAGATGTGAGTTTATCTCATGTTGTAGGGAAAAAGACATGCGAACGGTTACCCTTCAGTCTGCATATACTAACAACTAAGGAAATTTTTAACATAGTTGAATAGCAGCAATTTAAAATAAGGTAACATGATCAATAAAGAAAAACGAAGGTGTATCGAACCACGAGGTTCCTATCTATGGTACTTCAGAAAATCCAAATTGTAGTAAAATATTAAGATTACATTTAAGAAATTGGGAACAACTTCTGCAATTAAAATTCACGCGGAAAATTTAACGGGGAATATAAAAACAATTACAACAATCTTACAAGGAAAATAGGAAAGGAGCTTTACAGATTATTACATAAAATTTACAAGGAAAATGACAAAGGAATTTAAAATTTAATGCAGAGGCCTTTAGAGTTGCTGTCTTCCTAATACACATTAGCGAGAGACGCATAGCTCAAAAACGGTGCACACTAAATTGACTACGTGAGGCATCCCCAGATGGAAAATGAAAATTTATATTACACAGTTAAAAAGGTTAATAAAAGGGAATTGCCTCCAAAAGAAAAGGATATGCCTAGTTGACGAGCTAAGGCACTACAAAACAAAATGGCGAAAACCACGGTCTAAGGTAATCTCCAAAGCAAATAAATGTACATGTTAATTTAAAATTAGAGAAAAGGAGCTGCTGACGGGACCACACTCCAAGTACGTCTGACCGTGAGGACGTACGAAAACCAAAGACGCGGACAAGAGGCCTGCTCCTTTCGAGGAGACAAAGGTCGGAAATTGAGAAACACGCAAACAGCCAATCAAGGAAGCTTACTACGATTCGACCCAAAATTTTTGCCAATGGAAAAGATCGTTATTCCGACCAATGAAAACAAATTACCGTAATTATATGGGCCACAAATTCTAGAGTCACTGGGCTGAGTGGCTCAGACGGTTAAGGCGCTGGCCTTCTGACCCCAACTTGGCAGGTTCGATCCTGGCTCAGTCCGGTGGTATTTGAAGGTGCTCAAATACGTCAGCCTCGTGTTGGTAGATTTACTGGCACATAAAAGAACTCCTACGGGACTAAATTCTGGCACTTCGGCGTCTCCGAAAACCGTAAATGAGTAGTTAGTGGGACGTAAAACAAATAACATTATTATTAATTCTAGAGTTTCAATTGCGAAATGCAGCAATTTCGTTATGGAAGCCTCCACGTGGCAAATACAGGGTGATGCTAAAGGTTGTTTAACAGATTGCAAATTACAACAAGCTCAACTACAGGAGATCTCCAATACCAAAATAATCCCTTGCACCAACACTCATAATGATTAAATAAATATGTCTTTTTTATGAGTCACAAGAAACAAGAAATGAATATTTCATTGACTTCCTCGAAAATGTCTTTGAATGTTCCTTAGTTTTTCAATGACGATTTTGCAAAAATTTAGCATAATGACAAGACAAGAATTAAATGATCACATCCACGTTATGAACTTGTCACCACCAGTGACAATAACTGTGCTGACAAAGAAATCATGCATGCTCTTCGTGTGATGTTGTAAATGATGGTGCAGTCAGATTGGCGGGAAAATGTTTTCTGCTAATGATATGAAGTGACCTTGTTACTTCCGGGCGCGCGATTCAAATTGACGAAGTTGCTGTATTTGCTACACCAGAGAGTCAGCCGCTGCCTGTTGCTGTGCGTCGGAAGAGGGAAGCGAGGGGAAGTGAAAAGTGGGAGACAGAGGTAATGCTCGATGCGAATGTACAAGTTTCTCTTTCACTTCACATAGTCGCTTCTGAGCTGCACTACACAAATTGACTGCTGTGTGAACCTCAAGGAAAGAGAAGAAAAACTTGAACCAAGAATGCAGGCAGGTTTCCAAGTCTTTCGCCACACACCGCACATCCTGAACAGAATCTGAAGGTCGCTCACTACTACACCATTGCGAACTTTGCACCTAAGTACAAGGGGGCATAACATCTACTGTAATCAAACTCTCTGTGTATTGTTTCCTTCGTTCAGTATTTCGTTGAATTTTTGAAGTTCTGAGTGAAGGAATGCACAATCGCGGCGTGGCAGCACTGCATCTTCGAGTATGTTGAAGGATATAGAATATCACTGCGACAAACAGCTGAGAGGTGAACAAATCTGGTGCTTTCATTGTCTGACAACTGTGTCTCAAATACAGTGTGTTCTTGCACTGTGTATGCAGTTAGGGCTAGTTAATAAATGAACTGTGGATATTGCCTGTTAGATAGAATCCTGTCCTAGTCCTATGAGGAAATTGTTCATACGTGTGAAACATTATCTCTGTCTGCATCATACACTCCACCACCGCTCGTACCCTTGTCTTCCCTGAAACATGGCAGCCGCTAGTCAGTTGGGATTGCGCACCCGGAAGTAAAAATTTAATGTCATTTTCTCAAGGAGAAAATTTTTATCCGCCAGTCTGTTTGCAACGTTGTTCTTAATATAACATGAAGGGCATCCTTGATATTTTTGATGGTATAAATCTGATAAACACTGTACACCACTGAAGTTGAAGGAGAAAAAACTATTTTTCGGCTGATCAAACTTGACACAGGTTTTGAGCACCTTGCATGCATTAGAGGCAAAAAGGACCAGTGATTACAGGACAGATAGGGCATCCTCAAACGTTGACAGCTACATTTGCAGAGATTTCCTGCATTGATTTCCCACATCACCCCATTCCAGATGGCATCACAGCAGAGGAAGTCGAGAGTGCCATCAGGAGTATGAAGAACCAAAAAGCGCCCTGACCACATGATCTCCAAGCAAATTTCTGAAAGTTTTAGCAATATAATGAACTCCTTATCAGCTGGTCAGTCACGTGACCAGCTCCGCGGCTTCTAAGTGGAGGGCCGTGGGAACACCACCTAGTCCAGTTTGTCCCCAATTGCACATGAGAAAATCATTGAGTTATCCGTCATTATTGACTGGGTGAAATCGTTGGCATTATTGCTAACCAATGCATCTTCGTTCAGGGTGATGGAACAACTCATGCAATTTTTTCTTCCGGAATACAAATTGAAAAGCACTGAGAGAATCAGCAGCCAGTGTTGAATTGCAAGAGAACTGATAATTCAACCACTTAACTCTAATTTGACTTTGTTTTACCAGAAAACTTAAAATAACATAGCATATAATTCTTAACTATTAATATTTATTTAAGAAATAATTACGTAGGTAAAGCAATACAAGTTGTTGAACTAAGTATGGAAATTGATTGATATTTGTTCTGGAATTTACTAACAATCAAGACTCATTATTTTCATTTATCATATTGTTACCTCAATTGAAATGATTTATTGTTTGTATTTAATTAAACATTCACAAAGAAAATGATTAAATGCATTTTTAGCATGGGAACATATTGGTTACATTGATCTGAAGGATCATTCTGTACATCAGTTTTCATTAATTTTTCTTTAGGACAAGATTTGTTCAGAAAATATTACTTTGATTTCGTAGCACTTAAGCTTCTGGAAAATGAAAATTTTCTCAATCGACAACACAAATCTGCTTGTATTCGAATTCAATTATTAGATTAACCAACATCATATTTTTGAAATTAATTCACTATTAAATGCAAATCTTTATTGGACGTATATTATGAGGTAATAATATTCTCAAGTATGCCCAAATGTATCAATAAATTACCTAATATGCAATTTATTCTCAGTATTTTGCCTAGGGAAGATCATATTTGAAGGATCTATGTAATATCCACTCACAGATATATTCATTATACAATATAATAATAATTATCCATGTTAACCTACATATACCATCATTATTTTGGAAAATGTGATTTCAGATTACAAGTATCCAGTTAGAATATCCAAGTAAGTAATCAAAACAATCTTATATGGATTGCCTTTGATGATCTTAATCTATAGTAACATATCATGTATATGTTACCACATTAACATATGATATGGATTCCCAGACAATATATTATCATTGCACAATGAACATATATGATCCCACTGTGCGTCAATATATCTTTCCTAACATTTCACATACATCCTTTTCATCACATATTTCAAATGGAAATTCTAAGTTCCCATGTAGGGAATTAGATATTTTTCCACCAATAGAACATATAAAAAAACAGATCAAAAATTAGATGTATGGCGAGATATTTCTTTTATCACATATTTCGTCATAGCGTTACTTATTCCTTCAATATATTCTCCATTGCCTTCATATAACATCATATCGTCATCCTAACTCATTTTATCTCGTACCTCTTCATATTCTTTCATAAATGTTGCATATATATATCTTACTTGACGCTCAAATAAACTTATTTTCTAATATTCATCGTATCGGATCAATACCTTCTTAAATAATATGCACATGTCTTCAGTCAGCCATGGTATCCATATGTTACTTATTATGGTAACATATAACCTCCACTCATCATAATATCAGTTGGTATTACGTATTAAATATCCTAAAATTAGTCCTCTTATATACCTCACATATGACAGGGTATAATATGGGTAATTGGAAATCTTTGCTCTCATTGAAACATTATTGTCACTTTATGACATTCCCAAACTGGGGTTTCTTTTATTTCTGATGAAGACTACCTGTTCCCTTATATCATCAGCATATATAAATCTCTCGTGAAAATCTAATATCATTTAAATAATTCTGAAGACAATAAACAATTATCTATCACTGTGGGCTTTAACTACAAAAAGAGTAACCTTTTTTCTATTTATCGATATATAATTAAACAAACTTATCTTTTTCCGTCACTTTCCGGAATGATATATGTTACTTGGTCACCCTGCTTGGCCGGTCATCGTGATGTCATCGGGAACCAATGGTCATCTCTACCATGTCGGTCGAGCTCGTAATCATCCAGATAGTCAGTCAAATCTTCTTAGAAAGCCACGGTTTCCTTCAAAAGCTTGATTGAAAGGACTAAATGCATTGCTGAAATCAGCCATGACATGTCATCGTTTTCAAAGCCTCCTAACATAATTTAACTACTTAATTCTGCTCAATATTGCTTCGTATAATCTCAGTTGCTATTAGATCTCCAATATGGCTGCTAACATTTCGAGTTTACCTCGTATAGAATGGCTTTTCTAGTTATTGACGACGTATTAAATATCTGCTGTTATAGTCACTGCCTTGTCTTCTTAGCTTTTATATGCCACTGATATTCAATTTATAAGTCTCGTATTTAAATATTTTGTGCGTATTATTTAATCTTTTTATGTATTCCCTTATATTCTCGTTTAGATATTGTAAATATCTTTCTTTTCATGAATTCTTCTCTCGTTATTAATATCTTATATGCATTATGCAGCTTCTTTTCCGAACATGTCCATTCCCTTGAGTTAGCTTATCGTTTGTGATTTTTAAACAGTGTTGGTTTTAAAAATTCGAATATCAGTTTTATCTTGGTCACTGCCATCACGATCTCATTCATTCTGACTTTGCGTTACTGTCAACTTCCTTGACATTTTAAATAATTTATTCATTGTGTCTACTTCATTACTAGTAATCGTGTTCATCTTAATTCGATTGAGGCTAATTTCTGGAACAGTGGATTGGCACAGAATGGAGTACTAATTGTACAACATGGAAATGTGTATACTCCAATATTCGATGGGCATCGCAGTCCTGCAAGACGCCATTCATCAGCAAATGGGCATCGCACCCATCACTCGTGAGGCATAGGGCGTGTCACGAATGGTTTGGTCATGTCCTTTTGCAGTACTTGACGCAGTTGACAGTTTCACCCAGTCCTTTGAAATTAATTTGCAATCTCCACATCGACCTACAATGAAAAAGACATTGTAAATGAGATACAAACATTTCAAACTAGAAATGCTGCTGGGAATTTGTAAAGTTTCTAAAGTCAGTTGGTTGAGATATAGAACCAAATCTGTAGTGCTTAATTGATTAGAGTATGTATGAAGCAGCTATACCAAATAAAGGAAATTTGGTGTAGTAACACCCTGCATATAAAGAAAGTTTTGAAGAACATAAAGCCAATAATTACACACAAGTCATCTTGACTGGTGTTGTATACAAGCTCTTGGTATTCTTCCGATTATATTATATACCTTTACAAAATTACTAACCAGTTCTATATAAGGGAAGTCAGGTTTAGAAACATTACTCCATTGAAGCTCATCTTGTAGATTCCAGCTAGATATAGCAGATATTTTAGATTTAGGAGGTCAAATGTATAACGATTGGCATATGTAAGGCTTTTGATAGGATAGATCTTGGGAGACCACTGACAAAAATTAGTGCCATTATGCTAGATAAAATAGTGACTAAATGGATGAATATATTTCTAGAAAATAGGAGTCAGTGCATTAGGGGAGGTGTAGGTTTATTTGATGCTGTAACGATTATGGGATTTAGTCTCACAGGGCAGTAAAACAAGGCCTTAATTTTCTTGTGTATAAAAACAAAATGAATAATGAACTGTAATCAGAGATAAGGCTTTATGTAATAAATAAGCTTCAGAATTGTGAACGGCTACAAAAGACCTAGACAATTTTGTGAGATGGACATTGGGCAAATGTATGATGCTAAGAGGGGTGAAAATTCAGATTGTGTGGTTCACAACTAGAATGAGTCCTCTCTGTTTAAATTATTATGTTGATCGGGTGAAAGTTCCTCATGGGGATCTGTGTAAATACCTAGCTATTTGTAGTAAGGATAAATCTTCATTGTGGTATTTAGCTAAATAGGATTTAAAATAAAGTTTACGGATCTCTTAATGTAACTATGAGGTTATTTAGAGGTTGTAAAGGAGAGGGCATATAAATCTCCAGAAAGGCCTCAATTAGAATATGAGACCATCACCCGGATTACTTGATTAGAGAACAGGAAATAATTCACAGCAACAGCTCCATTCCTCGTGGGTGGTTTCTGACAAAAGAGTTGTGTTACAGAGATGTTGCAAAGTTTATGCAGGGAGACTTGGAAAAAGGAGACAGGCAGTTTGACTAAGCAGTATACTCTCAGATGTCATTGGAGAGATGGCTTCAAATTACATTAATTGATGACTAAATTTAAGTCATGTTCTTTAAATCTAGGAAAGGTCACAACATGAAGAATAGTTGGAATTCAAAGGGACAAACTTTGGCAAGTGTTTGCTTATACGAAGAGGATTTATTGATTGAAATAATTTACCAAAGTAGTTATTTCATAAATTTACACAATCCTTTTCTACATAAGTACTGATAAACAGTTTGCCACCTTTGTGGTAGCCCTAAATGCTGATCAGTGGTGATTGATGAATTTTATGATTGATTGATTGATTGATTGATTGATTGATTGATTGATTGATTGATTGATTGATTGATTGATTGATTGATTGATTGATTGATTGATTGATTGATTGATTGATTGATTTAATGTGTTGTGCAGAGAGGGTTGATGGATATTTCTGTAGTTATGATTTAAGCATTGTTCAATTCTTGGGAAAGTAGTAGGAATGATGTTGGGTTATTTGAGATTACAGTGAGATGTTTTGGGAAAGAAAGTATAGAGGAACATGGGAATGAACAAAGAGATGTCATGTATAGAACGATGCGAACAAGGGAACGTGAATATAAGAGGATAAAGAAAATAGGGATCGACAGGAAGGGAAAGAGAAGCAAGGAATGGTATTGGGTAACGATTTGGTGATAATATTTTTCCTTTCATGTTTCTCCTTTTTTATTGCTACATTGCCTACTGGTATCTTATTATGTGTTCATTTTCATGATCGTTTCTGCCTTTTCATTAGCAGTGGCAAAAAGGTCTTTGGTCAAGATGCTGCAGGTCCTTATGCTTGTTGGCTTCCAAAATGGGTAAAATGAATGAATAAATAAATAAATAAATAAATAAATAAATAAATAAATAAATAAATAAATAAATAAATAAATAAATGCAATGTATATTTTAATCTTGTACCATTTGAATAATATTATTTGAGTAAGTCCACATAATGTATATGAGTTGATTATGTTTGTAAGTACTGAAGATACAGAATATATTATAAGTAGAATTTTGTAAATAATATCAATTTATTAAGCATGAGCTGTGTGATTAATAAGAAAATTGTGTAAATTGTATAATACTGTATTTTAGGAAAATGTCTTCTTCTGTTGTCAGTTTAAAATTTAGTGCGTGATAATACTGTGTTTGTGTGTACCATTTGCCACCGAGGCAGACATCTCTTTAGAAAATAATGTGATTTTGATTTGATTTGTTTTGACTGTTCATTTCCATTCTTATATTTTTAAATTGGTAGCTAAATGAATTATACTCTCATTGCACCAAATTTAATTTTTTCCTCAGCTGTTTCTTGTTTAGGCATATATTTTTATTCCCTTACTTTTTAATTCCATTTTTCTATTTTTTTTTTTTTACTTTTAGCTTTCCAAAGATATAAAGGAGGAAATATTCACTGAACCTGGTACAATTGACCAGCTGGTACCTTACATCAAAGAAGAAACAAAGTACGTACACAACAAAACCCTATACAATATGTAATATATAGTACCTATTCACAGTTGTGGTCAGTAGTGGTTGTTTTATATCCAAAAACAGGCCATTTTTGTCAGTTTTTTTTGTTTTTGCTAGGGGCTTTACGTCGCGCCGACACAGATAGGTCTTATGGCGACGATTTTGTCAGTTTAATCCTCTGTAAAAGGTTACGTTTAAACACTAACATCTTAAAATTCTATTGGTTAAAATTATCCAAAGTGCTTAGGAACTCCAAGGATCATACTTAATGACCCTTCATGTAGTGTTATCAAATATATATATACAAAAAGATCTCTGTTGGAGCTAGATATTTGTAATGTGTATTTGTTACAATACCTTTATGCAAGTGTGGAAACTATATTCTATCTTTCAGCATCACTGAATCATTTGTTCATCACATTTTTATCATGTCAAATGCCATCTGCAACTGTTACTTCCAAATATTCTCAGTGATTTTGTATGTGTGGATCAACAGTGATGCACAGATTATGTACTAAATTTACAAATTCAAAATGTTATATTGCAAACAATATAATAACTTAAAACTAACAAAATTATTTAGCTTCATTAATCGATATATTGATGGCTCAGTTCAATAGTGCAATAACTCAAAGAATGTCATTTTTAAAATTATTTATTTGGTTAGATTCCATTCCATTCCCAATTCCTCCATTTGTTAACACCAAAGCAGATATTGTGTTGTAGAAATAAAACATGCAGTTCAGTTCATTGTTGTAAGTATAACAAGGTATCCTAGTATTGGATTATGTTTGTTCCATTTCTTCCATTTCCCCACTTTTCATTTTATTGCTCATGTCAGTGAAATGCTTGTACCGTGTTGATTGGAAACACATTTATACAATTAACATAAGGTAATAAAATGGATAGCTACAAGGGACGTTTTAAATTCTGTGCAGGTTGCCTAAAAGATTTCCAGAATTCCTCGAGTAAGTGAGCGTATTATCTTGTATAAGTAGGTAAGGAATAATGAATTGATAGAAATTTATTTCAAAATTTTTATATTTGTCTGTGACCTAACAGAGTAGTGCAAATGTATATCCTGTTTTCAAACTTATAATGCAGAAGTGTTTCATGAACTATAGGTGTGCCAGTTGACTACATGCTAATTAATTTTTGTGTCGGTGCGACGTAAAGCCCCTAGCAAAAAAAAAAAAAGAAATTAACTTTTTGCTGTCACACCTTTGTTGGTTACTGTTTGAAACAATCTTTGACAACCACTGGGAAATGATTGTATAAGCTCGGACTGGTTCTGTTAGCCGCGCCCTTGTGTCGGCAGGTTCTGCAATGGCTTGACATCAAACCAGATTACTGATGGAAACTACGAATTATGAAAGACTTATTTGATATTAAGGGTGGTGAGTGTCGTCTTCTGTTATGTGATGCGATGACTGCTTCCCACTTTTGTTTATATCTCACCTCTGGCGCTGTGTTATCCTGACATTCACAATCATTGGCAAGAAGTATTCATTTCATACCTCAGAAATGCCCAGTACACGCTTACGCTCTCTCCTTAGTCAGAGTAGAACCATGCACGCAACTGAAGAGCGCCCAAATACATCTACTCTTTGAGGTTCAAATTCTCCTGTTTCTTCCTAATTCGGACACAGTAGATTACGTTAGAGAAAAATCTTATCAATACTCGCACTGTTCACAGGAAATCATTATTTCACAATGCATATTTCTATTCTTGGGCAGAGATTAATTGAGCTTACTTCTTAAACATACCTCGTGCAGAGTTACTCTCGAACTAGCAAATCAGCAAGGCTTTGTCTGTATTCTATTTCCTTGGTATAGAAGCCAGAGGACAGTCTATTTTCTACGTAGCTTAGTCCATTGTCTATATGTATAAAAGTACGTCAGTCTGGAGCTATATATACATACATATAAATGAAAGTAGACTTGAATTAATGAGTCACTTCCAGCAATCTCAGAAATTTGAAACTTGGTACCATAAAAGCTGATGACTCCAGGATCCCCAGAAAAATCCAAAATTCTCAAAATGCCGTGATGGGGGCATGCTGGGGTGCCTTCAAAATTTAGGCTCAGAATAAGAACGCAGTCATATTGTTTACCCAAAACGCCAACCTATAGGTTTGGTGGGCTTAAAAAGTTTTGAGGAATTCCCTATTTTTTATCTCCCTTTCCCCTAAATCAAGATGGCAGCACAATCTGCGAGACGAAATTGAAATTTGGCGAAATTATATCTTTTAGCCTCTAAACAACAAGTAAATTCAAGGATGATGGAATTTTTACCGTTTACCCCCAAAGATAACGAAATATGGAGGCAATTTTAATGACTATGCAGACATTCCTTTTGAGGTATTTGTTGGCTAAATGGTAAGTCGTATCACAATACGAATGGCACAATCTGAGTTCAATTTGGAGTGATCTTCAACTTTAGTCCTATGATGTTTTGTCGTATCTCTCTCCCTTTTACGTAACATTTAGCCGCATTTCTGGATAGTTCGTAAATTTGGTGATTCGTACACGTATATTTCATTGATTGACACACTTATAGGAAATACAGAGTCATAAAACTTGGTGCGCACCTTGCCACGATCGAAGGCCATATGTGAACCGAATTGCATCATTCTAGCTTATACAAAAGTTTGCAAAAATAATGTAAAACGCTAGAATTGTAACCAAATTTCACCCTAATCAGATTTTCTAACTCAGTTTAAGCCGCCTATGTGGGAGATAGAGGAAATGATTTCAAACCAAAGATTTAGCAGGATAAGATGGCAAAAACCGATTGTTAATATCATGTACGGGTTGGGAGTAGTGAATCTCGAAGTGGAAGAATGCATATTTAAACGTGCTCATGCTTATGAGTAGAGGGGATAGGTGCGTTGTAAATCCGCTGAATCATCATTTTTTGCAGCGTCAGTACGTGAGGTCATTGACCCCTAATAGTGTACCTAGACCGGTTCCGACTCCGCGGTCATTGACCCTAATATAGTAGTAGGGCAACGACGATTTTTTGATTTCGCATAAGAGAGCGAGTCTAACATCACAGTTGCCATCTTGAGGGGTGCAACCTCACTAACGGCTAGTCGCCCTGTCGGCGCCTAAGAGAGCGAGCCTAACCTCACATCCGCCATCTTGAAGGGGCTATCTTTAGTTTTAGGTCAAGATGCCCTTCTCGGAGCCAATTGTACAAGATGACGGCTATACCCTGCTCCTTATGAGACGGCCTAGGGCGCTTGCGCAAGATGGCGGCTATACATAGGCTATTATCGAGAAAGATGACGGCTATGGGACGATTGCGCAAGATGGCGGCTATACATATGCTGTTATGGAGAAAGATGCAGGCCATGAGCGCTTGCACAAGATGGCTAATATACGTGGGCTCTTATGGAGAAAGATGACAGTTATGGGCGATTGCACAAGATGGCGGCTATACATGGGCACTTATGAGACGGTCAAGGGCGCTTGCGCAAGATTGCGTCTGTACACAGGCTCTTATGGAGAAAGCTGGCTGAGGGGGTTACTGCGCAAGATGGCGGCTATACACAGGCTCCTATGAAGAAATCTAGCCTAGAGGCTACTGCACAAAAGGGCGGCTATGCAGTCTTTTATGGAGAAAGCTAGCTTAGAGGTTACTGCAGAAGATGGCTGCTGTAAATAGGCCGTTATGAACTACCACTCTGCCTCCTCCTCCTCTGTCAATTCATAGCTCTATGTCTCTATAGAACAAGTTTAAACATGCATTACTATAACGACGCGATCTTATGCTTAAGGCTAGAGCGAGCACTTGTTATTATTCTGTTTCTAGCCTGTAGCGATGACGTCATCATAGTTATGCATGTTTCGACTTGTTCGTTTTCTCAAGCCCCTATAGATAGGAGTAGGTGTGAGGAGGCAAAGGAATGCAATAAGTACAACATTTTGAATGCAATGAAATATTCATTTACAATGTACTACAACAGTTTTAGTTTCGCTGCTGACAAGGTCGCTGTGCTTCTCAACAGGGTTTTGCGAAGGGGTAGCATGCTTCCAAAATTGTAATGCCTCCTGCAACATTCAGATTAAACAACACATTTAGAAATATATTATACAAGGTATGTTATGCTTTACAAAGAAGATAATGTAATCCTCACCTTCTTGTTATTCATGTGGTTTGTTCTATTTCTGAATCATCGTCATCATGTATTGGGAAAAGTTCATCTATACACTGTGTACAGTGTTCAGTCCTCGGATTTGGTCTGTCCCAATCATCATCACTATTTTCCCCTCGATGCCTGTAATGATGTTAACGATTGACATCTTACTGCGTAGAGGAACGATGTCCCAAAAATCATGCACGTAAGGGGCAGCATGTTGTTGAGTCATCAGTCCATAGACTGGGTTGATGCAGCTCTCCAAGCCACCCTACCCTGTGCTAACCTTTTCATTTCTACGTAACTATTGCATCCTACATCTGCTCTAATCTGTTTGTCATATTCATACCTTGGTCTACCCCTACCGTTCTTGCCACCTACACTTCCTTCAAAAACCAACTGAACAAGTCCTGGGTGTCTTAAGATGTTTCCTATCATTCTATCTCTTCTTCTCGTCAAATGTAGCCAAATCGATCTCCTCTCACCAATTCGATTCAGTATCTCTTCATTCGTGATTTGATCTATCCATCTCACCTTCAGCATTCTTCTGTAACACCACATTTCAAAAGCTTCTATTCTCTTTCTTTCTGAGCTAGTTATCGTCCATGTTTCACTTCCATACAATGCCACGCTCCACACAAAAGTCTTTAAAAACATCTTTCTAATTCCGATATCAATGTTTGAAGTGAGCAAATTTCTTTTCTTAAGAAAGCTCTTCCTTGCTTGTGCTAGTCTGCATTTTATGTCCTCCTTACTTCTGCCATCGTTGGTTATTTTACTACCCTAGTAACAATATTCATCTACTTCCTTTAAGACTTCGTTTCCTAATCTGATATTTCCTACATCACCTGCCTTCGTTCGACTGCACTCCATTACTTTTGTTTTGGACTTATTTATTTTCATCTTGTACTCCTTACCTAAGACTTCATCCATACCATTCAGCAACTTCTCGAGATCTTCTGCAGTCTCAGATAAAATAACAATATCATATGCAAATCTCAAGGTTTTGATTTCCTCTCCTTGGACTGTGATTCCCTTTCCAAATTTCTCTTTGATTTCCTTTACTGCCTGTTCTATGTAAACATTGAAAATGAGAGGGGACAAACTGCAGCCTTGCCTCACTCCTTTCTGGATTGCTGCTTCTTTTTCAAAGCCCTCGATTCTTATCACTGCAGACTGATTTTTATACAGGTTGTAGATAATTCTTCGTTCTCGGTATCTGATCCCTATCATCTTCAGAATCATAAATAGCCTGGTCAAATCAACATTATCGAATGCCTTTTCTAGATCCACGAATGCCATGTACGTGGGCTTGTCCTTCTTGATTCGATCCTCTAAGATCAGACGTAAAGTCAGGATTGCTTCACGTGTTCCTACATTTCTTCTGAAGCCAAATTGATCTTCCCCCAACTCAGCTTCAACTTGTTTTTCCATTCTTCTGTAAATAATACGTGTTAAAATTTTGCAGGCATGAGATACTAAACTAATAGTGCGGTAGTTTTCACACCTGTCAGCACCGGCTTTCTTGGGAATAGGTATAACAACATTCTGCCGAAAATCGGATGGGACTTCTCCTGTCTCATACATCTTGCACACTAAATGAAATAACCTTACCATGCTGGTTTCTCCTAAGGCAGTCAGTAATTCAGAGGGAATATCATCAATTCCAGGTGCCTTGTTCCTATTTAGGTCACTCACAGCTCTGTCAAACTCTGACCTCAAAATTGGGTCTCCCATTTCATCAGCATCAACAGCCTCTTCATGTTCCAGAAAGAAATTATCTACATCGTTACCTTCATACAACTGTTGGATATGCTCCTGCCATCTTTCTGCTTTGTCTTCTTTCCCTAGAAGTGGCTTTCCATCTGAGCTCTTAATATTCATGCACCTAGATTTCCTTTCTCCAAAGATTTCCTTGATTTTCCTGTATGCAGCATCTACCTTTCCCAGGACCATACAGCCTTCGACATCCTTGGACTTCTCCTTCAGCCATTCTTCCTTAGCTACCTTGCACTTTCTATCCACTTCATTCTTTAATCGCCTGTATTCTTTTCTGCCCTCTTCATTTCTAGCATTCTTGTATTTTCGTCGTTCATCAATCAGGTCTAGTATCTCCTGAGTTATCCACTGATTCTTAGTTGATCGTTTCTTCCTTCCTAACATTTCTTCAGCAGCCCTACTGACTTCATTTTTCATGACTCTCCACTCTTCCTGTACTGTGTTTCCTTCGGCCTTTTCATTTAGTCCTTGTGCAACATGTTCCTTGAAACAATCCATCACACTCTTTTCTTTCAACTTGTCTAGATCCCATCTTTTTGCATTCTTTCCTTTCCTCAATTTCTTCAACTTCAGATGGCATTTCATGACCAACAAGTTGTGGTCAGAGTCCACGTCTGCTCCTGGGAAAGTTTTGCAATCCGACACCTGGTTTCTGAATCTCTGCCTAATCATAATGAAGTCTATTTGATACCTTCCAGTGTCTCCAGGTCTCGTCCACGTATACAGCCGTCGTTTGTGGTGTTTGAACCAAGTATTGGCGAGGACTAAATTATGGTCAGTGCAGAATTCAACCAGCCGACTTCCTCTTTCGTTCCTTTGTCCCAATCCAAATTCTCCTACTGTGCTACCTTCTCTTCCTTGGCTTACCACTGCGTTCCAGTCTCCCATCACAATTAGATTCTCGTCACCTTTGACATATTTTATTAAATCTTCTATCTCCGCATATATTCTTTCAATTTCTTCATCATCCGCTGAAGTAGTAGGCACTATTGTGGTGGGCATTGGTTTGGTGTCTATCTTGGCGACAAAAATTCTTTCACTATGCTGGTCGTAGTAGTTTATCCGCTGCCCTATTTTCTTATTCATTATTAAACCAACTCCTGCATTACCCCTGTTTGATTTCGTGTTGATAATTCGGTAGTCACCTGACCAAAAATCCTGTTCTTCCTGCCAACGTACTTCACTTATACCAACTACATCTAAATTTAGCCTATCCATCTCCCTTTTCAGATTCTCTAACCTACCACAACGATTCAAACTTCTAACATTCCACGCTCCGACTCGCAGAATGTCAGTATCCATCTTCCTGATGATCGCCCCCTCTCGTGTAGTCCCCACCCGGAGATCCGAATGGGGGACTAGTTTACCTCCGGAATATTTTACCCGGGAGGAAGCCATCATCAGTACATCATTCATACAGAGAGAGCTGCATGTCCTCGGGAGGTGGTTACGGCTGTAGTTTCCCGTTGCTTTCAGCCGTGTAGCAGTATCAACACAGCTAAGCCATGTTGAGTATTATTACAAGGCCGTATCAGTCAATCATCTAGACTGCCGCCCTTGCAACTACCGAAAGGCTGCTACCCCCCTTTCGATGAACCATTCGTTAGTCTGGTCTCTCAACAGATACCCATCCGATATGGTTGCACCTGCGGCTCGGCTATCTGCATCTTTGGGACACGCAAGCCTCCCCACCGCGGCAAGGTCACATGGTTCGCAGAGGAGGAGGGGTAGCATACGTAGATAAAAATCTTGGCGCTAAATATTGAATGAGATGTTTTGGCATCTCACATAAAGTTCTCTGTTTATATAACATCTTAGTAGCCTCACTTTCTTGTGTGAGATAAATAAGATGTTGCATATGAGCATGCGAACAGCATGCACATTGACATATTTTTGTTATTAACTGTGTAGTCTTTCTGTTCCTTAGTGTACGATGTCGAAGCACACACTAATGTTGATGATAAAGGGCTATCCTTACTTTAGTCTTGTAACAATATTCGTTAGCGGATGGTAAGTAATATCATTCATATGAATAATAAGACAATAGGCTGTTGTGTTAGAAGGAATGTTTTCAGATGTTTCGAATTCTAAACGAATATCGACAGGAGATACTGTTATAGATTCTTCATGATAAGAGCACTCTACAACTACAATAGGTGCTTTGTTGTTAAACTCATGAGGCGAAAATAGCAGAAGATCTTTCTGATAATGTAAGGATTGAAGTTTACAAAATATGTCATAGAGCATCCCAAAAATATTTTTCTCAAAATCAATGTCTATGTTTACGTAGGGATACGTAATTCCGTTGAGATATAGTCTAACATTTCGTAATTTACAGTGATCAATCAGTGAGCTATCGTTTCGTGATTGAACTTACGATTGGTTTGAAATCCAAAAATAATATACAAAAGCTTCTCAGTAAAACCTGATGTTTTAACAGTCCAGCTATGCTTGTTTGTAAGCGGTAGCACAAGGATATTCATGCAGTTCCCAACTTCGAAAAGTTATAGGTAATGGTGTATCTTTTATACAATCTTGAGCAATCGAAGTTTTTCTCGATCAGATAAGGTTACATGTGGAATTCTCCACAGTATACGATGAAGTGTAATTTTCGAGTTTAGTTGCGTTTCTGCTGTTTTAAGAGAACTGTAAACATTTCGATCACGGATCAGAATAAGCTCTTGTTTTGCGTTGATTATAATATGTGTAAAGTCTTCTGCAAAACCAAGAATATGTTTCAATGATAACATACCTGTAACAGTTCCATCCTCATTAATCATCCAGCTGTTAGTAGCCTTTGGACGCCATCCTGATATCCGCAAAAGATTACTTTCTTCATCACAAAAAGAAGGGTAGAGTTTCATTGCGCTTGTAATACCAACATTCTTCGTTCTACCTATTTCAACATTACTTACTTCATATCGCGCTTCCAAAAACAGAAAAGCTAGAGCATTGTTGTTTAAATGCGATGTGCTTGGTCCACTTCCATCTGACTTATCTAGTCGTCCTTCAATATAGAGATAACTTTCGTGTGGTAGGATGTATAGATCTTCCTAATTAATTACAAAGAGAATTTCTTCATTGTTATTTCATTTAAACATAAAAGGTTGATAAGAATGAAGCTCACCTTTACGAGTTTCTACTGTATTCATAACGTCCAGCATTTCTTCCATTCTTTTTAGTAGCGTTTAACCTAAATCTTGGAGTATCTGCTTATGGTTATCTGTTAACTCGATGAGTTAACATATAGTATGTCTTCAGAATGTACACAGTGTTTTATAGATGTTTTTCATACTGGTTTGAAATTAAGTTTGTAAGCTACGTACGCATGCCGATCTGAAAGAATAAGCTGATTATGTTTATTTACAAGCCTAAGAGTCGTGTTACTATACTGAAATTCAAGTCAAGAGCTTAGGAAAATTATCCTTCCGCATGTGAGCACGTCCCCTATTCCCCCTTCCCGTCTCGTCCTGGTTCTCCATCTCCGCCACAACCAGCTTATCATTAACGCCGTGCGTCAATTTGACAAGTACAGTACTTCATTCTGAAATAGTGAAGCAGCAAACGAAATCACTTCCTTTCACATAGCTGTACTTTGATTACATACCATACTTATTTATTCCTTTATTGACCATGTAAAACCTAACTACTGACGAATTCCGAGGCAAGAGAAGCAAGATTTATTTTTATTTCATAATGCGATTTGTGTGAGGCACATGGAGACTTACAACATAAGTATACGATTCCGCTCTCGTGTAACGACTGTCAGTGGCAGTTTCTCACAGTTAAAAAAGCTGAAAACCCACCAGTGAGTGGGATTGCAAAATACAGTGCTTCCAGGAATGTTGTAAATATTGTAGTCTCGTCATTCGGAAGGTAAAAACGAACTCATGATCCTCTCATGACAACATTTCTGCAGGTAGAGGGCGGTTACGAATATAAAGTAAAGTACACATTAGTATTATTATTATTATTATTATTATTATTATTATTATTATTATTATTATTAGTATTATTATCATCGAATATGCCAAGGATCCTATTCCCATACCGTGTTAAGGCCCTTCCTGTTTTATTTACGGCGAGTGCTGAGTTGACACATCGATCTTTCCCTGGACACTTGGATTTTCCGTGGTGTTTAAATTCCAAGCGAGCGGCATAAACACTGTACACAGAAACGCCGATCAGCTGCGCGGTCTTTTTCACGTCTTCCACAGTCCACAGTGGATTCTAATCTCGCAGGCTACTGTAAACGTTTAAAACAATTTGGTTTAGATTTTCTACTTTATTTTTCTCCACTTTTGTTAGCTTTAAAGTATTTCACAGGGGACTCAAGCGTCACAGCATCACACACATCTTGCTCACAGCTGGCAGCCATTATGAATACTGTACACGCTGTTGCAGCCAGTATTGCCAACAGTATTCTTGGATCCATCTTCAACGTCCCGCATATTATGCGAACTTATCAACAGTGGAATGAACTCGAACAAACTTACTAAGTACACAGCGCAATAAGATATCAATATCATATTAAATTATTATTATTTTGCTACATACACCACTGAGAACAATAACTATTCATAGCCATCTACGTATGAAATATATGAGTTGGTAACGAACCCGAATAACATACAACCTGTGATATATTTTCCATATTTATACAGGGCAAAAATTTTAATTCATCAAATCATTTCACCAGAATATCTAACCAAACTGAAGGAAGCTCCTGACTTCAGGAACAAGTAACAAACCTAGGGAACTATTTGGCGCTGCGGAAACCTTTTCACCGACCAGAAGTCTGACTAACATCAAAGGGACCGCTAAGGTCTTGAGTTGACTCTCAGTATAATATGTTTTACAGACACAGGATGATAAAGAACTACTGCCGGTTTCTCATGAATAGTATATCCACGTTCCTCTGTAACAATGAAGTCGTGCAGGACGTGCGAAATTTGTTGATTACATTTCAAGTCTGTTATAATATTACAAGTAATGTTAACATGATGGTCATCTAAGAGTGTTATAGGTTGATCAGACTCGTTAATGTACATTCGGTAGGAGCTCCCTTGGTGAAAATCCAAGCAATGGACCAATCGAACAGGTTGTGATTTGAAGTAAGTCTTAAATGATCATTCAATAACACATTTATGTGTAATGTTGCTTACAGCAATTGAGAACTTGTAATTATGATTACTAAAACTGTGCTCTCCAAACTGATCAATTAATGTACTTTCAATATAGTCATGAATATCGTCTACTGAATAACTGCCTGAGGCTAGCGTTAGCACATACTCATCGTAATAGAACTTGTTTACACCATCACGCACATTATGGATTTTATTGTAGCTTTCAAATGATACTAGTCCAAGACTATGTAGGTGATATCCAAGTTCGATCGGTAGATTAAAATAGACGGTTGTTTCAGGTCCTTCTCTACGTACAGCAAACGTTCTTACACTGTTAGTAATCAAGTACACACTAATGCTCTTTCTCTACTCTCTGGATTTGATATAAGAACACAAGACATAATCGTTTGCACAAGCCTTTATAGAATTTTTGCACACGGTTTTTATTGTAAACGATGTCTGTAACTGCTTCCGAAATAACGTATGCGCTCAAATGTAGGAGGTAAGTCTCCATAGCTATCGAATACCATACTTTAGATTTACGTTGTACATAAGCAACGTAATGAGTTCCAGGTCCACGACTGTTGTCCAAGTTAATTACGCCACTTTCACGTTCACGTGGGCGCGCTGGTAGTTGATTGCGCATATACACACTTTGAAAATAATGAATTCCTACTTGTTTAGCAAACGTAAAATCTTCTTTTGCTGTCAGAGCTCGATGTGGCAGTGCATTCAATAGACGTTTTTTCGAGGTATGTAAATGCCAAGCCCTTTCTTGTATGCTGCTAACTTCATTTGTACACCTTTTGCTTTGTTATGACTTTCACTCCCTTTCACTGTTGTTTCGCTTCTTCTACAGCCTTAACAGTTCCTGCTACATCACTAGTACCACCCGACAATGACCCTCAAGCTGCTAGTCCAGCGAACAGCGCAGGAAGAAATACTCCTCGTTTTGATACAGGAATAATTCGTGCACGTTTACTAAACATTGCTTTGATCTTTGGATAAATTCTCGCTCCTGCTGCGCGTAATGCCTTAGTAATACCTACACGCGGATTGTATTCCCCTCGGATAGCTTTTTGAGCAGCCTTTTTAACATCTTTCCTTCATATCGTTTGAATACCGTTGTTTCACCATTCTGTACATGACTTTACTCGTCAAGAGCAAATGATAAACTAAGCGCTACCTTCTGTTTCGTTTAATATGTGTATTACTATTGCCTACTTTATTATTCAGTTGTTATGAAAATTATAAAGCAGCAAGTCACACTACCTGTTGGTGATATTGTGCCACATCTCTTATCTAGTTCTAGTATAACTGCAAGAATACGTCATGGAACGTTGTTTCCTTTTACTGTTCAATGTATTATATCAGGCCCATCGGTGCGGGAAAACAAATCTTTTACTTACATTATTGCTTCTTTAAATGGAATACGCTTCGAGAATGTTTACGTTTTCGCAAAGTCACTCTGTCAATCGCTACACACTATCTAAAAACTGTGATGCTCGATCTGGTTAAAGATGGAATAGCATTTCGGGCGCAGCATAAGAACGCAGTCGTCGTATTTATATAAAGCGACAACCTATACGTTTCGTGGGATCAAAACTTTTCAGAAATTTCCTAATTGTTATCTGCCAGACGAGCTAGCAAAATTAAAATTTGACGACATCATAGCTTTTAGCCTCCAACCGACGGCAAAATTCCAAAATGTTCAAATTTTGCATTTTTACCCCCCAAAGATGTCGAAAAATGGAGTCTATTTTAATGGCTGTGCAGGCATTTCTTTTGAGGTATTTGTTGGCTAGACGGTAAGTCGTATCACAAAACGGATGGCGCAATCTCAGTCCAATTCGGAGTGATCTACAACTTTGGTCCTATTACTCTTTGTCGTATCTCTCTCGGTTACTTGTTAGATTTTGCCGTATTTCTGGATTGTTCGTAAATTTGGTGACTTTTACACTTATATTTCATTGTTTGTCACACTTGTGGGAAAAATAGAGTTATCAAGTTTGGTGCGCACATGTGCATGGTGAAAGGCTATATGTGGACCTAATTGCATGATTCTAGCTTATACATAAGAATGCAAAAAATAATGTAAATCGTTAAAAATGTACCCACATTTCACCCTATTCAAATTTTCGAACTCAGTTCAACCCATAAATATGGGAAATACGAGGACATAGTTTAGAAAATGACATTTAGAGGGATAAAAGGGGCGTGTAATCGCGCAAACCGTTTGTTAATATGTTGTACCGTTTAGAAGTAGTGAATTTCGAAGTGGATGTGTACACATTTTTTAAACGTGCTAATGCTTATCCGTCATCTATATATATAAAACCAAGTCGGTGTGGAGCGATGTATATAAATATATAAAAATGTAAATAGACGTGAATTAATGAAGCACTTCCAGAGTTCTCAGATATTTGAAACTTGGTACCGGAGAAGCTGTTGACCCCGGGATCCATCGGAAAAATCGAAAATTCTCAAGATGCCCTGAAAGGGGCACGCTGGGGACTTCAACTTTTGGGCTCAAAATAAGAATGCAGTCGTATAATTTATCCAAAGCGACAACCTCTAGGTTTGGTGGGCTTAAAATGTTCTGGAATTCCCTAATTTGTATCACCATTCCCCCAAAGAGAGATTTCGGCATAATCTGCCAGACGAGGTAGAAAATTGAAATTTGGCGAAATTATAGCTTTTAGTATCTAACCGACAGAAAAATCCCAAGGTGTTCAAATTATTCACTTTTTCCTCCAGGGATATCGAAATATTGAGGCAATTTTAATGACTGTGCAGACATTCCTTTTGAGGTATTTGTTGTCTATGCGTTAAGTCGTATCACAAAACAAGCTTAGGTTGTATGACTCTTTGTCGTATCTCTCTCTCTCACATACGTTACATTGGGCCTAATATCTGGATTGTTGATAAATTTGGTGATTTTTACACGTATATTTCAGTGTTTGACAGACTTGTAGGAAATATAGAGTCATCAAGTTTGGTGCGCACATTGGCACCATCGATGGCCATATGTGAACCTAATTTTGTGATTCTAGCTTATACATAAGTATGTAAAACAATGTAGAGCGTTATGAATGTAAGAAAATTTCACCCTATTCAAAATGTCTAACTATATTTATTTCTTAAATATGTGATATACGAGGAAACAGTATAGAAACAAACGTGCAGCAGGATAAAAGGGGCGTCTGTTGGCGCAAACCGCTTGTTAATATCATGTGCCGTTTAGGAGGAGTGAACCACGAAGTGGAGGTATGCACTTTTAAACGTGCTCATGCTTATCCGTCATCTATATATAGAAAATCAACTCGGTCTGGAGCGATATATATATATATATATATATAAATATATCCAAATGAAAATAGGCGTGAATTAATGAGGCATTTCCAGAAACCTTAGAAAATTGAAACTTGGGACCGGAGAAGCTGATGACACAGTGATCCCTAGAATAATCGAAAATTCTCAAAATGCCTTGATGGAGGCACGCTGGGGTCCTTCGAATTTTCGGGTCAGAATAAGAACGCAGTCGTATAATTTATCCAAAGCGACAAACTATAAGTTTCGTGTGCTTAAGGAATGTTCAGGCATTTCCTATTCTTATCCCCTGCCCAAAATCAAGATGGCGGCACAATCTGCCAGGCGAGCTAGAAAATTGAAATTTGGCGAAATTATAGCTTTTAGCGTCTAACCAACAGAAAAATTCCAAGGTGCTAAGATATCGAAAAATGGAGGCAATTTTAATAACTGTCCAGACGTTCCTTTTGAGGTATTTGTTGGCTAAACGCTGAGTCGTATCACAAAACGGATGGCACAATCTGAGTTCAATTTGGAGTGATCTACAACTTTGTTCCTATGACTCATTGTCGTATCTCTGTCCCTTATACGTTCGATTTGGCCGTATTTCTGGATTGTTCGTAAATTTCGTGAGTTTTTCACGTATATTTCATTGTTTGACACACTTATAGGAAAGATAGAGTCATCAAGTGTGGTACGCACATTGGCAGGATCGAGGACCATATGTGGACCAAATTGCATGATTCCAGCTTATACACTAGTTTGCAAAAAATAAGATAAAGTATTGAAAATGTCCCCAAATATCACCCTATTTAAATTTTTGAACTCAATTTAACCCATAAATATGTGAGATACGAGGAATTGGTTTAGCAACTTTCACGTAGAAGGATGAATGTGGCGTCTGATGGCGTAAACCGTTTGTTAATATGATATGTCGTTTTGGAGGAGAGAATCTCGAAGTGGAGGTCTGCACTTTTAAACGTGCTTATGCTTATCCGTCATCTATATACAACCTGTGACAATAAAGTTCGGTGAATAGTCCTTTGCTATCAACATAGGTGAACAGTGCACGACAGTGACCTTACTGCCCTTCGAAATAGTCCCCTCCCATGCAATGTTGAGATCGGGGGTACATGTCCTTAAAATTTGCAAGAAGGCTTCCTTTGGGATGGTGATCAAAAGCCTCGTCACGTTCCGTTGGATGTCAGGAATATCGTCAAATCTCTTTCCTTTCAAAGCGAGTTTGAGTCGTGGGAATGGGAAGAAGTCTGGAGGATTGAGATCTGCCGATTATGGGGGATGGTCAAGTTGTACCACCCCCTTTTTTTGCCATGAACTCTTTGACGATATTGGCTGTGTTTGGGCGAGCGTTGTCATAGACAAAAAACCATGAACCTTGTTGTGCGTATTGGGGTCGTACCCTGCGTAGACCTTCCATGAAACGGCTCAAAATTTTAATGGACCGTGCAGCATTGAGCGTCGTTCCCTCAGGTAGAAATTCCTTGTGGATAATGCCTTGACTATCGAAAAAGGTCATGTGCATTGTTTTGATGCATGACTTTTCGTCTCTGACCTTTTTCCTACGAGGGGATCCCGGAGAACGCCTTCCGTGCTTTGCTGTTTCATTTCAGGGTCGTACCTGAGACACCAGGTTTCATCCTCGGTGACAATACAGTTCAGGAAATTTGGTATCGCATCCACCGTTTCGACAAAATCCTGTGAAGCCTCCTAACGTGCGTGCTTGTGATCGTCAGTCAAGTGATGTGGCACAAGACGAGAACACGTTTTCCTCTTCTCTAACTACTGGGTAACGATTTGTCGCACGGATTCACGGTTAATCTGCAGTTCATCCGCTACCATGCGTACAGTTAATCACCGATCGTTCGTGTACAATGTCCTATCTTTCTCAATGTTTTCGTCACTGACAGTGGTCGCCGGTCTTCCGCTACGGAGGTTATCAGAAACACTTTCCCGGCCTCCTCAAAAACGGGCGAACCACTCGTACACACACTTCAAGACAGTGCTCGATCTTCATAAACACGTACCAGCATCGCAAGCGTTTCTTTGGGTGTCTTGTCAAGCGTAAAACAAAACTGTACATTGATCTTTTGGTCGTTCATGTTCCTGTTCGCAATTCAGAACCAACGCACTAAACTCGCACTGTGTCAAACAGATTTTACACGGCACACACACGATGCTCAACTGAACAACGTTGGGAGCAGGTGGCCGAAACTTGCTGCTACGTACGCAGGTGCAGCGTTGTGTGTCGCCAGTGTTGCCGGATTGACTGTCCTGACTTCATTCACCGAACTTTAATGTCTTAGGTTGTATATAAGACCAAGTAGGTCTGGAGCTATATATATATATATATATATATATATATATATATATATATAAAAATGAAAATAGACGTGAATTAGTGAGGCACTTCCAGAAATCTCAGAAATTTACAACTTGGTACCGGAGAAGCTGTTGATCCCAGAATCCTTAGAAAATCGAAAATTTTCGAAGTGCCCTGAAGGGGCACGCTGGGGGCTTCAAATGTTAGCCTCAGCATAAGAACGGAGTCGTAAAATTTATCCAAAGCGACAGCCAATATGTTTGGTGGGCTTAGAAATTTTGAGGAATTTCCTAATTCTTATCCCCTTCAACCCAAATTGTAATTGTTGGTGGCCGCTTCTTGTTTCCGAATAAATATTACTGCAGGAATTGCATGATATGTGTTTATAACTAGATTTGAAGCTGAACTTCCAAATATATACCACCGTACAATAAAGACAACAAATATCCGTTAAAATGCTTAACGAATTTATGAGGGTTGAAAACAAACAACAACGTCTGTTAAGAGGAGATTTATTTCGCCACATAGTATCTATCGCAGGAGAGCAATCAGCCAGTAGGCCTCCTCTGTTCTCGAGATTGAGCTGCATAACCAAGGCGTACCCATCATTCACACTTAACAACCATGAAGGAGAACACTTCGTACCATATGTTGCTAGAAAAATTGAAAAAAGCAAACTTTGGCGCATAAGCTTCTGCTTTACTAAGTGCCTCATATAGCTGGTTTGGTTCACATACGTTCACATACGTTCATCAACAAATCGCTTATCTTTTGATCCTGATTTAAGGTTAAAGATAGGAACTACTGAAGCAGGTGTTGAAGGAATTGTTTGAAAGGAAAGGCATGATTTGTCCTGTGATATTCAAATGGAGTTCCGAGCATGTACTTTTTAACTGTAGTTTATTATAAATGACTAGTTAAATCTTTATTCATATGACTTAAAGTACGGCATATGTGAGAAACCCTCGAAAATGAGAGGGGTTCCTCAGCTCTGGGAAGCTCTACTTTATCAACAGAACAAGCAGGTGAGTCCAGGGGAAGGAGACCATGAGACAGGACATGGACAGTCTCCACATCTTCCACACTGCCACGGGCAGCTTCATCCAGTCTTGATCCTAGAAGCGTTGGACAAGTAGAAAGCCGGATAAAACCAATACAAGCAGTGAAAGATCAGATATTCACGGCAAACACAAAAGGAGAAAAGGAACCCTGTAAGTCTTTCCCCATTTCATCCAGGTTTCTTAATACACGACGCTTCTTAAATCTGGGATGCAGAAACGAGCTTGTCAGGGGCTGAGAAAAATATTTCTGTATATGGCCTGATTTGCACAACGATTTCCACTCTAGCAAAAGTAACTGTTTACGCCTGCGGATAACAGGCAGCTAAAATAGACTGCAAAAGCCCTAGAACATATTTGAGTCATCTTCGATGTATCTCTCATGCAAATTCCAGTGTTGTTCAGTAGCTTGTGTTTTCATGGTTCGACCTGCATGCTGGTGATTTGTGGGTAATAGACACTCAAGAATTGCTGATTATGTAGCCTGCCTCTGAAATCATGTTGGTTGCACATTTCATTATTTTGATACCCTCTCGGATCTTTCAAGATTCTGTGGCACAGCTGCTAAGATCTTTATCAAACAAATTTTTTTGTTTTCCTTTCGAGGAATCCTTAGCTACAGTTAAAATGTCCGTCTCTTGATCCTTGGTGAAACGGATTCTTGTGTCTGGTAGAAATTTTACTCTTCTTTTCGCCTACATAGCATATTCTTTACCTTAGGGCACCGTCTGCCGATTATGCTTCCCAAAGCAGTGAATTGAAAAAATTCGGTAGAAGTTCATCTATACCAGCAGAGCAAATATTTAACCCGGGAGTTTTTCCGTCTCCCCACACTTCATTGTACTTCACTTTTCCCCTCGATGATAAGTTGGAGAAGTTTGTATCATTCACCTCTCGTGATGTATCCGATCTACCTGAACTTTCACTCCTTAACATTTGTTAGCATGACGACCTTTCTACCCAGGAGATTCAAAGCATTTCCGCCTCTCCAACAGAGTGCTGAAACCTTACAGAAGGACAGGGAACACATGGTATCCCAACATCGAAACTTGGTCCTCATACTGATCAAATTTTTGGTTTGTCCAATCCTGGATAAGATTTCATTCTTGGGATTGCAATGGCCAAAGAATTTAAAGATAACACTTGCTGAACAGCTATGTTGTTGTGCAGGGAGACCTGCTTTGGTATTTTCGAAAATACAGTCTGTTTGGTCTTGTCAGTATTCATGAACATACCAAATGTTGCACTGATCCTTAAATGCCATTAATAATAATTTGAAGATCAGCGAGGTAACTGTATCATCAGTAAAGCGGATGTTGTTAATGATATTGCCATTTATCATGGTCCCTAGGTTAACATCATCGACAGTTTCTCTGAAAACAGCGTTCGAGTAGACGTTAAAAAAAAGACAGGGGACAGGACACAGCCCTGTTGCATGCCTCTGCGTATACCTATGTTCTCAGTTGTCTTGCCCTCTATTTTGACTTGTGCTGTTTCAGTCGAGTAGAGCTGAGTGATGATATGTAGATCACCAGCTCAACGCCATTAGTTTGTAAGAACTCAGCAAGTTTTGCATGAAATGCGCAATTGAAAGCTTTTCAGTAGTCGATGAAGCATGTGTGCGCGTCGACATTCATATCCAGGCATCTCTGAGTCAAAACGTTCAGAGAGAAAAGAGCCTTCTGAGTTCCCAGTCCATTTCTAAAACCAGACTGAGTACGCCATAATTTGGAGTTTGCATTTAGCATAGATACGAGTGTTGATGATACATGGGAATACCTTGAAGACATGGGACATTAGACTGATCGTGAAATAATCATCACAATATGACTAACTAGCCTTCATAGGTACGGTAACAAAAGTTGCTTTTAACCAGCCAGATGGAATTCTCCCAGCCTTTCATACTGCGTTGAATAGTGTATTAATAGCTTTAGGCACAATGGATTTTAGAGTTTCTGCGTGTGTCTTGTCTGGACCCACAGCTTTATCTTTCTTCGGGAGCCTGATTGTCATGCCAGGACTTGTTTCATTTACAGGGTAGTTTGTCTGGCTGCATATCTCAATCTACTAGTTCCAGCATGCATATATATGGTATGATGTAATTGGCTATGAATGAGTGATACAAAATTTGTTTCATTTGCGACACACATTCATAATTGGCAGTGATTTCTGGACTTAGCTTGCTCGGTTCCTCACGTGTTCGAGCCTGGACTGGAAACAAAGCACGATTACAACCAGCAAGTGATAATCAGTCGCCTTGATAAAGAATACTGCAGCTTACTGTAGACCATGGTCTAGACTTGACTCATGGCCAAACCATGTTGCAATAAGTACACATTGGTCTCTGTTAGTGCCTGAGCAGTGAGCCAGTGATAAGGATACAGCAGAAGCGTAAGATTTATGAAGGCAACTGTCTTTGACTTACGGCTCGAATGAAATTAATTTTATCCAGGCTGTCCAGGAAAATAATCCGTTTACGACCAATTCCAAATCGTCAAGGGGTATATCAAAATGGAAAACAATGAAAATCTGAACCTACGCCGAACTGGAGAAGCCTTTGTTGGAATGGTTTTATCAGAAAGAAGCAGAATATGTACAAGTATGTAGTGCATTATGCGCCCGACAGGCCCAATGTGTTGTTTGTTTGGCTAGTGTGATTAGGTACTGAATATTGATATGTAAATGTAGGAAATTGCTTCATCAGTCTTCAGATTACTGGATGAGTTGACCGTGCGGATAGGGGCACACAGCTGTGAGTTTGCACCCGGGAGATAGTGGGTTCGAGCTCCTCTGACGGCAGCCCGGATGATGGTATTGCATGCTTTCCCACTTTTCACGCGAAACAAATGCTCGCGCTGTACCTTAATTAAGGCCACGGCTGCTTCCTTCTCACTCCTAGGCCTGTCCTATATCATCGTCGCCATAAGACCTATCTGTGTCGGTGCGACGTAAAACAAATTGGAAAAGAAAACCAGTGAAAGTAAACAAATGATGACGGCCTGAATTTCTTGTGCCAAGCAGAGTCTAACAGGAGAAGTTAAATCTTCCAAAAATACATCCTGCAAGAAGCTGGTGGTGCTTGTAGTGAACAAAAGTAATTGTGCCGACGTCACCGACACTGCAGGTGTGAGCCCGTGTATTTTATGGTTTATTAGCAATACACAAGTGCCGTCTAGGCTGCCTGCACCTTCATTTCAGTGTTCCGCTTTGCTCTTCCAAACATTAGAGATCCCTCTTGGGCGATGTGTGACTGGGTTTTGATTTCCTCAGGTCAACACCAAATGAGTCACTGGGGATCTACATCGCGTGATGTTGGAATCCAGAGACCTATACTCTATCACTGGCCCACGAGTGTCTGTACTAATGTCATTCAAGGAGATAGTAGTGGTGTTAACAGTAAAATAATGACATGGACATATGCTTAGCCGCTATGGTAAAGGCGTGCTCGGTTCACCCGGAAGGCAATGCGTTGGCTTTTCTCACCGTGAAATACAAATACTTGTGGAATGGCTCATGGCACTGATATCAATTCCTCGGAGCAAAGAGCTAACCACTTTGCCCCACTTGTTCCTTCTGCTTCTCCATGGGTTCTCATAGACTTGACCGTAAATTAAATTGTCTGCTATCTACGACGGACGTAAGCAGGACGATGAATGGCTGAAATTCCACTCAGCCACATAACACCCTGAGTTGTGCTGCTCTGTGTGAAGGGTACTCCTAGAAACTCGTTACCGCCGGGCGCGATTGCGGGATATAAAAGGTAGTGTTGCTCTTTGAATCACTTCGCCCAACTTATTTTTTGATTATCCTCCACTGAAGCGTTTATTTCAACGTTTGCGTGATATTGTGTTGTTAGGCACTTCCTCATTACAAGTGAGAGTACAGTCTGCTTGTTACCCTTGTAGATGTGTTGTTAATTGTTGTTGGACACATGGTTTTATTTTGTCACTCTAGGTCAAGACCAGAGGCGCGTTTCAGATGCGATCTATGTGGGAAATTCCTGGCCAGCAAGTGGGGCTTGTCGCGACACGTCATGGGACATACCGGGGATCGCCTCTTTATGTGCGATCATTGTGGAAAGCTGTTCAGTCGCAGCAGCCACTTGTCGCAGCACGTCAGGATCCACACGGAACAGCGGCCATACAAATGCAACATCTGCCGCAAGGGCTTCGCCCAGAGCTGTTCGCTGTCGGTACACATGCGCACGCACACGGGCGAAAAGCCATATTACTGCAACGTATGTGGCAAGTCCTTCAGCCAGAGTAGCAACCTGTCAAAACACAACCGCATCCACGCCGGACTGAAGCTGCACGAGTGCTCCGTGTGCCGGAAGACATTCCCCGTGTCGGGAGACCTGTCCAAGCATATGCGAAAACACACTGGTGAGAAGCCTTTTCAATGTACCGTCTGTAATAAGAAGTTCAGCCAGAGTAGCAACCTCTCCGGACATCTCATGACGCACACCGGTGAGAGGCCGTTTCTCTGCCCCATATGCAACAAAGCCTTTTCTCAAAGAGAGAGCCTACAGGTAGGATTGATTTGTAACCGTACACAGATTTTAATAATTATTAGGATATGTATATGTTTTAGAAAGGTATCTTTATCAAGTTAATTGACTAAAGTGCGTTAGGTCAAAATTTACTAGTTTTGAGAAAATCAATTTTAAATTCAATTCGAACCCCTAAACAATATCTTATCGTCTAGGAGTTTCTGTGGCTCAGACTGCAGCGCGTCAGCCTCTCACCGCTGGGTAGCGTGGTTCAAATCCCGGTCACTCCATGTGAGATTTGTGCCTGACAATGTGGAGGCGGGAAGAGTTTTTCTCCGGGTACTCCGGTTTTGCTGTCATCTTGCATTCCAGCAACACTCCATTCTCATTTCATAGCATCCATCAGTCATTAATAAATCACTTCAGGAGTGGCGACCACATCGTACTAACAGCCTATATCTGATTCATTCGTTACATCCCTGACCCGGTCAATGACTGGAAAACTGATAGGTTTTCATTTTTCATATCCAGTATTAATACATATATTATTTACTTAACGTTCTCTCAGTTTGTTGGTAAGTGTTTGATTAAATACTTTTCACCTCATAAAATGTCCCATTTTCTTGACGAAAACATTAAGCTCCTGTGTTCATCATCGCCATCAATGAGCGTGTCGGCGTGCAAGTATCAATACTGTACTTGCCGACGGAATCTCCTTTTAGAAGTTGTGAAAAACTGGCGAGTAAAATTGAAGGAGATCTATAAAATTCTTCTTTTTTGTTAAAGATGTGGGAACCTGCAGGAGGATTAATGGTGGCGTGCTTACCCCTCCTCTTAAACGACACCTATTCAAATTCACTGGCATCGAGATTTACGTTATAATAAATTGCGCCATGTCACTTTTTTAAAAATGCAACCATTTACTTACCTCCAGTCGCGATGTCCTCTTTTTTATTATGTTGCAGACGACCTTGATAATGTGCTGAGGAATCCAAAACTCCTTCCTGGTTCATTTCCTTTACGATAAAATCTTATTCTTGGTCGTTAGGGTAATCAGTGTTTCCACTGAACCTCATCTTTGCTTTATCCATCACACTGTGATCATCACCACTTTCCATATGGGAATGGTAAGGAGCTAGGAATTCATGATGGATGGTCTGCAGCATTCCAGAATGTAGCAAGGCCATCATACACATCCACGAGATGTAACATTTTGGTTTTCCCTCTGACACTTCTCCACTTTTGTTGCGGGCAGATCCGTTTTTTCAAAATCATGAGAAGGTTCATGCACTGACACTTGATTATTTTACAGTTCCGCATACCTGCCAACTTTCCCGATTTAGGCGGGAGACGCCCGATTTTCGCAGTTCTTCCCGCCTCCCGATTTGTCTATTATATCTCCAGATTTTAGCTTATTTTGGGTAAACTTCAAACATTTGTTTACAAATCCTGCCATTTCAGCTTTTTTACTCCAGCGGCTGGAAATCCTTTTTCTTATTGGCCGCTTTCAAACGAAATATGGCCGTTTATTAATACGAGAAATTTGCGCGAATGTGCGATGTTTATTGAAACCTGTATATCGCGACGCGTATATCGATGGTCAATCTCATTCTCGCGCGATATGTTCGTGTTCGTTCACGTCAGTCTAGTCGATTGCATCCTCTTCGGTGGATTCTAGAGACTAGTCGCTAGATACAGAGTCTTTCTTTGTAATTTAGTGAAAGAATTTCAATGATAACGATTAGTGACTTTGCTAGAGATTTTAGGAGCCATTTGGAGACAATTCTGACTAATCTTATTTTATCTCAATATAAACGAAATATGAATTTTTTCTGTACAATGTTCAGAATTTGCAATGAATTATATTTCCGTACCGGGCGTGACCACAGTAAGAAGGGAAAATGCTCGTTTTAATTTTCGGTTTTTCTGTCTCTCTGTATGTACGTACGCTCTTCACGAGAAAACGGCTGAAGAGAATTTAATGAAAATCGGTATATAACGTCGGGGAATAAGTCGCTACAATCTAGGCCATAAATAATTTTATTCACGCTGAGTGAAAAGGTAGTTTAGGAGAAGGTCTAAAATTTAATTTTCAGATATTTGTTATTATTGGCTCTATCGATAAATACTACACAACTGAAGTTATATATTATTAAATTTCCTATCATTTATGTCTTGTAAATCTTTACCGTATCGGTTATGATAACAGAGATATTCATGAATTTGAATTTTTGTTGCCAAGTCTATATCAGGGCCGAGGAACGAGAAAATGGGTGAACAAAATTTTAGGTGAATTTGTGGAATAAGGAACTACAGTCTATGATGTAGATAATTTTATTAACCATGTTCGAAGTGGTAGTTTAGAGGAAGGTGCCTAAAATTGAATTTTCAATTACCTATCTTACTCGTCATATCGAAAAGTACTACATAACAAAAGTTATGGAGAATACAATTTCGATTATTTATGTCTTATTCAGTTTTACCGGACCGACTATAATATTATTGGTGGTGATGGTGACTTTGAATGAGAAAAATTCATGAACGAAAGATCGCTTGAATAATAACACAAAAGGGAGTCATGAAAGAAAGGATGACTCGCTTTACATTAGATGCTCTAATATCACAGAGTCGGAAGAAAACTAAATAAAATTGATCAAAAATTTACATTACATTGACCATTGTTTTTTGTTATGTTCACCGGACGAGTTGGCCGTGCGCGTAGAGACGCGCGGCTGTGAGCTTGCATCCGGGAGATAGTAGGTTAGAATCCCACTATCGGCAGCCCTGAAAATGGTTTTCCGTGGTTTCCCATTTTCACACCAGGCAAATGCTGGGGCTGTACCTTAATTAAGGCCACGGCCGCTTCCTTCCAACTCCTAGGCCTTTCCTATCCCATCGTCGCCATAAGACCTTTCTGTGTCGGTGCGACGTAAAGCCCATAGCAAAAAAAATTGTTATGTTCGTATATTCTGCTGCCATTTATCTCTGATAGATGGGATTACTGCTGTGTATCGAGTATAACAGCCTGCCTGAATATTGGCGGGAAGTAGCTGGGGAGTTAGATCTCTCTCTTCTTTAGCATGCCATTCCTCTACTTCATAAATTTTCTGATATTACTGGTACATAACACACTGGATCGTCATAGTATTCCGGTTTTTGATCCCTACTCAGAGGCAGTGGTTGGAATGAGCAGTGTGCGCACTTAAATGGAATAATTACACAGGAGTGTTTGCAGCTGTCTGCAGCCTGGTCAATCTAGCTCTGAAACTTTGAACAGTTAGATCGACACCGTAGTACTTTTCGCTAAAAGTGAGAAAATGTGCTGCTTTTCATTTTATCGAATATTTCATATGAAGCATTGCTTTAATATCAACATTCATAGTGACGTCATTTTAATGACCTATGTTGACTCCAGTTGGGAAACTATAAGGACAGTCTTTCTGAGTGTTCTGTAGCGAAGCACGGGTACATCAGCTAGTTATTTGATCCAAATAGCATTACGCTTCGCTCAATCGTGCGGCGCTTGATGCAATATATTAATGTATGCATTTGCTAAATAATGGCATTGTAAGTGCATGACTGATTCACACATGTGGAGCATGAGTTCATACTATTTTCGGTAGGCTTATCGGAGATCAATCATCTCACTCACATACTTCCTGTGAGGGAATAGAGATGTCATTTTTAGCCTTGTAGCCTCGTATAGCAACAGTCGGGCTTTGAGACAAAAAGTGTTATAAATACAGTATATCATAGTACTGTATTGCGCAAGACATCTAGAATAAGCAGTTTTGACCAATTGTATCTCCTGATTTTTCTTGATTTTCATATAAAAATCTCCTGATTTTTGGTTTTGTAAAGTTGGCAGGTATGGCTCCAGTTTCCCGGGTACTCTAGGCGAGCCTCTTTCATTCTGTCTCATTGAGATACATTCTGTTGTTAATGATGTCCTCCAGTGTCCTTCCCCGATCTGCAATGTCCATCTATACGATGTCCATCCAATGGGTTCCCACTACCCGTTTCCCTGCCACATGTCTCTCCAAGCTGTCCTTGTTGGCTAAATCCTCTTTACATGCCCAAGCCATTTCAGTCTGGGCATGCTGACCCGATGTAACAATTATATCTTCCTTCTTAACCACATTATTCCCCAACTTGTCCAGTTTTTGAAATGTGGACCTAAGGAACTTTATCTCAGATAAAGTCTTTCTTAGCGAGGGTGCAGGTTTGAATACCATAGGTTAATATTGGTATGATGTTCAGATTGAACATCGCCAGCTTTGATTTTTTGGTACTTTGGGATCCCAGACGAGTATTCGTACTTACTGGTAAAGCTGACAGATCTTCTGCACTCTATTTGCCACCTCCTTTGTGGCTAGTGTATTTCGAGATATTACACTGTCGAGGTATGTAAATCTTTCCACAATTTCTAGTGATGGTTTCCTAGCATGATTTCCACTGTCACTTGAACTGTGTGGAATTTTTCAATTAATGCACTGTCACTGACTTTTCTCTCACAATCAGTACCAGGTTCAATCTGTGAAGAATTTAAAAGGGAACTACTCGCACCTTCCTTGTGTGACATCCTCATTTTTTCTGAGATATACCATCAAGAATATTAGAACAAGATGAATCGGATGGGAAATCATAAATACTAAATTCTGGGTCCTCCTAGGAATTGTCAAAGTTCAAAATTCAAAGTTCTTCAGGAACAGATGGTGCATAAATTGAATCTATAAATTAAAGAGAACTACACTACAATCGGTTTTACATCATATTGTAAGAATTACAAAATCTATTCCCCAATTATATTTTAAAATAATGAAGTTAGCACATTCTAATTTTTTGTTTCTCATCTTTACTTCAAGGACACTTGATTCATCAGAACTCACCAGTAACATCACTCACAAGAACATTCTCTGATAACAACTCATAATAATTCTGACTTAAGTAATAAGAATGACAACTGAAGCACGTTTACTTACCGGATTCTCCTCCATTGCATTCAGTAGATTGATTCTTGACTTGCTTTAATATTAATAAAGTATTAATAAAAACATTTTCTGCTCTGGAAGTCACACTGGTGTTTAACCCCTTCAGTCCTGAATTTTTCTGTTTAGAAAGAAAAATCATTTCTTACTGGATTTTGATTTTAGGTCATACTGGGGATGTACTTACAAAATTTGGTTGATGAGAGACCTCCCGTTACAAAAATATATCATGTACAGTATACTGTACATTCGGTCTCAAGTGTTGCTGAATCCTAAACTCTTACCTTGGGATGGCAACCTTCTTAGGACAGGATTTGGAGGTATACAATGTTTCTACTGTACTAAATAGTAAACCATACATTCCTATAGAACTGAAATTATCTATTTTTGAGATATTTTCATTGTTTACAGATAATTACTTACAAATATTCATATTTTGTTCACATATTACCGACAAAGAAATGCTTCATAACAATTCACATTCATTTCATTGCTTATGAAATGCTGCATAGCACTTCCTGTTCCTATTTATACAAAGATGTACTCCACATTTTCTGCAGATAATGTGTGATCGCTGGGTGCAATTAATTTTCTTGCATCGAGTAGGTTCTTTATTGCCATCATGCTCTGGTAAGTGATCAACACTATCCTGCACTTCCCTCTATGGTCTCCTCTCAGTTGTTTGTTTTTTATTAGTTGATGGTGATATTACAGGGCTTGTAAATAGCCTTCCTCTTTTGATACACTTGAATTGGTTATCAACCTTCAGAAAAGCTTCAGCTACCCTAAGCCTGAAATCTAACAAATCCATTATCTCCTTCTGTGCCAACCCAGCATTTCTAGCATTTTGACTGTACTCCATCACTCAGAGAAAACAAATATGTATGCACTTCAGAAAAACGTGACATACAAGCCAATCAAACATGAGGAAAGTAATTAAAGTGTTGTTTGGTTTGCACATTGTCATGGGAGCAGAATATCAGGCCTCTGTGTCAGGAAAATATCGTCAACAGAAAGTTCAGCATCTCCAGAAGTACCAATAGTATATCCATTGCCACTTGCCACGGTTGGGCTGCTTACAGATATCATCTCAACATCAGCTCCTGAAATATATCGCAGAATAAAGCTGTATTTTAATAATTATTAGCTAAAAATTTGGGCAACTCAGTTTGCCATAAGATTACTGGAGTTTCATAATGTGTAATAATATTGAATGTGATAACGTACCAATGCGCTGTATTTGTGGCTGGTTTGTGGTTTCTTCCTCACCATCACTGGCTAGTTCCTCCACATCAGACACATCTCCATTCTCCAACAACTTCAATATCATATCAAAGTTGCTTGGGTTCATTTTCATTCTTGATGTGCCTGAATTTCAACAAAAATATATTTTTAGGGAACTCAGAGAACAAAAACAAAGTTTCTTTTTACATTTCTAAGAGACAATCTAGAGTATACAACACTTAATCTTCTTCTATATTACTAGAAAGTACCAGGTATATAAATAAAACTTTGTGAAAGATAATGAACTCAGTCACACTATTTGCAACACTTGAGACCCCATGTACAGTATACTGTACATGCTAATATACATGGATGTTATGAGTCAAGGGATATGAAAGACCAACTATAATTAGTATGCATATTCTATTCAAACCTTTATCTTTAACCCCCAAACAGAACTTTACCCTAAACAGAATAAAATGTTAAAAATAAAGAATAAAATTTTCCCACTTACCTCCACTAACAGCATGCTTGTCTGCCATGTTTGTTGTTTATCTTCATAATTCACTAATGTGTTGGTAGATGTAACTTCAACCAATTGAGAAACAAAGACAAAGCATAGAAGTCTCTAGCAAGATAGAGAACTCCCCTATTCACTAATAATTCTTGGTGCTATAAGCTAATGAATTTGATGTACAGTATACTGTACACCTGGACTGAAAGGGTTAATTAAGCTCACATACATTGTGTAAATTGAGCTTCGGTGGACAAGGAAATAGGTGCCGCAACAAGGTCTGTGATTAGCCAACTAGCAGAACTGCTGGCAAATGACGATTGACAATGGACTACGTTACCATCCATTTGGCGGGAATGCCTCTAGTGGCAGGATGTACTGTTTACAGTGCACTATATCTTCTGGTATGGGCTAGAATAAATTTGTTAGGTTTATTGACATTTCTCAGTTTCATCCTTGGCTTTGACAATATGAAAGTGACCGAGATATGAGCGGTTGTAGTAATATCGTTCCTTATGCAGCCTGTCCCTGTTATAAATGGTGTAAAATATCCCTCATAGGGTCGGTTGGTGCATATATCTCGGCGGGCTTGGCAGACTGATATGTAATTGCAACTTCTGGCTCAGTGAGAAAAGCAACGGAAAACTACCTCACTTCTCATTTCCCTAGTAATCTCTTCGGTAACTCTTTGGCTGTGTATGACAGTTGTTGGTGTTGCTATAGAGGATCAAACCAGCCTTCGGGCTGAATACCATACACTCGCTCAGAGTTAATAATAAGTATGCCTAATCTAAGAAGTCATTTATTCTTGGACAACTTCACGAACAGCACGAATAAAATGAGCTTCGTCACTACCAAACTGGCATAATGCACTATACGCACGCAAGCAGCTCGCTCTCCTCTTCGATGCCACTATTCAGTTCACGCTGTCTCTTGAACAACGCACTTTTTACACCCACCTGCCAATTAATGTGGGTCAAGGTGTGTGTGTGTGTGTGTGTGTCCGTGCGTGCCATCTGCTGTATTAGATTTCATCCTCACAGATGTGCAGGCCTCTCTGGGCGCCACATGCAATTATTATCATTATTATACTACGCTATTTTCCTTTAATAGATGATCATCAACATCGTTGACATCTCCTGTTGCCCGGGTGTGTTGTCTGTCTGACTATGAACCACTGTTCTCTCGTAATCTTGTCCTCTCTACTCAATATCTTTCTTCACCAAATTGGTCCATTTTCCTCTAGGTCTACCCACTGGTCATTTTTATAGGAAGTTTAATTCAAGTCCTCAGTGTATGCTACCATGATGTTTTCTGCAATTTGGCACGTGCTTTCTTCAATTAAACTACAATAATGACATTTTCCCCTGGAAAACAGCACAGCTAAGACGAAAGCGCCCAGGTCGCAGATTAGCTGGTGTTATTTTTTAAATAATTTAAAAGGAGTTGGAAATTTATCAGACATCTCCTTTGGTAAATTATTCCGGTTAACAATTCTGCTTATAATCTAATATCTGCTCCATTTGTCATCTTGAACTTCAACTTTATCTTCGTGTTATGATCTTTTCTACTTTTAAAATCTATTAATTGCAAGTTTACTTGGTACACCTCTGCGAGAGATTTTTAATTCTCCCTTGTTGTCTAGGCCTGCTGCAAGTTCTGTTACTAAACACAAACTTCAAGATAAAGAGAGGCAAGATCATGATTATGATAATAAGGATAATGATGTTGATCAAAACAGTAGTAAAGGGAAAGTAGACGAAGAAGAAAATCTTAATGTTTCATTGCCATTACAACTTGATGATTTTACTTCATTTCCTAAGCCTACTACTCGTTCTGTCGAAGTGCAAACATCTCAAGAAGAGATGCAAGGTAAAGAAGAAGGAAATTTCAACGCTTCATCGCTATCGAAACAAGTTAAGTTTGTACCTAGAAACGCTACTGCTGAAGCACGTATTACATCAAAACAAGTCCCTGCACATCAACTGTCTGCATATAGACTCAAAGTTCACAACAAGCCTCTGTTACCCTATGTAGATATAAGCTACTGTAAAGACCCCAACGTACTCGTAAAACGTTTACAACTGCTAAGAGCCTATCATGATGCTGGTTACACACAGTACAAAGAAGATATTTTTGAAATAGAGTATGAATTACGTCGTGTAGGTATTATTAAGTAAGCGCTTACCCTCACCTAAGTCATCCATCTGTAGTATATAGTCGATCGAGTAGCTATATTCGTATAGATTATTTCCCAACATTCTCCCTTCCTTAGGGTGTTAACTCCGCCTCTAGTTGTAGAGCCGGTCTCAAGCCCGGATAAAGAGAGGAGAGGCACCCTAGCCCTCTAGGCCATTAGCCCTTTAGCCCATTAGCCCTTTAGCCCATTAGCCCTTTAGCCTATTAGCCCTACAAGGAATGTGCGGTAATCTAATCTTCTTAGAAAAAGGTATCCCCTGACATGTTCTAAACACATGTTGTATCGAGTACAGTGTTCGGTTCTACTTATTTAGTGTTCTAAACACTTCAGTCAATGTTCCGATCACATGATAAAGTTAACGGCATAGAGTGCAGTGTTCGATTCTAGTCTTGTTATGTTTCTTTAGTAATTGGCAAGTCTAAACATGCATAATGACGTCATCACTGCAGCACGTGCTTACTCTAGCTATCCCGATGCAGGTGTAAACTTGTTCGATAAAGCTATGCCTTGACATAAGAGGAGGCCTTAACAGCTTATGTATAGCTGCTATTGTTTAAAGATAGCTGCTGTTAAGAAAAAGCACGTAGAATTTTTCAAATTACCCGCCACCACATTCAAAGGTATGAGGTTTAGTGCTGTAAAGATACCTGCACGATGCAAACCTAACTTTCTTCATCAGAGTAGCCACCATCTTGTGTGAGCACCTCTAGACCGTATCATAAGGAGCTGTGTATAGTCACCGTCTTGTCGCTGCTACCTTGCGCAAGCACCCCTAGGGAGTCTCATAAGAGCAGCAGTCATCTTGTGCAAGCGCTCTTAAGCTGCCTCATAAGAAGCTATGTATAGCCCCATCGTGTAGAAATAGATAGCTGCCAATGCCAAAGGGCCTAAGCAGGGATCGAACCGTCGATCTCATCATTAGACTATGTTTTTTTCTTGTTCCTGATACTGCAAACCTAGGTATCATGTTTTGCTCTACGATGCACCGTTTTCGAGATATTTAACATTTTGCATTTAAGCCCCAAATTTAATGAATCGAACCTGCACGGCACGTTATACTCTCTACCATAGCTATACCTGATCATGTTACGAAGACTTGCTTCAATAGAAGCTAAAACAGAGCGAATGCAAAGGGCCGAAGTAGGAACCGAACCGTAGATCCCATCATTAGACAATGTTTTTCTTGTTCCTCGTACTGCGAACCGAGGTACTGGGCAGAAATTTTTTTGTCCGTTTTGCTCTACGATGCACCCCTTTCGAGATATTTAACATTTTGCATTTAAGCCCCAAATTTAATGAATCGAACTAGCACGACGCGTTAGCCTCTAAGCTAGCTTTCTTCATAAGAGCAGCAGCCATCTTGCGCAAGCACCCTTAAGGTGTCTCATAAGGAGACGTGTATAGCCGCCATCTTGTGTCCGCCATCTTGCTCAAGCATCCTTAGGGCGTCTCTAGCCATCTTGTGCAAGGACCCTTAAGCCGCCTCATAAGAGCAACCGCCATCTCGGGCAAGCATCCCTAGGGCATCTCATAAGGAGCCATGTATAACAGCCATCTAGCGCAAGCATCCCAAGGGCGTCTCATAAGAACCTATGTATAGCGGCCATCTTGCATAAGCACCTTTAAGGAGTCATGTATAGCCACCATCTTGTGCAATTAGCGTCGAGAGATGGCTGCTGTAGAATTTTTCTTTTTTAAATTATCCGCCACCATATTTCAAAGGTATGTACCTAAAGAGTGTAGCACTGAGGTTTGCAATGTAAGATGGCGGATGACAGCTGACAAAAAAAAGCGCGTGAGTTTGTTTACTAAACAGGAGCACGTGGAATTTTTCAATTTGCCGCCACCACATTTCAAAGGTATCTAGCTAAAGATGGCAGCACGGTGCACTCTTGATTAAAGATGGCGGATGACAGCTAACAGAACTTTTCAAATTGCCCGCTACTACATGACATAAAGAGGGCAGCACGGTGTTCTGTGGATTAAAGATGGCGGATGACAGCTGATGAAATTGTCCGCATGATAGCAGCACAGTGCTCTATTGATTAAAGATGGCGGATGACAGCTGTCAAAAAAGCACGTGGCTTTGTTTCCAAACAAGAGCACGTGGAATTTGCCGCCACCACATTTCAAAGGTATCTAGCTAAAGAGTGCAGCACTGTGCTCTGTTGATTAAAGATGGCGGATGACGGCTGTCAAAAAAGCGCGTGAGTTTGTTTCCAAACAAGAGCATGTAGAATTTGCCGCCACCACATAGAGGGCAGCACGGTGCTGAAAGATGGCTGCTGTCATGTGGAATTGCCTGCCACCACAGGTATCTAGCTAAAGAGGGCAGCACGGTGCTCAAAGATGGCTGCTTTCAAAAAGCATTTTTCAAATTATCCGCCACCACATTTCAAAGGTAAGTAGCTAAAGAGGGCAGCACTCTGCTCTATGGATTAAAGATGGCGGATGACAGCTGCACGTCGATTTGTTTATCTCACGCTAGTGAGGTTAAGTTGGTAGCACTAAGGTTTAGGCCCACCAAGATGGCAGCACTGCCGATGACAGGTGACGAATTTACATCTACTACGATAAAGAGGGCAGCACAGTGCTCTGTGGTTTAATGATGGCGGATGACAGCTGTCAAAAACGCACGTGGCTGTCAAAAAAGCACGTGGCTTTGTTTACCTCGCGCTAGTTAGGTTGGTACTAATGAGGTTTAGGCCCGTCAAGATGGCAGTACTGAGGTTGGCGATGCGTTGTTGTCTGTCAAAAAGCACGTGGCTGTCAAAAAACACGTGGCTTTGTTTACCTCGCGCTACTTAGGTTATGTTGGTACTACTGAGGTTTAGGCCCGTCAAGATGGCAGTACTGAGGTTAGCGATGCGTTGTTGTCGATGACAGCTGTCAAAAAGCACGTGGCTTTGTTTACAAATTCAAATTTCCCGCGGGTGGTGGAGGAGGCCTCTGGGAGGCCTCTGGCTGTGGTGGTGGTGGAGGTGGTGGCGGCCGAACTCTCCTATTATACTACTTATGTCGAAGGGAGAAGAGGAGTTTCCAAAGAGCTTGCAGGACTTTGGTGTACCGTATTTCTCCAAATCCAAGACGATCCCCACTTTTTCCTGCATAAAAAATATATCAGGCTTAAAAAGTGCTTTGTGAAATCATATGAATGCCTTTCTTGTAGAGTATGCATTTCTAGACTAACTTTGTCTTCACGCCAGTGCCAAGCATTGGCCTTAGTCATGCCGTACTTTCTTGTGGCTGCACAATTATTCTTTATTTCCGCGAGTTAATCATTGACTTAAAATTGGCATCATAATATCAAAGAGAACCCGTTAAATATTTACCTGCGGTACATGTTCCCAAGCGTCTCTATAATACGACGATCCACCAGGAAAATATTCCTGTTCTCTTTAAAACTATTCCTTTTACTCAGCGTAGGGCACAACCGCCTGCCGCTGCACGCACATCGCACTTGCCGGGTTCGGTCGACTTCAGCAGCTAGCAATGTATAATAAAGACGTGGACGTTGGAGGTCAACGAATTGATTGCGCAGTTGTATGGCCATCCGGCCCTTGTGTTTTTCACGCACATACCTCATAATTTCATCTTCGACTTCTTTAAGGAGTCCTTGATGCGGGCCACTTTATGCATATTTTCCTACATTTCACATTTTAGGCTGTCCCTTTCTTGACGCTAATGTGGAACATTGCCTTTAGTTATACCCTATTTTCTTGTGAATGCACAATTATTCTTCATTTCTGCATATTTAACAAGTATTAACTTAAAATTGCCATCATAATATTGACGAGAACCTGTTGAAAATTTGCTGGCAATAGCTGTTCTACCTGTCTTTACAATCCGACGATCCATCACAAAAATATTCCTACTGTCTGTAAAACTGTTAATTTTGCTAAGCGTGGGGTACAATTGACGCGTAATAACTCTGCCACTGGGTAGCCCTGGCCTTTCTAAGAATTCGAAGTCTCACATGCTTTGATGCCATTCTGCATATTTAAAAAAGGTTTCTAGATGATAGTACAGGGACAATTTTAAGAAATCCATTCAGGGGATTGTCGCTCTCCCGGTCGCCTGCGCCGCGAGTCTGTCTCTCGCGAAGTAGAATGTAATTCACTCCCACTTACTATTCCCCGAGGACCAGTGACATTACGTAGAGGCACTGTACAAGCGGTTGCCCCAGAGAGTGGTGTAGCGTATAGGCCTAATAATGAATCGGATGTAGAAGGTCGAGTTTTATGCGCGTGCAGGATTGGAAGGGAAGCAGCATGGCAGCTACCACTGGTGTTCCTGCTGTTAGGTCGCGTATGCAAAACTACCCGTGATCTTTCATATGAGATTCTGAGAAAAATCTTGGATTCGGAGAAATACATACGGTATATATCGCACCTCTCTCGCCTTTTGCTGAGAATACTTCCCTGTTAAGTTGATAGAGTTTAGGACAGATCTCTACTATCCCGACTTTTGCAAAGAGCTTTCTCAACTTCGGAGGCAAGCTTCCTTTTCTCGTATTGAGTCGACCAAGCTCTGGCAACATGCACGATTTTTGTACTTTGAAAGTCCAAAATCATTGTGACTGTATTACGAACACCTATTCGAAACATAAGACACATTGTGCACGTCCTAGTGTATTGTGAAAAACCGTGCATACCTGTGCCTGTGTGCTCTTATATTCCGAATTGGTGAGCGTGTTATTTGATCGTCACAGACACACTTTATGCTTCCCTGCCCCCCCCCCCCTTCCCCCGTGTTAACATCCGTTGTGGAATAGTGCAGAGAGAAAGATTTGTTTGGAAGGTTGCTATATTTAACACAGTCTAGAAGAGCTCTGCAGTCACACACCATGCTAAGGTAAGAGTAAAGCACATTCACAAATTTTTGACCAAATTTACAAGAAGTCTAACCTAAAAAATTAGGTCAGACGTTTTTCAACATGGGGTCTAAAGCACATATTAGCTCTGTTGAACAGAGGAACCTGGTTGATTGAAACTGATAATGTGAATTTGTTGGCTCTGAAAACGATGGGGAACACATTTTAGCAGTTGGAGAAAATCCTCATCCCACCATGCAATGTCAGACCTATGCTCGAGGAATATTTTCTGTCTTTCTTGTATGCTTCAACAGAGACTCTTAGAATCTATACATGATCTAGACATTACATTGTACCTTAGTAATTCTGTGCGCTAAATATCTTATTCTGTCCCCAGGTTCACATGAGGACGCACAGCGGCGAGCGTCCTTACACCTGCGAGTACTGCAAGAAACAGTTCTCAGGGTCGGGCGCGTTAGCCGTCCACGTGAGGATACATACGGGTGAGCGTCCCTACAAGTGCGACGTGTGCGGAAAGGTGTTTTCCGGTTCTGGGGCCCTCTCGATCCACTCCCGTACACACACGGGTGAACGACCTTACACCTGCAGCGAATGCGGTAAGTCATTTGTTCGCTCGGGTCATTTGGTCGACCACATCAGGATACACACCCGCGAGCGACCTTACAAGTGCAACCAGTGCAATAAAATGTACACCCAGAGAAGTCAGTTATCGGTACACATGCGTTCGCACACTGGAGTGCGGCCATACACCTGTATGGTCTGCGGCAAGATGTTCGCCGACAAGAGCGCACATTCGAGACACGTCAAAACTCATATTCCCAAGAACTAGTGATCAGCTCAGTGCTTCGATGGTATTTGAAAGTGCATGAGAACTTTTCCAGCACCCAGGTATCTCCAGAAACTACAAAAGCCGTTATTGGTACTATTATTACTACGTCATCCTTAGTGTATTCCAGGCAAAGACCGTAGTCGCACATATATGCTCCCTTGCCTGTCCTTCATCACTATCGACCTTTCTCTTCCACCGTTTCTGTTTTACATTCAGTGCTTCGCAAATTCCAAAAGTAGTTTCCAAGCTTGATGAAAGTGCATAATATTTTGTAAATACCCCGTGCTACTAGAATTTCTAGCGATCAGCGCGATAATGATAATACCCTGTCTCGGTCGAAGAGCCCATACAGGTCATGAAAGTAAGCTCTATGCTCCAAAGTGTTTTCTGACTCAACGTGTGTTGAAATACGAGGGGTGTTCTATATTGATTTACACGATTCTATATTTGATTTGTGAACACAGTAAGGGGCAGCTAGTACAAAGTTCCAACACTTAGTAGAATTACTGGCACAGCTGTGCACATTACAGCTTATTTCAACCACCATTCTTATTTACGGGCACATGTCAAGGACAGTGCCAGGCGACTTTGTTCCTCTGGATTGCATCCGGGAGATCGTGGGTTCGAGCCCCACTGTTGCCAGCCCTGAAGGTGTTTTTCCTTGGTTTCCCATTTTCACACCAGGCACATGCTTGGGCTGTACTTTAATTAAGGCCACAGCCGCTCCCTTCCAACTCCTAGGCCTTTCCTATCCCATCGTCGCCATAAGAGCTATCTCTGTCGGTGCGACGTAAAGCAACTAGCAAAAAATAATGTTCCTCTGGAAAGAGGGCGTGGCCACTGCAGAAATTCAAAGGCAGTTAATGTGCGGAGAACATGCACAGTCACGGAAAACATGGCGCGCATCAACGTAAATTGGACTAGTTCTGGAGAGAAAGTGGCAATGTCAATGCCAGGCAAAATCGCCCGTGCAGAGATGGCATCATGTTCTCAGAAATGGAGGTGGCCAACTTACCTTCAGTTAGGAAAGGTATCTGCCAGATGGATTCCAAAACTCTTTGCAGAGTAAATGCAAAGGCGCATGGCCATGTGCAGGTGTCTTATGGTCAAGATCCAGCGGCCAGGAGACCACAACTGTCACTGATCACCTGGGATTCATAGTGTACACTCTCTGGACTTGGTGCCTACCGACTGTCAAGAACAAATTCCTTCATTGTGACCTTTTGTAGACTGAAGAACACGACACATTTGCCCAGAAAACTGTGGCGTAAGTGCGTACAGTTATAGGGAGATCATATTCAGAAGGTGAATCTATCAGCTGTTTTATAATCTGCCTTAATATCTGGGAAAAAAATAGAAGTGCAAGTCAGCGTAGTATGCTCCTCATAGTTTGGGATTTTTTTTACAAACGGCATCCATCGCCGGTTTTCCATTGTTATTTGCTATAATGTGGAATTAGTTTAGATTGACCCTCATCATAAAAGTGTGCTGCCTACGAAGGAAGACATTCCTCATCTACCACATTTGCTTTGCTGTTGCTCAGTCTTGAAACATTTCCTGGTGTAGCTAGCTAGAAGATTCGATGAGAGTTTGCTTTTAAGCAACAGACCTGGGCCTTGAATCGACGTAAAACTGGCAGGCAGCAAGTTACAATGTATTGTATTTCTTCAAGGTCTAACAACATGTGGCTGTTTTTATCGTTATTTGCACTAGCAAAACACGGTATTCATAGTAATGCAAAATAAGACTGTTTAAATTTCATTTTTGTGTGTTGTGACATGCATCGCCATTCTATACTAGGATTCAAGAGTCCTGTACCTTCCTCAAGGCTACATGGGCTCTGGTCCAAGATTTTAACCTTCATTGCTTAAGTCCTCTGCCTTGAGGATTGGCTTTCTGTGTCATCTTCAGCAAGGCCACGTACCATTGTATTATTATGGTATTGTATGTAAAATGTTGCAGCACAGACACATGGTTTAGTTTTTGTTCCATGAAAAGTTTCTTCAGAGGCCTTAGAGAATACAGTTTTCTGTTTTGTAGAGAACTTGCCTTGAAGCTCCTGGTAAATACAGATACTATGAACTGCCTCTTCTCATGAACACATCATAGGTGGCCACCCCAAAATCAACCTTGAATAGTCTTTCCCTCTTTCGCACAAGTCAATGTTGCATTTCCAGCTGTCAAGGAATAGATCAGTGATCGTACTTCACATTGCCATAAACATTTCCATTATATGCTGTCAATGGCAACTAATTATGTGCAAGCAATGCTGATAATTGGCATGCATGAAACACATAATGAACTTGGAGGTTTTGGGTAGACGTTGCCATACTGTCGTTACTTAAAAGAATATCCATAATGTCCCCATCTCCTGTGCCCGCACTAACTTGTTTTTATGTACATAACTTGATTTGTCCCACGTTTCATCCTTTCCATTACATTGCAGTGTTATCGATACTTTTTACAAGCAAATGTGCCCATGAGAATGTGTGCCTTGCTTATTCTGTGCAATATTTCCCTGTAGTCTTGTTATTTACACTTATATTCTTTGTTTATTTATTATATAGAATGTTTCCGAATGAAAGACTAATTTTGTTAGAACCTTTACAATCCTTGCCCTTTCAGTTTGGTCCTTCTGCAGGAAATGTATCTTAAATCGACGTGAAGGTCTTTTATAACCTGAAACATGTTGGAGTGGTCTTAATATTTTCTAGTCCTTTTTAAGTGAGTGTCTGGGAGCTCCATGTTGGGGTTTACACCCTGAATGCCGTGGTTGACGATTCTGTAAATTTGTCTCGGAGCCTTTTCGAACTTCTGTACAATGTACATAGATATTATCTGTTCAATATTGTGTGTATGTCACTGTGACAAACTTGTTCATAATTTCAAGAGTTAAGAAAATACAAAGCAGTAAATGGGTTGTCTCAGAGTCATTGTAAACTTGTCAAAGTGTATGTCTGTATTAGTCAACAAACAATAATTATGAAATTTATTAGTTACGGTGTATTTAGGCCCTTGTTTCCCTCATTTTCTTTAAAACATTTCCTTGAACAGTAAATGAACAACTGATAAATTGCAGAAAGTAGTAATGAAGTGGTCTATCATGAAACCAAATCAATAATAAATACAATGTGGAAAAGGAGAATTGTGTTTTTGTCATGTATCAGACTGCCTCGTTGTACTTCCTCTTAAAACAATAATCAACACCGCCACCTGCCAAAAACCCGATTAGCAAAGCAGTTATTTATTTACGTCTGGAAGAATAAAACAAAGAACACTTGTTTAACAGAAATCATGAATGATTTAGAAGAATTAAATTTATCAGTGCTCCAAATTGAAGGCGAATGAGAGAAGAGGATTCTAAGGAATAAACACTTACGATTCAAACTCATAACATTTGAACGCAGGAAGTACACCATTACTGACAACCAAAGGGTTGCCGGGTCCGACAGGAGGAAGAAGATGAAAAGCTGACTATTTAACCTGGGAGTGGTGGCGTATTTTGTGAAATGGCGCAAATTGATTTCGATCGATTGCGCTTATTTTAAAACTTAGAGACCTTGGCTGCAACACACCCCTCCCCACATTCATTGCTTTTTGTGTAAGGTCAGTGGCATCATAATGAAGGGTAGTCGTTGTTAGTAAGAGGTATTATTGTCTAGTGGTGCAATTAAGTGTCTCTTGATCCTGCACCATCAGTCCCGTTATTCGGAAGTACACCAGGAGCAGTGTTGAGAGTTATCCGGTGACTTATCTTGTAAAAATATTACGAATTCATTCAGTCAATCCCTAATCGCTGAAATGATTTATCAAGAGCATGAGGCAAGGAGGATATGTCTTTTGCAGGAAGAAGTTTTAGTGAGAGCGAGGATGAATTTACTAGAAGCATTAGACTGCAACAGTGATACACGACAGAAGAATTAAATATAAATGATGATGATTTACCTCTTTCTCAGCGGTTTTGGGCAGCAACAGGACAAGTGATTTTACAAAGTGGAGCAAATTTTCTCCCGCTAAAATCGTATGTACACGAACCCACAACATTGTCGTCATTTGCTGTGAGTTCGTTGCCTGAAGAAGCTTCAAGCATTACTTCACCAATGATAATATGTTGCTAGTCATTGTAAACTGTACGAAGCTTCAAACTGAGGAGAATCTAAGCCTGTCAACTGAATTATGCAAGATAATGTGTTGTATAAAAATTGTTTCTAAGCATGAAAATTTTTTATTTTTATATGCTGTGAAGCTAGTTAGTATTGGATATATATATATTTATTTTCGATAAAATATAATGCTATTGAGTTAACAAACGTAATACATCACTATGTGAAGAATAAAAATGAGTAATTTTGTTATTAAAACTAGCTCACCTCTCACATGCTCCAATGAGCGCCACCAGTCCAGGCTTAATGTATATGTCTGATTAAAGTGCTCCAATGGGGACATAAACTACGTAAAAAAAGATGCTTCCACTGAATTGCAAGGTCGTTATCTGGCATCACAGAAGACATTTTACATTTATAAAGTCCTGGTTTCTTCAATGACCAAAGGCAGCTTCTTCCCGAGTAAGTTCGTACTTTTCTTCGAAAATCCTATCAAGCCTGGGCTTTGTGAAGGGTATCAGGGCACGTTCCTCACACGTGTTATATACTGCAGTACTCGCAACATATTATCGGAAATGCCCTCCGTTAGCATTGATATTTGCATCAAACCACCGTCGCAGTGAATGCGCCGATTATTGCTTAAGAGTCCTAAAGAGGAAAAGGCGTGGAAATGATGTGTCCAGGAAGTTTGGTCGTACCTTAATGATCAATGCTGTGAACTACAGTAATGTTGCAAGTCTGTCTCGTATCCACCAAAGTGGAGCTGCTGAGGGCTCCAAAAACCTCAGTACCCCAATATGTTTCACGTCATAAAGGACCTTCAAAAATATAAAAAGAAACATTGGATAGTGTTTAACAAATTCATACCATTCCTTTGTTAGTTTACTTGAAAACATCCAGAGTTTTCCTTGAGCAGCTTGTCCGTTTTTACAGAAATTTCACTACATTTGTTCAAACTGAACAAAAGGAAAAAATTGGTAAGTGCGCTTGTGTTCCCATTTCCTTTATCTAGTACAAACGTCTGTGGAGTCGAGAGAACCTCAAAATGAAAATAAGGAACAAACTTAAGACCTAGTTACCTTAAAACATTCCCTGCCATTGCACATCCGTCAGGTACATTCTTTTTCCCACATCACCCAATACTGCTGCAACGTTCAACACCTGTCGTTGGTTTAGAAATAATTACTGCAACTCGCAGCCTAGAATTCCATCAGTCAGTTCGTTTTTGCTGGACGGTAAGCACACAGCACTTTTCGGTGTGATGTCATCGTGATCGTGCTCCCAGGTAATCCTCCGATTATACTTATAAGGAACCAAATGAAAGCATTATAAAACCTCAAACGACATGCGAGGACAATGTAAACTGCCCGTTCGACGTCTTGAATGGCTTGGTGGCACTGTGCTTTGAATAATCTTATAGAGTTGTGGGAAAAACTACCTTTATTCTCGCTACTGAACACTCTTTAATGCTTACAATAACAACATAACAGTATAACACAACCAACTCTACCTTGGTGTCTCCAAAACTTCCCAATCGGTAGTAGATTGGCAACACTGGACCTTACAAGAAAACTACGGAAATGAATTACTTACCACCATGTCCAAAGAAGAAAAATCATGAAAAACGGATAATCGGTGCCAGAGGCTACGTGAATCAAAATCTAAGAGAATATACTGACTATAAAGGAAAGACAGATTAAAAAAATTAAACCAACTTTAATGGATCTAGATTTCAAATCTCAAAGAACTGTAATAACTTTCGACTTACAATACGATTATTAAAGGAAATGAAGAAAATTATCATCACACTAAAAGAAAAGATAATATAACTTAGTTGGACACTTGAAAATATAAGAGTAAACCATTGGACCACAATCCTTGAAAAGTAAAATAATCAATCTATTTAAATAGTAGAGCAGTAGTGGAAAAATTAATGGTAAGTTGGCTCTTGTTTATCGACACTTCTAGTATAACAGTAGAGGCAAGTTAATGTTACAAGGTTTTAAGCGAAATAGAACCGAATCAGCAATAAATTATATCATAGGAAAGGAAGACGTATTTCAATTTCAGGATTAGTAAATTGGAGTACAGTACGAGCTCACACACGGATCAAAGATACAATCGACAGCCATCAGGTGTTTTTTCAACACAGGGAATCCATATTTGTTTACAACAGTTCCCATAGAAACGAATCACGTGTCACGATTAAAACATGGCTTCCAAACATTATCAGAAAGACATCGACCAAACAACTCCAACTTACCGATTTTCAACTGTGATCCACCGAAATAACGCTTAACTATCTGTTACAAGAAGGTTTTGAAATGAAAATTTACAAACACATAAGAAATCTGAGTCCCGATTTTAAGAACAATGACATCTTATTAATGCCAGAGTAAGGGCTACCGCGTGATAAAGGGAATTCCTCTTGATAACCGTAGTTTAAAACATACCCGCAATTCAAATTTTTTAACTTGTTCAGTCCAAACCAAAAATCTTGAGCATTGTGGAGATACCTCGGTGGGAAAGGGTATTCATGCAGATTTCATCATGCAGGGTACTTACAATTTCTCCGAAGTAAATATGAGTTGATAAACAAACCACAAATCCAACTAGAATTTGTGGCCAGTTGGCCACAGTCTTAACCGGGGTCGAAAATCCGCCACATCTCGCCCGTCTTTCTTCTTATTGATTAGTGTTCTTTTAATAACCAAGTATCTGGGACCAGCTTCCAAGACCTTTGCTTCACGATCTCAAACAACAACTTGAAAAACAAAACAACAACGCACATATTGTCGTACTCGATCGTTAATTGGCCGAGCGACGTTGTACTATTACGCGGCGCTCACAGATGGCAGTAGAATGTGGTTCAGATGGAACACTCAGTCAGATAATCACCGCGCCTTACGAATCTGTACAATTCCATCGGGCCTAGAACGACTTTTAAATAATTTTCAAGTCCATGCATACTCGAAATGCGTGATATATGTGCATACGCCATAATTGTACAACGTTTCGTAGTTCATCTTTGTAAAACAACAAAAGATCCCCATCTACTATCTTGAAGTGCGTTTCTTTGCCTATTTCAAAGCTCTCGAAAACAAATCTAAGGAGTACCAAGAATCAAAGAGGTTACACTAAATGATCTCACACAACATCCTCCCACCTAAGTCAAATGCATGTTAACATGAATTGACTTACACCTTACCACTTTCATAAAATATAGTTCTGAAACAATTACAAAATGATAAAATTCAATAACATAAACACAAAGACATATATTAATCGACACGCATCACAAATTTAACCTTGTTGGCTTGTGAATCAATCGTCCTAGACGAGTTATTTTCACTGCCTGCTTTGAAACTTGAGGACCATCTTCAGGAGGAGTAGAAGAGTCACATGCTCCGGCCTCGTGATTATCCTTTATATTTTCTTAACTTGGAACAAAGTCTTTCCTTAGGTGGTTTCGGATTTCCTGGGTATCCTCAGGTGGTTGAAACTCGAGTTCTAGTGGGTATATTCTTTGAACTGGCCTTATAAGCTTGCCTGAAGCAGTGACGACACGAACTACTCTAACATTGCCATCCTTTCCCTTAACAAGCTCAACAACTCGTCCCGATGGCCAATCCATTCTTCTAGTGTCATCATTGTCAACCAAAACAATTTCTCCCAGTTTGAGATCATGTGGCTTATCCTTGCTGGCAAATAACTTCAGCTGACCTAAGTACTCAGTACGAAATCTTTCTCTAAGGTTCTTTTTCAGCTGGTGGCGGTATTGCAGCCTTTTCCGAAGATCAGTTGCTTCGAGCAGGTCATACTCAGGTACTCCTAATTCTTCTGTGTCGTGTAGAAACATGTTTGGAGTTAGAGCAGCCAGATCTGATGGGTTGTCAGACAAATAGGTTAATGGTCGAGAATTTATGACGGTTTCGCAGTCACAGTGGATTGTCTGCATCTCTTCATAGTTGACAGATGATCGACCAAGCATTCGACGGAGAAGAGTTTTGAGCATTCCTACTAGTCGCTCCCACCAACCTCCCCACCATGGCGAAGCATTAGGATTAAAACGCCAATCTACCTTCCGCGCTGAACTGTATTGTGAGATTGCATTCCAGTCCAGTTTGTGACAGGAGTTCTTAAACCCAACAAAATTTGTTCCCTGGTCACTGTAGACAATGACAGGTCTTCCTTGTTTGCTGCAGAAACGTCCGAAAGCTTGTAGAAAGCTGTCTGTGGATAACGAAGATACCAGTTCCAATCGAACTGCACGGTAAACTCCGCAAGTGAATAAACAAACCCATGCCTTCTTCAAAGTTCCATCATCGGCTTTGATGTAGAGAGGACCAGCAAAATCAACTCCAGTAACTTAAAAAATTATTGCGTCACGCACTCTACTCTCAGGTAATGGTGAAAGATGAGCTGCCAACCTCTTTGAACTGTGACATTTACAAATCACGCAGGAGTTAATTACAGTTCTAATTGTTTGTGTACCTCCTAGAATTCAATACTTCTTCTTTTCCTTCTTCTTTTCTAGCCTATTTCAATCCACTGCTGGATATAGGCCTCTTCCATGTGCTTCCATCGCCTTCGGTCTTGAGCCACTTGGAACCAGCGTGTTCCAGCCAACAGCTTTATGTCGTCGAGCCATCTCTTCAGGGGTCTTCCAATGCCTCTCTTGTGTCCCCATGGTCTCCAGTGAACAATCCTAGAGGTCCACCTGTTGTAGTCTTGTCGAGCTACGTGTCCTACCCATTGCCATTTTAGTCTTTCTACTATCTCTAGGATGTCTGTTACATTAGTTCTTCTCTTGATGTCCTCTGAACGGATCTTATCCCTTAGGCTGATCCCTAGCATCTGTCGCTCCATGGCTCGTTGTGTTCGCTGAACCTTGCGAGCACTTTCCTTCGTCAGAGTCATCGTTTCCAGACCGTAAGTTGTAACTGGCAGCACGCACGTATTATAAACCTTGGTCTTCAGGTTAATTGGAACATCCTTGTTGGTGAAGATGAATCTTAGTTTTCGGAATGCAGTCTAACTCATACCTATTCTGCGAGGAATTTCTGCACGTTGGTTGTCTTTTCCAAGTTTTATCTTGTGTCCAAGATAGATGTACTCATCGACAGCTTCTATATATTGGTTTCCCATTTTAAGTGGTCGACTCTCTGCTGGATATAGGCCTCTTCCATGTGCTTCCATCGCCTTCGGTCTTGAGCCACTTGGAACCAGCGTGTTCCAGCCAACAGCTTTATGTCGTCGAGCCATCTTTTCAGGGGTCTTCCAATGCCTCTCTTGTGTCCCCATGGTTTATTAATGTTGATTTCCAAACCAATCTTAGCAGAAGCAGTTTTTAATTCTTGGATCATGCTTTCTAGCTCATCTAGATTTTCACTTATGAGCACAATGTCATCGGCAAAACGCAGGTGGTTCAAATATAACCCGTTGATTTTTATTCCTTTATTATCCCAATGAAGGGTTTTGAATACATCTTCCAAGGCAAGGGTAAACAGTTTTGGAGAGATTGTGTCACCTTGTCGAACTCCTTTGCCAACTGGGATTTTATTGGTGATGAGGTCTTCGTCCACCCTGACTACCATTGTTGCTTGATCATAAATGTTTTCCAGAAGCTTTATATACCTTGAGTTTATCATGGCATTTTGAAGTGCCTTCATGATTGCCCAGATCTCCACTGAGTCAAAAGCTTTTTTATAATCAATGAAGGCCAGATGAATCTTGATGTTGTACTCAGTGGTTTTCTCAAGAAGAAGACGAATAGTCTGGATGTGTTCAACAGTTGAGAAACCTTTACGAAATCCCGCTTGTTCAGCAGGTTGATAAAAATCCAGTTCTCTTGTGAGGCGGTTGGTTACAATTTTAGTCAGGAGCTTGTAAAGGTGTGATAACAAACTCACAGGACGATAGTTCTCTAAATTTTCCTTATCACCTTTCTTGAAGAGAAGTATCACTTCAGCATTTTTCCAATTTTCTGGTACTCTTCCAGAGTTAATACACTTGTTCATGAGTATTCTCACGGCTTCTAGCAGATCTCTTCCACCTAATTTCAGAATTTCATTCGTTATTTTATCCTCCCCAGGGGATTTTTTATTCCTTAGTTGTTTAAGAGCATTTTCAATCTCAGCAGTGGTTACTTCATGTGTATAATTCTGGGCTAGTTGTTCATCACTGGATGGTTTATTAATGGTTGATGTATACAGCTTGTAGTAGAAATCTCTAATAACTTCAGTAATGTTTTGCCTATTTGTGACTATTTCTCCATTTTTGTTCTTCTTCTTCATAGTACCGTATCAGGCCCCCCTGACGTTGGCGATCACTGTGGCGAATGCCTCTAGCTAGGTGGAAAAGTCTTTCAACACTGTGAATTCCAGTCCATTCTTTGATGTTTCCAAGCCATGATGTTCGCCTCCTCCCGACACCTCTTCGACCCTGTATTTTGCCTTGTACAATCCGCTGTAAGATGAGGTAACGGTCATTTCTAAGGATGTGGCCAAGGTAATGGATCTTCCGGAGTTTTTTTGTTTGAACGAGTTCCCGACTTGCTCTTGCCCTTCTGAGTACTTCTTGGTTCGTTAGTCGTGCAACCCACGAAATCCTGAGCATCCTACGGTGGATCCACATTTCAGAGGCTTCCAAGCGTTTCACTGATATGTTCTTGAGAGTCCATGTTTCCACACCATATAGCAAGGCTGACCATATATAGCACTTGACCATCCTCTGTCTAAGTTTTAAATTTAAGTAGTCATTGCAAAAGAAAGATTTCATTTTTGTAAATATTTTTCGTGCTATTGCTATCCTCTGTTTCACTTCTTTCTCGGGATCAAATTGTTCAGTGACAATGGCACCCAGATATTTAAAAGTGGTTACTCTCTCTATCTGTCGGTTGTTTAGTTGTAAGATTGCCTCAGCATTGGCACGTCTGCTGAAGATCATGAACTTGGTCTTGTTTACATTTATTTTTAGTCCCATGTCCTCACTTACTGCACTGATATTATTGAGCAGGAGCTGGAGACCTTCAAAATTGTCACACATGATGACTGTATCATCCGCATATCTTATGTTGTTAATTATGCCGCCATTTACTTTTATTCCATATTGTTGATTATCTAAAGCTGCTTTTTTGAAAATTTTATCCGAGTAAAGGTTGAATAACAATGGAGACAAAACACAACCTTGTCTAACTCCTCTTTGGATGGCTATCTCGTTTGTAGTTTGATTTCGAATCGGACAACGGCCTTTTGTCTCCAGTAAAGGTTTTCAATAATGCGGATATCTTTGCTGTCAACTCCTATATCATTTAGGAGTTCTACAAGTTTTGGATGTTGTACTCTGTCAAATGCCTTTTCAAAATCAATGAAACAAGCAAACACTTCTTGCTGTTGATCTAGACTGTTCTGAATTAGGATATTTAGCGCAAACAATGCTTCCCTTGTACCAAACGAATTTCTGAACCCAAACTGTGTTTCGTCGAGGTCTTGCTCACACTTAGTCTTGATTCTGTTATGTATTACACGAAGGAATACTTTAAGTGTGTGGCTCATGATGCTTATTAGCCTATAATCATTACACTTGCATGCCTTTTGCTTCTTTGGCAACGTGATGAATGTAGATAACAGCCAGTCAGATGGGATGTCTCCAGTATTATATATAGTCTTCCTGTAGACATGCTGTTCTTTAAAATCTTCACGTTTTTATTTTCTTCAATTGTCTGCATGATCATGTTATTATTAAATTTCCTTAGATCTTTTCTTATTTCCTTGCGAATGGTCTTGTTAAGATTTTTGTATTCTGCTGTATCCCTGTCCATTGTCTTCCTGTCCTTAATGAGCTGCATGGTATTGAGTGAAAGTCGGCTCTTCTTATTAGTTTTCTTCAATGGGATCTCCTTTGCTGCATTTTGAATACTGACTGTAATTTTCTCATTAAGTTCGTTCACGTCCAAGTATTTCAAATCTCCTGTTGGATTAAGTTTTTTGGTAAGAGCTTGTTGAAATGATGACTGATGTGTTTCTAAGTCCTCTACTCTTGGAAAAGTGTACCCCCTTGTCATTTTGGACCGTTCAAGTTTGAGGTCAAATGTAAAGGTTGCTCGAACTAGCCTATGGTCGCTTCCTGTATCAAATCTATTGAGAACAGTAACATCTGTACAATATTTCTTCATGTTGGTCAGGATAAAATCTATCTCATTCTTGGTTTGTCCATCGGGGTTCTTCCATGTCCATTTTCGTTGGATAGGCTTTTAAAAGAAAGTATTCATGCAATAGAGACTTTCGGCTGTGAGATATTCTAGCAATCTTTCTCCTCTTTCATTTCGATCGCCTAGTCCAAATGTACCAATGTTCTCTGGGTCTCCGATTTCCTTTTGACCCACTTTTGCATTGAAGTCTCCAATGATGATACAGAGTTGTGTCTTTTCTGATCCTGAATGAGACTCTCAGCTCGGGTAAGTTTCTGGACAGAATTATAGAGGCGATATCGGAGCGAGTGACCACACTTGTCGTTAAGGAACTAGAGAAATCTCTCCAGTTCAATGCTGAACTTGTAGCGGATTTAAAGAAGAAACTTGAGTGTCGGGACAAGGAAATCCAGGCACTTAGGTCAGAATTCGATGCTAGAAGCGACTCTCTCGAACAATATAGTAGGAGAAATAACCTTAGAATCTTTGGAGTGCAGGAGAGCTCACAAGAAAATACTGACGAACTTGCTGTAAACGTCTTCAGAGATATAGGCGTGAATATAAACATCAATGATATTGATAGAAGTCACCGTGTTGGGCCTAAATCAGTAGGGAAAACTCGGCCTATCATTGTCAAGTTTACTTCCTATCGTACACGACAAGAAGTATTCCGTAACAAAAGGAGACTAAAAGGCACTCATGTTACCATCCGCGAAGATCTCACGTCCGCTAGACTCTCCATACTGAAGGCTGCCATTCGCCGTTTCCATGTAGCGAACTGTTGGACTGCAGGCGGCGATATCATAATTAAGAAACCCGATGGGGGCAAAGTGCGCATTAACCGGCTGTGTGACTTACCGGAGGATAGAGATAGCAACTAAACGGACAATTCACTTGACTGTTCTGATCTCTATTTACTATATTTCATTTTATTTAAATACCACCTTAGTGTAATTTAATTAGATTAGCTCACTGTACTTAGATTATTTCATTCACATAATTATTAATTTTTCATAAGGTAATTAGATTAGCTCACTTTAGTTAGATTATCTCATTCGCATAATTATTACTTTTTCATAAGGTGGCAACGAACACTAATGGGTTACTCTCCTCTGACAGTACCGGACATTCCTTTCCAGCCACAATCCCGTTCAAGGCCTCACTCACCCCTCCACTCTCCACAAACAGAACACGACCTTGTGACAACTGTCCACTGACCCCTCCTGAAATTACCACCCTTCCTTCTCACTCAACTAGAGACCTGCTACTAGCTAAAGTTTCCTCTTTCCTGAAAGGTCTCCATATAGCCCATCTAAATGTACATTCATTGTCTGCCCATTTCCACGAACTTAAAGAACTTGTCCCGGACGTATTTGATGTTTGCCTTCTCTCTGAAACCTGGCTTCATGATCTGATCCCTTCGAAGACTTTCAACATACCTGGCTACTGTTTACTTCGGAACGACAGAGCTGGAAAGAGGGGAGGAGGTGTAGCAGCGATAGTCAAAACCAGTTTAAAGCCTACGATAATTGCATGTTCAGATAGCGAATACAATAGAAGACCGGAGTTCCTGCTCTTGGAAATAATCGTAGCCCATCAGAAATGTGCTGTCTGTGTGGTGTACAAGCCACCTGCGATTGGACATTTGGAGGACGTAGAAAATGCTTTGTTACGCGTACTCCCGCAATATGAACATGTAATTGTCATGGGCGACTTTAACACAGACACCGGAAACAACAATGCCGAATGTCGGCAGCTTTTAAACATGACTACATCTTGCGATATGAGCATTTTGCAAACACTCCCTACTCACCACACCGCCACGTCACACACGACAATCGACTTAATGATTGTCAAGAATACAGACAAAGTACTACAACACGGACAGACATCTGTACCAGGAATTTCAGCTCATGACCTAATATACATATCCTACTCCTTAAAGACCCGAAAGACAAAACCAAGGACTATTACATTCAGAGATCTCTCTAAAATTGACTACAGTATGTTCACTGAAGACGCACTAGATGTTCCATGGCACCATATACTAACAGTTGACGACATTGACGTTAAAGTAGGGCCTAAACATATTTAACGAATATCTGACAGCGCTCTATGATCGACACGCCCCGCCGAAAACAGTACGGGTAACGCGAGCCCCAGCACCGTGGCTAAACTTAGAGCTAAAGGAGTTAATGGCAAGACGAGATGCCGCACATAGAAAGTTTAAGCGACAACCGACACAAGACAATTTTGACGCATTTAAACGGCTACGAAATAAAACATCGCAGTCAGTACGCAACGCTAGAATTAGACATGCACATACCCTGCTAAATAAAAATACCAGACCTGCTATGGCTTGGAAAGAACTAAGACACATGGGAATAGGTAAACAAAGAGACGACCATCCTATTGACGTATCCCTCGACTCCCTCAATACATATTTTACCACTCCCGGACATACCATTGACAGAGAAAGGAAACATAGAACACTATACAGCAATTACAACTCCCCTGCACCTGACAGAGAAAAATTCTACTTTTCACATGTGACACCCTCGCAAGTTAAACAAGCCATATTTAGAATAAAATCGAAGTCCAAAGGGATAGACAACATAGAAATAGAACTTATTAAGACAATAATTGACATAATTTTACTTACTATAACTCACATATTTAACCACTCACTAATGACTGGCACGTATCCCTCCTTATGGAAATCTGCCGTTGTCGTCCCGCTCGCTAAAAAAATCACCGCCTGAAGACGTAACTGACTATAGACCTGTGAGCATATTATCGGTCCTTTCAAAAGCCCTAGAATTCATTGTACACCAACAAGTCTCCAACTACTTGCAAATACACGATATTCTTGACGAACACCAGTCTGGTTTTCGACGTAACCACAGCACTACTACTGCACTACTTAAGGTTACAGACGACATTCGCAATGCGATGGACAAAAGACAAGTTACCATACTAGCTCTTCTTGATTTCTCTAAATCTTTCGACTCTGTTGACATAGACATACTACTATCCAAACTATTTAAACTCCAGTTCTCGACAAACAGTCTTCAGTGGATGAATTCATACCTCCGTGGTCGTCTGCAGTGTGTAAGAAACAACAACAATGAATATTCATCCTGGCGATCCGTAGAGGTTGGTGTTCCACAGGGGTCTGTCCTAGGACCGCTTCTATTTTCTGTCTATATAAATGATATTACGTCGTCGGTAAACAGCTGCAGACACCACATGTACGCTGACGATATACAATTATACTTGCACTGTGAACCGGAAAGACTAACCGACGAAATTAAAAATTTCAATAGAGACTTACAAGAAATCTGTAACTGGACTGACATGCATGGACTTAGATTAAATAACGTAAAATCTCAAGCTATAATAATTTCACATCCTCAGCTTTGTTCAAAAACTATAAGCAAATTCACTTTACTAAAACTTTACCTACAAAATTCACCCATTAATTTCAGTGAATCTGTCAAAGATCTCGGCGTTATGATAGACGAACATCTTTCTTGGAAGCAGCAGGTTACCAGCATCTCCAGGAAAGTATTTGCGACACTCAACTCACTTAGAAGATTCCGCAACATATTTTCTCGAATATTAAAAGAACGCCTTATTTGCACTCTGGTATTGCCTCACTTCGACTACTGTGACGCCGTGTACAACGACCTGACTACTACTCTTAACGACAAACTACAACGCGCGCAAAACGCCTGTGTTCGCTATATATGTGACCTACGTTACTTTGACCATGTTACACCTGCCTACGATGAACTCGGTTGGCTAAAACTCAAACAGCGCCGTAATCTTCATGCTTTATGCCTTCTTCGTCGAATACTCTCCTCATGCTCACCTCCCTACTTGTACAGTCAATTTCACCACCTCTCATCCAATCACAGTTTTGGAACACGGTCAAAATCTGATACACTCTTATCTATTCCACCTCACCGCACCACACGATACACAAACTCATTTGTTATTTCTTCGGCACGACAATGGAATGCACTGCCCGTCTCTGTCAGAGGAGCTTCGCCTGCTAGTTTTAGGCAACTTTGTCACCGCTACCTACTAAGTAATGCTATGGAGATATTGTAGATTTAGCCTCCCTCAAACTAGAGACTTTATATAATCCCACTGTTATTACCATGGATAATAGAAATTAGCTAATCATGTCATAATTGTGTAAATAATCATCATCATCTTCATCATTCTCCTATTTTTTTCCTTTTTTAATCATAATATTGTATTGTTTAGTAGTTGTAAGATGTTTCAATTGCAAGTGTACTTATTTCAATTTTGCACATGTAAAAACTGTCTTTTCTGGTTAGATGGAAGAGAGGGCCTAATGGCCTTAATCTTGCCAGACAAAATAAATGTATTGTATTGTATTGTATTCATACAGCTGTTCCACTGCCTCTTCGTCAGAAGTACTGGTTGGAGCATAGACATGTATGACTTGTATGGAGAATTTACTATTCAATTTGAGGACGATATATATCACTCTGAAAGAGACACAAATCATCTTGTGTATGAATTCTTTGATATTTTTATTGACAAGAATAGCAACCCCATGTGTAGAAGCATCCCCGTTATTACGTAAGATGACATGACCTGATGGAAGGGTCTCAGCTTTTTCTCCTTGAAGGCGAGTCTCACAAATACCCAGAATATCCCATTTTATGTCATGCAGTTCTTGTTCTAGCCTTTCCAGGTCTTCAGCTAGTCTCATAGTTCTTATGTTGTATGTGGCTATTCTTACTTTTTTAGTCGTTCTCTTCGAATTTTTGCCTCCCCCAGAATCCTTGAGGCAGACTGACGTATTGTCAGTGTGAGATTCTGAGTCTTTCACTCTACTCACCTGGGGTAATTTCGTTTGAAAATTCGAAGTCATAGAAGTTTATGGACGGAGTTCGGCAATAAAACACCACGCTTGCCAGACGTGTTGGTGAGTTGCGATTCAGCCGCCCCTAACTTGGGGAACAGACGCTGTCGTGGTACCGCCACTAACATGTGGAACCGTCGTGCCCTTTGTGTGTTGTACACGTATTAATCCCCATGTACAGGGCTGCCTCTTCCAACATCTCCGCCTCAGAATTGACAAAAGCATCTGCGTACCAGCATGACAGTTGCTAAGATGGGCGTCCATAATCAGTCACTAAACGATTGGGTGATCAGCCTTTGGGAGCACAATGGGATGACAATAGTCCCTGACATCATCCCGGTTAGATATCTTGGTCATCAAACGAATCAATCCCTGTTCGTCAACAAATGGAAGCTCTTTAGTTTGGAATTGAAAACATCTATGAATACTTCCTCCTGCACCCACCGTAAAATCTTCCTTTCTGCCGTGACAAATTCCTGATGCGATAGTTGGTCAGAAAGCGCAACATCCAGCCTACCATCCTTACAATTTTCTTGTACTGAGAAAAGGGTCGGTAATACCAATCTTTACTGATGTCTTCTGAATTACTCGATATCAATGAAACGACATTCTTCCTTCTCTTCGGAATGTATCTCTTCCGCATTATTAGAAAAGTCAGTTTGTGGCCAGCAGTCTGGATTTCCTTTCAACCAACCAGAATCCTCCCACCAACGGCATTGTATCAACCTCTTCACAGAACATCCACGTGATGGAAGATCTGATGGGTTTTCTTTTCCAGGAACATGTCGCCATTCACAACCAACTGACAGTTCTCGTATCTTTTTAATTCGGTTCATGACGAAAGCATCCCATGCTTCACTTCGCTGAATCCAAGCGAGAACAGTTGAAGCATCTGTCCAAAATTGCCTTAATATCGGGAATACAATAATCCTTTACAATCGATGCATATAATCTCGTTGCTATTGAAGCTGCTAAAAGTTCCAACCAGGGAATGGTCAATCCCTTGCCTGATTTTCCAGTCGGTGCAACTCATGACTTAGCAGCCACCAAGTGAACACTCTCTTCACCCCCTTGCTCAACACGCAGGAATACAGTCGCTGCATATGATGTCTGACAGGCATCTGAAAAACTGTGAAGTGTCCAGGAGTCGTTTGGGCTGTTACAGTTAGACAATCAACGAGGAATCTTAACTTGAGCTAAAAGAGGAACTTCTTCAAGCCAACTCAGGAATTTCACTTTGATTTCTTCATTGATTTTTTCATCCCATGTCAAATCTTCCCTCCAAGTCTGTTGACGCAACAATTTTGGTATTAGTGTTACACTACCCGTGACACACGCCGGATCAAAAATTCTATGGGCAGCAATCAAAATAACTTTATTTGTTATTTTCTCGAAGCTAATCGAAAGAAGGTTATCAATGTTGATTGCTAGGGAATCGTCGGACTTGTTCCATAAGAGTCCTAACACATTGGTATGTCCGGAAACCTCATTACTTCCGGTCAACTCCCACCCTCGAAGACAAAATTGCCGTTCCCTCATTACACCTGAAGCTACATCAATAAACTGTTTAGCTTGTTCTTCATCGTCCAAACTGGCAAGGCAATTATCAACATAGAAGCTATGGGAAAGAAGCTTAACAAATGATTTGGGCCATGGTAACTTCCCTTCCTCACACAGTACTAATGTATTTTCAAGGTGAAGTTTGATGCACGATTCTAATAGAAGAGACTTGGAGAGACTCCAAATACAACACGACAATGTCTGTATGTCTTGAGACTTCCATTTCTGTCTAACCACAAGGATCCGAAAAAAATTCTGTCTCTCTCGCGAATGCTGATCTGGAGAAAAGCTCTTCTTATGTCTCCAAAAACTCCCACCTTCATCAGTCGGAAACGTGCCAACACAGCAGGTATTTTCTCAATTAAATTAGGGCCTTTCTCAAGACATTGATTCAGGCTGGGCTGTTTATTTTCTTTAGACGAGGCATCGAACACAGGGCGCACTGGTGTTGTTGATCCAGTTTTCACAACCTGACGATGAGGCAAATAGTGGCAATGAACATCCATTTCCTGAGGAGGCACCTTTTCTATCACCCCTTCCCTCAGCCAATCATCTATTACTTCCTGATAAGCATCTTAGTAACCTTCAGTCTTCAATCTCTTAACAATAGACATCAGTCTCAGTGATAATTGGTAATTATCAGGCAGTGGATGATGGTTCTCAAGCCATGGAAGGTGAACTTCAAAACGCTCTTCTTTATTGACTGATACTGTATCAAGGAAATGTTGCTGAGTAGTAGACTCAATCTCAGATCTGCTGAGTTTCTCATATGGATCACTAATCCCTAAAGTATCTAGAGTCCATAAATCTGTGATGGTGGCTTCTTTAGTTAACATGCTAGATACCACCATGGCTAGATTCTCATTGCTGGATGTGATGTCAGGAATTTTCCCTGTCAATGTCCAGCCAAGAATTGTTTCAATTGCTACTAGTCCTGAACTCAATTGTACCCGTCTACCAGTCCAAAGTTTGCCAGCAAATTCAGCTCCAACTAAAATCTCAATATCTGCCGAAGAGCCAACATCACTTAACTCTATATTTTGCGAAGCAAGTTCCTGTATCCAAGGGACATCTAAAATAGGAGCAATTCGTCCGCAGATCTTCCGTTGTCCAAGCACGTCAAAATGGCAATAGTATGATTTGTCCAATTTAGAAAGGTAAAGTGTGAAAACATTGTGTTGCACGACTTCCGTGGTAGCTTCTCCAAACAGTGAATGCTGAATTAATTCCTGAGAGCGTGGAACATACCTCATTTCAGCAGCAGTGCTGGCCAATATATATGAGCGATGAGATGCTGAGTCGATCAGAAGTCTCGCCTTACGCATTCGATCATTACCGGTACTTCTGACAAACTACAGGTGTTTGCATTAGATCATTGAAATGATTTGTTACAGCTGCGAGGGCCTTGTCTTTAATATTATTATTATTATTATTATTATTATTTTGGATCACTGGCCGAGCAACTTCATCCCCTTTGACACATCGCTTTTTCTGAATCTGTCCACACATTAATGCAAAATTCCCCTTTCCACAAATGACACATTTGGGACGATTTTTACATCTCTTAGTTAGGTGCCCACCTCGCAGACAGCAGAAACATGCCCTATTTTTATCCACTACTTGTCGTTTTTCTAATAAAGACAAGTCCTGATCTTTAATACAATCTTGAGAACTGTGACCAGAATAACAAAATAGGCATTTCCTCTCCTCTTTAGAGGCGGTGAGCAGCCCTGCAGCAGTGGGAATATCATTTGAAAGAAATGTGGATTGCCTCACTGCACCTTTTGCTGTAGGCTTTGTGACTTTCGCTCGAGATTTATCCGCATCCCTGAGACCGAAACCAGCCATTGCCATAGAAATTCTCTGTTCGCTTTCGACCTCAGATCTTAAAAAGTCCATGAGTTGTTTCAGCCTAGCCTTTCCGGGGTCCTCGCCCTGTGTATTAGCCTCTCGTTGATGTGAAGCTAGAGATCGTTGCCATGCTCATAGAAGTTTTTCAGGCAAACAAGACTCCATGAGAGGAAAATGCATTGCTTCACACCTATCCGCGGTAACCTTTTAAAGTTTCCAGAGTCCTTAAGTAACTTTCAAGCCGGTCATATAACGAGCATAAGGTCATGCCAGAGGAAGGGTTACTAGCTTGCAATACTAGCCTAAGCAATTCTCTAATATATACTTCAACAAGTACACCCTCTCTCCCAAAACGGGACTTTAATCTTCCACAGCTTTAGGGTAGTTCTCAGAAGTAGCAGGATAACTACTGACCACTTCTCTGGTACAAGAGCCTTCAGTAGTGGCTTGAATAAGATACTGGAACATATCCGAGGGATCTAAACTGGTATCTTTATCAATTTTTCCAAACTGGGCCCAAAACTGTAACCAGTACTTCGGTTCACCACTGAATTTTTTAAGTTCTAGAAGTGGAAGCCTATACTTTCTTTGAGTAAATGAGTCAACACTTGGGGCAATTTCACTGATAGTATTCTGCTGTTCTCTCTCTCTTAACATAGCAGCTACCTTAATCTGCAGGTAATTAAATTTACAAATTACACTGACTGACAGAGCAAATGCAACACCAAGAAGGAGTGGTTAGAACTTTATGCCAATGCAGGGTAGACTGACGTCACTGAGGTATGCCCATGATGTGAAATGCGCCGCTGTGCTGCGCGCGTAGCGAACGATAAATGGGACACGGCGTTGGCGAATGGCCCACTTCGTACCGTGATTTCTCAGCCGACAGTGATTGTAGAACCTGTTGTCGTGTGCCACAGGACACGTGTATAGCTAAGAATGCCAGGCCGCCGTCAACGGAGGCATTTCCAGCAGACAGACGACTTTACGAGGGGTATGGTGATCGGGCTGAGAAGGGCAGGTTGGTCGCTTCGTCAAATCGCAGCCGATACCCATAGGGATGTGTCCACGGTGCAGCGCCTGTGGCGAAGATGGTTGGCGCAGGGACATGTGGCACGTGCGAGGGGTCCAGGCGCAGCCCGAGTGACGTCAGCACGCGAGGATCGGCGCATCCGCCGCCAAGCGGTGGCAGCCCCGCACGCCACGTCAACCGCCATTCTTCAGCATGTGCAAGACACCCTGGCTGTTCCAATATCGACCAGAACAATTTCCCGTCGATTGGTTGAAGGAGGCCTGCACTCCCGGCGTCCGCTCAGAAGACTACCATTGACTCCACAGCATAGACGTGCACGCCTGGCATGGTGCCGGGCTAGAGCGACTTGGATGAGGGAATGGCGGAACGTCGTGTTCTCCGATGAGTCACGCTTCTGTTCTGTCAGTGATAGTCACCGCAGACGAGTGTGGCGTCGGCGTGGAGAAAGGTCAAATCCGGCAGTAACTGTGGAGCGCCCTACCGCTAGACAACGCGGCATCATGGTTTGGGGCGCTATTGCGTATGAATCCACGTCACCTCTAGTGCGTATTCAAGGCACGTTAAATGCCCACCGCTACGTGCAGCATGTGCTGCGGCCGGTGGCACTCCCGTACCTTCAGGGGCTGCCCAATGCTCTGTTTCAGCAGGATAATGCCCGCCCACACACTGCTCGCATCTCCCAACAGGCTCTACGAGGTGTACAGATGCTTCCGTGGCCAGCGTACTCTCCGGATCTCTCACCAATCGAACACGTGTGGGATCTCATTGGACGCCTTTTGCAAACTCTGCCCCAGCCTCGTACGGACGACCAACTGTGGCAAATGGTTGACAGAGAATGGAGAACCATCCCCCAGGCACCATCCGCACTCTTATTGACTGTGTACCTCGACGTGTTTCTGCGTGCATCGCCGCTCGCGGTGGTCCTACATCCTACTGAGTCGATGCCGTGCGCATTGTGTAACCTGCATATCGGTTTGAAATAAACATCAATTATTCGTCCGTGCCGTCTCTGTTTTTTCCCCAACTTTCATCCCTTTCGAACCACTCCTCCTTGGTGTTGCATTGTCACTGTCAGTCAGTGTATATCATCAGTGGCACTAACCTCTTTCTCCAGGTCATCCTCATCCATATCTTGCTCCAACATGAAATCGAATATCTGCTGGTCCAGTGTCCATAGTTCTTGATGTTCCTTCTGCAGTAAATTAAAGTCCGCTTCAATGACAACCGGATCTGTTTCTTCACTCTCTAAGTTGTTGACGATCTTATTGTAAATCCGCGTATATGCACGTCGATGAATCGCACGAACTTTCGTTACCTTATCCATTGCAGTTTTAAGCCTTGTCGTGTCGCGGTCGCCAAACATGGGAAAAACTACCTTTATTCTCGCTACTAAACACTCTTTAATGCTTACAATAACAACATTTTGATTTAGCATTGTACAACGATTCGTAGTTCATCTTTGTAAAACAACAAAAGATCCCCATCAAATACTTTAATATGACAATACCGGACAGCTTGCGGTTTTCAGCGAGAAAGTCGATAGTGCTGCTACCTACATGGCTTTGTGTGACCAAGTCTTCAATAACATATTGCCATCTGTATGATTCTTGGCGCACTACCGCATTATTTATAATGTATTAGTGTTTGTCACTAAATAATCTTACATTGTAATTATATTCCAAGAAAAGTATCATGCGCTGAACAAATTACCCAGCAGGATAATGAGATGGGGACTGATAAGGACCGTAAGTATCAAAAAGTAATGACCTCGCATCTGTGTTGAGGTTACATTCCTTGCCCCTTATATTAAGAAAATCAATCAAATACTCCACTGAAATCTTGGTCGGACGTAAAACCAATAACATTTACAAATATGGAACTCTGGTACACTCAAACTTGAGGGTCCACACTTTTAAATAATACCATAATTTTCACAATTGGGAACTTGTGGCCCTGTAGCGTAGTGGTTACCGCGGTAGTCTAGAAATTGAAAATTGAAGGTCATGAGTTTCGAATCCAGTCACATTTATTTTACTGTAAGAAAATAATAATTTTCTTTACGTCCCACTAAGTACGTTTACGGTTTCGGAGACACCGAGTTGCCGGAATATAGTCCCGCAGGAATTCTTTTACATGCCAGTAAATCTACCTACACGAGGGTGACGTATTTGAGCACTTTCAAATGCCAGAAAGAGGAAAATTATTTCAGTTTAATATTTGCATATGCTTGAGCACCAGTCTATCTAATTTAATACGTGTGTATGGTAATTCTTCATGCATAAATTTATGAAAGAGACTTTAGGAAATTCTGAACACTTCTTCATTGTCAGGAACATCGTAGTTCACTCACGTAACCCCGAAATGTGTTATATATACTATACGCGCACTTTTTCTTGAGCCCGATTTTCACGGGTGAGGAGCAAGGACGGAGTGCTGCCAGTTCCGGTTATACTGCCAACTGGATGGAAATGAAATCTGAATTGAATCGATAATATGATCGATCGATATGAATTTTCTAAACATTTATTATCTTACGTCAACAATTGTGTCACACATACATTATTTAACATTATATAACATTTCTCAATGCGAATCTTGTTACAAGCATGAATTATATATTTTCGCTTTGCTGCGTAAACAACAACAGTACTAGTTTGCAAAGTGTACGCCAGATGTCGCACAGCGATGAATAAGCGATTCATAGTTTGTGTTTCAAAGGTTGCCGATATGGATGTCGAAGAAAACCGAGGTCTGGCGATTCTGCACTAGGGAGCTCCGGGCTCAATAAAAAGTGCGCGTATAGTAGTATGTATTTCTGTCTTCAGAAGTAAAACAGAAAATTAAAAGTAGGCTACAGCAAAAGCGAGATAGCAGCGTGAGTAGTATCATACAGGGATTCTGTCGCCACCACCCCCACCGGCTCCCAGAGGCCACCTCCACCACCACCACAGCCAGAGGCCTCCCAGATGCCTCCCCCACCACCACCACAGCCAGAGGCCTCCCAGAGGTCTCCTCCACCACCCGCGGGAAATTTGAATTTGTAAACAAAGCCACTTGCTTTTTGACAGCTGTCATCGACAACAACGCATCGCTAACCTCAGTACTGCCATCTTGACGGGCCTAAACCTCAGTAGTACCAACTTAACCTAACTAGCGCGAGGTAAACAAAGCCACGTGTTTTTTGACAGCCACGTGCTTTTTGACAGACAACAACGCATCGCTAACCTCAGTACTGCCATCTTGACGGGCCTAAACCTCAGTAGTACCAACTTAACCTAACTAGCGCGTGGTAAACAAAGCCACGTGCTTTTTGACAGCCACGTGTTTTTTTGACAGCAGTCATCCGCCATCTTTAAACCACAGAGCACTGTGCTGCCCTCTTTATCGTAGTAGATGTAAATTCGTCACCTGTCATCGGCAGTGCTGCCATCTTGGCGGGCCTAAACCTTAGTGCTACCAACTTAACCTAACTAGCGCGTGGTAAACAAAGCCACGTGCTTTTTGACAGCCACGTGCTTTTTTGACAGCTGTCATCCGCCATCTTTAAACCAAAGAGCACTGTGCTGCCCTCTTTATCGTAGTAGATGTAAATTCGTCACCTGTCATCGGCAGTGCTGCCATCTTGGCGGGCCTAAACCTTAGTGCTACCAACTTAACCTCACTAGCGTGAGATAAACAAATCCACGTGCTTTTTTGACAGCTGTCATCCGCCATCTTTAATCTATAGAGCACAGTGCTGCCCTCTTTAGCTACTTACCTTTGAAATGTGGTGGCAGATAATTTGAAAACTGCTTTTGACAGCAGCCATCTTTAATCTAGAGAGCACCGTGCTGCCCTCTTTAGCTAGATACCTTTGAAATGTGGTGGCGGGCAATTCCACATGACAGCAGCCATCTTTAATCAAGAGAGCACCGTGCTGCCCTCTATGTGGTGGCGGCATATTCTACATGCTCTTGTTTGGAAACAAACTCACGCGCTTTATTGACAGCCGTCATCCGCCATCTTTAATCAACAGAGCACAGTGCTGCACTCTTTAGCTAGATACCTTTGAAATGTGGTGGCGGTAATTTGAAAAATTCTATGTGCTCTTGTTTGGAAACAATGCCACGTGCTTTTTTGACAGCTGTCATCCGCCATCTTTAGTCAATAGAGCACTGTGCTGCTATCATGCGGATAATTTCGTCAGCTGTCATCCGCCATCTTTAATCCACAGAACACCGTGCTGCCCTCTTTATGACATGTAGTAGCGGGCAATTTGAAAAGTTCTGTTAGCTGTCATCCGCCATCTTTAACCAAGAGTGCACCGTGCTGCCATCTTTAGCTAGATACCTTTGAAATGTGGTGGCGACAAATTGAAAAATTCCACGTGCTCCTGTTTAGTAAACAAACTCACGCGCTTTTTTGTCAGCTGTCATCCGCCATCTTCATCGCAAACCTCAGTGCTACACTCTTTAGTTGAAATATGGTGGCGGATAATTTAAAAATGAAAAATTCTACAGCAGCCATCTCTCGACGCTAATTGCACAAGATGGTGGCTATACATGACTCCTTAAAGGTGCTTATGCAAGATGGCCGCTATACATAGGTTCTTATGAGACTCCCTTGGGATGCTTGCGCAAGATGGCGGTTATACATGGCACCTTATGAGATGCCCTAGGGATGCTTGCGCAAGATGGCGGTTGCTCTTATGAGGCGGCTTAAGGGTCCTTGCACAAGATGGCTAGAGACGCCGTAAGGATGTTTGCGCAAGATGGCGGACACAAGATGGCGGCTATACACGTCTCCTTATGAGACGCCTTAAGGGTGCTTGCGGAAGATGGCTGCTGCTCTTATGAAGAAAGCTAGCTTAGAGGCTAACGTGTCGTGCTAGTTCGATTCATTAAATTTGGGGCTTAAATGCAAAATGTTAAATATCTCGAAAGCGGTGCATCGTAGAGCAAAATGGACAAAAAAAATTCTGCCCAGTACCTCGGTTCGCAGTACGAGGAACAAGAAAAACATAGTATAATGATGAGATCAACGGTTCGGTTCCTACTTAGGCCCTTTGGCATTCCCTCTGTTTTAGCTTGTATTGAAACAAGTCTTCGTAACATGATCAGGTTTAGCTATGGTAGAGAGTATAACGTGCCATGCAGGTTCGATTAATTGAATTTTGGGCTTAAATGCAAAATGTTAAATATCTCGAAAACGGTGCATCGTAGAGCAAAACCTGATACCTAGGTTTGCAGTATCAGGGACAAGAAAAAACATAGTCTAATGATGAGATCGACGGTTCGATCCCTACTTAGGCCCTTTGGCATTGGCAGCTATCTAATTCTACAAGATGGGGCTATACATAGCTTCTTATGAGGCAGCTTAAGAGCGCTTGTACAAGATGACTGCTGCTCCTATGAGACGCCCTAGGGGTGGTTGCGCAAGGTAGCAGCGACAAGACGGTGACTATACACAGCTCCTTATGGTACGGTCTAGAGGTGCGCACATAAGATGGTGGCTGCTCTGATGAAGGAATCTAGGTTTGCATCGTGCAGGTATCTTTACAGCACTAAACCTCATACCTTTGAATGTGGTGGCGGGTAATTTGCAAAATTATACGTGCTTTTTCTTAACAGCAGCTATCTTTAAACAATAGCTTCTATACATAAGCTGTTAAGGCCTCCTCTTATGTCAAGGCATAGATCTATCGAACAAGTTTGAACCTGCATCGGGATAGCTAGAGTAAGCACGTGCTGCAGTGATGACGTCATTATGCATGTTTAGATTTGCTAATCACTAAAGAAACATAACAAGACTAGAATCGAACACTGCACTCTATGCCGTTAACTTTATCATGTGATCGGAACATTGATTGAAGTGTTTAGAACACTAAATAAGTAGAACCGAACACTGTACTCGATACAACATGTGTTTAGAACATGTCAGGGGATACCTTTGTTCTAAGAAGATTAGATTACCGCACATTCCTTGTAGGGCTAATAGGGTAAAGGGCTAATGGGCTAAAGGGCTAATGGGCTAAAGGGCTAATGGTATAAAGGGCTAATAGGCTAAAGGGCTAGGGTGCCTCTCCTCTCTTTATCCGGGCTTGAGACCGGCTCTACAACTAGAGGCGGAGTTAACACCCTAAGGAAGGGAGAATGTTGGGAAATAATCTATACGATTATAGCTACTCGATCGACTATATGCTACAGATGGATGACTTAGGTGAGGGTAAGCGCTTACTTAATAATACCTACACGACGTAATTCATACTCTATTTCAAAAATATCTTCTTTGTACTGTGTGTAACCAGCATCATGATAGGCTCTTAGCAGTTGTAAACGTTTTACGAGTACGTTGGGGTCTTTACAGTAGCTTATATCTACATAGGGTAACAGAGGTTTGTTGTGAACTTTGAGTGTATATGCAGACAGTTGATGTGCAGGGACTTGTTTTGATGTAATACGTGCTTCAGCAGTAGCGTTTCTAGGTACAAACTTAACTTGTTTCGATAGCGATGAAGCGTTAAAATTTCCTTCTTCTTTACCTTGCATCTCTTCTTGAGATGTTTGCACTGCGACAGAACGTGTAGTAGGCTTAGGAAATGAAGTAAAATCATCAAGCTGTAATGGCAATGAGACCTTAAGATTTTCTTCTTCTTCTACTTTCCCTTTACTACTGTTTTGATCAACATCATTATTCTTATTATCATAATCATGAACTTGCCTCTCTTTATCTTGAAGTTTGTGCTTAGTAACAGAACTTGCAGCAGGCCTAGACAACAAGGGAGAATTAAAAATCTCTCGCAGAGGTGTACTTTTTAAACATAAATAAGTGTTCGCTGGAATATGGTTGAGCCCTTTGTATTTTGTTCCCGATGAAGCTACATTACACGCAGCTTCATGACGTTGAGCGTTGTATGCGTTCTTGAACTCTCTTCTACAATGTTTGCATTGAAAAATTGTCCTACATGATATCTCATGACGTCTCCTGTGATAGCTTCGGGAAAATGCTTTTCCACACTCTTCGCAAATATGCCTGGAAATAGGTTTTTCCATGACGGACTTTTATCTTCTGCTAACAGATTCTTCTTTAAATCTACTCGACATTTGTTACTCTCTACTTCGATGATGCGAACAGCTTAGCGATTAACAGTAAACTAACACAAAAGCGTATAACCAAGGTAGCAACAGTAAGGTTTAAGCCCATCAAGATGGCAAGAGTGAGGTTAGCGACGTTCTGCTGTTGGATTTTAAAATCCGCGCTATAACATGCATAAGGTGGCAGCCTCGGGGTTTACCGCCGTAAAGATGGCAGCAGTGAGGTTAGCGACGCTCTATTGTCCTTCAAAGTGAGGTTAGGGTTCGTCAAGAAGACAGCTGTCAAAAAAGCACGTGGCTATGTTTACCAAACAAGAGCACGTGGTCGTGACGTCACGGTCACGTAGTATGCTGCTTCAGCATGCAAAGTTCAATGTCTACACCTACGTAGTTAACACTCTGCTATGTTCATAAGATTTTTTCACATAGTTATTCTTTATGCTTTAAGTTCGTGCACATAGGTTATGTTAATATAGCAGCACATATACAAGCGATGGTCGCACACTCGCGTAGAAGATGTATGCATTATCAAAAGGTGACATGTACACGCTTGTAAACCATGCTATTCTTACTGCTACAATGTTCGCAAGATTTTCAAACATCGCTATTCTTTGTGCTTTAAGTTCGTTCGCATAGGTCATGCTAAAATAGCAGCGCAAACACATGTGAACCTTGTACATCCTAGCAGGATGTGTTTAGTACGATAGTTGATGCATGCAAAATCGATAGGTGTTGTGTACACACTTTGAAACTTAACTATTCTTCGTGCTTTAAATCCGTGCACATAGGTTATGCTAAGATAGCAGCAAACTCTAGCGGGATAAGTTTTGTACTCTAGTTGATGCATGTACAATCGATAGGCAATGCGTACACGCTTTTAAAACATTGCTATTCTTACTGCTGCTGCTATGTTCACAAGATTTTTATACATCGCTATTCTTTATGCTTTAAGTTCATGCGTATTAGTTATACTAAGTTAGCAGCATACTTATAAGGTTGTTGCACACTCTAGTGGAAAAAGTTTAGTAAGAAAGACGATGCATGCAAAAATCGATAGGTGATGTGTACATGCTTTGAACTTGGCTATTCTTTGTGCTTTAAGTTCGTGCACATAGGTTATGTTAAGATTGCAGCATGCACAAGCAATGATAGCACGCTCTAGTAGATAAAGTTTAGTAATAGAGTTAATGCGTGCAAAATTGACAGGTGTTGTGTACACGCTATTCTTTGTGCTTTAAGTTCACGCACATAGGTAGCAGCACACAATTGCGAACGTTGTACACTCTAGCGGTAGAAGTTTAGTACGATAATCGATGCATGCAAAATCGATAGGTGATGTGTACACGCTTTGAACTTGGCTATTTTTTGTGCTTTAACTTTATACACATACGTTAGCAATACACATATGCGATCGTTGTACACCCTGGTGGTAAAAATAGTCGATGCATGCAAAATCAATAGGTGATGTGTACACGCTGTTAAACATCGTTATTTTTTGTGCTTTAAGTTCGTGCGTATAGGCTATGCTAAGGTAGGAGTACAATCTAGCGGAAGAAGTTCAGGGTGATGTGTACACGCTTTGAAACATGGTTATTCTTTGTACTTTAAGTTCATGCACATAGGTTATGCTAAGATAGCAGCACAATCTAGAGGAAGAAGTTTAGTACGAGAGTCGATGCTTGCAAAATCGATAAGTAATATGTACACGCTTTGAAACATGGCTATTCTTTGTACTTTAAGTTCGTGCGTATAGGTTATGCTAAGGTAGCAGCACAATCTAGAGGAAGAATTTTAGTACGATAGCTGATGCATGCAAAATCGATAGATGATGTGTACACGCTGTGAAACATGGCTATTCTTTGTACTTTAAGTTTGTGCGTATAGGTTATGCTAAGATAGCAAGTATAATCTAGCGGAAGAAGTTTAGTACGATAGCTGATGCATGCAAATCGATAGGTAATATGTACACGCTATGAAACATGGCTATTCTTTGTACTTTAAGTTCGTGCGTATAGGTTATGCTAAGATAGCAGCACAATCTAGTAGAAGAAGTTTAGTGTGATAGTTGATGTATGCAAAATCGATAGGTGATGTGTACAGGCTGTGAACTCAGCTATTCTTTGTAGTTTAAGTTCATGCGTATAGATTATGCTAAGATAGCAGCACAATCTAACGGAAGAAGTTTAGTATGATAGTCGATTCATGTAAAATCAATAGATAATGTGTACACGCTTGGAAGCATGGCTATTCTTTGTACTTTTAAGTTCATGTGTATAAGTTATGCTAAGATACCAGCACAATCTAGCGGAAGAAGTTCAGTACGAGATTCGATGAATGCAAAATCAATAAGTAATGTGTACACGCTTCGAAACATGGCTATTCTTTGTACTTTAAGTTCATGTGTATAAGTTATGCTAAGATAGCAGCACAATCTAGCGGATGAACTTTAGTATGATAGTCGATGCATGCAAAATCGATAGGTGATGTGTACACGGTTTGAAACATAGCTATTCTTTGTACCTTAAGGTCATGCGTATAGGTTATGCTAAGATAGCAGCACAATCTAGCGGAAGAAGTTTAGTACGATAGTCGATGCATGCAAAATCGATAGGTAATGTTTACACGCTTTGAAGCATGGCTATTCTTTATACTTTAAGTTCATACGTATAGGTTATGCTAACATAGCAGCACGATCTAGCGGAAGAAGATTAGTGCGATATTTGATGCATGTAAAATCGATAGGTGATGTCTACACGCTTTAAAACATGGCTATTCATACTGCTGCTCTGTTCCTAAGATTTTTAAACATAGCTAATCCTAATGCTGCTCTTAACGACGTAGAGCTAAGGATTAATTACGTGACCGTGACGTCACGACCACGTGCTCTTGTTTGGTAAACATTGCCACGTGCTTTTTTGACAGCTGTCTTCTTGACGAACCCTAACCTCACTTTGAAGGACAATAGAGCGTCGCTAACCTCACTGCTGCCATCTTTACGGCGGTAAACCTCAAGGCTGACACCTTATGCATGTTATAGCGCGGATTTTAAAATCCAACAGCAGAACATCGCTAACCTCACTCTTGCCATCTTGATGGGTTTAAACCTTACTGTTGCTACCTTGGTTATACGCTTTTGTGTTAGTTTACTGTTAATCGCTAAGCTGTTCGCATCATCGAAGTAGAGAGTAACAAATGTCGAGTAGATTTAAAGAAGAATCTGTTAGCAGAAGATAAAAGTCCGTCATGGAAAAACCTATGTCTAGGTATATTTGCGAAGAGTGTGGAAAAGCATTTTCCCGAAGCTATCACAGGAGACGTCATGAGATATCATGTAGGACAATTTTTCAATGCAAACATTGTAGAAGAGAGTTCAAGAACGCATACAACGCTCAACGTCATGAAGCCGGGTGTAATGTAGCTTCATCGGGAACAAAACACAAAGAGCTCAACCATATTCCAGCCAACACTGATTTATGTTTGAAATGTACACTTCTGCGAGAGATTTTTAATTCTCCCTTGTTGTCTAGGCCTGCTGCAAGTTCTGTTACTAAGCCCAAACTTCAAGATAAAGAGAGGCAAGATCATGATATGATCATAAGGATAATGATGTTGATCAAAACAGTAGTAAAGGGAAAGTAGAAGAAGAAGAAAATCTTAAGGTCTCATTGCCATTACAGCTTGATGATTTTACTTCATTTCCTAAGCCTACTACACGTTCTGTCGCAGTGCAAACATCTCAAGAAGAGATGCAAGGTAAAGAAGAAGGAAATGTTAACGCTTCATCGCTATCGGAACAAGTTAAGTTTGTACCTAAAAACGCTACTGCTGAAGCACGTATTACATTAAAACACGTCCCTGCACATCAACTGTCTGCATATAGACTCAAAGTTCACAACAAGCCTCTGTTACCCTATGTAGATATAAGCTACTGTAAAGACCCCAACGTACTCGTAAAACGTTTACAACTGCTAAGAGCCTATCATGATGCTGGTTACACACAGTACAAAGAAGATATTTTTGAAATAGAGTATGAATTACGTCGTGTAGGTATTATTAAGTAAGCGCTTACCCTCACCTAAGTCATCCATCTGTAGTATATAGTCGATCGAGTAGCTATATTCGTATAGATTATTTCCCAACATTCTCCCTTCCTTAGGGTGTTAACTCCGCCTCTAGTTGTAGAGCCGGTCTCAAGCCCGGATAAAGAGAGGGGAGGCACCCTAGCCCTTTAGCCCATTAGCCCTTTATACCATTAGCCCATTAGCCCTTTAGCCCTTTAGCCCATTAGCCCTTTAGCCTATTAGCCCTACAAGGAATGTGCGGTAATCTAATCTTCTTAGAACAAAGGTATCCCCTGACATGTTCTAAACACATGTTGTATCGAGTAAAGTGTTCGGTTCTACTTATTTAGTGTTCTAAACACTTCAATCAATGTTCCGATCACATGATAAAGTTAACGGCATAGAGTGCAGTGTTCGATTCTAGTCTTGTTATGTTTCTTTAGTGATTTGCAAGTCTAAACATGCATAATGACGTCATCACTGCAGCACGTGCTTACTCTAGCTATCCCGATGCAGGTTCAAACTTGTTCGATAGATCTATGCCTTGACATAAGAGGAGGTCTTAACAGCTTATGTATAGCCGCTATTGTTTAAAGATAGCTGCTGTTAAGAAAAAGCACGTAGAATTTTTCAAATTACCCGCCACCACATTTCAAAGGTATGAGGTTTAGTGCTGTAAAGATACCTGCACGATGCAAACCTAGCATTCTTCATCAGAGCAGCCACCATCTTGTGTGAGCACCTCTAGACCGTATCATAAGGAGCTGTGTATAGTCACCGTCTTGTCGCTGCTAGCTTGCACAAGCACCCCTAGGGCGTCTCATAAGAGCAGCAGCCATCTTGTGCAAGCGCTCTTAAGCTGCCTCATAAGAAGCTATGTATAGCCCCATCTTGTAGAATTAGATAGCTGCCAATGCCAAAGGGCCTAAGTAGGGATCGAACCGTCGATCTCATCATTAGACTATGTTTTTTTCTTGTTCCTGATACTGCAAACCTAGGTATCAGGTTTTGCTCTACGATGCACCGTTTTCGAGATATTTAACATTTTGCATTTAAGCCCCAAATTTAATTAATCGAACCTGCATGGCACGTTATACTCTCTACCATAGCTAAACCTGATCATGTTACGAAGACTTGCTTCAATACAAGCTAAAACAGAGGGAATGCCAAAGGGCCTAAGTAGGAACCGAACCGTTGATCTCATCATTGGACTATGTTTTTCCTGTTCCTCGTACTGCGAACCGAGGTACAGGGCGGAAATTATTTTGTCCGTTTTGCTCTACGATGCACCGCTTTCGAGATATTTAACATTTTGCATTTAAGCCCCAAATTTAATGAATCGAACTAGCACGACACGTTAGCCTCTAAGCGAGCTTTCTTCATAAGAGCAGCAGCCATCTTGCGCAAGCACCCTTAAGGCGTCTCATAAGGAGACGTGTATAGCCGCCATCTTGTGTCTGCCATCTTGCGCAAGCATCCTTAGGGCGTCTCTAGCCATCTTGTGCAAGGACCCTTAAGCCGCCTCATAAGAGCATCCGCCATCTTGCGCAAGCATCCCTAGGGCATCTCATAAGGTGCCATGTATAACAGCCATCTTGCGCAAGCATCCCAAGGGTGTCTCATAAGAACCTATGTATAGCGGCCATCTTGCATAAGCACCTTTAAGGAGCCATGTATAGCCACCATCTTGTGCAATTAGCGTCGAGAGATGGCTGCTGTAGAATTTTTCATTTTTAAATTATCCGCCACTATATTTCAACTAAAGAGTGTATCACTGAGGTTTGCGATGTAAGATGGCGGATGACAGCTGACAAAAAAGCGCGTGAGTTTGTTTACTAAACAGGAGCACGTGGAATTTTTCAATTTGCCGCCACCACATTTCAAAGGTATCTAGCTAAAGATGGCAGCACGGTGCACTCTTGATTAAAGATGGCGGATGACAGCTAACAGAACTTTTCAAATTGCCCGCTACTACATGTCATAAAGAGGGCAGCACGGTGTTCTGTGGATTAAAGATGGCGGATGACATCTGACGAAATTGTCCGCATGATAGCAGCACAGTGCTCTATTGATTAAAGATGGCGGATGACAGCTGTCAAAAAAGCACGTGGCTTTGTTTCCAAACAAGAGCACATAGAATTTTTCAAATTACCGCCACCACATTTCAAAGGTATCTAGCTAAAGAGTGCAGCACTGTGCTCTGTTGATTAAAGATGGCGGATGACGGCTGTCAAAAAAGCGCGTGAGTTTGTTTCCAAACAAGAGCATGTAGAATATGCCGCCACCACATAGAGGGCAGCACGGTGCTCTCTTGATTAAAGATGGCTGCTGTCATGTGGAATTGCCTGCCACCACATTTCAAAGGTATCTAGCTAAAGAGGGCAGCACGGTGCTCTCTAGATTAAAGATGGCTGCTGTCAAAAGCAGTTTTCAAACTATCTGCCACCACATTTCAAAGGTAAGTAGCTAAAGAGGGCAGCACTGTGCTCTATAGATTAAAGATGGCGGATGACAGCTGTCAAAAAAGCACGTGGATTTGTTTATCTCACGCTAGTGAGGTTAAGTTGGTAGCACTAAGGTTTAGGCCCGCCAAGATGGCAGCACTGCCGATGACAGGTGACGAATTTACATCTACTACGATAAAGAGGGCAGCACAGTGCTCTTTGGTTTAAAGATGGCGGATGACAGCTGTCAAAAAAAGCACGTGGATTTGTTTATCTCACGCTAGTTAGGTTAAGTTGGTACTACTGAGGTTTAGGCCCGTCAAGATGGCAGTACTGAGGTTAGCAAAGCGTTGTTGTCTGTCAAAAAGCACGTGGCTGTCAAAAAACACGTGGCTTTGTTTACCTCGCGCTAGTTAGGTTAAGTTGGTACTACTGAGGTTTAGGCCCGTCAAGATGGCAGTACTGAGGTTAGTGATGCGTTGTTGTCGATGACAGCTGTCAAAAAGCACGTGGCTTTGTTTACAAATTCAAATTTCCCGCGGGTGGTGGAGGAGACCTCTGGGAGGCCTCTGGCTGTGGTGGTGGTGGAGGAGGCATCTGGGAGGCCTCTGGCTGTGGTGGTGGTGGAGGTGGCCTCTGGGAGCCGGTGGGGGTGGTGGCACCAGAATCCCTGTATTATACTACTAGCGTGATGTGAGTTCCCCTGTAGAGTTCGGAAAGGTCGGCCGTGCAGAAGGAGAAGTCAAAATAATGGACCAAAACTCCCGTTCCTTAATTACAGCTTCTCTTTCCCAAAATCTTAGTAAATCATGGATGTTGTTCATTTTTTCACCCTCTGGCCCTTTGGTTGGATGGTTAGCGCTTCGTGCCCCCGGTACCTTAATTCTTCGGAGTGTTGGATCTCTTCCATTTCCCTTCTGATTAGTGTTAATAGAGGATGGCTGGTCATTTGTACTTCCTCTTAAACTAATCACCACTACGGAATGGTCAGCGTTCTGGCCTTCGGTTCAGAGGGCCCGGGTACGATTCCCGGCTGAGCCGGAGATTTTAGTCGCGTCTGTTAATTCCTGTAGATCGAGGGCTACGGGTTTGTGCTCGTATTCATAGGTATCTTCAAGTATATACAACACATCATACGAAAAACAACCACAGAAACGCGCAGTAGTGAGTACGGTATATATCCCTCCACACATGATTGCTGTTAGGAAAGGCATCCGGCCGGAAAAATAGGCTAAGTCTATACAAAATCCTGCGCTAGGTAATCGAGAAAAGGCTAGAAAGAAGAGGAGAGAGTAGGTGTTAAATATTTGCCCCAGAGGCTGGATGGATCCTCAAACAAATTCTTCTTTATAATTTTCAAGATATAGCGAAAGGCACGGCTAACATAATGCTCGTTTGGAGGTTTATGAAGGAGGCATTTCATGTTTTAAAATTTCATTCTTAATTATTATGATGACTCAATTATTTTAACAAAAATATTTCCAATGAGAATAGCACATTCCTCTCAACTGTAGCATAGACAAGTATGCACTTCACACCAACACGCTACATGGCACCACTGTCGCTATTCGCACTCCACTCAATGCTGTTGAGATAGAGCTGTCCGGTATTGGTGTATTAAAGTATTTGTCCCCATCTACGCTCTTGAAGTGCGTTTCTTTGCTTATTTCAAATCCCTAGAAAACAAATCTAAGGAGTAACAAGAATCAAAGAGGTTACACACAACAACAGTAAAGTGAAGAGCACAATACAGAATATGTTCAGAATTCATTGAGCAGACGGCAGGAATGCGGCATGAATGATCGTAAAAATCTAGTCTCTTGGGTGAGGAAGAATGCTCTAACACTCGGTTGTAGTGGTTCAAACACTGTTGTAATGTAATCTCTAAATCAAGAAACAGTTCTTGAATGAGGTTAACACACCATACAGGGCACTCGAAGTTTTTATTTCATTGCTTTCGTATGCTTTAAATTGAGCCACGTCACTCAAAAGTTCTTCAAATTTGTCTTTGAAATACTCTTAATTTTATAGCACATTTCAATGAGTTCTATAATGTTATCGCAAGAGAAGTCAAGACATTAAAATGTGCTAATGATCGCATTGCGATGGCACGACGTTACCTAACCAGTCCTTTTGCAGTTGCAGACATTTCATTAAATTTTAACCGATTGTGGCCATTTCCTTGCGAGTTAAGTGTTCTCTTTTCAAGACTTGTGGATGAAATGTTTAAAATCAATGTTACAAAAAATGTAACAGCTTAAAAGAAGCTGGCTAGACCTAAATGCACTTCTGGTCAAACGTGCACATGTGTTAGTATTTTGTGTAAAATGGCACCTACTCACAATTGCCGATAACGTAGGTCCTAACAATTAACAGGTACGTTATCAATTACGTAATACGTGGTAGCCAGCCGTTAAGGATTTATGTTCCCTATCCTTCCACTGTTGTTATTTTGTTTCGTACGTTCCTCACTACCAGATGGTTCATTCCAGGCTTGTGTTGAGCGTCATACTTTCATAACGTGTACACCGGTTTTTGTCCCCCTCCCACATCACCATCCTCTGGTTTTCTCCACACCTTCATTCTGTTCTATTCTATCCTGGGAGACATTCGTTGCACTTGATTCTATTTTTACATAGTTTACGCCCCAACTGGGCCACATTAAATACATTAAAGTCTAATAGTATTAAATAGAGTCAGCTGTTCAACTTCTACCTGTCGGACCTGGCTACTCTTTGGTTATCAGTAATGGCGTTCAAATGATATGAGTTTGAATCGTAAGTGTTTATTCCTTAGAATTCTCTTCTCTGCCTTCAATTTGGAGCGTTGATAAATTTAATTCTTCTAAATCATTCATGATCTTTGTGAACCAATTCTTCTTTGTTTTTCCACAAGTATAAAAATAACTGCTTTACTAATCGGGTTCCTGGCAGTCTGAATATGACAGAAGAAAGGCAATTCTCCTTTTCCGCATTGTATCTGTTATTGATTCGCTTTCACGAAGGACGTTGGCCAGGTGATTCGCTGTGCTATTTTTAGTTTAGATGTTCTGAGTACTCCCGTCTCCTCTCTTAGCACACACACTCAGTAATTCGGCGATCAGTAAGACACGTTAACTCTAAAAGGCGTAAGATTTTATATCCGAGAGGAAGCTTTGTGAAGGCTCTGGAATAAATCCAGACACATCCTCTCATTTTTATTGGATAAACAAAAGTTACAAGGAGCCTATGTTTGCCTAAAAAATAAATATATGAAATATATGATTTGTTAGAATCCCATCTTAGCGCGATGAATAAGACGTGTTGCAAACCTTGAAGTACGAAAAATAAGCAAAGTCAATTCAGTTCAGAAAACCTATAAACACAAAACATCTTTAAATATATAGTTATTCCACTTGCAGCAGAGTGCATGGCATCAGTTCTTTTATAGAGGCATCTATGGAGAAAAGTGCGAACTTCCTGTGATACACCAAACAAAATAAAGAAATCCAGTCAGTTTAGGAAACTTTAAAATAACATTACTTCATCCATTAGTAATGACATCTCTTGATCAACGTTCCAACTTCTTGTACTAGATGTTTCAATTTTTATATGATAGATAGCGCTCTTCAAGGCGCTTCATTTAAACGTACGGGTTTGAGGTACACAGATTATCGGATAAACATGTAACTGGTACCCATTTTACTGGGCCTTCGTGATAAGGAACAGGTTATGTTACGAGCCCCGCCTCAAAAATGTATGGAGGAGTACACTTGCGCTTCTAGAAAACCCTACTTGGGATTGCAAGTCGACGATGCACAGTCTAATCCCACAATACTGAGGTGACTAGAAGGACAAGTTAATTTATGATTTACAGGAGAAAAATTTACAAAATCGTAGTCACCTCAAGATTAGTTGACGGGGAATTCTAGAGGATAACACACTCTCTATCCCCGATTTACAGTTTAAGTCTTTAGGGCATACGTGAAATTTTACATGAAAAACAGAAAGTTTACTTTTCCGGAATTGACGGTTACGAAGTTAAAGATTGGAACATTCCCATCGAGTTCAGCATGCGGAGATATCTACAGAGATAGAAAACTGGTGTCCATTACCTGGGCCGAAAAATGAGGACTCCCGTCTCCTCTCTTAACACACACGCTCGGTAATTCGGGGATCAATAAGACAAGTTAACTCTAAAAGGCGTAAGATTTTATATACGAAAGGAAGCTTTGAGAATGCTCTGGACTAAATCCGGACACACCCTCTCAGTTTTATTGGATAAACAAAAGTTACAAGGAGCCTATGATCGGCTGAAAAATAAATACATGAAATTTATTATTGGTTAGAATCCCATGTTGGCGGGATGAATAAGACGTTTTGCAAACCTTGAAGTACAAAAAATAAGAAAAGTCAATTCAGTTCTAAACCTATAAACACAAAACATCTTTAAATCTCCAGTTATTTCACTTTGCACCAGAGTGCATGAGATCAGTTCTTTAACAGAGGCATCTATGGAGAAAAGTGGGAACTTCCTATGATACACCAAAACGAAACAAAGAAATCCCAGTCAGTTTAGGAAACTTTAAAAAAACATCATTTAGTAGTGACATCTCTTGATCAATATTGTAACTTCTTGTACTTGATGTTTCAATTTTTATGTGATAGCGCTCATCAAGGCGCATGATTTAATTTATGGGTTTGATGTACACAAATTATCGGATAAGTATGTAACTCGAAATTTCGGTTCCCAAATATACTATTTCATTCTGTTGGCATGGGTTATAAGCATATAGCTCATGCAGAAGGTGAAATAAACAGTTCGCGTAGCGCTATAAGAAAGCCCCCAGCAGTCAAACAAATTTTCGCATAAACATGTACCTTGAAATTTCGGTTCGTATATATACCATTTGAATATGTTTGCCTGGGTAACGCCTAGTGCCTTGAACCGAAAAAAATTCGTGCTACACACATGATAGGGAATGGAACTCAGGGGTCACATGTTATTAAAAAGGCAAAAGGGTAAAATGACATTTCTTCTTTCTCATCCTAGTGATAAATGGCTAATGGGTTATAAGTATAAAGACATCTTATTAGAAGGGTAAAGTGGTAAAATGGCCCTTTCCTCCTCCTGCCTTCTCCTAGATATAACCGGATAAGGTGTCAAAGGGCTAATGGGCTAAAGGTCTAATGGGCTAAAGGGATAAATGGCTAAAGGGCTGATGGCTTAAAGGGCTAGTGGTTAATGTCTCTACTTTGAAGAGCTATTACTCAATAATACCTACAAAAAGTAATTCTTGCTCTCTTTAGAAAATATATTGTTATACTATGTGTAACCAGCATCTTGATAGGCTCTTAGAAGTTGCAAACGTTTTACGAGTAGGTTTGGCTTTTAACGATATCTTACGTCAACAGGGGAAACAGGGGTTTGTTGTGAACTTTGAGCCTATTATGCAGACAGTTGATGTGTAAGGATTTGTTTAGATCAATACGTGCTTCAGCAGTAGATTTTCTAGGTAAAACTTATCTTGTTTCGACAGCAGTGAAGCGTTGAAATTTTGAATTTCGTACGCCTATGTCGTTAGGATGACAGCTGATATCTTAGCATGTCCTTTCTATGTGCCCTGAACTGAACTACTTAGAGCGTTGAATTTAAAATCCACGTGCTTTTGAAAAGTTCTAACCACATCGGCGTAGATTTTAAACTTCGCGTGCTGATGCAGCATATCACGTGACCGTGACGTCACGACCACGTGCTCTTGTTAGTAAACAAAGCTACGTGCTTTTGTAACAGCTGTCAAGATGACAGCTGTCACCTTGACGGACACTAAACTGAATTTTAAGGAAAATAGTGCATCGCTAACCTCACTGCTGCCATCTTTAAGGCTCCCTCATTGTTGCCACCCAATGCACGTCGTGGCGCGGAATTTAAAATCCACGGGCTTTTTGACCCCTGTCAAGATAACAGCTGTCATCTTTAACCACGTGGGTGCGGAATTTCAAACAACAGAACATCGCAACCTGCACCTCTGCCATCTTGATGGGGCCAAACCTCACTCTTACCACCTTGGATATACGCTTTTGTGTTAGTTTACTGTTAATCGTTAAGCTGTTTGCATAATCGAAGTAGAGAGTAACAAGTATCTAGTAGATTTAACTTTTAACTTTTAAAGAAGGATCTGTTAGCAGAAGATAAATTTCGTTATGGAAAAACCTATTTCTAGCTATATTTGCAAAAAGTGTGGAAAAACATTTTCCGAAGACTATCGCAAGAGACGTCATGAGATATTATCATGTATGACAAATTTTGAAAGCAATGTTTGTAGAAGAGAGTTCAAGAACGCATACAACGCTCAACGCCACCAAGCCACGTCTAATGTAGCTTCATCGAGATGAAAATACAAAGATCTCAACCGTAATCAAGCAAACACTGATTTATTTTTTAAAAGTACACCTCTGCGAGAGATTATTAATTCTCCCTTGTTGTCTAGGCCTACTACAAGTTCTGTTACTAAGCACACTTTTCGAGACAAAGAGAGGCAAGATCATGATTGTGATAATAAAGATAACGATGCTGATAATAATAGTGATAATAAAGGAAAAGGAGAAGAGAAGAAGGAGAAGATCTCAATGTTTCATTGTCTTTAGAGCTTTATGATTTTACTTCATCTTCTAAGTCTACTGCACGTTCCGTCGCCGTGCAAACATCACAAGAAGAAATGCAAGATAAAGTAGAAGAAAATGTCAACGCTTCTTTGCTATATAAAAAATTAAGTTTGTGCCTGGAAACGCTACTGCTGACGCACGTATTGCATTAAAACAAGTCCCTACACATCAGGTCTCTGCATATAGACTCAAAGTTCACAACAAGACTCTGTTACCCTATGTTGACGTAAGATATTGTTAAGACACCAACTTAGTCGTAAAACGTTTGCAACTTCTAAGAGCCTATCAAGATGCTGACTACACAGAGTATAAAAGAGATATTTTCGAAATAGAGCACGAAATACGTCGTGCAGGTATCATTGAGTAATAGCTCTTGAAATTAAAGACCTTACCCATTAGCCCTTTAGGTCATTAGCTCTTTAGCCTAGCCCTTTAGCCCATTAGCCTTTTAGCACTTTATCCCCGGGAGAAGGAGGAGGAGGAAGAGTCAGTTTACCCTTTAACCCTTCTAATAAGATGTCTTTAGCCCCGTAGTCTATTAGACATTTAGTCCATTAGCCTTTTAGCCCTTTATCACTAGGAAGAAGAGGAGGAGGAGGAGCATGAAGAGTCCTTTTACCCTTTTACCGTTCTAATAAGTCGTGACCCCCAATTTCCAATCCCTATCGTGTGTGTAGCACGAATTGTTTTCGGCTCAAGGCACTAGGCGATGTGTTTAATTTCGCTCCTGAATGACCACAAGCTTATGAACTACGCCAACAGATTGAAATTATATGTTCCGGAACCGATATTTCAAGTTACATGTTTATGCGAACATTTGTTTGACTGCTAGGGGCTTAAATGTAACCAATGTATTTCTTATAGTTCTACGCGAACTGTATATTTCACATTCTGCATGAGCTACATGCTTATAACCCATGCCAACAGATTCAAATGTTATATTTCCGAACCGAAATTACAAGTCACATGTTTATCAGATAATTTGTTGGACTGCTAGGGGTTTAAATGTAACCAATGTATTTCTTATGACACTAGGCGTTGTGTTTAATTTCGCTCCTGCATGAGCTACAAGCTTATAAACTACGCCAACAGATTGAAATGATACGTTTCCGAACCGATATTTCATGTTACATGTTTATGCGATAATGTGTTCGTCTGCTAGGGGTTAAGGGAAAGCTATGTATTTCTTATAGCGCTACGCGTTCTGTTTAATTTCACTTTGCTCATGAGCTACATGCTTATAACGCATGCCTAAAGATTCAAAATAGTATATTTCCGAAAGGAAATTTCAAGTTACATATTTATCCGATAATTTGTTCGACTGTTAGGGGCTTAATGTAACCAATGTATTTCTTATGGGACTATGCGTTCTGTTTAGTTTCGCTCCTGCATAGGTTGCAAGCTTATGAACTATGGCAACAGACTGAAAAGATATGTTTCCGTATCGATATTTCATGTTACATGTTTATGCTATAATTTTTTCGACAGCTGGGGCTTAAATGTAAGCAATGCATTTCTTATAGCGCTACGCGAACACCTTATTTCACTCTCCGTTTGACCTACATGCTTATAACCCATGCCAACAGATTCAAGTAGTATATTTCCGAACGGAAATTTCAAGTTATATGTTTATCCGATAATTTGCTCGACTGCTAGGGGCTTAAATGAAACCAATGTATTTCTTATGTCACTAGGCGTTCTGTTTAGTTTCACTTTCCGCATGAGCTACATGCTTATAACCCATGCCAACATATTTAAATAGTATATTTCCGAACCGAAATTTCGAGTTACATATTTATCCGATAATTTGTTTGGCTGATAGGGGCTATAAAATAACAATATATTTCTTATGGCACTAGATGTTCTGTTAAGGGCCCATGTATAGCAAAGAGTATGTACAGCCACCATCTTGTGCAATCGCCTAAAGCCGCCATCTTTCTCCATAAGAAGCCATGTATAGCCGCCATCTTGTGCAATTGCCCATGGCTCTCATCTTTCTCCATAAGAGCCTGTGTATAGCCGCCGCATTGCGGAAGCACCCCTAGACCATCTCAAAAGAGCCTGTGTATATCAGCCATCTTGCGCAGTAGGTCCCTCTGTTAGCTTTCTCTATAAAGAGCCCCATACACGCGCAGACATTGTAAGTCTGCGCAAACCAGTCTCTTCAGACATGTCTCTGTGTGTATGGCCGATAATTCTGATGACAAAAAGTTTGCAGGCAAGTCTCTGACATTCTGGCGCTGCTTGAATTCAGCCGGAGACTTCGCGACGAAAGCGCTATCTAGGAGTTGCGGCAGAAAATGTAAATATGATAACCTACAAATATGAAAACTGATTGTTTTTACGCGTCTTTTTAGTGCAGAGCACTGCATTGTGTCCAAATAACAACTCATCTTCTATACCGACAATCTAATTAATTTCAATCCGAATACATTTTTCAACCATTCGAAACGCATAATCTTAAACAGAAAACAGCTGAGCGCGAAGTATTCAACTTCCTTGGTAAATAATCATTTAGTCTGAGCGTGTGTGGGCAGCTGCATGCTTCCGACTTACCTCCCGGAGGCAAGTCTGTGCAGGTAAGTATTCCAGAATTTTGTGCGTGTATGGGGCCCTTAAGAGGTTTGTATAGCCCCATCTTGCGCAATAGGCCCCTGGGTCATCTAAGAGCCTATGTATAGCCGCCATCTTGCGAAAGCTCTCCTAGGCCGTCTCATAAGAGCCTGTGTATAGCCGCCATCTTGCGCACTAGGCCCCTGGCCTATCTCATAAGTGCAGCTGCCATCTTGCGCAGGCGCCCATAGGCTGTCTCATGAGTGCAGCATCCATCTTGCGCAAGCTCCCTTAGTCCGTCTGATAAGTGCAGCCGCCATCTTGCGCAGGCACCCCTAGGCCGTCTCATAAGGAGCTATGTTTTAGCCACCATCTTGTGCAATTGGCGTCGGGAAGGACATCTTGCCGTTAAAGTAAGGTAGGCCCTTCAAAGTAGCGACTGTGAGATTAGGCTCGCGCACTTATGCAAAATCCGCAAGTCGACATTCCTCACCTACTATACTAGGGGTCAATGACTTTGCATTGGAACCTGTATTGCTACATTACCTGACCACAGGTGCTGACTCGGCGGATTTAGAACTGTCTTTGTCCTGCTACTTACGAAAATACCCGGGTTTGTGGAATATAGCCGGTGAGTGTATGGGCCGAGGTATAGCCCTACACATGAAAACAAGAATTTTAAACAAAAGGCTACGAAGTGGTAATTTTTTGATGCCTCTAAGCGAATTTCGACAGAGTTTACAAACTTAAGTACGGTAATAATAGTTTGAGACTTTGATTCAGTACCATACAATAAAATAGAAGTGCGGCGTGATTGTACAGTTAATTCCAAATCCAATCAATACTGATCTGTATTTAGGGCGGTCCCTATCTGTAGTTTTCCTAGACTTTTCTTAAGTGATAAATGATTTCTTAAATGATTCCTACTGATGAGGGAGATTAGCATGCACCGTATTTGACTGTCACTGCTGATGGGTCACCCAACAACACCTCCTCTATGAGAAGGACAATGTAAAACTTAACTAACCCTGAGGAGAATACTTAGGGTCAGTGAAATTCCCACTCAGATTTAATTTTCATTACGGTCATCCTTATATTTCTCCTGCACAGCACTGAAGACAGTTTTAAGTTGCCAGAGTAAGAAGTGCAAAATCTGACGTCTTACTCAAACAAATGTATGCTTAGATGTTGCCTACTCTCGGCAGACATTCTTCACGATTTATAGCAGTAAGCTTATTGAAAATTTTAACAAAGTTTCGCTGCAAGAAGTCACTGTAAATGAACCAATACCTTGCTGCAAGTGATTGAGCAGTCGACAGCAAACTGGTTGTTGAGAATGGGCTAGAACGCAGGTCCTCTCCATACCGTGGATTGGCCAGACACGCCTCTAGTGTGGGAGGCGCCCACTGTGTGACGCCAACACATCAAACACCGGTCGGCCTGTTTGGAAACATAAAGCGGTTTCATAGGAAATTTTAAAAAATCAATAAACTAATAGGTAGCTACCGGTATCTGCAGTAATAAAATTTACAGCGCCGTGAGTGTACAGTAAAGCGATGACGGCTAAACACGGTCAGTCACACTTTCCTCGGTCTTCAGAAGTAGTGCTCAAGTTTATAACCCGATATTAAAAGTATGAGAAAAATTCTTAATTAAACACAACCCATTTTATGACAGTTAAAGTGAATGAACCTATCTTTTATGTATAGAGAAGTGAAAAAAGCAATGTTTATATGGAAATATACAAGACATCGATCTCTCTTCGCTTCCGTCTGTGAGAGCATCTATCATCACCATGGCTAAATATTTAGCGTGCTGGCCTTTGGTCATAGGGGTCACCAAGTTCGATATCCTGCAGGATCGGGCATTTTAACCATCATTGGTTAATTCCGCTGGCACAAGGGCTAAGCGTATGTGTCGTATTCGTCATCATTCCATCCTGATCACGACGCGCAGGTCGCCTACGCGCGTGGAATGGAAAGACCTGCACATGTCCTCGGACACTTCGCGCACTAAAAACCTTACGCATTTAGCATTGTCGCCCAGCTGACTCCTAAACGTTTTCAAGGAACTTGGAAATTTATCGAACATTTCAATTCCGAGGGAGACAGCAGACGTGTGAATAGAACTGAGGAGTGAGAAATGGGACTAACGCTACAGCAATACAAGCTAAGAATTGGTGCAGGGTGGTGTTGGAAGAAAGAGGGAGAGAGAATAGCAGCTCCAAAGGGCTGCTGGAAATTATGCTGTGCGCGATGCTTATTGCAACGCCGGGGGGACGAACTTGAAGAAACCAAGACAGTGGTGAAGGAAGCGAGTAAAGGAGAAGAAATAAAGGAAATGATGCAGGACACCGGTCAACCCAAATGAAAGAGATGAAGGACCAAAAACTGTATAAAAGAAGAAGTTGGAGGGGAAATGAGAAGTTACTGGAGCTAGAAGATGAAGTCGGGACTTTGAGAAAGAAGGTGGTTGTACTGGAAGAGGAATTGTCAGCAATGAAGATAGAAGCACTGCTAGCGAGGAAGGAATCATTAAGAAAGAATGTGTTCGTGTATGGTGTACCAGAGTAAGGCATGGAATCGAAAGTGGAGTTAGTGTTGAAAGTGGTGGATATAGTTTCAAATAAAATGAAGTGGATATCGATGACATGTATACAGTAGGAAGGAGCAAGGGATATCGACCGGTGACGATAAGATTAATCTCAACTCTGATGGCCGATATAATTCTGAGAAATGCCGGGAATTTGAGAGGATCAAACATTTATTTGAAGGCTGAGGCAGAAAAAGAGGACAGGATGCTGTTGGAGATTTTAAATCGGCACATGTGGATGGCAAGACCGCAGTGATTGCGATCCAAGATAGTCGGGAGGTGTTTGGTGACTTCAGGCAGTAAATGGACCCGATCGTGGACTCAGGAGGAACTGCTGAGGATGGAAAAAGCGAGGAGGAAATGAGGTGCAGGAATCGAGAGCAGGACCTCATCAGTGGTAATAGAAGACGTGACAGTGGTGTCAGCGGCCAGGAGGTGGGGATAGCAGAGACCTTGGTGAGTCAGAACAACGCAGGTGTGATTAAAACAAGAATTATGACATTGGACTAAAGTGTGGTGAGACCAGGTGGTGAAGAGGTGAGTGGAGAAAATAGAAGGCAGGGTAGTGACTCAAACTCCCCGAGTAAGAGGAATGTGAAGAGGAGTCAGGCTTAAAAGATTTATGGGGAGGGAAAAACGGTTCTGGCTAGGTAAAGGGGAAGGTGGGGGTGATAAGAGCGAAAAGGAAGAAAAGAGAGATAGGGAGGCGCCACAAGGAAGAATGACAAGAAGTAAGGGGGAAGTGGTGAAACGCAGAAGCAAAGAGGGGAGGGGGAGGAAATAAATAACTAGATATGTCGATAGGGTGTTGATTATTGAGGGGTTGATGGGGAAGTTAGGGAATAGAGAAATTGTGGACTTAGTAAAAGATTATGGGATAATTGTTCTAGTGGAGTCGTGGTTAGGGAAATGGATAGAAATTGCATGGGACGGTTATAGAGTAGTAAACGTGATAAGCACAAAACTAGGGCAGAGGGGTAGAAACCCAGGGGCATAGTAGTTCTAATAAGAAATTAGGTAGCCGAGTGGATGGAGATGATGCAGGGTAGGGTAGAGGGGGTGGTGTGGTTTAGAATAAAAGTGGGGAAGTGAGCGCTGGAAGCCATTTGTCTGGCCCTGGTTTATAACCATCCTAGTGATTCAGTCCATGCAAATAAATATTTCTTTGACGAATATATTGAAGAAATGAACACGATTAAAGGGATGTATGTCGAAGAGGAGATGATTTTAATGAGGGATTGGAATGCTAGAGTGAGCAATAGAGTACCGCATTACGTGAAATAAGATAATGTAGGCTGGGGGCTGCGGAGAAAGAGTAAGGATAATGTTGTAAATAATTATGGGGAAAGGTTACTTGAGTTACGTGCTATAGAACATTTCTTCATTTTAAATGGGTGGATGAAGGGGGATAGCATGGGAGATTTGACCTACATTACAACGAATGGAGGGAGTGTAGTGGATATAGGAATAAGTTCAGAGTTAGCTTTAAGGAGAACAATAAGTTTTGAGGTATTAAGAATGTGGGTTAACGGAACATATGCCTGTTGTTGTTTGAGTCATCAGTCCATAGACTGGTTTGATGCAGCACTCCATTTCACCCTATCCTGTGCTAAACTTTTCATTTCTACGTAACTATTGCATCCTACATCTGCTCTAATCTGCTTGTCATATTCATACCTTGATCTACCCCTACCGTTCTTACCAACAACACTTCCTTCAAAAACCAACTGAACAAGTCCTGGGTGTCTTAAGATGTGTCCTATCATTCTATCTCTTCATCTCGTCAAATTTAGCCAAATCGATCTCCTCTCGCCAATTCGATTAAGTATCCCTTCATTCGTGATCCGATCTATCCATCTCACCTTCAGCATCCTTCTGTAACACCACATTTCAAAAGCTTCTATTCTCCTTCTTTCCGAGCTAGTTATAGTCCATGTCTCACTTCCATACAATGCCACGCCCCATACAAAAGTTTTCAAAAAATCTTTCGAATTCCAGTATCAATGCTTGAAGTGAGCAAATTTCTTTTCTTAAGAAAGCTCTTCCTTGCTTTTGCTAATCTGTATTTTATGTCCTCCTTACTTCTGCCATCGTTAGTTATTTTACTACCCAAATAACAATATTCATTTAATTCCTTTAAGACTTCATTTCCTAATTTAATATTTCCTGCATCACCTGCCTTCGTTCGACTGCATTCCATTACTTTCGTTTTGGACATTTATTTTCATCTTGTACTCCTTACCCAAGACTTCGTCCATACCATTCAGCAGCTTCTCAAGATCGTCTGCAGTCTCAGATAAAATAACAATATCATCGGAAAATCTCAAGGTTTTGATTTCCTCTCCTTGGATTGTGATTCCCTTTCCAAATTCCTCTTTGATTTCTTTTACTGCCTGTTCTATGTAAACATTGAAAAGGAGGGGACAAACTGTAGCCTTGCCTCACTCCTTTCTGGATTGCTGCTTCTTTTTCAAAGCCCTCGATTCTTATTACTGCAGACTGATTTTTATACAGATTGTAGATAATTCTTCGTTCTCGGTATCTGATCCCAATCACCTTCAGAATCTTAAATAGCTTGGTCCAATCAATATTATCGAATGACTTTTCCAGATTTACGAATGCCATGTATGTGGGCTTGTCCTTCTTGATTCGATTCTCTAAGATCAGACATAAAGTCATGATTGCTTCACGTGTTCCTACATTTCTTCTGAAGCCAAACTGATCTCCTCCCAACTGAGCTTCAACTTGTTTTTCCATTCTTCTGTAAATAATACATGTTAAAATTTTGCAGGGATGATATACTAAACTGATGGTGCGGTAGTTTCCACACCTGTCAGCACCGGCTTTCTTGGGAATATCTATAACAACATTCTGACGAAAATCGGATGGGACTTCTCCTGTCTCATACATCTTACACACTAAATGGAATAACCCTGCCATGCTGGTTTCTCCTAAGGCAGTCAGTAATTCAGAGGGATTGTCATCAATTCCAGGCGCCTTGTTCCTATTTAGGTCGCTCATAGCTCTGTCAAACCCTGACCTCAAAATTGGGTCTCCCATTTCATCAGCATTAACAGCCTCTTCTTGTTCCAGGACCTAATTATCTACATCTTTACCTTGATAAAACTGTTGGATATGTTCCTGCCACCTTACTGCTTTATCTTCTTTCCCTAGAAGCGGCTTTCCATCTAAGCTCTTAATATTCATGCACCTAGATTTCCTTTCCCCCAAACCGAGCTCGATAGCTGCAGCCGCTTAAGTGCGGCCAGAATCCAGTATTCGGGAGATTAGTAGGTTCGAACCCCACTGTCGGCAGCCCTGAAAATGGTTTTCCGTGGTTTCCCATTTTCACACCAGGCAATGCTGGGGCTGTACCTTAATTAAGGCCACGGCCGCTTCCTTCCACTCCTAGCCATTTCCTGTCCCATCGTCGCCATAAGACCTGTCCGTGTCGGTGCGACGTAAAGCAACTAGCAAAAAAAAACTTTCCCCAAAGGTTTCCTTGATTTTCCTGTATACAGCATCTACCTTTCCTACTAGGACCATAAAACCTTCGACATCCTTGCACTTCTCCTTCAGCTGTTCTTCCTTAGCTACCTTGCACTTTCTATCCACTTGATTCTTTAATCGCCTGTATTCTCTTCTGCCCTCTTCATTTCTAGCATTCTTGTATTTTCGTCGTTCATCAATCCTGAGTTATCCACTGATTGCTTCTTGATCTTTTCTTCCTTCCTAATATTTCTTAAGCAGCTCTATTGACTTCATTTTTCATGACTATCCATTCTTCCTCTATTGTGTTTCCTTCAGCCTTTTCATTTAGTGCTTTTGCAACGTGTTCCTTGAAACAATCCCGCACAATCTTTTCCTTCAACTTGTCTAGATCTCATCTTTTTTTGCATTCTTTCCTTTCTTCAATTTATTCAGCTTCAGATGGCATTTCATGACCAACAATTTGTGGTCAGTGTCCACGTCTGCTCCTGGGAAATGTTTGCAATTGAACTGAACCCCACCCTCGCTAAAGATATACGACGGAAAACATAATACACGACGGGAGATTCGAGGGCGTGGATCCTGACCAGGAGAGGCAGTAACAGCCCCGAATTAGAGATGCCCCTCATTAATAATGCATGACAAGGAAGTAACTAACTAATAGAAATGAAAATCCAATAAAATTGAAATGAGGGTTTATTTAAATAAATAGATCAGAAGAAAAAATCAAACGAAGCCACCAATCAAAATTAAAGAATAATGCATACATACTTTATCCTTCAGGTTTGTAGGAGGATGTAAAGCCAGCCTGCGAACACAGCATATCTCAAACATGAATATTAATAATAGCTACGGCGTGCTCACCGTTTGAATGACACTTTCACAACATATTTAAGTATCTTGAAAACAAACCACACAGTTATTGTTTGGTCGTTTCTTTCTACGAGGTAAATTACATTTTTATTTCCTAGCATTAATCAAGCCTCCACCATCATCACGACAACAGTAGCCATTACTAAGATAAAGAATTACAAAGCATCATGGAGTAGAGTAAATCCGGATATAAAGGAAAGTATGCAGGTTTCGGGATGGCCGAGAATGGAACATCTCTCTACCAAAAAATAATACGTAAGGCAAAGAGCATCAGGTGTGCGCATCACCCATATTTAAAATAAACAAAATGGCGGCCACGAGAAGCAGGCAAAACGGTGAATATATAGACCAAGGGAAATTAATAAATATCGTACTCGAAGCGAAAACCAAGTACGGAAGGATCAAAGAAAATAAATATTAATTAACTGACCAATACAACATCTTCTCACTCCTCGCTCGCGTTCACACACACACACACACACACAGACACACACACACACACACAAACATTCAGCCATTACCGGTATCGGGCAACAATAGGTTCAATAAACTCATTCAAAAACAGATTCCAAACACATGTAATGTGACTCACCTGGTCATAAGTAAAGGTCTCATATACGACGGAGTGACGTGCACAACGCAAATATTTCATAAACAAAATGATATGGACCCATGGTTCACGTATAAGTCCACCAACTTACGCATTGGGTACGACTCGAATGGATCCCGTGTCGACACCCAGAGCATACTTACATTTAGGTGGCAAAATACATCACAATACCGTGCACATAATCAGAATTTTTCGCAGAGACCCAGTTACTACATCACCACCATCACAATAATGTCATCAAGCATATCACGGAGTAAAAAGGCGTGTACCAATCAGTTACCATTTAGGGCACAAGAAATAGCCACGAGATAAACATAAAATAAAAGTGAAAACACAGCTCACAGTACCTGCAGTATAAGCTGGGAGTACAGGCAGAGTTTAAACCTAATGAAAACCCATCGGTAATTGAGAAATGCCACAGCGATCAGAGATGACTCCATCTTTGTATTCCTCACGTCACCACCACAACAAATATATCAAGTCAAAGAGATAAAGTCAAAGACTCACCGAAAGAAGGACCATCCGCCTTCAGAGCAGGGTGCTGCCCTCTGCGGTACAGTTTGGGAAATAGTTAAGCCAGTCAATCAAGAGCTGATACAAACTCATAGCAATTACGGGAAAAGTTACATATTATGAACATGCTAAACGAGCATGTTTCACAATCCAACACCTGGTTTCTGAATCTCTGCCTAATCATAATGAAGTCTATTTGATACCTTCCAGTGTCTCCAGGTTTCGTCCACGTATACAGCCATCGTTTGTGGTGTTTGAACCAAGCATTGGCAAGGACTAAATTATGATCAGTGCAGAATTCAACCAGCCGACTTCCTCTTTCGTTCCTTTGTCCTAATCCAAATTCTCCTACTGTACTACCTTCTCTTCCTTGGCCTACCACTGCATTCCAGTCTCCCATCACAATTAGATTCTCGTCACATTTTACATATTGTATTAAATCTTCCGTCTCTTCATATATTCTTTCGACTTCCTCAACATCCGCTGAACTAGTAGGCATATAGACCTGCACTATTGTGGTGGGCATTGCTTTGGTGTCTATCTTGACGACAATAATTATTTCACTATGCTGGTCGTAGTAGCTTACCCGCTGCCCTATTTTCTTATTCATGATTAAACCAACTCCTGCATTTCCCCTGTTTGATTTTGAGCTGATAATTCGGTAGTCGCCTGACCAAAACTCCTGTTCTTCCTGCCAACGTACTTCACTTATACCAACTACATCTAACTTTAGTCCATCCATCTCCCTTGTTCAGATTCTCTAATCTACTACAACTATTCAGACTTCTAACATTCCACGCTCCAACTCGCAGAATATCAGTATCCATCTTCCTGATGATCACCCCCTCTCGTGTAGTCCCCACCCGGAGATCCGAATTGGGGCTAGTTTACCTCCGGAATATTTTACCCGGGAGGAAGCCAACATCAGTACATCATTCATACAGAGAGAGCTGCATGGCCTCGGGAGTTAGTTACGGCTGTAGTTTCCCGTTGCTTTCAGCCGTGTAGCAGTATCAACGCAGATAAGCCATGTTGAGTATTATTACAAGGTCATATCTTTCAATCGTCTAGACTGCCGCCCGTGCAACTTCCGAAAGGCTGCCACCCCCTATCAAATTAAAATTGTGAAGTGAGAAAGCTGATGAGAAGGGTAAGCTGGAGGAAAGTAGGGAGGGATACAAGAATCGAGGATGGAAGTATATCTGGAATGACACTACGATAGATAAACTGAGACTGGAGCTGAAAGGGAGGGGAGACATATTAAAGGTAGGAATGGAAACGGCGTTGGAAGGGAATGGCATGGATAGTGTGCTAGAATTAATAGAACTCCCAGTATGGAGTGTGGGAAGAAAAGTGAGGAGGAGGGAAGATGGAATTGAAAACAGAGAGGATGGGTGGTTTGATGAAGACTGTAGGAGGAAACGAGAGGTTGTAATGAGAGCCCGAACGGAGTTTAAGAAGGGGAGGGAACAAGAGAATGGAGAGGAATATTGTAAATTAAGAACAGAATGTGAGGAGGTTCTTTATGAGAAGAAAAGAAGATGGAAGGAGGCGGGAGCTTAAAAAATAAATGGATGTTGTCGAGAGAAGAAATTTGAGATAATTTGTGAGTCTATAAACATGATTAGGAGAAAGAAACCGGCAGGTAAGTGCGAAAAATTGGAGAAAAAGAGTGGGGTAGCCTTTCCAAAAGGCTCTCAGCAGGACTGGGGAACTGGGATAGAGAAATGGACAAGACATATATAGGAAGAGAATTGGAAGTAAGAATTCAGATACTGGATGAGGAGATAACAAGGCAAGAAGTAATTAGGATATTAAATAAGGCAAGACCCAAGGCAGCAGGAGGAGCGAACAGTATTACAAATAGTGTGTGGAAGGACGTTGGGGCTAATGAGCCGATGTGAGGGGGTAGGTAATTTTTTTTAATAGTTTGCTGTAAACCGGGAAATTTTCCAGGGAGTGGTGGAAGGGGGCATTATATCCAATTTATAGAAATAAAGGGGCGAGAAGCGATCGAAACAATTATAGAGTAATAATATTCCTAGACGCTCTATCGAAGGTGTATAAAGGGTTTTGGCAAATAGGATAAAAATTGGACTGAGAAGTATGGGAGGATATCAGAGTTTCAGAATGGATTTAGGGAAGGGAGGAACACGCTTGATAAAGTATGGATTTTGGACACCTTGATTACGAAGTATATTAAATTATATGTAGCAGCGATCGACTTAGAAAAAGCCTTTGATACGATGAGTAGGGAGGCGCTACTTATGAGATTAAAGCAGTTTGGGATGTCGAAGAAAATGAGGGGGCAATAGAAATAATATATGAGAAAGTGTTGATGACGATTAAATTGCAGAGTGGAAGGATCAGGAAGTGTTTTGAATCGAAGAGTGGTGTGAAACAAGGTTGTAAGCTATTCCCGATATTAGTTATTGTTTGTAAATAATATTTCAGAGAGACATGGCGGAGAGAGGTGGGAATGTCCTTGGATAGGGAAGATGGCAGTTCCGGGGTTTCTATTCGCTGATGATCTATTGATTTTGGCAACGACGGCAAGCGGTTTACAAAAGGGTTAGACGATGAAGTTGAATATGCTAAAAGGCGGTCTCTCAGAGTTAATGTAAGAAAGATACTGGTAATGGTTTGAAGTAAAAGGGGAAAAAGGAAGAGAAAGGAGGTCTGGAAGCTAGATCAGGAAGAAATGAGACCAAGGGGAAAATTGAGCACTTAGTTGTAATAATTAGTAAGAATGGCTCTTGGAAAGAATAATGTAGGAAGGCTAAGTTAGAGGGAAGATGCGCGCTTGCAGCAGTGGGGGTATTAGAATATAAACCCCCAGAGGTGAAATACAATATCCAGAGAATAGTGTTTCAATCACCGGTAATGAGAAAAAATGTTGTTTGGGAGGGAATTATGGCGTTTGGAGGAGAGCAGGGTAGAAAAAACCTGGTGGTGGTGAAATGTAAAAAGATCATGATGGCCTCCCAAACTGCACTGCAAATGCGAGTGCTAGATTAGTGTGTAAAGAATCTGTGGAGGTTGAAATAACTAAGAGGGTAATCATTTATAGGATTAGATTGGAGGAAGGGAAGGGTGAGAAATTATTACAAGAAGCGTTTAGATTTCAGAAAAGTATGGGGAACGAAGGTTATTGGGTGAATAAGTGTAAAAAATGTTACAAAATATTGGCTTGGGGCATATGGTGGATTTGGGTGGGGAATAGGATAAATGGGTATGGGAAAGGGTAAAGGGAAGACTGCTAGATATAGAAAGCAGAGTTTAATAAGGGAATGTAGAGATGGAGTCTCTCCATCAGTATTAAATAAATTGGCGGATGTAAGAAACCCGAAAACTGAGTTCGAGAGCAGGAAATATAGGAGAGTTTTGTACTGGTCGATATTGGGTGTTCCGAGAAAAGGGGGGTGGGTGGGAAGAGAAAATAATTATAGATGTGTGCTATGTGGAGAGGGGTTGTCGGACTTGCATATATTCAATCAATGCCGAACTGTAGAGGAAATAAAAATAAACTACTAAGTAGGAAGGAGGTGGAGAAAGTGGGGAAAAGTTATGAGATGACTTCTTGGTTATGTAGAGTGAGAAAAAGGAGAAATGTATCGAAATACTTTAATGTGGTTACAGCAAGGTTTTTAAGGGAATTGGTGGAACAAAAGTGGTTTAACAGAAAAAAGAAAAAGAGGTTTTAAGTGTGTGATGAATGAGGGAGTAATTCTTGCCCAGAGGAATGGTTACCCGCCCCGAGAAGTTGCTGGAAAGGTATCATGTTGAGCATGTTAATCTTAGAACGAGGAGATTAGGAAAAAGGTAAAGTAAAATAAAATAAAAGAGTTTGTAATGGATAGGAAGGAGGTACTAGAAGGAAGGTTCCGATAAATCGGAGGGAGTGGAGATTTAAAACTGGAGGGATCAGAGGCTGTTGTGTTAGGGGTAATATGCTGGGAAGTAGAAGGAGGAGAAGTAGAATGTGATTGCTGCACTATATTTAAGATATGTGTAATTCTAGAACTGATGTAATTATGAAATGAGTTTTTAATAAGGAGAAGGCTGATAGAAGTAGGAAGGAGCTGACAAATGGGGAGGTTGAGTAAGCACCGGAGGTAGTAGGTAATACAAATTAGGTAAGTAATAACAGCTTCTGCATGTAACGGGTTTCGCCCAGAGCAGATTGTTATCATGAATTGAGAAGGGTAGAGATTATAAGAAGATGGTATATATATTAAGTTTAGGCGGAAGCTAGTGAATAAGTAATAGAAGGATTAAGATGGAGTGGGGAATGGAAATCTCATTCCTTATTATTTCCACCAACACGCTCCTATTAGCAGCAATGAAGTCGTTTTGAATCCTGTCGAATGTGCCCTTAAAATTTGAGGACGACTCTAGATGTTCTGTAAGAGTAGTCTCATTCGCTGCTCAACAAATGTAGAAGTTGTTGAATGAACCTTCACTTCCGTCAAGTACAATGAACGGCAATTCTTGCATGGATAAGAAGCATATCGCAACGATTAGGCGCTTTAATATTTCTCTGTTCTCCTTGACCATTTCATTGTGAAGCATCACATCAGCCTTCAATTGTTGATCCGGTTGGGTATCAATGCAAACACTCCCAAAGCACGCAAGCTGAACAAACGAACGTAAATGACTTTGCGATCGTTCGTGTTTCGCAATGGCATTACTGACACGATATAAGTTACCATAACCCTCCTTGTTCCAAACAGTTTGTTCATTACAAAATAATCAACAAGGTCAGAAAAATAATTTATTAAAATGACAACTTTCAACTAGCCAATTAGTTTTCTCGTATTGATTCATATTAAAATGGCTTAAGTTAAATAATCTCTACTCTTTTCCTTATGAAGAAATGATAATTTTCGTATCGCTGGTACTGATCTTCTCTGTGTTATAATGTCACTCTTTTCACTAAATGATCGAGAAACAAAAGTATTTTTTATGTCTTCAATTATACGATTTTCCGCCATAACGCAGCAATATCGCCCTATTTTTTCACTCACATCAAATAAGCAGTATAACCGCAATCACCGAAGACTCTTTCAATATCTCCTGTCAAAGAATGGCCCACGGCAAGCTGCTACGTACACAAATCACGGTGTAGGCACCAGCCTATGTAATAGACTGGCTATGAAGAGGGAGCTCTATGCTGTTACAATGTCACTTTTTTTACTAAAAGAACAAGAGTCGAAATATTTGTAAAAAGAGTAGTCTTTTTTGTTAGGCTACAACAACATTCTGTCATAATCCAGCAATAGCGACCTAATTATTCTTCAGTCTGTGGAAATATAGACTGTAACCACAGTCAATTTGTCACCAAAAGTGTTTCCAATACCGCCAAATAGGGAATATCTGACGGCAAGCTGCTACGTACACAACTCACAGCGCATGCGCCAGCCTATGTAATGGACTGGATATGAAGGGGGACACTATGCTCTTTGCGAAGCCCGTATGTGGCACTTACAGCACCAAAGAAAAAGAGCACAGCTCAGAACTTCATAGACGAGTGGGAGGGACTTTGTGAGTGACCGCATTGACTGCTTATTCTGCAGACCACTCAGTTGAAAACACCCATGCGAAATAGGCACATAACTCTGGCCTAAACGAAATGGAAATTAAGATTTCAACTTCCCTTGAAATTGGTAAATATATGTGAGGATTTTATGAAGCAAATAGGTGATGTACCCATGCTTCACTACGGGATTCTCAGAAAGGCTGACTTTGTGGTTTTCCTAACTGAAGTCAACATAGGTCATTATAAAAACGTCAGTAGGAATGTAGCGATTAAAAGCAATGTTATCATATAAAATATTCAATCAAATGAACAACCGCACGAACATCACTACAGTGCCGATCTAACAGTCCGAACTTCCAGAGCTGGAATGATCAGGCCGCAGACCGCCGTGAACACTCCTCTGCTATTATTCCGTTAAATATGCACACTGCTCATCCCAAACAGTGCCTCAGAGTAGGGATTTAATAGCTCGAATACTATGATGAACCAGCGTGTTACGTACCAGTAATATCAGAAAATTTAAGAACCAAAGGAATGGCATGCAAAAGAATAAAGTTATCTGACTCCCCAGCGACTTCCCGCCAATATTCAGGCAGGCTGTTGCACTTCGTACGACCCGGCGAGTTGGCCATGTGGTTAGGGGCGCGCAGCTGTGAACTTGCATCCGGGAGATAGTGGATCGAAACCCCGCTGTCGGCAGCCCTGAACATCGTATTCCGTGGTTTCCCAATTTCACACCGGGCAAATGCTGGGGCTGTATTTTAACTAAGGCCAAGGCCGCTTTCTTCCCACTCCTAGCCCTTTTCCTTCCCATCGTCGCCATAAGACCTATCTGTGTCGGTGCGACGTAAAGCAAATTAAAAATAACTACTCGGTACGCAGTAGTAATACTATCTATCGGAGATGAGTGGCAACAGAAGGCACAAAGCACATCACAACAAACAATGGTCAATCTAATGTTATTGTTGACCAATTTTATGAGGTTCCTGTATTGTAGGCCTTCACATATAATTTTCTTTCGACTTTGTGATATTAGGGCATCTTATAAAATTATTTATAGCGTACACTCTAGTACCTTATTCTCTGACTTTACGTACCGATTTTCATTCTATTCTGTTTACCCGTTTTCTCGTGACTCGCCGTTGATATGGACTTAGTAACAAGAATCCAAATTCATGAATATCTCTGTTATCATACCTGGTACTGTAACAATGTATACGACATAAATGTTCGGAAATTTAATACTGTATAACTTAAGTTATGTAGTATTTATCGATACGACCACCAGTAATATCAATATTTTGGAATTAGTAGGCCTTCCCCTAAACTGCCATTTCACTAAGCGTGAATAAAATTATTTATGACCCAGATTATAGCAAATTATTCCCAGACTTTGCATACCGATTTTCATTACGATAAGACCAATAATAGCTTCTTCTTTTTTCACGGGGCCTCTAAATATTAGTTCCTAATTAGCATCGACCTCAATGATCTTTTGCTACCATGTTTTTGCTTCATTCCCACCTAGATATACTTGCTCCCTTCACAAAGTTGCAGGTTGTTCTTATTGGGCCTTCCTGGATTTTTTCACCACTAATAGCATACATGTTTGAGAATTAAATTTTAGGCCTTCCCCTAAACTACCGTTCCACTCAACGTGAATAAAATTGTTTATGGCCTTCACTGTAGTTGCTTATTCCCCGACTTTTCAAACCGATTTTCATTAAATTCTCTTCACACGTTTGCTCGTGATGCGTATACATACATACATACAGACAGACAGAAATTACGGAAAATTAAAAAGTGCATTTCCTTGTTACTGTGGACATGACTGATATAGAAAAACCATCGTTTTTAAATTCTGAGCAATGTACAGACAAAACACTTATTATATATATAGACAGATGTTACTTTTCATACAAAGTTACTTAGGTTCGATTTATTCCTTTGCTGAGCAGGCGCCGAATACCTAGACTACCCGCTATTCTCGCCACTGGTTTATTTGAATGTGGTGTTTTTAACATGAATAAACAATGATGGGAATTGTGACAAATTAAAACATTTTCTTTGCTCAGAATATCGGTACATCATTGTTAATGAACGGTAAGAGAAAGCAGGAAATATTCTTGAAAGTCACCAAGTGAAATGGGCTCTTATTTGTTTTGGCAATTGCGCAAGAGATTCGATCATTCCTTTCTGTTGAAGGTGTGTGTGTGTGTGTGTGTGTGTGTGTGTGTGTACGTAACGTTCTATGGCTTTATCTCTGGCGTAAATACGTTTGAGAGGCTGAAAGTGATCGGCCAGCACTTTGTTCCGTCTCTGGGCTTCTTGAGAGGAGCGATAAGGAGATGTGGCAAGAACCACACAACGAGATGTGCAGTAAAATAAGGTCACAGTGAGAAGGTTGGAGAAAGGGGGAGCAAATAAGTAGAGTCTTAACTAGGGATTCGATTTTGCAGATTTCCCTATTTTATTCCTGTGCACATAAACGTAGGCTTTTAAGATTAAAGTAGCCGTTTTTGGATGGTTCTGCGGCCACAACCACCACCCGGCCCTCGGAACAGGCCTCCACCGCATTGACTATTCTGATTAAGACGGGCGCCATCTTGGAGGGGCTTAACCTTACATTTACGGCGAGATGCACTTCCCGAAGCCATCTTGCCAGATGCCTTTCCCGATGCGTATTTTTCATAAAACAGCATGCCTAACCTTATAGTCGCCATCTTGGAGGGGCCTAACCTCACTTTTGATATCCGGCTGCAGGTCTAACGTTACGCTGACCACGCGTTCAAGTCTCAAGACTTGGAGTTGGAACATAGAGCTTAAGGAGACGGCCGAGGGGTGATCGAGCACAATGGCGGCTATACACGGGCTTTTATGGAGAAAGCTGACCCAGGAGAGACTTAGGAATTAAAATGACCTTCCTAGGGCGATTGCGCAAGATGGCGACTATACATAGACTCTTATGGAGACAGCTGGCCTAGGGAAGACATGGGACTTAGGGAGATGGCATAGGGGCGATTGGGCAAGATGGCGGCCGCGTTCAACTTCTTAGTGCTACGACCCCTGAGGCAAGATGGTTGTTGTACATCGGTTGTATGGGACTAACTTTAAGGAGATGGAGCAAAAACTAATGACGATACATTGTTCTTATAGACCGAAATCTACAAAGCTCTCTTAGTGTCTTACAACTTGTAACTTATGACCTATTAGTTTGATCAGCCTGACTTTCGAGAACTGAGGCAAGGGCTACAATGTAAGATGGCCGCTATACTCTATTCGTATAGACCTTAACTAGACGGTCGCCTCAGGGGCTCACAACTTGTAACTGATAATCTATTAGTTTGATCAGCCTAACTTTCGAGAACTGAGCCAAGGGCTGCTATACAAGACAACTGCTATACTATATTCGTATAGACCTTACCTAGAGAGCTGCTCAGGGGGCTCACAAATTGTAACTTATGACCTACTAGTTTGATCAGCATAACTTTCGAGAACTGAGGCAAGGGCTGCTATGCAAGATAGCTGCTATACTCTATTCGTATAGACCTAACTAGGGAGCTGCCTCAGGAGATTACAACTTGTAACTTATGACCTATTAGTTTTATTAGCATGACATTCGACGGCTGAGGCAAGGTAACCATGCAAGATGGCTGATATACTCTATTCGTATGGACCTTAACTAGCGGGTCGCCTTATGGTCTCACAATTTGTAACTAAGGTATTATTAGATTTATCAGCATAACTTTCGAGAACTGAGGCAAGGGCTGCTATGCAAGATAGCTGATATACTTATTCCTTTAGACATAACTACAGAGCTCCCTCAGGATCTCACAATTTGTAACTTATTACGTAGATGAAATAGATATCGCTTGTCTGCCATAAGAGGTGGCTAAAAGTGGTCCTAGGACTCCAGACTGACAGTGTGGGTTGGCGACCGCGGGTTCCTTAGCTGAGTAATGGCATTGCATCCACATACTTGTGCCGGGCTCCTGACATTCCTCTATTCTATCCGACCTCCCTTGGTCAAATTTTGTTCTTTTCGACCCTGATGGTACTAGGTTGGGATACTAGTGGGTCTTTCTTTTTCATAACCTTCATGGCCCTTGACTTCAACCGTCAAGCTGTTCACATCCTGGTAGCTTCTGTCGTCCTATAGCTACTGTAGACTACTTTCCTATCTACATAACTTTGTGTTGCATTATATAAGTAGAGAGTAACAGGTGTCTTGTAGATTTAGTTTGTTTCTTTTAATGAAGAATCTGATAGCAGAAGATAAAGTACATCATGGCACAACCCATATCTAGCTATATATTAAAAATGAGTGTGGAAAAATATTCCCCCCGAGGCTATCACAAGAGACGTCATGATATATCTTGTAGGAGAGTTTTTCAATGCAAACATTGCAGAAGAGTGTTCAAGAACGCCTGCAACGCTCATGAACCCTCTAGTTGACGATATAACGTCTTTCGCGGGCAATGCTAACCTCAAGGAGGCAAAGAGAATGCAATAAGTAGAACATTTTAACTTTAATCAAATATTCATTGTGTATTTATTTTAAAAATTAAACAAAATACAGGGAAATGAGGAGTGAGATAGCTTCCCATTTTTAATGAGGAAGGGGAGTAGGAGCGGGAGGAGGAGAGTGCTGTGACGAGGATAAAAAGGAGGAGGAGGAGCCCTATTGCCCTTTAGCCATTTAGCCCATTATCCCTTTAGCCCATTAGCCATTTAGCAATTAGCCCTTTAGCCCCTTTAGCCCATTAGCCCCTTTAGCCCATTAGCCATTTAGCCCTATGAGGAGGATTCCTTTTGCCCATTTGCCCTTCTGGTAAGACGTGACTACTGGGTTCCATTCCCTATCACGTGTGTTGCACGATTTTTTTGGTTCAGCATTTTGCAATCCTACACTGAATGAAATTTATCACTTCTAACAGGATAGCAAACTTAGTCAATAACAACATTCAATGTTTATCTACATCTCATCATTCTGATTATGTATTTAGCTTTGAGCGACTATCCATCCTCGAGAGCCCTAGTTCAGCTCCCCCCAGGGTTAGTCACATAAGAGCCTATGTATACGCAAGGGCCCCTGCGCTAGATTGATATTAGGAAGGGCATCCGGTTAGGAGGATTTAACCCCCGCATTAGCCTAATACGTGAAAAGCCCTAACACAACTCTCCCCAAGTTAGTGCTATAAGGTTCTGTGTATGCCTATTTACCCCTGTGCCCTAGCACAGCTCTCTCCCCTAGTTAGCCCTCCATTTTAGTCACCCTTACGTCTAGCAGTATACCCTTGATGCAATTCAACCCTCTACCCCTTCTCATAAAATAAGGATCTAAGCAGAGTGACGTCATCATAGTAACGAGAGCTGTAGTAACGTTACTGTTAACAAGCTTTGGCCTGTAGACGCAGAGTCCTCTCAAGTCAGACGTCTTGCATCATAACACATTGTCGGCATTCCTTTAATACACCAAATCGGAAAATACGGCTTAGCTCAAGAAGTCATTCTTTTTCTGCTGTGAGGTACATGTCTCCACATTTACTGTAGTCAGAACATCTTCATCGTGCACACATTTCAATCAGGGTGAGGATATCTGAATTGCACTATGTCAGCTCCACGTTCGAATTCTTAGGGGTAAAATTTACTCTGCTCAACCAGACCTCGGGTAGGAGTGCCTCCCCCAAGAGTTGGCCAAGGAGGTTTGATAGGCAACAGCTTAGCACGCATCATGCCTAGACTCAGCTAAAGACATCGAGTTCGCTAAGCCAGACTCTCTCAAGTCAGGTGCCCGTTTAGTACCCTCTTTGGAAAGTATTCAATAAGATGACGACATCCTATTGTCTCGAGGTGTCAGAGGTCGTAGCGCGCGGCTCTATAGGTCATAAACTACAAGTTGTCAGCTCGTGATGTAGCTCTGTATTTAAGTCTGAAAGAATAAAGTATAGCAACCACGTCGCATATCAGGCCTTGCCTAAGTTCTCGAAAGTTAGGCTGATCAAACTAATAGGTCATGTGAATACAGTGAAGCAGTCATCTGGCATATTAGCCCTTGCCACAGTTCTCGAATTGCGCAGTTGGCCGCTGTTAGCGGTGAGAGAAGGTTGTCTGCTCTGCATTCTCCTGCTACATGGTCGCTCGTGTCACAACAGTGTACTTGTTAAAAAAATTGCGAGTTTGTTTCGAGTTCTACTTGTGTGAATTCGTTTAATTGTTTTTAGTGAAACAGTGAAAAGATATGTAATGTCACGGCAACAAAATTTTCAGGAGGAATACTCTGAAATGCATATTTGAACGTAAGAATAAGCCTTCGGCGTGGGATGTACATAATTGGATGCAGTCACTGCTGAATCTCCCATCGGACCAAATCGACATGATCCAGCTGGACAATCTTGGAACCGCAGCATGTATTAAGGTAATTTCAACAGTGATTAACGAACGTTTGATATGTCACTATTCAGGGATTCAGAAAATAATATTAAGTGGTGGTCGTATAGGAAAAGTTACTGTGATGCCAGCTGACAGGGTACAAAAGAATGTTTGAATACTTAATGTTCCCACGGAAGTGCCTATAGAATCCACTTCAGTAGCGTTAAGAAAATAAGGGAAAGTGATATAACACAGGGAAGAAGAGTAGTCACAGCAACACTCCTTCGAAGTACGCAACGGTATACGTGCTGTTAGAATGGAGTTAAAAGGCCCAATACCTTCCTTCTTATATATTGAAGGCTTTCGTGCACAGGTTATTTATGACGGCCAAACTAGGACATGCCTTGCTTGTAATTCGCCCAGTCACTTGAAACCGGACTGTCCGCTACGCCAGAATCGCTTGGCAGAGAGAAAGATTTTAAACACTGCCACACACACACACACCACTTTTAACTCCTCAGTCAGTGAGCTAGACCCCACTACAACAGTTTCAACCACGCTAAGCGAGCCACACACCGACGCCAGTAAACAAGCTCCGTGGGCAGATATACACAACGAGGAGAACGCAGCACACAACCCGGCTATTGGTAGGAATGAATTTCCTGCGGTCACGGAGATTCAGAATAAACGTATGAAGACTGAGTTTGAACATAGCATTTTCAAATCCCTACCTCCTGAAATCCTTGTACAAATTAATGCAACTAAAGGCGTGCCTTCCATATCCTTGGCCACAATAAGCTCCACACCTGCCCAGGAGTCCGTGTATTACCTGATAGATACTCCAAAGACCCCGTTAATCCTGGATCTTAGCCAGACACCGAACAACGTATCCCTGCCCTCTAAGATGGAAACCTAGTTTATGGGCAGTGGCAGATACGCCCGATAGGGACTTAATAGATACCGAAATAGCAGAGGAAGGTGTGGAAACCGAAGAGTGTACTGTAAAAGAGAAACAGAGTAAGATGTCTTCACCTAGAATGAGAAACATAAATAAAACACACAGAACGTCATCCACGGCGGCCAAAAGCTTGAAGGACAGTCAACCAGCACACATTTCCTTAAGCCATAGGGACTAACGTATACATACAAGAACGAAGAGTGCCGAGCGCAAGGGGTCTAATTCTAAGTCGTCTGTACCTAACTGACTCTGCACCAACCACTACCTGTTGTATCTATAAATAACCATCTACGCAAACATGAATATAGTTTCGTGGCATTTTGCTTTCCCTCTCTGTCTTGTTATGGTGAGTCTTCTTACAACTTACGCCACCCTTAATATTAATGGAGCAAAAAGTGTTACAACTCAAGCGCTGTTTATTCGGTTCGTGAAGGAATATGATATTGATATCTTATTTCCCCAGGAAGTTAATGAGACAAACTTCCACTTCTCATATAATTATGACTATATAACGAACGTAGGTGATAACTTCCGAGGAACTGCAATAGTATACAGGAAAGAATTCAGCTCACTGATGTCATCATGGACACTACGGGAAGGTTTCTGTCTGCCACCCATAATAACACAAAGTTGATAAAAGTGTATGGCCCATCTGGGTCACAGTACAAACAGGAACGAAACCTATTCTTTACAAATGAAATAGTGCCCCATGTAGTGACACCTGGTCCAATAATTCTATTAGGTGGTTTCAACTGCACTCTTCACGCACGAGACCAAACAGGTACTTTTAACTTTTGTCTAGGCCTTCAGACACTAATACAGTCAATGCAGCTCCCGGATGTGTTGATGCAGCTACACGGCTCACATGTCGAATTTACATATTGCCGTGAGGAGTCGAAATCCAGGATATATTGTTGTTGTTTGAGTCATCAGTCCATAGACTTGTTTGATTCAGCTGTCCATGCCACCCTATCATGTGCTAACCTTTTCATTTCTACCAAACTATTGCATTCTACATCTGCTCTAATCTGCTTGTCATCCTCATACCTTGGTCTACCCCTACTGTTCTTACCACCTACACATCCTTCAAAAACCAACTGAACAAATCCTGGGTGTCTTAAGATGTGTCCTATCATTCTATATGAAACATGCTCGTTTAGCATGTTCATAACATGGAGGTTTATCTGTGATTGCTAAGAGCTAGCATTAGCTCTCGTTTGACTTCACTAAACTGACTATTAACTATTTCCCAAACCGTACCACAGAGGGCAGCACCCTGCTTTGTAAACGGATGGTCCTTCCTTCCGCGAGTCTTTGACTTTTATCTCCTTGACTTGATGTCTTTGTTGTTGTAATGACCTGAATGAGAGAAAGAAAGATGGAGTCGCCTCTAATCGGAGTAGCATTTTTGAATTATCGATGGGTTTTTATAAGGTTTAAACTCTGCCTGTACTCATATTCAGATTTTTAATTGATCAGCTTTAACTACAGGTAATGTGAGCTGTGTTTTCACTCTTATTTTATGTTTATCTTGTGGCTGTTTCAAGTGCCTTGTAATCGCGACTGACTGATATACGTCTTTGCCCCGCGATATGAATGGGTGTGTGTTTCGGGGTATTATTTTGGTCGTGGTGACGAGGTAACTGGGTCTCTACGAGAATTGTCATTATGTGCACGACATTATACTTCTTTATTGCCACCAAATGTTAGTAGACTCTGGGTGTCGACACGGAGATACGTCGTACCCAATGCGTGTGTTGGTGGGCTTGTACGTGGGCCATGGGTCCATATCGTCCTGCTTATAAAGTATTTGCAGTGTGGACGTTTCTACGTCGTGTGTGGGAACTTACTTATGGGCAGGTGCGTCATACTGCATGTGTTTACGATCTGTTTTGAAAAGAGGTTATTGACCCTATTGTTTCCCGATATTGACAATGCCTGAATGTTTGTGTGTAGGTGTGACAGCGAGCGAGGGGCTAAAAGGATGTCGTATCGGTCAGTTAATTTATGTTCCTTTTCATTTATTCTTCGTACACTTGGTTTTCACTTCGAGTGCGGTGTTTATTATTTTATCTTGGTCTATTTTATGACCTTTTTGCTCGTTCTTATGGCCGCCATTTTTGTTTCATTTTGATTCGGGTGATGCGCACACCCGCTTTATTTTCTTTGCCTTCGTGTGCTCTTTGGTACTGAGATGCTGCACCCCTGGCCAACTCGATACCTACATTGCCTTCATGTAACTATTGTTCGCTCTACTCCGAGGGGCTGTGTGATCTTTTATCCTTGTGATGGTCATTGTTGATGCTGTAATAATGATGGAGGCTTGAGTAATGTTTGGTAAATTTAATGTGAACTACATCGCGGAAATAAATGACCAAAATAAGTCCGTGAGGATCTTTTTCTGTTGAAGATGTTTCAATATGTTGTGAAAATATCAATCAAGCCGTGAGCACGTCGTAAAGTATCGTTTATCCATATGTTTATGGTATGTTGTGCTCGAACGGTTACGACGCTAGTTTCTACTAACCTGAAGGACAAAAGCACGTATGTAATAATGTTTCATTTTCTTTGGTGGCTTCTTTTCTTGCATTTAAATTTTTATCTTAATAAACCCTCATTTAATTTTATTCGATTTTTATTGCTGGTAGTTAGTTTTGTTTCCTTGTCATGAATTATTATTATTGATCAACGCCTTCAGTTCGAAGCTGTTATCTGCCTCTCCTGATCGGAGTCAACGCCCTCGAATCTCCCGTTGTGTTGTATGTGTTTTTCCGTCTTAGGTCCGGTGCATATCTCTTCTCGTCAAATTTGGCCAAATCGATCTCCTCTCGCCAATTCAGTTCAGTATCTCTTCATTCGTAATTCGATCTATCTATCTCACCTTCAGCATTCTTCTGTAACACCACATTTCAAAAGCTTCAATTCTCTTTCTTTCGGAGCTAGTTGTCGTCCATGTTTCACTTCCATACAATGCCATGCTCCACATGAAAGTCTTCAAAAACATCTTCCTAATTCCTACATAATGTTTGAAGTGAGTGATTTTCTTTTCTTAAGAAAGCTTTTCCTTGCTTGTATTAGTCTGGATTTTATATTCTCCTTACTTCTGCCTTCGTTAGTTATTTTACCACCCAGGTAACAATATTAATCTATTTCCTTTAAGACTTCATTTCCTAATTTAATATTTCCTGCATCACGTGCCTTCGTTCGACTGTACTCTATTACTTTTGTTTTCGACTTATTTATTTTCAACTTGTACTCCTTACCCAAGACTTCGTACATAACATTCAGCAGCTTCTCGAGATCTTCTGCAGTCTCAGATAAAATAACAATATTATCGGCAAATCTCGAGGTTTTGACTTCCTCTCCCTGGATTGTGATTCCCTTTCCAAATTCCTCTTGGATTTTTCTTTACTGCCTGTTCTATGTAAACATTGACAAGGCGGGGGACAAACTGCAGCCTTGCCACATTCCTTTTTGGATTGCTGCTTCTTTTTCAAAGCACTCAATTCTTACCACTGCAGACTGATTTTTATACAGATTGTAGATAATTCTTCGTTCTCGGTATCTGATCCCAATCACCTCCAGAATCTTAAATAGCTTGGTCCAATCAACATTATCGAACGCCTTTTCTAGATCTAGAAATGCCATGTACGTGGGCGTGTCTTTCTTGATTCTATACTCGAAGTTCGGACGTAAAGTCAGGATTGCTTCACGTGATCCTACATTTCTTCTGAAGCCAAATACATCTTCTCCCAACTCAGCTTCAACTTGTTTTTTCATTCTTCTGTGAATTATACATGTTAACATTTTGCAGGCATGAGATACTAAACTAATGGTGCGGTTGTTTTTACCCTTGTCAGCACCGGCTTTCTTGGGAATAGGTATAACAACATTCTGCCGAAAATCGGATGGGACATCTCCTGTCTCATACATCTTGCACACTAAATGGAATAACCTTGCCATGCTGGTTTCTCCTAAGGCAGTCAGTAATTCAGAGGGAATGTCATCAATTCCAGGTGCCTTATTCCTATTAAGGTCGCTCACCGTCCCAGTCAAAATCCGACCTGAAAATTGGGTCTCCCATTTCGTCCGCATCAACAGCCTCTTCCTGTTCCAGAACCAAATTATCTACATCTTTACCTTCATACAAGTGTTGGAGATGTTCATTCCATATTTCTGCACGTATCCACTGCACAAGTACAGCTCCTCGATAGCTGTAAGGTGATTCCAGTCGCCTTTAGCGACCACCATAGCGTTCTAGTAATGATGAAGACAACAAGGAGTGGCAGATGCATCATTGGGAAAGGAATATTGAAGATGAATAAGTCTGAATAATACTGAGGATGTCCAACTTTTCACGTAGTGTTATCACCAACGTAAATTTGCGCAAAGTCGCTACAGTAGCGTGATGAACTGATGGACATATAAACTTAAACCTGCCATTAGATCTCTCGGACGAACAATAGCGTATGAGCACAACCAAGATGCAAGTAGGAAAATTGAATTCTATGAGAGAGTTATGTTTGATGTGCATCACAAGGAACAGCAAGGCCAAAATGTCCCTTCTGCATCAAATTCTATGAAGAGAATTATTTTAAGAATTAAGGAAAGCAGCCTAGAATAACTACATCTGTACGTGAAAGGCACTTCCCTCAGAGAAAGAGAGATAATCTCTCCCTACCACATTGCCAAGATTAGACGATCAGCCAATAAGCAGTGTATTAATCGATGAGATAATGGAAAACGGACAATGTTCACTACAGAGGAACAACTATTTGCAGAAAGTGAGAGATGTTTCCGTGAAATGTTTGCAGAAGATAGTATCTCAGAGACAGACACCTTCATCATCTCCAGAGTCATCTACAAGGAGATAATATCGCACATATTACTAATAATATTTCTGAAGAAGTGAAGCGAGCGTTAGACTATCCCGCACCAAATAAGACGCCAGGCTATGATGGGATCCCGTATGAATGGTATAAGACATTTTGTAACATTATCGGTAATGACCTGACACAAGTTAATTATGCCTTCAGTCACACGATAAGTGATATATTTGCAGAGGGAATTATAATCCTAATTTCCCAACTCCCCAGTTGCACGTATATCAGTGACGATAGTCTTATTACAATATAAAATACTAACTGTAAACTACTGAACAACATTTTAGCGTACAGAATCAGAACTATCCTCCCTCCATTAATTACTAATGAACAGGTTTGCACCAAACCTAGGAAATATATATATTATATAATAATCTACTGGGAATTCGAGATGTAATCATATATCATTCAGTGTGTGACAATGCTTCAGGATCACTGGCTAGCATTGAACTCAGCAAAGCATTTGATAGGATAACACACTCTTATCACTGGAAAGTTTAAAAAATATTCGATTTCCAAACAGTATCATAGTAACAATACAGCGCATATACTACAAGGCATCCTCACGAGTTATGATAAATGGATTTCTCTCAGCAAAATTTTCAATAAACAAATCCATTCAACAAGGATGCCCATTATCGAGGGCACTTTTTGTTTTAGCAATAGAACCCCTGATTCAAAGTTTGAAAAATTATTTAATCGGACTAAATATTAACAACGAATGCTTCACAGTATTCCTCATTATTGCTATTAGGTTCAAATGAAAATTGACAAATATTTGCCAGCTCCCGGATTCCAATTGTAAACCATTGCATGATATTGGGCATTACCTTCAGTAACGATATTTCAGAGACGATAGAGGCTAATTGGACTCTTGCTCTAAACACCCTACGGTTTCAGCTAATGGAGGAACTTTCAAGGTGACTCAACAATTTTCAAAAGTTCGGCATATAAATATCATTGAGCTGTCGAAGCTCTGGTACCTTGCCCATATTCTTCCAACCTCACATGTCATTTGCCAATGTGTTGAAATGGCAATTTTATCTACGGAAAGGCTACGGATACAAAATAAGAAGAGACCAACTTCATCTGACTGAACAGGATGGTGGCTTGCGCCTAATTGCAGTCGAAAGAAATGCGCAGCACTCTTTCTGTCACATATCATTAAAGCATTATAGTCAAGGGGAGATGTATTTGATAGTTCAGTGCTAAAATTTGGTGCAACAACAGACCTGAAACAAAAAGATTCATTTCGAAGTTACTTCCAGAACGCTCCCTCCATTCTACAACAACTTCTAGAAACCGAAATTACAGCTGGAAAGTCGGATAAAGTTAAGAATATGTACATCAGATTGAAGCAATATAATTGTATTCCAATAGCACAACAGATTACCAACATGGTGAATGGAAGCAGATCTGGAAAAAAATATTTGGAACAAATGGATCCCGATGAAATGGAGGGAATCGCTCTACATATACACTGACTGACAGAGCAAATGCAACACCAAGAAGGAGTGGTCAGAACTTTATGCCAATTGCAGGGTAGACTGACGTCACTGAGGTATGCCCATGATGTGAAATGCGCCGCTGTGCTGCGCATGTAGCGAACGATAAATGGGACACGGCGTTGGCGAATGGCCCACTTCGTACCGTGATTTCTCAGCCGACAGTCATTGTAGAACGTGTTGTCGTGTACCACAGGACACGTGTATAGCTAAGAATGCCAGGCCGCCGTCAACGGAGGCATTTCCAGCAGACAGACGACTTTACGAGGGGTATGGTGATCGGGCTGAGAAGGGCAGGTTGGTCGCTTCGTCAAATCGCAGCCGATACCCATAGGGATGTGTCCACGGTGCAGCGCCTGTGGCGAAGATGGTTGGCGCAGGGACATGTGGCACGTGCGAGGGGTCCAGGCGCAGCCCGAGTGACGTCAGCACGCGAGGATCGGCGCATCCGCCGCCAAGCGGTGGCAGCCCCGCACGCCACGTCAACCGCCATTCTTCAGCATGTGCAAGACACCCTGGCTGTTCCAATATCGACCAGAACAATTTCCCGTCGATTGGTTGAAGGAGGCCTGCACTCCCGGCGTCCGCTCAGAAGACTACCATTGACTCCACAGCATAGACGTGCACGCCTGGCATGGTGCCGAGCTAGAGCGACTTGGATGAGGGAATGGCGGAACGTCGTGTTCTCCGATGAGTCACGCTTCTGTTCCTTCAGTGATAGTCACCGCAGACGAGTGTGGCGTCGGCGTGGAGAAAGGTCAAATCCGGCAGTAACTGTGGAGCGCCCTACCGCTAGACAACGCGACATCATGGTTTGGGGCGCTCTTGCGTATGATTCCACGTCACCTCTAGTGCGTATTCAAGGCACGTTAAATGCCCACCGCTACGTGCAGCATGTGCTGCGGCCGGTGGCACTCCCGTACCTTCAGGGGATGCCCAATGCTCTGTTTCAGCAGGATAATGACGCCCACACACTGCTCGCATCTCCCAACAGGCTCTACGAGGTGTACAGATGCTTCCGTGGCCAGCGTACTCTCCGGATCTCTCACCAATCGAACACGTGTGGGTTCTCATTGGACGCCGTTTGCAAACTCTGCCCCAGCCTCGTACGGGCGACCAACTGTGGCAAATGGTTGACAGAGAATGGAGAACCATCCCTCAGGACACCATCCGCACTCTTATTGACTCTGTACCTCGACGTGTTTCTGCGTGCATCGCCGCTCGCGGTGGTCCTACATCCTACTGAGTCGATGCCGTGCGCATTATGTAACCTGCATATCGGTTTGAAATAAACATCAATTATTCATCCGTGCCGTCTCTGTTTTTCCCCAACTTTCATCCCTTTCGAACCACTCCTCCTTGGTGTTGCATTGTCACTGTCAGTCAGTGTACATGAAATCATCCCGACGGGTGAGAAATTGAAAAGGCATGGACAAGTATCTGATGACAAATGTCTGGTATGTCATCAGACGGACAGTCTCGTGCATCGAGTGGCCACATGCGGCAATGTGGCGCTAGTTTTTAGATGGACATTAAACGCTATCTACAGGATATTAGGGACAACAACAACCAGTGATAGAGTGGGGGAGATACTGAATCTGGAACTAAATTACGCACAGAACGAGGGTGGAAACGCTGGCATATGGATAACAGCTGGAACCATTCACTACAGTATCAAGGCATACCCTCAGCATACAAGTGTGACTTTACCTGTATTTCTGGATCATCTCAGGAAAGAACACTGGAAAATGGTCAGAGAGAAGTGTCTTCAAGAAGCTTTTGGAATACATCTTTTTAAATTCTGAGTGCCTTCCTGTTATGCGTTTTGTGTGACATTTACCAATTTTATGTTAATATGACCAGTGTTTTGCGTTAGTATAACCGCGTACTGTTAAATGATTTGGATAATGCTGATGACAGGAATAACTTCGTTTGCTCCTAGTGTGCAAAAGGAAAAGTGATTTTTTAATTCTTTTATTGTTCTGCTGGGAACAACTTGATGTTTTCCTGTGCTAAATTTTAATTTGTTTAGATGCAAACTTATCAATCTTCTGTTTGCGGAATTATCCTAAACTTGTTTTCATTTTTGTTTCAAGAAAGAATAACAATAAGAAGATCGTGTAACATGTTTAGGTATAAATTTGCGTAGAGTTTCCTTGATTTGAAATAGTTGTATGACACTGACAATAAATTAGTTTTTAAAATGTCATGCTAATAAAACTAATAGGTCATAAGTTACAAGTTGTGAGCCCCCTGAGGCAGCTCTCTAGTTTAGGTCTATATGAATAGAGTGTAGCAGCCATCTTGCATAGCAGCCCTTGTCTCAGTTCTCGAAAGTTAGGCTGATGAAACTAATAGATCATAAGTTACAAGCTGCAAGGCCCTGTGACATCTCTGTGAAGTTAGGTCTATAACAACAACGTATCGCCTTTAGCTTCTGCTCCATCTCCTTAAAGTTAGTCCCATACAACCGATGTACAACAACCATCTTGCCTCAGGGGTCGTAGCACTAAGAAGTTGAACGCGGCCACCATGTTGCGCAACCGCCCCTAGGCATCTTAATTCCTAAGTCTCTCCTGGGCCAACTTTCTCCATGAAAGCCCATGTATAGCGGCTATCTTGAGCAATCGCCCTAGGCCGTCTCCTTAAGTCCTAAGTCTCTCCTAAGTCAGCTTTCTCCATATCTGCCCGTGTATAGTCGCCATCTTGTTCCAATTTCAACTCGAAGTCTTGAGAGTTTAACGCGTGGTAAGCGTAACGTTAGACCTGCATCCCGGATATCAAAAGTGAGGTTAGGTCACTCCAAGATGGCGACTGTAAGTTTAAGCTTGCTCTCTTATGCAGCATCCGCGTCGGAAAGGGCATCTTGCTGTAAAAGTGAGGTTAGGCCGCTCCAATACGGCGGCTCTGAGGTTAGGCTTCCTCTCTTGCGCGTAGAATATAAGGTTAAGCCCCTCCACGTTGGCGTCTGTGAGGTTAAGCATGCAGTCTTAATCAGCATAGTCAGTGCGGTGGAGGCCTCTCCCGAGGGCCGGGTGGTGTTGGTCGTCGCAGAACCATCCAGAGACAGCTACAGACCAAAATCCGTTTAGCTACATTTTAACAAGAATACGTTTGTTTCAGTGTGCTTATAAATGCCTATTTCGGGAGTCCCTGCCTATTTGGAGTTAATGCCCTTTGACAGCCTTTTAATGAAGTCTGCATTATCTTCTAGCTGTTGTGGTCGACAGAATTATTTTCTCGTTTCTCAACATCTCTTTTCCCCAATAACATCAAGGAGAATTCTCGGACGATTCGAGTTCAGTTTTCCCTTTCATCTTCTAATAACTGAGGATCACAATCACATTTATAGGGTTCAACAACTCTATAGGGAACATTAACACAGGAACAGAACGTACAAGAAAATGTCCTCCGGTATCAACCCGCCATCACAGGAGATATTAGCAGACCCAGGATATCAAATTATAAGTCATTTTCCATGTCTATTTCACACTCAGGTCACTATTTACGTGCCTAATTTGGCTATTTAAATGCCTACATGCGTACCTATTTAACTGTTTTAGTGCTGACCTTAGTGTTACCGGGCCTCAAACACTGCACACAATAGTAACCTGAGTATTTCACTCAACAGCGATGTCCTGGACTACGTTTATTTAGTGAGTGCCGTTAAGCGACAATTCTTTCCTAGAGGGAAAGTCAATAAAAGAACACCAAGCAAGAGAACTTAAACACACTTCAACTTACGTAGATCGTCGGTCATTATAAAGAAAGGAAGGGCGGCCGATAATCTATAGAGAAAAGACATATGTTCATACATCGCACGTGGAGAGAGAATCAGAACACACGGGTTTTCTAGCTCCAGATTCTGCCCCCGGAGAGCTCTCATTGTTCAAGCACTCTCCTCATATTAAATCAAATAAGAAGTCTGGAGATTACCATGAGGACGCGAACTTCCTGAATTACGAAAAGTGGCTAAAATCGCCAGGAATACACATCTTTTCCCCTCAGTCTGTCTTAGTGATTGATTGTGCTCCTCACCACTATGATCAAGTTAACCTCGCACCAAATTCCTCATCCAAAAAATCACGTATGTTTTACCGGCTTATGACACAATTCATTTCTTCACCAGAAAGTATGAAACACAGAGAGCAAAAATATATTCTCTGATTCCACTCGTAACACCTGATTTTAAAACACATTGCTGTTCTAAGTCTTCCCCTCGTCATCCAGAAAGAAGCGAGCTTTTAAGAAATTACGACGATCACCTGTGACAGGATTCATTTCTTGGGTCTACAAAATTTCAATGAAGGCCAGGAATTCTGTCCCGTACAGACACGGGGCTGTCATAATTTTCAAATAACATTCGAATAAGCTGGTTCGGCTCCACCGTCTGATGGGGCACATGTTATGTAATCACCTGTCCTACAGTAGAGTTACAACGCAGTGATTTTATGTAGCCTCTAGCCGGGGAGTAACTTCCCGTCCATAAGTGAGTTTGGAGGCTTGCAGACTGAACTCTCAAATGTATTGAAGTTTACAATGAGGATATTAATAAAACAATAATATCAACAGTAATTTGTTCAAAGTTTCTGGTCATATCGTCATAATTTGGATACATTTCACGTGATTTAAGAGATATCACTAGAAGAGGGTAAAATGAATCATTATCAGAGAAAGTAGCGACAGCTGGCTTGTTGACATCTACAACAAGCTACACAACAGTCATCCGCCAGGAAACTCTCATCATCATCATAAGTTGTTCTGCCATCCGGCAGGTCCATTCATTGGCTGTGACCTCCATATCTCTCGATCTTGTGCCCTTTTCTTCACTTCTGGATTTTGGATTACGATCAGCATGATCCTCACTTCTCCCACTTTCCTCAGAACTTCCTTATTTGAAATTTTATCTCACCACTATACTCCTTCAATTCTTCGCCAAATCCACATCTCAAATCTTTCTATTTTTCTCTGTTCCTCCTTCCTTAGTGTCCATGTTTCAGCGCCATATAGAGCTATACTCCATACGTAACACCTTGCAAGTATCTTCCTCAGATCATTCTCTAGCGGGCCACAAAGCATTTTTCCTTCTTGTTGAAGCTTTCTTGGCTAAGGCAATTCGAACTTTTATGTCTGTTATAGAGTGAAGGTCTTCAGTCACAATACTTCCATGATACTTAAACTTATTCATCTGTTCAATAATTTCTCCCCCTATCTTGATTGCCGCTTTTTCACCTTTACCTCCAAGTATCATGAATTCGCTTTTCTTTTTGTTTATGCTCATTCCAAACTCCTCACATTTTTGTTTAATTCTCTCAGCATTTTGCGGAGGTCCTTCACATTTTCAGCTATTACTGCCATATCATCAGCAAATCTTATACATTCAATTCTCTTACCTCCAACGTTGACCAACCAAGCATTCACAAATAATTTCCTCCAAGTAAATGTTAAACAAAGTTGGCGATAAGCAGCAACGCTGTCTAACACCTTTTCCCAGTCTGATTTCTTCGGTTAATTCTCCTCTTATTCTCACATTTGCTGTATGGTTGTAATATAATTCCTTGATCAGTCTTCTCTCTCTCTCTCTCTCTATCTCTCTGTCCATTCCACTCCATGCTTTTTAAGTATCTCCAAGAGCTTATTCCAGCTCACTTTGTCAAATGCCTTCTCTAAGTCTACAAAGACTGTGTATACTTTTCTATTCTCCTCCATGTACCTTTCTCGTATGACTTTCAGTAAACCATTGGCATCCCTTGTGCCTACTCCATGCCTAAATCCATTTTGTTATTCGCCAATATACTTCTCCATTCGTCTGTAAAACCTTCTTTTTATTGCTCTTAATAGTATTTAGCTGCATGAGAAGTTAAACTTAGTGTCCTGTGTTCTTAGTATTTTTCCTTTTTCCTATTGGTATTATTATAGTTTCCAGAAAATTTTTGGCCATTTCCCTTTTAAGTACACTATTTCTTGACAAAGTTTCACAAACATATATTTTCCTTTCTCCTGCAGTACTTTGAGTAGTTCAACTGGTATTTCATCTACACCAACTGCTTTACCATTCTTCGTTTCCCTAATAGTTGCCTCTATTTCCTCTTTTAATATACTGAACCCAATCTGATCTTCATTTGTTTCATTTTCCTTCGCCAAATCTATATTACTCCCATCTGGTCTTTCTATGTACTCTTTCCATCGTTCCTTAACTACCGTATTTCAGGCTCACTTACTAACTGTCCATCCAATGTTTTAATCTCAGTCATTCCACTTCCATTCCTTTTATCATTGAATGTTAATTCCATAGCTTCTTTGTAAATCATGTCATATTTACCTCCACTTTCCAACCGTTCTCTTTTGCTGCAGGTTTCTCTCATCCACTTTTCTTTAGGATGTTCAGTCTCCCTTCTTTATTCATTGTTTAATTTTCTATACATCTTTCTTCCTTCTTGAGTGTTTACGTTTTTCCATTTTCTCCTTTCTTCTATTTTGTCCAACATTTCTTCAGTTACTCATTCCTTTCTTATTTCCCTCCTCCGTTTTGTTCCCAGAACTTCTTTTGCTGTATCTTTAAGATTGTTTCTAAATCTCTCCCATTTTTCTTTAACACAGTTAGCCTCATTTACAGTTTGTAGTCTTTCAACAAGCCTCTCTTCTAACTCTACAACATTTTTGCTTTCTTTCAAGTTTTCAAGGCATATCACTTCATTGCTCTTACTTATCCTAACTCTTTTTAATTTAATGCACAGTTCTGCAACAACTAGGTTGTGATCAGAACATATGTCTGCTCCTGGATAACATTTTGCATTTTAAGCCATTTCTATATCTTTGTTGTATCTATTTGGTACCTGTCTCTCATTAAATAGAAAAGTCTTGACTGAAATACTGGAAGTCACAGAGGGAAGAATTCTTGGAAAGATCCTGGGTTCAGTACTAGAAGATGGAAAATACCAGAGCTCTACTCCCCAATGGAGTGGCTCTTGTACTGTGCCAGGGAAAGGAGGCTGGCTTTCTATGGTCATGTGGCAGAATTGTCTCCCAATCGCCTGTTTACCTTCTAGCGAAACAAGAAAATCCATATCAAACCTCTGACAGACACAACCTAAAGAAAGTTCACTGAAGAAGGAAGGTGCCCTCTTGTTGGAGGAAGGAAATGAGAAATGTGACAACACTGGATAACAGTTGAAGAAGTGTGAGCTCAGGTAGATCTATTAGAAAAAATACAAGAAGGAGAAGAAGAGTGGCAAGCGTGTTCTCTCTGTTGCACTCAATGGCGGCTGCAGGTGACTCGGCCATTCTATATCTTATCGACACTTCACCTTTATCTTATCTCCCCAGTGCTCCTCACGACAGATGTGGAGTCTTGTTGTCGAGGAGTCTTGCCTCATCCAAGAACAATAAAAGGAGCCACGCATTCTAGGTCTTTTGGTCTTCGGTAGTAAGAAGTCTTCGCAGCTAGTCACTGCCTGGTCTCCGTGTTGTCGGGAGCCTCTGTCTGTAAGTTAACTTATGTCCACTAATATTATAAGCAACCAAGCGAACCGTTTCAATAATTCTTCGCCCTTGCTTCCAGATTATTATTAAGATATATTTATATCGAGTGAATCATTGCGCCTTTTCTTTGTTGAAATTATGTAGCCCGCTACGAACTAAATGTATCTAAGTCCCGTCTTACTCGACATATTACAACAAATTTACGTACACGTAGACTGGTATAGGTTTCTCTGTGCAATACAAAAACCGCACTGAAAACAGTAATTAAGGCCCACCTTAAAAACACTGTACCCTCTGATGTAGACCGGAGACATATTTATGAAATGTTACTGTACTGCACTGTCCACCTGTAGAAAACTGTGTATCTGAGTGGCTCGACAATCATTTCCTTTCGAGATTAAATGGCGAAGCACTATCACAGATGACGTGATGGTTTGTGACCTATTCACTGCCATACTGGACACTCTCGTCTCATTGCAACTGACATAAGAGGTTATTTCTCTATGGTACGTAATTTTTACTGTAGAGTGTTGAGGACCACTTCGGTCTCCTGGTGAATACAGAGTTATAACGCGCAAATCCGCACGTTGTAAGTAGCTGTGTGGAATTATGTGCGGTGGAGTTTCATGAGCAGGACGTTTGTACTCCGACAGGCTTTTCTTCAATGAAGATTCGATACACTCCTGAAGTCTCAGATATACTCATAACGCTGCATCCCTGGTTCTTATCCTGGTCAGTGCATTCAGAACTTATGAAATATAAAGCTATTAAGCCAGTGTTGTCAGAATGCCTGCGGTAGTCGGTTTAAAATATTTAATATCGGAATAATTTCTAGACAATTCGTGCGACAGCATAACGCCTTCGCCTACTAAACTGCTAACAATTAGCGAAGCTCTCACGAAATAAATCAACGCCGCCTAGATGAAAAAGCCTTCCAGTTCAATCATGATGTCACTGCTTGTAGGTGAACGCTACCTACGTGAAAACCGAGAGAACCAATAACCAAATCCAGTTGAGTTCCGGGCAAGGCTTCCACCACATATATTAATTTTCATAATAAATAACATGTGATGATAATATATAAAAGTAATTTAAAATTGTCCGACTCGTTGGCTGAATGGTCAGCGTACTGGCCTTCAGTTCAGAGGGTCCCGGGTTCGATTCCCGGCCGGATCGGGGATTTTAACCTTCATTGGTTAATTCCAACGGCCCGGGGGCTGGGTGTATGTGCTGTCCCCAACATCCCTGCAACTCACACACTACACATAACACTATCCTCCACCATAATAACACGCAGTTACCTACACATGGCAGATGCCGCCCACCCTCATCAGAGGGTCTGCCTTACAAGGGCTGCACTCGGCAAAAAATAGCCACACGAAATTATAATTATATTTAAAATTAACAGTTGTTGTAGTTAGAATTTCAAAGTTAGCAATTCAATTTTAATTATGACGATCGTAAGTTTCTCACAAAAATATAGTTTTTTATTTTTTTAATTACAACAGCACAGTAGTTTGCTCATGTTAGACGTACTGTAGTTTTAACATTTTACAATATATTGATTTTATATATAATTGAAAATACACATACCATATTGATCATTCCATGTGAAATCAACGAGTATCACAATATAACCCTCAAATTTTTGAACAATTCTTTAGGTAACTTACTTGTTATAAACAGCCGTAAAGGCATTCAAAAATGATACATCTCCCAGATTAATTATCTCAAGAGTTATTGATAAATGAATTACTAAATATTGCTAAAGTTAGCGATGCAGCCTTTCACGTATTTTATATATCTTGGGTTATGCTTAAGAATTGAATAGAGTTTCAGCAAATTTTCAAGGTCTTTAATTTTATGGAAATTTCGAGTACCATATGACGTTGAAATTTTAATTTTCAACCAAAAATATTAAATGCATTTTCAGTTTCTCAGAATTCTATATATGCCTATTACATTTAAAAAATATATTAATTCAAATATAGCCAACATATCCAGAATGTCTGATGTTAGAACTCGAAAAATTTCTTGATAGTTGCTATTTATTTTGTTAGGTGGTATGTTCATTTAGGGCCTTTGAATTGATGAGTTAAAATGAGATCACGACACTGGTGAGTATTAGTTCTTTCTAACAGGAAACTCTGACTTATTTTCATAATATTTCCTATTTCTGGAATACAAGATACTGCTTTACCTATCTTCACAATTATTTTCATAACCTAGTTTTCTTCAATATTTATATTTTCAATATCATTTGGCACTTTGTCAGAATCTCTGAACAGAAAAATAACATTCTGATTCTTATCAACAACTGACCACTTACATAACTTAATCCCTCAAGTAATTCATCGAATATTTGAAAGGAATATTTTCCCCTGAATTCATTTAATTTCCGTAATGCTCCTGCTTCATGCTTTTCTTTCTCTTCAGATTGTGCATGTCGATGGAATGTGGATGTCTTGTTCAAATATGATGGACAGTTTGCAAGTTTACATGGTACAGGTGATTTAGTTAACTGTGGTCAGTGGCGTATGCTGAAGGCTACCAAGGCTATCGGTGAACCCAAACCTCAAGTGAGGACGATGGAAACCTAAAGTACATTATAATGTAAGCATCTGACACGTTCTTCCATTTAAAAAACTTGAAAGCAGTGAGAAAAAAAACGTCGCACGTGCTTCTGTGCAAGGCATCGGAAACTGATCTTGCAGCTTATGCTCTGTGTCCCTCTCCCCACGACCCACCTCGCGCGGCTTGCTGCTTTATGTCAGATAGGAGCGGGGACAGTGGGGATCGCCACTGCTAGCGTTACTCATCGTATATACTTTCTCATCTTATAGATAGCAGAGTGCCGGTATTCCACTCCCATTTACTTCTACATACCGGGCGAGTTGGCCGTGCGTGTAGAGGCGCGCGGCTGTGAGCTTGCATCTGGGTGATAGTAGGTTCGAATCCCACTATCGGCAGCCCTGAAAATGGTTTTCCGTGGTTTCCCATTTTCACACCAGGCAAATGCTGGGGCTGTACCTTCATTAAGGCCACGGCCGCTTCCTTCCAACTCCTAGGCCTTTCCTATCCCATCGTCGCCATAAGACCTATCTGTGTCGGTGCGACGTAAAGCCCCTAGCAAAAGAAAACTTCTACATCCTTGTAGGAACACACTGCAAGGCTCATGTTATGGTAGTAATATAGGCCTAGTTTTTTCTCATAGGTAAATCTGCTAAAATGAAATGCAATCTTTCAGGTTTAGTGTTCTCTTTGGTTGCTTGGAACTGAACGCGTTATCATAGGTCGGACACCATCACTGATATCCTGAGGAAGTTAATAAACCAGTAAACGATGTGTACCACTACTAGTAATGATGTGAAATTCAACATTTTGACTTTAATAATAATAAGGGTGCTCGGCATCTGTATAAGCTTGGTGGTGACATAATGTGGGTGAAATGAATGGCGAAGACGTTATAAACACCCAACACTCCCCAATCCAGGAGAATTAAGAGTACAATGGGTTTAATTCTGAGAACTGAACCGCGGCTATCGGGCCAGAGACAAACATTCTATCCATTTAGCCACAAAGCCGGACTTTAAATTGCTAAGCACTTTAATTCGCTAAAACTTAGGCTACCATCTCCACTTATCAGGGGTTGATTATTGACAGTACCAGAGGTCAGGGTAGTAGCTTGTAAAGCAGCCTTGACAACACAGCAGGCTTCTGCGTTGGCTGTTGACTGCAGCTCATAACACTTAAGGCTTGACGTTCACTAAACCAACCATCGAAAAGGGGTAACCCAAATCTAGTGGTAGCCTAGGGCTTGGTCCCAACATACGCCACTATTAATGGCACCGTTAATGACTTCCCAGTCTTTGAATATACAGCTTTGGATTCCTAAAATATGCAATTTTTCATGAAGTTTAAGTGACACACCTGTGGAAAATTAATACAATGGCATTAGCTAGGTAAATTGCGAGAACCAAATAAATTATTCAGATACCTAGCCTAAATGTGGTGTATTTTAAGAACCTTCTGCAACAACACAGGGAATGATAGAACGTCATTTTTTGTCTATATGAGTCGGTTTAACTACGCGAGACGGGTAAGTAATGTAGATACCTGACCCCTATCATGTAAACATAATCCCATTGCTAAACCTCTCATTCATATGTACATGACATAAAACTGCTCATATATGCGAGAGAGCAATATAAAATAAGTCGTGATAAATAAACTCAATAACTGTACTCACCACCCAATTCTTTGTATGTTCAAAATCTTTCCTCTTGGTGCCTCTTAACGAATTGTTCCTCATATCTTCATTTTGGGAAAATTCAAAAACATGCACTTTGTTTGTAGTATCGTATTTACCTTTGCAATTAGGGACATTATTATAGGCACACTTTATCAGCAATAACCTGTTTAAACCACGGTAGCTAAAGAGAGACGGTAGGTGCCACGCGCGGCCGGCCAGGAGCGTGTGACGTCAGCGGACTCTAGTCTGCCAGGCGCTGTAACTTATCTTCCTTATAACAAATACGTTTATATTGTAATATAATATTTTCACATGAAAACCACTAATAAGTCCAGAGCACAAATACTCTTCAGATAGTTGAAACATCTTGACGAACTGCAGTAACCACGTGGCGATCCTCTTCTTTCTTCTAGTACGGTGAACGCTGAAACTGACACAAATTTTCAGGAGATATTCCACACACAAATGCGTCGAGTTTTATAAATGAACAGCACGTAAATTGGCCTGCGAAAATCTGCCACTCGTTGACTGTAATACTGTAAGAGGGTAGTAAATTTATAATGCCGCAGAGATGAAGTACTACAAAGTCCAATAATGCCTGCGTCGTGGAAATCCAGGTAGAAGAATGCAAGTAAGAGAGCGTTTCTTCGGAAAACTTGAGTATTTAAGCGTTCCTCAAGGAGGGTGTGTCTCCATAGCGACTCGTAATTGGCCGTCGTCTTACACCTGATAGGTTATTACAATTCTCGAAAGTACTCTCAGTCGAAGATTTTGACACGCGTAATGCACCTTGCGGTGGCCTTGAAAGTTCCCACTGGGTCATGTGATACAGCTGACTGGTCAACCACAAAATCAATACTTCGCTCTCGGCTGGTGGAATTCGGTTCCGTGCATGCAAATACGTCTTTGTAACACAAGACTGGAAATATTTCACCCGTACTTATGAAATAATAGCCTCTCATTTTAACACACAATAAAATACTTATTGTAGGCCAAATTTGAAGCGGACATCATCTCCCTTGGTTGGAAACGATTTAGTCGGTAAATTAAATCATTAGCACACAGAAATATAATATTAGAATGTACCCTGAAAATTTGCATTTTACAGTCATGAAGTTACACTATTTTCCTGTTGTATCTGGTAAGCCATCTCAGAACGTATCCTCCTATTGTCAACTTCCAGAGCAGCAGCTAACAAGCGAAGTTGTCCCAATACGATGGCCTGCAGATCCTAACATTCGAGTTCATTCAAAATGCTAGAATTCTATCTATCTTCAACGATTCCATTTGATGGTTTTTAATGGAACCTTGGTCGTGCCCCTCACTACTAAAATTTCCTCTTCTTTCCCTCTGTTTAGCTTCCTGGTACTCTAAACTCTCGGCTCCAACGATGTCTGGATTGGTGTCTTGTTCATGTATGGCGCGCTTCCATTTACCTTTCTCTTGCGCGGATTTTTTTTAGTTCCTGAAGATATTTCTCCCTTTCTTCTTGCCGCCAGTCTGTCTTCTCCTCTGGTTGCGAGTATTGGTGTCTCTCCTTCATCTTCCTCGATCGTTGTCGTAGGGTCTCCGTCTATTATTCCCGTTGGAATAATCCCAACTTCCTCTATTCCTGAACCTCGATCTAGGAGAACGATCCCGCGATGACCTTCCTTCCGGAGCTCTGTTCCAGTTTCTCCCTTGGTTATTCGGAGTTCTCTCATCGGACCTCGTCGCAGTAGCCCGAGAAACTTGTTGTTCGGGGCTGATGTTACGCCTAGGTTGTTCTTTCGACGTCATATCTAGCTGCATGAGAACCGCCTCAGCTTGGATTGCCGACTGAACATTAGAGGCAATCATAATCCTCTGAATCTCAGCTGTTAACTCTCTCACTATTACTTTGACGAGTTCTGGTTCTGACGGAGTTGTGTCTATCTCTCTGAGTTTCCGTAATTAACTACCGAAAAACTCAGAAAACCGTGTCGGGGTAGATGAGGCATATTTCTTGGCATATATATATATATATATATATATATATATATATATATATATATATATATTCTGAAGGTGTGAGTTCCAATATTTTTCAAAGAATGCTCGCTTAAAGCCCTTGAAGTCGTCAAATGCGTATCTGAACGCTGCAAACCACGTAAGAACAGAGTTTTCTAGGTAGCGTTCTGTTACACGCAACTGGCGCTCTGGTGGAATCTTAGCGTCCCGGAAATAATCTTGGAGCTCATTAATAAAACTCTTAGGAGTAACTCCCTTCACGTTATTCAAATTGTTCGGTTGGTCTTCGTGCAGTCTAATGATATTCACGACCTGCGTCTGACCCGTGGTGTTCATTTGATTCGATCCGCTGTTTTCATGGTTAAGAAATGGGTTGGCGTTACTGACAGGGTTGACAATATGCGTCTTTTCTAGGAGTAGAAGATGTGATTTCTCCAGACGTGTGTTTCTCTAGCTGACTTTGCTTCTCAAGCAGGGTAGCAGCAACTTTCACCCTGAAGTTTTAGCATTTTTATTTCCTGATCAAGGTCCTGAATTCCTCCTTTGAGTTCCTGTTTACAAACTTCGGAATTATCTCTGACCTTCTCTATCTCCTGAGTAAGCGTAGTTTTCACGACCTTGAGAACTTCCTGGGTTCCTTCTATTGATTCATTAAAATATTCTAATGGCTCAGAAGTTGTGACTTTAGACAACTTAATCTCGGCTATGACTCCCTTTTCCACTTGTTTGATAGTCTCATAAATACCAGTAAATTTCTTGCCCCATGCTGATTTAGCAGCCGCGAGGTCTGCCGTATTATTGTCGATTTTCCCTTCGATATTTTGAAAGTTTTTCTCGACCTCATTCTTATATTTATCCAGCCCATGTAAAATGCCTGTCTGCACATTTGCCAGTCTTTCACTAAACTCGTTCGACATGGCCGACATGGATTTGGTAATACCTTCTTGAATCTCGCCCTTAAGGTTCGAAATATTTTGTTTAAGGGATACTGGTTCGCTCTGAACTGAGGCGAGTTTCCCGTTAAACAATTTTACATCCGTGTGAAGTTTTTCTATACTCTCATCAGCCCGAATCTGATCTGCCTCTAAAGCACTTTTGAGGTCCTGTTTCAGCTTAGCCTAAGCCTCATTCAATGCCTGCCTTAAATTGGCCTCGTTATGACTAAAAGTCTCGGTCATGTCCTGTTTTAACTTGGCCTGAGTTTCATTAACTTTCCTTCCTAGAATGGCTTGATTTTCACTAAGTTCCTGTCTTAAACTGTCTTTTAGTTCTTGCTTTAAACTAGTTTGATTTTCATAAAGTTCCTGCTTTAGACTATCTTTGGTTTCACTATGTTCCTGCTTTAAACTAGCTTGGAGGTTAGCCATCGCCTCCTGGCTTCGGCGTTCCATGTCCGCCAAGAAATTCCGTAAATCCTCCATAATTACCGTATCACACAAATGGCTGCCCTAACAATCGGGAAATAACGAGCAGAATGTAGATTTTCGGAGATCCAGTTCATGAAATAAGTGTGGACAAAGTTCTTAACCTTAGGAGAAGATCTAAATTAATTTGCCATCGTACTCGACTGTCTAAATTAACTTTAGCGCAATATCGCCTGGAAATATAATTTCCCTATTCTCCATCAAGATTTTTGTTTATGGACAATACAACACAACCATGATCTAACTTTAACATGTGTGCTGTTAGCCACAAAAATCTGGGCAGATAAATGTCATGAAATTAACCTTACAAAATTAATTTGTCGCCGCATCTTGCTCATGTCAAACACAGGACACTACAAGATCGAGACCTCGTTAAATTCCACAACTGAGAAAGTTAATGAGCCATACAAGATGGAAACCATAGAGTTCCTTACGTTGGAAAAGCCAATCTCGAGCAAGCCATCTTTACCTACCCCTGTTATTCCCGACATTCTCAGCTGGAGAGCGAGAGTCCCAAGGGTGGACAGTTTGCTATCCGGTTTCGCTTATCTTTAAAGGCAGGGAAAGATAGAAGAACTAGCGACAATGATACAAAAAGATTTAAACAACAGGTTTTGATATTTATTTACAATTAGCACTCAGTAGAACAATTAAAAATTGATACTAATTAAATCTTAATGGTAATTCAAAATTAAAAATCTTCTCAGCCAGTTCCCTTAGATACAGCATTATTATTCTCCGACCTTTTGAAGTTGAATTACGCTGTAAACATAACAAACCTTTATTAGCTTACTTCTGGGTTGACGAAAAAAAAAAATTATGTTGGGAGGACCTCCTCCTAATAATACTGTAATTATTTACGAGTCGCTAAAACCAAATCTCACTGAGCTATCTAACTCGTAAATGATTCATTAACTTTTCCACTCCTTCCAAATGAAACTTTAAATTCATTAAGTCAATGAAATAAATTATGGCATCGTTTTTAACAAACTCTTCTCAAAAAATATATAATCACGTTGTCCTACTCGTGGATAATCTTACATTACATCGTCTCATTCATCAAACATGAGATCCATTGAACTATTCTTAAAAATTTATTGGGAAGAAATATTAGTTAAAGATGTCTCTATCAGACTTATTCAGATTAAATTATACTCGCACAATAATTATTTCCACGAAACTTCCTTCAATATTTGACTGAACAACGCGTAAAGTTAACCTTTAACATCGGACGTCTTGAAAAAAATTAACATTACAAGCTTTAAAATAACAGTGAACTTTGTCCAGACGATTGAAGTAATCCCTGCTTATTCATTGGTGTCGGATATTTTGACCTTGCCTCAACTTAATTTTAAAATAAAATTCACTACAGATTTCACTTCCAATAAATCAAAGTGGATCAAAGCAACTCAAACAACGGTGTTGATAACCTGGGCCCAACGTGATGAACATGTGGCCAGGTCAAAACCACATTTTAAAAAGTCACAAGTCAATGAAATCACTACAACACACACACACACACACACACACACACACACACACACACACACACACACACACACACACAGCATTCACACAAAGACTCACGAGTATTATTTACATTATTTACAACGAATTCTAGACTTTGAATTTTAGATTTTGATTTTTACCCTAGGCACATGCAATATCATGATGACGGTATCGGTCAAAAATCCATTTACGACTCTCAGAAATGTGATGAAAATCTGAGTGATCACTTAGTCAGAGATGATGAAAAGTTCACATCGTTGGTCATAATAATATCATCGGTTGATATCTGGAAGAATTGGCGTCTACAGATACGCACATAGTACAGGTCAAACATTAGCATTCGCATTCATGGTTCATGAGTTCCGACATTATTATTACTTAAATCTACATTCGTCAATCAACACGTGCCCCACATTTGAAGAAATTACGTTTCACCAAACGATTCTTCAAATATAATTCAATAAATTAATTCAGTAATTCAATAAATACAGTAAATAATCCGTCGAGATTCTGCCATATTCCACGCTCATATTCATCCTAATTGAACACATATTAACATCTTACAACAAGATCAAGCAATATTTAAACTCATGACCCTCACTCATTGATTTAACCAGAGCTGGAATTTCTATTATTAGACGTGCTGGATGATAATTTTACGTAAACCAGATTTCGACATAAACCAGATGACACTAACGCGCGTAAAATCCAACAAGAAGAAAATTTACATTGAAATCCGACGTAACAAACATGCCGTAAATCTGTCATACACGGCTTCCACATAGAAAATATTTTCAAAATTAAATTATCATTTACCGATGAGGACAATGATTTTTAAATAACACTGGACTATTAATTGGGACATTTAGAGTAATCGTAGAAGACACGCACACATTCTAGCTATTCTAATAGAATCCAATAATCACTCACACACAATGTGAAAACTCTACAATTTCCGATGTGAAAGACGATCAAAAATATTAACTAGTTCTGCAATTGTAATAGAAATACTACCACTAATGAATAAGTAAGCATTATTTCTACAAAGATAAACAGTAAAACATTATAAATGGATACTTAAATGTATGATGAAACTGGATCTTTACCGATGATCTGGAATTACTGGATCACATGTTGTTGGTTATCTGCTTCCGTCGTTATCTGCCCATGTTAGATGTCGCCTACATTTTAGTACACCATCGCAGCAGCCAAATCCATAGCAGAAATACTGTAGATTTCCTCTTAAGATAGGTGAGTCATCTTGAAGAACTCCAGTAACCACGTGGCGATCCTCTTCTTTCTTCTACTACGGTGAAGGCTGCAAGTGACAAAAAATTTTAGCAGATATTCCACACACAGGTACGTTGAGTTTTATAAATGAACAGCACGTAACTTAGCCTGCGAAAATCTGCCACTTGTTGACTGATATACTGTAAGGGGGTAGTAAATTTATAATGCCGGAGAGATGGAGTACTACAAAGTCGAATAATGCCTGCGACGTGGAAATCCAGGTAGAAGAATGCAAGTAAGAGCAAGTAAGAGCAAATAAGTCTGCAAGCCTCTGTGAATTTACTAAACGTCGCCAGAATCATCTATTTGCGAATAGTGCTTTGGCCTCATTCAGTTCTGTACGTCTTATCTTGAAATCGTTAGAAACCAAGTCTAAGCATCGTCGTCTTTGTCTCCCTCTACTTTTCGTACCCTCAATAACATAGTCCATTATTCTCCTAGGTAACCTATCCTCCACCATTTGTCTCACGTGACCCAACCACCACCACCACCACCACCACCACCGAAGCCGATTTATGCGCACAGCTTCATCCATCCATCGAGTTCATTCCTAAATTAAACTTTATCTCCTCATTCCGAGTACCCTCCTGCCATTGCTCCCACCTGTTTGTACCAGCAATATTTCTCGCTACTTTCATGCCCGTTACTTCTAACGGGGAGTTGACTCCCTTCATGGAGAACACTGTTTATCCCAACTGCGAGCTCACTGCATTAGCTTTACTACACCTTGATTCAATCTCACTTAGTATATTACCATCTTGGGAGAACACACAACCTAAATACTTAAAATTACCTACCTGTTCCAGCTTTGTATCACCAATCTGACATTCAATTCTGTTGAATTTCTTACCTACTGACATCAATTTAGTCTCCGAAAGGCTAATTTTCATACCATACTCAATGCACATATTTTCAAGTTGCAAATACAGCAGGCTTTCGGCACAATCTGCCATTAAGACCAAGTCGTCAGCACAGGCCAGACTGCTTACTACAATTCCTCATCCTCATAGTTTTTGAAAATTTCCTCCAATTTATTCATTTTGGTTTCTGCACTTAGATCGTCTGTAAGTAATTTGATTATTTATTTTAATTCTTCATTTTCGGCAAACACACTTCAAGGGCAAGTTATCTTTATTTTGGCTTTACTGTTCGTTAATTTGTCTACCGGCCGAGTTGGCCGTGCGGTTATGTGCGCGCAACTGTGAGCTTGCATCCGGGAGTTGGTCGGTTCGAACCCCCCTGTCGGCAGCCCTGAAGATGGTTTTCCATTGTTTCCCATTTTCACACCAGGCAAATTCTGGAGCTGCACCTTAATTAAGGCCACTGTCGCTTCCTTCCCATTCCATAGCATTTCCCATCCCATCATCACCATAAGACCTATCTGTGTCGGTGCGACGTAAAACAAATTGTTAAAAAATAATATTTTAAAATTTTTGCTTCCTGAGAAAGGTTATAAAGCTCACTCGCTTTCTCTACAGATTTTCTTACTAGCGATTCTAGAAACCTTTCACAGTCCCGCCTTTCGGCGCGTGTGTTTCTCTCTGAATTTTCTGTTGATGCAGAAAACGTGGTCATGTTTTAGGAAGGAACTGTTCCTTTTTTCAACAAGCACTTAGAGGGAAGACCTAACGGTTGATATTGTAAATCTCTTTCAAAATCTGCACGGCATTTTACAGCACAAACACGACATGTACACTTTCACTTATTCACCAACGATATGCACAAGTTCATTCGCAAGCCTCGAAAGTAATAAAATAATTAAAGGAACAATGTGCAGACAACAGACGAACAGCAATGCACCGAACTTCAGTGCTTAGAATGAAAACACCGACAACAAAGAGAATATAGACTGATATTAACGCGCCAAACAATGCGTACTGTAATGGGAAGGACGGTCCAGTGACGTCACGACCATGGCAGTCTACTGCGCATCCTTCTCGTGATACCTACCGTCTCTCTTCTAGCTACCGTGGTTTAAACTAATAACATTAAAAATATTGCGTGTTCTTATAAACAAGACCAAGGAAAACTACTAGTGATGTCACCAGCCTAAAGGCTTTGTAATCCAGGTGGCCAAGCTTTGTGACGACGTCATGCAGCTACTGAGGTCATGTTTTAACATAATATACAAACACCTCTAGTAAAGAATATAGGGTACAAACTCTGTCTGTTTGAGAATGGAATTATTCTAAAACGGTGGACGCTTTCACTCGGTTCGGCGCAAAATGTAGGTGCTGAGGATGCATAATTGAGCGCACCTAACGGAGAAAGGTTGCAATATACTTGGTGTATCAAAATAATTGCTGTCATAGCCACTGGAAGTTTTCATGTGACGTGTAGAATATTGTTAAAAGCAAAGCAAATCACAGTTATCTCCGTACAGGCCATGGAGGCCCTGGGTGGGGTAGAGTGGTTAGCTCTAGGCCCGGCCGCCTTTGCCCCCAGCAATTAAACTGGTGCTCATTTTTTATGTAGGCTGAGTGAGGCAGCCCCTATAGATTATTATTATCATTTATTAATTATTATTATTATTCGTTGTACACTTCAAGACTTGATTCAAGCCACTGAAGAGGGAATTTCTGTTGCCCATTTCTGGGCAGACATTGTGTGAAACATGTTATGTGACATAAAATGTATTCTGTTTTATTTGTATATAATACCTTATTTATATTTTTAAGTTTCTCAACACTCTGACACGAAATAAATTATTATTATTATTATTATTATTATTATTATTATTATTATTATTATTATTATTATTATTATTATTATTATTATTATTATTCCTTGTGACCGTACTGGAAGGTAGTGGGCAACTGTGAGTACTCGACATAACATTCACAAACGCACAAGTCAATACAAATGGATGATCTGATGTTGAAACAGTCTGCATGTGATATATCTCCCGTAGAGAGGACAATGCGTTAGTCCTATAACTGAAGGTTGACTCTAGAATGATCAAGCGTTGATGGTGCGGGTTCGTTACAAAGATCTGTCCGAGGACACTTACTGTAAGCTGACTGCGATAACGTGGTTCCCAATTACTTGGTTTCAGTAACAGTCTCGTCCTCTGTGAACTTACAGTGGTTTGAATCGCCAAGTAATGTACGAGCTGTATTGTTTCACTTATCCTAGACTGAAACTTCTATTAAATTTACTCGGTCATTCTCACCAATGTGGCTCTGATGTGTGGTCAAAGTACCTGCAGGTGTCTAGACTATGATCACTAATATCACGTGTCACCCTAAACTACACCAATGTTTTGCGGCATGGCAGATCGCCGCATACTATAGTCAGTAGCAGGCACTGATTCTATGTTGGAAGCGATAAGTACCGGTGACTTGCGGCGAGATGTGTCCTGGCACTGCTTCATGTAGATAACGGACTGGTTAAAACAAATATCTTAAGTCAGAATGTGGCACCTCTCAAACCAAAGAGTGTTTACTTCAGTAATGGTCTTGCTAGCTTACTGGCACTGCTGTGGACAATGGAGGGGTGGTGTTTTTAATAAACTGTATAAAATAAATCCAAGCACCCCCCCGCCCCCGGAAACTAAATTGTCCTGTGTGTGTCTCTCGGTGGGAAATGATGGGGTTTATTTCTATAAGGGTGCTTCCTGCAATATGAGATGAGGGAGTCTTACAGGCTACCAACAAATAATTGTTGCCTGTATCAAATCTCGGCAAGTTGGATGCTAAATTGTGTGGCTTCCAGGCGGCAGATCTTGTCCGTTCTTGTATAAACGATATGCATTCAGAGTAGAACGAGCTTCTTCCAACAGTGGGTCTGCTACACAGGAAGACGGTGAATCTCTTGACCTCTTCTTATAATTTACAGTTCGTTATAGGCTACTGCATTTCTTCACAGACTGTCTGAGGCTGACCATTTCCCCATTGTATTTGCTTACTTTTTCTAATTCACACAATAATGGCGTGTGGCTTTCGAAGGGGCCCGTGGTCACCTTTCATGTTCATAGTTGGTTTGTAATTTCAGTATTGTTTGTTTGTTTTGCCACAAACTGTAACTGTTGGTTGTATTCTACTGCAGCTGTGTTCCAAATCATTGAGACTGACAGGGTTTAAACTAAATTTACGCACTTTTTAATTCAACAGTTATTGCGAGAGAAGAGAAAAGCTGAGACAAGTGACCAAGCTGTGCTATCGGCCACCATTTCCTGCAGCTACTGACGTTACTCCATCTCTGTGCACCCCGGGAAGATGAATACGGTGAGTATGTTTGGAATATGGCCAGATGTGTGGGGTGGAAATAATATTATGAAATTCCATATATAATATAGACATTATTATTAATATTGTAGGATGAATTAGTTCTGACTTTGGTCTATAAAGGGTATACAATTAATGCACTTCTTGAACGAGCTATGAAATAGATTTTGTAAATGTTCTTCACATTCTTTTAAATATTTTTGAAGACCTCGCGGGCCGCGAGATACGACTTCGCGGGCCACCATTTGTTAACCCTGGTCTAGTGGATACTACTCAGGCTGGTTATGATGTAACGGGTTCATACCTTTGACGGAGTGGGAAGTAAGGAATTTGAAGGGATTGGAAGGGGAACTGAGTGCGGAGAAGATAAAGCTGTCATTGACTTAGGGTGGGGCCACGTGCTATTGGTAGTACTGTAAATCTACAACGAAATGAAAAATTAAATTTGAAATAAAGAATTCAATTTGCCATTCGTTTCATTCAAATTATATTCCGTTGATTTATGTGAATATGTATGTTTCTAAGATTCTGAGTAAGGGGCCTTTTCACGCTAGATTAAGAATCCTTATATTTTGTTCGACTTATGTGTAACTGTGATTGGATACTTTCATATGAATGTCCATGGCTGAGAAGCGGTTATATCTGACGGCATTTAAATGTTCTTGGTATCTTCTTACAAAATTACTCGCATCAAATACTGTCCAGTTCTGTCAGCTGACTTCTTACTATTTAAGCATCAAGAGACCACATCTGGCGTACATGGAAGATTTTACCTCAAGTTATGAAGACGTTTTAACAGTCACATCATATCTGGAAGTGTTTCAATTATTACACATCCTACTGAAGATCGAAATGTATTTAGATGTGATAAGTCTAAATTTTAAAATTTAAATGTGCCTTGTTTATTGATTAGGAAGGTAGATTTAACAATACATTATTGTCATAGTGTACGAATTACCAGTCACCTACCTTGCATTCGGGAGATAGTGGGTTCGTACTCCGCTGTAGTCAGCCATGAAGATGGCCTTCCATGGTTCCCCAGTTTGAAATAAGGCTTTTCCTTAATGAAGGCTATATTTGCTTCCTTCCCATTCCTAGCCTTTTCCTATCCCATTATCAACCTCAGGCTTATCTGTAACGGCACGACGTGAACTTACTCTCTAGAAAATAATACTGGTGGGGTATGATGACACTAGCATTCCTAGGGCAGAGGGTTATTACTTATAAAAATAATCGAAAACGCAACATGTTAGTGTGAAATCCACTATTTCTGGGCTCTCTGAGATGAATTGTGACATCCGGATGCCGTTTAAGTACACATTCAGCCTCTTAAGAAGCATGGGGCTGAGAAAGGGTGAATATAAGAATGTCCAAACAGACCGAGATTAGAGTTGAGTCCACAGTTTTCGCTGTCCCTTGGCTGATTGGTGACAGACTCTGTGACAGTCTGAATTGTGTGCACGTACGTACATCACTTATATTTGTTATTCATTTTAAATGATCAGCTACTTCCCAGAAAACCCGGGCTGCAAAAAGAACGAAGTATGATTAATGCGAAACAAACAAATATTAAAACGTTAAACGCATCATAAAAATTACTGGAAATTTCAATAGTTAGTAAAATATAATTTAACTTTACAAAAAAAATGTAAAAAATGTGCATCACTGGTTTAACAGCTAATAAAAATCATAAAACTTAACATTTAATTAGGTACCCGGGCAATACCGAGAAGTGCAGCTTGGGCATTGGAGTGTTCAAAACAGCAGGACAGGCCTCTACAATACTAACAACATCAATGTTTAATTCATCACCTTAGAGTTCCTCATTCACGACCTGGCTCCAGAAATACTCGGTCTAACTATTAGGTTACTAGAACAACTACAAAAAGTTCCTGTGTCTGTAGCATTTTGTAACTGAAAACATTTCTTTTCAGGTAATTCTGGAAGTGGCCAGTTCCACTAAAAGTGCCCCCATCTTAAGAGGACGATTGGCTAATAAGAGGTGTTACTGTTTGTTGCAGACACGGTGCGAACTGTGTGCGACACTCTATGAATCACTGGTGGAACACGTGGACATGGGGGAGTTTCAGCTGAGAGAAACCACCGAAGTGGATCATGGACTAGAGAGGGAGAACAACCTGAGGATGTGGGAAGTAGTACTGAAAGAGAGAGAAGTGATGATACAACAACAGGAGGAAGCGTTGGAGATGAAGTTAAAGAAGATGGAGAAATCATGTAAGGGTACAGGAGAGAAGCAGGTGGAGACTGTGTGTAAAGTCAGAGATAAGATTATTGAGCTGCGAAAGTTGGCGTGTGAGAAGAGAGTGAAACTTTCCCGCCAGCGAGATTAGTGGCGTGACAGGGAGGAAGGCCAATTGTGGCGGGAGATGCTTTCCCAGTACGATCCAGGTCATGTGTTCGTTGAGCAAACTCTTAAGTGGGCAGCTGAAGAGGGATATATCAATGTGGTGAATTTCCTTCTTGAGAGAAATGACTCTGAGGACTGGAAGCGCACTGCATTGAACCATGCTGCAGAGAGGGGGCAGCTGCACGTCGTGAAGGCTCTGATAGAAGAGGAAAAAAGTCAGGGCCGAGAGGACTGTCTCTCCTTTGGATGGTGCGACATAGATGTGAACATCGGCATCCACAGTCGAGGACTACCTGCGCTGCTCTTATCAGCCAAAGAGGGCCATGTGGAGGTGGTGAGGTACCTGGTGGAGGAGGGAGGTATGAGTGGGGAGGTGCTGGGCAGTGATTTCATGCCGTTTGCTCAGTGGGGTAACATCGATATAGTAACGTACCTGGCGGAGGAAGTAGGTATGAGTGTGGAGGTTCTGAGTCTTGCTCTCTTACCAGCTGCTCGCTGGGGTCACCTCGATATGGTGAAGAAACTCACCAATCTAACCCACATTCGTCCCAATGTTAAGACTAGGAATGGTGATACACCACTACATTTGGCTGCTCGGTGGGGTCACCTTGAGGTAGTAAAGCACATCACTACTCTAGACCATAGTAGTATTAATGCTATGAATAGTGATGGTCACACTCCACTACATCTGGCTATACGAGTAGGGCACCTTGAAGTAGTGAAGCACCTTACCACTCTGGACCACACTAGTCTTAATGTTCAGACTAATGCTGGCAACACTCCACTACACCTCGCTGTAATTAACGGTGACCTTGAGGTAGTGAAGCATCTTACCACTCTAGACCACACTAGTCTCAAAGCTAAGACTAGTGATGGTGACACTCCACTCCACGTGGCTTCTTGGAAGGGTCGTCTTGATGTAGTGAAGTACCTAACCTTTCTAGACCACACTAGTCTCAATGTCAGGGATGGTGGAGGTTACACACCACTACATTGGGCTGCACGTTATGGTCACATTGAAGTAGTGAAACATCTCTCCATGCAAGACCATAGTACTCTGAATGTTAAGGACAATTATGGACACACCCCATTACACGTGGCTGCACAGTGCGGTCACATTGAAGTAGTGAAGCATCTCACCAGTGTAGATCAAACTAGTCTCAATTTTAAGTCTCTTGGTGATCACACTCCACTACACTGGGCTGTACGGTACGGTCACCTTCAAGTGGTGAAACACCTCACGACTCTAGACAACACTCTTATCAATACTAAGAATAGTGACGGTTTCACTCCACTTCACATAGCTGCACAGCGCGGATACCTGGAGGCAGTGGAGCACTTCACCACATTAGACCACTGTAGTCTCAATGTTACGACTAGTGATTGTCGCACTTCACTCCACGAGGCTGCAGTGCATGGTAACCTTGAAGTCGTGAAGTACCTCACCACACAAGAACACACTACTCATAATGTTAAAACTAGTGATGGTTATACTCCACTACACCTGGCTGTAAGGGAGGGTCACCTTGAGGTAGTGAAGCACCTCACCACACTAGACCGTACTAGCCTGAATGTTAAGACTAGTGATGGTTATACTCCACTACACCTGGCTGTAAGGGAGGGTCACCTTGAGGAAGTAGAGCACCTCACCACACAAGATCGTAGGAGCGTCAATGTTACGAATATTGAAGATTACACTCCACTCCACGATGCTGCTATGCACGGTCACCTTGATATAGTAAAGCATCTCACAAAACTTGACCATATTTTTCTCAATGTTATGACAGGTGATGGCTACACCCCACTACACTTGGCGGCCCAGTTTGGGCACCTTGATGTAGTAAAACACCTCACATCAGTAGACAACATTGTTGACAATGTTATGACCAGTAATGGTTACACTCCACTACACCTAGCTGCGCAGTTTGGTCACCTTGATGTAGTGAAGCACTGCACAATTCTAGACCGTACGAGTCTCAATATTACGACTAATGATGGTCACACTCCACTCCACGAGGCTGTAATACACGGTCACCTTGAAGTCGTGAAGCACCTCACCACAGAAGACCACACTATTCACAATGTTAAGACTAGTGATGGTTATACTCCACTACACTTGGCTATAAGGGAGGGCCACCTTGAGGTAGTGAAGCACCTCACAACACTAGACCGTACTAGCCTCAATGTTAAGAATGGAGATGGTTACACTCCACTACATTTGGCTGTAAGGGAAGGTCAACTTGAGGTAGTAATGCACCTCACTGCACAAGACCGTAGGAGTGTCAATGTTACGGCTAGTGATGGGCTCACTCCACTCCACGAGGCTGCACTGCGCGGTCACCTTGATGTAGTGAAGCACCTTACCACACTAGACCATATTTTTCTCAATGTCATGACAGGTGATGGTTATACTCCACTACACCTGGCTGTAAGGGAGGGTCAACTTGATGTAGTGAAGCACCTCACCACACTAGATAATTATAGTGTCAATGTTAAGACTAGAGAGGGTTACACTTCACTACACCTGGCTGTAAGGGAGGGTCACATTGAGATAGTGAAGCACCTCACCACACTAGATCGCAGGAGTCTCAATGTTAAGACTAGTGATGGTCGCACTCCACTCCACGAGGCTGCACTGCACGGTCACCTTGATGTCGTGAAGCACCTCACCACACTAGATAATTATAGTGTCAATGTTAAGACTAGAGAGGGTTACACTTCACTACACCTGGCTGTAAGGGAGGGTCACATTGAGATAGTGAAGCACCTCACCACACTAGATCGCAGGAGTCTCAATGTTAAGACTAGTGATGGTCTCACTCCACTCCACGAGGCTGCACTGCACGGTCACCTTGATGTAGTGAAGCACCTCACCACACTAGACCACTCTAGTGTCAATGTTAAGACTAGTCACTTTGAGGTAGTGAAGGAACTTAGCACACTAGATCGCAGGGGTCCCAATGTTAAGTCTAGTGATGGTTACACTCCACTACACCTGGCTTCATGGCGCGGTCACATTGAGATCGTTAAGTACTTCACCACATTAGACAGCACGATTTTCAATGCTAAGACTAGAGATGGTTACATTGCATTGTACCTAGCTATAAACAAGGGTCACCTTGAGGTAGTGAAGTACCTCACCACACTAAATCCCACTATTCTGATTAATAAGAGTAGTAATGGTTGGACTCCACTTCACCTGGCTGCTCGGCGTGGTCACCTTGAGATAGTGAAGTACCTCACCACTTCAGACCCCTCTATACTCAAATATAAGACTAGTTATTCTCACACACCACTAGATGTGGCTGTACTATTTGGCCAAATTGAGGTAGTGAAGCACCTCATCACAGTAGACCCTACTCTTCTCAATATTAAGACTAGTGGAGTTCGCACTCCACTACACGAGGCTGCTCTGCGCGGACACCTTGATATAGTGAAGTACCTCACCACACTAGATCCCACTATTCTCAATGTTAAGTCTAGTGATGGTCGCACTCCGCTACACGAGGCTGCAGTGCACGGTCACCTTGAGGTAGTGAAGCACATCACCGCACTGGACCCCACTATTCTCGATGTTACGACTAGTGATGGTGACACTCCACTACACTGGGCTGCACGGAGTGGTCACCTTGAGGTAGTGAAGCACCTCGTCACACTGGACCCCACAATTCTCAATGTTAAGACTAGAGCTGGTAACACTCCTCTGGCCGTTGCTAAATTGTCGGGTCACCACGAGGTGGTACGCTTCCTAGAGCAGTGCTCAACAAAGAAGAAAGTTACTCGGAAAATACAAAGGTTTACACGACAACAATAATCTAGTGTGGCTCCCACTATCTGCAGTTCAGTCGCTACATACTCCTCGGAGGGTAGGAAAGTCAGTACTACAACAGTGAGGGACCCTGCCACAGAATGGCACTTTTGTGTTGTGGTGCGAGCTGGAAGTTGAAGTTCTGACGTTTGTACCTATGTAAAAAACTTATTGTAAGATAATAAAACTGTAAAATATGTGTTTGTTTTGTCCCCAGAACAATCTGCCTTGTGATTAAATTAGCTGCTCACTGCCTCCTTTGTTCTCGGGTAGTCCGGAGCACGTGCTGATTTCTGATGCATTGTGTGTTGAGTACAGTAACAGGTTTCTGTAGTGATTTAGGCGCGATTTCTTCAACTTAGGTAATGTTAACTAAAAATTGTTATTAATTTAACACTGCGGTTAAAAGTATGCAGTTTCACGAACACATTTTTAATATTTTTACGAAACTGAAAACAAATTAAAGCATTCCCGTAAGATATCTGAACGCGTTTGGCGGTGAGCATCCTTTGTTCTTTACATAAAGCATCCTCGTGGTGTGTTGAAGTAGTATTTTGTCACACATGGTTGACATTATGAGAGGTTATGGTTACCGGAGACCGCTAGGACATAAACATGACAAGTAAGAGGCAACAAAAGCGTTATAATAATGATTGCGAGACAAATGTCGTTATTGCTTCAAATTGAAAGTATGCGCGTGTGTTTAAAAAATGAATGAATATCACAACATTCGGTATAGTCTATTCTTATATGCGTGCAATCTAAGGTCCCTACATCACCGGGGAAAGGTGATAATTGATAAGTACTGAATGATTTTCGGGCATTGCGGGGAAAATAGTGTAATGCCTTGTTAATGCTTCAATGGCAGCAGGAATTCTTTAAGGGATTCTACACACTCTTGTCTTGCACTCGTGAACATAGTTGCCTACAGTTACATGAAACATCTAACAAGGAGAGATCAGACTCTGCGGTCAACAGATTTCACCGAGCTTCAATATACCTGTGGGGGGGGGGGGCACTCAGCAGTAACTCGTGTATAAGTGTTTAGGTCAATACGCTTTCATTTTCGGAAGAAATTAGGTCAAATGTCATGACGCAGGATCCGCTGAAGGTAATGGAACACTAAAAGGCGAATTTTTTACTTAAACATGTCAGGTCCTCAACCTAACCCTTTACTGCATGAATTATTTTTCGTTTTCGTTTGGAGAAGAAAATTTCAAGCTTCAATGTTCAACTTACGTTCAGTGTTTTAGATTTACCAGCAATTCTTAACTGGGGCTAATAGCTTAACACTCGTATGTGATGTGGATTGCCATAACGGGGTATATATACGATTTTTCACGATTTCATGCTAAGATTTTCACATTCAAAGAAAAGGCCGAACATTACTGCCTACTGGCCATTTCACGCTAAGCTTTTAACATTCAAAGACCGAACATTACTGCCTACTGGCCATGGGTACGTGATGCAAGGCGCAAGTATACTTGCACGACCGTAGGTCGGTTATGTCTTTGAGGTTGAGCCAGAGGTACTCCTGAAGCCTGTGATAATGTGATGGGGAGGGCCCACGGAAAATAAACGGTGGTTGGTACGCGTGGACGCTGACGGGGTGAAAGGAGCACCTTTGGTTGTAGGGCTGTTTTGTCTTATGTTATGTGTAAAAAATAAACAAGGCATCACTGGTATATGTCTTTAAATGACTGTACAGTTGAAGGTGTGCTGTAAAACTACCTCTGTCCACAATCTATTTACATTTATACAGGTGAAAAGTTGTATGTTGCCTCGGGCAACAGTATGCAGTAAAGGGCCAATAATATCTGAAAAATTGATGAACCCCGATTCCAATGTAACACATATATTGAGTTACATCACAGTCAACCAGAGTGCTGGCCTAGTTGTGACCGTACTTGCCTGAAAACCTCGTAGATGTGAGTTCGTGTCTCATTGTAGATATAATTCTTGTACAAAATAAATTAATATTTGAGGGAACGTGAAGATAATAAAGGGAATAAAAATATTACGCAAATTGCAGTACACTTTATTTTTACATGAAATTAACATAGGCCGAAACTTCTCACAGTTACTGCTGGATCTCTTGGGTGTGTGTATATATATGTTAATTTCTTACCTTCTTTTCTTTCTTTCATAGTCCAATTACCCTCCAGAGTTGGTTTTCCCCACGGACTCAGAGAGGGATCCCACCTCTACCGCTTCAAGTGCATTGTCCTGGAGCCTGAGACTTTGGGTCGGGGATACTACTGAGAAGGTGGACCAGTACCTCGCCCAGGCGGCCTCACTTTCTATGCTGATCAGGGCCCTTATGGAGGAATGGGAAGATTGGAAGGGGTAGGTAATGAAGAGGGAAGTAAGCGGCTGTGGCCTTACGTTAGGTATCATCCCGGCATTTGTCTGGGGAAGTGGGAAACCACGGAAAACCACTTCGATGATGGCTGAGGGGGGAATCGAATCCCCTCTACTCACTTGATCTCCCAAGGCTGAGTGGACCCGTTCCAGCCCTCGTACCAGTTTTCAAATTTCATGACAGAGCCGGGAATCGAACCCGGGCCTCCGTGTGTGGCAGCTAATCACACTAACCATTATACCACATGGGCGGACTACATGTTAATTTGAGGTAGAAAATAAAGTTCACTGCGGTTTGATTAATGTTTTTATTTTCATTTTTACTATCACGTTCCCTCAAAAATAATTTGATATTTTTAAAATCGTAGCTGCGGCTGGATTTGAACTCACGCCATCGCGGTTCATAGACAAGTACGGTAACAACTCGCTCACCGTCCGCTTGACTATATTGCAACTCTCCAACTATATACACATTGATTTGGAATCGGAGGATTCATCAATTGTTCGGAGATATTACCTTACTGACCTGGTATGTTTAATAAAATGTGCCCGCCTGTGAGTGTTCTATCACCTCCACTCTGTCCGAAGTGGATCCTGCCTCGTGATATTTGTCCTCAATTTTTTGAAAACCAAAAGCGTATTGACCTATATCCTTATACACGAGTTACTGTTCCTGTTCAGTGTCCCCCAACAGCTACATTAAGCTCGTTGAAATAGTTTGGACGTAGGGTCCGACCTCTCCTTGTAAAAACTATAAGCAAGTGCTGCACTGGAGATACTGATAAGCTTCAGTCTGTTGGAAACTCTAACATTTTTTCTACTTCTTCTAGTACTTTAGTCATTATGGCTTTGGTAATTAGATATCTTTGTAGAAATCTGTATTCCGACAACTCTAAAAAGTCGTTTTTTCTCAGTATGGATTTTCCTCAGTTTATATATAGTCTTCATAAAGCAGGAATTTTAGCAGCTCTTAAGATATTTAACACAGAGCTGCTGCCATGTTAATTTAACACAAATATTACCAGTTTGTTCCAGTCAACAATTATTGGTGAGACGACCATGTTGTTGAATTATGTGTTAAGTCTCCTTAACAGCAGTGTTAACACTTGTTGATGAAACTGGGCCTTAGTACAGCGCAGTAACATGTGAGTGAAGTGGTTGAACCGCTCTGGAATATGGAAGTTGTACTAAAAGTTGAAGACAGTCAGCAGCGTAGATATTCTAGGTAAGTTTACTTGAGACCAGACACTTAAATAATCCTTTAAAAATGGGGTTAATGTAGGGGAGGCTTGCGTATTTGCTATTGGGCACGATGTCGGCCGCGCGCAACAACCTACTGCTAGGACTCCCGAGACAAGATGACCGCTATACATTGGTTATATGAAACTGACTTTAAGGATCTGGGCCACGGAATATTGTGAAACCTTGTTCTTATAGGGTAACTTCGGAGAACTACATTAGGAGCCCACAAATTGTAACTTATGACCAGTTAGTTTATCACCCCAAATTTAAGGTACTGAGGCTAGCGTTGCTAGACAAATGGCTGCTATACTCTATTGGTATAGAACTAACTAGACAACTACCTCACGGGCTCACAACTTGTAAATTATGACCTGTTAGTTTTATCCCCCTCACTTTCGAGAATTGAGGCAAGGGCTGCTGAGCAAGATACCTGCTCCACCCTATTATTTTAGATTTAACCCTAGAGAGCTATCTGAGGGGCTCACAACTTGTAATTTATCACCTACTCGTTTTATCAGCCTAACTTTTAGGGAGTAGGAACGGGCTACCAGGTAAAATGGCTGCTATTCGTTCCCCTTATGGGGCTAACGCTGGAGGAGCTGCGTTAGGGATCATGAGGCAAGATGGTCACTACACATTGGTTTTATACGGCTAATGGTGAAAGTTCGGCAGCTACGTAGGTGGATCAAAATGTAAGTTGCACTGACGCGCCACAGCAACGCGCTGTGTGTCGCAAACGTGGGCACCGTGGAGAAAGGACAGACACTGCCCACACTTCTCTTAGACAGGTCGCTGTGGTGTCTCTCCTAGTATTTTGTGAATAGCGGCCAAATGCAATGGCGCGTCAATTGGACGTTCACTCGAAATATGTGGTGCGTGCGACAATCCGATTCCTATGGGCCAGAAGGAAGAATTGCACGGATATTCATCGTGAAATTAGTGCTGTGTATGGGGAGCGGGCCATTTACCGACAAGGTATCGTAAAGTGGGATTAGCAATTCGAAGCCGGACGCACGGATATCACGGACAACCATCGCGAAGGCAGGCCCGCAACATCCACGACCCGTGCAAAAGTCAACAGTGTGAATACGATCATTAGACAGAACCGGCGCATTAAACTGAGAGAAATCGCGACGCTGCTGAACATGTCGTATGGCAGTGTGTTTGCCATTGTTCACGAGGACCTTGGATATCGTAAGCTGTGTCGAAGATGGGTCCCATGTCTTCTCACCGATGTGCATTTTTACAACGCTATGCCGCAGACGGCAACTGGTTTCTGCGGTGAATCATCACAGGCGACGAAACGTGGGTCCACCACTTCACCCCCGAAACAAAGCAAACATCAATGGAATGGGTGCACCCTTCATCACCAAAACGAAAGAAGGCCAAGGTTCAACCTTCAGCCGGTACGGTTATGGCGACAGTGTTCTTTGACATGGAGGGTTTGCTGCGCGAGGAATTCATGCCGAAAGGAACGACGATCAACGCGGCGTTATATTGTCAAACGTTGCACCGGTCGCCTAAAGCGATTAAAGAGAAGCGCCGAGGGAAATTGAGCGCCGGTGTGATTTTGTTGCACGATAACGCAACACCTCACAATGCCCGCCAAACGAAAGAACTGCTGCAGCGTTTCAAGTGGGAGGTCTGGCAACATCCACCCTACAGTCCCGACGTAGCGCCATGTGACTTTTGTCTGTTCGGTAAGCTCAAAACGGAGCTCGGTGGTTGACGTTTCCAGACCGATGATGAGGTGAAGGCCGCTGTCTCCGAGTGGTTGCAGAACGCTGGAGGAAATTTCTATGAATCCGGCATCGACAAGTTGGTTGTGCGTTCGCAGAAATGTTTGGAGTCTCTTGGAAACTATGTGGAAAAGTGACGTTACAGTGTGCTGCTCTATAGGTGGGGTACCGTAATAAATGGCCATAACTGGGAAGTGCAACTTACTTTCTGATCTTCCCTCCTACATCCTCGTAACAGGCTGCCCTCCCTATTGACGTCAGAAAAGTTGGATGGCGCAACCACGCGGTAGAATGTTGAAGCTGCAACATAGTGACTGGTGAGATTTATTTACATGGCGAAGCATTGACGTCGTGATGGAAACAGAAAGAAAATTGTCAAATTTCAGGAAGTACTGCTCTGTATACGGTTGCAAATCGTATAAAACGGATGCGAAATCTGTTCACTACTTTCCTGTACAAAAAGTTCAGAGAGAAAGATGGGTTTCCGCGCTGTCAATTGGAAAACGCGTTACGCGATATATGACAGTGTGCAGTCTGCATTCTTGTGAAGACGACTTCTTTCCACAGCGTAGGTATCGGTACTGTTTATTATACTCATTGATACTTATTGTCTCTAATTTGTATTCACAAAGATTTAGCTACATCAAAAATACTGATAAACTTGTAGCCTAATACTTCTGTGCCGCACATAGAATGTAATCCGCTCTTTGTAAACTTCTTCATATGTGTAACAGCCGACAGTAAATTAACTATCTACATGTGAGTAATATCTTTAACTGGTAGTAATTAAGCGCTGCATTTAATATGTAGTATTTTTCCATCATAAATTAACTTTTTTTGCTATTTGTTTTAAGTCACACCGACACAGATAGGTCTTATGGCGACGATGGGAAAGGAAAGGTCTAGGAATGGGAAGGAAGCGGCCGTGGCCTTAATTAAGGTACAGCCCCAGCATTTGCCTGGTGTGAAAATGGGAAACGACGGAAAACCACCTTCAGGGCTGCCGACAGTGGGGTTCGAACCCACTATCTCCCGGATGCGAGCTCACAGCTTCACGATCCTAACCGCACGGCCAACTCGCCCGGTCATCTTAAATTAGAAGCCATAACCTAATTATTTGGTAGAATTGGACAAACCAAGTATACTTCAACCCCAAACAGCTGTGGCTGTAGAGGTTATAGTACGGTACTCTTAAATTATAATTTTCCATCTTTGGTCTACATATTCTGTAGGTAGTTATAATTTGTATACTTATTATTGTCGGTTCTAAGTTCTAAATTTTGTGCTGATGGTAAAAATGGAAGAACATTAAGTTTATGTGGGCTGTTCCAACACAAGCCTGTATAAAGCTTAGGATTTATTTGCTTTACAACATTTACTTAGTAGAATTATTATTTTCTTTCTTCCCCAAGATTACAGTTTACAAAACAGGTAACTCCCCCGTCACCTGGCTAAGGCTTTGGCATGGACCAAATCAACAAGAAATTACTCCATAACCTCTAATAGTGGTAAATTACAGTAGCTTAACTGTTAAGGTGAATCAGCGTGTCAACGGTAACATTTCTCTGACAAACCCTCTTTACATATACAGTTCCACTTCACATTTTCACCCCCTTGTTCAAGACAACATTAACTTTGTGCTGTTTTGAATCGATGTGGCATGATTGTAAACACAACGCTACAACACCAGTTTCATCTTCGGTTTCAAACTTTTCAAACTACACATATCAAGTAATTACGCTTGAATATTTCTTTCCCTTCCACCAATGGACGCGTGAAATCTCCGACAACTCTCAACAGTTGCGCATACGACACCAAAGACATTTTGAATACTTAATAAATCCTACAGACGCACACCCGATCACTGTCATGTTTACTTCCCGTCACTATCTCACCGCCATATTGGAAACAGCTTACCGTAAGCCCCTCCCCCTTTTCGCACGTCAGTTACGTGAACAGTGCGTTCTAAAGAAAAACGGACAATTTCTATGCCCCTACAAGTAAATACGTTCTTACCAGCTATTTCCTAGCTGGAATATATGGCAAAAGAAGAAAGTTATAAGATGAAATTTCATCAAGTTAAAAATTCGGTAAACGGTGCATATTAGAGCAAAACACGCAGTTTTCATGACTTACAAGTATTGTACACGCTAATTAATAGTTAGAAACTTTCATAAAGAAGTTGAAAATCAAAACAGTCGAAAGGTGAAATTAATTTTCTTTTCTGGATGAGCTATAATTTAAAAGTACTTTCAAGAGGTTCAAGCGGTAAGTTTAGGATTTTATTAATGAATGTGTGATCATTTGTTTCGCTGGTAGGGGCTTAAATGTATCCTATGTATTTTAGGGTAAAACTGATACTGCTTTTTTCTTTTCTCCATGAGCTACAAGTATAGAACTTATTTAAGAGGTTAAAGTGGCATGCTTCCGACACAATTCATTCACTTCATTTATCTTTATAGCATAGATGCAATTAACAGTATTGGTTGATGCCTTGAAATTCTATGCCTTGGTGAGTTATCTGTAAACGAATGATGCCGTATAATTTCATTGCAATATTATAGATTTGCAAGTCACATACTCTGTACTTGTGAAAATTTTAAAGTATTCTTACCTATTAGACTCAATGCAATTCTAGATAATGAACTACAAAATTTAAACAAGAATATCATGTGTGTCACATATGCAAAGTAAGACGTGTATCATCAGCTTTAAGGAAATATACCTTCTAATCATTCTATCATAACGAGAAACATGTTGTATTCTAATACTACTGGATGATTTCGATAAAGAATATTTCATCAGAGTAGTAGGGCAAGGCCGATTCTAAATCACTTGCGTCAGCATTTTCTGTGGTGAGTCAGCACCCGAGTTCATTGACCCCTACTAGTTGGCGTAGAGGGTCCTGACCGAGGTAATTCACTCCTAGTTGAGTAGTAGGGGCATGGTGGTTTGCGGATTTTGCGTACGAGAGCAAGCCTATCCTCACAGTCGCCATCTTGGGGGCTTAAACTCACAGGGCATAGTTTTACGGGCAGATGACTTTCCCGGCGCCATCTTGGAGGGGTCTAAACTCACAGGGCCTGGTTTTACGGCCAGATGCCATTCATAATCTCAGATGGCCTAGTTCTATGACAAGGTGCCCTTCCAATCGCCATCCTGGAGGGGCCTAACCTCGCAGGGCCTAGTTTTACGGCCAGATGACTTTCCCGGCGCCATCCTGGAGGGGCCTAACTTCATAGGGCCTAGTTTTACGGCCAGATGACCTTCCCATAGCCATCCTGAAGGGGCGTAACCTTACATGGCCTAGTTTTACGGCCAGATGCCCTTCCCATCGCCATCCCGGAGGGGCCTAACATCACAGGGCCTACATTTACGGCCAGATGCCCTTACCGGCGCCATCCTGAAGGGGCCTAACCGCACAGGGCCTGGTTTTACGGCCAGATGATTTTCCCATCTTCATCTTGGAGGGGCCTAACTTTACAGGGCCTAATTTTACGGCCAGATGACTTCCCGGCGCCATCCTTTAGGGGCCTAACCCCACAGGGTCTAGTTTTACGGCCAGATGACTTTCCCGGCGCCTTCCTGGTGGGGCCTAAACTCGCAGGGCCTGGTTTTACGGCCAGATGCCCTTTCTAATCCTAGAAGACCTAGTTTTACGTCCAGATGCCCTTCCCATCACCTTCCTGGAGGAGCCTAACCTCACAGGCTGCAGTTTTATGGCCAGATGCACTTCCCACCTCACAGTCGCCATTCTGGAGGGGTCTGAACTTACAGAGCTCAGCTTTAAGGTCAGATGTCCATCGCTATTCACAGGCGAAATTCTGGAGGGTCTACCCTCACAGTCACCATCATGGGCCCGGTTTTACGGTCAGTGCCCTTCATTCCACACAGACGCTATTTGAGAGGAGTCTAACCACTCAGTCACCATCTTGGGCCTAGTTTCACGGCCAGATAACCTTACCCCCTTACAGACGCCATTTTGGAGGGGCCAAACTACGCAGTCGCCATCTTGGGCCTAGTTTTACGGCCAGTTGTCCTTCCCTCCGCACATATGTCATTTTTGAGGCCTAACCTCAAGTCGCCATCTTGACCCAGTTTTACGGACAGATGCGCTTCCCTCATCACACACGCTATTTGGAGGGGCCTAACCACACAGTCGCCATCCTGATCCCTGTCTTACGGTCTGGTGCTCCTCCTCAGGAGACCTAGTTTTACGGGTATATGCCCTTCCCTACTCTAAGACGCAATTTTCGAGCGACCTCACCACACAGTCACCATCTTGTGACGAGTTACAACGTCAGACGCCCTTACCTCCTCACGGTCGCCATTTTGGATGGTCTAATCTCACAGGGCCCAATTTTACGGTATTATTCCCTTGCCTCCTTCTCAACTTTCGTAGTTTTACGGGTAGATTGCCTTCCCCCTCACTGTCGCCATTTAGTATACAGGGCCTTGTTTTACGGTCTTATGCCATTCCTTCCATCTCATGTAGCCTAGTTGTACGGCAAGATGCCCTTCCCCCTCATAGACGCCATTTTGGAAGAGCACATCACGCAGGCTCTTTGTCGCCTCCTCCCCTTGGAGTAGTGGCAGAGCTGTGACGTAATAAGCGCGGGCGATTTAGAATTTCCGTTTTAACATGCAGCGATTATTCGAAATTGTTATGCATGATTAGACTTTTTCGTGAAGAAATACACTCTCTAGTGAACTCTAGCGTTCATAAATATTATAAGTGTGTATATTTCCTTTAGTTCTGGGGTACCTGGTAGAATTTAGAGCGTTTTCTTCCATCATGACAAGAACATTAATAGTTGATGTAAAAGACTTTAAAATGAACGGCAACAAATTTGTGTTCGAAGAGGTGGCTGTTTTGGATTGCACTGTGTTGAGGGCACCAAAACTTGTCAGTTTGTTTGCAAACAGATGAAGACAAAAGGCAGACACAATGGATAGAAAAAAGTGAGTTCTGCAGTGGGAAGAAAAAGGAATTATTTGTCGCTTTCTATCTATGATCATTAACGCACATTTTTCAAGAACAGATCTGGTTTTTAAAAGGGATATGAAAAGAAGGAATGGTTGCCTGAGTATCTACCATCAACATGTAAAATTATCGACATGCATGAATTAGGATGTCTATCATTTAAATTTCATCGCAAGGAGCATTGTGGATAAGCAATTAAACAGTCTTCTCGTCGTGCATGCTCTTCGGTTGGTGTATTGCACTGCATACCGGAGGTGAAAAACATACGTTAATAGCAGTGACGAAAAGACGTCAGTGTGAAAGAAATATTTGTAGAGTAAAGACATCATGTCATTTCTACCTAATACTAAGTGAAACGCATTTGAAGAGGCTTTATACATGCAAGCCAACGGCCGTAACCGTGTTGAAACACCGGATCCCGTGAGATCTCCGAAGTTAAGCAACATTGGGCGTGTTCAGGAGTTGGATGGGTTGCCACGCGATGTTGGTGGGGGTAAGGGAATGGAGGAGCGGAAAGGAACTGGCCACCCTACCGCACGTAAACTCCGGCTCAGGAACACCTCTGCGGAGGTTCGGACCTGCCTTCGGGCAGAATAACCCTTACATATGCATGCAAAAAGAAACTAAACACATTCACGGAAGAGAATTTGAATGCACTCTCAAAGACATTTTGGTCAACGTAGCTGCGAATGCTGTAAAGAAGATCTAGGATAGGGTGCCTTGTGAATGGTCTCACGATCTTGTTTTGTCAGAGCTTGAAACGTTTAATTTTCATCATGAACAAGTGAGTTTAGCTAGGAGACATTCAGTGAGACAGTACCGTACATGACAGCTCATTAAACTCTATCACGGACCTAAAAGAAACGAGTTTTCCCCGCTCATAAACACTGACCATGGCTGGGGAGAGAGTAAACAAGATGTCTCAGAAGAAGGTGGAGAAACGTGCTGGGAGAAAGGTCAAGAAATATGCTTGGCATGGACACATCAATAAAGTGATTGGTCTTCATCCTTTCGTGCTTTATCTTCCTAGTTACCAGTACTGTGGACCCGGAACTCGACTTGAAGTCCACTGGGCACGTGGTGATCCTGGTATTAATATGTTAGATTTTGCCTGCAAAGAGCATGACATTGCTATCTTGAAATCGATCCTGAACTAAGACGTGTAGCTTACGAAAATCTGTACCTTAAATCTATGCATCGTGTGTCGTCACCTAATGCTACAGTTGCTGAGAAGATAGCAGCACTTGTCGTTGTCGGTGCAGTGAAAGGAAATCTCTTACTGGATGGTGGCATCAAGCAGCGAAGACAGTAGAAATAATCTATGTAGGAAGAGACAGAACAGATCTATTTGAAGAAAGAAAAACGTATATATACTAAACTAAATGCCAGTATGTCACATATTGCAGATTTCGTTTGATTTGTTAAAATTAACACTACCCTACAGCATGTCGTAAACTAACTAGCAGTAATAATGTTGACTTGCAAGTTTAAACTTGCCTTATGCCGCAGAAGAAAGGATGGGTAGAGTTTCGAGAATAAATAACCCCACGATTTAAATAAATCCTCCTTGTTAATCCGTGAAATGGAGTTGTTATTAAAACCAAGCCACTTGCCTTACAGTTTAATTCTACAATGACGAATAGCACACTCGATTATATATTGATCAAGATATTTTGTTTTCTGAAGTTCTTCGATGTATAATCCTCTTTCAATAGGCTGTCCTGTGAAATCGCGTAGTAAATACGTAACGGGATTAGTAAGCTTAACAATCCTGATTTGAAAATCTTCTGTACCCCAGTTTGCTGATGCGAAAGATATCACCTTTTTAAAGCGATGGCGGTGATTATCAGCCATTTTCATTACAAGATTAATAGCATCTCAGCGTGGTGTGTTCTTAGTAACAAGACATGGCTTTGTGCCGATAGTGCGATGAGGTGTATTGTTGCAGATAGACAGGAGTCTAGGTAGCAGTTCAATCCAACGAAAAGCACCTTGAGCTGTAAATTCTCGCCACATCATCGTCTTGAGTGTACGATTAAAGCTTTCCTCAACACTTGCCTTGAAATTGCTTTACGTAGGTTAGTGATGAATGCCAAGTAAATTGAGGTAAGAAGAAAAATCCTTGTTCTAAAACTGTTACCTTGATCACTTCAAATAAAATTTCAAGGGCAGCGTTTTGATTGTTTAACAATATGTTTAAATCCGTCTTTGACTTTAGTTGATGCCTTAGAACGCACAGGTTGTGCAAAAGCCAACTTATAGTCCGCATCGACGACGGTAAGTAGATATTTATACCCCTTATTGCTAGAGGCATATAGAATCATTTCTACTATGTCTGCTTGCCAGAGATAATTTCTTCCGCGCGTAATAACGCGTCTGCGACAGTAGATGTGGCGTGCTAGTTTATGTAACTCGTGTGTGGTGATTATCTTGACGAGCTATTATTGAATAATACACGCATGACGCAATTCTCTCTGTATTTCTACAATTTTTGATTCGTGACTTCTGTGACCAGCTCCTTGCGAAGCTCTTAAAAGTTGTAATCGCTCAACGAGTAAGTGAGCGTCGTTCCAGTATCTTACGTCTACATACGGTAACAAAGGCAATGACGACGTGCAGTTGGTTGATGTGACGGAAACAGCTTAGAAACGAACTCTCGATTATTGAGACTATTAATGGCATTCACAGATTCCATCCTATTGTAATTGCGTCATGTTGCATCAGTAGCAAAATTATTGCTTTATAATTCTTAAGATAATCTTTAATATTATATCCTTATCAGGTATTCGTGAGGAAAGGAGTCCTAAGAGAGCCTTAGTAGGTTTACAGGTAACACCGTAGCTATGAGTCTTGCCATTAATCATAACATTTGCATTAACTGTCCACAAACATTCGTCTTCATAGCGAATACTGTAGGCTCTATCAGGTTGTCCTGTAAAGAGTTTTTCTATATAAGGATCAAGGAGAGGTAGATAGGTATTTCGAATAAAAGTCTTAAACTGATTACTGTACTCTGGCGTGATCATGTCCTCATAAACACAGGTAGATCTGGTGTTGATGTAGTAGGTGTTTCAGCAATAACATCTGTAGGTAAAATCTTAACACGCTTATATGGTGAAGTATCGTTAAGTTCTTCTTCCTCATCCACTTCCTCCTCATCTTGTTCTTCATACCTATGCTGCTTCTCCTCATCCCACTTCTCTTCTCCTTCATGCTTTTCTTGGTCATGTTTTTGTTCTTCTTCATGCATTTCTTGTTCATGATTCTCTTGTTCTTAAGATGATTGCATAGAAACAAAACTTGTAGTAGACTGGGGGAATGAAGTAGAATTAAAGAATTAAAGTGGTGTTCCTGGTGGCGTTTCCAAAAACAAATCAGTGTCTGTTTGAATACGTTTAAGCTCTAAAAATGTTCGTCTTATATTGTTTCGATCACGGATTATATGTTTTGTAATCCCTTTGCTATATGTTGACATGATAGCGGTTATTGATCACGTGCTGTCGGTAAATCTGTGTTAATGCATATAAGATGAACAAAACCCATGTGATATCGTCCGCAATGAACATCACCTTCTTTATCAATAACTAAAAAGCCGTAACGATGTGATGACCAGCATGTCGCACACATACCTTTAAAGTCATTGATTGTCATATCAACGTTATCGAGATCGTCATACACATGTCGCATGTTGCGCTCATCTTGCCGAAAAAACACAATCATATTTGCTTTGTCGCGTATCACCTGCTTAGGCACACGAGAATAGGTTTGATAAAAATAGATAAGGTATGAACGAACAACGTTTGGCTGTTCTGTGGCGACATCGTCAAAGATCATTAGAGAATTGGGAAGCACATCATCCGGTGATTATACTTGCTCATGTGCATTAAATAGAAAAATATTTCATTCCATCTTTAGCCAGATCGTGCATTACAATTTGAAAAATTGTATATAGCGGATGATAGAGTGACTATCAGAAAACGTAAATATCCTCGAAGCGAATGCCATTTATAGAGGCAATGGCTCTGAGTAAACTATTTGTCTTCCCACATCCCGATGGGATGAAAAAACGTTCCATGTCGTCTTTTTGTAGTTGTACCAGAACTAGGTAAGAGATGAGGTACAATGCTACTTTATAATCTTCATGATAACTGAATAATAAAGTAGCCCATAGTAATATATATACACTGACTGACAGAGCAAATGCAGCATCAATAAGGAGTGGTCAGAACTTTATGCCAATTGCAGGGTAGACTGACGTCACTGAGGTATGTTCATGATGTGAAATACGCCGCTGTGCTGCCCACGTAGCGAACGATAAATGGGACACGGCGTTGGCGATTGGCCCACTTCGTACCGTGATTTCTCAGCCGACAGTCATTGTAGAACGTGTTGTCGTGTGCCACAGGACACGTGTATAGCTAAGAATGCCAGGCCGCCGTCAACGGAGGCATTTCCAGCAGACAGACGACTTTACGAGGGGTATGGTGATCGGGCTGAGAAGGGCAGGTTGGTCGCTTCGTCAAATCGCAGCCGATACCCATAGGGATGTGTCCACGGAGCAGCGCCTGTGGCGAAGATGCTTGGCGCAGGGACATGTGGCACGTGCGAGGGGTCCAGGCGTAGCCCGAGTGACGTCAGCACGCGAGGATCGGCGCATCCGCCGCCAAGCGGTGGCAGCCCCGCACGCCACGTCAACCGCCATTCTTCAGCATTTGCAAGAAACCCTGGCTGTTCCAATATCGACCAGAACAATTTCCCGTCGATTGGTTGAAGGAGGCCTGCACTCCCGGCGTCCGCTCAGATGACTACCGTTGACTCCACAGCATAGACGTGCACGCCTGGCATGATGCCGGGCTAGAGCGACTTGGATGAGGGAATGGCGGAACGTCGTGTTCTCCGATGAGTCACGCTTCTGTTCTGTCAGTGATAGTCACCGCAGACGAGTGTGGCGTCGGCGTGGAGAAAGGTAAAATCCGGCAGTAACTGTGGAGCGCCCTACCGCTAGACAACGCGGCATCATGGTTTGGAGCGCTATTGCGTATGATTCCACGTCACCTCTAGTGCGTATTCAAGGCACGTTAAATGCCCACCGCTACGTGCAGCATGTGCTGCGGCCGGTGGCACTCCCGTACCTTCAGGGGCTGCCCAATGCTCTGTTTCAGCAGGATAATGCCCGCCCACACACTGCTCGCATCTCCCAACAGGCTCTACGAAGTGTACAGATGCTTCCGTGGCCAGCGTACTCTCCGGATCTCTCACCAATCGAACACGTGTGGGATCTCATTGGACGCCGTTTGCAAACTCTGCCCCAGCCTCGTACGGACGACCAACTGTGGCAAATGATTGACAGAGAATGGAGAACCATCCCTCAGGACACCATCCGCACTCTTATTGACTCTGTACCTCGACGTGTTTCTGCGTGCATCGCCGCTCGCGGTGGTCCTACATCCTACTGAGTCGATGCCGTGCGCATTGTGTAACCTGCATATCGGTTTGAAATAAACATCAATTATTCGTCCGTGCCGTCTCTGTTTTTCCCCCAACTTTCATCCCTTTCGAACCACTCCTTCTTGGTGTTGCATTTGCTCTGTCAGTCAGTGTATATCAAATGAATCAACAAGAAACTGTCAGTTGATAATTCGCTCTTGACGAGTAAAGTCGTGTACAGAAAGGTGAGACAACGATATGCAAACGTTACGAAGAAGAAAACTAAAACAGTTGGATGGGAAGAAGTTGTAAGGGCTCCATGAAAAGCTACTCGATGGGAATATAATTCGTGAGTAGCCATTACTAAGGCACTACGCGCAGCAAGAGCGCGAAGTTCTCCAAAGTGCAGAGCAATGTTTTGTAAACGTGCACGAATTATTCCTGCGCTGTTTGATGGACTAGCAGCTTTAGGGTCATTGCTGGGTGGTGCTAGTGCCATAGCAAGAACTGTTAAGGCTGTAGAAGAAGCCAAGTGACAGTTGAAAGAGTGTGAACCTCATAAGAAGACAATTGAGACAATTGCATTACGCGGTAAAGGCGTGCACATGAAGGTTGCGAAGTACAGAAAAGGACTTGGCATCTATATATCTTCAAAAAACGTCTACTGAATGCACTGCCACATCGAGCTCTAGCCCACGAAGAAGGTTTTACGTTGGCTAAACAAGTAGGAATTCATTATTTTCTTTCTTTCATTCATTCTTTCTTACTCTGTTTACCCCTCCAGCGTTGGCTTTTCTCTGGGACTCAGTGAAGGATCCCACCTCTACTACCTCAAGGGTAGTGTCCTGGAGCTTGAGACTGCGGGTCAGGGATACAATTGGGAAGGATGACCAGTACCTCGCCCAGGCGGCCGCAATTTCTATGCTGAATAGGGGCCTTGAGTTGGGATGGGAAGATTGGAAGGCATAGACAAGGATGAGGGATGGAAGCAGCCGTGGTCTTAAGTTAGTTACCATCCCGGCATTTGCTTGGAGGAGAAGTGGGAAACGATGGAAAACCACTTCGAGGATGTCTGAGGTGGGAATCGATACCCCCCTCTACACAGTTGACCTCCCAAGACTGAGTCGACCCCGTTCCAGCCTTCGTACCACTTTTGAAATTCCGTGGCAGGGCCAGGAATCGAACACGAGCCTCCGGGAGTGGCAGCTAATCACGCTAATCCGGTATTTTTACCCATGCATTTTCTTTCATAGAATAATCCTTTGGGCGGTGTCGTATTTGCCATATGACAGCAACACAACGCATTTTTATCCAAGATAATCTGAACTTTAACATTTAAACATTGACAAGAATCACTACTGCTATGACGGTAAGGCCAACGTATGAAGTGTTATTACCTGAGCAATGGGGCCGATGACCTAGATGTTAGGCCCCTTTAGACAACAAGCATCATCATCATCATCGAGCAGAGAAGAGTTTACAATTTATTTACTCAAAATAATTTTCTCTCACTGAATTCTTATTTAAAATCCTTCTTCCTTTTTCGCTATTTCTTTTACGTCGCACTGACACGGATAGGTCTTATGACGCCGGTGGAATAGGAAAGGGTTAGCAGTGGGAAGGAATCGGTCGTGGCCTTAATTAAGATACAGCCTAATATGAAAATGGGAAACCACGGAAAACCATCTCCAGAGCTGCCGACAGTGGGGTTCGAACCCACTAGCTACCTGATTCAAGCTCACAGCTGCACGCCACGCGGCCAACTTGTTCCACCCTATTGCATTTCAAGTAAAAATTATTGTCTGAATTTAGCACGAACAATTTGCCCAGTATTTAATATTCTAGTGAAAGGTATGAATGAAATGTAATCTGAAACTATATATATTGAAATAAAAATTTAAACATGTTTGAGTCAAAATATTTATGTTATGCATACAACGAATATGGAAAAAGTAAGACTTTTATGTTTTGTCCAGCCCCCTTCCTGAGAGCAGTGCTTGAAGAATTTTAAAACTCTAATTGAACAATGGCTCTTAATCTCAATATTAACATCAGAAGACAAAAGCGTTGTGTTAAGTTCTGCTATGTATCTAAATGCCATGATAATAAAAACGATTACTATTATATCTCACAATTAAGGAACGTCAGTTGGACTACTCCATCCTCCGCAGTTTCATTTCACGACGTTGTTTTGGCACACATCAATGAAAGTAGCCTTTAGGATTAATAATTTTAACAGTATTAATCTATGTAACATTCTCCATAACTCTAAATTACGATAAATCGGCAATCAAAGTCAATATATTTTCCATAAGGAAGTATGCATTTCTACCGCACATAGGTCGGCCGCCAGCGCCACGTGTCGAGCTGTGTAACTACTCCGATTATAGTGCGTAGACCTGATTGTCAAGGCCGGTAAGGAGCTAGCTATAAGTGGCAAGTTCCGAGTAATAGCGTAAGCAACGTTCCGAGCTGTCAGCGGAGAGATGGCGTGGAATTACATTAGTGGACGATTAAGTTTGAGTGGTTTCTTTAAAAGTAGGAATGATCCCAACATGTAGATAAATTTGGAATTCACAGGACAAACTGGGTTAAATATTCGTTTATTGGAAGGGGAGTTATGGATTGTAATAACTAACTTGGGAAGATGTTCAATAAATGTCTAATGTCTTTGAAATAATTTAAGAAAAGGCTAGGAAACAACAGATAGGGAATCTGCCACCTAGGCGACTACCCTAAATGCAGATCAGGATTGATTGATTGATTGATTGATTGCCAGGAAACAAGGTTGAACATACCGGCAATAGGTAATTTATTCAGCTTAACCCGGCTTTAATTGAGGTCGCAGGAGCCACGAAGGCCGGGTGTTCAGGGCCGGATGCGGCGAGATTTTCGAGATGAAAATCCCAACCCAATATCGACAGGGATTCGATCCTCAGCTTTCCAGGTGGGAAGCCTGCACCTAAGCCACTGAGGTATTCACATTCCCAATGATGAGGATAATAATAATAATAATAATAATAATAATAATAATAATAATAATAATAATAATACCGGTAATAATAATAATTTCTACGATTTTATTTCTGTTGTACGAAGAATTGAATCTTGAAATTCAGGCGGTTGGTAACCCCCTCCATGGATGTCCACATACATTACGACTTATGGACCAGCTGTCGTATTATTTTTCTCTCCTGAAGCAACTAATATCGAATTTGTGTATTCCCGTCTGTTTATACCCGGAGATTAATTTTCTATTATAGATCCTTTGTGGGCCAGACATAGCGGGACGTTACACCCAGTGCTCTTTTTAATTAGTGTCGTAAACTTCGGAGTTATCAGCGGTAATACATCCTTTTCTACATTCAGCCTATTGTACTCATGATAGAAATTAAATTTGTTCTTCAGGCGTTTGATTTAAGTGATTAAACTAGGTACGGTACATTGTAATGTCCAGTTTTGTTTCGAAGTGTGAGGTATGTTGTTAAATAAGACGCGTGTTAGCCAGTTGTACATCTTATCCCGTTAATTGTGTTACAGATTTCCTTTATTGAGGAATTGTGATTGCTATAATTTTACAGTGTGTTCACAACCTCTAACATATTGTCGGTAATGTTCAAGTTTCAATAATTTACTTTTGCCAAACTTACAGATCTCAATTGAGAATCGTAATAAGTTAATACAATTTTTTCTGCTTCAGCATTCTACCCTACATTTTTTATTTAATATTTTTTATTTTCTTAAATTTTACTTTTACTTAAGCATTAAAATGAATACCTGTATAACTAGCTTTCTTTTTGAGAACTCCTAGCCTCTGCCTTACAGGTGCCGGCAAGTTGTGTGTTGTAACAATGTGGGCCTACCGTATTTCTAAATTTAGAGGAATGAGGGATTTTTTTGAAGAGCTACGCAGGTGAAGAAATGCGGATGGTAGTTTCAGAAAGAAATTACAAGATATATATGTAAAATTTTAATTAATGTGTTAATGTGTTATTTACCTCTGTGTGCCATTTAAAAGTGATGTTAGGAATGTTAAGTTTTTCTTTATACTCGGCTGTGAAAAATGGTAGTAGGGTTCGAAATCTTGAGAGTTGTTATGTTTACGATATCTGTAATATTATGTGAATACGTAGAATTCTTGGTACATAAGTGTTGTTATGGAGATTGTTCTGTATCACACAGGGGCGTATATAAGGGGGGGGGGGACCAGGGGGCCTGGGCCCCCCACCCCCGAAATAATGTATAAGCCTTGAAGAACCGGACCAAAATGATGGGAATTTTCGATCGTTGTTGAGATACCGAGCCAAATGTGGAGATAATATTCTTAAAGACCAATTAACTACCAGTGGTGGGAAGACGATGTACACAAGTTCTTTCATTCAAAACGAACTTATTGACACATTCGGTCACTTAATGCAATCAAAAATTGTAGAAAATATCAGAAAGTCTGTTTTTATTCGATTTTAGCACATGAAACCACTGACATCAGCCAAATCAAACAGTTTTCTCTCTGTGTACGTTATGTAGAGGAACAAACTTTCAAAATCAGAGAAGATTTTTATGACATTCGTCCCCGTTTATGACGTCACTGGAGCAAGTTTGGCCAACACAATATTGGAGACCTTGTCAACCTAAACAAAATGAGAGGCCTAGGATACGATGGTGCTGCCACGATGAGCGGGCAATTCAGAGGAGTACAAGCTTCCATCAGAAAAAAAGCTACCGTTGGCCCTGTATACACATTGTTCTTCACGCACTCTAAATTTATGTTTATCAGATGAGAAAAAAGTACCCTCTATAAGAAACTGTATACGTCAGCCTCGTGTCGGTAGATTTACTGGCACGTAAAAGAACTCCTGCGGGACTAAGTTCCGGCACCTCGGCGTCTCCGAAAACCATAAAAGAGTAGTTAGTGGGACGTAAAACAAATAACATTTTTATTATTCTATCAGCCAAAAGAAACGAAATATTGAAATCAATGATTTCTGAATTTTGTCCAGAACAAAAGAAACAAATTTATTTCAATGTGCGAAACCCGATGGGTAGAAAGGGACAACTCAGTAATTTTATTTAAAGACTTTTCGGAGCCTATCTCTCCCTTTGCAATATAGAAGAGGAATGAAGTGATTCAGCATCTAAGGCTCACACTCTAAGTAGTGCTATTAGTCAATTTGCATTTCTTATTAATCTTTTTGTTTTGAGCTGGATGTTATCAACCATGCATAACTTATCTGAGCAGTTTCAAAACAACAATATAGATCTTCCACAGGCCTTGAATAACGTCATGACTGTCTTCCACCTTCTATCGAAGGAGAGGGCAAATGCTGATGACTCATTTAACGCCTTGTATAATCATGCAAAGTCATTCACTGCCAAACTTGACATCAAAGAAGAGATTCCAAGAATTTGCTGCCTTCAAACAGCATGTAGAAACATCCGTTACACCACAGAAGAAGAATACTATTGAGTAGCTGTTTATGTGCCGTACCTGGACGATTTTTGTAACTCACTAAAAGAACGCTTTGAATCTCACAAGGAAATAGTTGCATCCTTACAAAACATCCTTCCACAATTGTGTATTGTAACAGATTTCGGTTCACTGGAGGCTGCATTTAGTTTCTACGAAGAAGATCTGTCACATAAAGAGATTGTGCAAAGTGAGTTTATGTTGTGGAAAGAAAATTGGAGTCAGGAAAATCCTCCATATCTTCCAAAAATGGTTGTAAGTTCTCTAGAAAGATGTGACAAGACTTTCTTCCCCAACATTTATACCCTACTCAAATTACTCGCAGTTCTTCCTGTTTCTATCGCAACCATAGCAAGAACTTTCTCTAGCCTGAGGAGACTTACGACTTACTTACGGAACAGCACATCTGAAAGTAGGCTTGCTTTACTCTCTATCCACAGAGACATTATAGTTGGTGACGAAGAAGTTCTTGATAAGTTTGCAAGTGTACCAAGAAACCTTGACTTCCTTTTGTAACCATTGGTGTACTGTATGTATGTATGTATGTATGTATGTATGTATGTATGTATCAGCCCAAATCAATGTTTCCTTTTTCCTTTCTAAAGTGTTTGAAATCGTCTGACCTCTTAAAATTACTTAACCTAACCTTGCATCAGTCTTGGCCCCCCCCAAAAATATATTCTATATTTGCCACTGGTATCACATCATTACTCCACAACACAGCTATATTCAGTATTATCCGCACACTTTATCTTGGTGCTGAATCGGTCGACCTCGGCGATCTTCGAGATTTGTACTGGCAACCTTTGAAACACAAACTATGAATCGCTTAAGCATCGTTGTGCGACATCTGGCGTACACTTTACGTACTAGTACTGTTGTTGTTTACACAACAAAGCCAAAGTATAGAATTCATGCTAGGAACTAGATTCGCATCGAGAAATGTTTCATAATGTTATATAATGTGTATGTGACATAGTTGTTGGCTTAAGATGATAACGGTTTAGAAATTTCATATCGATCGATCATATTCTCGATTCAATTCAGATTTCATATCCATTCAGTTGGCAGCACCAGGCAGCACTATCAAAACCGGGACAGCTCCCTCCTTACTCCTCACCCCGTACAAAATGCGTCAAGATAAAGTGTGCGGATAATACTTAGTCCTCATGTCATATTTATCAGTAGGTTGCCTCTCTTTCATAACATATTTCCTGATAATTATTGGTTCTTCATGGGTGAGTGGCAGTGAGTTTGCATGGACAAATAATGATTCAACGATGGGCCGCCCTGAAAATAGTTTCTATTGTTTCCCCATTTTTTCATTAATTAACCTTAATTAATGTTCCTGTCTTACTAATCCTAGCACTTTCCCTTTGATATGTTAGTGCAACATTAAACCACTACCAAGAAGGAAAGAAAAATCTTCAAGACTAAATTCAGTCTCTGGAAATGTACAAGGTAGTTACTTGCAAGTGAAACCAATAATATATTAATAGAATAACCAGTGATGGCTAGAACAAGTAAACATGGCACTCTTTAGTAGTGTCCCCTACATTGGAATATACATAATTCAATTGATCATAGTTTCCGCAATAGATATGTGGTCTGTTTCCTGGCAATGAATAAGAATTTATGCAATTGGCCACAGGAACGAAGCTTGTATTACATGTGGTAAATATTGTAGTACCGGTATTCATTGTTAGTGCAGTGTGTTTTCCTTTACAGTAAAATATCATTGACTAACAAACATTACTATTGGGTGAAATGAATTTCGTGAAGCATCACTTGAGGTATTCAACACAGACAATTTTCTTACCACCTGGGGAAAATAAAAACTGCTAAATATTTAAACCAATTGTTTGACACAAACCCCTTTCAAGGGACGCACTGGTAAGCACCCCTTGATTGTGTCGTAAGACATGACATGCATGGACAAATAATGATTCATTGAAATGAGCTGATAGCAGTGTTTTATAAATTTTTGTCTTCAGTTCAACAGATTCTTTTTCTTCATTTTCCATTTCCAGTCTTCTGGCTATAGTTGTAATTCAAGGACCTCCTCAATTTTGTCTATCTCCTTCACCATATCCATCCCCTTCCTTCTGGGCATTCCTTTCTCAAATTATTTTGTCTGTAAATACTCACTTTTTAACACTATCTTCTTCTATTCTCATCATGTGTCCATAGCATTTCAACTTACTGGTCTCTACCTTGTCTTGCAGTTTTTAGGGATTCCAATTCTTCCCCTGATTTCTCTCCTTCTGATTTTATCCCTTCATGTCTTCCCTGTTATTTGTTCAAGCAATTTCATCTTGGCCTCTTTGATTCTGCTTTCATCATGATTTTTTGTTGTCCATGTTCTTGCTGCATATGTCAAAATTGGTGTGTAATGCATAGAATGCAAAATTTTCTTGCATTCCTGTGGGATGTCCCAATTCTAGACTATACATCTCACACGTTGGTATAATCCATTGACTTGTTCAATCCTCTTTACAGTTTCTTAATTTATCTCTCCATCTTCTGCAATTTTTCTCCACAAATACCTAAAGGTTTCCACAACATCTAATGGTCTTCCATTTACGTCAATATTCCCACTTTCTTCTCTATTACCTCTCGTCACCAGTATTAGCGTAAACTTGTCCACGCTTAATTTAATTCCACATTCCTATATCTACAATTCCATACAGTAACTTGTACTTCCATTTAATCTTCTCCCCTTATGTCCAGCTCGTTGGCTGAATGGTCAGTGTACTGGCCTTTGGTTCAGAGGGTCCCGGGTTCGATTCTCGGCTGGGTCGGGGATTTTAACCTTAATTGGTTCATTCCTACAGCACGGGGGCTGGGTGTATGTGTTGTCTTCATCCTTCGTTCCCATTTCTTGTTGTATACCATTGTGGATTTCATCCATGACTGTAATGAAGTATAGCTGGGATAATACACATCCTTTTTGAAGTCTTCTTTCTACTTTTAACCATTCTGTTTTTCCTATAGTAGTCTTCATATTAATTCCCTTTTTTGTTTTTGGCTTTTATAAATAGTTCTCCTCTCCCTACCTTCTTTTTTATCAATGCATCGAAAACCACTTGCCATGGTACACGGTCATATGCCTCCTCAATATCTATCATGTTCTTTAGATTCAACAGACTGAAAATCTGAAAAATTATGTTTGGCTGAGTGTGGAGTATGGCACTGCATGGATGTGAAGCATGGTACCGAGAAAAACAGAGTGGGAGCCTTTGAAGTGCCGTGTTATCGGAAGTTGTTAAAGATCAGATGAATAAAACATGTCTCAAATAAAGAGATAGTGAATCAGCTTGATGAGAGGAGAATGGTTTCAATGAATTTGATCCTAAGAAGGAAAATTTTGATAGAACAAATCTCAAGGCACTAAAGCGCAGTGCAGAGGATGAAAAAGGTAAGAAGATTCCAAGATATGGACCCAGGTGATCAGAGTGATATGCAAATGAATTAGTCACTGAATTATCAAGAAATTTTGTGAATTTCGATCACAATCAATGTATGTAGGATTTTCAGAAAAAAGTCATCTTGTTGTGATATTAGTTCCATATAAAACTGTATGCTTTATTGCTATTAATATGGTAAGTTGTAATGTAAAACTAAGGGGCTATGATCTCAATATTGACGGATATGTTAAATCAGATATACTATGGAAGTGATCACTGTATTAGAAGTCATATAAGACTGGAGACTTTAGCTATGATCATAGCATCAGTCATAGAAAACTTGAAGTCCTATAGGTACGATCACGATATCAACAATCGTAACATTTTGGGTCTTTTTAGTGTGATCATAATATGGACAGTCATGTAAAATTACAAGGTTTTGCTTAGTATGTTGACAAATGACCTAAGTTGCATGACAGTAGTAAGGTAATATATTTTTCTGTCTGTGTTTCAGTGTAAGATTATTGGAAGTAATCAACAACCCCAGTACCTTCTAACTACTTCAGTTACAGTGTGAAATGGACCTGGAAGTAAACACCAAAGAGGAACCAGCCTGGCTTGAAGGAACAACAGATGCATCGCTTGTAAGTCCCATTCCAGATAACTTTACAGAGATCAGAATTTAACCCTTACCTGAATAAGTTTGGCTGGGGTAAAATTTAATATGTGCTTATCCAATCTTTAACACCAGCAGTCTTCATTTGCTGCATTGGCATTTGGCATGGTATGTCTCTGTTTTGTTTCTTTGCCTGGGATATGTGATAGTGTGCTACAAAAGCTGCCTACTCTTAGGAACTATAAACAGTAGTAGTTGTAGCATAAGCTCTCAGATTAGGGTCGCCGAGTGGACAATTGTCCTCTAGCATTTGCTACTGGATGGCAGTGCATTATTTGTTTGATAGTGGCAAAAACCTGAATTAATGTTGTGGGGTTGATAGTGAAGGAGCCTTGGTTAGGTCCAGCTAGTGAGATATTAGTGATAGGCAGTGTCTCAACATCGAGGCTTCAGGGCATTTCACGTGATAAGCAACCATGGACTGACTGTTGGTTGTTAATTGTTTACCTCTGTTGGTTATTGAAATGGATTTCTGGAGGGTGTGTGGTTATGTATTTATTCTGCATGGTTAATGAGAATCTTTGTGGGATTGACATCATCTCCCATCATATGTCAGCCAATTGCAGTGCTAGTAGTTGCTGAAGTGATGGAGAATGGTGGGTGGTAGATTGATTTAGGTTATGGCCAGAAGGTCCCCCTGGCTCTCATGATGAACATGTTTTTCCTGCTAAAGAAATTCCAGGTAAAATTTGCATCTTTTAAACTTCTGTACAATGTCACTGATGTTGGGTGAGCACGTAGTAAATTCAGCCTTGGCATTTTGGTGTGAGTATAGCTCGTCTAAAGAAAACACCGTGATGAAGGTGGAGATGGAGTGGAATATTTTGAACGAGAAGCAAGATATTTTCATTATCTTTCTTGCTTTGTCTGTTGCTACTGTAATCACAGTCCACTGCTATCTTCTGAGTGTGGATTTCAGTTCAGTGGCTCTTCATCTGATAGCTCGGGGTGTAAAGTGATGACGTGCCAAATTCTTGTTGGTGAGTGAGATTGGGGTTCGGTCTAAAGGTATGTGAAGGAGTTGTATTTTCCCAGCACATGCCCGTAGTTGTACTAGCATGAAAGTGAATTCCTGCACATCATTCTGGCACCTCAGAGTCTTTGGAAACCTTGAAAGTTGGAAGAGAAATGTTGAATGAATAACTGTGACTTGGCAGTAATAATCTATCACAAAACTTGTGTCCTTCTAATTTATAGATGTGTTATTGCCCAAAGTTTGCTTAAAGCCAAACTTCTGCCGTTAAGGCACACTATTCTCAGTATAAACGTGTGCTTGTTTCGTTCTAAGTTACAGGCACTGCAGAATGGAAATATGTCTGAACATATCCTAGACCTGATCATTTTGCTTTTCAAGATCTCTACCTTTGATAATTCTTGTTATGTTCTGTGTGAAATTTGAACCTGACATATGAACACACTCGTGAACAAGAACTCTTGTTTTGATATTTCTGATAATGCTACTGCATCAAACTTACAGATCTCAAAATTATGTTAAAGAAATTTGTGCCATTATTGGAAACAGTTTTGTGTTAAGGTTGGGGTTGGATTAGTCTGTATTTTTTACTGTCAGTATCGAATTTAGTTGGTTTAGGGGTCACACCTCTTCTATTTTTCCCCTCCGATTATAATAGAGGATGGTTTGCCCATTGTACTTTCTTAAAACTGTAATATCCTCCAACACTACCACCATTAACACATGTTAGAAATTATTACTCCTGCCTTAATTAGTGTAGAAGAATTTGAATCACACATCTTTCGTCAGTGTTTTTGAGACTGGATACACCAGTCTGCTATACAAATGTCAACGGAGGTCTGATTACTCTGCGTTACCCTCACATCCACAATCTACTGGAAGATATGTCTGTTAAGGAAAGAGCAGATTTGCCTATGGCATACAAGAGTGAAAATCTTAATGTGATTCCTCTCTAAATAAGTATTTTGCTCAGACATTGAATTCATTTAGAAGGGAAAAATTGTGGTTAGCCCATTTTATTCCTCAATAGAGGTCAGTGTCTATGTTACCTACAGAACCATGCCTAAGAGCACTGGAATATATGATTTCTGAGAAAAGTTTCTTTGATTTGCCCCTTCATAGTGGGAGCTGACACTTTGAGGTCTTTAGGCACATTAAAAACTTTTTTCTTTCCTTTTTGTCATTATTTCCCTCTCCATTTTGTTTATTTTTTTCATCCTTTCCTTAGTTCAGCTACTCTTCTCTTTCTTCTATACTGATTAGATTAGGTCAGTATATTCTGGAATTTTGAACTGTAATTCACTTTTATTAATAAACTAGCTGTAGTACCCGGCATTGCGCAGATAGTTTTTGAATGTTTACCTTTAATATTTGTATTACCAGTTAGTTAAGTGTAAAGTGAATGCTTATAGAATTCTTTTTGATTTGTTGATTTTATGACCTATTATGTAGTTTTAGAGCTATTTAGATGTATCTGATTTCAAGCTTTAGATTATTTAATTATCAACTAAACACTAATCTCGGTCATTTTATACTATTTACTTTTAAGCCCTTCTCAGCTCCTGCCTCAATGGAGGCTGAACGTGGACTTAAACGGTATCCAGAGCGTCACAGTTTTTATTAGCGACATATAAACAATGGATTTTGACATTGATATTGGTTATTTTCCTTATTTTTGCATGTCAGCCCCTCTCACTTCCCAACACCAGCGGGGGCTAGGTGTATCCGACCCCCACAGTAATGTTTTCAATATATTAAGTCATGTGTACACCAAGTTTGATTGAGAGGTATGCCACCACTTTCAGGCGATCCGGAACTGGGAGACGGGAGTATTCTATTCTATTCTATTCTATTCTATTCTATTCTTGAGAGGTATGCTAGAACATACACACATATGTCCTTAAACTCTGTCCCTTTGGACATTTTCTATTCTTTGGGCAGTTCTCACCCACCTGCCGATTAGGACTGAACTTTATGTTAAACGGCATCCAGAGTTATTTAATTTAATTTCCGGGTTGAACCATGTTGTACTTGTCTACACATCATGTACAGTTTGCCAGAGTGTCACACTTCATCTCAGCGGCCCCGGAAACTATGGATTAGACTCAAGTATCGGTCGTTTTCAGTTAATTTTTACATTTCACCCCTACTTTAGGGACTAGGAGGCTCTTACGCCTAAGGTATATTTTTTCCAAACAGTAGGTCCAATGTACACACATATACATCCATTATCTCGGTCATTTTTGAAATTTTGTTTTTCACTTTTTCTCACCGCTATGCAAAAGGAGGCAGAAATCGGACTTCTAAAATAATTGAAGCCATACTTTTCATCTCAGCAACCCCGAAAAGAATGGATTGGATAATATTTCTGGTTTCTACATCTCACCCCCTTGTAGGTGTGTTAGGGTTGTCATATCTCCACGCAATTTGTCTCCTGGTAATAAGTCGTAAGTGACAAAGTTTGTTTGAAATCGCTCCCGTAGTCCCGAAACGTATGTATTCAACACTAATATCGGTCATTTTTAGTCATAATTACATTTCGTCCCCCTTATTAAGGTTTCTAGGGATGTCTTTCCCCCACAGTATTTTTTCAGGTAGTAGGTAATATTTGTACCAAGTTCCGCTGACAGTTATTCTGGAACATACAAACAAACATCCTTAACCTCAGTCACTTGGATATTATCTGTTCTTGACTCCTTCTCACCCGCCTGGCAATTGGGGATCAACTTGGACCTAGACAACAACCAGGTCATTTCAGCGACCCCTGAAACCTTAGATGTGACATTATTTTCCATTATTTTTATATCTCACCCTCCCCAACACCTACACCTAGGGGTGCTAATTTGACATAGCCCCATGCAGTTTATCTCCTGATAGTAAGTCATAAGTGTACCAGGTTTGGGGTGAATCGCTCCAGTAGTCCCAAAACCTATTATTGTTTGATTTGAGTTACGTACCCTACTCTAGAGGTTCCAGGGGTGTCTTATCCTAAACAGTACTTTCTTCATATAGTAAGTCATACTTGTATCAAGTTTGGTTGAAAGCTACGCTGGAACATACAGAGGCTACATCCATTATGTCGGACATTTTTGAAAATTTCTGTTTTACCCGTTCTCCCCCTATGCTAAAGGGGGTATGAAATATGATTTAGAAAAAAATCTGGGGTGTCATTATTCATCTCAGGGACCCCGAAATTATGGATTTGAAACTATTTTAGTTTTATTTTTACTTAACACTTCCCCTGCGCCCCAAACCCCAAAGGGGACTGAGTTTGGACTTATAAAATATTCGGAGTGAGACAGATTATCTCAGTGTCCACGAAAACTACCGGTTCGACACTATTTTAGATTACTTTGTATATCACTCTCCCCTCTTTGCCACCTCGAAGGGGATGAACTTGGACTTTAAAAAATTCGCAGTGTCACTATTCACCTCAGTGACACCAAAACCTATGGATTCGACACTATTTTTGATGATGTTTAGGTCTCACTCCCCCATAATTCCCACCATATAGGGGGATAAACATTGACCAGTAAAAAGTCCGGAGTGCCACAGTTCACCTCACCGACTCCAAGAACTATTGATTCGATACTATTTTCAATTAATATTTATATCTCAAATCCCCTCACCCCCACCATAAAGGGGCCTGAATTTGGACTTAAAAAAGTCCGGAGTGCCACTAATCATCTGAGCGACCACGAAAACTATGGATTGGACACTATTTTTGGTTATTTTTGTATAGCTCTCCTCCCTCGTCCCCCCCACCCGAAGGGGCTGAACTTGGTTTATAAAATTCTGGATTGTCAATGTTCATATCAGCAACCCCAAAAAGTATGGATTTGTCAATACTTTCGATGATTTATATATCTCACCCCCTCTCCACCCCTACCCGTAAGGATGCCTGTGGTGTCTTACCCCTATGTGATTTGTCTCATGATACGAAAAATCCGGATTGTCGCTATTCATATCAGTGACACTGAAAAGTATGGATTTAACACTACTTTCGAAGATTTTTATATCTCACCCCCCTCGCCCCACTGTCCATAAATTGTACAAGGGATGTCTTAACCCCATGTGGTTTGTCTCATTACACTAAAAATCCGGAGTGCTGCTATTCATCTCTGTGACCCCGAAAACTGTGGATTCGACACTATTTTCGACTATTTTTATATACCACTCCTCCCTTGCCCCTACCCCAAAGGGGGCTGAACTTGGACTTATAAAAATCCGGAGTCTCACTATTCATCTCAGCCACCCCGAAATGTATGGATTCGACACAATTTTTGATTATTTTTGTATATCATTCCCCCATCGTTCCCCCACCCCGAAGGAGGCTAAAATTGCACATTAAAAATTTCCGGAGTGTCACTATTCATCTCAGCGACCGCGAAAAGTATGAACTCGACACTACATTCGATGATTTTTATATCTCACCCCCTCGTCCTCTACCCCTAAGGGTAGCTGGGGTGTCTAACCCCCACGTGAATTGTCTCATGATACTGAAAATTCGGAGTGACGCTATTCACCTCAGCGATCCCGAAAACTATGGATTCGACACTATTTTCGATTATTTTTATATTACTCCCCCATCGCCACCACCCTGAAGGGGGCTAAACGTGGCAATTAAATGATTCTGGAATGTCACTGTTAATCTCTGCGACCCATAAACGTGTGGATTCCACACTATTTTGATGATATTTATATCTCGCCCTCTCGCCTCCACCCCTAACAGTTCCTGGTGTGCCTTAAACCCATGCGGTTTTTCTCCTGATACTAAAAATCAGGAGAGCCAAAATTCACCTTGGCGACCCCGAAAACTGTGTATTCGACATAATTTTCTATTCATTTTATATATCACTCCCCCTGCCCCCAGCCAAAAGGGGGCTGAACTGGGATCACGAATAGTGTGGATTTGACACTATTTTCGAATATTGTGTATGTCACGCCTTGCCCCCCGCCCCAATGGATACATGGAGTATCCCACCCCCACGTGGTTTGTCAGAAGAAATGCGAAGTGTCACTACTCATCTCAGCGACCCCAATAAGTATGGATTTGACACTATTTTCGGTCATTTGGATATATCACTCCCTCCTCGCCCAGCACCCCAGAGGGGGGCTGAACTTGGACTTCAAAAAAATCCGGAGTGTCACTATTCATCTCAGCAACCACAAAAAGTAAGGATCCGACACTATTTTCGGTTATTTTGATGTATCAATTCCCCCTCGCCCCCCACCCCGAAGAGGGCAGAACATGGACATTAAACATTCCGGAGTGACACTATTCATCTCAGCGACCCCGAAAACAATGGATTCAACACTATTTTCGATTAAATTTATATAACTCTCCCCCCACCTCCACCCCAAGGAGGTTTGAACTTGGACTTTAAAAATATTCGGATTGTCACTATTCATCTCGGCAACCAAGACAAGTATGGATTCGACACTATTTTCGAATATTTTATATATCACCCCATCGTCACCCCTCCCCAATGGGTACATGGGGTGTCCTACCCCCAAGCGTTTTGTCGAAACAAATCCGGAGTGTAACTATTCCCATCAGCGACCCCGAAAAGGACGGATTCGACACTATTTTCGATAATTTTCTTATATCAATCCCCCCTCGCCCCCCACCCCAAAGGGGCTGAACTTGGATTTTAAAAACTTCCAGAGTGTCACTATTCATCTCAGCGACCACAAAAAGTATGGATTCGACACTTTTTCAAATATTTTATATGTCACCCCCCTGGCCCCCCCACCTAATTGGGTACATGGGGGTGTCTTACCCCCATGCGGTTTGTCAAAAGTAATCTGGAGTGTCAATATTCATCTCAGCGACCCCGAAAAGGATGGATTTGATCCCATTTTCGTTTATTTGGATATACCACTCCCCCCTGCCCCCCCAACCCAAAGGTGGCTGAACTTGGACTTTAAAAACTTCCAGAGTGTCACTATTCATCTCAGCGACTCCAAAAAGGATGGATTCGACACTATGTCCTATTACTTTGATATATCACTCTCCCCTCGCCCCCACCCAATAGGGGGCTGAATTTGGACTTGGAAAAATTCCGGAGTATCACTATTCATCTCAGCGAATCCGAAAACGATGGATTCGACAATATTTTCATATATTTTTATAGTTCTTCACAGAACACTGCAATATATACTTGTAGTAGTAAAATGTTCTATTTGTAGTCGCTTTGAGTTTGGGCTATGTCACATGCTTCCTGCTATATGACTGTAATAAGCCTTCTCCTTCCATGTTCGTTAAAAACCTCTAAGATTTGGTTGATATGATTGTACATATGAAAACAGTACTGTACCAGGAACCATTAACGGCTTAATCATATTTTATAATGTCAGTTACCTGCAACGATATGGCCCGATGTGTGAGGAACTGCAACAGCACAGCTCAGGCGGGCAAACAGCGAACTATCTATGTTAAAACTTACATGTTGGAAACTGACGTCATGATCACGTTAACTATGCATGATTGCTGTAGAACATACAGAAATACTTTTGCTAACTTCTTATCCCATGGAGATATCAAATAATGACCAACACTATCTTGTAGCCCATGATATGGTCAACATGTGTAATTTTTTTAAATGGGCCCGTGGAGTTAAAAGTTATTCCACAGTAAAGAAATCCAATTTTATCAGAAGGGGAGGAAAGCTAACACAGCAGCACGATATAAAAGGGCAGGCATTTGTCCTGGTCAGACAGTTCTCAACTCACAGCAATCTCGTAAGCATGCTGTTGAACGTGGATATACCCGTCAAAAGTCAAACTTAGTTATTATGAAGCAGTACTCTGCTTCAATTATCCTTGAAATTGTAGTCCAGTGAACATTGTCAGATTAAGAAATTTTTCAGTTGTTAGCTCAAAGACTTGGTATCTCACCATTTTTAAAATGTTTAACAGTGCTGGCGATTGTCGTTAGCCCATTTTATTCCTCAGTAAAGGTCAGTGTCTATGTTACATACAGAACCATGCCTAAGGGCTCTGGAATGTATGATTTCTTAGAAAAGTTTCTTTGATTTGCCCCTTCATAGTGGCCGCCGACAACTTGAAGTCCTTAAGCACATTACAAATTAACTTTTCTTTCCTTTTTGTCATTGGCTTTAACTTGAGTGAACTTGACTATTTAAAACTTATAATTTTCTTCGAGACAGAATGACTTAAAACATTTACATTTGATAAACGTGTGGAAGTTAAGGACATTTTCTTGTAAAATAATTTCTCGTTTACTAAAGCAGGCTATCACATACTAGTGCTTTAAAGTACACGTCTAATTACAATTTTGAACTATCAACGTATTGATCTTTTGTCACAAGTGCGTGATGTTGTACCACATTCTACTGTACCATAATCAGGACTAGTAAACATTTGCAAGGTATAACATTTCATCAGTTTGAATAGACAGTGATCTCAGTGTGACAGTACTTGTAAATATTCATGAGATAATAATACTCCATCATTTAAGTAGACTGTGATTTATGTGTGGAAACACTTATAAATATTCTCAATGTGTGCTTTTTTAAATGGTGATTTCCAGAACAATAATTATTAATAATTTACTGCTAGTGTGCACTTAACATGATACTGTGTTTGTTGTCTGATTCATAAATCTGAAATAGGTCAGATGGGACACTCGATAATTATTACTTGTCAGTTGAACTTTCTCGTGTTTTTATGTCCAACCCAAAACGTGTTAAAACCTGACGATTGCCTATTATAATCATGTCTGCCTGTCAACGTGGGATTGAAGACGTGGTTTCAATGTGGGATTGGAGATGTGGTTTCAGCGAGGGATTTGGGACGTGGTCTCAACAAGGGAGTTGAACGTGGTACCTTGGGTGATGACATCACGACACTGGCTGCCAAACATGCTGTTTGCTGAACTGCATATCTTCACAATACAGTCCTGAATTCCAGATTACAGGTGGTGTGAGTTTTTTCAGACTCCTTTTGAATTCCACATGACTAACTTTTCATTGGTGGAATATGAGAATCAGTGATTCTGGATAGCAGTTCAAGAAAAAATGTTTTGACTCTTACTGAGAATCATAATATTCCAACACCTTTATCACAATATTTTAACTTCAATTCATAAAGAAACTATAAGACCAAAGTTTGTAAAACAAATCATTTTGCGATATTTTGTGAAGTGTTAAATTAAAGAGACTAGAGGGGCCTTTCACAATTTCAAATGTTAAATATTTAGAATAGACTCTGGGGAAAATTTCCATATTTTCAAGTGAAGGAAACTTAAATTATTTTCCCTTTTCCCATAATTCAAACAAATTCAAGAAAAAACTTTAATAACTTTTAAAGGAAGAGATTGTACTTTGAAATGAAATTCATTTAGGAATGACAGACATTCATCCACATTAATTTGATATTAAAACTTTATGAAAAAGTGAGTCCGTTTATTAAGATATTTTGTCTTAAGAAAAATCAGCGATTATTTTGATCAGCGTATACTTCTCTCTGTTCCTGCTCCATGAAGACCGTTCACCCCTTTGTTGAATCTCATGCCTATATTCCTTATTCCATATCTTTTCCTCGTACAGTACATACAATTTAGTGTTTATGGATATGGCAGCTTCCTTCCAAATTCTGTGTGAGATGGCCCCAATTTCATCTCTGGTAGGATATCTGCTTATATGGCTAGAAAATGTATCTCATTTTATATTTGCTTTTCATTCCCGTCCTTTCACTGACATAAGGAGCGAGCAAGGATAGTAACCCCATTCTCAATATAGCTTTTGGTATTAACTGTCCTCTGCTGGTAGAAATCTTCCTTAAACTTTAGTGAAATTTTGGAAGTAACTGTAATACTGGCAGGTAATGAATTATCATGTTCATTTGTTGTTGACTATGTTTGTAGATGTGTGTCATGTGCATACCTGATATGTTTTATTTTCCACAGGAAAATATTGAACATGTATCAGATGTGGTTGTTCTGAAAAACGAAGTTAAATCCGAGTTAACAGTGCCAGGGTCAACACAGGAAAACTCTCTGGAGGTAATGTACATAATTTGATAAGCCATAGTCAGGTAATGAAAATAGTTTGGAAAATAGCTCAACAGATATCAGTGGTTGACCCTTCATTTCAGTGTATACGATTGATAGTCCTACGGAAAATATATTTTGTTATGAGATTGACTGTTTACTTACCTAATTTTCACTTTACCTTCAAGTTGTTCTACGATCCTGCTTTACGTATTGTGTGGTGTTTGGGATTACTCAAAAGACCGTTAATGTGTTTTAATACTTTTGACTTCGTAAATATTTTTGAACACAGAGTTGCTATAAGAAACATTTTTTGGTTTACTAGTTGCTTCCGAATGAAACACCTTTGCAATCTTTTTGATTATATTAATTGTTGATTTATAGATAATACAATTATTTGTAGGTACAAGGTGCAGGGGATTTACTTACTTACTGTGAGCTACCACTTATATACTACACATATTGTAGTCATCTCTTGGCAAGTGAAAAATATTCTTATTCTTCCTAATGTGGTCTGTGGTTTTACTAGTCTATTGTGACTTATAATATTACTTAAACTTACAATAAATAAATAAACGCTTCAAGAATGATCTTGCCTTTCTGTTTCTTACTTCGTAAGGGATAGTGTTTGTGAATAGTCCTTGTATTTTGACTGTTACTCACCTGTATATTTGTTACATGAATTAATCCGTCACTACCAAAATACACACTTGATCATTGCCATAGTCCACTGCATAGCATTTTCGTCCTCCTCCTCCTGTATGACTTTGTTGCTATGGAGTACTTCAATGCCCATTTTGCATTCGCCCAAGGACAAAAATGAATACAGTAAAACAACAAAATACAACATAAAAGCTCAAAATCACGTATTTGGGGCAGCAGCATATGAACATAAAACATGGAACGGGCCCAGGATACTAGAGAGGTAAGAGGGCAAGATCTTAAATTAGCACTTAACTAGTTGCCAGGTCAAAGTAACCAACACTACTAAATGAAGAGACCCAATAAGAATTGGTGTTAAATGTTTACTTAATGAATAAAGATTTAAATTTCATGAATATTTACAATTGAATTACTAGTTTAAATTAATAATATTAATGAAAATTACAAGAAATTTGATAAGTAATAACTTTAAATAAATTACTAAATAATATAAAATTTAACCAATTCTATAAAACAATATGAATACAGAAAGGTCGACACCTTTCTAGATTATTACTATGAAACTGAGACACTTTTAAAAAATTACTATTTAGTTTTAAGTTACCTTTCTGAAAAATTGGAATACTAAGTATTAATCTAGTTAAATTGAACTTTGTTTCAGTTCATTCGTACATAAATGTTTAAGCAATTACGGAAACATGGATGCACAGAAACTCAAAATGTGACTTGAACATCAAACAAAATCACGTGGATAAATAAATAAATTTAAATGACAGTAATAAATGGTAGGAAAATTCCCCAAACCAATTACAATAATACAAGGGAGAAACAATATTAATAGTCCACAATTAACAGAACAACGATACACGAACTGAAGCCTACAGCTACCCAAGCCAAGCTATCATTAATCAATAACAGGCAAGGCGTGCCAAAATTAAAGCATCCACAAAATAAGTGATAAGAACTTAGTGACACAACAAATAGTTAAAGGAAGAAAAACAAACCACAGATATGAAGAATACATGTGAGCATGAACCAAAGAGAATTAAGAACAGGAGAAACAACTTTCAGTTATCCACAACTGCCTAGTTACAGAAGATAAATAATAATAATAATTATTATTAGTGCCTTTGCTGGCAAGATGTAGTGTTTACAGTGCACTATGTCTTCTGGTATGGGCTAGAGCAATTTTGTTACTTTCATTGATCTGTCTCAGCTTTATCCTTGGCTTTGACAAAATGAAAGTGACTGAGGTATGAGTGATGCTAGTAGTGCCATTCCTTCTGCAGCCAGTCCCTGCTATGAATGGTGTGAAAATATTGCTCATAGGGTCGGTTGGTATGCATTTCAGTGGGCTTGGCAGACTGATATGTAATAGCAACTTCTGGCTCGGTGAGGAAAGCAACGGGAAACTACCTCACTCCTCATTTCCCTAGTACGCCTCTTCAGTGATGCCCAGGCCATCTATAACAGCTGATGGCGGAGCTGTTGAGGATCCAATCAGCCTTCGGGCTGAGGACTAAACATACATACAATTATTATTACATTGAATGATATTTGGATTGAATTAGGATTTCATTTGACATATTATTTAACAGGTGACCAAAATCGTTTTAACTAAATTTAAAGTGAGGGGCTTTGGAAACAGCATAATGTGCATGTGACGCACAATTTAAATTAGACTCCAGAACAGCGAGAAGAATGATCCCATAATGATAAATAAACCCACACAGGGCAAAACACAAAATTACAGCTCAATTAGAGATCACATTAAAATAACAATGAAATATAGAATGAAATACACTGACCAAAATTTAATAATAATCATAATTATAAAAAGAGCCTCCGTGGCTCAGGCGGCAGCGCGTCGGCCTCTCACCGCTGGATACCGTGGTTCAAATCCCGGTCACTCCATGTGAGATTTTTGCTGGACAAAGCGGAGATGGAACAGGTTTTTTTTCCGGGTACTCCGGTTTTCCCTGTCATCTTTCATTCCAGCAACACTCTCCATTATCATTTCATAGCATTTATCATTCATTAGTAAATCACCTTGGGAGTGGCGACCCCATTGTAATAATAGCCTATATATGGTTCATTCATTACATCCCTGACCCGGTCAAAGACTGGAAAACAGGTTGTAGGTTTTCATTTTTTCATAATTATAAAAACCAAGGAAAAATGAATGATAATATCAATGAAACAATTAGAATGACATTAACACTCATAGGCATAAATTACCTCTTAATTTGGTTTTGATAAAATCTCGACATTATTAATATGATATTTTTAACCTAATTACAATTGTTTGTTGAGAGGAATGTCCATTAGATTGATGCAAAAAATCATTGCCAAAATTTCCTACAATCAGTAGGCCTAATATTAGTAATGTCACAATATGACTGATGGCTTGTTACTTCAATTAATGGTAATATCTTCAACTAATCCACGGCAGTAGATATTCACCAAAAGTTTTAGGAAGTCAAATTACGTACATTTTTACTTTAGACTGTCCAAATTAATGTTATCCAAAATTCATGTATACTGGTCTCCTTCAAATGTACACACACACAGCAATTTAGTGCTGACATGGCTTTAATATAAAATAAAAATTAAAAGGTAATAACTGGAATCATAACTTTAAAAAAAATTAATTTCAAGCACCTTAACGTGGAAAATTTGACTCCAGTCCCCAGATACTCCAATATGTCTTCCAACAAACACACCACGGCCCATCCATCATGGAGCTTGGTTGCAGCAGTAGCTAGCCAGAAGCTCACAGATCAGAAATGAGCTACGTGCTTGCGTGCCAGTATTGACTTTCTATGAAATGAATGGGATGATCCCAGCTCAACGTAATAATGGCAGATTGCAGATTTAAATATGTTGACATTGTAGATTGCACCAACTGACAGCCATTACAAACAATGGATGATAAGGGGAAATAAAATCCTAGTAGACAAGCTGATTAAGTTCAAATAAATACTTTTTGCCATATTCATATGACACATTTATTGAGATATTAATTCGACCACCTCTTCCAGGAGTTCTGGGTTAGCTGCTGAATATATAGCCAACTGGACAAGGTTGTGATGGGAGAGGAAGTGCAATCATAATCAGGGAGTGTAGTAAATGGCTCTCCTATAAGGAAATGGTATGTAGTTAGGTAAAACGTGTCAGTAGCTCATCATTTAACTTTTGTGACGCGATGTGAGTCTTTAATGTAAGAGTGGTCCGTTCTTTATTGGTGAAGCAGTAAGAATCCAGCACTCTTCTGTGGTGATATATCAGACTCTTGACAGCTGCTTTCCAGATTCTACCAAAGTGTGGTGCTGCAGGAGGGATGAAATGCCATGTCAGTCCCATGCCTGGAGCTGCCGTGAAGAGTTGGTTTTTGTGAGGATTGTTTTGCAGCAAGGCCTTGATCTTCTTAGGTGCATCGAAGAAGTTTGTGCCGTTATCGCTGTAAATGTTCAGGGGTTGACCGCTCTGATAACTAAGTCCACAAAGAGAAGTGAGAAATGTAATTGTGTTGAGATAAGGTATCATGGCTATGAAGACAGCCTTAGTAGCTAGGCAATCTGGTCTTGTTAAATATCACACAATTTTTTTTGTGAGAATTGAGCCAAGATAGTCTGTTCTAGTCTTAAGGAATGGGTATGTCAGGCTTACATGCACCCTTTGTGTATTTCACATTAATTGTTCAGAAGTATCTGCATTCAACTTAGAGCACTTGAGATGTGCATGTACATGGAAGTCTTGTTTTATGAAGTTTCCTGCATGAGGGGAGTTTGTACCTTTGTTGAATTTATTCATGCATCTTGTTTCAAGGAATACTATTCTCTAGGTTACCATTGTGCGTCCTTGTTTTTGAATTGGCTGTTGTGTCCTATTTTGCCAGTGTACACATTATCAATTGTAAATGTTATTTTTGATATTCACCTTAAGATACATTTTCCTATGTCTGCTGCAAATGCTATTTGTTGAGCCTGCAATCAGATGATTATAGAGAAGACATGTTCTTGAATAGAGGGTCCTGTATGGTGGATGTACTTGAGACTTATGCCATTGTCAGTCTTGAGAGAAGCGTTGAAAACAGTACTTTTTTTTGTTGAACTTGACAGATTTATGACATCATGATGTGGAATTTAATGGTTTTTTTATGGTTGCAGCAGTAGCTAGCCAGAAGCTCACAGATCAGAAATGAGCTACGTGCTTGCGTGCCAGTATTGACTTTCTATGAAATGAATGGGATGATCCCAGCTCAACGTAATAATGGCAGATTGCAGATTTAAATATGTTGACATTGTAGATTGCACCAACTGACAGCCATTACAAACAATGGATGATAAGGGGAAATAAAATCCTAGTAGACAAGCTGATTAAGTTCAAATAAATACTTTTTGCCATATTCATATGACACATTTATTGAGATATTAATTCGACCACCTCTTCCAGGAGTTCTGGGTTAGCTGCTGAATATATAGCCAACTGGACAAGGTTGTGATGGGAGAGGAAGTGCAATCATAATCAGGGAGTGTAGTAAATGGCTCTCCTATAAGGAAATGGTATGTAGTTAGGTAAAACGTGTCAGTAGCTCATCATTTAACTTTTGTGACGCGATGTGAGTCTTTAATGTAAGAGTGGTCCGTTCTTTATTGGTGAAGCAGTAAGAATCCAGCACTCTTCTGTGGTGATATATCAGACTCTTGACAGCTGCTTTCCAGATTCTACCAAAGTGTGGTGCTGCAGGAGGGATGAAATGCCATGTCAGTCCCATGCCTGGAGCTGCCGTGAAGAGTTGGTTTTTGTGAGGATTGTTTTGCAGCAAGGCCTTGATCTTCTTAGGTGCATCGAAGAAGTTTGTGCCGTTATCGCTGTAAATGTTCAGGGGTTGACCGCTCTGATAACTAAGTCCACAAAGAGAAGTGAGAAATGTAATTGTGTTGAGATAAGGTATCATGGCTATGAAGACAGCCTTAGTAGCTAGGCAATCTGGTCTTGTTAAATATCACACAATTTTTTTTGTGAGAATTGAGCCAAGATAGTCTGTTCTAGTCTTAAGGAATGGGTATGTCAGGCTTACATGCACCCTTTGTGTATTTCACATTAATTGTTCAGAAGTATCTGCATTCAACTTAGAGCACTTGAGATGTGCATGTACATGGAAGTCTTGTTTTATGAAGTTTCCTGCATGAGGGAAGTTTGTACCTTTGTTGAATTTATTCATGCATCTTTTTCAAGGAATACTATTCTCTAGGTTACCATTGTGCGTCCTTGTTTTTGAATTGGCTGTTGTGTCCTATTTTGCCAGTGTACACATTATCAATTGTAAATGTTATTTTTGATATTCACCTTAAGATACATTTTCCTATGTCTGCTGCAAATGCTATTTGTTGAGCCTGCAATCAGATGATTATAGAGAAGACATGTTCTTGAATAGAGGGTCCTGTATGGTGGATGTACTTGAGACTTATGCCATTGTCAGTCTTGAGAGAAGCGTTGAAAACAGTACTTTTTTTTTGTTGAACTTGACAGATTTATGACATCATGATGTGGAATTTAATGGTTTTTTTATGGTCAAGCTTAATGTGATTTGGTGCACGATCCTGCCTGTTTTGCCCGATTATACAAAATACGTATAATCTTATATTGTGCTCCCATAGTGCACGTTATTAGTTCAATATGCGAGATCTGGAACTGTGTTAAGGTGAGTCATGTGGCGTGTATTTGTACCTCATGTGAATGTTATGAGTGAATGCTGGTGTCTGAAGCAAGTAAAAGATGGGCTATCGATTGGTTTATTCATGTTTTATTTCGGTTTCATTTCGATTTTGTTTGGGTACCTCATTTCCTTATCTTGGTACAGATTTGTCATTTACTTGGCCATGTGTTGGTTGGGGCTCGGCCTAACCGCCGGTCGGCCATGTTGGTATTCTTATTTTTCGTATCTCTGTGCATGCCTGTTTTATTTTGCTGGACCAAAGATGCTGTACTCAGCGCCTTTGGCTGGTTCATTCCTTTACTCCTTGCGTCTTATGTTGATCTCTGTGGTGACGTGGGTTAAAATGTTTTTGTAGTAGGAGGCTTCTATTGTTGTCGTGCGAATGGAGAATGGAAAGATATGCGCTGTGAATAATTTAATCTGAAGTTTAAAAAAAAAAAAAATATTGGCTGTACTACCGTGCGCACGGCAAATTTAATCGAAATATTAATGGTAATGAGGTCACTACTGTATCAGTGAGCTGATAACGAAATATTTGGTGTGTGTTATAATTATTTATGTTGAGCTCACCCCACGACCTCGGCAGAAACGCTTGTGAAGGTATGTTTATGTCTTGTTTTTTCTTTTCTGTGTTATGCGATTGGCTTCTTTTTTCCATGTTTGGATTCTATTATTAATTTACTAATAAACCTTGTCCTTATGTTTATTCTACGTTTCATTTATAGTAGTGTTCTATAATCGTCCTCGTTGGTTAATAACGAGGCCCATCTTGAGCTCAGGGCCGTTTTCTGCCTTCCCTAATCGCGGTCCGCACCTCATTCTCCCGTTACGTGTGTTTCATTTTCGTCATATGCTATCCGTAAGGGAGGGGTTTGGCACAAATCGTAGCAGAGGCGTACTCGATTAGGGTATCTCTTCTGAAAAGAAGGAAATTCAGACGAGATAGAGCTGGAGATGGAGATTATGTACATATTAGTCTAGTGCAAATTCCCATGCCTTAAGTTCATGAAGCCAATATATATATATATATATAACTAGCGAATGTACCCGTGCTTCGCTACGGTATTCTACATTGTATTCGAATATCGAAGTAAATAGTGTACATGCAGTAAATAAGATAGTTTTAAAATTGCATGTCTCTTAGCGTTATCCGAGAAAGAGCATGGGGAGGTCCCCGTACGTTTCCAATGTAAAGTGTTTGTTACGGATTTGTGATATAACGGCAGGCTCACTTGCCTACTGGCATTCACAATCAGGTTGGGAAGTTTACATTATAATTGCAGGCCCCATTGCCTACTATGCGGACAGAATCGATTTGGGGAGTTTTCGTTAAAATGGCAGTCCCCCTTTCCTACCTCCAGACAGATTACAGTTTTTATTATAATGGCAGGCAATTACCCTACTATCACTCGAAATTGAGTTGTGCAGTTATCATTATAATGACAGGCCCCTTTTCCTACTGCCAGCCAGCGTACTGCCAGTCACACCAAGTTGGTGAGTTTCCATCAAAATAGCAGGCCACTATGCCTAATGCCAGTCACATTTTAGATGAGTACATTTCTTTATAATGGCGGGCACCCTTACCTACTGCCAAACACAATCGGGTAGGGGAGTTTTAAACAAAACTGCATGCTCACTTACCTTCTGCAAGTCAAATCGAGAAGGGAACTATTCATTACAATTGTAGGCCTTCCTTACTAATGACAGTTACACAGGAGTTGGAGAAGGAACCCTTTCCTACTGCCAGTCAAAGTCGGTGTGGGGAGTACTGATTACAATAGCAGACCGACCCTTTCTCGATCGCTAAATCGACATCAGTGAATATATATAGATCGACATTCGAAAGTATATGCGTCTTTACAATATTGAAGACCTTCATTTACAGATTAACTGCTACTAAACGTACGTCATATCGACAAAGGATTATACCATAAGACACGCCGGATTTAGTGGCCTAAATGGCTGGTCCAATGATATGTCATCTATTCTTGGGTCAGATTTAGAAACGTGGAACAGGGTAAAGGTTTTGTAAGATCATCTCACATTACATTACTTTTCGGATAATAATGTGACAGCTACATACGTAGCATTTGGCTCACATATGGCTACTGAGTGGGCCAATTTTCGTGAAGAGTTTGATGATTCTGTATTTCATATAAGTAATTGAAAGTATGAATAATGCATGTGAAAATTCCAAATTGACTTAACATCGATTAATAGAGAAAAATCAAACGTAAAAGGGATACAGATACGGCATAAAGTCATAAGACCAAGGTTGTAGATGATTCCAAATTGAACGGAGATTGTGCAATCCGTTACGTGATAGGAATTTCCGAAGGTCTGCACCATCATTAAAATTGCCTGCATATTTCGATATTCTTCGGGGATAAAAAATGAAAAATTTAATGATATAGGATTTTTCATTCGTTACAGGCTAAAACGTATAATTTTGTCAAATTTCAATTATCTTCTTATTCTTCTGGCAGATTATGCCATAATGTGGATTTTGGGCGAAGCGGGTAAAAATTAGGACTTTCAGGAAATCAAAAATTATGGAGATTGTTATTATTACCCCTTAAACGGAAAGCTGTACGAAAATTTCGCCAAAATAGTCAGTGTGGAGGTACACAGTCGTTACGATTTGATTTATATAGATAAGGAATCTGCTCCATGTAAAACACCTTTTGGGCTATGTCCGCTGGACTTAACCTGCAAAAGTGACCATTCATGATATCTCCCTTATTAATCCTCCTGACGAAAAAATGCACATGAAAAAAAAAGGTTTAGAGGTGGAATTCCATCAGGTTTGGTCGATTTCCAGTCAGGTTGGTCTTGTTCTGTATATATTGTGGAAGAGTAAAATCACCATTTCGGTTCCTTATAAACCGCCAGTCCATTCCGGAACATGAAATGTTATTTACGTTTAAAACCTACCTTTGGACAGGTGGATGCTAAATATAAATTTTGTTTCGAATGTCTTCAGTAGTTTTCAAGTTGTAAGGAATACGCTTTACACGCACCCGCTCGTGAGTTAAGTCCGATGGGACTTGTACAGAAAAACGGTCCTTTAATGATATCTCCCTTATTGATCCTCGTATCGAAATGATGCACATGAGAAAAAAAGGTTTAGACATTAATTTCTACCAAGGTAGGTAGACTTCCATAAACTTTTGTTGTGTATATTTTTTGGAAGTGCAAAATCACTGTTTCGGTTTCGTATAAACCCCCAGTTAGTTCAGGGATTTAGAAACAATATTTGCCCTGAAACCTATCAAGGACAGGTGTATTCTAAATACGAATCTTGGTGGAAATGCATCCAGTAGTTTCTAGCATTCACGTACATACGGCGTAATTAAGGAAGAAAATAATACAGTTAAGAATGTTGAAACTAATAGAAAATGGATTATAACTGAGGACAGCCGGATAACGACAAATAAATAAATGCCGTGAGTTATGGATATAATAAAGCGCTAACAGAGGAGAAATTTAGGTTCAGTGATTCTTAGGTAAACAAATATGAAGATGACTAATGGTGTTATTACTTAATCTATTCGAGGGCGGTTATAACCTCCAACGATATTCCGCCAATATCCCGCAGATGAGCCGATTGATGCCTCTCTTGCCATCTACCCAAGGAACAACCACGAATTTAAAAGCATGATGAGGAAAATGGCAATACGTTACTTCCCTACTGGCATGCAGTCAGAGACGTTGCCATGGTAACCTGTAGGTTCGTTGTCGGTCTGTCGGTCACTAAATGCAGAGCATGATACCAGCAGAAAATTGTAAATTTCTCCGTCATGTGAAGAGTAAGGTAAATTATGAACATAACGAAAGTTGTTTATAATGAAGAGACGTTTCACGTACGGTAAACGAAGTTTACAGAAAATCAATAGTATAAGAGAAAATAGAGGAAAACCACTGTGGTTTTCCTATAAACACCCCGTCTATTCAAAGATTTTAAAATTATATGCATATCGGAACCTTTCCTGGGATGAGTATACTCTAAATATGAAGTTTGGCTGAGATCTATCCAGCCGTTTCGACGTGATGGTGGGAAAACCACTCTGGTTTTCCTATAAACCCCCCGTCTATTCAAGGATTTTAAAATGATATGCATATCTAAACCTTCCCCGGGATTAGTATACTCTAAATACAATGTTTGGTTGAGATCCATCTAGCCGTTTCGACGTGATGGTGGAAAAACCATTCTGATTTTCCTATAAACCCCCCATATATTCAAATATTTTAAAATGATATGCATATGGAAAACTTCCCCGCGATGAGTATCCTCTAAATATGAAGTTTGGTTGAGATCTATCCAGCCGTTTCGACGTGATGGTGGAAAAACCATTCTGGTTTTCCTATAAACCCCCTGTCTATTCAAGGATTTTAAAATGATATGCATATCAAAACCTTCTCCGGGATGAGTATACCCTAAATATGAAGTTTGGTTGAGATCTATCCAGCCGTTTCGACGTGATGGTGGAACAGACAAACAGACAGACAAACAGAAACAATTTTATTTATATAGATTTTTACACTCGTTCTTCACCCCCTTTCCATCCCCGCCCAAAGGAGTCCTATGAGTGCCTTACACAACAGTATATTTTTTTCCCAGATATTAAGTCTTATTTGTACCTATTTTGGTTGACAGCTATGCCCAAACGTACATGCATAATCTCACTGCTCTAGAATCCTGGAGCTGACGTTGCCATGGTTACGGCAGTTCATTTCTTTATCCGATTCCTAGAGCAGGGGTAGTGTGGTGCCAATATCTCCGTAACAGTTGGTTTTAGGGCCTTAAAACATGGTTTTCGGGCCCGTAGGGCTTACCGAGTTTTGTTCTTTGCGTCAAGAGGATTAAATTGAGCTTTGTCTCGTCCTTATACGACAAATTCGATATTTTGCCTATAATAGTATAAGAGAAAATGGAGGAAAACCGTTTTTCCTATAAAACCCCCGTCTTTTCAAAGATTTTAAAATGATATGCATATCGAAACCTTCCCCGGGGTCAGTATACTCTAAATATGAAGTTTGGTTGAGATCTATCCAGCCGTTTCGACGTGATGGTGGAACAGACAAACAGACAGACAAACAGACAAACAGAAACAATTTTATTTATATAGATGACTAGCGAATGTACCCGTGCTTTGCTACGGTATTCTACATTGTATTCGAATATCGAAGTAAATAGTGTACATGCAGTAAATAAGATAGTTTTAAAATTGCATGTCTCTTAGCGTTATCCGAGAAAGAGCATGGGGAGGTCCCCGTACGTTTCCAATGTAAAGTGTTTGTTACGGATTTGTGATATAACGGCAGGCTCACTTGCCTACTGGCATTCACAATCAGGTTGGGAAGTTTACATTATAATTGCAGGCCCCATTGCCTACTATGCGGACAGAATCGATTTGGGGAGTTTTCGTTAAAATGGCAGCCCCCCTTTCCTACCTCCAGACAGATTACAGTTTTTATTATAATGGCAGGCAATTACCCTACTATCACTCGAAATTGAGTTGTGCAGTTATCATTATAATGACAGGCCCCTTTTCCTACTGCCAGCCAGCGTACTGCCAGTCACACCAAGTTGGTGAGTTTCCATCAAAATAGCAGGCCACTATGCCTAATGCCAGTCACATTTTAGATGAGTACATTTCTTTATAATGGCGGGCACCCTTGCCTACTGCCAAACACAATCGGGTAGGGGAGTTTTAAACAAAACTGCATGCTCACTTACCTTCTGCAAGTCAAATCGAGAAGGGAACTATTCATTACAATTGTAGGCCTTCCTTACTAATGACAGTTACACAGGAGTTGGAGAAGGAACCCTTTCCTACTGCCAGTCAAAGTCGGTGTGGGGAGTACTGATTACAATAGCAGACCGACCCTTTCTCGATCGCTAAATCGACATCAGTGAATATATATAGATCGACATACGAAAGTATATGCGTGTTTACAATATTGAAGACCTTCATTTACAGATTAACTGCTACTAAACGTACGTCATATCGACAAAGGATTATACCATAAGACACGCCGGATTTAGTAGCCTAAATGGCCGGTCCAATGATATGTCATCTATTCTTGGGTCAGATTTAGAAACGTGGAACAGGGTAAAGGTTTTGTAAGATCATCTCACATTACATTACTTTTCGGAAAATAATGTGACAGCTACATACGTAGCATTTGGCTCACATATGGCTACTGAGTGGGCCAATTTTCGTGAAGAGTTTGATGATTCTGTATTTCATATAAGTAATTGAAAGTATGAATAATGCATGTGAAAATTTCAAATTGACTTAACATCGATTAATAGAGAAAAATCAAACGTAAAAGGGATACAGATACGGCATAAAGTCATAAGACCAAGGTTGTAGATGATTCCAAATTGAACGGAGATTGTGCAATCCGTTACGTGATAGGAATTTCCGAAGGTCTGCACCATCATTAAAATTGCCTGCATATTTCGATATTCTTCGGGGATAAAAAATGAAAAATTTAATGATATAGGATTTTTCATTCGTTACAGGCTAAAACGTATAATTTTGTCAAATTTCAATTATCTTCTTATTCTTCTGGCAGATTATGCCACAATGTGGATTTTGGGCGAGGCGGGTAAAAATTAGGACTTTCAGGAAATCAAAAATTATGGAGATTGTTATTATTACCCCTTAAACGGAAAGCTGTAGGAAAATTTCGCCAAAATAGTCAGTGTAGAGGTACACAGTCGTTACGATTTGATTTATATAGATAAGGAATCTGCTCCATGTAAAACACCTTTTGGGCTATGTCCGCTGGACTTAACCTGCAAAAGTGACCATTCATGATATCTCCCTTATTAATCCTCCTGACGAAAAAATGCACATGAAAAAAAAGGTTTAGAGGTGGAATTCCATCAGGTTTGGTCGATTTCCAGTCAGGTTGGTCTTGTTCTGTATATATTGTGGAAGAGTAAAATCACCATTTCGGTTCCTTATAAACCGCCAGTCCATTCCGGAACATGAAATGTTATTTACGTTTAAAACCTACCTTTGCACAGGTGGATGCTAAATATAAATTTTGTTTCGAATGTCTTCAGTAGTTTTCAAGTTGTAAGGAATACGCTTTACACGCACCCGCTCGTGAGTTAAGTCCGATGGGACTTGTACAGAAAAACGGTCCTTTAATGATATCTCCCTTATTGATCCTCGTATCGAAATGATGCACATGAGAAAAAAAGGTTTAGGCATTAATTTCTACCAAGGTAGGTAGACTTCCATAAACTTTTGTTGTGTATATTTTTTGGAAGTGCAAAATCACTGTTTCGGTTTCGTATAAACCCCCAGTTAGTTCAGGGATTTAGAAACAATATTTGCCCTGAAACCTATCAAGGACAGGTGTATTCTAAATACGAATCTTGGTGGAAATGCATCCAGTAGTTTCTAGCATTCACGTACATACGGCGTAATTAAGGAAGAAAATAATACAGTTAAGAATGTTGAAACTAATAGAAAATGGATTATAACTGAGGACAGCCGGATAACGACAAATAAATAAATGCCGTGAGTTATGGATATAATAAAGCGCTAACAGAGGAGAAATTTAGGTTCAGTGATTCTTAGGTAAACAAATATGAAGATGACTAATGGTGTTATTACTTAATCTATTCGAGGGCGGTTATAACCTCCAACGATATTCCGCCAATATCCCGCAGATGAGCCGATTGATGCCTCTCTTGCCATCTACCCAAGGAACAACCACGAATTTAAAAGCATGATGAGGAAAATGGCAATACGTTACTTCCCTACTGGCATGCAGTCAGAGACGTTGCCATGGTAACCTGTAGGTTCGTTGTCGGTCTGTCGGTCACTAAATGCAGAGCATGATACCAGCAGAAAATTGTAAATTTCTCCGTCATGTGAAGAGTAAGGTAAATTATGAACATAACGAAAGTTATTTATAATGAAGAGACGTTTCACGTACGGTAAACGAAGTTTACAGAAAATCAATAGTATAAGAGAAAATAGAGGAAAACCACTGTGGTTTTCCTATAAACACCCCGTCTATTCAAAGATTTTAAAATTATATGCATATCGGAACCTTTCCTGGGATGAGTATACTCTAAATATGAAGTTTGGCTGAGATCTATCCAGCCGTTTCGACGTGATGGTGGGAAAACCACTCTGGTTTTCCTATAAACCCCCCGTCTATTCAAGGGTTTTAAAATGATATGCATATCTAAACCTTCCCCGGGATTAGTATACTCTAAATACAATGTTTGGTTGAGATCCATCCAGCCGTTTCGACGTGATGGTGGAAAAACCATTCTGATTTTCCTATAAACCCCCCATATATTCAAATATTTTAAAATGATATGCATATGGAAAACTTCCCCGCGATGAGTATCCTCTAAATATGAAGTTTGGTTGAGATCTATCCAGCCGTTTCGACGTGATGGTGGAAAAACCATTCTGGTTTTCCTCTAAACCCCCTGTCTATTCAAGGATTTTAAAATGATATGCATATCAAAACCTTCTCCGGGATGAGTATACCCTAAATATGAAGTTTGGTTGAGATCTATCCAGCCGTTTCGACGTGATGGTGGAACAGACAAACAGACAGACAAACAGAAACAATTTTATTTATATAGATTTTTACACTCGTTCTTCACCCCCTTTCCATCCCCGCCCAAAGGAGTCCTACGAGTGCCTTACACAACAGTATATTTTTTCCCAGATATTAAGTCTTATTTGTACCTATTTTGGTTGACAGCTATGCCCAAACGTACATGCATAATCTCACTGCTCTAGAATCCTGGAGCTGACGTTGCCATGGTTACGGCAGTTCATTTCTTTATCCGATTCCTAGAGCAGGGGTAGTGTGGTGCCAATATCTCCCTAACGGTTGGTTTTAGGGCCTTAAAACATGGTTTTCGGGCCCGTAGGGCTTACCGAGTTTTGTTCTTTGCGTCAAGAGGATTAAATTGAGCTTTGTCTCGTCCTTATACGACAAATTCGATATTTTGCCTATAATAGTATAAGAGAAAATGGAGGAAAACCGTTTTTCCTATAAAACCCCCGTCTTTTCAAAGATTTTAAAATGATATGCATATCGAAACCTTCCCCGGGGTCAGTATACTCTAAATATGAAGTTTGGTTGACATCTATCCAGCCGTTTCGACGTGATGGTGGAACAGACAAACAGACAGACAAACAGACAAACAGAAACAATTTTATTTATATAGATTTAATTCTAACCTTCTGTGTTTGTTTGTCATTATATGTGTGTGTTGTTTAATATCTCTGAGAAATTATCTGCATCATGGAAAACCCCAAAGATTTAGAGTTGAGTAAAGATAGCGAGGTATTCGCGGCAGATATGTCTAATCTTGAGAATGATAAGAGAGATCGTAGTGGTAGAATTAATGAAATGCCTGCTTCTGGTAGTAACAGTGATAGATGTACTGATGATAGGCATCCCATTGCATATGGTAATCGCGCCCTTGGCGAAAATCGTGTTGACCCTTTTTCTCCAAATTCCAGATTCACTAGCGATTATAAGGTTAATGTTAACCCTGTGTTCGAGGTTGTACGTAAGTGGAAATTAAACTTCTCGGGGGAAGGGAACGGCTTCAGTGTAGTCGAGTTTTTGGAACGGGTGGAAGATATCGCTCAGTGTAGCTCAATACCCCTTGACTTGTTTATCCCTGTTATTCCTGGAATGCTGGAAGGCCCGGCGTTGCGATGGTTCCGATTAATTAAAAGTAACATCCAGTCGTGGGAGGAGTTTGCTGCTCGAATAAAACAGCGCTTTGGATTGTCCGACATGGACTATTGTTTGAGGCAGGAAACTTTTAGAAGAACGCAAGGGATAGGGGAAAGCATTGATGATTATGCTACTGGAATTCTCACCTTGTTTAATCGGATGTGCGTGAAGGTACCTGAGTCCGAGGTTTTCGATCAGTTTTACCGGAATTTAGCCCCTGATTATAAATTGCATATCAAGCGGTCTGAGGTCGAGTGTGTAGAGGACATTATAAACCTTGGTAGCGAGTTTGAGTCTGCCGTAAATCAAAATAAACTGTATCGCCCACCTCCTACCCCATCTGATTGTTCTTTCCCCGATGTTGCTTGCCGTGCGCCCGCCAAATCCGTCTCCTTCGCTACTGCACCTTCTGCATCCCCCCTTTTAGTACCCCAAATCGTAGACCCGACTTTGCATCTGCCCCTCAGCGTTGTGTAAATTTTATCCAACCTTCCAACCCACCCAGTGCAAGTGTGCCCACAGTGAGAAATTGTTGGAATTGTGGGAAAATGGGGCACGTTTCTAAAAATTGTTGGTCAAGGTGTCCCGCTAAATGCTCTAAGTGTGGTCTTGCTGGTGTTACACTGCGCGTATGCCCTCGGTGCAACTCCCAGCAGGGAAACTAGAGGCGCGCCGGCGTGGTGGCCCGTCGTTGGCGCCTGATGATGGTGTGAATAAGAGGATCTGGGGCCTTCCTTCGTCTACACCCTGGGCCAAAATTCTTATAGGATCGCGCATATTTTATGCTCTGTTGGACACCGGTTCGTGTGTTTCGTTTGTCAATCAATCCTTGGTGTCTTCTGTCAATTTAGCGTATCTGCAAGGTTGTGGAAGCTTAGGAAAGTTCATGTCTGCTGACGGTCGTGAGGTATGTCCGGTGGGTCGAGTCATATGTCACATTAAAATTCATGGTTTGTCCTGGGATTGGACTTTCAATGTCGTTCCCGACCTGTCGGTACCGATGATTCTTGGAACTGATTTCATGCTAGCTACTGGCCTGTCTCTTGACTTTATCACTCGAACCTTTGCCTTCCGTTTTAAATCGGGCGTTAGCTACCCCTTTGAAGCCCCATTCCAACGTGCCTCTGTGTGTACCCTAACTCAATGCCAACTTCCCAATGCCTCATGTGACCTTTCTGACAATCAAAATCTTATGTTAAATGGGCTGTTGGAAGAGTTTTGTGATGTTCTAAGTGTCGAGCTAGGATGTGCTAAAGATTTCTCCTACACCATTGAACTGAAAGAAAATACCCCTGTAAGATCTCCTCCGTTCAGTTGCTCGCCCCCTAAGTTACGCGCCATGCGTGAATGTGTGAACGACCTGTTGGAGAAGAAGGTCATCTACCCCTCCAAGTCGCCCTATAGTAGCCCCGCCTTCCTAGTCCCCAAAAAGGACCGTAAATCTAGATTGGTGATCGACTATCGAAAAATAAATAAGAACGTCGTCTTCGACAGCTTCCCGTTGCCCACTATCGAGAGTGCGTTTCAACATTTCCATGGGGCCAAATATTTCACTGTTTTCGACTTCAATTCTGCTTACTTCCAAATCCCCTTGGACCCCAAAAGCCGCCCCTGCACTGCCTTTGCCACCCCTTTTGGCTTATTTGAGTTCAATAAAGTCCCGATGGGCATCTCTATTGGTGGCCAAGCGCTCAGCCGGGTGATGGATACGATCTTCGGCGATTTAAAATTTTCCTACGTGTTTAATTTTCTGGACGATCTTCTCATTTACTCTGCCACTTTCGACGAGCACCTGGCTCATCTGCGTGAAGTTCTGACTCGCTTGCGAAAGCACGGATTTACAATCAACCCCAAAAAGGTGTCCCTTTGCTCCAAACGTTTGAACTTTCTGGGTCATATCATCTCCGATTCTGGAATCGCTGTTAACCCTGACAGAGTTAAATGTATTAGGGAGTTTCCTCAGCCCAAACATGTCCGTGGCGTCAGGAGATTTCTCGGTATGGTCGGTTTCTACAGCCGTTTCATCAAGGATTTTTCTCACATTTCGGCCCCCCTTAATTTTTTGAAAAGGAAAAATTGTCGTTTCGTATGGGAGCAAGATCAAACCCGTGCCTTTGAGCTACTGAAGAAAGCTCTTTGTGAAGCCCCGGTCCTCCACAGTCCCGACTTTTCACGAGACTTTGTTCTGCAGTGCGACTCTAGTGAAATCGCCATTTCTGCCGTGCTTAATCAGTCTGATGAGGATGGGAAGCTAGTCCCCATTGCATACTTTAGCAAACTGTTACGTGGAGCTGAATTGAAGTACTCGATTTACGAGAAGGAATGCCTGGCTGTTGTATTAGGTATTGAAAAATTCCGCTCATACTTGGAACACCGTCATTTCTTCGTCCATACGGACAACCAAGCCCTGTCGTGGATGAGCGCGAATGTCAAGCGGCTCGGTCGCACGGCTAGATGGATTCTCCGGCTGTCGGCCTATAAATTTACAATTGTGCATGTACGTGGTAAGGAAAATGTCGTGGCCGATTGTCTGACGCGAATGTTTGACGGGGAAATGGAGAGTGAAGCCGAACTGGAGGAAGACCATTGTCAAACTGATAGTATTGAGAGTATCAATATCTTGCAGAATTATCCCTGGTCCTTCACGGACATCTCCGAGCATCAGAAGGATGATTATGAGTGTCAGGAATTGTTAAAAGGAGTCGCTGATGGGTCTGTCCGAGACAAGTCGTTCTGTGTCAAAAGGGGTTTGTTGGTTCATCGTAATTGCAAAAAAGGAAAGGACAAGGTTTATGTCCCGGTTAAATTAAGGCCCATGATGTTGCATTATTACCACGATTCCTACCTAGGCGCTCACCTTGGCCAGTACATAACCTTGCACCGCGTTTCTCGTGATTTCTTTTGGCCCAACCTCAAAAAGACGTACTTGAGTATGTAAGGAGCTGCGATGTGTGTCAGCGGTCTAAACCTGCTCAATCATCCCTAACCGGTTTCCACTCTGCCGATGTTGCGACATATCCGGGGGAAAAACTGTTTATCGATTATTTTGGTCCTCTCACAAAATCTAAGAATGGCAACGTCGGAATTCTGTCCGTCGTCGACGCCTTTTCCAAGTTCGTATGGTTGTTCCCCGTGCGTAAAATGAATTCGAGCAACGCTGTTCAGCTTTTAACCCGACATGTATTTGGTGTTCATGGTCCCCCGAAAGTCCTAGTGTCTGACAATGCTTCTACTTTCAGATGTCGCCAATTTCGGCATTTGTGTTTCGGATGGGGTGTTAAACACGTTTTTCTGAGTCCCCACTACCCCAAGCCTTCCCATGTCGAACGTTTCCATAGAAATTTGAAAGCCTGTCTGTCAGCCTTCCACAGCGCGGACCAGCGTAGCTGGGACAATAACCTGTCTTTCTTTGTTTTAGCTTTTAATAATGCACTTCATGAGTCTCGCAATTCCCCAGCTGTTCTGTTTCTAGGGAGAAATCTTACTGACCCGCTCCAATTGAAATGGGACATAAACTATCTGTCGGAGGCATCCAGAAACAGGAGCGTGGAGGAGAAATGGAAAGAAGCTTTGGACCAGTTAGTCAGAGCCCGGAACCGAGTGGCTAAAAGATTCGACCAAGGGAGAAAAAGAGTCACTCTTGAAATTGGAGACTTGGTCGTGGTGAAGATGTTTCCAATAAGCTCTGCTGCTGACCAAATTACTGGTAAATTGTGTCTGAAATGGTCTAGCCCCAGAAAAATCGTAAGATTCCTGGGACCAGTTACAGTGGAGTTAATGGATTTAGCCGATAAGAGGGTATCAAAAGCTCACGTGAGTTTGTTGAAGCCCTATCGTCAACGGGCCAGTAATGTTTGATGCTTTTGCCTTGTAGTTTGGTAGCATCGTATACTTGAGTGAACTGTCATACCATTATTTGCATTCTAAAGTCCTTCCTGTTTCAGGGATAACGACGCAAAATGAAATGGTTAGAATGGATGCTGGTATTTTTCGATGAAAATGAACCGAATGAATTTCAAAACCTTGGCATAACGGGAGAGGTTCACCTGTTTGTACCATTCCTCTTTCAAGCCCGGTCTCGAATTTATGAATGAAGTGGATCGTTTAATGCAATAAGGCATAGACTGATTGATTCAGCGTAACCCTTTGTGAGAAAATACACACGTCAATATGTAACGAACTGACTTATTTGTATGTTGTTGAAACATATGGTTAAAATCATTTATGTTGTGCTTGTATATAGGCATAATTTAATTTTAAGGTCTTAGTTGTAATAAATGCGCGCATTTATTTTAAGGGAAATCTCGTTTAAAACGTGTCTACTTGCTTGATCACCAAGATAAGACACATTTTAAACGTGGGGCTGCTGGATGGTGAACCATGCTCCTTTTGCATGTTTCTCATATGTTATGTTTACTACTCATACAAGTTTTGTTGACCTCAGTTCGAGGAAAAACCTGAGTATATCCCTTGATAGGCCACAGAGCGCAGCACTCTGCGTGGTGTGTATTGACGATCTTTTGCCGTACTAGACTACTGTTTTCATCTTTTGACGCATATCTTTGCCTTCCTCACTCGTGATTTTTTTTTTTTACAATGGAGGCTAGACGATGTGAAATCGCCTTCCTTTCCTTTAGGTGGATTTTTACCTTATTTAAACGTGGGTTTACCACCATTCATGCCATAATTAATGTCTTGATTTAACAGGTATGTGCTTTCTGTTGTCTCTTTATTATTACTACGTTTGCATTACCTTTTTACGATCCCTGATGGGCCGGTCGATGTGCATCTTCTATTTCGGTTCGTGTAAATGGCGTGTGTGACTGTGAGAGGTTAATATTATGATTACTGCTAATTTGGGAATTTGGTCTCGAATCCATCACGTTTTTGGTGCACTTGTTCGGGTGCATTTGTTTTGTTTGTACCTGGCCGCCTTCGAAGCAACGACTTTCGTGACGACAAAGTTTTATTTGAAGTCGTACGAAACTCAAGCTTAATGTGATTTGGTGCACGATCCTGCCTGTTTTGCCCGATTATACAAAATACGTATAATCTTATATTGTGCTCCCATAGTGCACGTTATTAGTTCAATATGCGAGATCTGGAACTGTGTTAAGGTGAGTCATGTGGCGTGTATTTGTACCTCATGTGAATGTTATGAGTGAATGCTGGTGTCTGAAGCAAGTAAAAGATGGGCTATCGATTGGTTTATTCATGTTTTATTTCGGTTTCATTTCGATTTTGTTTGGGTACCTCATTTCCTTATCTTGGTACAGATTTGTCATTTACTTGGCCATGTGTTGGTTGGGGCACGGCCTAACCGCCGGTCGGCCATGTTGGTATTCTTATTTTTCGTATCTCTGCGCATGCCTGTTTTATTTTGCTGGACCAAAGATGCTGTACTCAGCGCCTTTGGCTGGTTCATTCCTTTACTCCTTGCGTCTTATGTTGATCTCTGTGGTGACGTGGGTTAAAATGTTTTTGTAGTAGGAGGCTTCTATTGTTGTCGTGCGAATGGAGAATGGAAAGATATGCGCTGTGAATAATTTAATCTGAAGTTTAAAAAAAAAATATATTGGCTGTACTACCGTGCGCACGGCAAATTTAATCGAAATATTAATGGTAATGAGGTCACTACTGTATCAGTGAGCTGATAACGAAATATTTGGTGTGTGTTATAATTATTTATGTTGAGCTCACCCCACGACCTCGGCAGAAACGCTTGTGAAGGTATGTTTATGTCTTGTTTTTTCTTTTCTGTGTTATGCGATTGGCTTCTTTTTTCCATGTTTGGATTCTATTATTAATTTACTAATAAACCTTGTCCTTATGTTTATTCTACGTTTCATTTATAGTAGTGTTCTATAATCGTCCTCGTTGGTTAATAACGAGGCCCATCTTGAGCTCAGGGCCGTTTTCTGCCTTCCCTAATCGCGGTCCGCACCTCATTCTCCCGTTACGTGTGTTTCATTTTCGTCATATGCTATCCCTAAGGGAGGGGTTTGGCACAAATGGTAGCAGAGGCGTATTCGATTAGGGTATCTCTTCTGAAAAGAAGGAAATTCAGACGAGATAGAGCTGGAGATGGAGATTATGTACATATTAGTCTAGTGCAAATTCCCATGCCTTAAGTTCATGAAGCCAATATATATATATATATAATTTAATTCTAACCTTCTGTGTTTGTTTGTCATTATATGTGTGTGTTGTTTAATATCTCTGAGAAATTATCTGCATCATGGAAAACCCCAAAGATTTAGAGTTGAGTAAAGATAGCGAGGTATTCGCGGCAGATATGTCTAATCTTGAGAATGATAAGAGAGATCGTAGTGGTAGAATTAATGAAATGCCTGCTTCTGGTAGTAACAGTGATAGATGTACTGATGATAGGCATCCCATTGCATATGGTAATCGCGCCCTCGGCGAAAATCGTGTTGACCCTTTTTCTCCAAATTCCAGATTCACTAGCGATTATAAGGTTAATGTTAACCCTGTGTTCGAGGTTGTACGTAAGTGGAAATTAAACTTCTCGGGGGAAGGGAACGGCTTCAGTGTAGTCGAGTTTTTGGAACGGGTGGAAGATATCGCTCAGTGTAGCTCAATACCCCTTGACTTGTTTATCCCTGTTATTCTTGGAATGCTGGAAGGTCCGGCGTTGCGATGGTTCCGATTAATTAAAAGTAACATCCAGTCGTGGGAGGAGTTTGCTGCTCGAATAAAACAGCGCTTTGGATTGTCCGACATGGACTATTGTTTGAGGCAGGAAACTTTTAGAAGAACGCAAGGGATAGGGAAAGCATTGATGATTATGCTACTGGAATTCTCACCTTGTTTAATCGGATGTGCGTGAAGGTACCTGAGTCCGAGGTTTTCGATCAGTTTTACCGGAATTTAGCCCCTGATTATAAATTGCATATCAAGCGGTCTGAGGTCGAGTGTGTAGAGGACATCATAAACCTTGGTCGCGAGTTTGAGTCTGCCGTAAATCAAAATAAACTGTATCGCCCACCTCCTACCCCATCTGATTGTTCTTTCCCCGATGTTGCTTGCCGTGCGCCCGCCAAATCCGTCTCCTTCGCTACTGCACCTTCTGCATCCCCCCCTTTTAGTACCCCAAATCGTAGACCCGACTTTGCATCTGCCCCTCAGCGTTGTGTAAATTTTATCCAACCTTCCAACCCACCCAGTGCAAGTGTGCCCACAGTGAGAAATTGTTGGAATTGTGGGAAAATGGGGCACGTTTCTAAAAATTGTTGGTCAAGGTGTCCCGCTAAATGCTCTAAGTGTGGTCTTGCTGGTGTTACACTGCGCGTATGCCCTCGGTGCAACTCCCAGCAGGGAAACTAGAGGCGCGCCGGCGTGGTGGCCCGTCGTTGGCGCCTGATGATGGTGTGAATAAGAGGATCTGGGGCCTTCCTTCGTCTACACCCTGGGCCAAAATTCTTATAGGATCGCGCATATTTTATGCTCTGTTGGACACCGGTTCGTGTGTTTCGTTTGTCAATCAATCCTTGGTGTCTTCTGTCAATTTAGCGTATCTGCAAGGTTGTGAAAGCTTAGGAAAGTTCATGTCTGCTGACGGTCGTGAGGTATGTCCGGTGGGTCGAGTCATATGTCACATTAAAATTCATGGTTTGTCCTGGGATTGGACTTTCAATGTCGTTCCCGACCTGTCGGTACCGATGATTCTTGGAACTGATTTCATGCTAGCTACTGGCCTGTCTCTTGACTTTATCACCCGAACCTTTGCCTTCCGTTTTAAATCGGGCGTTAGCTACCCCTTTGAAGCCCCATTCCAACGTGCCTCTGTGTGTACCCTAACTCAATGCCAACTTCCCAATGCCTCATGTGACCTTTCTGACAATCAAAATCTTATGTTAAATGGCCTGTTGGAAGAGTTTTGTGATGTTCTAAGTGTCGAGCTAGGATGTGCTAAAGATTTCTCCTACACCATTGAACTGAAAGAAAATACCCCTGTAAGATCTCCTCCGTTCAGTTGCTCGCCCCCTAAGTTACGCGCCATGCGTGAATGTGTGAACGACCTGTTGGAGAAGAAGGTCATCTCCCCCTCCAAGTCGCCCTATAGTAGCCCCGCCTTCCTAGTCCCCAAAAAGGACCGTAAATCTAGATTGGTGATCGACTATCGAAAAATAAATAAGAACGTCGTCTTCGACAGCTTCCCGTTGCCCACTATCGAGAGTGCGTTTCAACATTTCCATGGGGCCAAATATTTCACTGTTTTCGACTTCAATTCTGCTTACTTCCAAATCCCCTTGGACCCCAAAAGCCGCCCCTGCACTGCCTTTGCCACCCCTTTTGGCTTATTTGAGTTCAATAAAGTCCCGATGGGCATCTCTATTGGTGGCCAAGCGCTCAGCCGGGTGATGGATACGATCTTCGGCGATTTAAAATTTTCCTACGTGTTTAATTTTCTGGACGATCTTCTCATTTACTCTGCCACTTTCGACGAGCACCTGGCTCATCTGCGTGAAGTTCTGACTCGCTTGCGAAAGCACGGATTTACAATCAACCCCAAAAAGGTGTCCCTTTGCTCCAAACGTTTGAACTTTCTGGGTCATATCATCTCCGATTCTGGAATCGCTGTTAACCCTGACAGAGTTAAATGTATTAGGGAGTTTCCTCAGCCCAAACATGTCCGTGGCGTCAGGAGATTTCTCGGTATGGTCGGTTTCTACAGCCGTTTCATCAAGGATTTTTCTCACATTTCGGCCCCCCTTAATTTTTTGAAAAGGAAAAATTGTCGTTTCGTATGGGAGCAAGATCAAACCCGTGCCTTTGAGCTACTGAAGAAAGCTCTTTGTGAAGCCCCGGTCCTCCACAGTCCCGACTTTTCACGAGATTTTGTTCTGCAGTGCGACTCTAGTGAAATCGCCATTTCTGCCGTGCTTAATCAGTCTGATGAGGATGGGAAGCTAGTCCCCATTGCATACTTTAGCAAACTGTTACGTGGAGCTGAATTGAAGTACTCGATTTACGAGAAGGAATGCCTGGCTGTTGTATTAGGTGTTGAAAAATTCCGCTCATACTTGGAACACCGTCATTTCTTCGTCCATACGGACAACCAAGCCCTGTCGTAGATGAGCGCGAATGTCAAGCGGCTCGGTCGCACGGCTAGATGGATTCTCCGGCTGTCGGCCTATAAATTTACAATTGTGCATGTACGTGGTAAGGAAAATGTCGTGGCCGATTGTCTGACGCGAATGTTTGACGGGGAAATGGAGAGTGAAGCCGAACTGGAGGAAGACCATTGTCAAACTGATAGTATTGAGAGTATCAATATCTTGCAGAATTATCCCTGGTCCTTCACGGACATCTCCGAGCATCAGAAGGATGATTATGAGTGTCAGGAATTGTTAAAAGGAGTCGCTGATGGGTCTGTCCGAGACAAGTCGTTCTGTGTCAAAAGGGGTTTGTTGGTTCATCGTAATTGCAAAAAAGGAAAGGACAAGGTTTATGTCCCGGTTAAATTAAGGCCCATGATGTTGCATTATTACCACGATTCCTACCTAGGCGCTAACCTTGGCCAGTACAAAACCTTGCACCGCGTTTCTCGTGATTTCTTTTGGCCCAACCTCAAAAAGGACGTACTTGAGTATGTAAGGAGCTGCGATGTGTGTCAGCGGTCTAAACCTGCTCAATCATCCCTAACCGGTTTCCACTCTGCCGATGTTGCGACATATCCGGGGGAAAAACTGCTTATCGATTATTTTGGTCCTCTCACAAAATCTAAGAATGGCAACGTCGGAATTCTGTCCGTCGTCGACGCCTTTTCCAAGTTCGTATGGTTGTTCCCCGTGCGTAAAATGAATTCGAGCAACGCTGTTCAGCTTTTAACCCGACATGTATTTGGTGTTCATGGTCCCCCGAAAGTCCTAGTGTCTGACAATGCTTCTACTTTCAGATGTCGCCAATTTCGGCATTTGTGTTTCGGATGGGGTGTTAAACACGTTTTTCTGAGTCCCCACTACCCCAAGCCTTCCCATGTCGAACGTTTCCATAGAAATTTGAAAGCCTGTCTGTCAGCCTTCCACAGCGCGGACCAGCGTAGCTGGGACAATAACCTGTCTTTCTTTGTTTTAGCTTTTAATAATGCACTTCATGAATCTCATCGCAATTCCCCAGCTGTTCTGTTTCTAGGGAGAAATCTTACTGACCCGCTCCAATTGAAATGGGACATAAACTATCTGTCGGAGGCATCCAGAAACAGGAGCGTGGAGGAGAAATGGAAAGAAGCTTTGGACCAGTTAGTCAGAGCCCGGAACCGAGTGGCTAAAAGATTCGACCAAGGGAGAAAAAGAGTCACTCTTGAAATTGGAGACTTGGTCGTGGTGAAGATGTTTCCAATAAGCTCTGCTGCTGACCAAATTACTGGTAAATTGTGTCTGAAATGGTCTAGCCCCAAAAAAATCGTAAGATTCCTGGGACCAGTTACAGTGGAGTTAATGGATTTAGCCGATAAGAGGGTATCAAAAGCTCACGTGAGTTTGTTGAAGCCCTATCGTCAACGGGCCAGTAATGTTTGATGCTTTTGCCTTGTAGTTTGGTAGCATCGTATACTTGAGTGAACTGTCATACCATTATTTGCATTCTAAAGTCCTTCCTGTTTCAGGGATAACGACGCAAAATGAAATGGTTAGAATGGATGCTGGTATTTTTCGATGAAAATGAACCGAATGAATTTTAAAACCTTGGCATAACGGGAGAGGTTCACCTGTTTGTACCATTCCTCTTTCAAGCCCGGTCTCGAATTTATGAATGAAGTGGATCGTTTAATGCAATAAGGCATAGACTGATTGATTCAGCGTAACCCTTTAAGAGAAAATACACACGTCAATATGTAACGAACTGACTTATTTGAATGTTGTTGAAACATATGGTTAAAATCATTTATGTTGTGCTTGTATGTAGGCGTAATTTAATTTTAAGGTCTTAGTTGTAATAAATGCGCGCATTTATTTTAAGGGAAATCTCGTTTAAAACGTGTCTACTTGCTTGATCACCAAGATAAGACACATTTTAAACGTGGGGCTGCTGGATGGTGAACCATGCTCCTTTTGCATGTTTCTCATATGTTATGTTTACTACTCATACAAGTTTTGTTGACCTCAGTTCGAGGAAAAACCTGAGTATATCCCTTGATAGGCCACAGAGCGCAGCACTCTGCGTGGTGTGTATTGACGATCTTTTGCCGTACTAGACTACTGTTTTCATCTTTTGACGCATATCTTTGCCTTCCTCACTCGTGATTTTTTTTTTTTACAATGGAGGCTAGACGATGTGAAATCGCCTTCCTTTCCTTTAGGTGGATTTTTACCTTATTTAAACGTGGGTTTACCACCATTCATGCCATAATTAATGTCTTGATTTAACAGGTATGTGCTTTCTGTTGTCTCTTTATTATTACTACGTTTGCATTACCTTTTTACGATCCCTGATGGGCCGGTCGATGTGTATCTTCTATTTCGGTTCGTGTAAATGGCGTGTGTGACTGTGAGAGGTTAATATTATGATTACTGCTAATTTGGGAATTTGGTCTCGAATCCATCACGTTTTTGGTGCACTTGTTCGGGTGCATTTGTTTTGTTTGTACCTGGGCGCGTTCGAAGCAACGACTTTCGTGTCGACAAAGTTTTATTTGAAGTCGTACGAAACTCAAGCTTAATGTGATTTGGTGCACGATCCTGCCTGTTTTGCCCGATTATACAAAATACGTATAATCTTATATTGTGCTCCCATAGTGCACGTTATTAGTTCAATATGCGAGATCTGGAACTGTGTTAAGGTGAGTCATGTGGCGTGTATTTGTACCTCATGTGAATGTTATGAGTGAATGCTGGTGTCTGAAGCAAGTAAAAGATGGGCTATCGATTGGTTTATTCATGTTTTATTTCGGTTTCATTTCGATTTTGTTTGGGTACCTCATTTCCTTATCTTGGTACAGATTTGTCATTTATTTGGCCATGTGTTGGTTGGGGCTCGGCCTAACCGCCGGTCGGCCATGTTGGTATTCTTATTTTTCGTATCTCTGCGCATGCCTGTTTTATTTTGCTGGACCAAAGATGCTGTACTCAGCGCCTTTGGCTGGTTCATTCCTTTACTCCTTGCGTCTTATGTTGATCTCTGTGGTGACGTGGGTTAAAATGTTTTTGTAGTAGGAGGCTTCTATTGTTGTCGTGCGAATGGAGAATGGAAAGATATGCGCTGTGAATAATTTAATCTGAAGTTTAAAAAAAATATATATTGGCTGTACTACTGTGCGCACGGCAAATTTAATCGAAATATTAATGGTAATGAGGTCACTACTGTATCAGTGAGCTGATAACGAAATATTTGGTGTGTGTTATAATTATTTATGTTGAGCTCACCCCACGACCTCGGCAGAAACGCTTGTGAAGGTATGTTTATGTCTTGTTTTTTCTTTTCTCTGTTATGCGATTGGCTTCTTTTTTCCATGTTTGGATTCTATTATTAATTTACTAATAAACCTTGTCCTTATGTTTATTCTACGTTTCATTTATAGTAGTGTTCTATAATCGTCCTCGTTGGTTAATAACGAGGCCCATCTTGAGCTCAGGGCCGTTTTCTGCCTTCCCTAATCGCGGTCCGCACCTCATTCTCCCGTTACGTGTGTTTCATTTTCGTCATATGCTATCCGTAAGGGAGGGGTTTGAAGCGTAGAATAAACATAAGGACAAGGTTTATTAGTAAATTAATAATAGAATCCAAACATGGAAAAAGAAGCCAATCGCATAACAGAGAAAACAAAAAACAAGACATAAACATACCTTCACAAGCGTTTCTGCCGAGGTCGTGGGGTGAGCTCAACATAAATAATTATAACACACACCAAATATTTCGTTATCAGCTCACTGATAAAGTAATGACCTCATTACCATTAATATTTCAATTAAATTTGCCGTGCGCACGGTAGTACAGCCAATATATATTTTTTTATTTTTTAAACTTCGGATTAAATTATTCACAGCGCATATCTTTCCATTCTCCATTCGCACGACAATAATAGAAGCCTCCTACTACAAAAACATTTTAACCCACGTCACCACAGAGATCAACATAAGACGCAAGGAGTAAAGGAATGAACCAGCCAAAGGCGCTGAGTACAGCATCTTTGGTCCAGCAAAATAAAACAGGCATGCGCAGAGATACGAAAAATAAGAATACCAACATGGCCGACCGGCGGTTAGGCCGAGCCCCAACCAACACATGGCCAAGTAAATGACAAATCTGTACCAAGATAAGGAAATGAGGTACCCAAACAAAATCGAAATGAAACCGAAATAAAACATGAATGAACCAATCGATAGCCCATCTTCTACTTGCTTCAGACACCAGCATTCACTCATAACATTCACATGAGGTACAAATACACGCCACATGACTCACCTTAACACAGTTCCAGATCTCGCATATTGAACTAATAACGTGCACTATGGGAGCACAATATAAGATTATACGTATTTTGTATAATCGGGCAAAACAGGCAGGATCGTGCACCAAATCACATTAAGCTTGAGTTTCGTACGACTTCAAATTAAACTTTGTCGACACGAAAGTCGTTACTTCGAAGGCGGCCAGGTACAAACAAAACAAATGCACCCGAACAAGTGCACCAAAAACGTGATGGATTCGAGACCAAATTCCCAAATTAGCAGTAATCATAATATTAACCTCTCACAGTCACACACGCCATTTACACGAACCGAAATAGAAGATGCACATCGACCGGCCCATCAGGGATCGTAAAAAGGTAATGCAAACGTAGTAATAATAAAGAGACAACAGAAAGCACATACCTGTTAAATCAAGACATTAATTATGGCATGAATGGTGGTAAACCCACGTTTAAATAAGGTAAAAATCCACCTAAAGGAAAGGAAGGCGATTTCACATCGTCTAGCTTCCATTGTAAAAAAAAAAAATCACGAGTGAGGAAGGCAAAGATATGCGTCAAAAGATGAAAACAGTAGTCTAGTACGGCAAAAGATCGTCAATACACACCACGCAGAGTGCTGCGCTCTGTGGCCTATCAAGGGATATACTCAGGTTTTTCCTCGAACTGAGGTCAACAAAACTTGTATGAGTAGTAAACATAACATATGAGAAACATGCAAAAGGAGCATGGTTCACCATTTGTGCCAAACCCCTCCCTTACGGATAGCATATGACGAAAATGAAACACACGTAACGGGGGAATGAGGTGCGGACCGCGATTAGGGAAGGAAGAAAACGGCCCTGAGCTCAAGATGGGCCTCGTTATTAACCAACGAGGACGATTATAGAACACTACTATAAATGAAACGTAGAATAAACGTAAGGACAAGGTTTATTAGTAAATTAATAATAGAATCCAAACATGGAAAAAAGAAGCCAATCGCATAACAGAGAAAAGAAAAAACAAGACATAAACATACCTTCACAAGCGTTTCTGCCGAGGTCGTGGGGTGAGCTCAACATAAATAATTATAACACACACCAAATATTTCGTTATCAGCTCACTGATACAGTAGTGACCTCATTACCATTAATATTTCGATTAAATTTGCAGTGCGCACGGTAGTACAGCCAATATATATTTTTTTTAAACTTCAGATTAAATTATTCACAGCGCATATCTTTCCATTCTCCATTCGCACGACAACAATAGAAGCCTCCTACTACAAAAACATTTTAACCCACGTCACCACAGAGATCAACATAAGACGCAAGGAGTAAAGGAATGAACCAGCCAAAGGCGCTGAGTACAGAATCTTTGGTCCAGCAAAATATCCCTTACGGATAGCATATGACGAAAATGAAACAAACGTAACGGGAGAATGAGGTGCGGACCGCGATTAGGGAAGGCAGTAAACGGCCCTGAGCTCAAGATGGGCCTCGTTATTAACCAACGAGGACGATTATAGAACACTACTATAAATGAAACGTAGAATAAACATAAGGACAAGTTTTATTAGTAAATTAATAATAGAATTCAAACATGGAAAAAGGAAGCCAATCGCATAACAGACAAAAAGAAAAATCAAGACATAAACATACCTTCACAAGCGTCCCTGCCGAGGTCGTGGAGTGAGCTGAACATAAATAATCATAACACACACCAAATATTTCGTTATCAGCTCACTGATACAGTAGTGACCTCATTACCATTAATATTTCGATTAAATTTGCCGTGTGCACGGTAGTACAGGCAATATCCTTTTCCCTTTTTTTTTAAACTTCTGATTAAATTATTCACAGCGCATATCTTTCCATTCTCCATTCGCACGACAACAATAGAAACCGCCTACTACAAAAAACATTTTAACCCACGTCACCACAGAGATCAACATAAGACGCAAGGAGAAAGGAAGGAATCGGCCAAAGGCGCTGAGAACAGCATCTTTGGTCCAGCAAAATAAAACAGGCATGCGCAGAGATACGAAAAATAAGAATGTCAACATGGCCGACCGGCGGTTAGGCCGAGCCCAAACAAACACATGGCCAAGTAAATAACAAATCTGTACCAACATAAGAAAATGATGTACCCAAACGAAATCGAAATGAAACCGAAATAAAACATGAATAAACCAATCGATAGCCCATCTTTTACTTGCATCAGACACCAGCATTCACTCATAACATTCACACGAGGTACAAATACACACCACATGACTCACCTTAACACAGTTCCAGATCTCGCATATTCAACTAATAACGTGCACTATGGGAGCACAATATAAGAATATACGTATATTGTATAATCGGGCAAAACAGGCAGGATCGTGCACCAAATCACATTAAGCTTGAGTTTCGTACGACTTCAAATAAAACTTTGTCGACACGAAAGTCGTTGCTTCGAACGCGCCCAGGTACAACCAAAACAAATGCACCCGAACAAGTGCACCAAAAAAGGTGATGGGTTCGAGACCAAATTTCCAAATTAGCAGTAATCATAATATTAACCTCTCACAGTCACACACGCCATTTACACGAACCGAAATAGAAGATGCACATCGACCGGCCATCAAGGAACGTAAAAAAGTAATGCAAAGGTAATAATAATAAAGTGACAACAAAAAGCACATACCTGTTAAATCAAAACATTAATTATGGCACGAATGGTGGTAAACCCTCGTTTAAATAAGGTAAAAATCCACCTAAAGCAAAGGAAAGCGATTTCACATCGTCTAGCCTCCATTGTTCAAAAAAAATCACGAGTGAGGAAGGCAAAGATATGCGTCAAAAGATGAAAAAGTAGTCTAGTACGGCAAAAGATCGTCAATACATACCACGCAGAGTGCTGCGCTCTGTGGCCTATCAAGGGATATACACAGGTTTTTCGTCGAACTGAAGTCAACAAGACTTGTATGAGTAATAAACATGACATATGAGAAACATGCAAAATGAGCATGGTTCACCATCCAGCAGCCCCACGTTTAAAATGTGTCTTATCTTGGTGATCAAGCAAGTAGACACGTTTTAAACGAGATTTTCATTAAAATAAATGCGCGCATTTATTACAACTAAGACCTTAAAATTAAATTACGCCTATATACAAGCAAAACATAAATGATTTTAACCACATGTTTCAACAACATTCAAAAAAGTCAGTTCGTTACATATTGACGTGTGTATTTTCACACAAAGGGTTAAGGTGAATCAATCAGTCTATGCTTTATTACATCAAACGATCCACTTCATTCATAAATTCGAGACCGGGCTTGAAAGAGGAATGGTACAAACAGGTGAACCTCTCCCGTTATGCCAAGGTTTTGGAATTCGTTTGGTTCATTTTCATCGAAAAATACCAGCATCCATTCTAACCATTTCATTTTGCGTCGTTATCCCTGAAACAGGAAGGACTTTAGAATGCAAATAATGGTATGACAGTTCAGTCAAGTATACGATGCTACCAAACTACAAGGCAAAGGCATCAAACATTACTGGCCCGTTGACGATAGGGCTTCAACAAACTCACGTGAGCTTTTGATACCCTCTTATCGGCTAAATCCATTAACTCCACTGTAACTGGTCCCAGGAATCTCACGATTTTTTTGGGGCTAGACCATTTCAGACACAATTTACCGGTAATTTGGTCAGCAGCAGAGCTTATTGGAAACATCTTCACCACGACCAAGTCTCCAATTTCAAGAGTGACTCTTTTTCTGCCTTCATCAAATCTTTTAGCCACTCGGTTCCGGGCTCTGACTAACTGGTCCAAAGCTTCTTTCCATTTCTCCTCCACGCTCCTGTTTCTGGATGCCTCCGACAGATAGTTTATGTCCCATTTCAATTGGAGCGGGTCAGTAAGATTTCTCCCTAGAAACAGAACAGCTGGGGAATTGCGATGAGACTCATGAAGTGCATTATTAAAAGCTAAAACAAAGAAAGACAGGTTATTGTCCCAGCTACGCTGGTCCGCGCTGTGGAAGGCTGACAGACAGGCTTTCAAATTTCTATGGAAACGTTCGACATGGGAAGGCTTGGGGTAGTGGGGACTCAGAAAAACTTGTTTAACACCCCATCCGAAACACAAGTGCCGAAATTGGCGACATCTGAAAGTAGAAGCGTTGTCAGACACTAGGACTTTCGGGGGACCATGAACACCAAATACATGTCGGGTTAAAAGCTGAACAGCGTTGCTCGAATTCATTTTACGCACGGGGAACAACCATACGAACTTGGAAAAGGCGTCGACGACGGACAGAATTCCGACGTTTCCATTCTTGGATTTTGTGAGGGGACCAAAATAATCAATAAACAGTTTTTCCCCCGGATATGTCGCAACATCGGCAGAGTGGAAACCGGTTAGAGATGATTGAGCAGGTTTGGACCGCCGACACACATCGCAGCTCCTTGCATACTCAAGTACGTCCTTTTTGAGGTTGGGCCAAAAGAAATCACGAGAAACGCGGTGCAAGGTTTTGTACTGGCCGAGGTGAGCCCCTAGGTAGGAATCGTGGTAATAATGCAACATCATGGGCCTTAATTTAACCGGGACATAGACCTTGTCCTTTCCTTTTTTGCAATTACGATGAACCAACAAACCCCTTTTGACACAGAACGACTTGTCTCGCACAGACCCATCAGCGATTCCTTTTAACAATTCCTGACACTCATAGTCATCCTTCTGATGCTCGGAGATGTCCGTGAAGGACCAGGGATAATTCTGCAAGATATTGATACTCTCAATACTATCAGTTTGACAATGGTCTTCCTCCAGTTCGGCTTCACTCTCCATTTCCCCGTCAAACATTCGCGTCAGACAATCGGCCACGACATTTTCCTTACCACGTACATGCACAATTGTAAATTTATAGGCCGACAGCCGGAGAATCCATCTAGCCGTGCGACCGAGCCGCTTGACATTCGCGCTCATCCACGACAGGGCTTGGTTGTCCGTATGGACGAAGAAATGACGGTGTTCCAAGTATGAGCGGAATTTTTCAACACCTAATACAACAGCCAGGCATTCCTTCTCGTAAATCGAGTACTTCAATTCAGCTCCACGTAACAGTTTGCTAAAGTATGCAATGGGGACTAGCTTCCCATCCTCATCAGACTGATTAAGCACAGCAGAAATGGCGATTTCACTAGAGTCGCACTGTAGAACGAAATCACGTGAAAAGTCGGGACTGTGGAGGACCGGGGCTTCACAAAGAGCTTTCTTCAGTAGATCAAAGGCACGGGTATGATCTTGCTCCCATACGAAACGACAATTCTTCCTTTTCAAAAAATTAAGGGGGACCGAAATTTGAGAAAAATCCTTGATGAAACGGCTGTAGAAACCGACCATACCGAGAAATCTCCTGACGCCGCGGACATTTTTGGGCTGAGGAAACTCCCTAATACATTTAACTCTGTCAGGGTTAACAGCGATTCCAGAATCGGAGATGATATGACCCAGAAAGTTCAAACGTTTGGAGAAAAGGGACACCTTTTTGGGGTTAATTGTGAATCCGTGCTTTTGCAAGCGAGTCAGAACTTCACGCAGATGAACCAGGTGCTCGTCGAAAGTGGCAGAGTAAATGAGAAGATCGTCCAGAAAATTAAACACGTAGGAAAATTTTAAATCGCCGAAGATCGTATCCATCACGCGGCTGAGTGCTTGGCCACCAATAGAGATGCCCATCGGGACTTTATTGAACTCAAATAAGCCAAAAGGGGTGGCGAAGGCAGTGCAGGGGCGGCTTTTGGGGTCCAAGGGGATTTGGAAGTAAGCAGAATTGAAGTCGAAAACAGTGAAATATTTGGCCCCATGGAAATGTTGAAACGCACTCTCGATAGTGGGCAACGGGAAGCTGTCGAAGACGACGTTCTTATTTATTTTTCGATAGTCGATCACCAATCTAGGTTTACCGTCCTTTTTGGGGACTAGGAAGGCGGGGCTACTATAGGGGGACTTGGAGGGGGAGATGACCTTCTTCTCCAACAGGTCGTTCACACATTCACGCATGGCGCGTAACTTAGGGGGCGAGCAACTGAACGGAGGAGATCTTACAGGGGTATTATCTTTCAGTTCAATGGTGTAGGAGAAATCTTTAGCACATCCTAGCTCGACACTTAGAACATCACGAAACTCTTCCAACAGGCCATTTAACATAAGATTTTGATTGTCAGAAAGGTCACATGAGGCATTGGGAAGTTGGCATTGAGTTAGGGTACACACAGGGGCACGTTGGAATGGGGCTTCAAAGGGGTAGCTAACGCCCGATTTAAAACGGAAGGCAAAGGTTCGAGTGATAAAGTCAAGAGACAGGCCAGTAGCTAGCATGAAATCAGTTCCAAGAATCATCGGTACCGACAGGTCGGGAACGACATTGAAAGTCCAATCCCAGGACAAACCATGAATTTTAATGTGACATATGACTCGACCCACCGGACATACCTCACGACCGTCAGCAGACATGAACTTTCCTAAGCTTTCACAACCTTGCAGATACGCTAAATTGACAGAAGACACCAAGGATTGATTGACAAACGAAACACACGAACCGGTGTCCAACAGAGCATAAAATATGCGCGATCCTATAAGAATTTTGGCCCAGGGTGTAGACGAAGGAAGGCCCCAGATCCTCTTATTCACACCATCATCAGGCGCCAACGACGGGCCACCACGCCGGCGCGCCTCTAGTTTCCCTGCTGGGAGTTGCACCGAGGGCATACGCGCAGTGTAACACCAGCAAGACCACACTTAGAGCATTTAGCGGGAGACCTTGACCAACAATTTTTAGAAACGTGCCCCATTTTCCCACAATTCCAACAATTTCTCACTGTGGGCACACTCGCACTGGGTGGGTTGGAAGGTTGGATAAAATTTACACAACGCTGAGGGGCAGATGCAAAGTCGGCTCTACGATTGGGGGTACTAAAAGGGGGGGATGCAGAAGGTGCAGTAGCGAAGGAGACGGATTTGGCGGGCGCACGGCAAGCAACATCGGGGAAAGAACAATCAGATGGGGTAGGAGGTGGGCGATACAGTTTATTTTGATTTACGGCAGACTCAAACTCGCGACCAAGGTTTATGATGTCCTCTACACACTCGACCTCAGACCGCTTGATATGCAATTTATAATCAGGGGCTAAATTCCGGAAAATTGATCGAAAACCTCGGACTCAGGTACCTTCACGCACATCCGATTAAACAAGGTGAGAATTCCAGTAGCATAATCATCAATGCTTTCCCCTATCCCTTGCGTTCTTCTAAAAGTTTCCTGCCTCAAACAATAGTCCATGTCGGACAATCCAAAGCGCTGTTTTATTCGAGCAGCAAACTCCTCCCACGACTGGATGTTACTTTTAATTAATCGGAACCATCGCAACGCCGGGCCTTCCAGCATTCCAGGAATAACAGGGATAAACAAGTCAAGGGGTATTGAGCTACACTGAGCGATATCTTCCACCCGTTCCAAAAACTCAACTACACTGAAGCCGTTCCCTTCCCCGGAGAAGTTTAATTTCCACTTACCTACAACCTCGAACACAGGGTTAACATTAACCTTATAATCGCTAGTGAATCTGGAATTTGGAGAAAAAGGGTCAACACGATTTTCGCCGAGGGCGCGATTACCATATGCAATGGGATGCCTATCATCAGAACATCTATCACTGTTACTACCGGAAGCAGGCATTTCATTAATTCTAGTACTACGATCTCTCTTATCATTCTCAAGATTAGACATATCTACCGCGAATGCCTCGCTATCTTTACTCAACTCTAAATCTTTGGGGTTTTCCATGATGCAGATTATTTCTCAGAGATATTAAACAACACACACATATAATGACAAACAAACACAGAAGGTTAGAATTAAATTATATATATATATATTGGCTTCATGAACTTAAGGCATGGGAATTTGCACTAGACTAATGTGTACATAATCTCCATCTCCAGCTCTATCTCGTCCGAATTTCCTTCTTTTCAGATGAGATACCCTAATCGAGTACGCCTCTGCTACCATTTGTGCCAAACCCCTCCCTTACGGATAGCATATGACGAAAATGAAACAAACGTAACGGGAGAATGAGGTGCGGACCGCGATTAGGGAAGGCAGTAAACGGCCCTGAGCTCAAGATGGGCCTCGTTATTAACCAACGAGGACGATTATAGAACACTACTATAAATGAAACGCTGAATAAACATAAGGACAAGGTTTATTAGTAAATTAATAATAGAATTCAAACATGGAAAAAGGAAGCCAATCGCATAACAGACAAAAAGAAAAATCAAGACATAAACATACCTTCACAAGCGTCCCTGCCGAGGTCGTGGAGTGAGCTCAACATAAATAATCATAACACACACCAAATATTTCGTTATCAGCTCACTGATACAGAAGTGACCTCATTACCATTAATATTTCGATTAAATTTGCCGTGTGCACGGTAGTACAGGCAATATCCTTTTCCCTTTTTTTTTAAACTTCTGATTAAATTATTCACAGCGCATATCTTTCCATTCTCCATTCGCACGACAACAATAGAAACCGCCTACTACAAAAAACATTTTAACCCACGTCACCACAGAGATCAACATAAGACGCAAGGAGAAAGGAAGGAATCGGCCAAAGGCGCTGAGAACAGCATCTTTGGTCCAGCAAAATAAAACAGGCATGCGCAGAGATACGAAAAATAAGAATGTCAACATGGCCGACCGGCGGTTAGGCCGAGCCCAAACAAACACATGGCCAAGTAAATAACAACTCTGTACCAACATAAGAAAATGAGGTACCCAAACGAAATCGAAATGAAACCGAAATAAAACATGAATAAACCAATCGATAGCCCATCTTTTACTTGCATCAGACACCAGCATTCACTCATAACATTCACACGAGGTACAAATACACACCACATGACTCACCTTAACACAGTTCCAGATCTCGCATATTCAACTAATAACGTGCACTATGGGAGCACAATATAAGAATATACGTATATTGTATAATCGGGCAAAACAGGCAGGATCGTGCACCAAATCACATTAAGCTTGAGTTTCGTACGACTTCAAATAAAACTTTGTCGACACGAAAGTCGTTGCTTCGAACGCGCCCAGGTACAACCAAAACAAATGCACCCGAACAAGTGCACCAAAAAAGGTGATGGGTTCGAGACCAAATTTCCAAATTAGCAGTAATCATAATATTAACCTCTCACAGTCACACACGCCATTTACACGAACCGAAATAGAAGATGCACATCGACCGGCCATCAAGGATCGTAAAAAAGTAATGCAAACGTAATAATAATAAAGTGACAACAGAAAGCACATACCTGTTAAATCAAAACATTAATTATGGCACGAATGGTGGTAAACCCTCGTTTAAATAAGGTAAAAATCCACCTAAAGCAAAGGAAAGCGATTTCACATCGTCTAGCCTCCATTGTTCAAAAAAAATCACGAGTGAGGAAGGCAAAGATATGCGTCAAAAGATGAAAAAGTAGTCTAGTACGGCAAAAGATCGTCAATACATACCACGCAGAGTGCTGCGCTCTGTGGCCTATCAAGGGATATACACAGGTTTTTCGTCGAACTGAAGTCAACAAGACTTGTATGAGTAATAAACATGACATATGAGAAACATGCAAAATGAGCATGGTTCACCCTTGAGATATAGTCTTCATCAAAACTTGGTAATTTTATTTCTGGAAGCCAGACCTTTGTCATATTGACCAATTCTGTTGATTTAAATACATTGAAACCTCATTAAGACATTTCTGCGGGGGACAAGGGAAATCAATGTATTAAGCGAGAAAACATACTACTGATTAAACGAATAAAAACTATCCAACAGGGATATGGAAACACTAGAAACGATTTTTCCGACATGGGGATTTTACGTCTTATATCCGCGGGTACAATGAAACTCTACGAGGAGAGAATATTAAGAGATGAAAAAACAGAAGAGAACAAATATAAGAACTTATTCCTCTGGGGCTTATAACATAACAATAGTGCACTGAAAGTGTTAAAAACAACAAATATGATACATTTAAATGGGACCCATAAAATATTGAAGTATTATTGCAGATCACACTCTTTCTAAAACAAATGTTAGAAAAAGCATTTTATTTCAGACCAGTGGGTGGTGAACTTCACATGATTATGTCGCAGATGTAGTCTACCATGCGACAAATATTTGCTACCCTAATTGTGCAACTAAACACAAAATACATTTCAAACTTTTGAATCGAATGTGAAATACAAGCATAAACAGGCTCATTGTGTTATTCAGCAGTTTCACTGCTGACCAGCAAGGAAAACTGAGCATTTTTGAGGCTAATGGCTTGCTCCCTGAAGGTGCAATTTATCCTGCAAACTTCAAGAATTGAGGGCCCTTTCCTGTTATCACGCAACTGCGGCCAGCTCACTTACCAGAGTTTGAAATCACGTTCCTTCCACAAGGGATGACAAATAACATTTTTTGGCCCAGGAAAAATGTGATCGTACTAAGCAGTAATAGCAAAAATTCCTGACATGATAAGTGAGGAAATTTTATATAGATTTAATACGATGAGCTTTGAGATTTTGAATATATGACATGCTGAGTGAAAGAAGGAGGTAATTAGGAATGCTATAATGAGGTTTCACTGTAATACTTTGCTTCAGTTCCATTATTATTAGGTACTGGATTTATGGAGGTTATAATTTTTGCCTCCAGTAAGTCTTAAAGTCTTTTGATATATGTTATGTCCATGTAAGTAGGACACCCCTTCTTTGAGAGGATGGTTGTGTAGTTGTACTAACTCTTAAAAAATCATTCACCACTACTACCACACCCCTTATGTTAAAGCATTAAATCTGAAGTTCCTTAAAAATGTTGTAGTTTTTATACGAATATTCTCATTTTCTTCAAGTAGTTCCTATGTCTTCCACAGAGTACTGTAATGCACTGCTAAGTGTTGTTTGACATCTGGCTTTCTTCCAAGGCCATACAACAGCTGACACTGTTCCAAGATTCTTTGCCATATAAATAATGGGTAGCAGTTGGTATCATTGCTACCTGCCAGTATATTGCAGGAATTGCCCATTTCAAGCAGTGCCATGTTAGCTTGTTGTTAGGACAGTAGTATGAATTTTGTACAAGTTCTTTCAGGCTTTGCTGTTACGAATTGAGGGAGTGAAATGAAATGGCGTATGACTTTTAGTGCCGGGAGGTCCCAGGACGGATTCGGCTCGCCAGGTACAGGTCTTTTTATTTGACTCCTGTAGGCGACCTGCGCATCATGATGAAGAAAACACATATACACCCAGTTCCTGTGGCAGGGAAGTTAACCAATGTTGGTTAAAATTCCAGGCCATGCCGGGAATCGAACCCGAGAACCCTGTGACCAAAGGCTAGCACGCTAACCATTTAGCCATGGAGAAGGATATTGAGGGAGTTATCTTTACTATATAAAAATTGCTGTACTAATGGGTACATATGAGGACGTCACCATCCATGTGGTCATCTGACAAGGGACACCTTGGGTGGGACTAGAACGAATGCAATGGAAACATTTTCAGATCAAGCTAATTGTGCGGCTCTACCTTAATTAAGGCCACAGTTGCTTACTCCCCACTCATAGCAATTTTCTAGGTCATCGTCGCCATGCGAACTATCTGTGTCGGTGTGATGTACAACAAATAGTAATAAACCGTTCGTTGGTGAAAAGGAAATGACAGAAATCATAAAAAACCCAATTTGCTGTAGGTTAAGTTTAATTAACTTTCGTTAGTAAGGCTTAAATTTATGAATTCAAATGGCCACTTTTCTTTGACCAATAATTACATTCCATCTCTTCACCTTCTTGTCTCTTTCATAAACCAAGGAAACTAAATGTTATGTACACAGTGAATGAAAATTTTCAGGCTCATAAGTTCGATAGGTTCACAATTTTAAGTATGTTTGTTGTTTCAGTTAAACTATTGTAATTAGTATACATGTAAATGTAGCTTGGAATTATTGTACTGTAGTTATTTTATTAGTAAATGTTACGATTGCTTTATTATTACATAATTTTTTCATTGTAGGGGAGATATCTCCCTAGAAATTTAGTTCTCACTAAAATCCTGTTTCTATTGTTTCAGTTATCCTGTTGTGCATTAATTTAATTGCAGTTGTTCTTTTTTTGCCAGTTGCTTTATGTCGCACCAACACAGATAGGTCTTATGGCGACGATGGGAGAGGGAAGGGCTAGGAGTGGGAAGGAAGCGGCCGTGGCCTTAATTAAGGTACAGCCCCAGCATTTGCTTGGTGTGAAAATGGGAAACCACAGAATAAGTGCAGTTTAGAATTGAAGAGTAGCTATGTTAATTAGATAGTATGTTACTTGCTTTGGAAGGGACAGAAATCAAATGACATCAGAGATGTCTATGAACTAATCTACCAGGGTACATCCAACAGGAATGGTGTTGACTTCATTGAGTGTGCAAGATTGAGTTGTTGAGGTTCTGACGGCCCTATGTCAATTACAGTGGTCATTGCATCCTCTCAAACTTGTGATTTCTCTGTCACAATCTGGCTCTGTTGAACTAGAAAAGAAACAGCATTGGCAGGAGCTACGAAATCATGTATGAGACTGTCCTGAACATGAGTTCTCACTTCTCCCTGGTGATCTTATTGCGCAAGTTGGTCGCACTATGAATTGTTATAGTTCGAACCACACTGTCGGCAGACCTGAAGATGATTTTCCGTGGTTTCCCATTTTCACACCAGGAAAATGCTGGGGCTGTACGTTAATTAAGGCCATGGCCGCTTCCTTCTTATTCCTAGGCCTTTCCTATCCCATCGTCGCCATAAGACCTATCTGTGTCGGTGCAACGTAAAACAAATAGCAAAAAAAAATTGTTATAGCTGCCATGGTGGTAATACGTATGGTATCTGAAGTGATGATGGAACTCATATTTTGGATTTCACTGAGACAAATGCCTTGATTCTTGATTTCTGGTAAAATCTTCAGAAGTGCATCAGTCACCTCATCACGTATACCAGAGGTAACTGCAGCAACCAAATTGACCTTTTCGTTGTTTGGCACCATGTTCTCCAACCAGCAAACGGTGTGAATGTGTACTACCTCAACATAAGTTTGCCATAGCAGATTTAAGGCCCTCTAAACATCGTAAAAGTGGAGGGATAAGTATGCCCAAGAAGATCAAGTGGTGGCCCGTAGGAGACCCTAGCAGACAGCATAAATTTTCCTCGTGTTGATCTGAATGCAGCCATCACAGTAAACTTGGGTACAACAAAACCTAGTTCATACTGTATTTAAAGCAAACCTTCTTGTGGATGATTCCAATCGAAGAAGAGGTGTAGGAAAAAAATATATACTGTATGAAAACTGGGTTTAATGAAATAATTCAGGACACAGGTAAAGAATTGTCATTGCCAAACATGTGGCTAAGTAATCTGTCGCTGAATAGAGGTGCACTCACTGTAATGACCTGTGTACAAAGGTATCAGAATTGCAACCCCCCGTCTTGGGCTGGTCACATTAATTTAAAGCACCTATGAATCAAGGTAATAAGGTAATAATCAAAGTAATAGACCTGAAGGAACATATGCTAACCGATAAGGCACCAATTATAACATCGCAAGTTTCCAAAACATACACATGGCTAGAAACAAAGATAAGCAGGATTACCAACGTGACAACTAGAGAAAGGATGTGGGAAGCGGACTAGAACCCTAAGAAGATGTGAGTTTATCTCATGTTGTAGGGAAAAAGACATGCGAACGGTTACCCTTCAGTCTGCATATACTAACAACTAAGGAAATTTTTAACATAGTTGAATAGCAGCAATTTAAAATAAGGTAACATGATCAATAAAGAAAAACAAAGGTGTATCGAAGCACGAGGTTCCTATCTATGGTACTTCAGAAAATCCAAATTGTAGTAAAATATTAAGATTACATTTAAGAAATTGGGAACAACTTCTGCAATTAAAATTCACGCGGAAAATTTAACGGGGAATATAAAAACAATTACAACAATCTTACAAGGAAAATAGGAAAGGAGCTTTACAGATTATTACATAAAATTTACAAGGAAAATGACAAAGGAATTTAAAATTTAATGGAGAGGCCTTTAGAGTTGCTGTCTTCCTAATACACATTAGCGAGAGACGCATAGCTCAAAAACGGTGCACACTAAATTGACTACGTGAGGCATCCCCAGATGGAAAATGAAAATTTATATTACACAGTTAAAAAGGTTAATAAAAGGGAATTGCCTCCAAAAGAAAAGGATATGCCTAGTTGACGAGCTAAGGCACTACAAAACAAAATGGCGAAAACCACGGTCTAAGGTAATCTCCAAAGCAAATAAATGTACATGTTAATTTAAAATTAGAGAAAAGGAGCTGCTGACGGGACCACACTCCAAGTACGTCTGACCGTGAGGACGTACGAAAACCAAAGACGCGGACAAGAGGCCTGCTCCTGTCGAGGAGACAAAGGTCGGAAATTGAGAAACACGCAAACAGCCAATCAAGGAAGCTTACTACGATTCGACCCAAAATTTTTGCCAATGGAAAAGATCGTTATTCCGACCAATGAAAACAAATTACCGTAATTATATGGGCCACAAATTCTAGAGTCACCGGGCTGAGTGGCTCAGACGGTTAAGGCGCTGGCCTTCTGACCCCAACTTGGCAGGTTCGATCCTGGCTCAGTCCGGTGGTATTTGAAGGTGCTCAAATACGTCAGCCTCGTGTTGGTAGATTTACTGGCACATAAAAGAACTCCTACGGGACTAAATTCTGGCACCTCGGCGTCTCCGAAAACCGTAAATGAGTAGTTAGTGGGACGTAAAACAAATAACATTATTATTAATTCTAGAGTTTCAATTGCGAAATGCAGCAATTTCGTTATGGAAGCCTCCACGTGGCAAATACAGGGTGATGCTAAAGGTTGTTTAACAGATTGCAAATTACAACAAGCTCAACTACAGGAGATCTCCAATACCAAAATAATCCCTTGCACCAACACTCATAATGATTAAATAAATATGTCTTTTTTATGAGTCACAAGAAGCAAGAAATGAATATTTCATTGACTTCCTCGAAAATGTCTTTGAATGTTCCTTAGTTTTTCAATGACGATTTTGCAAAAATTTAGCATAATGACAAGACAAGAATTAAATGATCACATCCACGTTATGAACTTGTCACCACCGGCGACAATAACTTTGCTGACAAAGAAATCATGCATGCTCTTCGTGTGATGTTATAAATGATGGTGCAGTCAGATTGGCGGGAAAATGTTTTCTGCTAATGATATGAAGTGACCTTGTTACTTCCGGGCACGCGATTCAAATTGACGAAGTTGCTGTATTTGCTACACCAGAGAGTCAGCCGCTGCCTGTTGCTGTGCGTCGGAAGAGGGAAGCGAGGGGAAGTGAAAAGTGGGAGACAGATGTAATGCTCGATGCGAATGTACAAGTTTCTCTTTCACTTCACATAGTCGCTTCTGAGCTACACTACACAAATTGACTGCTGTGTGAACCTCAAGGAAAGAGAAGAAAAACTTGAACCAAGAATGCAGGCAGGTTTCCAAGTCTTTCGTCGCACACCACACACCCTGAACAGAATCTGAAGGTCGCTCACTACTACACCATTGCGAACTTTGCACCTAAGTACAAGGGGGCATAACATCTACTGTAATCAAACTCTTTGTGTATTGTTTCCTTCGTTCAGTATTTCGTTGAATTTTTGAAGTTCTGAGTGAAGGAATGCACAATCGCGGCGTGGCAGCACTGCATCTTCGAGTATGTTGAATGATATAGAATATCACTGCGACAAACAGCTGAGAGGTGAACAAATCTGGTGCTTTCATTGTCTGACAACTGTGTCTCAAATACAGTGTGTTCTTGCACTGTGTATGCAGTTAGGGCTAGTTAATAAATGAACTGTGGATGTTGCCTGTTAGATAGAATCGTGTCCTAGTCCTATGAGGAAATTGTTCATACGTGTGAAACATTATCTCTGTCTGCATCATACACTCCACCACCGCTCCGTACCCTTGTCTTCCCTGAAACATGGCAGCCGCTAGTCAATTGGGATCGCGCACCCGGAAGTAAAAATTTAATGTCATTTTCTCAAGGAGAAAATTTTATCCGCCAGTCCGTTTGCAACGTTGTTCTTAATATAACATGAAGGGCATCCTTGATATTTTTGATGGTATAAATCTGATAAACACTGTACACCACTGAAGTTGAAGGAGAAAAAACTATTTTTCGGCTGATCAAACTTGACACAGGTTTTGAGCACCTTGCATGCATTAGAGGCAAAAAGGACCAGTGATTACAGGACAGATAGGGCATCCTCAAACGTTGACAACTACATTTGCAGAGATTTCCTGTATTGATTTCCCACATCACCCCATTCCAGATGGCATCACATCAGAGGAAGTCGAGAATGCCATCAGGAGTATGAAGAACCAAAAAGCGCCCTAACCACATGATCTCCAAGCAAACTTCTGAAAGTTTTAGCAATATAATGAACTCCTTATCAGCTGGCCAGTCACGTGACCCGCTCCGCGGCTTCTGAGTGGAGGGCCGTGGGAACACCACCTAGTCCAGTTTGTCCCCAATTGCACATGAGAAAATCATTGAGTTATCCGTCATTATTGACTGGGTGAAATCGTTGGCATTATTGCTAACCAATGCATCTTCGTTCAGGGTGATGGAACAACTCATGCAATTTTTGCTTCCAGAATACAAATTGAAAAGCACTGAGAGAATCAGCAGCCAGTGTATATTGCCTTCCTTGACCTTGAAACGACTTTCGACCGTGTTCCACACCGTGTGATCTGGTCTGCACTCGTGACCATAGTGTACCAGAAATTCTTATGATTTTGATCATGATGTTATACACGAACACCGGAGGTTCTGTACGTTGCGCTGTCAACGTCCCGGACAGCTTGTCAGTGAAAGTTGGTGTGTACACGAATGTTCTGCTCTGTCCCCATTGCTGTTTGTCCTCAGCATGGACACCACCACATGGGACTTGCAATGGAGTGTTCCTAGGACTCGCTTATATTCAGATGATGTTGCACTTGCTGATTGATCAAGAATGACACTGTAGCATCGAGGTGAATTATGGGATATCTGTTTCTCACAATACTACCCTACAATGAACAAAAAGAAGAGTGAATACCTGGAGTCATCCGATTCATCTAATGGCTTCATCCAGATTGGTTCAGGTGTGTAGGATCTGGCCTGTAGACTGATAGTGGGGTAGTTGTAGAATTGCGGATTATGATAAAGGCATTCTGGATGAGATGAAGGGAAGTCACAGGCATATGCTGTGAATGAAGGATGCCACTACACCTAAAGACCCAAATATGCTGCATTTATACTAATCTTTGTTGCAATGTACGGTGTTGAATGTTGACATACTCAGAAAGGTATTACGCCCTTCCTGCGTCCAGGATAGGTGCCGTAAAGATATCCCGACCAGATCTCAAGGTTCATTATTTCAATCTTCATTAATATTTTAAATGTGGGATCCAGACAACACTGATACGCTAAATATTTCTATCTCTCATCAGGATTGAGGGACGTCTCTATCTGACGTATCATTGAATTGCAAGAGAACTGATAATTCAACCACTTAACTCTAATTTGACTTTGTTTTACCAGAAAACTTAAAATAATATAGCATATAATTCTTAACTATTAATATTTATTTAAGAAATAATTACGTAGGTAAAGGAATACAAGTTGTTGAACTAAGTATGGAAATTGATTGATATTTGTTCTATAATTTACTAACAATCAAGACTCATTATTTTCATTTATCATATTGTTACCACAATTGAAATAATTTATTGTTTGTATTTAATTAAACATTCACAAAGAAAATTATTAAATGCATTTTTAGCATGGGAACATATTGGTTACATTGATCTGAAGGATCATTCTGTACATCAGTTTTCATTAATTTTTCTTTAGGACAAGATTTGTTCAGAAAATATTACTTTGATTTCGTAGCACTTCAAGTTAAGCTTCTGGAAAATGAAAATTTTCTCAGTCGACAACACAAATCTGCTTGTATTCGAATTAAATTATTAGATTAACCAACATCATATTTTTGAAATTAATTCACTATTAAACGCAAATCTTTATTGGACGTATATTACGAGGTAATAATACTCTAAAGTATGCCCAAATGTATCAATAAATTACCTAATATGCAATTTATTCTCAGTATTTTGCCTAGGGAAGATCATATTTGAAGGGTCTATGTAATATCCACTCACAGATATATTCATTATACAATATAATAGTAATTATCCATGTTAACCTACATATACCATCATTATTTTGGAAAATGTGATTTCAGATTAGAAGTATCCGGTTAGAATATCCAAGTAAGTAATCAAAACAATCTTATATGGATTGCCTTTGATGATCTTAATCTATAGTAACATATCATGTATATGTTACCACATTAACATATGATATGGATTCCCAGACAATATATTATCATTGCACAATGAACATATATGATCCCACTGTGCGTCAATATATCTTTCCTAACATTTCAAATACATCCTTTTCATCACATATTTCAAATGGAAATTCTAAGTTCCCATGGAGGGAATTAGATATTTTTCCACCAATAGAACATATCAAAAAACAGATCGAAAATTAGATGTATGGCGAGATATTTCTTTTATCACATATTTCGTCGTAGCGTTACTTATTCCTTCAATATATTCTCCATTGCCTTCATATAACATCATATCGTCATCCTAACTCATTTTATCTCGTACCTCTTCATATTCTTTCATAAATGTTACATATATATATCTTACTTGACGCTCAAATAAACTTATTTTCTAATATTCATCGTATCGTATCAATACCTTCTTAAATAATATGCACATGTCTTCACTCGGCCATAGTATCCATGTTACTTATTATGGTAACATATAACCTCCACTCATCATAATATCAGTTGGTATTACGTATTAAATATCCTAAAATTAGTCCTCTTATATACCTCACATATGACAGGGTATAATATGGGTAATTGGAAATCTTTGCTCTCATTGAAACATTATTGTCATTTTATTACATTCCCAAACTGGGGTTTCTTTTATTTCTGATGAAGACTACCTGTTCCCTTATATCATCAGCATATATAAATCTCTTGTGAAAATCTAATATCATTTAAATAATTCTGAAGATAATAAACAATTATCTATCACTGTGGGCTTTAACTACAAAAAGACTAACCTTTTTCCTATTTATCGATATATAATTAAACAAACTTATCTTTTTCCGTCACTTTCCGGAATGATGTATGTTACTTGGTCACCCTGCTTGGCCGGTCATCGTGATGTCATCGGGAACCAATGGTCATCTCTACCATGTCGGTCGAGCTCGTAATCATCCAGATAGTCAGTCAAATCTTCTTAGAAAGCCACGGTTTCCTTCAAAAGATTGATTGAAAGGACTAAATGCATTGCTGAAATCAGCCATGACATGTCATCGTTTTCAAAGCCTCCTAACATAATTTTACTACTTAATTCTGCTCAATATTGCTTCGTATAATCTCAGTTGCTATTAGATCTCCAATATGGCTGCTAACATTTCGAGTTTACCTCGTATAGAATGGCTTTTCTAGTTATTGATCATTCATGCTGCGATGTATTAAATATCTGCTGTTATAGTCACTGCCTTGTCTTCTTAGCTTTTATATGCCACTGATATTCAACTTATAAGTCTCGTATTTCAATATTTTGTGCATATTATTTAATCTTTTTATGTATTCCCTTATATTCTTGTTTAGATATTGTAAATATCTTTCTTTTCATGAATTCTTCTCTAGTTATTAATATCTTATATGCATTATGCAGCTTCTTCTCCGAACACCTCCAGTCCCTTGAGTTAGCTTTTCGTTTGTGATTTTTAAACAGTGTTGGTTTTAAAAATTCGAATATCAGTTTTATCTTGGTCACTGCCATCACGATCTCATTCATTCTGACTTTGCGTTACTGTCAACTTCCTTGACATTTTAAATAATTTATTCATTGTGTCTACTTCATTACTAGTAATAGTGTTCATCTTAATTCGATTGAGGCTAATTTCTGGAATAGTGGAATGGCACAGAATGGAGTACTAATTGTACAACATGGAAGTGTGTATACTCCAATATTCGATGGGCATCGCTTTCCTGCAAGACGCCATTCATCAGCAAATGGGCATCGCACCCATCACTCGTGAGGCATAGGGCGTGTCACGAATGGTTTGGTCATGTCCTTTTGCAGTACCTGACGCAGTTGACAGTTTCACCCAGTCCTTTGAAATGAATTTGCAATCTCCACATCGACCTACAATGAAAAAGACATTGTAAATGAGATACAAACATTTCAAACTAGAAATGCTGCTGGGAATTTGTAAATTTTCTAAAGTCAGTTGGTTGAGATATAGAACCAAATCTGTAGTGCTTAATTGATTAGAGTATGTATGAAGCAGCTATACCAAATAAAGGAAATTTGGTGTAGTAACACCCTGCATATAAAGAAAGTTTTGAAAAACATAAAGCCAATAATTACACAGAAGTCATCTTGACTGGTGTTGTATACAAGCTCTTGGTATTCTTCCGATTATATTATACACCTTTACAAAATTACTAACCAGTTCTATATAAGGGACGTCAGGTTTAGAAACATTACTCCATTGAAGCTCATCTTGTAGATTCCAGCTAGATATAGCAGATATTTTAGATTTAGGAGGTCAAATGTATAACGATTGGCATATGTAAGGCTTTTGATAGGATAGATCTTGGGAGACCACTGACAAAAATTAGTGCCATTATGCTAGATAAAATAGTGACTAAATGGATGAATATATTTCTAGAAAATAGGACTCAGTGCATTAGGGGAGGTGTAGGTTTATTTGATGCTGTAACAATTATGGGATTTAGTCTCACAGGGCAGTAAAAACAAGGCCTTAATTTTCTTGTGTATAAAAACAAAATGAATAATGAACTGTAATCAGAGATAAGGCTTTTTGTAATAAATAAGCTTCAGAATTGTGAACGGCTACAAAAGACCTAGACAATTTTGTGAGATGGACATTGGGCAAATGTATGATGCTAAGAGGGGTGAAAATTCAGATTGTGTGGTTCACAAATAGAATGAATCCTCTCTGTTTAAATTATTATGTTGATCGGGTGAAAGTTCCTCATGGGGATCTGTGTAAATACCTAGCTATTTGTAGTAAGGATAAATCTTCATTGTGGTATTTAGCTAAATAGGATTTAAAATAAATTTTACGGATCTCTTAATGTAACTATGAGGTTATTTAGAGGTTGTAAAGGAGAGGGCATATAAATCTCCAGCAAGGCCTCAATTAGAATATGAGACCATCACCAGGATTACTTGATTAGAGAACAGGAAATAATTCACAGCAACAGCTCCATTCCTCGTGGGTGGTTTCTGACAAAAGAGTTGTATTACAGAGATGTTGCAAAGTTTATGCTGGGAGACTTGGAAAAAGGAGACAGGCAGTTTGACTAAGCAGTATACTCTCAGATGTCATTGGAGAGATGGCTTCAAATTACATTAATTGATGACTAAATTTAAGTCATGTTCTTTAAATCTAGGAAAGGTCACAACATGAAGAAGAGTTGGAATTCAAAGGGACAAACTTTGGCAAGTGTTTGCTTATACGAAGAGGATTTATTGATTGAAATAATTTACCAAGGTAGTTATTTCATAAATTTACACAATCCTTTTCTACATAAGTACTGATAAACAGTTTGCCACCTTTGTGGTAGCCCTAAATGCTGATCAGTGGTGATTGATGAATTTTATGATTGATTGATTGATTGATTGATTGATTGATTGATTGATTGATTGATTGATTGATTGATTGATTGATTGATTTAATGTGTTGTGCAGAGAGGGTTGATGGATATTTCTGTAGTTATGATTTAAGCATTGTTCAATTCTTGGGAAAGTAGTAGGAATGATGTTGGGTTATTTGAGGTTACAGTGAGGTGTTTTGGGAAAGAAAGTATAGAGGAACATGGGAATGAACAAAGAGATGTCATGTATAGAACGATGCAAACAAGGGAACGTGAATATAAGAGGATAAAGAAAATAGGGATCGACAGGAAGGGAAAGAGAAGCAAGGAATGGTATTGGGTAAGGATTTGGTGATAATATTTTTCCTTTCATGTTTCTCCTTTTTTATTGCTACATTGCCTACTGCTATCTTATTATGTGTTCATTTTCATGATCGTTTCTGCCTTTTCATTAGCAGTGGCAAAAAGGTCTTTGGTCAAGATGCTGCAGGTCCTTATGCTTGTTGGCTTCCAAAATGTGTAAAATGAATAAATAAATAAATAAATAAATAAATAAATAAATAAATAAATAAATAAATAAATAAATAAATAAATAAATAAATAAATGCAATGTATATTTTAATCTTGTACCATTTGAATAGTATTATTTGAGTAAGTCCACATAATGTATATGAGTTGATTATGTTTGTAAGTACTGAAGATACAGAAGATATTATAAGTAGAATTTTGTAAATAATATCAATTAATAATATCAATTTATTAAGCATGAGCTGTGTGATTAATATGAAAATTGTGTAAATTGTATAATACTGTATTTTAGGAAAATGTCTTCTTCTCTTCTCAGTTTAAAATTTAGTGCGTGATAATACTGTGTTTGTGTGTACCATTTGCCACCGAGGCAGACATCTCTTTTGAAAATAATGTGATTTTGATTTGATTTGTTTTGACTGTTCATTTCCATTCTTATATTTTTAAATTGGGAGCTAAATGAATTATACTCTCATTGCACCAAATTTAATTTTTTCCTCAGCTGTTTCTTGTTTAGGCATATATGTTTATTCCCTTACATTTTAATTCCATTTTTCTAATTTTTTTTTTTTTACTTTTAGCTTTCCAAAGATATAAAGGAGGAAATATTCACTGAACCTGGTACAATTGACCAGCTGGTACCTTACATCAAAGAAGAAACAAAGTACGTACACAGCAAAACCCTATACAATATGTAATATATAGTACCTATTCACAGTTGTGGTCAGTAGTGGTTGTTTTATATCCAAAAACAGGCCATTTTTGTCAGTTTTTTTTTTTTTTTTTTTTTTTGCTAGGGACTTTACGTTGCGCCGACACAGATAGGTCTTATGGCAACGATTTTGTCAGTTTAATCCTCTGTAAAAGGTTACGTTTAAACACTAACATCTTAAAATTCTATTGGTTAAAATTATCCAAAATGCTTAGGAACTCCAAGGATCATACTTAATGACCCTTCATGTAGTGTTATCAAATATATATATACAAAAAGATCTCTGTTAGAGCTAGATATTTCTTAAGTGTATTTGTTTACAATACCTTTATGCAAGTGTGAAAACTATATTCTATCTTTCAGCATCACTGAATCATTTGTTCATCACATTTTTATCATGTCAAATTCCATCTGCAACTGTTACTTCCAGATATTCTCAGTGATTTTGTATGTGTGGATCAACAGTGATGCACAGAAAAAAGGCATAATTGTAGATTATGTACTAAATTTACAAATTCAAAATGTTATATTGCAAACAATATAATAACTTAAAACTAACAAAATTATTTAGCTTCATAAATTGATATATTGATGGCTCAGTTCAATAGTGCAATAACTCAAAGAATGTCATTTTTAAAATTTATTTATTTGGTTAGATTCCATTCCATTCCCAATTCCTCCATTTGTTAACACCAAAGCAGATATTGTGTTGTAGAAATGAAACATGCAGTTCAGTTCATTGTTGTAAGTATAACAAGGTATCCTAGTATTGGATTATGTTTGTTCCAGTGTGCGGTCACACTTGCTGATTTCTTCCATTTCCCCACTTTTCATTTTATTCCTCATTGTCAGTGAAATGCTTGTACTGTGTTGATTGGAAACACATTTATACAATTAACATAAGGTAATAAAATGGATAGCTACAAGGGATGTTTTAAATTTTGTGGAGGTTGCCTAAAAGATTTCCAGAATTCCTCGAGTAAGTGAGCGTATTATCTTGTATAAGTAGGTAAGGAATAATGAATTGATAGAAATTTATTTAAAAATTTTTATATTTGTCAGTGACCTAACAGAGTAGTGCAAATGTATATCCTGTTTTCAAACTTATAATGCAGAAGTGTTTCATGAACTATAGGTGTGCCAATTGACTACATGCTAATTAATTTTTTGCTGTCACACCTTTGTTGGTTACTGTTTGAAACAATCTTTGATAACCACTGGGAAATGATTGTATAGGCTCGGACTGGTTCTGTTAGCCGCGCCCTTGTGTCGGCAGGTTCTGCAATGGCTTGACATCAAACCAGATTAGTGATGGAAACTACGAATTATGAAAGACTTATTTGATATTAAGGGTGGTGAGTGTCGTCTTCTGTTATGTGATGCGATGACTGCTTCCCACTTTTGTTTATATCTCACCTCTGGCGCTGTGTTATCCTGACATTCACAACCATTGGCAAGAAGTATTCATTTCATACCTCAGAAATGCCCAGTACACGCTTACACTCTCTCCTTAGTCAGAGTAGAACCATGCACGCAACTGAAGAGCGCCCAAATACATCTACTCTTTGAGGTTCAAATTCTCCTGTTTCTTCCTAATTCGGTAACAGTAGATTACGTTAGAGAAAAATCTTATCAATACTCGCACTGTTCACAGGAAATCATTATTTCACAATGCATATTTCTATTCTTGGGCAGAGATTAATTGAGCTTACTTCTTAAACATACCTCGTGCAGAGTTACTCTCGAACTAGCAAATCAGCAAGACTTTGTCTGTATTCTATTTCCTTGGTATAGAAGCCAGAGGACAGTCTATTTTCTACGTAGCTTAGTCCATTGTCTATATGTATAAAAGTAAGGCAGTCTGGAGCTATATATATATATATATAAATGAAAGTAGACTTGAATTAATGAGTCACTTCCAGCAATCTCAGAAATTTGAAACTTGGTACCATAAAAGCTGATGACTCCAGGATCCCCAGAAAAATCCAAAATTCTCAAAATGCCCTGACGGGGGCATGCTGGGGTGCCTTCAAAATTTAGGCTCAGAATAAGAACGCAGTCGTATTATTTACCCAAAACGACAACCTATAGGTTTGGTGGGCTTAAAAAGTTTTGAGGAATTCCCTATTTTTTATCTCCCTTTCCCCTAAATCAAGATGGCAGCACAATCTGCGAGACGAAATTGAAATTTGGCGAAATTATATCTTTTAGCCTCTAAACGACAAGTAAATTCAAAGATGATGGAATTTTTACCATTTACCCCCAAAGATAACGAAATATGGAGGCAATTTTAATGACTATGCAGACATTCCTTTTGAGGTATTTGTTGGCTAAATGGTAAGTCGTATCACAATACGAATGGCACAATCTGAGTTCAAATTGGAGTGATCTTCAACTTTAGTCCTATGATGTTTTTTTGTATCTCTCTCCCTTTTACGTAACATTTAGCCGCATTTCTGGATAGTTCGTATATTTGGTGATTCGTACACGTATATTTCATTGATTGACACACTTATAGGAAATACAGAGTCATAAAACTTGGTGCGCACCTTGCCACGATCGAAGGCCATATGTGAACCGAATTGCATCATTCTAGCTTATACAAAAGTTTGCAAAAAATAATGTAAAACGCTAGAATTGTAACCAAATTTCACCCTAATCAGATTTTCTAACTCAGTTTAAGCCGCCTATGTGGGAGATAGAGGAAATGATTTCAAACCAAAGATTTAGCAGGATAAGAGGGGCGGCTGATGGCGAAAACCGATTGTTTATATCATATACAGGTTAAGAGTAGTGAATCTCGAAGTGGAAGAATGCATATTTAAACGTGCTCATGCTTATGAGTAGAGGGGCTAGGTGCGTTGTAAATCCGCTGAATCATCATTTTTGCAGCGTCAGTACGTGAGGTCATTGACCCCTAATATTGTACCTAGACCGGTTCCGACTCCGCGGTCATTCACCCTAATATAGTAGTAGGGCAACGACGATTTTTTGATTTCGCATAAGAGAGCGAGTCTAACATCACAGTTGCCATCTTGAGGGGTGCAACCTCACTAACGGCTAGTCGCCCTGTCGGCGCCTAAGAGAGCGAGCCTAACCTGACATCCGCCTTCTTGAAGGGGCTATCTTTAGTTTTAGGTCAAGATGCCCTTCTCGGCGCCAATTGTACAAGATGACGGCTATACCCTGCTCCTTATGAGACGGCCTAGGACGCTTGCGCAAGATGGCGGCTATACATAGGCTATTATTGAGAAAGATGACGGCTATGGGACGATTGCGCAAGATGGCGGCTATACATATGCTGTTATGGAGAAAGATTCAGGCCATGAGCGCTTGCACAAGATGGCTAATATACGTGGGCTCTTATGGAGAAAGATGACAGTTATGGGCGATTGCACAAGATGGCGGCTATACTTGGGCACTTATGAGACGGTCAAGGGCGCTTGCGCTAGATTGCGTCTGTACACGGGCTCTTATGGAGAAAGCTGGCTGAGGGGGGCTACTGCTCAAGATGGCGGCTATACACAGGCTCTTATGAAGAAATCTAGCCTAGAGGCTACTGCACAAAAGGGCGGCTATACAGTCTTTTATGGAGAAAGCTAGCTTAGAGGTTACTGCACAAGATGGCTGCTGTAAATAGGCCATTATGAACTACCACTCTGCCTCCTCCTCCTCTGTCAATTCATGGCTCTATGTCTCTATAGAACAAGTTTAAACATGCATTACTATAACGACGCGATCTTATGCTTAAGGCTAGAGCGAGCACTTGTTATTATTCTGTTTCTAGCTTGTAGCGATGACGTCATCATAGTTATGCATGTTTCGACTTGTTCGTTTTCTCAAGCCCCTATAGATAGAAGGAGTAGGTGTGAGGAGGCAAAGGAATGCAATAAGTACAACATTTTGAATGCAATGAAATATTCATTTACAATGTACTACAACAGTTTTAGTTTTGCTGCTGACAAGGTCGCTGTGCTTCTCAACAGGGTTTTGCGAAGGGGTAGCATGCGTCCGAAATTGTAATGCCCCCTGCAACATTCAGATTAAACAACACATTTAGAAATATATTATATAAGGTATGTTATGCTTTACAAAGAAGATAATGTAGTCCTTACCTTCTTGTTATTCATGTGGTTTGTTCTATTTCTGAATCATCGTCATCATGTATTGGGAAAAGTTCATCTATACACTGTGTACAGTGTTCAGTCCTCGGATTTGGTCCATCCCAATCATCATCACTATTTTCCCCTCGATGCCTGTAATGATGTTAACGATTGACATCTTACTGTGTAGAGGAACGATGCCCCAAAAATCATGCACGTAAGGGGCAGCATACGTAGATAAAAATCTTGGCGCTAAATATTGAATGAGATGTTTTGGCATCTCACATAAAGTTCTCTGTTTATATAACATCTTAGTAGCCTCACTTTCTTGTGTGAGATAAATAAGATGTTGCATATGAGCATGCGAACAGCATGCACATTGACATATTTTTGTTATTAACTGTGTAGTCTTTCTGTTCCTTAGTGTACGATGTCGAAGCACACACTAATGTTGATGATAAAGGGCTATCCTTACTTTAGTCTTGTAACAATATTCGTTAGCGGATGGTAAGTAACATCATTCATATGAATAATAAGACAATAGGCTGTTGTGTTAGAAGGAATGTTTTCAGATGTTTCGAATTCTAAACGAATATCGACAGGAGATCCTGTTATAGATTCTTCATGATATGAGCACTCTACAACTACAATAGGTGCTTTGTTGTTAAACTCATGAGGCGAAAATAGCAGAAGATCTTTCTGATAATGTAAGGATTGAAGTTTACAAAATATGTCATAGAGCACCCCAAAAATATTTTTCTCAAACTCAATGTCTATGTTTACGTAGGGATACGTAATTCCGTTGAGATATAGCCTAACATTTCGTAATTTACAGTGATCAATCAGTGAGCTATCGTTTCGTGATTGAACTTACGATTGGTTTTGAAATCCAAAAATAATATACAAAAGCTTCTCAGTAAAACCTGATGTTTTAACAGTCCAGCTATGCTTGTTTGTAAGCGGTAGCACAGGATATTCATGCAGTTCCCAACTTCGAAAAGTTATAGCTAATGGTGTATCTTTTCTACAATCTTGAGCAATCGAAGTTTTTCTCGATCAGATAAGGTTACATGTGGAATCCTCCACAGTATACGATGAAGTGTAATTTTCGAGTCTAGTTGCGTTTCTGCTGCTTTAAGGGAATTGTAAACATTTCGATCACGGATCAGAATAAGCTCTTGTTTTGCGTTGATTATAATATGTGTAAAGTCTTCTGCAAAACCAAGAATATGTTTCAATGATAACATACCTGTAACAGTTCCATCCTCATTAATCATCCAGCTGTTAGTAGCCTTTGGACGCGATCCTGATATCCGCAAAAGATTACTTTCTTCATCACAAAAAGAACCGTAGAGTTTCATAGCGCTTGTAATACCAACATTCTTCGTTCTACCTATTTCAGCATTACTTACTTCATATCGCGCTTCCGAAAACAGAAAAGCTAGAGCATTGTTGTTTAGATGCGATGTGCTTGGTCCACTTCCATCTGACTTATCTAGTCGTCCTTCAATATAGAGATAACTTTCGTGTGGTAGGATGTATAGATCTTCCTAATTAATTACAAAGAGAATTTCTTCATTGTTATTTCATTTAAACATAAAAGGTTGATAAGAATGAAGCTCACCTTTACGAGTTTCTACTGTATTCATAATGTCCAGCATTTCTTCCATTCTTTTTAGTAGCGTTTAACCTAAATCTTGGAGTATCTGCTTATGGTTATCTGTTAACTCGATGAGTTAACATATAGTATGTCTTCAGAATGTACACAGTGTTTTATAGATGTTTTTCATACTGGTTTGAGATTAAGTTTGTAAGCTACGTACGCATGCCGATCTGAAAGAATAAGCTGATTATGTTTATTTACAAGCCTAAGAGTGATGTTACTAATGTGTTTTACAGACACAGGATGATAAAGAACTACTGCCGGTTTCTCACGAATAGTATATCCACGTTCCTCTGTAACAATAAAGTCGTGCAGGACGTGCGAAATTTGTTGATTACATTTCAAGTCTGTAATAATATTACAAGTAATGTTAACATGATGGTCATCTAAGAGTGTTATAGGTTGATCAGACTCGTTAATGTACATTCGGTAGGAGCTCCCTTGGGGAAAATCCAAGCAATGGACCAATCGAACAGGTTGTGATTTGAAGTAAGTCTTAAATGATCATTCAATAACACATTTATGTGTAATGTTGCTTACAGCAATTGAGAACTTGTAATTATGATTACTAAAACTGTGCTCTCCAAACTGATCTATTAATGTACTTTCAATATAGTCATGAATATCGTCTACTGAATAACTGCCTGAGGCTAGCGTTAGCACATACTCATCGTAATAGAACTTGTTTACACCATCACGCACATTATGGATTTTATTGTAGCTTTCAAATGATACTAGTCCAAGACTATGTAGGTGATATCCAAGTTCGATCGGTAGATTAAAATAGACGGTTGTTAAAGGTCCTTCTCCACGTACAGCAAACGTTCTTACACTGTTAGTAATCAAGTGCACACTAATGCTCTTTCTCTACTGTCTGGATTTGATATAAGAACATAAGACATAATCGTTTGCACAAGCCTTTATAGAATTTTTGCACACGGTTTTTATTGTAAACGATGTCTGTACTGCTTCCGATATAACGTATGCGCTCAAATGTAGGAGGTAAGTCTCCATAGCTATCGAATACCATACTTTAGATTTACGTTGTACATAAGCAACGTAATCTGTTTCGTTTAATATGTGTATTACTATTGCCTACTTTATTATTCAGTTGTTATGAAAATTATAAAGCAGCAAGTCACACTACCTGTTGGTGATATTGTGCCACATCTCTTACCTAGTTCTAGTATAACTGCAAGAATACGTCATGGAACGTTGTTTCCTTTTACTGTTCAATGTATTATATCAGGCCCATCGGTGCGGGAAAACAAATCTTTTACTTACATTATTGCTTCTTTAAATGGAATACGCTTCGAGAATGTTTACGTTTTCGCAAAGTCACTCTGTCAATCGCTACACACTATCTAAAAACTGTGATGCTCGATCTGGTTAAAGATGGAATAGCATTTCGGGCGCAGCATAAGAACGCAGTCGTCGTATTTATATAAAGCGACAACCCATACGTTTCGTGGGATCAAAACTTTTCAGAAATTTCCTAATTGTTATCTGCCAGACGAGCTAGCAAAATTAAAATTTGACGACATCATAGCTTTTAGCCTCCAACCGACGGCAAAATTCCAAAATGTTCAAATTTTGCATTTTTACCCCCCAAAGATGTCGAAAAATGGAGTCTATTTTAATGGCTGTGCAGGCATTTCTTTTGAGGTATTTGTTGGCTAGACGGTAAGTCGTATCACAAAACGGATGGCGCAATCTCAGTCCAATTCGGAGTGATCTACAACTTTGGTCCTATTACTCTTTGTCGTATCTCTCTCGGTTACTTGTTAGATTTTGCCGTATTTCTGGATTGTTCGTAAATTTGGTGCCTTTTACACTTATATTTCATTGTTTGTCACACTTGTGGGAAAAATAGAGTTATCAAGTTTGGTGCGCACATTTGCATGGTGAAAGGCTATATGTGGACCTAATTAAATGATTCTAGCTTATACATAAGAATGCAAAAAATAATGTAAATCGTTAAAATGTACCCATATTTCACCCTATTCAAATTTTCGAACTCAGTTCAACCCATAAATATGGGAAATACGAGGACATAGTTTAGAAAATGACATTTAGAGGGATAAAAGGGGCGTGTAATCGCGCAAACCGTTTGTTAATATGATGTACCGTTTAGAAGTAGTGAATTTCGAAGTGGATGTGTACACATTTTTTAAACGTGCTAATGCTTATCCGTCATCTATATATATAAAACCAAGTCGGTGTGGAGCGATGTATATAAATATATAAAAATGTAAATAGACGTGAATTAATGAAGCACTTCCAGAAATCTCAGATATTTGAAACTTGGTACCGGAGAAGCTGTTGACCCCGGGATCCATCGGAAAAATCGAAAATTCTCAAGATGCCCTGAAAGGGGCACGCTGGGGACTTCAACTTTTGGGCTCAAAATAAGAATGCAGTCGTATAATTTATCCAAAGCGACAACCTATAGGTTTGGTGGGCTTAAAATGTTCTGGAATTCCCTAATTTGTATCACCATTCCCCCCAAAGAGAGATTTCGGCATAATCTGCCAGACGAGGTAGAAAATTGAAATTTGGCGAAATTATAGCTTTTAGTATCTAACCGACAGAAAAATCCCAAGGTGTTCAAATTCTTCACTTTTTCCTCCAGGGATATCGAAATATTGAGGCAATTTTAATGACTGTGCAGACATTCCTTTTGAGGTATTTGTTGGCTATGCGTTAAGTCGTATCACAAAACAAGCTTAGGTTGTATGACTCTTTGTCGTATCTCTCTCTCTCACATACGTTACATTGGGCCTAATATCTGGATTGTTGATAAATTTGGTGATTTTTACACGTATATTTCAGTGTTTGACAGACTTGTAGGAAAGATAGAGTCATCAAGTTTGGTGCGCACATTGGCACCATCGATGGCCATATGTGAACCTAATTTTGTGATTCTAGCTTATACATAAGTATGTAAAACAATGTAGAGCGTTATGAATGTAAGAAAATTTCACCCTATTCAAAATGTCTAACTATATTTATTTCTTAAATACGTGATATACGAGGAAACAGTATAGAAACAAACGTGCAGCAGGATAAAAGGGGCGTCTGTTGGCGCAAACCGCTTGTTAATATCATGTGCCGTTTAGGAGGAGTGAACCACGAAGTGGAGGTATGCACTTTTAAACGTGCTCATGCTTATCCGTCATCTGTATATAGAAAATCAACTCGGTCTGGAGCGATATATATATATATATATATTTAAATATATCCAAATGAAAATAGGCGTGAATTAATGAGGCATTTCCAGAAACCTTAGAAAATTGAAACTTGGGACCGGAGAAGCTGATGACACAGTGATCCCTAGAATAATCGAAAATTCTCAAAATGCCTTGATGGGGGCACGCTGGGGTCCTTCGAATTTTCGGGTCAGAATAAGAACGCAGTCGTATAATTTATCCAAAGCGACAAACTATAAGTTTCGTGTGCTTAAGGAATGTTCAGGCATTTCCTATCCTTATCCCCTGCCCAAAATCAAGATGGCGGCACAATCTGCCAGGCGAGCTAGAAAATTGAAATTTGGCGAAATTATAGCTTTTAGCGTCTAACCAACAGAAAAATTCCAAGGTGCTAAGATATCGAAAAATGGAGGCAATTTTAATAACTGTCCAGACGTTCCTTTTGAGGTATTTGTTGGCTAAACGCTGAGTCGTATCACAAAACGGATGGCACAATCTGAGTTCAATTTGGAGTGATCTACAACTTTGTTCCTATGACTCATTGTCGTATCTCTGTCCCTTATACGTTCGATTTGGCCGTATTTCTGGATTGTTCGTAAATTTCGTGATTTTTTCACGTATATTTCATTGTTTGACACACTTATAGGAAAGATAGAGTCATCAAGTGTGGTACGCACATTGGCAGGATCGAGGACCATATGTGGACCAAATTACATGATTCCAGCTTATACACTAGTTTGCAAAAAATAAGATAAAGTATTGAAAATGTCCCCAAATATCACCCTATTTAAATTTTTGAACTCAATTTAACCCATAAATATGAGAGATACGAGGAATTGGTTTAGCAACTTTCACGTAGAAGGATGAATGTGGCGTCTGATGGCGTAAACCGTTTGTTAATATGATATGTCGTTTTGGAGGAGAGAATCTCGAAGTGGAGGTCTGCACTTTTAAACGTGCTTATGCTTATCCGTCATCTATATACAACCTGTGACAAAGTTCGGTGAATAGTCCTTTGCTATCAACATAGGTGAACAGTGCACGACAGTGACCTTACTGCCCTTCGAAATAGTCCCCTCCCATGCAATGTTGAGATCGGGGGTACATGTCCTTAAAATTTGCAAGAAGGCTTCCTTTGGGATGGTGATCAAAAGCCTCGTCACGTTCCGTTGGATGTCAGGAATATCGTCAAATCTCTTTCCTTTCAAAGCGAGTTTGAGTCGTGGGAATGGGAAGAAGTCTGGAGGATTGAGATCTGCCGATTATGGGGGATGTTCAAGTTGTACCACCCCCTTTTTTGCCATGAACTCTTTGACGATATTGGCTGTGTTTGGGCGAGCGTTGTCATAGACAAAAAACCATGAACCTTGTTGTGCGTATTGGGGTCGTACCCTGCGTAGACCTTCCATGAAACGGCTCAAAATTTTAATGGACCGTGCAGCATTGAGCGTCGTTCCCTCAGGTAGAAATTCCTTGTGGATAATGCCTTGACTATCGAAAAAGGTCATGTGCATTGTTTTGATGCATGACTTTTCGTCTCTGACCTTTTTCCTACGAGGGGATCCCGGAGAACGCCTTCCGTGCTTTGCTGTTTCATTTCAGGGTCGTACCTGAGACACCAGGTTTCATCCTCGGTGACAATACAGTTCAGGAAATTTGGTATCGCATCCACCGTTTCGACAAAATCCTGTGAAGCCTCCTAACGTGCGTGCTTGTGATCGTCAGTCAAGTGATGTGGCACAAGACGAGAACACGTTTTCCTCTTCTCTAACTACTGGGTAACGATTTGTCGCACGGATTCACGGTTAATCTGCAGTTCATCCGCTACCATGCGTACAGTTAATCACCGATCGTTCGTGTACAATGTCCTATCTTTCTCAATGTTTTCGTCACTGACAGTGGTCGCCGGTCTTCCGCTACGGAGGTTATCAGAAACACTTTCCCGGCCTCCTCAAAAACGGGCGAACCACTCGTACACACACTTCAAGACAGTGCTCGATCTTCATAAACACGTACCAGCATCGCAAGCGTTTCTTTGGGTGTCTTGTCAAGAGTAAAACAAAACTGTACATTGATCTTTTGGTCGTTCATGTTCCTGTTCGCAATTCAGAACCAACGCACTAAACTCGCACTGTGTCAAACAGATTTTACACGGCACACACACGATGCTCAACTGAACAACGTTGGGAGCAGGTGGCCGAAACTTGCTGCTACGTACGCAGGTGCAGCGTTGTGTGTCGCCAGTGTTGCCGGATTGACTGTCCTGACTTCATTCACCGAACTTTAATGTCTTAGGTTGTATATAAGACCAAGTAGGTCTGGAGCTATATATATATATATATATATATATATATATATATATATATATAAATGAAAATAGACGTGAATTAGTGAGGCACTTCCAGAAATCTCAGAAATTTACAACTTGGTACCGGAGAAGCTGTTGATCCCAGAATCCTTAGAAAATCGAAAATTTTCGAAGTGCCCTGAAGGGGCACGCTGGGGGCTTCAAATGTTAGCCTCAGCATAAGAACGGAGTCGTAAAATTTATCCAAAGCGACAGTCAATATGTTTGGTGGGCTTAGAAATTTTGAGGAATTTCCTAATTCTTATCCCCTTCAACCCAAATTGTAATTGTTGGTGGCCGCTTCTTGTTTCCGAATAAATATTACTGCAGGAATTGCATGATATGTGTTTATAACTAGCTTTTGAAGCTGAACTTCCAAATATATACCACCGTACAATAAAGACAACAAATATCCGTTAAAATGCTTAACGAATTTATGAGGGTTGAAAACAAACAACAACGTCTGTTAAGAGGAGATTTATTTCGCCACATTGTATCTATCGCAGGAGAGCAATCAGCCAGTAGGCCTCCTCTGTTCTCGAGATTGAGCTGCATAACCAAGGCGTACCCATCATTCACACTTAACAACCATGAAGGAGAACACTTCGTACCATATGTTGCTAGAAAAATTGAAAAAAGCAAACTTTGGCGCATAAGCTTCTGCTTTACTAAGTGCCTCATATAGCTGGTTTGGTTCACATACGTTCACATACGTTCATCAACAAATCGCTTATCTTTTGATCCTGATTTAAGGTTAAAGGTAGGAACTACTGAAGCAGGTGTTGAAGGAATTGTTTGAAAGGAAAGGCATGATTTGTCCTGTGATATTCAAATGGAGTTCCGAGCATGTACTTTTTAACTGTAGTTTATTATAAATGACTAGTTAAATCTTTATTCATTCATATGACTTAAAGTACGGCATATGTGAGAAACCCTCGAAAATGAGAGGGGTTCCTCAGCTCTGAGAAGCTCTACTTTGTCAACAGAACAAGCAGGTGAGTCCAGGGGAAGGAGACCATGAGACAGGACATGGACAGTCTCCACATCTTCCACACTGCCACGGGCAGCTTCATCCAGTCTTGATCCTAGAAGCGTTGGACAAGTAGAAAGCCGGATAAAACCAATACAAGCAGTGAAAGATCAGATATTCACGGCAAACACAAAAGGAGAAAAGGAACCCTGTAAGTCTTTCCCCATTTCATCCAGGTTTCTTAATACACGACGCTTCTTAAATCTGGGATGCAGAAACGAGCTTGTCAGGGGCTGAGAAAAATATTTCTGTATATGGCCTGATTTGCACTACGATTTCCACTCTAGCAAAAGTAACTGTTTACGTCTGCGGATAACAGGCAGCTAAAATAGACTGCAAAAGCCCTAGAACATATTTGAGTCATCTTCGATGTATCTCTCATGCAAATTCCAGTGTTGTTCAGTAGCTTGTGTTTTCATGGTTCGACCTGCATGCTGGTGATTTGTGGGTAATAGACACTCAAGAATTGCTGATTATGTAGCCTGCCTCTGAAATCATGTTGGTTGCACATTTCATTATTTTGATACCCTCTCGGATCATTCAAGATTCTGTGGCACAGCTGCTAAGATCTTTATCAAACAAATTTTTTTTGTTTTCCTTTCGAGGAATCCTTAGCTACAGTTAAAATGTCCGTCTCTTGATCCTTGGTGAAACGGATTCTTGTGTCTGGTAGAAATTTTACTCTTCTTTTCGCCTACATAGCATATTCTTTACCTTAGGGCACCGTCTGCCGATTATGCTTCCCAAAGCAGTGAATTGAAAAAATTCGGTAGAAGTTCATCTTTACCAGCAGAGCAAATATTTAACCCGGGAGTTTCTCCGTCTCCCCACACTTCATTGTACTTCACTTTTCCCCTCGATGATAAGTTGGAGAAGTTTGTATCATTCACCTCTCGTGATGTATCCGATCTACCTGAACTTTCACTCCTTAACATTTGTTACGACCTTTCTACCCAGGAGATTCAAAGCATTTCCGCCTCTCCAACAGAGTGCTGAAACCTTACAGAAGGACAGGGAACACATGGTATCCCAACATCGAAACTTGGTCCTCATACTGATCAAATTTTTGGTTTGTCCAATCCTAGATAAGATTTCATTCTTGGGATTGCAATGGCCAAAGAATTTAAAGATAACACTTGCTGAACAGCTATGTTGTTGTGCAGGGAGACCTGCTTTGGTATTTTCGAAAATACAGTCTGTTTGGTCTTGTCAGTATTCATGAACATACCAAATGTTGCACTGATCCTTAAATGCCATTAATAATAATTTGAAGATCAGCGAGGTAACTGTATCATCAGTAAAGCGGATGTTGTTAATGATATTGCCATTTATCATGGTCCCTAGGTTAACATCATCGACAGTTTCTCTGAAAACAGCGTTCGAGTTGACGTTAAAAAAAAGACAGGGGACAGGACACAGCCCTGTTGCATGCCTCTGCGTATACCTATGTTCTCAGTTGTCTTGCCCTCTATTTTGACTTGTGCTGTTTCAGTCGAGTAGAGCTGAGTGATGATATGTAGATCACCAGCTCAACGCCATTAGTTTGTAAGAACTCAGCAAGTTTTGCATGAAATGCGCAATTGAAAGCTTTTCAGTAGTCGATGAAGCATGTGTGCGCGTCGACATTCATATCCAGGCATCTCTGAGTCAAAACGTTCAGAGAGAAAAGAGCCTTCTGAGTTCCCAGTCCATTTCTAAAACCAGACTGAGTACGCCATAATTTGGAGTTTGCATTTAGCATAGATACGAGTGTTGATGATACAAGGGAATACCTTGAAGACATGGGACATTAGACTGATCGTGAAATAATCATCACAATATGACTAACTAGCCTTCATAGGTACGGTAACAAAAGTTGCTTTTAACCTGCCAGATGGAATTCTCCCAGCCTTTCATACTGCGTTGAATAGTGTATTAATAGCTTTAGGCACAATGGATTTTAGAGTTTCTGCGTGTGTCTTGTCTGGACCCACAGCTTTATCTTTCTTCGGGAGCCTGATTGTCATGCCAGGACTTGTTTCATTTACAGGGTAGTTTGTCTGGCTGCATATCTCAATCTACTAGTTCCAGCATGCATATATATGGTATGATGTAATTGGCTATGAATGAGTGATACAAAATTTGTTTCATTTGCGACACACATTCATAATTGGCAGTGATTTCTGGACTTAGCTTGCTCGGTTCCTCACGTGTTCGAGCCTGGACTGGAAACAAAGCACGATTACAACCAGCAAGTGATAATCAGTCGCCTTGATAAAGAATACTGCAGCTTACTGTAGACCATGGTCTAGACTTGACTCATGGCCAAACCATGTTGCAATAAGTACACATTGGTCTCTGTTAGTGCCTGAGCAGTGAGCCAGTGATAAGGATACAGCAGAAGCGTAAGGTTTATGAAGGCAACTGTCTTTCACTTACGGCTCGAATGAAATTAATTTTATCCAGGCTGTCCAGGAAAATAATCCGTTTACGACCAATTCCAAATCGTCAAGGGGTATATCAAAATGGAAAACAATGAAAATCTGAACCTACGCCGAACTGGAGAAGCCTTTGTTGGAATGGTTTTATCAGAAAGAAGCAGAATATATACAAGTATGTAGTGCATTATGCGCCCGACAGGCCCAATGTGTTGTATGTTTGGCTAGTGTGATTAGGTACTGAATATTGATATGTAAATGTAGGAAATTGCTTCATCAGTCTTCAGATTACTGGATGAGTTGACCGTGCGGATAGGGGCACACAGCTGTGAGTTTGCACCCGGGAGATAGTGGGTTCGAGCTCCTCTGACGGCAGCCCGGATGATGGTATTGCATGCTTTCCCACTTTTCACGCGAAACAAATGCTCGCGCTGTACCTTAATTAAGGCCACGGCTGCTTCCTTCTCACTCCTAGGCCTGTCCTATATCATCGTCGCCATAAGACCTATCTGTGTCGGTGCGACGTAAAACAAATTGGAAAAGAAAACCAGTGAAAGTAAACAAATGATGACGGCCTGAATTTCTTGTGCCAAGCAGAGTCTAACAGGAGAAGTTAAATCTTCCAAAAATACATCCTGCAAGAAGCTGGTGGTACTTGTAGTGAACAAAAGTAATTGTGCCGACGTCACCGACACTGCAGGTGTGAGCCCGTGTATTTTATGGTTTATTAGCAATACACAAGTGCCGTCTAGGCTGCCTGCACCTTCATTTCAGTGTTCCGCTTTGCTCTTCCAAACATTAGAGATCCCTCTTGGGCGATGTGTGACTGGGTTTTGATTTCCTCAGGTTAACACCAAATGAGTCACTGGGGATCTACATCGCGTGATGTTGGAATCCAGAGACCTATACTCTATCACTGGCCCACGAGTGTCTGTACTAATGTCATTCAAGGAGATAGTAGTGGTGTTAACAGTAAAATAATGACATGGACATACGCTTAGCCGCTATGGTAAAGGCGTGCTCGGTTCACCCGGAAGGCAATGCGTTGGCTTTTCTCACCGTGAAATACAAATACTTATGGAATGGCTCATGGCACTGATATCAATTCCTCGGAGCAAAGAGCTAACCACTTTGCCACACTTGTTCCTTCTGCTTCTCCATGGGTTCTCATAGACTTGACCGTAAATCAAATTGTCTGCTATCTATGACGGACGTAAGCAGGACGATGGATGGCTGAAATTCCACTCAGCCACATAACACCCTGAGTTATGCTGCTCTGTGTGAAGGGTACTCGTACAAACTCGTCACTGCCTGGCGTGATTGCCGGATATAAAAGGTAGTGTTGCTCTTTGAACCACTTCGCCCAACTTATTTTTTGATTATCCTCCACTGAGGCGTTTATTTCAACGTTTGCGTGATATTGTGTTGTTAGGCACTTCCTCATAACAAGTGAGAGTACAGTCTGCTTGTTACCCTTGTAGATGTGTTGTTAATTGTTGTTGGACACATGGTTTTATTTTGTCACTCTAGGTCAAGACCAGAGGCGCGTTTCAGATGCGATCTATGTGGGAAAGTCCTGGCCAGCAAGTGGGGCTTGTCGCGACACGTCATGGGACATACCGGGGATCGCCTCTTTATGTGCGATCATTGTGGAAAGCTGTTCAGTCGCAGCAGCCACTTGTCGCAGCACGTCAGGATCCACACGGAACAGCGGCCATACAAATGCAACATCTGCCACAAGGGCTTCGCCCAGAGCTGTTCGCTGTCGGTACACATGCGCACGCACACGGGCGAAAAGCCATATTACTGCAACGTATGTGGCAAGTCCTTCAGCCAGAGTAGCAACCTGTCCAAACACAACCGCATCCACGCCGGACTGAAGCTGCATGAGTGCTCCGTGTGCCAGAAGACATTCCCCGTGTCGGGAGACCTATCCAAGCATATGCGAAAACACACTGGTGAGAAGCCTTTTCAATGTACCGTCTGTAATAAGAAGTTCAGCCAGAGTAGCAACCTCTCCGGACATCTCATGACGCACACCGGTGAGAGGCCGTTTCTCTGCCCCATATGCAACAAAGCCTTTTCTCAAAGAGAGAGCCTACAGGTAGGATTGATTTGTAACCGTACAAAGATTTTAATAATTATTAGGATATGTATATGTTTTAGAAAGGTATCTTTATCAAGTTAATTGACTAAAGTGCGTTAGGTCAAAATTTACTAGTTTTGAGAAAATCAATTTTAAATTCAATTCGAACCCCTAAACAATATCTTATCGTCTAGGAGTTTCTGTGGCTCAGACTGCAGCGCGTCAGCCTCTCACCGCTGGGTAGCGTGGTTCAAATCCCGGTCACTCCATGTGAGATTTGTGCCTGACAATGTGGAGGCGGGAAGAGTTTTTCTCCGGGTACTCCGGTTTTGCTGTCATCTTGCATTCCAGCAACACTCCATTCTCATTTCATAGCATCCATCAGTCATTAATAAATCACTTCAGGAGTGGCGACCACATCGTACTAACAGCCTATATCTGATTCATTCGTTACATCCCTGACCCGGTCAATGACTGGAAAACTGATAGGTTTTCATTTTTCATATCCAGTATTAATACATATATTATTTATTTAACGTTCTCTCAGTTTGTTGGTAAGTGTTTGATTAAATACTTTTCACCTCATAAAATGTCCCATTTTCTTGACGAAAACATTAAGCTCCTGTGTTCATCATCGCCATCAATGAGCGTGTCGGCGTGCAAGTATCAATACTGTACTTGCCGACGGAATCTCCTTTTAGAAGTTGTGAAAAACTGGCGAGTAAAATTGAAGGAGATCTATAAAATTCTTCTTTTTTGTTAAAGATGTGGGAACCTGCAGGAGGATTAATGGTGGCGTGCTTACCCCTCCTCTTAAACGACACCTATTCAAATTCACTGGCATCGAGATTTACGTTATAATAAATTGCGCCATGTCACTTTTTTAAAAATGCAACCATTTACTTCCCTCCAGTCGCGATGTCCTCTTTTTTATTATGTTGCAGACGACCTTGATAATGTGCTGAGGAATCCAAAACTCCTTCCTGGTTCATTTCCTTTACGATAAAATCTTATTCTTGGTCGTTAGGGTAATCAGTGTTTCCACTGAACCTCATCTTTGCTTTATCCATCACACTGTGATCATCACCACTTTCCATATGGGAATGGTAAGGAGCTAGGAATTCATGATGGATGGTCTGCAGCATTCCAGAATGTAGCAAGGCCATCATACACATCCATGAGATGTAACATTTTGGTTTTCCCTCTGACACTTCTCCACTTTTGTTGCGGGCAGATCCGTTTTTTCAAAATCATGAGAAGGTTCATGCACTCACACTTGATTATTTTACAGTTCCGCATACCTGCCAAATTTCCCGATTTAGGCGGGAGACGCCCGATTTTCGCAGTTCTTCCCGCCTCCCGATTTGTCTATTATATCTCCAGATTTTAGCTTATTTTGGGTAAACATCAAACATTTGTTTACAAATCCTGCCATTTCAGCTTTTTTACTCCAGCGGCTGGAAATCCTTTTTCTTATTGGCCGCTTTCAAACGAAATATGGCCGTTTATTAATACGAGAAATTTGCGCGAATGTGCGATGTTTATTGAAACCTGTATATCGCGACGCGTATATCGATGGTCAATCTCATTCTCGCGCGATATGTTCGTGTTCGTTCACGTCAGTCTAGTCGATTGCATCCTCTTCGGTGGATTCTAGAGACTAGTCGCTAGATACAGAGTCTTTCTTTGTAATTTAGTGAAAGAATTTCAATGATAACGATTAGTGACTTTTCTAGAGATTTTAGGAGCCATTTGGAGACAATTCTGACTAATCTTATTTTATCTCAATATAAACGAAATATGAATTTTTTTCTGTACAATGTTCAGAATTTGCAATGAATTATATTTCCGTACCGGGCGTGACCACAGTAAGAAGGGAAAATGCTCGTTTTAATTTTCGGTTTTTCTGTCTCTCTGTATGTACGTACGCTCTTCACGAGAAAACGGCTGAAGAGAATTTAATGAAAATCGGTATATAACGTCGGGGAATAAGTCGCTACAATCTAGGCCAAAAATAATTTTATTCACGCTGAGTGGAAAGGTAGTTTAGGAGAAGGTCTTAAATTTAATTTTCAGATATTTGTTATTATTGGCTCTATCGATAAATACTACACAACTGAAGTTATATATTATTAAATTTCCTATCATTTATGTCTTGTAAATTTTTACCGTATCGGTTATGATAACAGAGATATTCATGAATTTGAATTTTTGTTGCCAAGTCTATATCAGGGCCGAGGTACGAGAAAATGGGTGAACAAAATTTTAGGTGAATTTGTGGAATAAGGAACTACAGTCTATGATGTAGATAATTTTATTAACCATGTTCGAAGTGGTAGTTTAGAGGAAGGTGCCTAAAATTGAATTTTCAATTACCTATCTTACTCGTCATATCGAAAAGTACTACATAACAAAAGTTATGGAGAATACAATTTCGATTATTTATGTCTTATTCAGTTTTACCGGACCGACTATAATATTATTGGTGGTGATGGTGACTTTGAATGAGAAAAATTCATGAACGAAAGATCGCTTGAATAATAACACAAAAGGGAGTCATGAAAGAAAGGATGACTCGCTTTACATTAGATGCTCTAATATCACAGAGTCGGAAGAAAACTAAATAAAATTGATCAAAAATTTACATTACATTGACCATTGTTTTTTGTTATGTTCACCGGACGAGTTGGCCGTGCGCGTAGAGACGCGCGGCTGTGAGCTTGCATCCGGGAGATAGTAGGTTAGAATCCCACTATCGGCAGCCCTGAAAATGGTTTTCCGTGGTTTCCCATTTTCACACCAGGCAAATGCTGGGGCTGTACCTTAATTAAGGCCACGGCCGCTTCCTTCCAACTCCTAGGCCTTTCCTATCCCATCGTCGCCATAAGACCTTTCTGTGTCGGTGCGACGTAAAGCCCATAGCAAAAAAAATTGTTATGTTCGTATATTCTGCTGCCATTTATCTCTGATAGATGGGATTACTGCTGTGTATCGAGTATAACAGCCTGCCTGAATATTGGCGGGAAGTAGCTGGGGAGTTAGATCTCTCTCTTCTTTAGTATGCCATTCCTCTACTTCATAAATTTTCTGATATTACTGGTACATAACACACTGGATCGTCATAGTATTCCGGTTTTTGATCCCTACTCAGAGGCAGTGGTTGGAATGAGCAGTGTGCGCACTTAAATGGAATAATTACACAGGAGTGTTTGCAGCTGTCTGCAGCCTGGTCAATCTAGCTCTGAAACTTTGAACAGTTAGATCGACACCGTAGTACTTTTCGCTAAAAGTGAGAAAATGTGCTGCTTTTCATTTTATCGAATATTTCATATGAAGCATTGCTTTAATCGCAACATTCATAGTGACGTCATTGTAATGACCTATGTTGACTCCAGTTGGGAAACTATAAGGACAGTCTTTCTGAGTGTTCTGTAGCGAAGCACGGGTACATCAGCTAGTTATTTGATCCAAATAGCATTACGCTTCGCTCAATCGCGCGGCGCTTGATGCAATATATTAATGTATGCATTTGCTAAATAATGGCATTGTAAGTGCATGACTGATTCACACATGTGGAGCATGAGTTCATACTATTTTCGGTAGGCTTATCGGAGATCAATCATCTCACTCACATACTTCCTGTGAGGGAATAGAGATGTCATTTTTAGCCTTGTAGCCTCGTATAGCAACAGTCGGGCTTTGAGACAAAAAGTGTTATAAATACAGCCTCTTTCATTCTGTCTCATTGAGATACATTCTGTTGTTAATGATGTCCTCCAGTGTCCTTCCCCGATCTGCAATGTCCATCTATACGATGTCCATCCAATGGGTTCCCACCACCCGTTTCCCTGCCACATGTCTCTCCAAGCTAACATATGCTGTCCTTGTTGGCTAAATCCTCTTTACATGCCCAAGCCATTTCAGTCTGGGCATGCTGACCCGTTGTAACAATTATATCTTCCTTCTTAACCACATTATTCCCCAACTTGTCCAGTTTTTGAAATGTGGACCTAAGGAACTTTATCTCAGATAAAGTCTTTCTTAGCGAGGGTGCAGGTTTGAATACCGTAGGTTAATATTGGTATGATGTTCAGATTGAACATCGCCAGCTTTGATTTTTTGGTACTTTGGGATCCCAGACGAGTATTCGTACTTACTGGTAAAGCTGACAGATCTTCTGCACTCTATTTGCCACCTCCTTTGTGGCTAGTGTATTTCGAGATATTACACTGTCGAGGTATGTAAATCTTTCCACAATTTCTAGTGATGGTTTCCTAGCATGATTTCCACTGACACTTGAACTGTGTGGAATTTTTCAATTAATGCACTGTCACTGACTTTTCTCTCACAATCAGTACCAGGTTCAATCTGTGAAGAATTTAAAAGGGAACTACTCGCACCTTCCTTGTGTGACATCCTCATTTTTTCTGAGATATACCATCAAGAATATTAGAACAAGATGAATCGGATGGGAAATCATAAATACTAAATTCTGGGTCCTCCTAGGAATTGTCAAAGTTCAAAATTCAAAGTTCTTCAGGAACAGATGGTGCATAAATTGAATCTATAAATTAAAGAGAACTACACTACAATCGGTTTTACATCATATTGTAAGAATTACAAAATCTATTCCCCAATTATATTTTAAAATAATGAAGTTAGCACATTCTAATTTTTTGTTTCTCATCTTTACTTCAAGGACACTTGATTCATCAGAACTCACCAGTAACATCACTCACAAGAACATTCTCTGATAACAACTCATAATAATTCTGACTTAAGTAATAAGAATGACAACTGAAGCACGTTTACTTACCGGATTCTCCTCCATTACATTCAGTAGATTGATTCTTGACTTGCTTTAATATTAATAAAAACATTTTCTGCTCTGGAAGTCACACTGGTGTTTAATTAAGCTCACATAACATACATTGTGTAAATTGAGCTTCGGTGGACAAGGAAATAGGTGCCGCAACAAGGTCTGTGATTAGCCAACTAGCAGAACTGCTGGCAAATGACGATTGACAATGGACTACGTTACCATCCATTTGGCGGGAATGCCTCTAGTGGCAGGATGTACTGTTTACAGTGCACTATATCTTCTGGTATGGGCTAGAATAAATTTGTTAGGTTTATTGACATTTCTCAGTTTCATCCTTGGCTTTGACAATATGAAAGTGACCGAGATATGAGCGGTTGTAGTAATATCGTTCCTTATGCAGCCTGTCCCTGTTATAAATGGTGTAAAATATCCCTCATAGGGTCGGTTGGTGCATATATCTCAGCGGGCTTGGCAGACTGATATGTAATTGCAACTTCTGGCTCAGTGAGAAAAGCAACGGAAAACTACCTCACTTCTCATTTCCCTAGTAATCTCTTCGGTAACTCTTTGGCTATGTATGACAGTTGTTGGTGTTGCTATAGAGGATCAAACCAGCCTTCGGGCTGAATACCATACACTCGCTCAGAGATAATAATAAGTATGCCTAATCTAAGAAGTCATTTATTCTTGGACAACTTCACGAACAGCACGAATAAAATGAGCTTCGTCACTACCAAACTGGCATAATGAACTATACGCACGCAAGCAGCTCGCTCTCCTCTTCGATGCCACTATTCAGTTCACGCTGTCTCTTGAACAACGCACTTTTTACACCCACCTGCCAATTAATGTGGGTCAAGGTGTGTGTGTGTGTGTGTGTGTCCGTGCGTGCCATCTGCTGTATTAGATTTCATCCTCACAGATGTGCAGGCCTCTCTGGGCGCCACATGCAATTATTATCATTATTATACTACGCTATTTTCCTTTAATAGATGATCATCAACATCGTTGACATCTCCTGTTGCCCGGGTGTGTTGTCTGTCTGACTATGAACCACTGTTCTCTCGTAATCTTGTCCTCTCTACTCAATATCTTTCTTCACAAAATTGGTCCATTTTCCTCTAGGTCTACCCACTGGTCATTTTTATAGGAAGTTTAATTCAAGTCCTCAGTGTATGCTACCATTATGTTTTCTGCAATTTGGCACGTGCTTTCTTCAATTAAACTACAATAATGACATTTTCCCCTGGAAAACAGCACAGCTAAGACGAAAGCGCCCAGGTCGCAGATTAGCTGGTGTTATTTTTTAAATAATTTAAAAGGAGTTGGAAATTTATCAGACATCTCCTTTGGTAAATTATTCCGGTTAACAATTCTGCTTATAATCTAATATCTGCTCCATTTGTCATCTTGAACTTCAACTTTATCTTCGTGTTATGATCTTTTCTACTTTTAAAATCTATTAATTGCAGTTTACTTGGTACACCTCTGCGAGAGATTTTTAATTCTCCCTTGTTGTCTAGGCCTGCTGCAAGTTCTGTTACTAAACACAAACTTCAAGATAAAGAGAGGCAAGATCATGATTATGATAATAAGGATAATGATGTTGATCAAAACAGTAGTAAAGGGAAAGTAGAAGAAGAAGAAAATCTTAATGTTTCATTGCCATTACAACTTGATGATTTTACTTCATTTCCTAAGCCTACTACTCGTTCTGTCGAAGTGCAAACATCTCAAGAAGAGATGCAAGGTAAAGAAGAAGGAAATTTCAACGCTTCATCGCTATCGAAACAAGTTAAGTTTGTACCTAGAAACGCTACTGCTGAAGCACGTATTACATCAAAACAAGTCCCTGCACATCAACTGTCTGCATATAGACTCAAAGTTCACAACAAGCCTCTGTTACCCTATGTAGATATAAGCTACTGTAAAGACCCCAACGTACTCGTAAAACGTTTACAACTGCTAAGAGCCTATCATGATGCTGTTTACACACAGTACAAAGAAGATATTTTGAAATAGAGTATGAATTACGTCGTGTAGGTATTATTAAGTAAGCGCTTACCCTCACCTAAGTCATCCATCTGTAGTATACAGTCGATCGAGTAGCTATATTCGTATAGATTATTTCCCAACATTCTCCCTTCCTTAGGGTGTTAACTCCGCCTCTAGTTGTAGAGCCGGTCTCAAGCCCGGATAAAGAGAGGAGAGGCACCCTAGCCCTCTAGCCCATTAGCCCTTTAGCCCATTAGCCCTTTAGCCCATTAGCCCTTTAGCCTATTAGCCCTACAAGGAATGTGCGGTAATCTAATCTTCTTAGAAAAAAGGTATCCCCTGACATGTTCTAAACACATGTTGTATCGAGTACAGTGTTCGGTTCTACTTATTCAGTGTTCTAAACACTTCAGTCAATGTTCCGATCACATGATAAAGTTAACGGCATAGAGTGCAGTGTTCGATTCTAGTCTTGTTATGTTTCTTTAGTAATTGGCAAGTCTAAACATGCATAATGACGTCATCACTGCAGCACGTGCTTACTCTAGCTATCCCGATGCAGGTGTAAACTTGTTCGATAGAGCTATGCCTTGACATAAGAGGAGGCCTTAACAGCTTATGTATAGCCGCTATTGTTTAAAGATAGCTGCTGAGCACGTAGAATTTTTCAAATTACCCGCCACCACATTCAAAGGTATGAGGTTTAGTGCTGTAAAGATACCTGCACGATGCAAACCTAACTTTCTTCATCAGAGTAGCCACCATCTTGTGTGAGCACCTCTAGACCGTATCATAAGGAGCCGTGTATAGTCACCGTCTTGTCGCTGCTACCTTGCGCAAGCACCCCTAGGGAGTCTCATAAGAGCAGCAGTCATCTTGTGCAAGCGCTCTTAAGCTGCCTCATAAGAAGCTATGTATAGCCCCATCTTGTAGAATTAGATAGCTGCCAATGTCAAAGGGCCTAAGCAGGGATCGAACCGTCGATCTCATCATTAGACTATGTTTTTTTCTTGTTCCTGATACTGCAAACCTAGGTATCAGGTTTTGCTCTACGATGCACCGTTTTCGAGATATTTAACATTTTGCATTTAAGCCCCAAATTTAATGAATCGAACCTGCACGGCACGTTATACTCTCTACCATAGCTATACCTGATCATGTTACGAAGACTTGCTTCAATAGAAGCTAAAACAGAGCGAATGCCAAAGGGCCTAAGTAGGAACCGAACCGTAGATCCCATCATTAGACTATGTTTTTCTTGTTCCTCGTACTGCGAACCGAGGTACTGGGCAGAAAATTTTTTGTCCGTTTTGCTCTACGATGCACCGCTTTCGAGATATTTAACATTTTGCATTTAAGCCCCAAATTTAATGAATCGAACTAGCACGACACGTTAGCCTCTAAGCTAGCTTTCTTCATAAGAGCAGCAGCCATCTTGCGCAAGCACCCTTAAGGTGTCTCATAAGGAGACGTGTATAGCCGCCATCTTGTGTCCGCCATCTTGCTCAAGCATCCTTAGGGCGTCTCTAGCCATCTTGTGCAAGGACCCTTAAGCCGCCTCATAAGAGCAACCGCCATCTTGGGCAAGCATCCCTAGGGCATCTCATAAGGAGCCATGTATAACAGCCATCTTGCGCAAGCATCCCAAGGGTGTCTCATAAGAACCTATGTATAGCGGCCATCTTGCATAAGCACCTTTAAGGAGTCATGTATAGCCACCATCTTGTGCAATTAGCCTCGAGAGATGGCTGCTGTAGAATTTTTCTTTTTTAAATTATCCGCCACCATATTTCAAAGGTATGTACCTAAAGAGTGTAGCACTGAGGTTTGCGATGTAAGATGGCGGATGACAGCTGACAAAAAAAGCGCGTGAGTTTGTTTACTAAACAGGAGCACGTGGAATTTTTCAATTTGCCGCCACCACATTTCAAAGGTATCTAGCTAAAGATGGCAGCACGGTGCACTCTTGATTAAAGATGGCGGATGACAGCTAACAGAACTTTTCAAATTGCCCGCTACTACATGTCATAAAGAGGGCAGCACGGTGTTCTGTGGATTAAAGATGGCGGATGACAGCTGATGAAATTGTCCGCATGATAGCAGCACAGTGCTCTATTGATTAAAGATGGCGGATGAGAGCTGTCAAAAAAGCACGTGGCTTTGTTTCCAAACAAGAGCACGTGGAATTTGCCGCCACCACATTTCAAAGGTATCTAGCTAAAGAGTGCAGCACTGTGCTCTGTTGATTAAAGATGGCGGATGACGGCTGTCAAAAAAGCGCGTGAGTTTGTTTCCAAACAAGAGCATGTAGAATTTGCCGCCACCACATAGAGGGCAGCAGGGTGCTGAAAGATGGCTGCTGTCATGTGGAATTGCCTGCCACCACAGGTATCTAGCTAAAGAGGGCAGCACGGTGCTCAAGGATGGCTGCTGTCAAAAAGCATTTTTCAAATTATCCGCCACCACATTTCAAAGGTAAGTAGCTAAAGAGGGCAGCACTCTGCTCTATGGATTAAAGATGGCGGATGACAGCTGCACATCGATTTGTTTATCTCACGCTAGTGAGGTTAAGTTGGTAGCACTAAGGTTTAGGCCCATCAAGATGGCAGCACTGCCGATGACAGGTGACGAATTTACATCTACTACGATAAAGAGGGCAGCACAGTGCTCTGTGGTTTAATGATGGCGGATGACAGCTGTCAAAAACGCACGTGGCTGTCAAAAAAGCACGTGGCTTTGTTTACCACGCGCTAGTTAGGTTGGTACTAATGAGGTTTAGGCCCGTCAAGATGGCAGTACTGAGGTTGGCGATGCGTTGTTGTCTGTCAAAAAGCACGTGGCTGTCAAAAAACACCTGGCTTTGTTTACCTCGCGCTACTTAGGTTATGTTGGTACTACTGAGGTTTAGGCCCGTCAAGATGGCAGTACTGAGGTTAGCGATGCGTTGTTGTCGATGACAGCTGTCAAAAAGCACGTGGCTTTGTTTACAAATTCAAATTTCCCGCGGGTGGTGGAGGAGGCCTCTGGGAGGCCTCTGGCTGTGGTGGTGGTGGAGGTGGTGGCGGCCGAACTCTCCTATTATACTACTTATGTCGAAGGGAGAAGAGGAGTTTCCAAAGAGCTTGCAGGACTTTGGTGTACCGTATTTCTCCAAATCCAAGACGATCCCCACTTTTTCCTGCATAAAAAATATATCAGGCTTAAAAAGTGCTTTGTGAAATCATATGAATGCCTTTCTTGTAGAGTATGCATTTCTAGACTAACTTTGTCTTCACGCCAGTGCCAAGCATTGGACTTAGTCATGCCGTACTTTCTTGTGGCTGCACAATTATTCTTTATTTCCGCGAGTTAATCATTGACTTAAAATTGGCATCATAATATCAAAGAGAACCCGTTAAATATTTACCTGCGGTACATGTTCCCAAGCATCTCTATAATACGACGATCCACCAGGAAAATATTCCTGTTCTCTTTAAAACTGTTCCTTTTACTCAGCGTAGGGCACAACCGCCTGCCGCTGCACGCACATCGCACTTGCCGGGTTCGGTCGACTTCAGCAGCTAGCAATGTATAATAAAGACGTGGACGTTGGAGGTCAACGAATTGATTGCGCAGTTGTATGGCCATCCGGCCCTTGTGTTTTTCACGCACATACCTCATAATTTCATCTTCGACTTCTTTAAGGAGTCCATGTTGCGGGCCACTTTATGCATATTTTTCTACATTTCACATTTTTGGCTGTCCCTTTCTTGACGCTAATGTGGAACATTGCTTTCAGTTATACCCTATTTTCTTGTGAATGCACAATTATTCTTCATTTCTGCATATTTAACAAGTATTAACTTAAAATTGCCATCATAATATCGACGAGAACCTGTTGAAAATTTGCTGGCAATAGCTGTCCTACCTCTCTTTACAATCCGACGATCCATCACAAAAATATTCCTACTGTCTGTAAAACCGTTAATTTTGCTAAGCGTGGGGTACAATTGACGCGTAATAACTCTGCCACTGGGTAGCCCTGGCCTTTCTAAGAATTCGAAGTCTCACATGCTTTGATGCCATTCTGCATATTTAAAAAAGGTTTCTAGATGATAGTACAGGGACAATTTTAAGAAATCCATTCAGGGGATTGTCGCTCTCCCAGTCGCCTGCGCCGCGAGCCTGTCTCCCGCGAAGTAGAATGTAATTCACTCCCACTTACTATTCCCCGAGGACCAGTGACATTACGTAGAGGCACTGTACAAGCGGTTGCCCCAGAGAGTGGTGTAGCGTATAGGCCTATTAATGAATCGGATGTAGAAGGTCGAGTTTTATGCGCGTGCAGGATTGGAAGGGAAGCAGCATGGCAGCTACCACTGGTGTTCCTGCTGTTAGGTCGCGTATGCAAAACTACCCGTGATCTTTCATATGAGATTCTGAGAAAAATCTTGGATTCGGAGAAATACATACGGTATATATCGCACCTCTCTCGCCTTTTGCTGAGAATACTTCCCTGTTAAGTTGATAGAGTTTAGGACAGATCTCTACTATCCCGACTTTTGCAAAGAGCTTTCTCAACTTCGGAGGCAAGCTTCCTTTTCTCGTATTGAATCGACCAAGCTCTGGCAACATGCACGATTTTTGTACTTTGAAAGTCCAAAATCATTGTGACTGAATTACGAACACCTGTTCGAAACATAAGACACATTGTGCACGTCCTAGTGTATTGTGAAAAACCGTGCATACCTGTGCCTGTGTGCTCTTATATTCCGAATTGGTGAGCGTGTTATTTGATCGTCCCAGACACACTTTATGCTTCCCTGCCACCCCCCCCCCTTCCCCCGTGTTAACATCCGTTGTGGAATAGTGCGGAGAGAAAGATTTGTTTGGAAGGTTGCTATATTTAACACAGTCTAGAAGAGCTCTGCAGTCACACACCATGCTAAGGTAAGAGTAAAGCACATTCACAAATTTTTGACCAAATTTACAAGAAGTCTAACCTAAAAAATTAGGTCAGACGTTTTTCAACATGGGGTCTAAAGCACATATTAGCTCTGTTGAACAGAGGAACCTGGTTGATTGAAACTGATAATGTGAATTTGTTGGCTCTGAAAACGATGGGGAACACATTTTAGCAGTTGGAGAAAATCCTCATCCCACCATGCAATGTCAGACCTATGCTCGAGGATTATTTTCTGTCTTTCTTGTATGCTTCAACAGAGACTCTTAGAATCTATACATGATCTAGACATTACATTGTACCTTAGTAATTCTGTGCGCTAAATATATCTTATCTGTCCCCAGGTTCACATGAGGACGCACAGCGGCGAGCGTCCTTACACTTGCGAGTACTGCAAAAAACAGTTCTCAGGGTCGGGCGCGTTAGCCGTCCACGTGAGGATACATACGGGTGAGCGTCCCTACAAGTGCGACGTGTGCGGAAAGGTGTTTTCCGGTTCTGGGGCCCTCTCGATCCACTCCCGTACGCATACGGGTGAACGACCCTACACCTGCAGCGAATGCGGTAAGTCATTTGTTCGCTCGGGTCATTTGGTCGACCACATCAGGATACACACCCGCGAGCGACCTTACAAGTGCAACCAGTGCAATAAAATGTACACCCAGAGAAGTCAGTTATCGGTACACATGCGTTCGCACACTGGAGTGCGGCCATACACCTGTATGGTCTGCGGCAAGATGTTCGCCGACAAGAGCGCACATTCGAGACACGTCAAGACTCATATTCCCAAGAACTAGTGATCAGCTCAGTGCTTCGATGGTATTTGAAAGTGCATGAGAACTTGTCCAGCACCCAGGTATCTCCAGAAACTACAAAAGCCGTTATTGGTACTATTATTACTACGTCATCCTTAGTGTATTCCAGGCAAAGACCGTAGTCGCACATATATGCTCCCTTGCCTGTCCTTCACCACTATTGACCTTTCTCTTCCACCGTTTCTGTTTTACATTCAGTGCTTCGCAAATTCCAAAAGTAGTTTCCAAGCTTGATGAAAGTGCATAATATTTTGTAAATACCCCGTGCTACTAGAATTTCTAGCGATCAGCGCGATAATGATAATACCCTGTCTCGGTCGAAGAGCCCATACAGGTCATGAAAGTAAGCTCTATGCTCCAAAGTGTTTTCTGACTCAACGTGTGTTGAAATACGAGGGGTGTTCTATATTGATTTACACGATTCTATATTTGATTTGTGAACACAGTAAGGGGCAGCTAGTACAAAGTTCCAACACTTAGTAAATTACTGGCACAGCTGTGCACATTACAGCTTATTTCAACCACCATTCTTATTTACGGGCACATGTCAAGGACAGTGCCAGGCGACTTTGTTCCTCTGGATTGCATCCGCGAGATCGTGGGTTCGAGCCCCACTGTTGGCAGCCCTGAAGGTGTTTTTCCTTGGTTTCCCATTTTCACACCAGGCAAATGCTTGGGCTGTACCTTAATTAAGGCCACAGCCGCTCCCTTCCAACTCCTAGGCCTTTCCTACCCCATCGTCGCCATAAGAGCTATCTCTGTCGGTGCGACGTAAAGCAACTAGCAAAAAATAATGTTCCTCTGGAAAGAGGGCGTGGCCACTGCAGAAATTCAAAGGCAGTTAATGTTAGTGTGCGGAGAACATGCACATACACGGGAAACATGGCGCGCATCAACGTAAATTGGACTAGTTCTGGAGAGAAAGTGGCAATGTCAATGCCAGGCAAAATCGCCCGTGCAGAGATGGCATCATGTTCTCAGAAATGGAGGTGGCCAACTTACCTTCAGTTAGGAAAGGTATCTGCCAGATGGATTCCAAAACTCTTTGCAGAGTAAATGCAAAGGCGCATGGCCATGTGCAGGTGTCTTATGGTCAAGATCCAGCGGCCAGGAGACCACAACTGTCATTGATCACCTGGGATTCATAGTGTACACTCTCTGGACTTGGTGCCTACTGACTGTCAAGAACAAATTCCTTCATTGTGACCTTTTGTAGACTGAAGAACACGACACATTTGCCCAGAAAACTGTGGCGTAAGTGCGTACAGTTATAGGGAGATCATATTCAGAAGGTGAATCTATCAGCTGTTTTATAATCTGCCTTAATATCTGGGGAAAAAAAATAGAAGTGCAAGTCAGCGTAGTATGCTCTTCATAGTTTGGGATTTTTTTTACAAACTGCATCCATCGCCGGTTTTCCATTGTTATTTGCTATAATGTGGAATTAGTTTAGATTGACCCTCATCATAAAAGTGTGCTGCCTACGAAGGAAGACATTCCTCATCTACCACATTTGCTTTGCTGTTGCTCAGTCTTGAAACATTTCCTGGTGTAGCTAGCTAGAAGATTCGATGAGAGTTTGCTTTTAAGCAACAGACCTGGGCCTTGAATCGACGTAAAACTGGCAGGCAGCAAGTTACAATGTATTGTATTTCTTCAAGGTCTAACAACATGTGGCTGTTTTTATCGTTATTTGCACTAGCAAAACACGGTATTCATAGTAATGCAAAATAAGAGTGTTTAAATTTCATTTTTGTGTGTTGTGACATGCATCGCCATTCTATACTAGGATTCAAGAGTCCTGTACCTTCCTCAAGGCTACATGGGCTCTGGTCCAAGATTTTAACCTTCATTGCTTAAGTCCTCTGCCTTGAGCATTGGCTTTCTGTGTCATCTTCAGCAAGGCCACGTACCATTGTATTATTATGGTATTGTATGTAAAATGTTGCAGCACAGACACATGGTTTAGTTTGTGTTCCATGAAAAGTTTCTTCAGAGGCCTTAGAGAATACAGTTTTCCGTTTTGTAGAGAACTTGCCTTGAAGCTCCTGGTAAATACAGATACTATGAACTGCCTCTTCTCATGAACACATCATAGGTGGCCACCCCAAAATCATCCTTGAATAGTCTTTCCCTCTTTCGCACAAGTCAATGTTGCATTTCCAGCTGTCAAGGAATAGATCAGTGATCGTACTTCACATTGCCATAAACATTTCCATTATATGCTGTCAATGGCAACTAATTATGTGCAAGCAATGCTGATAATTGGCTTGCATGAAACACATAATGAACTTGGAGGTTTTGGGTAGACGTTGCCATACTGTCGTTACTTAAAAGAATATCAATAATGTCCCCATCTCCTGTGCCCGCACTAACTTCTTTTTATGTACATAACTTGATTTGTCCCACGTTTCATCCTTTCCATTACATTGCAGTGTTATCGATACTTTTTACAAGCAAATGTGCCCATGAGAATGTGTGCCTTGCTTATTCTGTGCAATATTTCCCTGTAGTCTTGTTATTTACACTTATATTCTTTGTTTATTTATTATATAGAATGTTTCCGAATGAAAGACTAATTTTGTTAGAACCTTTACAATCCTTGCCCTTTCAGTTTGGTCCTTCTGCAGGAAATGTATCTTAAATCGACGTGAAGGTCTTTTATAACCTGAAACATGTTGGAGTGGTCTTAATATTTTCTAGTCCTTTTTAAGTGAGTGTCTGGGAGGTCCATGTTGGGGACCCTGAATGCCGTGGTTGACGATTCTGTAAATTTGTCTCGGAGCCTTTTCGAACTTCTGTACAATGTACATAGATATTATCTGTTCAATATTGTGTGTATGTCACTGTGACAAACTTGTTCATAATTTCAAGAGTTAAGAAAATACAAAGCAGTAAATGGGTTGTCTCAGAGTCATTGTAAACTTGTCAAAGTGTATGTCTGTATTAGTCAACAAACAATAATTATGAAATTTATTAGTTACGGTGTATTTAGGCCCTTGTTCCCTTATTTTCTTTAAAACATTTCCTTGAACAGTAAATGAACAACTGATAAATTGCAGAAAGTAGTAATGAAGTGGTCTATCATGAAACCAAATCAATAATAAATACAATGTGGAAAAGGAGAATTGTGTTTTTGTCATGTATCAGACTGCCTCGTTGTACTTCCTCTTAAAACAATAATCAACACCGCCACCTGCCAAAAACCCGATTAGCAAAGCAGTTATTTATTTACGTCTGGAAGAATAAAACAAAGAACACTTGTTTAACAGAAATCATGAATGATTTAGAAGAATTAAATTTATCAGTGCTCCAAATTGAAGGCGGAGGAGAGAAGATTCTAAGGAATAAACACTTACGATTCAAACTCATAACATTTGAACGCAGGAAGTACACCATTACTGACAGCCAAAGGGTTGCCGGGTCCGACAGGAGGAAGAAGATGAAAAGCTGACTATTTAACCTGGGAGTGGTGGCGCGGCGTATTTTGTGAAATGGCGCAAATTGATTTCGATCGATTGCGCTTATTTTAAAACTTAGAGACCTTGGCTGCAACACACCCCTCCCCACATTCATTGCTTTTTGTGTAAGGTCAGTGGCATCATAATGAAGGGTAGTCGTTGTTAGTAAGAGGTATTATTGTCTAGTGGTGCAATTAAGTGTCGCTTGATCCTGCACCATCAGTCCCGTTATTCGGAAGTACACCAGGAGCAGTGTTGAGGGTTATCCGGTGACTTATCTTGTAAAAATATTAGGAATTCATTCAGTCAATCCCTAATCGCTGAAATGATTTATCAAGAGCATGAGGCAAGGAGGATATGTCTTTTGCAGGAAGAAGTTTTAGTGAGAGCGAGGATGAATTTACTAGAGGCAGTAGACTGCAACAGTGATACACGACAGAAGAATTAAATATAAATGATGATGATTTACCTCTTTCTCAGCGGTTTTGGGCAGCAACAGGACAAGTGATTTTACAAAGTGGAGCAAATTTTCTCCCGCTAAAATCGTATGTACACGAACCCACAACATTGTCGTCATTTGCTGTGAGTTCGTTGCCTGAAGAAGCTTCAAGCATTACTTCACCAATGATAATATGTTGCTAGTCATTGTAAACTGTACGAAGCTTCAAACTGAGGAGAATCTAAGCCTGTCAACTGAATTATGCAAGATAATGTGTTGTATAAAAATTGTTTCTAAGCATGAAAATTTTTTATTTTTATATGCTGTGAAGCTAGTTAGTATTGGATATATATATTTATTTTCGATAAAATATAATGCTATTGAGTTAACAAACGTAATACATCACTATGTGAAGAATAAAAATGAGTAATTTTGTTATTAAAACTAGCTCACCTCTCACATGCTCCAATGAGCGCCACCAGTCCAGGCTTAATGTATATGTCTGATTAAAGTGCTCCAATGGGGACATAAACTACGTAAAAAAAGATGCTTCCACTGAATTGCAAGGTCGTTATCTGGCATCACAGAAGACATTTTACATTTATAAAGTCCTGGTTTCTTCAATGACCAAAGGCAGCTTCTTCCCGAGTAAGTTCGTACTTTTCTTCGAAAATCCTATCAAGCCTGGGCTTTGTGAAGGGTATCAGGGCACGTTCCTCACACGTGTTATATACTGCAGTACTCGCAACATATTATCGGAAATGCCCTCCGTTAGCATTGATATTTGCATCAAACCACCGTCGCAGTGAATGCGCCGATTATTGCTTAAGAGTCCTAAAGAGGAAAAGGCGTGGAAATGATGTGTCCAGGAAGTTTGGTCGTACCTTAATGATCAATGCTGTGAACTACAGTAATGTTGCAAGTCTGTCTCGTATCCACCAAAGTGGAGCTGCTGAGGGCTCCAAAAACCTCAGTACCCCAATATGTTTCACGTCATAAAGGACCTTCAAAAATATAAAAAGAAACATTGGATAGTGTTTAACAAATTCATACCATTCCTTTGTTAGTTTACTTGAAAACATCCAGAGTTTTCCTTGAGCAGCTTGTCCGTTTTTACAGAAATTTCACTACATTTGTTCAAACTGAACAAAAGGAAAAAATTGGTAAGTGCGCTTGTGTTCCCATTTCCTTTATCTAGTACAAACGTCTGTGGAGTCGAGAGAACCTCAAAATGAAAATAAGGAACAAACTTAAGACCTAGTTACCTTAAAACATTCCCTGCCATTGCACATCCGTCAGGTACATTCTTTTTCCCACATCACCCAATACTGCTGCAACGTTCAACACCTGTCGTTGGTTTAGAAATAATTACTGCAACTCGCAGCCTAGAATTCCATCAGTCAGTTCGTTTTTGCTGGACGGTAAGCACACAGCACTTTTCGGTGTGATGTCATCGTGATCGTGCTCCCAGGTAATCTTCCGATTATACTTATAAGGAACCAAATGAAAGCATTATAAAACCTCAAACGACATGCGAGGACAATGTAAACTGCCCGTTCGACGTCTTGAATGGCTTGGTGGCACTGTGCTTTGAATAATCTTATAGAGTTGTGGGAAAAACTACCTTTATTCTCGCTACTGAACACTCTTTAATGCTTACAATAACAACATAACAGTATAACACAACCAACTCTACCTTGGTGTCTCCAAAACTTCCCAATCGGTAGTAGATTGGCAACACTGGACCTTACAAGAAAACTACGGAAATGAATTACTTACCACCATGTCCAAAGAAGAAAAATCATGAAAAACGGATAATCGGTGCCAGAGGCTACGTGAATCAAAATCTAAGAGAATATACTGACTATAAAGGAAAGACAGATTAAAAAAAATAAACCAACTTTAATGGATCTAGATTTCAAATCTCAAAGAACTGTAATAACTTTCGACTTACAATACGATTATTAAAGGAAATGAAGAAAATTATCATCACACTAAAAGAAAAGATAATATAACTTAGTTCGACACTTGAAAATATAAGAGTAAACCATTGGACCACAATCCTTGAAAAGTAAAATAATCTATCTATTTAAATAGTAGAGCAGTAGTGGAAAAATTAATGGTAAGTTGGCTCTTGTTTATCGACACTTCTAGTATAACAGTAGAGGCAAGTTAATGTTACAAGGTTTTAAGCGAAATAGAACCGAATCAGCAATAAATTATATCATAGGAAAGGAAGACGTATTTCAATTTCAGGATTAGTAAATTGGAGTACAGTACGAGCTCACACACGGATCAAAGATACAATCGACAGCCATCAGGTGTTTTTTCAACACAGGGAATCCATATTTGTTTACAACAGTTCCCATAGAAACGAATCACGTGTCACGATTAAAACATGGCTTCCAAACATTATCAGAAAGACATCGACCAAACAACTCCAACTTACCGATTTTCAACTGTGATCCACCGAAATAACGCTTAACTATCTGTTACAAGAAGGTTTTGAAATGAAAATTTACAAACACATAAGAAATCTGAGTCCCGATTTTAAGAACAATGACATCTTATTAATGCCAGAGTAAGGGCTACCGCGTGATAAAGGGAATTCCTCTTGATAACCGTAGTTTAAAACATACCCGCAATTCAAATTTTTTAACTTATTCAGTCCAAACCAAAAATCTTGAGCATTGTGGAGATACCTCGGTGGGAAAGGGTATTCATGCAGATTTCATCATGCAGGGTACTTACAATTTCTCCGAAGTAAATATGAGTTGATAAACAAACCACAAATCCAACTAGAATTTGTGGCCAGTTGGCCACAGTCTTAACCGGGGTCGAAAATCCGCCACATCTCGCCCGTCTTTCTTCTTATTGATTAGTGTTCTTTTAATAACCAAGTATCTGGGACCAGCTTCCAAGACCTTTGCTTCACGATCTCAAACAACAACTTGAAAAACAAAACAACAACGCACATATTGTCGTACTCGATCGTTAATTGGCCGAGCGACGTTGTACTATTACGCGGCGCTCACAGATGGCAGTAGAATGTGGTTCAGATGGAACACTCAGTCAGATAATCACCGCGCCTTACGAATCTGTACAATTCCATCGGGCCTAGAACGACTTTTAAATAATTTTCAAGTCCATGCATACTCGAAATGCGTGATATATGCATACGCCATAATTGTACAACGTTTCGTAGTTCATCTTTGTAAAACAACAAAAGATCCCCATCTACTATCTTGAAGTGCGTTTCTTTGCCTATTTCAAAGCTCTCGAAAACAAATCTAAGGAGTACCAAGAATCAAAGAGGTTACACTAAATGATCTCACACAACATCCTCCCACCTAAGTCAAATGCATGTTAACATGAATTGACTTACACCTTACCACTTTCATAAAATATAGTTCTGAAACAGTTACAAAATGATAAAATTCAATAACATAAACACAAAGACATATATTAATCGACACGCATCACAAATTTAACCTTGTTGGCTTGTGAATCAATCGTCCTAGACGAGTTATTTTCACTGCCTGCTTTGAAACTTGAGGACCATCTTCAGGAGGAGTAGAAGAGTCACATGCTCCGGCCTCGTGATTATCCTTTATATTTTCTTAACTTGGAACAAAGTCTTTCCTTAGGTGGTTTCGGATTTCCTGGGTATCCTCAGGTGGTTGAAACTCGAGTTCTAGTGGGTATATTCTTTGAACTGGCCTTATAAGCTTGCCTGAAGCAGTGACGACACGAACTACTCTAACATTGCCATCCTTTCCCTCAACAAGCTCAACAACTCGTCCCGATGGCCAATCCATTCTTCTAGTGTCATCATTGTCAACCAAAACAATTTCTCCCAGTTTGAGATCATGTGGCTTATCCTTGCTGGCAAATAACTTCAGCTGACCTAAGTACTCAGTACGAAATCTTTCTCTAAGGTTCTTTTTCAGCTGGTGGCGGTATTGCAGCCTTTTCCGAAGATCAGTTGCTTCGAGCAGGTCATACTCAGGTACTCCTAATTCTTCTGTGTCGTGTAGAAACATGTTTGGAGTTAGAGCAGCCAGATCTGATGGGTTGTCAGACAAATAGGTTAATGGTCGAGAATTTATGACGGTTTCGCAGTCACAGTGGATTGTCTGCATCTCTTCATAGTTGACAGATGATCGACCAAGCATTCGACGGAGAAGAGTTTTGAGCATTCCTACTAGTCGCTCCCACCAACCTCCCCACCATGGCGAAGCATTAGGATTAAAACGCCAATCTACCTTCCGCGCTGAACTGTATTATGAGATTGCATTCCAGTCCAGTTTGTGACAGGAGTTCTTAAACCCAACAAAATTTGTTCCCTGGTCACTGTAGACAATGACAGGTCTTCCTTGTTTGCTGCAGAAACGTCCGAAAGCTTGTAGAAAGCTGTCTGTGGATAACGAAGATACCAGTTCCAATCGAACTGCACGGTAAACTCCGCAAGTGAATAAACAAACCCATGCCTTCTTCAAAGTTCCATCATCGGCTTTGATGTAGAGAGGACCAGCAAAATCAACTCCAGTAACTTAAAAAATTATTGCGTCACGCACTCTACTCTCAGGTAATGGTGAAAGATGAGCTGCCAACCTCTTTGAACTGTGACATTTACAAATCACGCAGGAGTTAATTACAGTTCTAATTGTTTGTGTACCTCCTAGAATTCAATACTTCTTCTTTTCCTTCTTCTTTTCTAGCCTATTTCAATCCACTGCTGGATATAGGCCTCTTCCATGTGCTTCCATCGCCTTCGGTCTTGAGCCACTTGGAACCAGCGTGTTCCAGCCAACAGCTTTATGTCGTCGAGCCATCTCTTCAGGGGTCTTCCAATGCCTCTCTTGTGTCCCCATGGTCTCCAGTGAACAATCCTAGAGGTCCACCTGTTGTAGTCTTGTCGAGCTACGTGTCCTACCCATTGCCATTTTAGTCTTGCTACTATCTCTAGGATGTCTGTTACATTAGTTCTTCTCTTGATGTCCTCTGAACGGATCTTATCCCTTAGGCTGATCCCTAGCATCTGTCGCTCCATGGCTCGTTGTGTTCGCTGAACCTTGCGAGCACTTTCCTTCGTCAGAGTCATCGTTTCCAGACCGTAAGTTGTAACTGGCAGCACGCACGTATTATAAACCTTGGTCTTCAGGTTAATTGGAACATCCTTGTTGGTGAAGATGAATCTTAGTTTTCGGAATGCAGTCTAACTCATACCTATTCTGCGAGGAATTTCTGCACGTTGGTTGTCTTTTCCAAGTTTTATCTTGTGTCCAAGATAGATGTACTCATCGACAGCTTCTATATATTGGTTTCCCATCTTAAGTGGTCGACTCTCTGCTGGATATAGGCCTCTTCCATGTGCTTCCATCGCCTTCGGTCTTGAGCCACTTGGAACCAGCGTGTTCCAGCCAACAGCTTTATGTCGTCGAGCCATCTCTTCAGGGGTCTTCCAATGCCTCTCTTGTGTCCCCATGGTTTATTAATGTTGATTTCCAAACCAATCTTAGCAGAAGCAGTTTTTAATTCTTGGATCATGCTTTCTAGCTCATCTAGATTTTCACTTATGAGCACAATGTCATCGGCAAAACGCAGGTGGTTCAAATATAACCCGTTGATTTTTATTCCTTTATTAACCCAATGAAGGGTTTTGAATACATCTTCCAAGGCAAGGGTAAACAGTTTTGGAGAGATTGTGTCACCTTGTCGAACTCCTTTGCCAACTGGGATTTTATTGGTGATGAGGTCTTCGTCCACTCTGACTACCATTGTTGCTTGATCATAAATGTTTTCCAGAAGCTTTATATATCTTGAGTTTATCATGGCATTTTGAAGTGCCTTCATGATTGCCCAGATCTCCACTGAGTCAAAAGCTTTTTTATAATCAATGAAGGCCAGATGAATCTTGATGTTGTACTCAGTGGTTTTCTCAAGAAGAAGACGAATAGTCTGGATGTGTTCAACAGTTGAGAAACCTTTACGAAATCCCGCTTGTTCAGCAGGTTGATAAAAATCCAGTTCTCTTGTGAGGCGGTTGGTTACAATTTTAGTCAGGAGCTTGTAAAGGTGTGATAACAAACTCACAGGACGATAGTTCTCTAAATTTTCCTTATCACCTTTCTTGAAGAGAAGTATCACTTCAGCATTTTTCCAATTTTCTGGTACTCTTCCAGAGTTAATACACTTGTTCATGAGTATTCTCACGGCTTCTAGCAGATCTCTTCCACCTAATTTCAGAATTTCATTCGTTATTTTATCCTCCCCAGGGGATTTTTTATTCCTTAGTTGTTTAAGAGCATTTTCAATCTCAGCAGTGGTTACTTCATGTGTATAATTCTGGGCTAGTTGTTCATCACTGGATGGTTTATTAATGGTTGATGTATACAGCTTGTAGTAGAAATCTCTAATAACTTCAGTAATGTTTTGCCTATTTGTGACTATTTCTCCATTTTTGTTCTTCTTCTTCATAGTACCGTATCAGGCCCCCCTGACGTTGGCGATCACTGTGGCGAATGCCTCTAGCTAGGTGGAAAAGTCTTTCAACACTGTGAATTCCAGTCCATTCTTTGATGTTTCCAAGCCATGATGTTCGCCTCCTCCCGACACCTCTTCGACCCTGTATTTTGCCTTGTACAATCCGCTGTAAGATGAGGTAACGGTCATTTCTAAGGATGTGGCCAAGGTAAGGGATCTTCCGGAGTTTTTTTGTTTGAACGAGTTCCCGACTTGCTCTTGCCCTTCTGAGTACTTCTTGGTTCGTTAGTCGTGCAACCCACGAAATCCTGAGCATCCTACGGTGGATCCACATTTCAGAGTCTTCCAAGCGTTTCACTGATATGTTCTTGAGAGTCCATGTTTCCACACCATATAGCAAGGCTGACCATATATAGCACTTGACCATCCTCTGTCTAAGTTTTAAATTTAAGTAGTCATTGCAAAAGAAAGATTTCATTTTTGTAAATATTTTTCGTGCTATTGCTATCCTCTGTTTCACTTCTTTCTCGGGATCAAATTGTTCAGTGACAATGGCACCCAGATATTTAAAAGTGGTTACTCTCTCTATCTGTCGGTTGTTTAGTTGTAAGATTGCCTCAGCATTGGCACGTCTGCTGAAGATCATGAACTTGGTCTTGTTTACATTTATTTTTAGTCCCATGTCCTCACTTACTGCACTGATATTATTGAGCAGGAGCTGGAGACCTTCAAAATTGTCACACATGATGACTGTATCATCCGCATATCTTATGTTGTTAATTATGCCGCCATTTACTTTTATTCCATATTGTTGATTATCTAAAGCTGTTTTGAAAATTTTATCCGAGTAAAGGTTGAATAACAATGGAGACAAAACACAACCTTGTCTAACTCCTCTTTGGATGGCTATCTCGTTTGTAGTTTGATTTCCGATTCGGACAACGGCCTTTTGTCTCCAGTAAAGGTTTTCAATAATGCGGATATCTTTGCTGTCAACTCCTATATCATTTAGGAGTTCTACAAGTTTTGGATGTTGTACTCTGTCAAATGCCTTTTCAAAATCAATGAAACAAGCAAACACTTCTTGCTGTTGATCTAGACTGTTCTGAATTAGGATATTTAGCGCAAACAATGCTTCCCTTGTACCAAACGAATTTCTGAACCCAAACTGTGTTTCGTCGAGGTCTTGCTCACACTTAGTCTTGATTCTGTTATGTATTACACGAAGGAATACTTTAAGTGTGTGGCTCATGATGCTTATTAGCCTATAATCATTACACTTGCATGCCTTTTGCTTCTTTGGCAACGTGATGAATGTAGATAACAGCCAGTCAGATGGGATGTCTCCAGTATTATATATAGTCTTCCTGTAGACATGCTGTTCTTTAAAATCTTCACGTTTATATTTTCTTCAATTGTCTGCATGATCATGTTATTATTAAATTTCCTTAGATCTTTTCTTATTTCCTTGCGAATGGTCTTGTTAAGATTTTTGTATTCTGCTGTATCCCTGTCCATTGTCTTCCTGTCCTTAATGAGCTGCATGGTATTGAGTGAAAGTCGGCTCTTCTTATTAGTTTTCTTCAATGGGATCTCCTTTGCTGCATTTTGAATACTGACTGTAATTTTCTCATTAAGTTCGTTCACGTCCAAGTATTTCAAATCTCCTGTTGGATTAAGTTTTTTGGTAAGAGCTTGTTGAAATGATGACTGATGTGTTTCTAAGTCCTCTACTCTTGGAAAAGTGTACCCCCTTGTCATTTTGGACCGTTCAAGTTTGAGGTCAAATGTAAAGGTTGCTCGAACTAGCCTATGGTCGCTTCCTGTATCAAATCTATTGAGAACAGTAACATCTGTACAATATTTCTTCATGTTGGTCAGGATAAAATCTATCTCATTCTTGGTTTGTCCATCGGGGCTCTTCCATGTCCATTTTCGTTGGATAGGCTTTTAAAAGAAAGTATTCATGCAATAGAGATTTTCGGCTGTGAGATATTCTAGCAATCTTTCTCCTCTTTCATTTCGATCGCCTAGTCCATATGTACCAATGTTCTCTGGGTCTCCGATTTCCTTTTGACCCACTTTTGCATTGAAGTCTCCAATGATGATACAGAGTTGTGTCTTTTCTGAATTTTTCGCTTTGGTGATATCTTCATACAGCTGTTCCACTGCCTCTTCGTCAGAAGTACTGGTTGGAGCATAGACATGTATGACTTGTATGGAGAATTTACTATTCAATTTGAGGACGATATATATCACTCTGAAAGAGACACAAATCATCTTGTGTATGAATTCTTTGATATCTTTATAGACAAGAATAGCAACCCCATGTGTAGAAGCATCCCCGTTATTACGTAAGATGACATGACCTGATGGAAGGGTCTCAGCTTTTTCTCCTTGAAGGCGAGTCTCACAAATACCCAGAATATCCCATTTTATGTCATGCAGTTCTTGTTCTAGCCTTTCCAGGTCTTCAGCTAGTCTCATAGTTCTTATGTTGTATGTGGCTATTCTTACTTTTTTAGTCGTTCTCTTCGAATTTTTGCCTCCCCCAGAATCCTTGAGGCAGACTGACGTATTGTCAGTGTGAGATTCTGAGTCTTTCACTCTACTCACCTGGGGTAATTTCGTTTGAAAATTCGAAGTCATAGAAGTTTATGGACGGAGTTCGGCAATAAAACACCACGCTTGCCAGACGTGTTGGTGAGTTGCGATTCAGCCGCCCCTAACTTGGGGAACAGACGCTGTCGTGGTACCGCCACTAACATGTGGAACCGTCGTGCCCTTTGTGTGTTGTACACGTATTAATCCCCATGTACAGGGCTGCCTCTTCCAACATCTCCGCCTCAGAATTGACAAAAGCATCTGCGTACCAGCATGACAGTTGCTAAGATGGGCGTCCATAATCAGTCACTAAACGATTGGGTGATCAGCCTTTGGGAGCACAATGGGATGACAATAGTCCCTGACATCATCCCGGTTAGATATCTTGGTCATCAAACGAATCAATCCCTGTTCGTCAACAAATGGAAGCTCTTTAGTTTGGAATTGAAAACATCTATGAATACTTCCTCCTGCACCCACCGTAAAATCTTCCTTTCTGCCGTGACAAATTCCTGATGCGATAGTTGGTCAGAAAGCGCAACATCCAGCCTACCATCCTTACAATTTTCTTATACTGAGAAAAGGGTCGGTAATACCAATCTTTACTGATGTCTTCTGAATTACTCGATATCAATGAAACGACATTATTCCTTCTCTTCGGAATGTATCTCTTCCGCATTATTAGAAAAGTCAGTTTGTGGCCAGCAGTCTGGATTTCCTTTCAACCAACCAGAATCCTCCCACCAACGGCATTGTATCAACCTCTTCACAGAACATCCACGTGATGGAAGATCTGATGGGTTTTCTTTTCCAGGAAAATGTCGCCATTCACAACCAACTGACAGTTCTCGTATCTTTTTAATTCGGTTCATGACGAAAGCATCCCATGCTTCACTTCGCTGAATCCAAGCGAGAACAGTTGAAGCATCTGTCCAAAATTGCCTTAATATCGGGAATACAATAATCCTTTACAATCGATGCATATAATCTCGTTGCTATTGAAGCTGCTAAAAGTTCCAACCAGGGAATGGTCAATCCCTTGCCTGATTTTCCAGTCGGTGCAACTCATGACTTGGCAGCCACCAAGTGAACACTCTCTTCACCCCCTTGCTCAACACGCAGGAATACAGTCGCTGCATATGATGTCTGACAGGCATCTGAAAAACTGTGAAGTGTCCAGGAGTCGTTTGGGCTGTTACAGTTAGACAATCAACGAGAAATCTTAACTTGAGCTAAAAGAGGAACTTCTTCAAGCCAACTCAGGAATTTCACTTTCAATTCTTCATTGATTTTTTCATCCCATGTCAAATCTTCCCTCCAAGTCTGTTGACGCAACAATTTTGGTATTAGTGTTACACTACCCGTGACACACGCCGGATCAAAAATTCTATGGGCAGCAATCAAAATAACTTTATTTGTTATTTTCTCGAAGCTAATCGAAAGAAGGTTATCAATGTTGATTGCTAGGGAATCGTCGGACATGTTCCATAAGAGTCCTAACACATTGGTATGTCCGGAAACCTCATTACTTCCGGTCAACTCCCACCCTCGAAGACAAAATTGCCGTTCCCTCATTACACCTGAAGCTACATCAATAAACTGTTTAGCTTGTTCTTCATCGTCCAAACTGGCAAGGCAATTATCAACATAGAAGCTATGGGAAAGAAGCTTAACAAATGATTTGGGCCATGGTAACTTCCCTTCCTCACACAGTACTAATGTATTTTCAAGGTGAAGTTTGATGCACGATTCTAATAGAAGAGACTTGGAGAGACTCCAAATACAACACGACAATGTCTGTATGTCTTGAGACTTCCATTTCTGTCTAACCACAAGGATCCGAAAAAAATTCTGTCTCTCTCGCGAATGCTGATCTGGAGAAAAGCTCTTCTTATGTCTCCAAAAACTCCCACCTTCATCAGTCGGAAACGTGCCAACACAGCAGGTATTTTCTCAATTAAATTAGGGCCTTTCTCAAGACATTGATTGAGGCTGGGCTGTTTACTTTCTTTAGACGAGGCATCGAACACAGGGCGCACTGGTGTTGTTGATCCAGTTTTCACAACCTGACGATGAGGCAAATAGTGGCAATGAACATCCATTTCCTGAGGAGGCACCTTTTCTATCACCCCTTCCCTCAGCCAATCATCTATTACTTCCTGATAAGCATCATAGTAACCTTCAGTCTTCAATCTCTTAACAATAGACATCAGTCTCAGTGATAATTGGTAATTATCAGGCAGTGGATGATGGTTCTCAAGCCATGGAAGGTGAACTTCAAAACGCTCTTCTTTATTGACTGATACTGTATCAAGGAAATGTTGCTGAGTAGTAGACTCAATCTCAGATCTGCTGAGTTTCTCATATGGATCACTAATCCCTAAAGTATCTAGAGTCCATAAATCTGTGATGGTGGCTTCTTTGGTTAACATGCTAGATACCACCATGGCTAGATTCTCATTGCTGGGTGTGATGTCAGGAATTTTCCCTGTCAATGTCCAGCCAAGAATTGTTTCCATTGCTACTAGTCCTGAATTCAATTGTACCCGTCTACCAGTCCAAAGTTTGCCAGCAAATTCAGCTCCAACTAAAATCTCAATATCTGCCGAAGAGCCAACATCACTTAACTCTATATTTTGCGAAGCAAGTTCCTGTATCCAAGGGACATCTAAAATAGGAGCAATTCGTCCGCAGATCTTCCGTTGTCCAAGCACGTCAAAATGGCAATAGTATGATTTGTCCAATTTAGAAAGGTAAAGTGTGAAAACATTGTGTTGCACGACTTCCGTGGTAGCTTCTCCAAACAGTGAATGCTGAATTAATTCCTGAGAGCGTGGAACATACCTCATTTCAGCAGCAGTGCTGGCCAATATATATGAGCGATGAGATGCTGAGTCGATCAGAAGTCTCGCCTTACGCATTCGATCATTACCGGTACTTCTGACAAACTACAGGTGTTTGCATTAGATCATTGAAATGATTTGTTACAGCTGCGAGGGCCTTGTCTTTAATATTATTATTATTATTATTATTTTGGATCACTGGCCGAGCAACTTCATCCCCTTTGACACATCGCTTTTTCTGAATCTGTCCACACATTAATGCAAAATTCCCCTTTCCACAAATGACACATTTGGGACGATTTTTACATCTCTTAGTTAGGTGCCCACCTCGCAGACAGCAGAAACATGCCCTATTTTTATCCACTACTTGTCGTTTTTCTAATAAAGACAAGTCCTGATCTTTAATACAATCTTGAGAACTGTGACCAGAATAACAAAATAGGCATTTCCTCTCCTCTTTAGAGGCGGTGATCAGCCCTGCAGCAGTGGGAATATCATTTGAAAGAAATGTGGATTGCCTCACTGCACCTTTTGCTGTAGGCTTTGTGACTTTCGCTCGAGATTTATCCGCATCCCTGAGACCGAAACCAGCCATTGCCATAGAAATTCTCTGTTCGCTTTCGACCTCAGATCTTAAAAAGTCCATGAGTTGTTTCAGCCTAGCCTTTCCGTTGTCCTCGCCCTGTGTATTAGCCTCTCGTTGATGTGAAGCTAGAGATCGTTGCCATGCTCATAGAAGTTTTTCAGGCAAACAAGACTCCATGAGAGGAAAATGCATTGCTTCACACCTATCCGTGGTAACCTTTTAAAGTTTCCAGAGTCCTTAAGTAACTTTCAAGCCGGTCATATAACGAGCATAAGGTCATGCCAGAGGAAGGGTTACTAGCTTGCAATACTAGCTTAAGCAATTCTCTAATATATACTTCAACAAGTACACCCTCTCTCCCAAAACGGGACTTTAATCTTCCACAGCTTTAGGGTAGTTCTCAGAAGTAGCAGGATAACTACTGACCACTTCTCTGGTACGAGAGCCTTCAGTAGTGGCTTGAATAAGATACTGGAACATATCCGAGGGATCTAAACTGGTATCTTTATCAATTTTTCCAAACTGGGCCCAAAACTGTAACCAGTACTTCGGTTCACCACTGAATTTTTTAAGTTCTAGAAGTGGAAGCCTATACTTTCTTTGAGTAAATGAGTCAACACTTGGGGCAATTTCACTGATAGTATTCTGCTGTTCTCTCTCTCTTAACATAGCAGCTACCTTAATCTGCAGGTAATTAAATTTACAAATTACACTGACTGACAGAGCAAATGCAACACCAAGAAGGAGTGGTTAGAACTTTATGCCAATGCAGGGTAGACTGACGTCACTGAGGTATGCCCATGATGTGAAATGCGCCGCTGTGCTGCGCGCGTAGCGAACGATAAATGGGACACGGCGTTGGCGAATGGCCCACTTCGTACCGTGATTTCTCAGCCGACAGTGATTGTAGAACCTGTTGTCGTGTGCCACAGGACACGTGTATAGCTAAGAATGCCAGGCCGCCGTCAACGGAGGCATTTCCAGCAGACAGACGACTTTACGAGGGGTATGGTGATCGGGCTGAGAAGGGCAGGTTGGTCGCTTCGTCAAATCGCAGCCGATACCCATAGGGATGTGTCGACGGTGCAGCGCCTGTGGCGAAGATGGTTGGCGCAGGGACATGTGGCACGTGCGAGGGGTCCAGGCGCAGCCCGAGTGACGTCAGCACGCGAGGATCGGCGCATCCGCCGCCAAGCGGTGGCAGCCCCGCACGCCACGTCAACCGCCATTCTTCAGCATGTGCAAGACACCCTGGCTGTTCCAATATCGACCAGAACAATTTCCCGTCGATTGGTTGAAGGAGGCCTGCACTCCCGGCGTCCGCTCAGAAGACTACCATTGACTCCACAGCATAGACGTGCACGCCTGGCATGGTGCCGGGCTAGAGCGACTTGGATGAGGGAATGGCGGAACGTCGTGTTCTCCGATGAGTCACGCTTCTGTTCTGTCAGTGATAGTCACCGCAGACGAGTGTGGCGTCGGCGTGGAGAAAGGTCAAATCCGGCAGTAACTGTGGAGCGCCCTACCGCTAGACAACGCGGCATCATGGTTTGGGGCGCTATTGCGTATGATTCCACGTCACCTCTAGTGCGTATTCAAGGCACGTTAAATGCCCACCGCTACGTGCAGCATGTGCTGCGGCCGGTGGCACTCCCGTACCTTTAGGGGCTGCCCAATGCTCTGTTTCAGCAGGATAATGCCCGCCCACACACTGCTCGCATCTCCCAACAGGCTCTACGAGGTGTACAGATGCTTCCGTGGCCAGCGTACTCTCCGGATCTCTCACCAATCGAACACGTGTGGGATCTCATTGGACGCCTTTTGCAAACTCTGCCCCAGCCTCGTACGGACGACCAACTGTGGCAAATGGTTGACAGAGAATGGAGAACCATCCCCCAGGCACCATCCGCACTCTTATTGACTGTGTACCTCGACGTGTTTCTGCGTGCATCGCCGCTCGCGGTGGTCCTACATCCTACTGAGTCGATGCCGTGCGCATTGTGTAACCTGCATATCGGTTTGAAATAAACATCAATTATTCGTCCGTGCCGTCTCTGTTTTTTCCCCAACTTTCATCCCTTTCGAACCACTCCTCCTTGGTGTTGCATTGTCACTGTCAGTCAGTGTATATCATCAGTGGCACTAACCTCTTTCTCCAGGTCATCCTCATCCATATCTTGCTCCAACATGAAATCGAATATCTGCTGGTCCAGTGTCCATAGTTCTTGATGTTCCTTCTGCAGTAAATTAAAGTCCGCTTCAATGACAACCGGATCTGTTTCTTCACTCTCTAAGTTGTTGACGATCTTATTGTAAATCCGCGTATATGCACGTCGATGAATCGCACGAACTTTCGTTACCTTATCCATTGCAGTTTTAAGCCTTGTCGTGTCGCGGTCGCCAAACATGGGAAAAACTACCTTTATTCTCGCTACTAAACACTCTTTAATGCTTACAATAACAACATTTTGATTTAGCATTGTACAACGATTCGTAGTTCATCTTTGTAAAACAACAAAAGATCCCCATCAAATACTTTAATATGACAATACCGGACAGCTTGCGGTTTTCAGCGAGAAAGTCGATAGTGCTGCTACCTACATGGCTTTGTGTGACCAAGTCTTCAATAACATATTGCCATCTGTATGATTCTTGGCGCACTACCGCATTATTTATAATGTATTAGTGTTTGTCACTAAATAATCTTACATTGTAATTATATTCCAAGAAAAGTATCATGCGCTGAACAAATTACCCAGCAGGATAATGAGATGGGGACTGATAAGGACCGTAAGTATCAAAAAAGTAATGACCTCGCATCTGTGTTGAGGTTACATTCCTTGCCCCTTATATTAAGAAAATCAATCAAATACTCCACTGAAATCTTGGTCGGACGTAAAACCAATAACATTTACAAATATGGAACTCTGGTACACTCAAACTTGAGGGTCCACACTTTTAAATAATACCATAATTTTCACAATTGGGAACTTGTGGCCCTGTAGCGTAGTGGTTACCGCGGTAGTCTAGAAATTGAAAATTGAAGGTCATGAGTTTCGAATCCAATCACATTTATTTTACTGTAAGAATATAATAATTTTCTTTACGTCCCACTAAGTACGTTTACGGTTTCGGAGACACCGAGTTGCCGGAATATAGTCCCGCAGGAATTCTTTTACATGCCAGTAAATCTACCTACACGAGGGTGACGTATTTGAGCACTTTCAAATGCCAGAAAGAAGAAAATTATTTCAGTTTAATATTTGCATATGCTTGAGCACCAGTCTATCTAATTTAATACGTGTGTATGGTAATTCTTCATGCATAAATTTATGAAAGAGACTTTAGGAAATTCTGAACACTTCTTCATTGTCAGGAACATCGTAGTTCACTCACTTAACCCCGAAATGTGTTATATATACTATACGCGCACTTTTTCTTGAGCCCGATTTTCACGGGTGAGGAGCAAGGACGGAGTGCTGCCAGTTCCGGGTATACTGCCAACTGGATGGAAATGAAATCTGAATTGAATCGATAATATGATCGATCGATATGAATTTTTTTATACATTTATTATCTTACGTCAACAATTGTGTCACACATACATTATTTAACATTATATAACATTTCTCAATGCGAATCTTGTTACAAGCATGAATTATATATTTTCACTTTGCTGCGTAAACAACAACAGTACTAGTTTGCAAAGTGTACGCCAGATGTCGCACAGCGATGAATAAGCGATTCATAGTTTGCGTTTCAAAGGTTGCCGATATGGATGTCGAAGAAAACCGAGGTCTGGCGATTCTGCACTAGGGAGCTCCGGGCTCAATAAAAAGTGCGCGTATAGTAGTATGTATTTCTGTCTTCAGAAGTAAAACAGAAAATTAAAAGTAGGCTACAGCAAAAGCGAGATAGCAGCGTGAGTAGTATCATACAGGGATTCTGTCGCCACCACCCCCACCGGCTCCCAGAGGCCACCTCCACCACCACCACAGCCAGAGGCCTCCCAGATGCCTCCTCCACCACCACCACAGCCAGAGGCCTCCCAGAGGTCTCCTCCACCACCCGCGGGAAATTTGAATTTTGTAAACAAAGCCACGTGCTTTTTGACAGCAGTCATCGACAACAACGCATCGCTAACCTCAGTACTGCCATCTTGACGGGCCTAAACCTCAGTAGTACCAACTTAACCTAACTAGCGCGAGGTAAACAAAGCCACGTGTTTTTTGACAGCCACGTGCTTTTTGACAGACAACAACGCATCGCTAACCTCAGTACTGCCATCTTGACGGGCCTAAACCTCAGTAGTACCAACTTAACCTAACTAGCGCGTGGTAAACAAAGCCACGTGCTTTTTGACAGCCACGTGTTTTTTTGACAGCTGTCATCCGCCATCTTTAAACCACAGAGCACTGTGCTGCCCTCTTTATCGTAGTAGATGTAAATTCGTCACCTGTCATCGGCAGTGCTGCCATCTTGGCGGGCCTAAACCTTAGTGCTACCAACTTAACCTAACTAGCGCGTGGTAAACAAAGCCACGTGCTTTTTGACAGCCACGTGCTTTTTTGACAGCTGTCATCCGCCATCTTTAAACCAAAGAGCACTGTGCTGCCCTCTTTATCGTAGTAGATGTAAATTCGTCACCTGTCATCGGCAGTGCTGCCATCTTGGCGGGCCTAAACCTTAGTGCTACCAACTTAACCTCACTAGCGTGAGATAAACAAATCCACGTGCTTTTTTGACAGCTGTCATCCGCCATCTTTCATCTATAGAGCACAGTGCTGCCCTCTTTAGCTACTTACCTTTGAAATGTGGTGGCAGATAATTTGAAAACTGCTTTTGACAGCAGCCATCTTTAATCTAGAGAGCACCGTGCTGCCCTCTTTAGCTAGATACCTTTGAAATGTGGTGGCGGGCAATTCCACATGACAGCAGCCATCTTTAATCAAGAGAGCACCGTGCTGCCCTCTATGTGGTGGCGGCATATTCTACATGCTCTTGTTTGGAAACAAACTCACGCGCATTTTTGACAGCCGTCATCCGCCATCTTTAATCAACAGAGCACAGTGCTGCACTCTTTAGCTAGATACCTTTGAAATGTGGTGGCGGTAATTTGAAAAATTCTATGTGCTCTTGTTTGGAAACAATGCCACGTGCTTTTTTGACAGCTGTCATCCGCCATCTTTAGTCAATAGAGCACTGTGCTGCTATCATGCGGATAATTTCGTCAGCTGTCATCCGCCATCTTTAATCCACAGAACACCGTGCTGCCCTCTTTATGACATGTAGTAGCGAGCAATTTGAAAAGTTCTGTTAGCTGTCATCCGCCATCTTTAATCAAGAGTGCACCGTGCTGCCATCTTTAGCTAGATACCTTTGAAATGTGGTGGCGACAAATTGAAAAATTCCACGTGCTCTTGTTTAGTAAACAAACTCACGCACTTTTTTGTCAGCTGTCATCCGCCATCTTCATCGCAAACCTCAGTGCTACACTCTTTAGTTGAAATATGGTGGCGGATAATTTAAAAATGAAAAATTCTACAGCAGCCATCTCTCGACGCTAATTGCACAAGATGGTGGCTATACATGACTCCTTAAAGGTGCTTATGCAAGATGGCCGCTATACATAGGTTCTTATGAGACACCCTTGGGATGCTTGCGCAAGATGGCGGTTATACATGGCACCTTATGAGATGCCCTAGGGATGCTTGCGCAAGATGGCGGTTGCTCTTATGAGGCGGCTTAAGGGTCCTTGCACAAGATGGCTAGAGACGCCCTAAGGATGTTTGCGCAAGATGGCGGACACAAGATGGCGAATATACACGTCCCCTTATGAGACGCCTTAAGGGTGCTTGCGCAAGATGGCTGCTGCTCTTATGAAGAAAGCTAGCTTAGAGGCTAACGTGTCGTGCTAGTTCGATTCATTAAATTTGGGGCTTAAATTCAAAATGTTAAATATCTCGAAAGCGGTGCATCGTAGAGCAAAATGGACAAAAAAAATTCTGCCCAGTACCTCGGTTCGCAGTACGAGGAACAAGAAAAACATAGTATAATGATGAGATCAACGGTTCGGTTCCTACTTAGGCCCTTTGGCATTCCCTCTGTTTTAGCTTGTATTGAAACAAGTCTTCGTAACATGATCAGGTTTAGCTATGGTAGAGAGTATAACGTGCCATGCAGGTTCGATTAATTAAATTTGGGGCTTAAATGCAAAATGTTAAATATCTCGAAAACGGTGCATCGTAGAGCAAAACCTGATACCTAGGTTTGCAGTATCAGGGACAAGAAAAAACATAGTCTAATGATGAGATCGACGCTTCGATCCCTACTTAGGCCCTTTGGCATTGGCAGCTATCTAATTCTACAAGATGGGGCTATACATAGCTTCTTATGAGGCAGCTTAAGAGCGCTTGTACAAGATGACTGCTGCTCCTATGAGACGCCCTAGGGGTGCTTGCGCAAGGTAGCAGCGACAAGACGGTGACTATACACAGCTCCTTATGGTACGGTCTAGAGGTGCTCACATAAGATGGTGGCTGCTCTGATGAAGGAAGCTAGGTTTGCATCGTGCAGGTATCTTTACAGCACTAAACCTCATACCTTTGAATGTGGTGGCGGGTAATTTGAAAAATTCTACGTGCTTTTTCTTAACAGCAGCTATCTTTAAACAATAGCGGCTATACATAAGCTGTTAAGGCCTCCTCTTATGTCAAGGCATAGATCTATCGAACAAGTTTAAACCTGCATCGGGATAGCTAGAGTAAGCACGTGCTGCAGTGATGACGTCATTATGCATGTTTAGATTTGCAAATCACTAAAGAAACATAACAAGACTAGAATCGAACACTGCACTTATGCCGTTAACTTTATCATGTGATCGGAACATTGATTGAAGTGTTTAGAACACTAAATAAGTAGAACCGAACACTGTACTCGATACAACATGTGTTTAGAACATGTCAGGGGATACCTTTGTTCTAAGAAGATTAGATTACCGCACATTCCTTGTAGGGCTAATAGGGTAAAGGGCTAATGGGCTAAAGGTCTAAAGGGCTAATGGGCTAAAGGGCTAATGGTATAAAGGGCTAATAGGCTAAAGGGCTAGGGTGCCTCTCCTCTCTTTATCCCGGCTTGAGACCGGCTCTACAACTAGAGGCGGAGTTAACACCCTAAGGAAGGGAGAATGTTGGGAAATAATCTATACGAATATAGCTACTCGATCGACTATATACTACAGATGGATGACTTAGGTGAGGGTAAGCGCTTACTTAATAATACCTACACGACGTAATTCATACTCTATTTCAAAAATATCTTCTTTGTACTGTGTGTAACCAGCATCATGATAGGCTCTTAGCAGATGTAAACGTTTTACGAGTACGTTGGGGTCTTTACAGTAGCTTATATCTACATAGGGTAACAGAGGTTTGTTGTGAACTTTGAGTCTATATGCAGACAGTTGATGTGCAGGGACTTGTTTTGATGTAATACGTGCTTCAGCAGTAGCGTTTCTAGGTACAAACTTAACTTGTTTCGATAGCGATGAAGCGTTAAAATTTCCTTCTTCTTTACCTTGCATCTCTTCTTGAGATGTTTGCACTGCGACAGAACGTGTAGTAGGCTTAGGAAATGAAGTAAAATCATCAAGCTGTAATGGCAATGAGACCTTAAGATTTTCTTCTTCTTCTACTTTCCCTTTACTACTGTTTTGATCAACATCATTATTCTTATTATCATAATCATGATCTTGCCTCTCTTTATCTTGAAGTTTGTGCTTAGTAACAGAACTTGCAGCAGGCCTAGACAACAAGGGAGAATTAAAAATCTCTCGCAGAGGTGTACTTTTTAAACATAAATCAGTGTTCGCTGGAATATGGTTGAGCCCTTTGTATTTTGTTCCCGATGAAGCTACATTACACGCAGCTTCATGACGTTGAGCGTTGTATGCGTTCTTGAACTCTCTTCTACAATGTTTGCATTGAAAAATTGTCCTACATGATATCTCATGACGTCTCCTGTGATAGCTTCGGGAAAATGCTTTTCTACACTCTTCGCAAATATGCCTGGAAACAGGTTTTTCCATGACGGACTTTTATCTTCTGCTAACAGATTCTTCTTTAAATCTACTCGACATTTGTTACTCTCTACTTCGATGATGCGAACAGCTTAGCGATTAACAGTAAACTAACACAAAAGCGTATAACCAAGGTAGCAACAGTAAGGTTTAAGCCCATCAAGATGGCAAGAGTGAGGTTAGCGACGTTCTGCTGTTGGATTTTAAAATCCGCGCTATAACATGCATAAGGTGGCAGCCTCGGGGTTTACCGCCGTAAAGATGGCAGCAGTGAGGTTAGCGACGCTCTATTGTCCTTCAAAGTGAGGTTAGGGTTCGTCAAGAAGACAGCTGTCAAAAAAGCACGTGGCTATGTTTACCAAACAAGAGCACGTGGTCGTGACGTCACGGTCACGTAGTATGCTGCTTCAGCATGCAAAGTTCAATGTCTACACCTACGTAGTTAACACTCTGCTATGTTCATAAGATTTTTTTCACATAGTTATTCTTTATGCTTTAAGTTCGTGCACATAGGTTATGTTAATATAGCAGCACATATACAAGCGATGGTCGCACGCTCGCGTAGAAGATGTATGCATTATCAAAAGGTGACATGTACACGCTTGTAAACCATGCTATTCTTACTGCTACAATGTTCGCAAGATTTTCAAACATCGCTATTCTTTGTGCTTTAAGTTCGTTCGCATAGGTCATGCTAAAATAGCAGCGCAAACACATGTGAACCTTGTACATCCTAGCAGGATGTGTTTAGTACGATAGTTGATGCATGCAAAATCGATAGGTGTTGTGTACACACTTTGAAACTTAACTATTCTTCGTGCTTTAAATCCGTGCACATAGGTTATGCTAAGATAGCAGCAAACTCTAGCGGGATAAGTTTTGTACTCTAGTTGATGCATGTACAATCGATAGGCAATGCGTACACGCATTTAAAACATTGCTATTCTTACTGCTGCTGCTATGTTCACAAGATTTTTATACATCGCTATTCTTTATGCTTTAAGTTCATGCGTATAAGTTATACTAAGTTAGCAGCATACTTATAAGGTTGTTGCACACTCTAGTGGAAAAAGTTTAGTAAGAAAGACGATGCATGCAAAAATCGATAGGTGATGTGTACATGCTTTGAACTTGGCTATTCTTTGTGCTTTAAGTTCGTGCACATAGGTTATGTTAAGATTGCAGCATGCACAAGCAATGATAGCACGCTCTAGTAGATAAAGTTTAGTAATAGAGTTAATGCGTGCAAAATTGACAGGTGTTGTGTACACGCTATTCTTTGTGCTTTAAGTTCACGCACATAGGTAGCAGCACACAATTGCGAACGTTGTACACTCTAGCGGTAGAAGTTTAGTACGATAATCGATGCATGCAAAATCGATAGGTGATGTGTACACGCTTTGAACTTGGCTATTTTTTGTGCTTTAACTTTATACACATACGTTAGCAATACACATATGCGATCGTTGTACACCCTGGTGGTAAAAATAGTCGATGCATGCAAAATCAATAGGTGATGTGTACACGCTGTTAAACAAAGTTATTTTTTGTGCTTTAAGTTCGTGCGTATAGGCTATGCTAAGATAGGAGTACAATCTAGCGGAAGAAGTTCAGGGTGATGTGTACACGCTTTGAAACATGGTTATTCTTTGTACTTTAAGTTCATGCACATAGGTTATGCTAAGATAGCAGCACAATCTAGAGGAAGAAGTTTAGTACGAGAGTCGATGCTTGCAAAATCGATAAGTAATATGTACACGCTTTGAAACATGGCTATTCTTTGTACTTTAAGTTCGTGCGTATAGGTTATGCTAAGGTAGCAGCACAATCTAGAGGAAGAATTTTAGTACGATAGCTGATGCATGCAAAATCGATAGATGATGTGTACACGCTGTGAAACATGGCTATTCTTTGTATTTTAAGTTTGTGCGTATAGGTTATGCTATGATAGCAAGTATAATCTAGCGGAAGAAGTTTAGTACGATAGCTGATGCATGCAAATCGATAGGTAATATGTACACGCTATGAAACATGGCTATTCTTTGTACTTTAAGTTCGTGCGTATAGGTTATGCTAAGATAGCAGCACAATCTAGTAGAAGAAGTTTAGTGTGATAGTTGATGTATGCAAAATCGATAGGTGATGTGTACAGGCTGTGAACTCAGCTATTCTTTGTAGTTTAAGTTCATGCGTATAGATTATGCTAAGATAGCAGCACAATCTAACGGAAGAAGTTTAGTATGATAGTCGATTCATGTAAAATCAATAGATAATGTGTACACGCTTGGAAGCATGGCTATTCTTTGTACTTTTAAGTTCATGTGTATAAGTTATGCTAAGATACCAGCACAATCTAACGGAAGAAGTTCAGTACGAGATTCGATGAATGCAAAATCAATAAGTAATGTGTACACGCTTTGAAACATGGCTATTCTTTGTACTTTAAGTTCATGTGTATAAGTTATGCTAAGATAGCAGCACAATCTAGCGGATGAACTTTAGTATGATAGTCGATGCATGCAAAATCGATAGGTGATGTGTACACGGTTTGAAACATAGCTATTCTTTTACCTTAAGGTCATGCGTATAGGTTATGCTAAGATAGCAGCACAATCTAGCGGAAGAAGTTTAGTACGATAGTCGATGCATGCAAAATCGATAGGTAATGTTTACACGCTTTGAAACATGGCTATTCTTTATACTTTAAGTTCATACGTATAGGTTATGCTAACATAGCAGCACGATCTAGCGGAAGAAGATTAGTGCGATATTTGATGCATGTAAAATCGATAGGTGATGTCTGCACGCTTTAAAACATGGCTATTCATACTGCTGCTCTGTTCCTAAGATTTTTAAACATAGCTAATCCTAATGCTGCTCTTAACGACGTAGAGCTAAGGATTAATTACGTGACCGTGACGTCACGACCACGTGCTCTTGTTTGGTAAACATAGCCACGTGCTTTTTTGACAGCTGTCTTCTTGACGAACCCTAACCTCACTTTGAAGGACAATAGAGCGTCGCTAACCTCACTGCTGCCATCTTTACGGCGGTAAACCTCAAGGCTGACACCTTATGCATGTTATAGCGCGGATTTTAAAATCCAACAGCAGAACATCGCTAACCTCACTCTTGCCATCTTGATGGGTTTAAACCTTACTGTTGCTACCTTGGTTATACGCTTTTGTGTTAGTTTACTGTTAATCGCTAAGCTGTTCGCATCATCGAAGTAGAGAGTAACAAATGTCGAGTAGATTTAAAGAAGAATCTGTTAGCAGAAGATAAAAGTCCGTCATGGAAAAACCTATGTCTAGGTATATTTGCGAAGAGTGTGGAAAAGCATTTTCCCGAAGCTATCACAGGAGACGTCATGAGATATCATGTAGGACAATTTTTCAATGCAAACATTGTAGAAGAGAGTTCAAGAACGAATACAACGCTCAACGTCATGAAGCCGGGTGTAATGTAGCTTCATCGGGAACAAAACACAAAGAGCTCAACCATATTCCAGCCAACACTGATTTATGTTTGAAATGTACACCTCTGCGAGAGATTTTTAATTCTCCCTTGTTGTCTAGGCCTGCTGCAAGTTCTGTTACTAAGCACAAACTTCAAGTTAAAGAGAGGCAAGATCATGATTATGATCATAAGAATAATGATGTTGATCAAAACAGTAGTAAAGGGAAAGTAGAAGAAGAAGAAAATCTTAAGGTCTCATTGCCATTACAGCTTGATGATTTTACTTCATTTCCTAATCCCACTACACGTTCTGTCGCAGTGCAAACATCTAAAGAAGAGATGCAAGGTAAAGAAGAAGGAAATGTTAACGCTTCATCGCTATCGAAACAAGTTAAGTTTGTACCTAGAAACGCTACTGCTGAAGCACGTATTACATTAAAACAAGTCCCTGCACATCAACTGTCTGCATATAGACTCAAAGTTCACAACAAGCCTCTGTTACCCTATGTAGATATAAGCTACTGTAAAGACCCCAACGTACTCGTAAAACGTTTACAACTGCTAAGAGCCTATCATGATGCTGGTTACACACAGTACAAAGAAGATATTTTTGAAATAGAGTATGAATTACGTCGTGTAGGTATTATTAAGTAAGCGCTTACCCTCATCTAAGTCATCCATCTGTAGTATATAGTCGATCGAGTAGCTATATTCGTATAGATTATTTCCCAACATTCTCCCTTCCTTAGGGTGTTAACTCCGCCTCTAGTTGTAGAGCCGGTCTCAAGCCCGGATAAAGAGAGGGGAGGCACCCTAGCCCTTTAGCCCATTAGCCCTTTAGACCATTAGCCCATTAGCCCTTTAGCCCTTTAGCCCATTAGCCCTTTAGCCTATTAGCCCTACAAGGAATGTGCGGTAATCTAATCTTCTTAGAACAAAGGTATCCCCTGACATGTTCTAAACACATGTTGTATCGAGTAAAGTGTTCGGTTCTACTTATTTAGTGTTCTAAACACTTCAATCAATGTTCCGATCACATGATAAAGTTAACGGCATAGAGTGCAGTGTTCGATTCTAGTCTTGTTATGTTTCTTTTGTGATTTGCAAGTCTAAACATGCATAATGACGTCATCACTGCAGCACGTGCTTACTCTAGCTATCCCGATGCAGGTTCAAACTTGTTCGATAGATCTATGCCTTGACATAAGAGGAGGTCTTAACAGCTTATGTATAGCCGCTATTGTTTAAAATTAGCTGCTGTTAAGAAAAAGCACGTAGAATTTTTCAAATTACCCGCCACCACATTTCAAAGGTATGAGGTTTAGTGCAGTAAAGATACCTGCACGATGCAAACCTAGCTTTCTTCATCAGAGCAGCCACCATCTTGTGTGAGCACCTCTAGACCGTATCATAAGGAGCTGTATATAGTCACCGTCTTGTCGCCGCTAGCTTGCACAAGCACCCCTAGGGCGTCTCATAAGAGCAGCAGCCATCTTGTGCAAGCGCTCTTAAGCTGCCTCATAAGAAGCTATGTATAGCCCCCATCTTGTAGAATTAGATAGCTGCCAATGCCAAAGGGCCTAAGTAGGGATCGAAGCGTCGATCTCATCATTAGACTATGTTTTTTTCTTGTTCCTGATACTGCAAACCTAGGTATCAGGTTTTGCTCTACGATGCACCGTTTTCGAGATATTTAACATTTTGCATTTAAGCCCCAAATTTAATTAATCGAACCTGCATGGCACGTTATACTCTCTACCATAGCTAAACCTGATCATGTTACGAAGACTTGCTTCAATACAAGCTAAAACGGAGGGAATGCCAAAGGGCCTAAGTAGGAACCGAACCGTTGATCTCATCATTAGACTATGTTTTTCCTGTTCCTCGTACTGCGAACCGAGGTACAGGGCGGAAATTTTTTTGTCCGTTTTGCTCTACGATGCACCGCTTTCGAGATATTTAACATTTTGCATTTAAGCCCCAAATTTAATGAATCGAACTAGCACGACACGTTAGCCTCTAAGCGAGCTTTCTTCATAAGAGCAGCAGCCATCTTGCGCAACCACCCTTAAGGCGTCTCATAAGGAGACGTGTATAGCCGCCATCTTGTGTCTGCCATCTTGCGCAAGCATCCTTAGGGCGTCTCTAGTCATCTTGTGCAAGGACCCTTAAGCCGCCTCATAAGAGCATCCGCCATCTTGCGCAAGCATCCCTAGGGCATCTCATAAGGTGCCATGTATAACCGCCATCTTGCGCAAGCATCCCAAGGGTGTCTCATAAGAACCTATGTATAGCGGCCATCTTGCATAAGCACCTTTAAGGAGTCATGTATAGCCACCATCTTGTGCAATTAGCGTCGAGAGATGGCTGCAGTAGAATTTTTCTTTTTTAAATTATCCGCCACTATATTTCAACTAAAGAGTGTAGCACTGAGGTTTGCGATGTAAGATGGCGGATGACAGCTGACAAAAAAGCGCGTGAGTTTGTTTACTAAACAGGAGCACGTGGAATTTTTCAATTTGCCGCCACCACATTTCAAAGGTATCTAGCTAAAGATGGCAGCACGGTGCACTCTTGATTAAAGATGGCGGATGACAGCTAACAGACCTTTTCAAATTGCCCGCTACTACATGTCATAAAGAGGGCAGCACGGTGTTCTGTGGATTAAAGATGGCGGATGACATCTGACGAAATTGTCCGCATGATAGCAGCACAGTGCTCTATTGATTAAAGATTGCGGATGACAGCTGTCAAAAAAGCACGTGGCTTTGTTTCCAAACAAGAGCACATAGAATTTTTCAAATTACCGCCACCACATTTCAAAGGTATCTAGCTAAAGAGTGCAGCACTGTGCTCTGTTGATTAAAGATGGCGGATGACGGCTGTCAAAAAAGCGCGTGAGTTTGTTTCCAAACAAGAGCATGTAGAATATGCCGCCACCACATAGAGGGCAGCACGGTGCTCTCTTGATTAAAGATGGCTGCTGTCATGTGGAATTGCCTGCCACCACATTTCAAAGGTATCTAGCTAAAGAGGGCAGCACGGTGCTCTCTAGATTAAAGATGGCTGCTGTCAAAAGCAGTTTTCAAATTATCTGCCACCACATTTCAAAGGTAAGTAGCTAAAGAGGGCAGCACTGTGCTCTAAAGATTAAAGATGGCGGATGACAGCTGTCAAAAAAGCACGTGGATTTGTTTATCTCACGCTAGTGAGGTTAAGTTGGTAGCACTAAGGTTTAGGCCCGCCAAGATGGCAGCACTGCCGATGACAGGTGACGAATTTACATCTACTACGATAAAGAGGGCAGCACAGTGCTCTTTGGTTTAAAGATGGCGGATGACAGCTGTCAAAAAAAGCACGTGGATTTGTTTATCTCACGCTAGTTAGGTTAAGTTGGTACTACTGAGGTTTAGGCCCGTCAAGATGGCAGTACTGAGGTTAGCAAAGCGTTGTTGTCTGTCAAAAAGCACGTGGCTGTCAAAAAACACGTGGCTTTGTTTACCTCGCGCTAGTTAGGTTAAGTTGGTACTACTGAGGTTTAGGCCCGTCAAGATGGCAGTACTGAGGTTAGTGATGCGTTGTTGTCGATGACAGCTGTCAAAAAGCACGTGGCTTTGTTTACAAATTCAAATTTCCCGCGGGTGGTGGAGGAGACCTCTGGGAGGCCTCTGGCTGTGGTGGTGGTGGAGGAGGCATCTGGGAGGCCTCTGGCTGTGGTGGTGGTGGAGGTGGCCTCTGGGAGCCGGTGGGGGTGGTGGCACCAGAATCCCTGTATTATACTACTAGCGTGATGTGAGTTCCCCTGTAGAGTTCGGAAAGGTCGGCCGTGCAGAAGGAGAAGTCAAAATAATGGACCAAAACTCCCGTTCCTTAATTACAGCTTCTCTTTCCCAAAATCTTAGTAAATCATGGATGTTGTTCATTTTTTCACCCTCTGGCCCTTTGGTTGGATGGTTAGCGCTTCGTGCCCCCGGTACCTTAATTCTTCGGAGTGTTGGATCTCTTCCATTTCCCTTCTGATTAGTGTTAATAGAGGATGGCTGGTCATTTGTACTTCCTCTTAAACTAATCACCACTACGGAATGGTCAGCGTTCTGGCCTTCGGTTCAGAGGGCCCGGGTACGATTCCCGGCTGAGCCGGAGATTTTAGTCGCGTCTGTTAATTCCTGTAGATCGAGGGCTACGGGTTTGTGCTCGTATTCATAGGTATCTTCAAGTATATACAACACATCATACGAAAAACAACCACAGTAACGCGCAGTAGTGAGTACGGTATATATCCCTCCACACATGATTGCTGTTAGGAAAGGCATCCGGCCGGAAAAATAGGCTAAGTCTATACAAAATCCTGCGCTAGGTAATCGAGAAAAGGCTAGAAAGAAGAGGAGAGAGTAGGTGTTAAATATTTGCCCCAGAGGCTGGATGGATCCTCAAACAAATTCTTCTTTATAATTTTCAAGATATAGCGAAAGGCACGGCTAACATAATGCTCGTTTGGAGGTTTATGAAGGAGGCATTTCATGTTTTAAAATTTCATTCTTAATTATTATGATGACTCAATTATTTTAACAAAAATATTTCCAATGAGAATAGCACATTCCTCTCAACTGTAGCATAGACAAGTATGCACTTCACACCAACACGCTACATGGCACCACTGTCACTATTCGCACTCCACTCAATGCTGTTGAGATAGAGCTGTCCGGTATTGGTGTATTAAAGTATTTGTCCCCATCTACGCTCTTGAAGTGCGTTTCTTTGCTTATTTCAAATCCCTAGAAAACAAATCTAAGGAGTAACAAGAATCAAAGAGGTTACACACAACAACACTAAAGTGAAGAGCACAATACAGAATATGTTCAGAATTCATTGAGAAGACGGCAGGAATGCGGCATGAATGATCGTAAAAATCTAGTCTCTCGGGTGAGGAAGAATGCTCTAACACTCGGTTGTAGTTGTTCAAACACTGTTGTAATGTAATCTCTAAATCAAGGAACAGTTCTTGAATGAGGTTAACACACCATACAGGGCACTCGAAGTTTTTATTTCATTGCTTTCGTATGCTTTAAATTGAGCCACGTCACTCAAAAGTTCTTCAAATTTGTCTTTGAAACACTCTTTTAATTTTATAGCACATTTCAATGAGTTCTATAATGTTATCGCAAGAGAAGTCAAGACATTAAAATGTGCTAATGATCGCATTGCGATGGCACGACGTTACCTAACCAGTCCTTTTGCAGTTGCAGACATTTCATTAAATTTTAACCGATTGTGGCCACGTCAATCCTGTCCATTTCCTTGCGAGTTAAGTGTTCTCTTTTCAAGACTTGTGGATGAAATTTTTAAAATCAATGTTACAAAAAATGTAACAGCTTAAAAGAAGCTGGCTAGACCTAAATGCACTTCTGGTCAAACGTGCACATGTGTTAGTATTTTGTGTAAAATGGCACCTACTCACAATTGCCGATAACGTAGGTCCTAACAATTAACAGGTACGTTATCAATTACGTAATACGTGGTAGCCAGCCGTTAAGGATTTATGTTCCCTATCCTTTCACTGTTGTTATTTTGTTTCGTACGTTCGTCATTACCAGATGGTTCATTCCAGGCTTGTGTTGAGCGTCATACTTTCATAACGTGTACACCGGTTTTTGTCCCCCTCCCACATCACCATCCTCTGGTTTTCTCCACACCTTCATTCTGTTCTATTCTATCCTGGGAGACATTCGTTGCACTTGATTCTATTTTTACATAGTTTACGCCCCAACTGGGCCACATTAAATACATTAAAGTCTAATAGTATTAAATAGAGTCAGCTGTTCAACTTCTACCTGTCGGACCTGGCTACTCTTTGGTTATCAGTAATGGCGTTCAAATGATATGAGTTTGAATCGTAAGTGTTTATTCCTTAGAATTCTCTTCTCTGCCTTCAATTTGGAGCGTTGATAAATTTAATTCTTCTAAATCATTCATGATCTTTGTGAACCAATTCTTCTTTGTTTTTCCACAAGTATAAAAATAACTGCTTTACTAATCGGGTTCCTGGCAGTCTGAATATGACAGAAGAAAGGCAATTCTCCTTTTCCGCATTGTATCTGTTATTGATTCGCTTTCACGAAGGACGTTGGCCAGGTGATTCGCTGTGCTATTTTTAGTTTAGATGTTCTGAGTACTCCCGTCTCCTCTCTTAGCACACACACTCAGTAATTCGGCGATCAATAAGACACGTTAACTCTAAAAGGTATAAGATTTTATATCCGAGAGGAAGCTTTGTGAAGGCTCTGGAATAAATCCAGACACATCCTCTCATTTTTATTGGATAAACAAAAGTTACAAGGAGCCTATGTTTGCCTAAAAAATAAATATATGAAATATATGATTTGTTAGAATCCCATCTTAGCGGGATGAATAAGACGTGTTGCAAACCTTGAAGTACGAAAAATAAGCAAAGTCAATTCAGTTCAGAAAACCTATAAACACAAAACATCTTTAAATATATAGTTATTCCACTTGCAGCAGAGTGCATGGCATCAGTTCTTTTATAGAGGCATCTATGGAGAAAAGTGCGAACTTCCTGTGATACACCAAACAAAATAAAGAAATCCAGTCAGTTTAGGAAACTTTAAAATAACATTACTTCATCCATTAGTAATGACATCTCTTGATCAACGTTCCAACTTCTTGTACTAGATGTTTCAATTTTTATATGATAGATAGCGCTCTTCAAGGCGCTTCATTTAAACGTACGGGTTTGAGGTACACAGATTATCGGATAAACATGTAACTGGTACCCATTTTACTGGGCCTTCGTGATAAGGAACAGGTTATGTTACGAGCCCCGCCTCAAAAATGTATGGAGGAGTACACTTGCGCTTCTAGAAAACCCTACTTGGGATTGCAAGTCGACGATGCACAGTCTAATCCCACAATACTGAGGTGACTAGAAGGACAAGTTAATTTATGATTTACAGGAGAAAAATTTACAAAATCGTAGTCACCTCAAGATTAGTTGACGGGGAATTCTAGAGGATAACACACTCTCTATCCCCGATTTACAGTTTAAGTCTTTAGGGCATACGTGAAATTTTACATGAAAAACAGAAAGTTTACTTTTCCGGAATTGACGGTTACGAAGTTAAAGATTGGAACATTCCCATCGAGTTCAGCATGCGGAGATATCTACAGAGATAGAAAACTGGTGTCCATTACCTGGGCCGAAAAATGAGGACTCCCGTCTCCTCTCTTAACACACACGCTCGGTAATTCGGGGATCAATAAGACAAGTTAACTCTAAAAGGCGTAAGATTTTATATACGAGAGGAAGCTTTGAGAATGCTCTGGACTAAATCCGGACACACCCTCTCAGTTTTATTGGATAAACAAAAGTTACAAGGAGCCTATGATCGGCTGAAAAATAAATACATGAAATTTATTATTGGTTAGAATCCCATGTTGGCGGGATGAATAAGACGTTTTGCAAACCTTGAAGTACAAAAAATAAGAAAAGTCAATTCAGTTCTAAACCTATAAACACAAAACATCTTTAAATCTCCAGTTATTTCACTTTGCACCAGAGTGCATGAGATCAGTTCTTTAACAGAGGCATCTATGGAGAAAAGTGGGAACTTCCTATGATACACCAAAACGAAACAAAGAAATCCCAGTCAGTTTAGGAAACTTTAAAAAAACATCATTTAGTAGTGACATCTCTTGATCAATATTGTAACTTCTTGTACTTGATGTTTCAATTTTTATGTGATAGCGCTGATCAAGGCGCATGATTTAAATTTATGGGTTTGATGTACACAAATTATCGGATAAGTATGTAACTCGAAATTTCGGTTCCCAAATATACTATTTCATTCTGTTGGCATGGGTTATATGCATATAGCTCATGCAGAAGGTGAAATAAACAGTTCGCGTAGCGCTATAAGAAAGCCCCCAGCAGTCAAACAAATTTTCGCATAAACATGTACCTTGAAATTTCGGTTCGTATATATACCATTTGAATATGTTTGCCTGGGTAACGCCTAGTGCCTTGAACCGAAAAAAATTCGTGCTACACACATGATAGGGAATGGAACTCAGGGGTCACATGTTATTAAAAAGGCAAAAGGGTAAAATGACATTTCTTCTTTCTCATCCTAGTGATAAATGGCTAATGGGTTATAAGTATAAAGACATCTTATTAGAAGGGTAAAGTGGTAAAATGGCCCTTTCCTCCTCCTGCCTTCTCCTAGATATAACCGGATAAGGTGTCAAAGGGCTAATGGGCTAAAGGTCTAATGGGCTAAAGGGATAAATGGCTAAAGGGCTGATGGCTTAAAGGGCTAGTGGTTAATGTCTCTACTTTGAAGAGCTATTACTCAATAATACCTACAAAAAGTAATTCTTGCTCTCTTTAGAAAATATATTTTTATACTATGTGTAACCAGCATCTTGATAGGCTCTTAGAAGTTGCAAACGTTTTACGAGTAGGTTTGGCTTTTAACGATATCTTACGTCAACAGGGGAAACAGGGGTTTGTTGTGAACTTTGAGCCTATTATGCAGACAGTTGATGTGTAAGGATTTGTTTAGATCAATACGTGCTTCAGCAGTAGATTTTCTAGGTAAAACTTAACTTGTTTCGACAGCAGTGAAGCGTTGAAATTTAGAATTTCGTACGCCTATGTCGTTAGGATGACAGCTGATATCTTAGCATGTCCTTTCTATGTGCCCTGAACTGAACTACTTAGAGCGTTGAATTTAAAATCCACGTGCTTTTGAAAAGTTCTAACCACATCGGCGTAGATTTTAAACTTCGCGTGCTGATGCAGCATATCACGTGACCGTGATGTCACGTCCACGTGCTCTTGTTAGTAAACAAAGCTACGTGCTTTTGTAACAGCTGTCAAGATGACAGCTGTCACCTTGACGGACACTAAACTGAATTTTAAGGAAAATAGTGCATCGCTAACCTCACTGCTGCCATCTTTAAGGCTCCCTCATTGTTGCCACCCAATGCACGTCGTGTCAAGATAACAGCTGTCGTCTTTAACCACGTGGGTGCGGAATTTCAAACAACAGAACATCGCAACCTGCACCTCTGCCATCTTGATGGGGCCAAACCTCACTCTTACCACCTTGGATATACGCTTTTGTGTTAGTTTACTGTTAATCGTTAAGCTGTTTGCATAATCGAAGTAGAGAGTAACAAGTATCTAGTAGATTTAACTTTTAACTTTTAAAGAAGGATCTGTTAGCAGAAGATAAATTTCGTTATGGAAAAACCTATTTCTAGCTATATTTGCAAAAAGTGTGGAAAAACATTTTCCGAAGACTATCGCAAGAGACGTCATGAGATATTATCATGTATGACAAATTTTGAAAGCAATGTTTGTAGAAGAGAGTTCAAGAACGCATACAACGCTCAACGCCACCAAGCCACGTCTAATGTAGCTTCATCGAGATGAAAATACAAAGATCTCAACCGTAATCAAGCAAACACTGATTTATTTTTTAAAAGTACACCTCTGCGAGAGATTATTAATCCTCCCTTGTTGTCTAGGCCTACTACAAGTTCTGTTACTAAGCACACTTTTCGAGACAAAGAGAGGCAAGATCATGATTGTGATAATAAAGATAACGATGCTGATAATAATAGTGATAATAAAGGAAAAGGAGAAGAGAAGAAGGAGAAGATCTCAATGTTTCATTGTCTTTAGAGCTTTATGATTTTACTTCATCTTCTAAGTCTACTGCACGTTCCGTCGCCGTGCAAACATCACAAGAAGAAATGCAAGATAAAGTAGAAGAAAATGTCAACGCTTCTTTGCTATATAACAAATTAAGTTTGTGCCTGGAAACGCTACTGCTGACGCACGTATTGCATTAAAACAAGTCCCTACACATCAGGTCTCTGCATATAGACTCAAAGTTCACAACAAGACTCTGTTACCCTATGTTGACGTAAGATATTGTTAAGACACCAACTTAGTCGTAAAACGTTTGCAACTTCTAAGAGCCTATCAAGATGCTGACTACACAGAGTATAAAAGAGATATTTTCGAAATAGAGCACGAATTACGTCGTGCAGGTATCATTGAGTAATAGCTCTTGAAATTAAAGACCTTACCCATTAGCCCTTTAGGTCATTAGCTCTTTAGCCTAGCCCTTTAGCCCATTAGCCTTTTAGCACTTTATCCCCGGGAGAAGGAGGAGGAGGAAGAGTCAGTTTACCCTTTAACCCTTCTAATAAGATGTCTTTAGCCCCGTAGTCTATTAGACATTTAGTCCATTAGCCTTTTAGCCCTTTATCACTAGGAAGAAGAGGAGGAGGAGGAGCATGAAGAGTCCTTTTACCCTTTTACCGTTCTAATAAGTCGTGACCCCCAATTTCCAATCCCTATCGTGTGTGTAGCACGAATTGTTTTCGGCTCAAGGCACTAGGCGATCTGTTTAATTTCGCTCCTGAATGGCCACAAGCTTATGAACTACGCCAACAGATTGAAATTATATGTTCCGGAACCGATATTTCAAGTTACATGTTTATGCGAACATTTGTTTGACTGCTAGGGGCTTAAATGTAACCAATGTATTTCTTATAGTTCTACGCGAACTGTATATTTCACATTCTGCATGAGCTACATGCTTATAACCCATGCCAACAGATTCAAATGTTATATTTCCGAACCGAAATTACAAGTCACATGTTTATCAGATAATTTGTTGGACTGCTAGGGGTTTAAATGTAACCAATGTATTTCTTATGACACTAGGCGTTGTGTTTAATTTCGCTCCTGCATGAGCTACAAGCTTATAAACTACGCCAACAGATTGAAATGATACGTTTCCGAACCGATATTTCATGTTACATGTTTATGCGATAATGTGTTCGTCTGCTAGGGGTTAAGGGAAAGCTATGTATTTCTTATAGCGCTACGCGTTCTGTTTAATTTCACTTTGCTCATGAGCTACATGCTTATAACGCATGCCTAAAGATTCAAAATAGTATATTTCCGAAAGGAAATTTCAAGTTACATATTTATCCGATAATTTGTTCGACTGTTAGGGGCTTAATGTAACCAATGTATTTCTTATGGGACTATGCGTTCTGTTTAGTTTCGCTCCTGCATAGGTTGCAAGCTTATGAACTATGGCAACAGACTGAAAAGATATGTTTCCGTATCGATATTTCATGTTACATGTTTATGCTATAATTTTTTCGACAGCTGGTGCTTAAATGTAAGCAATGCATTTCTTATAGCGCTACGCGAACACCTTATTTCACTCTCCGTTTGACCTACATGCTTATAACCCATGCCAACAGATTCAAGTAGTATATTTCCGAACGGAAATTTCAAGTTATATGTTTATCCGATAATTTGCTCGACTGCTAGGGGCTTAAATGAAACCAATGTATTTCTTATGTCACTAGGCGTTCTGTTTAGTTTCACTTTCCGCATGAGCTACATGCTTATAACCCATGCCAACATATTTAAATAGTATATTTCCGAACCGAAATTTCGAGTTACATATTTATCCGATAATTTGTTTGGCTGATAGGGGCTATAAAATAACAATATATTTCTTATGGCACTAGATGTTCTGTTAAGGGCCCATGTATAGCAAAGAGTATGTACAGCCACCATCTTGTGCAATCGCCTAAAGCCGCCATCTTTCTCCATAAGAAGCCATGTATAGCCGCCATCTTGTGCAATTGCCCATGGCTCTCATCTTTCTCCATAAGAGCCTGTGTATAGCCGCCGCATTGCGGAAGCACCCCTAGACCATCTCAAAAGAGCCTGTGTATATCAGCCATCTTGCGCAGTAGGTCCCTCTGTTAGCTTTCTCTATAAAGAGCCCCATACACGCGCAGACATTGTAAGTCTGCGCAAACCAGTCTCTTCAGACATGTCTCTGTGTGTATGGCCGATAATTCTGATGACAAAAAGTTTGCAGGCAAGTCTCTGACATTCTGGCGCTGCTTGAATTCAGCCGGAGACTTCGCGACGAATGCGCTATAAGGAGTGGCGGCAGAAAATGTAAATATGATAACCTACAAATATGAAAACTGATTGTTTTTACGCGTCTTTTTAGTGCAGAGCACTACATTGTGTCCAAATAACAACTCATATTCTATACCGACTATCTAATTAATTTCAATCCGAATACATTTTTCAACCATTCGAAACGCATAATCTTAAACAGAAAACAGCTGAGCGCGAAGTATTCAACTTCCTTGGTAAATAATCATTTAGTCTGAGCGTGTGTGGGCAGCTGCATGCTTCCGACTTACCTCCCGGAGGCAAGTCTGTGCAGGTAAGTATTCCAGAATTTTGTGCGTGTATGGGGCCCTTAAGAGGTTTGTATAGCCCCCATCTTGCGCAATAGGCCCCTGGGTCATCTAAGAGCCTATGTATAGCCGCCATCTTGCGGAAGCTCTCCTAGGCCGTCTCATAAGAGCCTGTGTATAGCCGCCATCTTGCGCACTAGGCCCCTGGCCTATCTCATAAGTGCAGCTGCCATCTTGCGCAGGCGCCCATAGGCTGTCTCATGAGTGCAGCATCCATCTTGCGCAAGCTCCCTTAGTCCGTCTGATAAGTGCAGCCGCCATCTTGCGCAGGCACCCCTAGGCCGTCTCATAAGGAGCTATGTTTTAGCCACCATCTTGTGCAATTGGCGTCGGGAATGACATCTTGCCGTTAAAGTAAGGTAGGCCCTTCAAAGTAGCGACTGTGAGGTTAGGCTCGCGCACTTATGCAAAATCCGCAAGTCGACATTCCTCACCTACTATACTAGGGGTCAATGACTTTGCATTGGAACCTGTATTGCTACATTACCTGACCACAGGTGCTGACTCGGCGGATTTAGAACTGTCTTTGTCCTGCTACTTACGAAAATACCCGGGTTTGTGGAATATAGCCGGTGAGTGTATGGGCCGAGGTATAGCCCTACACATGAAAACAAGAATTTTAAACAAAAGGCTACAAAGTGGTAATTTTTTGATGCCTCTAAGCGAATTTCGACAGAGTTTACAAACTTAAGTACGGTAATAATAGTTTGGGATTTTGATTCAGTACCATACAATAAAATAGAAGTGCGGCGTGATTGTACATTTAATTCCAAATCCAATCAATACTGATCTGTATTTAGGGCGGTCCCTATCTGTTGTTTTCCTAGACTTTTCTTAAGTGATAAATGATTTCTTAAATGATTCCTACTGATGAGGGAGATTAGCATGCACCCTATTTGACTATCACTGCTGATGGGTCACCCAACAACACCTCCTCTATGAGAAGGACAATGTAAAACTTAACTAACCCTGAGGAGAATACTTAGGGTCAGTGAAATTCCCACTCAGATTTAATTTTCATTACGGTCATCCTTATATTTCTCCTGCACAGCACTGAAGACAGTTTTAAGTTGCCAGAGTAAGAAGTGCAAAATCTGACGTCTTACTCAAACAAATGTATGCTTAGATGTTGCCTACTCTCGGCAGACATTCTTCACGATTTATAGCAGTAAGCTTATTGAAAATTTTAACAAAGTTTCGCTGCAAGAAGTCACTGTAAATGAACCAATACCTTGCTGCAAGTGGTTGAGCAGTCGACAGCAAACTGGTTGTTGAGAATGGGCTAGAACGCAGGTCCTCTCCATACCGTGGATTGGCCAGACACGCCTCTAGTGTGGGAGCCGCCCACTGTGTGACGCCAACACATCAAACACCGGTCGGCCTGTTTGGAAACATAAAGCGGTTTTATAGGAAATTTTCAAAAATCAATAAACTAATAGGTAGCTACCGGTATCTGCAGTAATAAAATTTACAGCGCCGTGCGTGTACAGTAAAGCGATGACGGATAAACACGGTCAGTCACACTTTCCTCGGTCTTCAGAAGTAATGCTCAAGTTTATAACCCGATATTAAAAGTATGAGAAAAATTCTTAATTACACACAACCCATTTTATGACAGTTAAAGTGAATGAACCTATCTTTTATGTATAGAGAAGTGAAAAAAGCAATGTTTATATGGAAATATACAAGACATCGATCTCTCTTCGCTTCCGTCTGTGAGAGCATCTATCATCACCATGGCTAAATAGTTAGCGTGCTGGCCTTTTGTCATAGGGGTTCCCCAGTTCGATTCCCGGCAGGATCGGGCATTTTAACCATCATTGGTTAATTCCGCTGGCACAGGGTCTAAGCGTATGTGTCGTATTCGTCATCATTCCATCCTGATCACGACGCGCAGGTCGCCTACGCGCGTGGAATGGAAAGACCTGCACATGTCCTCGGACACTTCGCGCACTAAAAACCTTACGCATTTAGCATTGTCGCCCAGCTGACTCCTAAACGTTTTCAAGGAACTTGGAAATTTATCGAACATTTCAGTTCCGAGGGAGACAGCAGACGTGTGAATAGAACTGAGGAGTGAGAAATGGGACTAACGCTACAGCAATACAAGCTAAGAATTGGTGCAGGGTGGTGTTGGAAGAAAGAGGGAGAGAGAATAGCAGCTCCAAAGGGCTGCTGGAAATTATGCTGTGCGCGATGGTTATTGCAACGCCGGGGGGACGAACTTGAAGAAACCAAGACAGTGGTGAAGGAAGCGAGTAAAGGAGAAGAAATAAAGGAAATGATGCAGGACACCGGTCAACCCAAATGAAAGAGATGAAGGACCAAAAACGGTATAAAAGAAGAAGTTGGAGGGGAAATGAGAAGTTACTGGAGCTAGAAGATGAAGTCGGGACTTTGAGAAAGAAGGTGGTTGTACTGGAAGAGGAATTGTCAGCAATGAAGATAGAAGCACTGCTAGCGAGGAAAGAATCATTAAGAAAGAATGTGTTCGTGTATGGTGTACCAGAGTAAGGCATGGAATCGAAAGTGGAGTTAGTGTTGAAAGTGGTGGATATAGTTTCAAATAAAATGAAGTGGATATCGATGACATGTATACAGTAGGAAGGAGCAAGGGATATCGACCGGTGACGATAAGATTAATCTCAACTCTGATGGCCGATATAATTCTGAGAAATGCCGGGAATTTGAGAGGATCAAACATTTATTTGAAGGCTGAGGCAGAAAAAGAGGACAGGATGCTGTTGGAGATTTTAAATCGGCACATGTGGATGGCAAGACCGCAGTGATTGCGATCCAAGATAGTCAGGAGGTGTTTGGTGACTTCAGGCAGTAAATGGACCCGATCGTGGACTCAGGAGGAACTGCTGAGGATGGAAAAAGCGAGGAGGAAATGAGGTGCAGGAATCGAGAGCAGGACCTCATCAGTGGTAATAGAAGACGTGACAGTGGTGTCAGCGGCCAGGAGGTGGGGATAGCAGAGACCTTGGTGAGTCAGAACAACGCAGGTGTGATTAAAACAAGAATTATGACATTGGACTAAAGTGTGGTGAGACCAGGTGGTGAAGAGGTGAGTGGAGAAAATAGAAGGCAGGGTAGTGACTCAAACTCCCCGAGTAAGAGGAATGTGAAGAGGAGTCAGGCTTAAAAGATTTATGGGGAGGGAAAAACGGTTCTGGCTAGGTAAAGGGGAAGGTGGGGGTGATAAGAGCGAAAAGGAAGAAAAGAGAGATAGGGAGGCGCCACAAGGAAGAATGACAAGAAGTAAGGGGGAAGTGGTGAAACGCAGAAGCAAAGAGGGGAGGGGGAGGAAATAAATAACTAGATATGTCGATAGGGTGTTGATTATTGAGGGGTTGATGGGGAAGTTAGGGAATAGAGAAATTGTGGACTTAGTAAAAGATTATGGGATAATTGTTCTAGTGGAGTCGTGGTTAGGGAAATGGATAGAAATTGCATGGGACGGTTATAGAGTAGTAAACGTGATAAGCACAAAACTAGGGCAGAGGGGTAGAAACCCAGGGGCATGTAGTTCTAATAAGAAATTAGGTAGCCGAGTGGATGGAGATGATGCAGGGTAGGGTAGAGGGGGTGGTGTGGTTTAGAATAAAAGTGGGGAAGTGAGCGCTGGAAGCCATTTGTCTGGCCCTGGTTTATAACCATCCTAGTGATTCAGTCCATGCAAATGAATATTTCTTTGACGAATATATTGAAGAAATGAACACGATTAAAGGGATGTATGTCGAAGAGGAGATGATTTTAATGAGGGATTGGAATGCTAGAGTGAGCAATAGAGTACCGCATTACGTGAAATAAGATAATGTAGGCTGGGGGCTGCGGAGAAAGAGTAAGGATAATGTTGTAAATAATTATGGGGAAAGGTTACTTGAGTTACGTGCTATAGAACATTTCTTCATTTTAAATGGGTGGATGAAGGGGGATAGCATGGGAGATTTGACCTACATTACAACGAATGGAGGGAGTGTAGTGGATATAGGAATAAGTTCAGAGTTAGCTTTAAGGAGAACAATAAGTTTTGAGGTATTAAGAATGTGGGTTAACGGAACATATGCCTGTTGTTGTTTGAGTCATCAGTCCATAGACTGGTTTGATGCAGCACTCCATTTCACCCTATCCTGTGCTAAACTTTTCATTTCTACGTAACTATTGCATCCTACATCTGCTCTAATCTGCTTGTCATATTCATACCTTGGTCTACCCCTACCGTTCTTACCAACAACACTTCCTTCAAAAACCAACTGAACAAGTCCTGGGTGTCTTAAGATGTGTCCTATCATTCTATCTCTTCATCTCGTCAAATTTAGCCAAATCGATCTCCTCTCGCCAATTCGATTAAGTATCCCTTCATTCGTGATCCGATCTATCCATCTCACCTTCAGCATCCTTCTGTAACACCACATTTCAAAAGCTTCTATTCTCCTTCTTTCCGAGCTAGTTATCGTCCATGTCTCACTTCCATACAATGCCACGCCCCATACAAAAGTTTTCAAAAATCTTTCGAATTCCAGTATCAATGCTTGAAGTGAGCAAATTTCTTTTCTTAAGAAAGCTCTTCCTTGCTTTTGCTAATCTGTATTTTATGTCCTCCTTACTTCTGCCATCGTTAGTTATTTTACTACCCAAATAACAATATTCATTTAATTCCTTTAAGACTTCATTTCCTAATTTAATATTTCCTGCATCACCTGCCTTCGTTCGACTGCATTCCATTACTTTCGTTTTGGACATTTATTTTCATCTTGTACTCCTTACCCAAGACTTCGTCCATACCATTCAGCAGCTTCTCAAGATCGTCTGCAGTCTCAGATAAAATAACAATATCATCGGCAAATCTCAAGGTTTTGATTTCCTCTCCTTGGATTGTGATTCCCTTTCCAAATTCCTCTTTGATTTCTTTTACTGCCTGTTCTATGTAAACATTGAAAAGGAGGGGAAAAACTGTAGCCTTGCCTCACTCCTTTCTGGATTGCTGCTTCTTTTTCAAAACCCTCGATTCTTATTACTGCAGACTGATTTTTATACAGATTGTAGATAATTCTTCGTTCTCGGTATCTGATCCCAATCACCTTCAGAATCTTAAATAGCTTGGTCCAATCAATATTATCGAATGACTTTTCCAGATTTACGAATGCCATGTATGTGGGCTTGTCCTTCTTGATTCGATTCTCTAAGATCAGACATAAAGTCATGATTGCTTCACGTGTTCCTACATTTCTTCTGAAGCCAAACTGATCTCCTCCCAACTGAGCTTCAACTTGTTTTTCCATTCTTCTGTAAATAATACATGTTAAAATTTTGCAGGGATGATATACTAAACTGATGGTGCGGTAGTTTCCACACCTGTCAGCACCGGCTTTCTTGGGAATATCTATAACAACATTCTGACGAAAATCGGATGGGACTTCTCCTGTCTCATACATCTTACACACTAAATGGAATAACCCTGCCATGCTGGTTTCTCCTAAGGCAGTCAGTAATTCAGAGGGATTGTCATCAATTCCAGGCGCCTTGTTCCTATTTAGGTCGCTCATAGCTCTGTCAAACCCTGACCTCAAAATTGGGTCTCCCATTTCATCAGCATTAACAGCCTCTTCTTGTTCCAGGACCTAATTATCTACATCTTTACCTTGATAAAACTGTTGGATATGTTCCTGCCACCTTACTGCTTTATCTTCTTTCCCTAGAAGCGGCTTTCCATCTAAGCTCTTAATATTCATGCACCTAGATTTCCTTTCCCCAAAACCGAGCTCGATAGCTGCAGCCGCTTAAGTGCGGCCAGAATCCAGTATTCGGGAGATTAGTAGGTTCGAACCCCACTGTCGGCAGCCCTGAAAATGGTTTTCCGTGATTTCCCATTTTCACACCAGGCAATGCTGGGGCTGTACCTTAATTAAGGCCACGGCCGCTTCCTTCCACTCCTAGCCATTTCCTGTCCCATCGTCGCCATAAGACCTGTCCGTGTCGGTGCGACGTAAAGCAACTAGCAAAAAAAAAACTTTCCCCAAAGGTTTCCTTGATTTTCCTGTATACAGCATCTACCTTTCCTACTAGGACCATAAAACCTTCGGCATCCTTGCACTTCTCCTTCAGCTGTTCTTCCTTAGCTACCTTGCACTTTCTATCCACTTGATTCTTTAATCGCCTGTATTCTCTTCTGCCCTCTTCATTTCTAGCATTCTTGTATTTTCGTCGTTCATCAATCCTGAGTTATCCACTGATTGCTTCTTGATCTTTTCTTCCTTCCTAATATTTCTTAAGCAGCTCTATTGACTTCATTTTTCATGACTATCCATTCTTCCTCTATTGTGTTTCCTTCAGCCTTTTCATTTAGTGCTTTTGCAACATGTTCCTTGAAACAATCCCGCACAATCTTTTCCTTCAACTTGTCTAGATCTCATCTTTTTTTGCATTCTTTCCTTTCTTCAATTTCTTCAGCTTCAGATGGCATTTCATGACCAACAATTTGTGGTCAGTGTCCACGTCTGCTCCTGGGAAATGTTTGCAATTGAACTGAACCCCACCCTCGCTAAAGATATACGACGGAAAACATAATACACGACGGGAGATTCGAGGGCGTGGATCCTGACCAGGAGAGGCAGTAACAGCCCCGAATTAGAGATGCCCCTCATTAATAATGCATGACAAGGAAGTAACTAACTAATAGAAATGAAAATCCAATAAAATTGAAATGAGGGTTTATTTAAATAAATAGATCAGAAGAAAAAATCAAACGAAGCCACCAATCAGAATTAAAGAATAATGCATACATACTTTATCCTTCAGGTTTGTAGGAGGATGTAAAGCCAGCCTGCGAACACAGCATATCTCAAACATGAATATAAATAATAGCTACGGCGTGCTCACCGTTGGAATGACACTTTCACAACATATTTAAGTATCTTGAAAACAAACCACACAGTTATTGTTTGGTCGTTTCTTTCTACGAGGTAAATTACATTTTTATTTCCTAGCATTAATCAAGCCTCCACCATCATCACGACAACAGTAGCCATTACTAAGATAAAGAATTACAAAGCATCATGGAGTAGAGTAAATCCGGATATAAAGGAAAGTATGCAGGTTTCGGGATGGCCGAGAATGGAACATCTCTCTACCAAAAAATAATACGTAAGGCAAAGAGCATCAGGTGTGCGCATCACCCATATTTAAAATAAACAAAATGGCGGCCACGAGAAGCAGGCAAAACGGTGAATATATAGACCAAGGGAAATTAATAAATATCGTACTCGAAGCGAAAACCAAGTACGGAAGGATCAAAGAAAATAAATATTAATTAACTGACCAATACAACATCTTTTCACTCCTCGCTCGCGTTCACACACACACACACACACACACAAACATTCAGCCATTACCGGTATCGGGCAACAATAGGTTCAATAAACTCATTCAAAAACAGATTCCAAACACATGTAATGTGACTCACCTGGTCATAAGTAAAGGTCTCATATACGACGGAGTGACGTGCATAACGCAAATATTTCATAAACAAAATGATATGGACCCATGGTTCACGTATAAGTCCACCAACTTACGCATTGGGTACGACTCGAATGGATCCCGTGTCGACACCCAGAGCATACTTACATTTTGGTGGCAAAATACATCACAATACCGTGCACATAATCAGAATTTTTCGCAGAGACCCAGTTACCACATCACCACCATCACAATAATGTCATCAAGCATATCACGGAGTAAAAAGGCGTGTACCAATCAGTTACCATTTAGGGCACAAGAAATAGCCACGAGATAAACATAAAATAAAAGTGAAAACACAGCTCACAGTATTGATGCGAGCTGAAGAGAAGACTAACGGGGCGTGAGGTGGGACACGGGGGAGCAGCTTTCTCTCTCTGTCGTCTCGGCTATGGCTCTTCCTAAAATTATCGTCAGCCAGCCAGCAGCCAGTCTGCCTTTGATGATGCAAGTGGCCAGTCGAACAGTTCGGTAGCGTTCATCTTGTCTACGTGTCGTAAGTGTTGAACAGCGATTTAAATACTGAGGCTTACATAACTGTGTTATAAAACATTTATGTTATTATAGTGCTACTTTGTATTACAATTATGGAACCCTGCCGGAAGAAAGGAAAGACTATCCACAGCGAAGCTAGGGAGGTTATCAGGCATGTTATCCAAGAATGTGATGAAGAGGCACGAGAAGGGCAACTGAAACACTTACTGAGGCAAACTAATTTGCGTGTATCTAATTACACGGGCATTTCAGTCAGCACAGTGAGTAGAATTCGCAAGGAAAGTACAGCAGCTGGCGATACGTCACTATCAACACCAGGGAAGCATCGCCCACAGCCCGAAGAAAGAAAAGTGCAATGTGATGGGTTTAATAGAGATGTAATAAGAGAAGTAATTCAAGACTTTTATGTAGTCCAGAAGAAAGTGCCTACTTGCCCCAAGCGTTTGAGTGCCATCAAGGAGAAAATCGAATTTCCGTGGGGCGTTCATTCCTTGAGGCGAATTTTAAGAGACATGGGATTTAAGTGGAAGAAGTGTCAGAATTTCAGAAAAATTTTGGTGGAGCGCCCAAACATTGTCAGTTGGCGCTGTAGGTATTTAAGAGCTATGCGGCGTTATAGAAGTGATAATCGTTCTATTGTTTATATAGATGAAACATGGGTAGATAATAATTTAACATTTAATAAGTGTTGGCAAAGTGACAATCAACCTGGTGTTATGACCAACAGAAGCTCATCGAATCGCTTAATTATTGTACACGCGGGATGTGAAGATGGGTTCCTGGAAGGAGCGTTGGTTATTTTTAAGGCCGGGAAATCATCAGGAGATTATCATGGCCAGATGAACGCAGAGAATTTTGAGAAGTGGATTCGTGAGAAGCTGTTGCCTAACCTCCCTAAGAACAGTGTTATAGTGTTAGATAATGCTTCGTATCATTGTGTGCAACAGAACAAACCCCCCACGAAGTATGCTGTTAAGAAGGAAATGAAAAGCTGGCTAGAAAGGAACTATGTGCCATACGGTGAGGATATGAGAAAATCGGAGCTCTTTCATTTGATTGAAATTAATAAAGGTCCCGAGAAAATCTTCCGGATTGATGAGATGTTAAGGTCGCGTGGGCATGACGTAATTCGTTTGCCGCCTTACATGTGCGAGTTTAATGCCATTGAACTGGCTTGGTCGAAGGCAAAGAGGATTGTACGGGAAAGCAATGTTACCGGGGACATTTCCATGACAAAGCTTGAAGCCGTAACGAGAACTGCAATTTCTTCTATTACCAAAGCAGACTGGGAAGGATATTGTTCCCACGTTCGTAACAGTGAGGAAGAGTACTGGAAGAACGATGGACTGATGGAAGACGCGCTCGAAGAAATCATCATATCTCTGGATAGTGACTCTAATGAATCAAGCGATGACCAGTTTTCCTCGTCCGAATCCGAACTTGCTCATCCCCTAACAGACAGTGAGTAACCCATCGAAGATGCTCTTCAAATACTTCTTCGTAGGGTTTCTGTTAATTCGTTCGTGTAACTTTAAGTAAGTGTTCACCTTGGGAAATATTGTTTTTAATGATATTTTACTTCGTTATTTCGTGTATCATCAAGAAGTGTGACATAGGGACACAAGGCTTGCTGAACCTAATTTAGGCCTACAGTCTATTGTTTTAAATGTTAATTTATTTGATGGTTGTGTGTGTCAAAAAAGTGACATAGGGTCACAAGGCTTGCTCAAGCTAATTTAGGCCTTCAGTCTATTGTTTCAAATGTTAATTTATTTCATAGTATTGTGTATAAAAATGTGACATAGGGACACAAGGCTTGCTGAAGCTAATGTAGGCCTATAGTCTATTGTTTTAAATGTTAATTTATTTGATGGTTGTGTGTGTCAAAAAAGTGACATAGGGACACAAGGCTTGCTGAAGCTAATATAGGCCTATAGTCTATTGTTTTAAATATTAATTTATTTGATGGTTTTGTGTGTGTCAAAATGTGACATAGGGACACAAGGCTTGCTGAAGCTAATTTAGGCCTACAGTCTATTGTTTTAAATGTTAATTTATTTAATAGTATTGTGTATAAAAATGTGACATAGGGACACAAGGCTTGCTGAACCTAATTTAGGCCTACAGTCTATTGTTTTAAATGTTAATTTATTTGATGGTTGTGTGTATCAAGGAAAGTGACATAGGGACACAAGGCTTGCTGAAGCTAATGTAGGCCTATAGTCTATTGTTTTAAATGTTAATTTATTTGATGGTTGTGTGTATCAAGGAAAGTGACATAGGGACACAAGGCTTGCTGAAGCTAATGTAGGCCTATAGTCTATTGTTTTAAATGTTAATTTATTTGATGGTTGTGTGTGTCAAAAAAGTGACATAGGGACACAAGGCTTGCTGAAGCTAATTTAGGCCTATAGTCTATTGTTTTAAATATTAATTTATTTGATGGTTTTGTGTGTGTCAAAATGTGACATAGGGACACAAGGCTTGCTGAAGCTAATTTAGGCCTATAGTCTATTGTTTTAAATATTAATTTATTTGATGGTTTTGTGTGTGTCAAAATGTGACATAGGGACACAAGGCTTGCTGAAGCTAATTTAGGCCTACAGTCTATTGTTTCAAATGTTAATTTATTTCATAGTATTGGGTATAAAAATGTGACATAGGGACACAAGGCTTGCTGAAGCTAATTTAGGCCTACAGTCTATTGTTTTAAATATTTTGCGATTAATAATATTCTATAAAATTATGTTCTTCAGTAAACTAACTGATCGAATAATGAATAAGTTATTTCCCCTCTCACCCATTTCAGACGGTACAGCACTGGGTTTCTGAGCTTACAATAAGTTTGTGGGTTCAATCTCGGCTAAGTGCAATGGTATTTGAAGGTGCTGAACTACGTCAGCGTCGTGTCGATAGCTTTAACGACACATAAAGTAACCCTTGCGGCACAGAATTCGTGACGCACAAGCGGGAACATTGTTATACAGAATAGTAGAATAGAATACCCCTTCCCCGAGTTCCGGATCGGCTGGAAAGAGTAATCATTTATTGCTATTTTTGATATGAATGCCCTTCTTGTATCTATTACCACATTAAACATTATAAGTACTCCTAATCATTATTTACACCCAATCTTAAATTGCAGTTTTTAATTTTGTTTCCTTATAATTCTTTTTGTCCTAGACATTAACAGTGTTATATTGTCTAGAACAACACGTATCTTGCCCGTACTCCTATTATTAATTAGTGTAAAATTGTTTATAAGTCCGAACAGATTTCTCCTTAGCTTACAATATACATTATATATTAACTGAATGAGGGAATGACTGCAAGTCTGGATGAGTTGCATGATTGGATCGTAATCATAAAAATTGTTATACGTGCATATATTCAATCTGGTTCATTATTATTATTATTATTATTATTATTATTATTATTATTATTATTATTATTATTTTCTTCACGTAACGAACACGCCGGTACATGTGTGTGTGAGAGAGAATGCATTCGTAACTGGGCACACTGACGAACGAAATTGACCTGCCTGTAGCTCACTTCTTGAAACTTACTACATTTGAAATATAGGAAATAAATATCGTCCTCTTTTTAGTGATCTAATCGTCATGGGACATTTTGTAAAAATGTGTAAAAAGTATTATAATAATTAATGCAGTATATATATTAAAATAAAAAATAATAACAGAAGCTCTTTCGATTTGCACCTTGAGGATGGACTCCGCTCCTGATAAAATCGAATGTTGGCATAAATTCCCAGTGTCAGTGGAAATTAACCTAGATTACTATTAGTTGGAAACTGCCTTGTCTTACTATTTCGCTGGTCAGATGTAGTCTATTAACAGATGAATAATGTTACCCACCTGCGATATATAAAAATACATCGAGTGCCTCGCAGGAAGAGACCAGCAAAGGACACTGCGACTGCGAGGACGAACGTTTTCAGAAACGCAAGTACATACACCAGCTTGGCGACGTGAAGCCAGGGACGAGGGGAGAAGCGAGGCCTAACGCAATCCCGGCCACATTCCTAGCGGAACTCTTCTCTTTAGCTCCCATCAATACCTGCAGTATAAGCTGATAAATTTAAAACCCGAATGGGAGTACAGGCAGAGTTTAAACCTAATGAAAACCCATCGGTAATTGAGAAATGCCACAGCGATCAGAGATGACTCCATCTTTGTATTCCTCACGTCACCACCACAACAAATATATCAAGTCAAAGAGATAAAGTCAAAGACTCACCGAAAGAAGGACCATCCGTCTTCAGAGCAGGGTGCTGCCCTCTGCGGTACAATTTGGGAAATAGTTAAGCCAGTCAATCAAGAGCTGATACAAACTCATAGCAATTACGGGAAAAGTTACATATTATGAACATGCTAAACGAGCATGTTTCACAATCCAACACCTGGTTTCGGAATCTCTGCCTAATCATAATGAAGTCTATTTGATACCTTCCAGTGTCTCCAGGTTTCGTCCACGTATACAGCCATCGTTTGTGGTGTTTGAACCAAGCATTGGCAAGGACTAAATTATGATCAGTGCAGAATTCAACCAGCCGACTTCCTCTTTCGTTCCTTTGTCCTAATCCAAATTCTCCTACTGTACTACCTTCTCTTCCTTGGCCTACCACTGCATTCCAGTCTCCCATCACAATTAGATTCTCGTCACATTTTACATATTGTATTAAATCTTCCGTCTCTTCATATATTCTTTCGACTTCCTCAACATCCGCTGAGCTAGTAGGCATATAGACCTGCACTATTGTGGTGGGCATTGCTTGGGTGTCTATCTTGACGACAATAATTATTTCACTATGCTGGTCGTAGTAGCTTACCCGCTGCCCTATTTTCTTATTCATGATTAAACCAACTCCTGCATTTCCCCTGTTTGATTTTGAGCTGATAATTCGGTAGTCGCCTGACCAAAACTCCTGTTCTTCCTGCCAACGTACTTCACTTATACCAACTACATCTAACTTTAGTCCATCCATCTCCCTTGTTCAGATTCTCTAATCTACTACAACTATTCAGACTTCTAACATTCCACGCTCCAACTCGCAGAATATCAGTATCCATCTTCCTGATGATCACCCCCTCTCGTGTAGTCCCCACCCGGAGATCCGAATGGGGGCTAGTTTACCTCCGGAATATTTTACCCGGGAGGAAGCCAACATCAGTACATCATTCATACAGAGAGAGCTGCATGGCCTCGGGAGTTAGTTACGGCTGTAGTTTCCCGTTGCTTTCAGCCGTGTAGCAGTATCAACACAGATAAGCCATGTTGAGTATTATTACAAGGTCATACCTTTCAATCGTCTAGACTGCCGCCCGTGCAACTTCCGAAAGGCTGCCACCCCCTATCAAATTAAAATTGTGAAGTGAGAAAGCTGATGAGAAGGGTAAGCTGGAGGAAAGTAGGGAGGGATACAAGAATCGAGGATGGAAGTATATCTGGAATGACACTACGATAGATAAACTGAGACTGGAGCTGAAAGGGAGGGGAGACATATTAAAGGTAGGAATGGAAACGGCGTTGGAAGGGAATGGCATGGATAGTGTGCTAGAATTAATAGAACTCCCAGTATGGAGTGTGGGAAGAAAAGTGAGGAGGAGGGAAGATGGAATTGAAAACAGAGAGGATGGGTGGTTTGATGAAGACTGTAGGAGGAAACGAGAGGTTGTAATGAGAGCCCGAACGGAGTTTAAGAAGGGGAGGGAACAAGAGAATGGGGAGGAATATTGTAAATTAAGAACAGAATGTGAGGAGGTTCTTTATGAGAAGAAAATAAGATGGAAGGAGGCGGAAGCTTAAAAAATAAATGGATGTTGTCGAGAGAAGAAATTTGAGATAATTTGTGAGTCTATAAACATGATTAGGAGAAAGAAACCGGCAGGTAAGTGCGAAAAATTGGAGAAAAAGAGTGGGGTAGCCTTTCCAAAAGGCTCTCAGCAGGACTGGGGAACTAGAGAAATGGACAAGACATATATAGGAAGAGAATTGGAAGTAAGAATTCAGATACTGGATGAGGAGATAACAAGGCAAGAAGTAATTAGGATATTAAATAAGGCAAGACCCGAGGCAGCAGGAGGAGCGAACAGTATTACAAATAGTGTGTGGAAGGACGTTGGGGCTAATGAGCCGATGTGAGGGGGTAGGTAATTTTTTTTTAATAGTTTGCTGTAAACCGGGAAATTTTCCAGGGAGTGGAGGAAGGGGGCATTATATCCAATTTATAGAAATAAAGGGGCGAGAAGCGATCGAAACAATTATAGAGTAATAATATTCCTAGACGCTCTATCGAAGGTGTATAAAGGGTTTTGGCAAATAGGATAAAAATTGGACTGAGAAGTATGGGAGGATATCAGAGTTTCAGAATGGATTTAGGGAAGGGAGGAACACGCTTGATAAAGTATGGATTTTGGACACCTTGATTACGAAGTATATTAAATTATATGTAGCAGCGATCGACTTAGAAAAAGCCTTTGATACGATGAGTAGGGAGGCGCTACTTATGAGATTAAAGCAGTTTGGGATGTCGAAGAAAATGAGGGGGCAATAGAAATAATATATGAGAAAGTGTTGATGACGATTAAATTGCAGAGTGGAAGGATCAGGAAGTGTTTTGAATCGAAGAGTGGTGTGAAACAAGGTTGTAAGCTATTCCCGATATTAGTTATTGTTTGTAAATAATATTTCAGAGAGACATGGCGGAGAGAGGTGGGAATGTCCTTGGATAGGGAAGACGGCAGTTCCGGGGTTTCTATTCGCTGATGATCTATTGATTTTGGCAACGACGGCAAGCGGTTTACAAAAGGGTTAGACGATGAAGTTGAATATGCTAAAAGGCGGTCTCTCAGAGTTAATGTAAGAAAGGTACTGGTAATGGTTTGAAGTAAAAGGGGAAAAAGGAAGAGAAAGGAGGTCTGGAAGCTAGATCAGGAAGAAATGAGACCAAGGGGAAAATTGAGCACTTAGTTGTAATAATTAGTAAGAATGGCTCTTGGAAAGAATAATGTAGGAAGGCTAAGTTAGAGGGAAGATGCGCGCTTGCAGCAGTGGGGGTATTAGAAAATAAACCCCCAGAGGTGAAATACAATATCCAGAGAATAGTGTTTCAATCACCGGTAATGAGAAAAAATGTTGTTTGGGAGGGAATTATGGCGTTTGGAGGAGAGCAGGGTAGAAAAAACCTGGTGGTGGTGAAATGTAAAAAGATCATGATGGCCTCCCAAACTGCACTGCAAATGCGAGTGCTAGATTAGTGTGTAAAGAATCTGTGGAGGTTGAAATAACTAAGAGGGTAATCATTTATAGGATTAGATTGGAGGAAGGGAAGGGTGAGAAATTATTACAAGAAGCGTTTAGATTTCAGAAAAGTATGGGGAACGAAGGTTATTGGGTGAATAAGTGTAAAAAATGTTACAAAATATTGGTTTGGGGGCATATGGTGGATTTGGGTGGGGAATAGGATAAATGGGTATGGGAAAGGGTAAAGGGAAGACTGCTAGATATAGAAAGCAGAGTTTAATAAGGGAATGTAGAGATGGAGTCTCTCCATCAGTATTAAATAAATTGGCGGATGTAAGAAACCCGAAAACTGAGTTCGAGAGCAGGAAATATAGGAGAGTTTTGTACTGGTCGATATTGGGAGTTCCAAGAAAAGGGGGGTGGGTGGGAAGAGAAAATAATTATAGATGTGTGCTATGTGGAGAGGGGTTGTCGGACTTGCATATATTCAATCAATGCCGAACTGTAGAGGAAATAAAAATAAACTACTAAGTAGGAAGGAGGTGGAGAAAGTGGGGAAAAGTTATGAGATGCCTTCTTGGTTATGTAGAGTGAGAAAAAGGAGAAATGTATCGAAATACTTTAATGTGGTTAGAGCAAGGTTTTTAAGGGAATTGGTGGAACAAAAGTGGTTTAACAGAAAAAAGAAAAAGAGGTTTTAAGTGTATGGTGAATGAGGGAGTAATTCTTGCCCAGAGGAATGGTTACCCGCCCCGAGAAGTTGCTGGAAAGGTATCATGTTGAGCATGTTAATCTTAGAACGAGGAGATTAGGAAAAAGGTAAAGTAAAATAAAATAAAAGAGTTTGTAATGGATAGGAAGGAGGTACTAGAAGGAAGGTTCCGATAAATCGGAGGGAGTGGAGATTTAAAACTGGAGGGATCAGAGGCTGTTGTGTTAGGGGTAATATGCTGGGAAGTAGAACGAGGAGAAGTAGAATGTGATTGCTGCACTATATTTAAGATATGTGTAATTCTAGAACTGATGCAATTATGAAATGAGTTTTTAATAAGGAGAAGGCTGATAGAAGTAGGAAGGAGCTGACAAATGGGGAGGTTGAGAAAGCACCGGAGGTAGTAGGTAATACAAATTAGGTAAGTAATAACAGCTTCTGCATGTAACGGGTTTCGCCCAGAGCAGATTGTTATCATGAATTGAGAAGGGTAGAGATTATAAGAAGATGGTATATGTATTAAGTTTAGGTGGAAGCTAGTGAATAAGTAATAGAAGGATTAAGATGGAGTGGGGAATGGAAATCTCATTCCTTATTATTTTCACCAACACGCTCCTATTAGCAGCAATGAAGTCGTTTTGAATCCTGTCGAATGTGCCCTTAAAATTTGAGGACGACTCTAGATGTTCTGTAAGAGTAGTCTCATTCGCTGCTCAACAAATGTAGAAGTTGTTGAATGAACCTTCACTTCCGTCAAGTACAATGAACGGCAATTCTTGCATGGATAAGAAGCATATCGCAACGATTAGGCGCTTTAATATTTCTCTGTTCTCCTTGACCATTTCATTGTGAAGCACCACATCAGCCTTCAATTGTTGATCCGGTTGGGTATCAATGCAAATACTCCCAAAGCACGCAAGCTGAACAAACGAACGTAAATGACTTTGCGATCGTTCGTGTTTCGCAATGGCATTACTGACACGATATAAGTTACCAGAACCCTCCTTGTTCCAAACAGTTTGTTCATTACAAAATAATCAACAAGGTCAGAAAAATAATTTATTAAAATGACAACTTTCAGCTAGCCAATTAGTTTTCTCGTATTGATTCATATTAAAATGGCTTAAGTTAAATAATCTCTACTCTTTTCCTTATGAAGAAATGATAATTTTCGTATCGCTGGTACTGATCTTCCCTGTGTTATAATGTCACTCTTTTCACTAAATGATCGAGAAACAAAAGTATTTTTTATGTCTTCAATTATACGATTTTCCGCCATAACGCAGCAATATCGCCCTATTTTTTCACTCACATCAAATAAGCAGTATAACCGCAATCACCGAAGACTCTTTCAATATCTCCTGTCAAAGAATGGCCCTCGGCAAGCTGCTACGTACACAAATCACGGTGTAGGCACCAGCCTATGTAATAGACTGGCTATGAAGAGGGAGCTCAATGCTGTTACAATGTCACTTTTTTTACTAAAAGAACAAGAGTCGAAATATTTGTAAAAAGAGTAGTCTTTTTTGTTAGGCTACAACAACATTCTGTCATAATCCAGCAATAGCGACCTAATTATTCTTCAGTCTGTGGAAATATAGACTGTAACCACAGTCAATTTGTCACCAAAAGTGTTTCCAATACCGCCAAATAGGGAATATCTGACGGCAAGCTGCTACGTACACAACTCACAGCGCATGCGCCAGCCTATGTAATGGACTGGATATGAAGGGGGACACTATGCTCTTTGCGAAGCCCGTATGTGGCACTTACAGCACCAAAGAAAAAGAGTACAGCTCAGAACTTCATAGACGAGTGGGAGGGACTTTGTGAGTGACCGCATTGACTGCTTATTCAGCAGACCACTCAGTTGAAAACACCCATGCGAAATAGGCACATAACTCTGGCCTAAACGAAATGGAAATTAAGATTTCAACTTCCCTTGAAATTGGTAAATATATGTGAGGATTTTATTAAGCAAATAGGTGATGTACCCATGCTTCACTACGGGATTCTCAGAAAGGCTGACTTTGTGGTTTTCCTAACTGAAGTCAACATAGGTCATTATAAAAACGTCAGTAGGAATGTAGCGATTAAAAGCAATGTTATCATATAAAATATTCAATCAAATGAACAACCGCACGAACATCATTACAGTGCCGATCTAACAGTCCGAACTTCCAGAGCTGGAATGATCAGGCCGCAGACCGCCGTGAACACTCCTCTGCTATTATTCCGTTAAATATGCACACTGCTCATCCCAAACAGTGCCTCAGAGTAGGGATTTAATAGCTCGAATACTATGATGAACCAGCGTGTTACGTACCAGTAATATCAGAAAATTTAAGAACCAAAGGAATGGCGTGCTAAAGAATAAAGTTATCTGACTCCCCAGCGACTTCCCGCCAATATTCAGGCAGGCTGTTGCACTTTGTACGACCCGGCGAGTTGGCCATGTGGTTAGGGGCGCGCAGCTGTGAACTTGCATCCGGGAGATAGTGGATCGAAACCCCGCTGTCGGCAGCCCTGAACATCGTATTCCGTGGTTTCCCAATTTCACACCAGGCAAATGCTGGGGCTGTACTTTAACTAAGGCCAAGGCCGCTTTCTTCCCACTCCTAGCCCTTTTCCTTCCCATCGTCGCCATAAGACCTATCTGTGTCGGTGCGACGTAAAGCAAATTAAAAATAACTACCCGGTACGCAGTAGTAATACTATCTATCGGAGATGAGTGGCAACAGAAGGCACAAAGCACATCACAACAAACAATGGTCAATCTAATGTTATTGTTGACCAATTTTATGAGGTTCCTGTATTGTAGGCCTTCACATATAATTTTCTTTCGACTTTGTGATATTAGGGCATCTTATAAAATTATTTATAGCGTACACTCTAGTACCTTATTCTCTGACTTTACGTGCCGATTTTCATTCTATTCTGTTTACCCGTTTTCTCGTGACTCGCCGTTGATATGGACTTAGTAACAAGAATCCAAATTCATGAATATCTCTGTTATCATACCTGGCACTGTAACAATGTATACGACATAAATGTTCGGAAATTTACTACGGTATAACTTAAGTTATGTAGTATTTATCGATACGACCACCAGTAATATCAATATTTTGGAATTAGTAGGCCTTCCCCTAAACTGCCATTTCACTAAGCGTGAATAAAATTATTTATGACCCAGATTATAGCAAATTATTCCCAGACTTTGCATACCGATTTTCATTACGATAAGACCAATAATAGCTTCTTCTTCTTTTTTCACGGGGCCTCTAAATATTAGTTCCTAATTAGCATCGACCTCAATGATCTTTTGCTACCATGTTTTTCCTTCATTCCCACCTAGATATACCTGCTCCCTTCACAAAGTTGCAGGTTGATCTTATGGGCCTTCCTGGATTTTTTCACCACTAATAGCATACATGTTTGAGAATTAAATTTTACGCCTTCCCCTAAACTACCGTTCCACTCAACGTGAATAAAATTGTTTATGGCCTTCACTGTAGTTGCTTATTCCCCGACTTTTCAAACCGATTTTCATTAAATTCTCTTCACACGTTTGCTCGTGATGCGTATACATACATACATACAGACAGACAGAAATTACGGAAAATTAAAAAGTGCATTTCCTTGTTACTGTGGACATGACTGATATAGAAAAACCATCGTTTTTAAATTCTGAGCAATGTACAGACAAAACACTTATTATATATATAGACAGATGTTACTTTTCATACAAAGTTACTTAGGTTCGATTTATTCCTTTGCTGAGCAGGCGCCGAATACCTAGACTACCCGCTATTCTCGCCACTGGTTTATCTGAATGTGTGTGTTTTTAACATGAATAAACAATGATGGGAATTGTGACAAATTAAAACATTTTCTTTGCTCAGAACATCGGTACATCATTGTTAATGAACGGTAAGAGAAAGCAGGAAATATTCTTGAAAGTCACCAAGTGAAATGGGCTCTTATTTGTTTTGGCAATTGCGCAAGAGATTCGATCATTCCTTTCTGTTGAAGGTGTGTGTGTGTGTGTGTGTGTGTGTACGTAACGTTCTATGGCTTTATCTCTGGCGTAAATACGTTTGAGAGGCAGAAAGTGATCGGCCAGCACTTTGTTCAATCTCTGGGCTTCTTGAGAGGAGCGATAAGGAGATGTGGCAAGAACCACACAACGAGATGTGCAGTAAAATAAGGTCACAGTGAGAAGGTTGGAGAAAGGGGGAGCAAATAAGTAGAGTCATAACTAGGGATTCGATTTTGCAGATTTCCCTATTTTATTCCTGTGCACATAAACGTAGGCTTTTAAGATTAAAGTAGCCGTTTTTGGATGGTTCTGCGGCCACAACCACCACCCGGCCCTCGGAACAGGCCTCCACCGCATTGACTATTCTGATTAAGACGGGCGCCATCTTGGAGGGGCTTAACCTTACATTTACGGCGAGATGCACTTCCCGAAGCCATCTTGCCAGATGCCTTTCCCGATGCGTATTTTTATAAAACAGCATCCCTAACCTTATAGTCGCCATCTTGGAGGGGCCTAACCTCACTTTTGATATCCGGCTGCAGGTCTAACGTTACGCTGACCACGCGTTCAAGTCTCAAGACTTGGAGTTGGAACATAGAGCTTAAGGAGACGGCCGAGGGGTGATCGAGCACAATGGCGGCTATACACGGGCTTTTATGGAGAAAGCTGACCCAGGAGAGACTTAGGAATTAAAACGACCTTCCTAGGCGATTGCGCAAGATGGCGACTATACATAGATTCTTATGGACAAAGCTGGCCTAGGGAAGACATGGGACTTAGGGAGATGGCATAGGGGCGATTGGGCAAGATGGCGGCCGCGTTCAACTTCTTAGTGCTACGACCCCTGAGGCAAGATGGTTGTTGTACATCGGTTGTATGGGATTAACTTTAAGGAGATGGAGCAAAAACTAATGACGATACATTGTTCTTATAGACCGAAATCTACAAAGCTCTCTTAGTGTCTTACAACTTGTAACTTATGACCTATTAGTTTGATCAGCCTGACTTTCGAGAACTGTGGGAAGGGCTACAATATCAGATGGCCGCTATACTCTATTCGTATAGACCTTAACTAGACGGTCGCCTCAGGGGCTCACAACTTGTAACTGATAATCTATTAGTTTGATCAGCCTAACTTTCGAGAACTGAGCCAAGGGCTGCTATACAAGACAACTGCTATACTCTATTCGTATAGACCTTAACTAGACGGTCGCCTCAGGGGCTCACAACTTGTAACTGATAATCTATTAGTTTGATCAGCCTAACTTTCGAGAACTGAGCCAAGGGCTGCTATACAAGACAGCTGCTATACTATATTCGTATAGACCTTACCTAGAGAGCTGCTCGGGGGGCTCACAAATTGTAACTTATGACCTGCTAGTTTGATCAGCATAACTTTCGATAACTGAGGCAAGGGCTGCTATGCAAGATAGCTGCTATACTCTATTCGTATAGACCTAACTAGGGAGCTGCCTCAGGAGATTACAACTTGTAACTTATGACCTATTAGTTTTATTAGCATGACATTCGACGGCTGAGGCAAGGTAACCATGCAAGATGGCTGATATACTTATTCCTTTAGACATAACTACAGAGCTCCCTCAGGAGCTCACAATTTGTAACGTATTACGTAGATGAAATAGATATCGCTTGTCTGCCATAAGAGGTGGCTAAAAGTGGTCCTAGGACTCCAAACTGACAGTGTGGGTTGGCGACCGCGGGTTCCTTAGCTGAGTAATGGCATTGCATCCACATACTTGTGCCGGGCTCCTGACATTCCTCTATTCTATCCGACCTCCCTTGGTCAAATTTTGTTCTTTTCGACCCTGATGGTACTAGGTTGGGATCCTAGTGGGTCTTTCTTTTTCATATCCTTCACGGCCCTTGACTTCAACCGTCAAGCTGTTCACATCCTGGTGGCTTCTGTCGTCCTATAGCTACTGTAGACTACTTTCCTATCTACATAACTTTGTGTTGCATTATATAAGTAGAGAGTAACAGGTGTCTTGTAGATTTAGTTTGTTTCTTTTAATGAAGAATCTGATAACAGAAGATAAAGTCCATCATGGCACAACCCATATCTAGCTATATATTAAAAATGAGTGTGGAAAAATATTCCCCCCGAGGCTATCACAAGAGACGTCATGATATATCTTGTAGGAGAGTTTTTCAATGCAAACATTGCAGAAGAGTGTTCAAGAACGCCTGCAACGCTCATGAACCCTCTAGTTGACGATATAACGTCTTTCGCGGGCAATGCTAACCTCAAAGAGGCAAAGAGAATGCAATAAGTAGAACATTTTAACTTTAATCAAATATTCATTGTGTATTTATTTTAAAAATTAAACAAAATACAGGGAAATGAGGAGTGAGATAGCTTCCCATTTTTAATGAGGAAGGGGAGTAGGAGCGGGAGGAGGAGAGTGCTGTGACGAGGATAAAAAGGAGGAGGAGGAGCCCTATTGCCCTTTAGCCATTTAGCCCATTATCCCTTTAGCCCATTAGCCATTTAGCAATTAGCCCTTCAGCCCCTTTAGCCCATTAGCCCCTTTAGCCCATTAGCCATTTAGCCCTATGAGGAGGATTCCTTTTGCCCATTTGCCCTTCTGGTAAGACGTGACTACTGGGTTCCATTCCCTATCATGTGTGTTGCACGATTTTTTTGGTTCAGCATTTTGCAATCCTACACTGAATGAAATTTATCACTTCTAACAGGATAGCAAACTTAGTCAATAACAACATTCAATGTTTATCTACATCTCATCATTCTGATTATATATTTAGCTTTGAGCGACTATCCATCCTCGAGAGCCCTAGTTCAGCTCCCCCCAGGGTTAGTCACATAAGAGCCTATGTATACGCAAGGGCCCCTGCGCTAGATTGATATTAGGAAGGGCATCCGGTTAGGAGGATTTAACCCCCGCATTAGCCTAATACGTGAAAAGCCCTAACACAACTCTCCCCAAGTTAGTGCTATAAGGTTCTGTGTATGCCTATTTACCCCTGTGCCCTAGCACAGCTCTCTCCCCTAGTTAGCCCTCCATTTTAGTCACCCTTACGTCTAGCAGTATACCCTTGATGCAATTCAACCCTCTACCCCTTCTCATAAAATAAGGATCTAAGCAGAGTGACGTCATCATAGTAACGAGAGCTGTAGTAACGTTACTGTTAACAAGCTTTGGCCTGTAGACGCAGAGTCCTCTCAAGTCAGACGTCTTGCATCATAACACATTGTCGGCATTCCTTTAATACACCAAATCGGAAAATACGGCTTAGCTCAAAAAGTCATTCTTTTTCTGCTGTGAGGTACATGTCTCCACATTTACTGTAGTCAGAACATCTTCATCGTGCACACATTTCAATCAGGGTGAGGATATCTGAATTGCACTATGTCAGCTCCACGTTCGAATTCTTAGGGGTAAAATTTACTCTGCTCAACCAGACCTCGGGTAGGAGTGCCTCCCCCAAGAGTTGGCCAAGGAGGTTTGATAGGCAACAGCTTAGCACGCATCATGCCTAGACTCAGCTAAAGACATCGAGTTCGCTAAGCCAGACTCTCTCAAGTCAGGTGCCCTTTTAGTACCCTCTTTGGAAAGTATTCAATAAGATGACGACATCCTATTGTCTCGAGGTGTCAGAGGTCGTAGCGCGCGGCTCTATAGGTCATAAACTACAAGTTGTCAGCTCGTGATGTAGCTCTGTATTGAAGTCTGAAAGAATAAAGTATAGCAACCACGTCGCATATCAGGCCTTGCCTAAGTTCTCGAAAGTTAGGCTGATCAAACTAATAGGTCATGTGAATACAGTGAAGCAGTCATCTGGCATATTAGCCCTTGCCACAGTTCTCGAATTGCGCAGTTGGCCGCTGTTAGCGGTGAGAGAAGGTTGTCTGCTCTGCATTCTCCTGCTATATGGTCGCTCGTGTCACAACAGTGTACTTGTTAAAAAAATTGCGAGTTTGTTTCGAGTTCTACTTGTGTGAATTCGTTTAATTGTTTTTAGTGAAACAGTGAAAAGATATGTAATGTTACGGCAACAACATTTTCAAGGAGGAATACTCTGAAATGCATATTTGAACATAAGAATAAGCCTTCGGCGTGGGATGTACATAATTGGATGCAGTCACTGCTGAATCTCCCATCGGACCAAATCGACATGATCCAGCTGGACAATCTTGGAACCGCAGCATGTATTAAGGTAATTTCAACAGTGATTAACGAACGTTTGATATGTCACTATTCAGGGATTCAGAAAATAATATTAAGTGGTGGTCGTATAGGAAAAGTTACTGTGATGCCAGCTGACAGGGTACAAAAGAATGTTTGAATACTTAATGTTCCCACGGAAGTGCCTATAGAATCCACTTCATTAGCGTTAAGAAAATAAGGGAAAGTGATATAACACAGGGAAGAAGAGTAGTCACAGCAACACTCCTTCGAAGTACGCAACGGTATACGTGCTGTTAGAATGGAGTTAAAAGACCCAATACCTTCCTTCTTATATATTGAAGGCTTTCGTGCACAGGTTATTTATGACGGCCAAACTAGGACATGCCTTGCTTGTAATTCGCCCAGTCACTTGAAACCGGACTGTCCGCTACGCCAGAATCGCTTGGCAGAGAGAAAGATTTTAAACACTGCCACACACACACACCACTTTTAACTCCTCAGTCAGTGAGCTAGACCCCGCTACAACAGTTTCAACCACGCTAAGCGAGCCACACACCGACGCCAGTAAACAAGCTCCGTGGGCAGATATACACAACGAGGAGAACGCAGCACACAACCCGGCTATTGGTAGGAATGAATTTGCTGCGGTCACGGAGATTCAGAATAAACGTATGAAGACTGAGTTTGAACATAGCATTTTCAAATCCCTACCTCCTGAAATCCTTGTACAAATTAATGCAACTAAAGGCGTGCCTTCCATATCCTTGGCCACAATAAGCTCCACACCTGCCCAGGAGTCCGTGTATTACCTGATAGATACTCCAAAGACCCCGTTAATCCTGGATCTTAGCCAGACACCGAACAACGTATCCCTGCCCTCTAAGATGGAAACCTAGTTTATGGGCAGTGGCAGATACGCCCGATAGGGACTTAATAGATACCGAAATAGCAGAGGAAGGTGTGGAAACCGAAGAGTGTACTGTAAAAGAGAAACAGAGTAAGATGTCTTCACCTAGAATGAGAAACATAAATAAAACACACAGAACGTCATCCACGGCGGCCAAAAGCTTGAAGGACAGTCAACCAGCACACATTTCCTTAAGCCATAGGGACCAACGTATACATACAAGAACGAAGAGTGCCGAGCGCAAGGGGTCTAATTCTAAGTCGTCTGTACCTAACTGACTCTGCACCAACCACTACCTGTCGTATCTATAAATAACCATCTACGCAAACATGAATATAGTTTCGTGGCATTTTGCTTTCCCTCTCTGTCTTGTTCTGGTGAAACTTCTTACAACTTACGCCACCCTTAATATTAATGGAGCAAAAAGTGTTACAACTCAAGCGCTGTTTATTCGGTTCGTGAAGGAATATGATATTGATATCTTATTTCCCCAGGAAGTTAATGAGACAAACTTCCACTTCTCATATAATTATGACTATATAACGAACGTAGGTGATAACTTCCGAGGAACTGCAATAGTATACAGGAAAGAATTCAGCTCACTGATGTCATCATGGACACTACGGGAAGGTTTCTGTCTGCCACCCATAATAACACAAAGTTGATAAAAGTGTATGGCCCATCTGGGTCACAGTACAAACAGGAACGAAACCTACTCTTTACAAATGAAATAGTGCCCCATGTAGTGACACCTGGTCCAATAATTCTATTAGGTGGTTTCAACTGCACTCTTCACGCACGAGACCAAACAGGTACTTTTAACTTTTGTCTAGGCCTTCAGACACTAATACAGTCAATGCAGCTCCCGGATGTGTTGATGCAGCTACACGGCTCACATGTCGAATTTACATATTGCCGTGAGGAGTCGAAATCCAGGATATATTGTTGTTGTTTGAGTCATCAGTCCATAGACTTGTTTGATTCAGCTGTCCATGCCACCCTATCATGTGCTAACCTTTTCATTTCTACCAAACTATTGCATTCTACATCTGCTCTAATCTGCTTTTCATCCTCATACCTTGGTCTACCCCTACTGTTCTTACAACCTACACATCCTTCAAAAACCAACTGAACAAATCCTGGGTGTCTTAAGATGTGTCCTATCATTCTATCTGAAACATGCTCGTTTAGCATGTTCATAACATGTAGGTTTATCTGTGATTGCTAAGAGCTAGCATTAGCTCTCGTTTGACTTCACTAAACTGGCTATTAACTATTTCCCAAACCGTACCACAGAGGGCAGCGCCCCTGCTTTGTAAACGGATGGTCCTTCCTTCCGCGAGTCTTTGACTTTTATCTCCTTGACTTGATGTCTTTGTTGTTGTAATGACCTGAATGAGAGAAAGAAAGATGGAGTCGCCTCTAATCGGAGTAGCATTTTTGAATTATCGATGGGTTTTTATAAGGTTTAAACTCTGCCTGTACTCATATTCAGATTTTTAATTGATCAGCTTTAACTACAGGTAATGTGAGCTGTGTTTTCACTCTTATTTTATGTTTATCTTGTGGCTGTTTCAAGTGCCTTGTAATCGCGACTGACTGATATACGTCTTTGCCCCGCGATATGAATGGGTGTGTGTTTCGGGGTATTATTTTGGTGGTGGTGACGAGGTAACTGGGTCTCTACGAGAATTGTCATTATGTGCACGACACTATACTTCCTTATTGCCACCAAATTTTAGTAGACTCTGGGTGTCGACACGGAGATACGTCGTACCCAGTGCGTGTGTTGGTGGGCTTGTACGTGGGCCATGGGTCCATATCGTCCTGCTTATAAAATATTTGCAGTGTGGACGTTTCTACGTCGTGTGTGGGAACTTACTTATGGGCAGGTGCGTCATACTACATGTGTTTACGATCTGTTTTGAAAAGAGGTTATTGACCCTATAGTTTCCCGATATTGACAATGCCTGAATGTTTGTGTGTAGGTGTGACAGCGAGCGAGGGGCTAAAAGGATGTCGTATCGGTCAGTTAATTTATGTTCCTTTTCATTTATTCTTCGTACACTTGGTTTTCACTTCGAGTGCGGTGTTTATTATTTTATCTTGGTCTATTTTATGACCTTTTTGCTCGTTCTTATGGCCGCCATTTTTGTTTCATTTTGATTCGGGTGATGCGCACACCCGCTTTATTTTCTTTGCCTTTGTGTGCTCTTTGTTACAGAGATGCTGCACCCCTGGCCAACTCGATACCTACATTGCCTTCATGTAACTATTGTTCGCTCTACTCCGACAGGCTGTGTGATCTTTTATCCTTGTGATGGTCATTGTTGATGCTGTAATAATGATGGAGGCTTGAGTAATGTTTGGTAAATTTAATGTGAACTACATCGCGGAAAGAAATGACCAAAATAAGTCCGTGAGGATCTTTTTCTGTTGAAGATGTTTCAATATGTTGTGAAAATATCAATCAAGCCGTGAGCACGTCGTAAAGTATCGTTTATCCATATGTTTATGGTATGTTGTGCTCGAACGGTTACGATGCTAGTTTCTACTAACCTGAAGGACAAAAGCACGTATGTAATAATGTTTCATTTTCTTTGGTGGCTTCTTTTCTTGCATTTACATTTTTATCTTAATAAACCCTCATTTAATTTTATTCGATTTTTATTGCTGGTAGTTAGTTTTGTTTCCTTGTCATGAATTATTATTATTGATCAACGCCTTCAGTTCGAAGCTGTTATCTGCCTCTCCTGATCGGAGTCAACGCCCTCGAATCTCCCGTCGTGTTGTATGTGTTTTTCCGTCTTAGGTCCGGTGCATATCTCTTCTCGTCAAATTTGGCCAAATCGATCTCCTCTCGCCAATTCAGTTCAGTATCTCTTCATTCGTAATTCGATCTATCTATCTCACCTTCAGCATTCTTCTGTAACACCACATTTCAAAAGCTTCAATTCTCTTTCTTTCGGAGCTAGTTGTCGTCCATGTTTCACTTCCATACAATGCCATGCTCCACATGAAAGTCTTCAAAAACATCTTCCTAATTCCTACATAATGTTTGAAGTGAGTGAGTTTCTTTTCTTAAGAAAGCTTTTCATTGCTTGTATTAGTCTGGATTTTATATTCTCCTTACTTCTGCCTTCGTTAGTTATTACCACCCAGGTAGCAATGTTAATCTATTTCCTTTAAGACTTCATTTCCTAATTTAATATTTCCTGCATCACGTGCCTTCGTTCGACTGTACTCTATTACTTTTGTTTTCGACTTATTTATTTTCAACTTGTACTCCTTACCCAAGACTTCGTACATACCATTCAGCAGCTTCTCGAGATCTTCTGCAGTCTCAGATAAAATAACAATATTATCGGCAAATCTCGAGGTTTTGACTTCCTCTCCCTGGATTGTGATTCCCTTTCCAAATTCCTCTTGGATTTTTCTTTACTGCCTGTTCTATGTAAACATTGACAAGGCGGGGGACAAACTGCAGCCTTGCCACATTCCTTTCTGGATTGCTGCTTCTTTTTCAAAGCACTCAATTCTTACCACTGCAGACTGATTTTTATACAGATTGTAGATAATTCTTCGTTCTCGGTATCTGATCCCAATCACCTTCAGAATCTTAAATAGCTTGGTCCAATCAACATTATCGAACGCCTTTTCTAGATCTAGAAATGCCATGTACGTGGGCGTGTCTTTCTTGATTCTATCCTCGAAGTTCGGACGTAAAGTCAGGATTGCTTCACGTGATCCTACATTTCTTCTGAAGCCAAATACATCTTCTCCCAACTCAGCTTCAACTTGTTTTTTCATTCTTCTGTAAATAATACATGTTAACATTTTGCAGGCATGAGATACTAAACTAATGGTGCGGTTGTTTTTACCCTTGTCAGCACCGGCTTTCTTGGGAATAGGTATAACAACATTCTGCCGAAAATCGGATGGGACATCTCCTGTCTCATACATCTTGCACACTAAATGGAATAACCTTGCCATGCTGGTTTCCCCTAAGGCAGTCAGTAATTCAGAGGGAATGTCATCAATTCCAGGTGCCTTATTCCTATTAAGGTCGCTCACCGTCCCAGTCAAAATCCGACCTGAAAATTGGGTCTCCCATTTCGTCCGCATCAACAGCCTCTTCCTGTTCCAGAACCAAATTATCTACATCTTTACCTTCATACAAGTGTTGGATGTGTTCATTCCATCTTTCTGCACGTATCCACTGCACAAGTACAGCTCCTCGATAGCTGTAAGGTGATTTCAGTCGCCTTTAGCGACCACCATAGCGTTCTAGTAATGATGAAGACAACAAGGAGTGGCAGATGCATCATTGGGAAAGGAATATTGAAGATGAATAAGTCTGAATAATACTGAGGATGTCCAACCTTTCACGTAGTGTTATCACCAACGTAAATTTGCGCAAAGTCGCTACAGTAGCGTGATGGACTGATGGACATATAAACTTAAACCTGCCATTAGATCTCTCGGACGAACAATAGCGTATGAGCACAACCAAGATGCAAGTAGGAAAATTGAATTCTATGAGAGAGTTATGTTTGATGTGCATCACAAGGAACAGCAAGGCCAAAATGTCCCTTCTGCATCAAATTCTATGAAGAGAATTATTTTAAGAATGAAGGAAAGCAGCCTAGAACAACTACATCTGTACGTGAAAGGCACTTCCCTCAGAGAAAGAGAGATACTCTCTCCCTACCACATTGCCAAGATTAGACGATCAGCCAATAAGCAGTGTATTAATCGACGAGATAATGGAAAACGGACAATGTTCACTACAGAGGAACAACTCTTTGCAGAAAGTGAGAGATATTTCCGTGAAATGTTTGCAGAAGATAGTATCTCAGAGACAGACACCTTCATCATCTCCAGAGTCATCTACAAGGAGATAATATCGCACATATTACTAATAATATTTCTGAAGAAGTGAAGCGAGCGTTAGACTATCCCGCACCAAATAAGACGCCAGGCTATGATGGTATCCCGTATGAATGGTATAAGACATTTTGTAACATTATCGGTAATGACCTGACACAAGTTAATTATGCCTTCAGTCACACGATAAGTGATATATTTGCAGAGGGAATTATAATCCTAATTTCCCAACTCCCCAGTTGCACGTATATCAGTGACGATAGTCTTATTACAATATAGAATACTAACTGTAAACTACTGAACAACATTTTAGCGTACAGAATTAGAACTATCCTCCCTTGATTAATTACTAATGAACAGGTTTGCACCAAACCTAGGAAATATATATATTATATAATAATCTACTGGGAATTCGAGATGTAATCATATATCATTCAGTGTGTGACAATGCTTCAGGATCACTGGCTAGCATTGAACTCAGCAAAGCATTTGATAGGATAACACACCCTTATCACTGGAAAGTTTAAAAAATATTCGATTTCCAAACAGTATCATAGTAACAATACAGGGCATATACTACAAGGCATCCTCACGAGTTATGATAAATGAATTTCTCTCAGCAAAATTTTCAATAAACAAATCCATTCAACAAGGATGCCCATTATCGAGGGCACTTTTTGTTTTAGCAATAGAACCCCTGATTCAAAGTTTGAAAAATTATTTAATCGGACTAAATATTAACAACGAATGCTTCACAGTATTCCGCATTATTGCTATTAGGTTCAAATGAAAATTGACAAATATTTGCCAGCTCCCGGATTCCAATTGTAAACCATTGCATGATATTGGGCATTACCTTCAGTAACGATATTTCAGAGACGATAGAGGCTAACTGGACTCTTGCTCTAAACACCCTACGGTTTCAGCTAATGGAGGAACTTTCAAGGTGACTCAACAATTTTCAAAAGTTCGGCATATAAATATCATTGAGCTGTCGAAGCTCTGGTACCTTGCCCATATTCTTCCAACCTCACATGTCATTTGCCAATGTGTTGAAATGGCAATTTTATCTACGGAAAGGCTACGGATACAAAATAAGAAGAGACCAACTTCATCTGACTGAACAGGATGGTGGCTTGCGCCTAATTGCAGTCGAAAGAAATGCGCAGCACTCTTTCTGTCACATATCATTAAAGCATTATAGTCAAGGGGAGATGTATTTGATAGTTCAGTGCTAAAATTTGGTGCAACAACAGACCTGAAACAAAAAGATTCATTTCGAAGTTACTTCCAGAACGCTCCCTCCATTCTACAACAACTTCTAGAAACCGAAATTACAGCTGGAAAGTCGGATAAAGTTAAGAATATGTACATCAGATTGAAGCAATATAATTGTATTCCAATAGCACAACAGATTACCAACATGGTGAATGGAAGCAGATCTGGAAAAAAATATTTGGAACAAATGGATCCCGATGGAATGGAGGGAATCGCTCTACATATACACTGACTGACAGAGCAAATGCAACACCAAGAAGGAGTGGTCAGAACTTTATGCCAATTGCAGGGTAGACTGACGTCACTGAGGTATGCCCATGATGTGAAATGCGCCGCTGTGCTGCGCATGTAGCGAACGATAAATGGGACACGGCGTTGGCGAATGGGCCACTTCGTACCGTGATTTCTCAGCCGACAGTCATTGTAGAACGTGTTGTCATGTACCACAGGACACGTGTATAGCTAAGAATGCCAGGCCGCCGTCAACGGAGGCATTTCCAGCAGACAGACGACTTTACGAGGGGTATGGTGATCGGGCTGAGAAGGGCAGGTTGGTCGCTTCGTCAAATCGCAGCCGATACCCATAGGGATGTGTCCACGGTGCAGCGCCTGTGGCGAAGATGGTTGGCGCAGGGACATGTGGCACGTGCGAGGGGTCCAGGCGCAGCCCGAGTGACGTCAGCACGCGAGGATCGGCGCATCCGCCGCCAAGCGGTGGCAGCCCCGCACGCCACGTCAACCGCCATTCTTCAGCATGTGCAAGACACCCTGGCTGTTCCAATATCGACCAGAACAATTTCCCGTCGATTGGTTGAAGGAGGCCTGCACTCCCGGCGTCCGCTCAGAAGACTACCATTGACTCCACAGCATAGACGTGCACGCCTGGCATGGTGCCGGGCTAGAGCGACTTGGATGAGGGAATGGCGGAACGTCGTGTTCTCCGATGAGTCACGCTTCTGTTCTGTCAGTGATAGTCACCGCAGACGAGTGTGGCGTCGGCGTGGAGAAAGATCAAATCCGGCAGTAACTGTGGAGCGCCCTACCGCTAGACAACGCGGCATCATGGTTTGGGGCGCTATTGCGTATGATTCCACGTCACCTCTAGTGCGTATTCAAGGCACGTTAAATGCCCACCGCTACGTGCAGCATGTGCTGCGGCCGGTGGCACTCCCGTACCTTCAGGGGCTGCCCAATGCTCTGTTTCAGCAGGATAGTGCCCGCCCACACACTGCTCGCATCTCCCAACAGGCTCTACGAAGTCTACAGATGCTTCCGTGGACAGCGTACTCTCCGGATCTCTCACCAATCGAACACGTGTGGGATCTCATTGGACGCCGTTTGCAAACTCTGCCCCAGCCTCGTACGGACGACCAACTGTGGCAAATGGTTGACAGAGAATGGAGAACCATCCCTCAGGACACCATCCGCACTCTTATTGACTCTGTACCTCGACGTGTTTCTGCGTGCATCGCCGCTCGCGGTGGTCCTACATCTTACTGAGTCGATGCCGTGCGCATTATGTAACCTGCATATCGGTTTGAAATAAACATCAATTATTCATCCGTGCCGTCTCTGTTTTTCCCCAAATTTCATCCCTTTCGAACCACTCCTCCATGGTGTTGCATTGTCACTGTCAGTCAGTGTACATGAAATCATCCCGACGGGTGAGAAATTGAAAAGGCATGGACAAGTATCTGATGACAAATGTCTGGTATGTCATCAGACGGACAGTCTCGTGCATCGAGTGGCCACATGCGGCAATGTGGCGCTAGTTTTTAGATGGACATTAAACGCTATCTACATGATATCAGGGACAACAACAACCAGTGATAGAGTGGGGGAGATACTGAATCTGGAACTAAATTACGCACAGAACGAGGGTGGAAACGCTGGCATATGGATAACAGCTGGAACCATTCACTACAGTATCAAGGCATACCCTCAGCATACAAGTGTGTCTTTACCTGTATTTCTGATCATCTCAGGAAAGAACACTGGAAAATGGTCAGAGAGAAGTGTCTTCAAGAAGCTTTTGGAATACATATTTTTAAATTCTGAGTGCCTTCCTGTTATGCGTTTTGTGTGACATTTGCCAATTTTATGTTAATATGACTAGTGTCTTGCGTTAGTATAACCGCGTACTGTTAAATGATTTGGATAATGCTGATGACAGGAATAACTTCGTTTGCTCCTAGTGTGCAAAAGGAAAAGTGATTTTTTAATTCTTTTATTGTTCTACTGGGAACAACTTGATGTTCTCCTGTGCTAAATTTTAATTTGTTTAGATGCAAACTTATCAATCTTCTGTTTGCGGAATTATCCTAAACTTGTTTTCATTTTTGTTTCAAGAAAGAATAACAATAAGAAGATCGTGTAACATGTTTAAGTATTAATTTACGTAGAGTTTCCTTGATTTGAAATAGTTGTATGACACTGACAATAAATTAGTTTTTAAAATGTCATGCTAATAAAACTAATAGGTCATAAGTTACAAGTTGTGAGCCCCCTGAGGCAGCTCTCTAGTTTAGGTCTATATGAATAGAGTGTAGCAGCTATCTTGCATAGCAGCCCTTGCCTTAGTTCCCGAAAGTCAGGCTGATCAAATTAATAAGTTATAAGTTACAAGTTGTGAACCCCTGAGGCAACCCTTTAGTTAAGGTCTATACGAATAAAGTATAACAGCTATCTTGCATAGCAGCCCTTGCCTCAGTTCTCGAATTTTAGGCTGATCAAACTAATAGGTTATGAGTTACAAGTTGTGACCGCCTGAGGCGACCCTCTAGTTAAGGTCTATACGATAAGATTATAGCAGCCATCTTTCATGCAGCCATTGTCTCAGTTCTCGAATGTTAGGCTGATGAAACTAATAGATCATAAGTTACAAGCTGCAAGGCCCTGTGACATCTCTGTGAAGTTAGGTCTATAACAACAACGTATCGCCTTTAGCTTCTGCTCCATCTCCTTAAAGTTAGTCCCATACAACCGATGTACAACAACCATCTTGCCTCAGGGGTCGTAGCACTAAGAAGTTGAACGCGGCCACCATGTTGCGCAACCGCCCCTAGGCATCTTAATTCCTAAGTCTCTCCTTGGCCAACTTTCTCAATGAAAGCCCATGTATAGCGGCTATCTTGCGCAATCGCCCTAGGCCGTCTCCTTAAGTCCTAAGTCTCTCCTAAGTCAGCTTTCTCCATACCTGCCCGTGTATAGTCGCCATCTTGTTCCAATTTCAACTCGAAGTCTTGAGAGCTTAACGCGTGGTCAGCGTAACGTTAGACCTTCATCCCGGGTATCAAAAGTGAGGTTAGGTCACTCCAAGATGGCGACTGTAAGTTTAGACTTGCTCTCTTATGCAGCATCTGCGTCGGAAAGGGCATCTTGCTGTAAAAGTGAGGTTAGGCCGCTCCAATACGGCGGCTCTGAGGTTAGGCTTCCTCTCTTGCGCGTAGAATATAAGGTTAAGCCCCTCCACGTTGGCGTCTGTGAGGTTAAGCATGCAGTCTTAATCAGCATAGTCAGTGCGGTGGAGGCCTCTCCCGAGGGCCGGGTGGTGTTGGTGGTCGCAGAACCATCCAGAAACAGCTACAGACCTAAATCCGTTTAGCTACATTTTAACAAGAATACGTTTGTTTCAGTGTGCTTATAAATGCCTATTTCGGGAGTCCCTGCCTATTTGGAGTTAATGCCCTTTGACAGCCTTTTAATGAAGTCTGCATTATCTTCTAGCTGTTGTGGTCGACAGAATTATTGTCTCGTTTCTCAACATCTCTTTACCCCAATAACATCAAGGAGAATTCTCGGACGACTCGAGTTCAGTTTTTCCTTTCATCTTCTAATAACTGAGGATCACAATCACATTTATAGGGTTCAACAACTCTATAGGGAACATTAACACAGGAACAGAACGTACAAGAAAATGCCCTCCGGTATCAACCCGCCATCACAGGAGACATCAGCGGACCCAGGATATCAAATTATAAGTCATTTTCCATGTCTATTTCACACTCAGGTCACTATTTACGTGCCTAATTTAGCTATTTAAATATCTACATGCCTACCTATTTAACTGTTTTAGTGCTGACCTTAGTGTTACCGGGCCTCAAACACTGCACACAATAGTATTTCACTCAACAGCGATGTCCTGGACTACGTTTATTTAGTGAGTGCCGTTAAGCGACAATTCTTTCCTAGAGGGAAAGTCAATAAAAGAACACCAAGCAAGAGAACTTAAACACACTTCAACTTACGTAGATCGTCGGTCATTATAAAGAAAGGAAGGGCGGCCGATAATCTATAGAGAAAAGACATATGTTCATACATCGCACGTGGAGAGAGAATCAGAACACACGGGTTTTCTAGCTCCAGATTCTGCCCCCGGCGAGCTCTCATTGTTCAAGCACTCTCCTCATATTAAATCAAATAAGAAGTCTGGAGATTACCATGAGGACGCGAACTTCCTGAATTACGAAAAGTGGCTAAAATCGCCAGGAATACACATCTTTTCCCCTCAGTCTGTCTTAGTGATTGATTGTGCTCCTCACCACTATGATCAAGTTAACCTCGCACCAAATTCCTCATCCAAAAAATCACGTATGTTTTACCGGCTTATGACACAATTCATTTCTTCACCAGAAAGTATGAAACACAGAGAGCAAAAGTATATTCTCTGATTGCACTCGTAACACCTGATTTTAAAACACATTGCTGTTCTAAGTCTTCCCCTCATCATCCAGAAAGAAGCGAGCTTTTAAGAAATTACGACGATCACCGGTGACAGGATTCATTTCTTGGGTCTACAAAATTTCAATGAAGGCCAGGAATTCTGTCCCGTACAGACACGGGGCTGTCATAATTTTCAAATAACATTCGAATAAGCTGGTTCGGCTCCACTGTCTGATGGGGCACATGTTATGTAATCACCTGTCCTTCAGTAGAGTTACAACGCAGTGATTTTATGTAGCCTCTAGCCGGGGAGTAACTTCCCGTCCATAAGTGAGTTTGGAGGCTTGCAGACTGAACTCTCAAATGTATTGAAGTTTACAATGAGGATATTAATAAAACAATAATATCAACAGTAATTTGTTCAAAGTTTCTGGTCATATCGTCATAATTTGGATACATTTCACGTGATTTAAGAGATAACACTAGAAGAGGGTAAAATGAATCATTATCAGAGAAAGTAGCGACAGCTGGCTTGTTGACATCTACAACAAGCTACACAACAGTCATCCGCCAGGAAACTCTCATCATCATCATAAGTTGTTCTGCCATCCGGCAGGTCCATTCATTGGCTGTGACCTCCATATCTCTCGATCTTGTGCCCTTTTCTTCACTTCTGCATAATCTTCCTTTCTTTTTCTAATGCTGTCTGATAACTGGTATCGTCTCCTTCCCCTTCCTCGTTTTCCTTTTATCATCCCTTCAATTGCTACTCGCAGTGAAGTGTTGTGCCTTAGATTATGCCCTATCCATTTTTTCTTCGTATTTTGGATTACGATCAGCATGATCCTCACTTCTCCCACTTTCCTCAGAACTTCCTTATTTGAAATTTTATCTCACCACTATACTCCTTCAATTCTTCGCCAAATCCACATCTCAAATCTTTCTATTTTTCTCTGTTCTTCCTTCCTTAGTGTCCATGTTTCAGCGCCATATAGAGCTATACTCCATACGTAACACCTTGCAAGTATCTTCCTCAGATCATTCTCTAGCGGGCCACAAAGCATTTTTCCTTCTTGTTGAAGCTTTCTTGGCTAAGGCAATTCGAACTTTTATGTCTGTTATAGAGTGAAGGTCTTTAGTCACAATACTTCCATGATACTTAAACTTATTCATCTGTTCAATAATTTCTCCCCCTATCTTGATTGCCGCTTTTTCACCTTTACCTCCAAGTATCATGAATTCGCTTTTCTTTTTGTTTATGCTCATTCCAAACTCCTCACATTTTTGCTTAATTCTCTCAGCATTTTGCGGAGGTCCTTCACATTTTCAGCTATTACTGCCATATCATCAGCAAATCTTATACATTCAATTCTCTTACCTCCAACGTTGACCAACCAAGCATTCACAAATAATTTCCTCCAAGTAAATGTTAAACAAAGTTGGCGATAAGCAGCAACGCTGTCTAACACCTTTTCCCAGTCTGATTTCTTCGGTTAATTCTCCTCTTATTCTCACATTTGCTGTATGGTTGTAATATAATTCCTTGATCAGTCTTCTCTCTCTCTCTCCCTCTCTCTCTCTCTATCTCTCTGTCCATTCCACTCCATGCTTTTTAAGTATCTCCAAGAGCTTATTCCAGCTCACTTTGTCAAATGCCTTCTCTAAGTCTACAAAGACTGTGTATACTTTTCTATTCTCCTCCATGTACCTTTCTCGTATGACTTTCAGTAAACCATTGGCATCCCTTGTGCCTACTCCATGCCTAAATCCATTTTGTTATTCGCCAATATACTTCTCCATTCGTCTGTAAAACCTTCCTTTTATTGCTCTTAATAGTATTTAGCTGCATGAGAAGTTAAACTTAGTGTCCTGTGTTCTTAGTATTTTTCCTTTTTCCTATTGGTATTATTATAGTTTCCAGAAAATTTTTGGCTTTTTCCCTTTTAAGTATACTATTTCTTGACAAAGTTTCACAAACATATATTTTCCTTTCTCCTGCAGTACTTTGAGTAGTTCAACTGGTATTTCATCTACACCAACTGCTTTACCATTCTTCGTTTCCCTAATAGTTGCCTCTATTTCCTCTTTTAATATACTGAACCCAATCTGATCTTCATTTGTTTCATTTTCCTTCGCCAAATCTATATTACTCCCATTTGGTCTTTCTATGTACTCTTTCCATCGTTCCTTAACTACCGTATTTCAGGCTCACTTACTAACTGTCCATCCAATGTTTTAATCTCAGTCATTCCACTTCCATTCCTTTTATCATTGAATGTTAATTCCATAGCTTCTTTGTAAATCATGTCATATTTACCTCCACTTTCCAACCGTTCTCTTTTGCTGCAGGTTTCTCTCATCCACTTTTCTTTAGGATGTTCAGTCTCCCTTCTTTATTCATTGTTTAATTTTCTATACATCTTTCTTCCTTCTTGAGTGTTTACGTTTTTCCATTTTCTCCTTTCTTCTATTTTGTACAACATTTCTTCAGTTACCCATTCCTTTCTTATTTCCCTCCTCCGTTTTGTTCCCAGAACTTCTTTTGCTGTATCTTTAAGATTGTTTCTAAATCTCTCCCATTTTTCTTTAACACAGTTACCCTCATTTTCAGTTTGTAAACTTTCAACAAGCCTCTCTTCTAACTCTACAACATTTTTGATTTCTTTCAAGTTTTCAAGGCATATCACTTCATTGCTCTTACTTATCCTAACTCTTTTTAATTTAATGCACAGTTCTGCAACAACTAGGTTGTGATCAGAACATATGTCTGCTCCTGGATAACATTTTGCACTTTTTAAGCCATTTCTATATATTTGTTGTATCATAATATAGTCAATTTGCTACCTCTCTCTCATTAAATATAAAAGTCTTGACTGAAATACTGGAAGTCACAGAGGGAAGAATTCTTGGAAAGATCCTGGGTTCAGTACTGGAAGATGGAAAATACCAGAGCTCTACTCCCCAATGGAGTGGCTCTTGTACTGTGCCAGGGAAAGGAGGCTGGCTTTCTATGGTCATGTGGCAGAATTGTCTCCCAATCGCCTGTTTACCTTCTAGCGAAACAAGAAAATCCATATCAAACCTCTGACAGACACAACCTAAAGAAAGTTCACTGAAGAAGGAAGGTGCCCTCTTGTTGGAGGAAGGAAATGAGAAATGTGACAACACTGGATAACAGTTGAAGAAGTGTGAGCTCAGGTAGATCTATTAGAAAAAATACAAGAAGGAGAAGAAGAGTGGCAAGCGTGTTCTCTCTGTTGCACTCAATGGCGGCTACAGGTGACTCGGCCATTCTATATCTTATCGACACTTCACCTTTATCTTATCTCCCCAGTGCTCCTCACGACAGATGTGGAGTCTTGTTGTCGAGGAGTCTTGCCTCATCCAAGAACAATAAAAGGAGCCACGCATTCTAGGTCTTTTGGTCTTCGGTAGTAAGAAGTCTTCGCAGCTAGTCACTGCCTGGTCTCCGTGTTGTCGGGAGCCTCTGTCTGTAAGTTAACTTATGTCCACTAATATTATAAGCAACCAAGCGAACCGTTTCAATAATTCTTCGCCCTTGCTTCCAGATTATTATTAAGATATATTTATATCGAGTGAATCATTGCGCCTTTTCTTTGTTGAAATTATGTAGCCCGCTACGAACTAAATGTATCTAAGTCCTGTCTTACTCGACATATTACAACAAATTTACGTACAGGTAGACTGGTATAGGTTTCTCTGTGCAATACAAAAACCGCACTGAAAACAGTAATTAAGGCCCACCTTAAAAGCACTGTACCCTCTGATGTAGACCGGAGACATATTTATGAAATGTTACTGTACTGCACTGTCCACCTGTAGAAAACTGCGTATCTGAGTGGCTCGACAATCATTTCCTTTCGAGATTAAATGGCGAAGCACTATCACAGATGACGTGATGGTTTGTGACCTATTCACTGCCATACTGGACACTCTCGTCTCATTGCAACTGACATAAGAGGTTATTTCTTCTCAAATTGTTGTACAAACTATGGTACGTAATTTTTACTGTAGAGTGTTGAGGACCACTTCGGTCTCCTGGTGAATACAGAGTTATAACGCGCAAATCCGCACGTTGTAAGTAGCTGTGTGGAATTATGTGCGGTGGAGTTTCATGAGCAGGACTTTTGTACTCGGACAGGCTTTTCTTCAGTGAAGATTCGACACACTCCTGAAGTCTCAGATATACTCATAACGCTGCATCCCTGGTTCTTATCCCGGTCAGTGCATTCAGAACTTATGAAATGTAAAGCTATTAAGCCAGTGTTGTCAGAATGCCTGCGGTAGTCGGTTTAAAATATTTAATATCGGAATAATTTCTAGACAATTCGTGCGACAGCATAACGCCTTCGCCTACTAAACTGCTAACAATTAGCGAAGCTCTCACGAAATAAATCAACGCCGCCTAGATGAAAAAGCCTTCCAGTTCAATCATGATGTCACTGCTTGTAGGTGAACGCTACCTACGTGAAAACCGAGAGAACCAATAACCAAATCCAGTTGAGTTCCAGGCAAGACTTTCACCACCTATATTAATTTTCATAATAAATAACATGTGATGATAATATATAAAAGTAATTTAAAATTGTCCGACTCGTTGGCTGAATGGTCAGCGTACTGGCCTTCAGTTCAGAGGGTCCCGGGTTCGATTCCCGGCCGGATCGGGGATTTTAACCTTCATTGGTTAATTCCAACGGCCCGGGCGCTGGGTGTATGTGCTGTCCCGAACATCCCTGCAACTCACACACTACACATAACACTATCCTCCACCATAATAACACGCAGTTACCTACACATGGCAGATGCCGCCCACCCTCATCAGAGGGTCTGCCTTACAAGGGCTGCACTCGGCAAAAAATAGCCACACGAAATTATAATTATATTTAAAATTAACTGTTGTTGTAGTTAGAATTTCAAAGTTAGCAATTCAATTTTAATTATGACGATCGTAAGTTTCTCACAAAAATATAGTTTTTTATTTTTTTAATTACAACAGCACAGTAGGTTGCTCATGTTAGACGTACTGTAGTTTTAACATTTTACAATATATTGATTTTATATATAATTGAAAATACACATACCATATTGATCATTCCATGTGAAATCAACGAGTATCACAATATAACCCTCAAATATTTGAACAATTCTTTAGGTAACTTACTTGTTATAAACAGCCGTAAAGGCATTCAAAAATGATACATCTCCCAGATTAATTATCTCAAGAGTTATTGATAAATGAATTACTAAATATTGCTAAAGTTAGCGATGCAGCCTTTCACGTATTTTATATATCTTGGGTTATGCTTAAGAATTGAATAGAGTTTCAGCAAATTTTCAAGGTCTTTAATTTTATGGAAATTTCGAGTACCATATGACGTTGAAATTTTAATTTTCAACCAAAAATATTAAATGCATTTTCAGTTTCTCAGAATTCTATATATGCCTATTACATTTAAAAAATATATTAATTCAAATATAGCCAACATATCCAGAATGTCTGATGTTAGAACTCGAAAAATTTCTTGATAGTTGCTATTTATTTTGTTAGGTGGTATGTTCATTTAGGGCCTTTGAATTGATGAGTTAAAAATGAGATCACGACACTGGTGAGTATTAGTTCTTTCTAACAGGAAACTCTGACTTATTTTCATAATATTTCCTATTTCTGGAATACAAGATACTGCTTTACCTATCTTCACAATTATTTTCATAACCTAGTTTTCTTCAATATTTATATTTTCAATATCATTTGGCACTTTGTCAGAATCTCTGAACAGAAAAATAACATTCTGATTCTTATCAACAACTGACCACTTACATAACTTAATCCCTCAAGTAATTCATCGAATATTTGAAAGGAATATTTTCCTCTGAATTCATTTAATTTCCGTAATGCTCCTGCTTCATGCTTTTCTTTCTCTTCAGATTGTGCATGTCGATGGAATGTGGATGTCTTGTTCAAATATGATGGACAGTTTGCAAGTTTACATGGTACAGGTGATTTAGTTAACTGTGGTCAGTGGCGTATGCTGAAGGCTACCAAGGCTATCGGTGAACCCAAACCTCAAGTGAGGACGATGGAAACCTAAAGTACATTATAATGTAAGCATCTGACACGTTCTTCCATTTACAAAACTTGAAAGCAGTGAGGAAAAAAAAAACGTCGCACGTGCTTCTGTGCAAGGCATCGGAAACTGATCTTGCAGCTTATGCTCTGTGTCCCTCTCCCCACGACCCACCTCGCGCGGCTTGCTGCTTTATGTCAGATAGGAGCGGGGACAGTGGCGATCGCCACTGCTAGCGTTACTCATCGTATATACTTTCTCATCTTATAGATAGCAGAGTGCCGGTATTCCACTCCCATTTACTTCTACATACCGGGCGAGTTGGCCTTGCGTGTAGAGGCGCGCGGCTGTGAGCTTGCATCTGGGTGATAGTAGGTTCGAATCCCACTATCGGCAGCCCTGAAAATGGTTTTCCGTGGTTTCCCATTTTCACACCAGGCAAATGCTGGGGCTGTACCTTCATTAAGGCCACGGCCACTTCCTTCCAACTCCTAGGCCTTTCCTATCCCATCGTCGCCATAAGACCTATCTGTGTCGGTGCGACGTAAAGCCCCTAGCAAAAGAAAACTTCTACATCCTTGTAGGAACACACTGCAAGGCTCCTGTTATGGTAGTAATGTAGGCCTAGTTTTTTCTCATAGGTAAATCTGCTAAAATGAAATGCAATCTTTCAGGTTTAGTGTTCTCTTTGGTTGCTTGGAATTGAACGCGTTATCATGGGTCGGACACCATCACTGATATCCTGAGGAAGTTACTAAACCAGTAAACGATGTGTACCACTACTAGTAATGATGTGAAATTCAACATTTTGACTTTAATAATAATAAGGGTGCTCGGCATCTGTATAAGCTTGGTGGTGACATAATGTGGGTGAAATGAATGGCGAAGACGTTATAAACACCCAACACTCCCCAATCCAGGAGAATTAAGAGTACAATGGGTTTAATTCTGAGAACTGAACCGCGGCTATCGGGCCAGAGACAAACATTCTATCCATTTAGCCACAAAGCCGGACTTTAAATTGCCAAGCACTTTAATTCGCTAAAACTTAGGCTACCATCTCCACTGATCAGGGGTTGATTATTGACAGTACCAGAGGTCAGGGTAGTAGCTTGTAAAGCAGCCTTGACAACACAGCAGGCTTCTGCGTTGGCTGTTGACTGCAGCTCATAACACTTAAGGCTTGACGTTCACTAAACCAACCATCGAAAAGGGGTAACCCAAATCTAGTGGTAGCCTAGGGCTTGGTCCCAACATACGCCACTATTAATGGCACCGTTAATGACTTCCCAGTCTTTGAATCTACAGCTTTGGATTCCTAAAATATGCAATTTTTCATGAAGTTTAAGTGACACACGTGTGGAAAATTAATAAAATGGCACTAGCTAGGTAAATTGCGAGAACCAAATAAATTATTCAGATATCTAGCCTAAATGTGGTGTATTTTAAGAACCTTCTGCAACAACACAGGGAATGATAGAATGTCATTCTTTGTCTATATGAGTCGGTTTAACTACGCGAGACGGGTAAGTAATGTAGATACCTGACCCCTATCATGTAGACATAAACTCATTGCTAAACCTCTCATTCATATGTACATGACATAAAAATGCTCATATATGCGAGAGGGCAATATAAAATACACTGACTGACAGTGACAATGCAACACCAAGGAGGAGTGGTTCGAAAGGGATGAAAGGTGGGGAAAAAACAGAGACGGCACGGATGAATAATTGATGTTTATTTCAAACCGATATGCAGGTTACACAATGCGCACGGCATCGACTCAGTAGGATGTAGGACCACCGCGAGCGGCGATGCACGCAGAAACACGTCGAGGTACAGAGTCAATAAGAGTGCGGATGGTGTCCTGAGGGATGGTTCTCCATTCTCTGTCGACCATTTGCCACAGTTGGTCGTCCGTACGAGGCTGGGGCAGAGTTTGCAAACGGCGTCCAATGAGATCCCACACGTGTTCGATTGGTGAGAGATCCGGAGAGTAGGCTGGCCACGGAAGCATCTGTACACCTCGTAGAGCCTGTTGGGAGATGCGAGCAGTGTGTGGGCGGGCATTATCCTGCTGAAACAGAGCATTGGGCAGCCCCTGAAGGTACGGGAGTGCCACCGGCCGCAGCACATGCTGCACGTAGCGGTGGGCATTTAACGTGCCTTGAATATGCACTAGAGGTGACGTGGAATCATACGCAATAGCGCCCCAAACCATGATGCCGCGTTGTCTAGCGGTAGGGCGCTCCACAGTTACTGCCGGATTTGACCTTTCTCCACGCCGACGCCACACTCGTCTGCGGTGACTATCACTGACAGAACAGAAGCGTGACTCATCGGAGAACACGACGTTCCGCCATTCCCTCATCCAAGTCGCTCTAGCCCGGCACCATGCCAGGCGTGCACGTCTATGCTGTGGAGTCAATGGTAGTCTTCTGAGCGGACGCCGGGAGTGCAGGCCTCCTTCAACCAATCGACGGGAAATTGTTCTGGTCGATATTGGAACAGCCAGGGTGTCTTGCACATGCTGAAGAATGGCGGTTGACGTGGCGTGCGGGGCTGCCACCGCTTGGCGGCGGATGCGCCGATCCTCGCGTGCTGACGTTACTCGGGCTGCGCCTGGACCCCTCGCACCTGCCACATGTCCCTGCGCCAACCATCTTCGCCACAGGCGCTGCACCGTGGACACATCCCTATGGGTATCGGCTGCGATTTGACGAAGCGACCAACCTGCCCTTCTCAGCCCGATCACCATACCCCTCGTAAAGTCGTCTGTCTGCTGGAAATGCCTCCGTTGACGGCGGCCTGGCATTCTTAGCTATACACGTGTCCTGTGGCACACGACAACACGTTCTACAATGACTGTCGGCTGAGAAATCTCGGTACGAAGTGGGCCATTCGCCAACGCCGTGTGCCATTTATCGTTCGCTACGTGCGCAGCACAGCGGCGCATTTCACATATGAGCATACCTCAGTGACGTCAGTCTACCCTGCAATTGGCATAACGTTCTGACCACTCCTTCTTGGTGTTGCATTTGCTCTGTCAGTCAGTGTAAGTCGTGATAAATAAACTCAATAACTGTACTCACCACCCAATTCTTTGTATGTTCAAAATCTTTCCTCTTGGTGCCTCTTAACAAATTGTTCCTCATATCTTCATTTTGGGAAAATTCAAAAACATGCACTTTGTTTGTAGTATCGTATTTCCCTTTGCAATTAGGGACATTAATATAGGCACACTTTATCAGCAATAGCCTGTTTAAACCACGGTAGCTAAAGAGAGACGGTAGGTGTCACACGCGGCCGGCCAGGAGCGTGTGACGTCAGCGGACTCTAGTCTGCCAGGCGCTGTAACTAACTGCCGAGCGCCTCACTTATCTTCCTTATAACAAATACGTTTATATTGTAATATAATATTTTCACATGAAAACCACTAATAAGTCCAGAGCACAAATACTCTTCAGATAGTTGAAACATTTTGACGAACTGCAGTAACCACGTGGTGATCCTCTTCTTTCTTCTAGTATGGTGAAGGCTGAAACTGACACAAATTTTCAGGAGATATTCCACACACAAATGCGTCGAGTTTTATAAATGAACAGCACGTAAATTGGCCTGCGAAAATCTGCCACTCGTTGACTGTAATACTGTAAGAGGGTAGTAAATTTATAATGCCGGAGAGATGAAGTACTACAAAGTCCAATAATGCCTGCGTCGTGGAATTCCAGGTAGAAGAATGCAAGTAAGAGAGCGTTTCTTCGGAAAACTTGAGTATTTAAGCGTTCCTCAAGGAGGGTGTGTCTCCATAGCGACTCGTAATTGGCCGTCGTCTTACACCTGGTAGGTTATTACAATTCTCGAAAGTACTCTCAGTCGAAGATTTTGACACGCGTAATGCACCTTGCGGTCGCCTTGAAAGTTCCCACTGGGTCATGTGATACAGCTGACTGGTCAATCAGAAAATCAATACTTCGCTCTCGGCTGGTGGAATCTGGTTCCGTGCATGCAAACACGTCTTTGTAACACAAGACTGGAAATATTTCACCCGTACTTATGAAATAATAGCTTCTCATTTTAACATACAATAAAATACTTATTGTAGGCCAAATTTGAAGTGGACATCATCTTCCTTGGTTGGAAACGATTTAGTTGGTAAATTAAATCATTAGCACACAGAAATATAATATTAGAATGTACCCTGAAAATTTGCATTTTACAGTCATGAAGTTACACTATTTTCCTGTTGTATCTGGTAAGCCATCTCAGAACGTATCCTCCTATTGTCAACTTCCAGAGCAGCAGCTAACAAGCGAAGTTGTCCCAATACGATGGCCTGCAGATCCTAACATTCGGGTTCATTCAAAATGCTAGAATTCTATCTATCTTCAACGATTCCATTTGATGGTTTTTAATGGAACCTTGGTCGTGCCCCTCACTACTAAAATTTCCTCTTCCTTCCCTCTGTTTAGCTTCCTGGTACTCTAGACTCTCGGCTCCAACGATGTCTGGATTGGTGTCTTGTTCATGTATGGCGCGCTTCCATTTACCTTTTTCTTGCGCGGATTTTTTTAGTTCCTGAAGATATTTCTCCCTTTCTTCTTGCCGCCAGTCTCTCTTCTCCTCTGGTTGCGAGTATTGGTGTCTCTCCTTCATCTTCCTCGATCGTTGTCGTAGGGTCTCCGTCTATTATTCCCGTTGGAATAATCCCAACTTCCTCTATTCCTGAACCTCGATCTAGGAGAACGATCCCGCGATGACCTTCCTTCCGGAGCTCTGTTCCAGTTTCTCCCTTGGTTATTCGGAGTTCTCTCATCGGACCTCGTCGCAGTAGCCCGAGAAACTTGTTGTTCGGGGCTGATGTTACGCCTAGGTTGTTCTTTCGACGTCATATCCAGCTGCCTGAGAACCGCCTCAGCTTGGATTGCCGACTGAACATTAGAGGCAATCATAATCCTCTGAATCTCAGCTGTTAACTCTCTCACTATTACTTTGACGAGTTCTGGTTCTGACGGAGTTGTGTCTATCTCTCTGAGTAATTAACTACCGAAAAACTCAGAAAACCGTGTCGGGGTAGATGAGGCATATTTCTTGGCATAGAGTTCAGTCTTTAAATTATTCTGAAGGTGTGAGTTCGCACATAGTACAGGTCAAACATTAGCATTCGCATTCATGGTTCATGAGTTCCGACATTATTATTACTTAAATCTACATTCGTCAATCAACACGTGCCCCACATTTGAAGAAATTACGTTTCACCAAACGATTCTTCAAATATAATTCAATAAATTAATTCAGTAATTCAATAAATACAGTAAATAATCCGTCGAGATTCTGCCATATTCCACGCTCATATTCATCCTAATTGAACACATATTAACATCTTACAACAAGATCAAGCAATATTTAAACTCATGACCCTTACTCATTGATTTAACCAGAGCTGGAATTTCTATTATTAGACGTGCTGGATGATAATTTTACGTAAACCAGATTTCGACATAAACCAGATGACACTAACGCGCGTTAAATCCAACAAGAAGAAAATTTACATTGAAATCCGGCGTAACAAACATGCCGTAAATCTGTCATACACGGCTTCCACATAGAAAATATTAAAAAAATTAAATTATCATTTACCGATGAGGACAATGATTTTTAAATAACATTGGACTATTAATTGGGACATTTAGAGTAATCGTAGAAGACACGCACACATTCTAGCTATTCTAATAGAATCCAATAATCACTCACACACAATGTGACAACTCTACAATTTCCGATGTGAAAGACGATCAAAAATATTAACTAATTCTGCAATTGTAATAGAAATACTACCACTAATGAATAAGTAAGCATTATTTCTACAAAGATAAACAGTAAAACATTATAAATGGGTACTTAAATGTATGATGAAACTGGATCTTTACCGATGATCTGGAATTACTGGATCACATGTTGTTGGTTATCTGCTTCCGTCGTTATCTGCCCATGTTAGATGTTGCCTACATTTTAGTACACCATCGCAGCAGCCAAATCCATAGCAGAAATACTGTAGATTTCCTCTTAAGATAGGTGAGTCATCTTGAAGAACTCCAGTAACCACGTGGCGATCCTCTTCTTTCTTCTAGTACGGTGAAGGCTGCAAGTGACAAAAATTTTTAGCAGATATTCCACACACAGGTACGTTGAGTTTCATAAATGAACAGCACGTAACTTAGCCTGCGAAAATCTGCCACTTGTTGACTGATATACTGTAAGGGGGTAGTAAATTTATAATGCCGGGGAGATGTGAAAGAGATGTGAAAGTATTGATTGATGGAGTACTACAAAGTCGAATAATGCCTGCGACGTTGAAATCCAGGTAGAAGAATGTAAGTAAGAGCAAGTAAGAGCAAATAAGAGCAAATAAGTCTGCAAGCCTCTGTGAATTTACTAAACGTCGCCAGAATCATCTATTTGCGAATAGTGCTTTGGCCTCATTCAATTCCGTACGTCTTATCTTTAAATCGTTAGAAATCAAGTCTAAGTATCGTCGTCTTTTTCTCCCTCTACTTTTCGTACCCTCAAAAACATAGTCCATTATTCTCCTAGGTAACCTATCCTCCTCCATTTGCCTCACGTGACCCCACCACCGAAGCCGGTTTATGCGCACAGCTTCATCCATCCATCGAGTTTATTCCTAAATTAAACTTTGTCTCCTCATTCCGAGTACCCTCCTGCCATTGCTCCCACCTGTTTGTACCAGCAATATTTCTTGCTACTTTCATGCCCGTTACTTCTAACGGGGAGCTGACTCCCTTCATGGAGAACACTGTTTATCCCAACTGCGAGCTCACTGCATTAGCTTTACTACACCTTGATTCAATCTCACTTAGTATATTACCATCTTGGGAGAACACACAACCTAAATACTTAAAATTGCCTACCTGTTCCAGCTTTGTATCACCAATCTGACATTCAATTCTGTTGAATTTCTTACCTACTGACATCAATTTAGTCTTCGAAAGGCTAATTTTCATACCATACTCAATGCACATACTTTCAAGTTGCAAATACAGCAGGCTTTCGGCACAATCTGCCATTAAGACCAAGTCGTCAGCACAGGCCAGACTGCTTACTACAATTCCTCATCCTCATAGTTTTTGAAAATTTCCTCCAATTTATTCATTTTGGTTTCTGCACTTAGATCGTCTGTAAGTAATTTGATTATTTATTTTAATTCTTCATTTTCGGCAAACACACTTCAAGGGCAAGTTGTCTTTATTTTGGCTTAACTGTTCGTTAATTTGTCTACCGGCCGAGTTGGCCGTGCGGTTATGTGCGCGCAACTGTGAGCTTGCATCCGGGAGTTGGTCGGTTCGAACCCCCCTGTCGGCAGCCCTGAAGATGGTTTTCCATCGTTTCCCATTTTCACACCAGGCAAATTCTGGAGCTGCACCTTAATTAAGGCCACTGTCGCTTCCTTCCCATTCCATGGCATTTCCCATCCCATCATCACCATAAGACCTATCTGTGTCGGTGCGACGTAAAACAAATTGTTAAAAAATAATATTTTAAAATTTTTCCTTCCTGATAAAGGTTATAAAGCTCACTCGCTTTCTCTACAGATTTTCTTATTAGCGATTCTAGAAACCTTTCACAGTCCCGCCTTTTGGCGCGTGTGTTTCTCTCTGAATTTTCTGTTGATGCAGAAAACGTGGTCATGTTTTAGGAAGGAACTGTTCCTTTTCTCAACAAGCACTTAGAGGGAAGACCTTACGGTTGATATTGTAAATCTCTTTCAAAATCTGCACGGCATTTTACAGCACAAACACGACATGTACACTTTCACTTATTCACCAACGATATGCACAAGTTCATTCGCAAGCCTCGAAAGTAATAAAATAATTAAAGGAACAATGTGCAGACAACAGACGAACAGCAATGCACCGAACTTCAGTGCTTAGAATGAAAACACCGACACCAAAGAGAATATAGACTGATATTAACGCGCCAAACAATGCGTACTGTAATGGGAAAGACGGTCCAGTGACGTCACGACCATGGGAGTCTACTGCGCATCCGTCTCGTGATACCTACCGTCTCTCTTCTAGCTACCGTGGTTTAAACTAATAACATTAAAAATATTGCGTGTTCTTATAAACAAGACCAAGGAAAACTACTAGTGATGTCACCAGCCTAAAGGCTTTGTAATCCAGGTGGCCAAGCTACCGGTACCCTTTAACTTTGTGACGACGTCGTGCAGCTACTGAGGTCATGTTTTTAACATAATATACAAACACCTCTAGTAAAGAATATAGGGTACAAACTCTGTCTGTTTGAGAATGGAATTTTTCTAAAACGGTGGACGCTTTCACTCGGTTCGGCGCAAAATGTAGGTGCTGAGGATGCATAATTGAGCGCACCTAACGGAGAAAGGTTGCAATATACTTGGTGTATCAAAATAATTGCTGTCATAGCCACTGGAAGTTTTCATGTGACGTGTAGAATATTGTTAAAAGCAAAGCAAATCAAAGTTATCTCCGTACAGGCCATGGAGGCCCTGGGTGGGGTAGAGTGGTTAGCTCTAGGCCCGGCCGCCTTTGCCCCCAGCAATTAAACTGGTGCTCATTTTTTATGTAGGCTGAGTGAGGCAGCCCCTATAGATTATTATTATCATTTATTAATTATTATTATTGTTATTACTATTATTATTATTATTATTATTATTATTATTATTATTATTATTATTATTATTATTATTATTATTATTATTATTATTATTATTATTATTATTATTATTATTATTATTCCTTGTGACCGTACTGGAAGGTAGTGGGCAACTGTGAGTACTCGACATAACATTCACAAACGCACAAGTCAATACAAATGGATGATCTGATGTTGAAACAGTCTGCATGTGATATATCTCCCGTAGAGAGGACAATACGTTAGTCCTATAACTGAAGGTTGACTCTAGTATGATCAAGCGTTGATGGTGCGGGTTCGTTACAAAGATCTGCCCGAGGACACTTACTGTAAGCTGACTGCGATAACGTGGTTCCCAATTACTTGGTTTCAGTAACAGTCTCGTCCTCTGTGAACTTACAGTGGTTTGAATCGCCAAGTAATGTACGAGCTGTATTGTTTCACTTATCCTAGACTGAAACTTCTGTTAAATTTACTCGGTCATTCTCACCAATGTGGCTCTGATGTGTGGTCAAAGTACCTGCAGGTGTGTAGACTATGATCACTAATATCACGTGTCACCCTAAACTACACCAATGTTTTGCGGCATGGCAGATCGTCCGCATACTATAGTCAGTAGCAGGCACTGATTCTATGTTGGAAGCGATAAGTACCGGTGACTTGCGGCGAGATTTGTCCTGGCACTGCTTCGTGTAGATAACGGACTGGTTAAAACAAATATCTTAAGTCAGAATGTGGCACCTCTCAAACCAAAGAGTGTTTACTTCAGTAATGGTCTTGCTAGCTTACTGGCACTGCTGTGGACAATGGAGGGGTGGTGTTTTTAATAAACTGTATAAAATAAATTCAAGCACCCCCCCCTCCCGCCCCCTGAAACTAAATTGTCCTGTGTGTGTCTCTCGGTGGGAAGTGATGGGGTTTATTTCTATAAGGGTGCTTCCTGCAATATGAGATGAGGGAGTCTTACAGGCTACCAACAAATAAATGTTGCCTGTATCAAATCCCGGCAAGTTGGATGCTAAATTGTGTGGCTTCCAGGCGGAAGATCTTGTCCGTTCTTGTATAAACGATATGCATTCAGAGTAGAACGAGCTTCTTCCAACAGTGGGTCTGCTACACAGGAAGACGGTGAATCTCTTGACCTCTTCTTATAATTTACAGTTCGTTATAGGCTATTGCATTTCTTCACAGACTGTCTGAGGCTGGCCATTTCCCCATTGTATTTGCTTACTTTTTCTAATTCACACAATAATGGCGTGTGGCCTTCGAAGGGGCCCGTGGTCACCTTTCATGTTCATAGCTGGTTTGTAATTTCAGTATTGTTTGTTTGTTTTGCCACAAACTGTAATTGTTGGTTGTTTTCTACAGCAGCTGTGTTCCAAATCATTGAGACTGACAGGGTTTAAACTAAATTTACGCACTTTTGAATTCAACAGTTATTGCGAGAGAAGAGATAAGCTGAGACAAGTGACCAAGCTGTGCTATCGGCCACCATTTCCTGCAGCTACTGACGTTACTCCATCTCTGTGCACCCCGGGAAGATGAATACGGTGAGTATGTTTGGAATATGGCCAGATGTGTGGGGTGGAAATAATATTATGAAATTCCATATATAATATAGACATTATTATTAATATTGTAGGATGAATTAGTTCTGACTTTGGTCTATAAAGGGTATACAATTAATGCACTTCTTGAACGAGCTATGAAATAGATTTTGTAAATGTTCTTCACATTCTTTAAATATTTTTGAAGACCTCGCGGGCCGCAAGATACGATTTCGCGGGCCACCATTTGTTAACCCTGGTCTAGTGGATACTACTCAGGCTGGTTATGATGTAGCGGGTTCATACCTTTGACGGAGTGGGAAGTAAGGAATTTGAAGGGATTGGAAGGGGAACTGAGTGCGGAGAAGATAAAGCTGTCACTGGCTTAGGGCGGGGCCACGTGCTATTGGAAGTATTGTAAATCTACAACGAAATGAAAAATTAAATTTGAAATAAAGAATTCAATTTGCCATTCGTTTCATTCAAATTATATTCCGTTGATTTATGTGAATATGTATGTTTCTAAGGGGCCTTTTCACGCTAGATTAAGAATCCTTATATTTTGTTCGACTTATGTGTAACTGTGATTGGATACTTTCATATGAATGCTCATGGCTGAGAAGCGGTTATATCTGACGGCATTTAAATGTTCTTGGTATCTTCTTACAAAATTACTCGCATCAAACACTGTCCAATTCTGTCAGCTGACTTCTTACTATTTAAGCATCAAGAGACCACATCTGGCGTATATGGAAGATTTTACCGCAAGTCATGAAGACATTTTAACAGTCACATTATATCTGCAAGTGTTTCAATCATTACACATCCTACTGAAGATGACCCGATAAAGATCGAAATGTCTTTAGATGTGATAAGTCTGAATTTTAAAATTTAAATGTGCCTTATACTATTGTTTATTGATTAGGAAGGTAGATTTAACAATACATTCTTGTCATAGTGTACGAATTACCAGTCACCTACCTTGCATTCGGGAGATAGTGGGTTCGTACTCCGCTGTAGTCAGCCATGAAGATGGCCTTCCATGGTTCCCCAGTTTGAAATAAGGCTTTTCCTTAATGAAGGCTATATTTGCTTCCTTCCCATTCCTAGCCTTTTCCTATCCCATTATCAACCTTAGGCCTATCTGTGACGGCACGACGTGAAACTCTCTAGAAAATAATACTGGTGGGGTATGATAACACTAGCATTCCTAGGGCAGAGGGTTATTACTTATAAAAATAATCGAAAACGCAACATGTTAGCGTGAAATCCTCTGTTTCTGGGCTCTCTGAGATGAATTGTGAGATCCGGATGCCGTTTAAGTACACATTCAGCCTCTTAAGAAGCATGGGGCTGAGAAAGCGTGAATGTAAGAATGTCCAAACAGACCGAGATTAGAGTTGAGTCCGCAGTTTTCGCTGTCCCTTGGCTGATTGGTGACAGACTCTGTGACAGTCTGAATTGTGTGCATATCAATGGCACTACACGTACGTACATCACTTATATTTGTTATTCATTTTAAATGATCGGCTACTTCCCAGAAAACCCGGGCTGCAAAAAGGACGAAGTGTGATTAATGCGGAACAAACAAATATTAAAACGTTAAACGCATCATAAAAATTACTGGAAATTTCAATAGTTAGTAAAATATAATTTAACTTTACAATAAAAATGTAAAAACATGTGCATCACCAGTTTAACAGCTAATAAAAATCATAAAACTTAACATTTAATTAGGTACCCGGGCAATACCGAAAACTGTAGCTTAGGCACTGGAGTGTTCAAAACAGCAGGTCAGGCCTCTACAATACTAACAACATCAATGTTTAATTCATCACCTTAGAGTTCCTCATTCACGACCTGGCTCCAGAAATACTCGGTCTAACTATTAGGTTACTAGAACAACTATAAAACGTTCCTGTGTCTGTGGCATTTTGTAACTGAAAACATTTCTTTTCAGGTAATTCTGGAAGTGGTCAGTTCCACTAAAAGAGGACGATTGACTAATAAGAGGTATTACTGTTTGTTGCAGACACGGTGCGAACTGTGTGCGACACTCTATGAATCACTGGTGGAACACGTGGACATGGGGGAGTTTCAGCTGAGAGAAACCACCGAAGTGGATCATGGACTAGAGAGGGAGAACAACCTGAGGATGTGGGAAGTAGTACTGAAAGAGGGAGAAGTGATGATACAACAACAGGAGGAAGCGTTGGAGATGAAGTTAAAGATGATGGAGAAATCATGTAAGGGTACAGGAGAGAAGCAGGTGGAGACTGTGTGTAAAGTCAGAGATAAGATTATTGAGCTGCGAAAGTTGGCGTGTGAGAAGAGAGTGAAACTTTGTCGCCAACGAGAGGAGTGGCGTGACAGGGAGGAAGGCCAATTGTGGCGGGAGATGCTTTCCCAGTACGATCCAGGTCATGTGTTCCTTGAGCAAACTCTTAAGTGGGCAGCTGAAGAGGGATATATCAATGTGGTGAATTTCCTTCTTGAGAGAAATGACTCTGAGGACTGGAAGCGCACTGCATTGAACCATGCTGCAGAGAGGGGGCAGCTGCACGTCGTGAAGGCTCTGATAGAAGAGGAAAAAAGTCAGGGTCGAGAGGACTGTCTCTCCTTTGGATGGTGCGACATAGATGTGAACATCGGCATCCACAGTCGAGGACTACCTGCGCTGCTCTTATCAGCCAAAGAGGACCATGTGGAGGTGGTGAGGTACCTGGTGGAGGAGGGAGGTATGAGTGGGGAGGTGCTGGGCGGTGATTTCATGCCGTTTGCTCAGTGGGGTAACATCGATATAGTAACGTACCTGGCGGAAGAAGTAGGTATGAGTGTGGAGGTTCTGAGTCTTGCTCTCTTACCAGCTGCTCGCTGGGGTCACCTCGATATGGTGAAGAAACTCACCAATCTAACCCACATTCGTCCCAATGTTAAGACTAGGAATGGTGATACACCACTACATCTGGCTGCTCGGTGGGGTCACCTTGAGGTAGTAAAGCACCTCACTACTCTAGACCATAGTAGTATTAATGCTATGAATAGTGATGGTCACACTCCACTACATCTGGCTATACGAGTAGGGCACCTTGAAGTAGTGAAGCACCTCACCACTCTGGACCGCACTAGTCTTAATGTTCAGACTAATGCTGGCAACACTCCACTACACCTCGCTGTAATTAACGGTGACCTTGAGGTAGTGAAGCATCTTACCACTCTAGACCACACTAGTCTCAAAGCTAAGACTAGCGATGGTGACACTCCACTCCACGTGGCTGCTTGGAAGGGTCGTCTTGATGTAGTGAAGTACCTAACCTTCCTAGACCACACTAGTCTCAATGTCAGGGATGGTGGAGGTTACACAGCACTACATTGGGCTGCACGTTATGGTCACATTGAAGTAGTGAAACATCTCTCCATGCAAGACCATAGTACTCTGAATGTTAAGGACAATTATGGACACACTCCATTACACGTGGCTGCACAGTGCGGTCACATTGAAGTAGTGAAGCATCTCACCAGTGTAGATCAAACTAGTCTCAATTTTAAGTCTCTTGGTGATTACACTCCACTACACTGGGCTGTACGGTACGGTCACCTTCAAGTGGTGAAACACCTCACGACTCTAGACAACACTCTTATCAATACTAAGAATAGTGACGGTTTCACTCCGCTTCACATAGCTGCACAGCGCGGATACCTGGAGGCAGTGGAGCACTTCACCACATTAGACCACTGTAGTCTCAATGTTACGACTAGTGATTGTCGCACTCCACTCCACGAGGCTGCAGTGCATGGTAACCTTGAAGTCGTGAAGTACCTCACCACACAAGAACACACTACTCATAATGTTAAAACTAGTGATGGTTATACTCCACTACACCTGGCTGTAAGGGAGGGTCACCTTGAGGTAGTGAAGCACCTCACCACACTAGACCGTACTAGCCCGAATGTTAAGACTAGTGATGGTTATACTCCACTACACCTGGCTGTAAGGGAGGGTCACCTTGAGGTAGTGAAGCACCTCACCACACTAGACCGTACTAGCCTGAATGTTAAGACTAGTGATGGTTATACTCCACTACACCTGGCTGTAAGGGAGGGTCACCTTGAGGTAGTGAAGCACCTCACCACACTAGACCGTACTAGCCTGAATGTTAAGACTAGTGATGGTTATACTCCACTACACCTGGCTGTAAGGGAGGGTCACCTTGAGGTAGTGAAGCACCTCACCACACTAGACCGTACTAGCCTGAATGTTAAGACTAGTGATGGTTATACTCCACTACACCTGGCTGTAAGGGAGGGTCACCTTGAGGTAGTAGAGCACCTCACCACACTAGACCGTACTAGCCTGAATGTTAAGACTAGTGATGGTTATACTCCACTACACCTGGCTGTAAGGGAGGGTCACCTTGAGGTAGTAGAGCACCTCACCACACAAGATCGTAGGAGCGTCAATGTTACGAATATTGAAGATTACACTCCACTCCACGATGCTGCTATGCACGGTCACCTTGATATAGTAAAGCATCTCACAAAACTTGACCATATTTTTCTCAATGTTATGACAGGTGATGGTTACACCCCACTACACTTGGCGGCCCAGTTTGGGCACCTTGATGTAGTAAAACACCTCACATCAGTAGACAACATTGTTGACAATGTTATGACCAGTAATGGTCACACTCCACTACACCTAGCTGCGCAGTTTGGTCACCTTGATGTAGTGAAGCACTGCACAATTCTAGACCATACGAGTCTCAATATTACGACTAATGATGGTCACACTCCACTCCACGACGCTGTAATACACGGTCACCTTGAAGTCGTGAAGCACCTCACCACAGAAGACCACACTATTCACAATGTTAAAACTAGTGATGGTTATACTCCACTACACTTGGCTATAAGGGAGGGCCACCTTGAGGTAGTGAAGCACCTCACAACACTAGACCGTACTAGCCTCAATGTTAAGACTAGAGATGGTTACACTCCACTACATTTGGCTGTAAGGGAAGGTCAACTTGAGGTAGTAATGCACCTCACTGCACAAGACCGTAGGAGTGTCAATGTTACGGCTAGTGATGGACTCACTCCACTCCACCAGGCTGCACTGCGCGGTCACCTTGATGTAGTGAAGCACCTTACCACACTAGACCATATTTTTCTCAATGTCATGACAGGTGATGGTTATACTCCACTACACCTGGCTGTAAGGGAGGGTCAACTTGATGTAGTGAAGCACCTCACCACACTAGATAATTATAGTGTCAATGTTAAGACTAGAGAGGGTTACACTTCACTACACCTGGCTGTAAGGGAGGGTCACCTTGATGTAGTGAAGCACCTCACCACACTAGACCACTCTAGTGTCAATGTTAAGACTAGTCACTTTGAGGTAGTGAAGGAACTTAGCACACTAGATCGCAGGGGTCCCAATGTTAAGTCTAGTGATGGTTGCACTCCGCTACACGAGGCTGCACTGCACGGTCGCCTTGATGTAGTGAAGCACCTCACCACACTAGACCACTCTAGTGTCAATGTTAAGACTAGTCACTTTGAGGTAGTGAAGGAACTTAGCACACTAGATCGCAGGGGTCCCAATGTTAAGTCTAGTGATAGTTACACTCCACTACACCTGGCTTCATGGCGCGGTCACATTGAGATCGTTAAGTACGTCACCACATTAGACAGCACTATTTTCAATGCTAAAACTAGAGATGGTTACATTACATTGTACCTAGCTATAAACAAGGGTCACCTTGAGGTAGTGAAGTACCTCACCACACTAAATCCCACTATTCTGATTAATAAGAGTAGTGATGGTTGGACTCCGCTTCACCTGGCTGCTCGGCGTGGTCACCTTGAGATAGTGAAGTACCTCACCACTTCAGACCCCTCTATACTCAAATTTAAGACTAGTTATTCTCACACACCACTAGATGTGGCTGCACTATTTGGCCAAATTGAGGTAGTGAAGCACCTCATCACAGTAGACCCTACTCTTCTCAATATTAAGACTAGTGGAGTTCGCACTCCACTACACGAGGCTGCTCTGCGCGGACACCTTGATATAGTTAAGTACCTCACCACACTAGATCCCACTATTCTCAATGTTAAGTCTAGTGATGGTTGCACTCCGCTACACGAGGCTGCAGTGCACGGTCACCTTGAGGTAGTGAAGCACATCACCGCACTGGACCCCACTATTCCCGATGTTACGACTAGTAATGGTGACACTCCACTACACTGGGCTGCACGGAGTGGTCACCTTGAGGTAGTGAAGCACCTCGTCACACTGGACCCCACAATTCTCAATGTTAAGACTAGAGCTGGTAACACTCCTCTGGCCGTTGCTAAATTGTCGGGTCACCACGAGGTGGTACGCTTCCTAGAGCAGTGCTCAACAAAGAAGAAAGTTACTCGGAAAATACAAAGGTTTACACGACAACAATAATCAAGTGTGGCTCCCACTCTCTGCAGTTCAGTCGCTACATACTCCTCGGAGGGTACTACAACCGTGAGGGACCCTGCCACAGAATGGCACTAGTAACGAGAACTCTTGTGTTGTGTTGCGAGCTGGAAGTTGAAGTTCTGACGTTTGTACCTATGTAAAAAACTTATTGTAAGATAATAAAACTGTAAAATATGTGTTTGTTTTGTCCCCAGAACAATCTGCCTTGTGATTAAATTAGCTGCTCACTGCCTCCTTTGTTCTCGGGTAGTCCGGACCACGTGCTGATTTCTGTTGCATTGTGTGTTGAGTACAGTAACAGGTTTCTGTAGTGACTTAGGCGCGATTTCTTCAACTTAGGTAATGTTAACTAAAAATTGTTATTAATTTAACACTGCGGTTAAAAGTATGCAGTTTCACGAACACATTTTTAATATTTTTACGAAACTGAAAACAAATTAAAGCATTCCCGTAAGATATCTGAACGCGTTTGGCGGTGAGCAGCCTTTGTTCTTTACATAAAGCATCCTCGTGGTGTGTTTAAGTAGTATTTTGTCACACATGGTTGACATTATGAGAGGTTATGGTTACCGGAGACCGCTAGGACATAAACATGACAAGTAAGAGGCAACAAAAGCGTTATAATAATGATTGCGAGACAAATGTTGTTATTGCTTCAAATTGAAAGTATGCGCGTGTGTTTAAAAAATGAATGAATGGACAGTATATCACAACATTCGGTATAGTCTATTCTTATATACGTGCAATCTAAGGTCCCTACATCACCGGGGAGAGGTGATAATTGATAAGTATTGAATGATTTTCGGGCATTGCGGGGAAAATAATGTAATGCCTTGTTAATGCTTCAATGGCAGCAGGAATTCTTTAAGGGATTCTACACACTCTTGTCTTGCACTCGTGAACATAGTTGCCTACAGTTACATGAAATATCTAACAAGGAGAGATCAGACTCTGCGGTCAACAGATTTCACCGAGCTTCAATATACCTGTTGGGGGGACACTCAGCAGTAACTCGTGTATAAGTGTTTAGGTCAATACGCTTTCATTTTCGGAATAAATTAGGTGAAATGTCATGACGCAGGATCCGCTGAAGGTAATGGAACACTAAAAGGGGAATTTTTTATTTAAACATGTCAGGTCCTCAACCTAACCCTTTACTGCATGAATTATTTTTCGTTTTCGTTTGGAGAAGAAAATTTCAAGCTTCAATGTTCAACTTACGTTCAGTGTTTTAGATTTACCAGCATTTCTTAACTGGGGCTAATAGCTTAACACTCGTATGTGATGTGGATTGCCATAACGGGGTATATATACGATTTTTCACGATTTCATGCTAAGATTTTCACATTCAAAGAAAAGGCCGAACATTACTGCCTACTGGCCATTTCACGCTAAGCTTTTAAAATTCAAAGACCGAACATTACTGCCTACTGGCCATGGGTACGTAATGCAAGGCGCAAGTATACTTGCACGACCGTAGGTCGGTTATGTCTTTGAGGTTGAGCCAGAGGTACTCCTGAAGCTCGTGGTAATGTGATGGGGAGGGCCCACGGAAAATAAACGGTGGTTGATACGCGTGGACGCTGACGGGGTGAAAGGAGCACCTTTGGTTGTAGGGCTGTTTTGTCTTATGTTATGTGTAAAAAAAAAAAAAAAAAAAAAAAACAAGGCATCACTGGTATATGTCTTTAAATGACTGTACAGTTGAAGGTGTGCCGTAAAACTACCTCTGTCCACAATCTATTTCCATTTATACAGGTGAAAAGTTGTATGTTGCCTCGGGCAACAGTATGCAGTAAAGGGCTAATAATATCTGAAAAATTGATGAACCCCGATTCCAATGTAACACATATATTGAGTTACATCACAGTCAACCAGAGTGCTGGCCTAGTTGTGACCGTACTTGCGTGAAAACCTCGTAGATGTGAGTTCGTGTCTCATTGCAGATATAATTCTTGTACAAAATAAATTAATATTTGAAGGAACGTGAAGATAATAAAGGGAATAAAAATATTACGCAAATTGCAGTACACTTTATTTTTACATGAAATTAACATAGGCCGAAACTTCTCACAGTTACTGCTGGATCTCTTGGGTGTGTGTACATATATATGTTAATTTCTTACCTTCTTTTCTTTCTTTCATAGTCCAATTACCCTCCAGGGTTGGTTTTCCCCACGGACTCTACCGCTTCAAGTGCATTGTCCTGGAGCCTGAGACTTTGGGTCGGGGATACTACTGAGAAGGACGACCAGTACCTCGCCCAGGCGGCCTCACATTCTATGCTGATCAGAGCCCTTATGGAGGAATGGGAAGATTGGAAGGGATAGGTAAGGAAGAGGGAAGTAAGTGGCTGTGGCCTTACGTTAGGTATCATCCCGGCATTTGTCTGGAGAAGTGGGAAACCACGGAAAACCACTTCGATGATGGCTGAGGGGGGAATCGAATCCCCTCTACTCACTTGATCTCCCAAGGCTGAGTGGACCCCGTTCCAGCCCTCGTACCAGTTTTCAAATTTCATGACAGAGCCGGAATCGAACCCGGGCCTCCGTGTGTGGCAGCTAATCACACTAACCATTATACCACATGGGCGGACTACATGTTAATTTGAGGTAGAAAATAAAGTTCACTGCGGTTTGATTAATGTTTTTATTCGCCTTTTTACTATCACGTTCCCTCAAAAATAATTTGATATTTTTAAAATCATAGCTGCGGCTGGATTTGAACTCACGCCATCGCAGTTCATGGATAAGTACGGTGACAACTCGCTCACCGTCCGCTTGACTATATTGCAACTCTCCAACTATATACACATTGATTTGGAATCGGAGGATTCATCAATTGTTCGGAGATATTACCTTACTGACCTGGTATGTTTAATAAAATGTGCCCGCCTGTGAGTGTTCTATCACCTCCACTCTGTCCGAAGTGGATCCTGCCTCGTGATATTTGTACTCAATTTTTTGAAAACCAAAAGCGTATTGACCTATATCCTTATACACGAGTTACTGTTCCTGTTCAGTGTCCCCCAACAGCTACATTAAGCTCGTTGAAATAGTTTGGACGTAGGGTCCGACCTCTCCTTGTAAAAACTGTAAGCAAGTGCTGCACTGGAGATACTGATAAGCTTCAGTCTGTTGGAAACTCTAACATTTTTTCTACTTCTTCTAGTACTTTAGTCATTATGGCTTTGGTAATTAGATATCTTTGTAGAAATCTGTATTCCGACAACTCCAAAAAGTCGTTTTTCCTCAGTATGGATTTTCCTCAGTTTATATATAGTCTTCATAAAGCAGGAATTTTAGCAGCTGTTAAGATATTTAACACAGAGCTGCTGCCATGTTAATTTGACACAAGTATTACCAGTTTGTTCCAGTTAACAATTATTGGTGAGACGACCATGTTGTTGAATTATGTGTTAAGTCTCCTTAACAGCAGTGTTAACACTTGTTGATGAAACTGGGCCTTAGTATAGCGCAGTAACATGTGAGTGAAGTGGTTGAACCGCTCTGGAATATGGAAGTTGTACTAAAAGTTGAAGACAGTCAGCAGCGTAGATATTCTAGGTAAGTTTACTTGAGACCAGACACTTAAATAATCCTTTAAAAATGGGGTTAATGTAGGGGAGGCTTGCGTATTTGCTATTGGGCACGATGTCGGCCGCGCGCAACAACCTACTGCTAGGACTCCCGAGACAAGATGACCGCTATACATTGGTTATATGAAACTGACTTTAAAGATCTGGGCCACGGAATATTGTGAAACCTTGTTCTTATAGGGTAACTTCGGAGAACTACATTAGGAGCCCACAAATTGTAACTTATGATCAGTTAGTTTATCATCCCAAATTTAAGGTACTGAGGCTAGCGTTGCTAGACAAATGGCTGCTATACTCTATTGGTATAGAACTAACTAGACAACTACCTCACGGGCTCACAACTTATCCCCCTCACTTTCGAGAATTGAGGCAAGGGCTGCTGAGCAAGATAGCTGCTCCACCCTATTATTTTAGATTTAACCCTAGAGAGCTATCTGAGGGGCTCACAACTTGTAATTTATCACCTACTCGTTTTATCAGCCTAACTTTTAGGGAGTAGGAACGGGCTACCAGGTAAAATGGCTGCTATTCGTTCCCCTTATGGGGCTAACGCTGGAGGAGCTGCGTTAGAGATCATGAGGCAAGATGGTCACTACACATTGGTTTTATACGGCTAATGGTGAAAGTTCGGCAGCTACGTAGGTGGATCAAAATGTTAGTTGCACTGACGCGCCACAGCAGCGCGCTGTGTGTCGCAAACGTGGGCACCGTGGAGAAAGGGCAGACACTGCCCACACTTCTCTTAGACAGGTCGCTGTGGTGTCTCTCCTAGTATTGTGTGAATAGCGGCCAAATGCAATGGCGCGTCAATTGGACGTTCACTCGAAATATGTGGTGCGTGCGACAATCCGATTCCTATGGGCCAGAAGGAAGAATTGACGGATATTCATCGTGAAATTAGTGCTGTGTATGGGGAGCGGGCCATTTACCGGCAAGGTATCGTAAAGTGGGATTAGCAATTCGAAACCGGACGCACGGATATCACGGACAACCATCGCGAAGGCAGGCCCGCAACATCCACGACCCGTGCAAAAGTCAACAGTGTGAATACGATCATTAGACAGAACCGGCGCATTAAACTGAGAGAAATCGCGACGCAGCTGAACATGTCGTATGGCAGTGTGTTTGCCATTGTTCACGAGGACCTTGGATATCGTAAACTGTGTCGAAGATGGGTCCCATGTCTTCTCACCGATGTGCATTTTTACAACGCTATGCCGCAGACGGCAACTGGTTTCTGCGGTGAATCATCACAGGCGACGAAACGTGGGTCCACCACTTCACCCCCGAAACAAAGCAAACATCAATGGAATGGGTGCACCCTTCATCACCAAAACGAAAGAAGGCCAAGGTTCAACCTTCAGCCGGTACGGTTATGGCGACAGTGTTCTTTGACATGGAGGGTTTGCTGCGCGAGGAATTCATGCCGAAAGGAACGACGATCAACGCGGCGTTATATTGTCAAACGTTGCACCGGTTGCCTAAAGCGATTAAAGAGAAGCGCCGAGGGAAATTGAGCGCCGGTGTGATTTTGTTGCACGATAACGCAACACCTCACAATGCCCACCAAACGAAAGAACTGCTGCAGCGTTTCAAGTGGGAGGTCTGGCAACATCCACCCTACAGTCCCGACGTAGCGCCATGTGACTTTTGTCTGTTCGGTAAGCTCAAAACGGAGCTCGGTGGTTGACGTTTCCAGACCGATGATGAGGTGAAAGCCGCTGTCTCCGAGTGGTTGCAGAACGCTGGAGGAAATTTCTATGAATCCGGCATCGACAAGTTGGTTGTGCGTTCGCAGAAATGTTTGGAGTCTCTTGGAAACTATGTGGAAAAGTGACGTTACAGTGTGCTGCTCTATAGGTGGGGTACCGTAATAAATGGCCATAACTGGGAAGTGCAACTTACTTTCTGATCTTCCCTCCTACATCCTCGTAACAGGCTGCCCTCCCTATTGACGTCAGAAAAGTTGGATGGCGCAACCACGCGGTAGAATGTTGAAGCTGCAACATAGTGACTGGTGAGATTTATTTACATGGCGAAGCATTGACGTCGTGATGGAAACAGAAAGAAAATTGTCAAATTTCAGGAGGTACTGCTCTGTATACGGTTGCAAATCGTATAAAACGGATGCGAAATCTGTTCACTACTTTCCTGTACAAAAAGTTCAGAGAGAAAGATGGGTTTCCGCGCTGTCAATTGGAAAACGCGTTACGCGATATATGACAGTGTGCAGTCTGCATTCTTGTGAAGACGACTTCTTTCCACAGCGTAGGTATCGGTACTGTTTATTATACTCATTGATACTTATTGTCTCTAATTTGTATTCACAAAGATTTAGCTACATCAAAAATACTGATAAACTTGTAGCCTAATACTTCTGTGCCGCACATAGGATGTAATCCGCTCTTTGTAAACTTCTTCATATGTGTAACAGCCGACAGTAAATTAACTATCTACATGTGAATAATATCTTTAACTGGTAGTAATTAAGCGCTGCATTTAATATGTAGTATTTTTCCATCATAAATTAACTTTTTTTGCTATTTGTTTTAAGTCACACCGACACAGATAGGTCTTATGGCGACGATGCGAAAGGAAAGGTCTAGGAATGGGAAGGAAGCGGCCGTGGCCTTAATTAAGGTACAGCCCCAGCATTTGCCTGGTGTGAAAATGGGAAACGACGGAAAACCACCTTCAGGGCTGCCGACAGTGGGGTTCGAACCCACTATCTCCCGGATGCGAGCTCACAGCTTCACGATCCTAACCGCACGGCCAACTCGCCCGGTCATCTTAAATTAGAAGCCAATACCTAATTATTTGGTAGAATTGGACAAACCAAGTATACTTCAACCCCAAACAGCTGTGGCTGTAGAGGTTATAGTACTCTTAAATTATAATTTTCCATCTTTGGTCTACATATTCTGTGGGTAGTTATAATTTGTATACTTATTATTGTCGGTTCTAAGTTCTAAATTTTGTGCTGATGGTAAAAATGGAAGAACATTAAGTTTATGTGGGCTGTTCCAACACAAGCCTGTATAAAGCTTAGGATATATTTGCTTTACAACATTTACTTAGTAGAATTATTATTTTCTTTCTTCCCCAAGATTACTGTTTACAAAACAGGTAACTCCCCCGTCACCTGGCTAAGGCTTTGGCATGGACCAAATCAACAAGAAATTACTCCATAACCTCTAATAGTGGAAAATTACAGTAGCTTAACTGTTAAGGTGAATCAGCGTGTCAACGGTAACATTTCTCTGACAAACCCTCTTTACATATACAGTTCCACTTCACATTTTCACCCCCTTGTTCAAGACAACATTAACTTTGTGCGGTTTTGAATCGATGTGGCATGATTGTAAACACAACGCTACAACACCAGTTTCATCTTCGGTTTCAAACTTTTCAAACTACACATATCAAGTAATTACGCTTGAATATTTCTTTCCCTTCCACCAATGGACGCGTGAAATCTCCGACAACTCTCAACAGTTGCGCATACGACACCAAAGACATTTTGAATACTTAATAAATCCTACAGACGCACACCCGATCACTGTCATGTTTACTTCCCGTCACTATCTCGCCGCCATATTGGAAACAGCTTACCGTAAACCCCTCCCCCGTTTCGGACGTCAGTTACGTGAACAGTGCGTTCTAAAGAAAAACGGACAATTTCTATGCCCCTACAAGTAAATACGTTCTTACCAGCTATTTCCTAGCTGGAATATATGGCAAAAGAAGAAAGTTATAAGATGAAATTTCATCAAGTTAAAAATTCGGTAAACGGTGCATATTAGAGCAAAACACGCAGTTTTCATGACTTACAAGTATTGTACACGCTAATTAATAGTTAGAAACTTTCAGAAAGAAGTTAAAAATCAAAACAGTCGAAAGGTGAAATTAATTTTCTTTTCTGGATGAGCTATAATTTAAAAGTACTTTCAAGAGATTCAAGCGGTAAGTTTAGGATTTTATTCATGAATGTCTGATCATTTGTTTCGCTGCTAGGGGCTTAAATGTATCCTATGTATTTTAGCGTAAAACTGATACTGCTTTTTTCTTTTCTCCATGAGCTACAAGTATAGAACTTATTTAAGAGGTTAAAGTGGCATGCTTCCGACACAATTAATTCACTTCATTTATCTTTATAGCATAGATGCAATTAACAGTATTGGTTGATGGCTTGAAATTCTATGCCTTGGTGAGTTATCTGTAAACGAATGATGCCGTATTATTTCATTGCAATATTATAGATTTGGAAGTCACATACTCTGTACTTGTGAAAATTTTAAAGTATTCTTACCTATTAGACTCAATGCAATTCTAGATAATGAACTACAGAATTTAAACAAGAATAGCATGTGTGTCAAATATGCGAAGTAAGACGTGTATCATCAGCTTTAAGGAAATATACCTTCTGATCATTCTATCATAACGAGAAACATGTTGTAATCTAATACTACTGAATGCTTTCGATAAAGAATATTTCATCAGAGTAGTAGGGCAAGGCCGATTCTAAATCACTTGCGTCAGCATTTTCTGTGGTGAGTCAGCACCCGAGTTCATTGACCCCTACTAGTTGGCGTAGAGGGTCCTGACCGAGGTAATTCACTCCTAGTTGAGTAGTAGGGGCATGGTGGTTTACGGATTTTGCGTACGAGAGCAAGCCTATCCTCACAGTCGACATCTTGGGGGGCTTAAACTCACAGGGCATAGTTTTACGGGCAGATGACTTTCCCGGCGCCATCTTGGAGGGGTCTAAATTCACAGGGCCTGGTTTTACGGCCAGATGCTCTTCATAACCTCAGATGGCCTAGTTCTACTACAAGGTGCCCTTCCAATCGCCATCCTGGAGGGGCCTAACCCCGCAGGGCCTAGTTTTACGGCCAGATGACTTTCCCGGCGCCATCCTGGAGGGGCCTAACTTCATAGGGCCTAGTTTTACGGCCAGATGACCCTCCCATCGCCATCCTGGAGGGGCGTAACCTTACAGGGCCTAGTTTTACGGCCAGGTGCCCTTCCCATCGCCATCCCGGAGGGGCCTAACATCACAGGGCCTACATTTACGGCCAGATGCCCTTCCCGCCGCCATCCTGAAGGGGCCTAACCGCACAGGGCCTGGTTTTACGGCCAGATGATTTTCCCATCGTCATCTTGGAGGGGCCTAACTTCACAGGGCCTACTTTTACGGCCAGATGACTTCCCGGCGCCATCCTTTAGGGGCCTAACCCCACAGGGTCTAGTTTTACGGCCAGATGACTTTCCCGGCGCCTTCCTGGTGGGGCCTAAACTCGCAAGGCCTGGTTTTACGGCCAGATGCCCTTTCTAATCCTAGAAGACCTAGTTTTACGTCCACATGCCCTTCCCATCACCTTCCTGGAGGAGCCTAACCTCACAGGCTGCAGTTTTATGGCCAGATGCACTTCCCACCTCACAGTCGCCATTCTGGAGGGGTCTAAACTTACAGAGCTCAGCTTTAAGGTCAGATGTCCATCGCTATTCACAGGCGAAATTCTGGAGGGTCTACCCTCACAGTCACCATCATGGGCCCAGTTTTACTGTCAGTGCCTTTCATTCCACACAGACGCTATTTGAGAGGAGTCTAACCACTCAGTCACCATCTTGGGCCTAGTTTCACGGCCAGATAACCTTACCCCCTTACAGACGCCATTTTGGAGGGGCCAAACTACGCAGTCGCCATCTTGGGCCTAGTTTTACGGCCAGTTGTCTTTCCCTCCGCACATATGTCATTTTTGAGGCCTAACCTCAAGTCGCCATCTTGGCCCAGTTTTACGGACAGATGCCCTTCCCTCATCACACACGCTATTTGGAGGGGCCTAACCACACAGTCGCCATCCTGATCCCTGTCTTACGGTCTGGTGCTCCTCCTCAGGAGACCTAGTTTTACGGGTATATGCCCTTCCCTACTCTAAGACGCAATTTTCGAGCGACCTCACCACACAGTGTGACGAGTTATAACGTCAGACGCCCTTCCCTCCTCACGGTCGCCATTTTGGATGGTCTAACCTCACAGGGCCCAATTTTACGGTATTATGCACTTGCCTCCTTCTCAACTTTCGTAGTTTTACGGGTAGATTGCCTTCCCCCTCACTGTCGCCATTTAGTATACAGGGCCTCGTTTTACGGTCTTATGCCATTCCTTCCATCTCATGTAGCCTAGTTGTACGGCAAGATGCCCTTCCCCACATAGACGCCATTTTGGAAGGGCACATCACGCAGCCTCTTTGTCGCCTCCTCCCCTTGGAGTAGTGACAGAGCTGTGACGTAATAAGCGCGGGCGATTTAGGATTTCCGTTTTAACATGCAGCGATTATTCGAAATTGTTATGCATGATTAGACTTTTTCGTGAAGAAGTACACTCTCTAGTGAACTCTAGCGTTCATAAATATTATAAGTGTGTATATTTCCTTTAGTTCTGGGGTACCTGGTAGAATTTAGAGCGTTTTCTTCCATCATGACAAGAACATTAATAGTTGATGTAAAAGACTTTAAAATGAACGGCAACAAATTTGTGCTCGAAGAGGTGGCTGTTTTGGATTGCACTGTGTTGAGGGCACCAAAACTTGTCAGTTTGTTTGCAAACAGATGAAGACAAAAGGCAGACACAATGGATAGAAAAAAGTGAGTTCTGCAGTGGGAAGAAAAAGGAATTATTTATCGCTTTCTATCTATGATCATTAACGCACATTTTTCAAGAACAGATCTGGTTTTTAAAAGGGATATGAAAAGAAGGAATGGTTGCCTGAGTATCTACCATCAACATGTAAAATTATCGACATGCATGAATTAGGATATCTATCATTTAAATTTCATCGCAAGGAGCATTGTGGATAAGCAATTAAACAGTCTTCTCGTCGTGCATGCTCTTCGGTTGGTGTGTTGCACTGCATACCGGAGGTGAAAAGCATACGTTAATAGCAGTGACGAAAAGACGTCAGTGTGAAAGAAATATTTGTAGAGTAAAGACATCATGTCATTTCTACCTAATACTAAGTGAAACGCATTTGAGGAGGCTTTATACATGCAAGCCAACGGCCGTAACCGTGTTGAAACACCGGATCCCGTGAGATCTCCGAAGTTAAGCAACATTGGGCGTGTTCAGGAGTTGGATGGGTTGCCACGCGATGTTGGTGGGGGTAAGGGAATGGAGGAGCGGAAAGGAACTGGCCACCCTACCGCACGTAATCTCCGGCTCAGGAACACCTCTGCGGAGGTTCGGACCTGCCTTCGGGCAGAATAACCCTTACCTATGCATGCAAAAAGAAACTAAACACATTTACGGAAGAGAATTTGAATGCACTCTCAAAGACAAAGACAAAGTCAACGTAGGTGCGAATGCTGTAAAGAAGATCTAGGATAGGGTGCCTTGTGAATGGTCTCATGATCTTGTTTTGTCAGAGCTTGAAACGTTTAATTTTCATCATGAACAAGTGAGTTTAGCTAGGAGACCTTCAGTGAGACAGTACCGTACATGACAGCTCGTTAAACTCTATCACGGACCTAAAAGAAACGAGTTTTCTCCGCTCATAAACACTGACCATGGCTGGGGAGAGAGTAAACAAGATGTCTCAGAAGAAGGTGGAGAAACGTGCTGGGAGAAAGGTCAAGAAATATGCTTGGCATGGACACATCAATAAAGTGATTGATCTTCATCCTTTCGTGCTTTATCTTCCTAGTTACCAGTACTGTGGACCCGGAACTCGACTTGAAGTCCACTGGCACTGCCTTCGTGATGTCCAGGCCGTACTGTAACGAGCGCGGGAAAGCAATCAGCTGATCGTTAGGGGGGAAGTTTAGCACATGAGTTAGTAGAGTTAAACATAAATTTTCGCAGTTTTATTGTAATTTTTAACGATGACCGCATGTTCACTCAGATATATGTGAGAATGAGTCGTCATCGACTGCATTATTAAGTGGAAAGTCGTTAATTAGTGAAGAAAACTTAGTGTGAGGGTGTATTTATTTGGAGCTATAGGTTAAGAAGGTCGTTCTTTAGTGTTTTAATTTTGTAGTTTATTTGTGTAAAGTTATATTTATAGTGTAAAATTAATTGAGTTAGTGCATTCTGTGTTTTATTATTAACCACGAATTGTATATACTTGAATTAAGATGATCAGTGAGAGAAATCACCATGCCCAAGAGTTGCTGTGTGCCTGGCTGCAAAGCCAATTATAAACAAGGAGAGTACAGTACGGTATTTGTGTTTCCTTCTGATGAAGAACGAGGCAAGTTATGGAAGTAGGCTATTCCCAGGGAGAATTTAATAGTTAATCACAACACAGTTGTGTGTATCAAGCATTTTCCTGAAAATCACACCCTGAGAGAAATAAGAGTGTCTCGTCCAGATGGTGAGTTAATTTTTTTTAATGTCATAAACATGGGTAACATTAGGTAGGCCCTATATATTTATGTAACCAGACCTACGGCTTATCTGAATTAGGTGTATTTGAAAATGCAAGTCTTAATCATGAGTATCACCGAGCTCGATAGCTGCAGTCGCTTAACTGCGGCCAGTATCCAGTATTCGGGAGACAGTGAGTTCGAACCCCACTCTCGGCAGCCCTGAAGATGGTTTTCCGTGGTTTCCCATTTTCATAGAGGATGGTTGCCTAGTCGTACTTCCTCTTAAAACTGTAATCACCACCACCACTTTCCCATTTTCACGCAAGGCAAATGCTGGGGTTGTACCTTAATTAAGGCCACGGCCGCTTCCTTCCCATTCCTAGACCTTTCCTGTCCCATCGTCGCCGTAAGACCTATCTGCGTCGGTGCGACGAAAAGCAAATAGCAAATATATATATGAGTATCAAACAGCAGTGTGATTTATGTAAATCTTATCTTCTGACAGATTCAGATCTTATTTATGAATTACCTCCAGAAGTAAGATATCTGAATTTCCTAAATCGAGGGGGCTTAAAGTATCCATCAGACATGTCAATAGAACTTGGAATTGAGGTGTACAAAGTATTTTGTGTGTTAGTGCCAGATACATATAAGATGGTATTTCCAAATTCAGACAATCCTAAGTGTGTCACAAAATCCTTGGCTTTGGAGTCAATGCAGTTGGCAGATTCTCTAGTCATTTGTGACTGCGGGAAGAAATTGGAAGACCTGGCCGGACAGTGAATATATATTTGGGTGAATATACATTTAAATAACTTTTCCAACATTCACACCGGCTTGTGTATTCAACAAAGTGCTTCAAAGAGAACAGACCTACTCCATACTGGTGTAACTTCCTGTAAGAGGTCCAGGAAAGCTGCAGTGTTCATGGAGTGGAAACAGTGAGGTACAGAAATAATTTATATTTGTAATAAATACTAATGGTAATTGGCTGCATGTTTTCTGTCAGTGTGTATGATGTGAATGTTCCAGTTGACCAGAAAATGGATAAAATCGCAAGAATATGTCTCAAAGTGTTAGGCTGTACTCACGCAAACGAACGTATATACGCGAGAAATAGAACGTTACGGAGAAGAATATGCATTGTATGTCAGAATTAACAAATACTTGAGGATAGGTTTTGGTTTTATAAGGTGTTAACAGTTCTTTAAATAATTTAAACGAGTGTACTATTCAAGCGGAGCGTATGCGTATCGCCTTCAAGTCCCCCCCAAAGCGTGACGTCATCAGAGGTACAATACGGCCTGGACATTACGAAGGCAGTGCCACTGGGCACGTGGTGATCCTGGTATTAATATGTTACATTTTGCCTGCAAAGAGCATGACATTGCTATCTTGAAATCGATCCTGAACTAAGACGTGTAGCTTACGAAAATCTGTACCTTAAATCTATGCATCGTGTGTCGTCACCTAAGGCTACAGTTGCTGAGAAGATAGCAGCACTTGTCGTTGTCGGTGCAGTGAAAGGAAATCTCTTACTGGATGGTGGCATCAAGCAGCGAAGACAGTAGAAATAATCTATGTAGGAAGAGACAGAACAGATCTATTTGAAGAGAGAAAAACGTATATATACTAAAATTAATGCCAGTATGTCACATATTGCAGATTTTGTTTGATTTGTTAAAATTAACACTACCCTACAGCATGTCGTAAACTAACTAGCAGTAATAATGTTGACTTGCAAGTTTAAACTTGTCTTAAGCCGCAGAAGAAAGGATGGGTAGAGTTTCGAGAATAAATAACCCCACGATTTAAATAAATCCTCCTTGTTAATCCGTGAAATGGAGTTGTTATTAAAACCAAGCCACTTGCCTTACAGTTTAATTCTACAATGACGAATAGCACACTCGATTATATATTGATCAAGATATTTTGTTTTCTGAAGTTCTTCGATGTATAATCCTCTTTCAATAGGCTGTCCTGTGAAATCGCGTAGTAAATACGTAAAGGGATTAGTAAGCTTAACAATCCTGATTTGAAAATTTTCTGTACCCCAGTTTTCTGATGCGAAAGGTATCACCTTTTTAAAGCGATGGCGGTGATTATCAGCCATTTTCATTACAAGATTAATAGCATCTCAGCGTGGTGTGTTCTTAGTAACAAGACGTGGCTTTGTGCCGATAGTGCGATGAGGTGTATTGTTGCAGATAGACAGGAGTCTAGGTAGCAGTTCAATCCAACGAAAAGCACCTTGAGCTGTAAATTCTCGCCACATCATCGTCTTGAGTGTACGATTAAAGCTTTCCTCAACACTTGCCTTGAAATTGCTTTACGTAGGTTAGTGATGAATGTCAAGTAAATTGAGGTAAGAAGAAAAATCCTTATTCTAAAACTGTTACCTTGATCACTTCAAATAAAATTTCAAGGGCAGCGTTTTGATTGTTTAACAATATGTTTAAATCCGTCTTTGACTTTAGTTGATGCCTTAGAACGCACAGGTTGTGCAAAAGCCAACTTATAGTACGCATCGACGACAGTAAGTAGATATTTATACCCCTTATTGCTAGAGGCATATAGAATCATTTCTACTATGTCTGCTTGCCAGAGATAATTTCTTCCGCGCGTAATAACGCGTCTGCGACAGTAGATGTGGCGTGCTAGTTTATGTAACTCGTGTGTGGTGATTATCTTGACGAGCCATTATTGAATAATATACGCATGACGCAATTCTCTCTGTATTTCTACAATTTTTGATTCGTGACTTCTGTGACCAGCTCCTTGCGAAGCTCTTAAAAGTTGTAATCGTTCAACGAGTAAGTGAGCGTCGTTCCAGTATCTTACGTCTACATACGGTAACAAAGGCAATGACGACGTGCAGTTGGTTGATGTGACGGAAACAGCTTAGAAACGAACTCTCGATTATTGAGACTATTAATGGCATTCACAGATTCCATCCTCTTGTAATTGCGTCATGTTGCATCAGTAGCAAAATTATTGCTTTATAATTCTTAAGATAATCTTTAATATTATATCCTTGTCAGGTATTCGTGAGGAAAAGAGTCCTAAAAGACCCTTAGTAGGTTTACAGGTAACACCGTAGCTAAGAGTCTTGCATTAATCATAACATTTGCATTAACTGTCCACAAACATTCGTCTCCATAGCGAATACTGTAGGCTCTATCAGGTTGTCCTGTAAAGAGTTTTTCTATATAAGGATCAAGGAGAGGTAGATAGGTATTTCGAATAAAAGTCTTAAACTGATTACTGTACTCTGGCGTGATCATGTCCTCATAAACACAGGTAGATCTGGTGTTGATGTAGTAGGTGTTTCAGCAATAACATCTGTAGGTAAAATCTTAACACGCTTATATGGTGAAGTATCGTTAAGTTCTTCTTCCTCATCCACTTCCTCCTCATCTTGTTCTTCATACCTATGCTGCTTCTCCTCATCCCACTTCTCTTCTCCTTCATGCTTTTCTTGGTCATGTTTTTGTTCTTCTTCATGCATTTCTTGTTCATGCTTCTCTTGTTCTTAAGATGATTGCATAGAAACAAAACTTGTAGTAGACTGGGGGAATGAAGTAGAATTAAAGAATTAAAGTGGTGTTCCTGGTGGCGTTTTCAAAAACAAATCAGTGTCTGTTTGAATACGTTTAAGCTCTAAAAAATTTCTTCTTATATTGTTTCGATCACGGATTATATGTTTTGTAAACCCTTTGCTATATGTTGACATGATAGCGGTTATTGATCAAGTGCTGTCGGTAAATCTGTGTTAATGCATATAAGATGAACAGAACCCATGTGATATCGTCCGCAATGAACATCACCTTCCTTATCAATAACTAAAAAGCCGTAACGATGTGATGACCAGCATGTCGCACACATACCTTTAAAGTCATTGATTGTCATATCAACGTTATCGAGATCGTCATACACATGTCGCATGTTGCGCTCATCTTGCCGAAAAAAACACAATCATATTTGCTTTGTCGCGTATCACCTGCTTAGGCACACGAGAATAGGTTCGATAAAAATAGATAAGGTATGAACGAACAACGTTTGGCTGTTCTGTGGCGACATCGTCAAAGATCATTAGAGAATTGGGAAGCACATCATCCGGTGATTATACTTGCTCATGTGCATTAAATAGAAAAATATTTCATTCCATCTTTAGCCAGATCGTGCATTACAATTTGAAAAATTGTATATAGCGGTTGATAGAGTGACTATCAGAAAACGTAAATATCCTCGAAGCGAATGCCATTTATAGAGGCAATGGCTCTGAGTAAACTATTTGTCTTCCCACATCCCGATGGGATGAAAAAACGTTCCATGTCGTCTTTTTGTAGTTGTACCAGAACTAGGTAAGAGATGAGGCACAATGCTACTTTATAATCTTCATGATAACTGAATAATAAAGTAGCCCATAGTAATATATATATATATATATATATATCAAATGAATCAACAAGAAACTGTCAGTTGATAATTCGCTCTTGACGAGTAAAGTCGTGTACAGAAAGGTGAGACAACGATATGCAAACGTTACGAAGAAGAAAACTAAAACAGTTGGATGGGAAGAAGTTGTAAGGGCCCCATGAAAAGCTACTCGATGGGAATATAATTCGTGAGTAGCCATTACTAAGGCACTACGCGCAGCAAGAGCGGGAAGTTCTCCAAAGTGCAGAGCAATGTTTTGTAAACATGCACGAATTATTCCTGCGCTGTTTGATGGACTAGCAGCTTTAGGTCATTGCTGGGTGGTGCTAGTGCCATAGCAAGAATTGTTAAGGCTGTAGAAGAAGCCAAGTGACAGTTGAAAGAGTGTGAACCTCATAACAAGACAACTGAGACAATTGCATTACGAGGCAAAGGCGTGCACATGAAGGTTGCGAAATACAGAAAAGGACTTGGCATCTATATATCTTCAAAAAACGTCTACTGAATGCACTGCCACATCGAGCTCTAGCCCACGAAGAAGGTTTTACGTTGGCTAAACAAGTAGGAATTCATTATTTTCTTTCTTTCTTTCTTTCATTCTTTCTTTCTTACTCTGTTTACCCCTCCAGCGTTGGCTTTTCTCTCGGACTCAGTGAAGGATCCCACCTCTACTACCTCAAGGGTAGTGTCCTGGAGCTTGAGATTGCGGGTCAGGGATACAAATGGGAAGGATGACCAGTACCTCGCCCAGGCGGCAGCAATTTCTATGCTGAATAGGGGCCTTGTGTTGGGGATGGGAAGATTGGAAGGCATAGACAAGGATGAGGGAAGGAAGCAGCCGTGGCCTTAAGTTAGTTACCATCCCGGCATTTGCTTGGAGGAGAAGTGGGAAACGATGGAAAACCACTTCGAGGATGTCTGAGGTGGGAATCGATACCCTCCTCTACACAGTTGACCTCCCAAGACTGAGTCGACCCCGTTCCAGCCTTCGTACCACTTTTGAAATTCCGTGGCAGGGCCAGGAATCGAACACGAGCCTCCGGGAGTGGCAGCTAATCACGCTAATCCGGTATTTTTACCCATGCATTTTCTTTCATAGAATAATCCTTTGGGCGGTGTCGTATTTGCCATATGACAGGAACACAACGCATTTTTATCCAAGATAATCTGAACTTTAACATTTAAACATTGACAAGAATCACTACTGCTATGACGGTAAGGCCAACATATGAAGTGTTATTACCTGAGCAATGGGGCCGATGACTTAGATGTTAGGCCCCTTTAGACAACAAGCATCATCATCATCATCGAGCAGAGAAGAGTTTACAATTTATTTACTCAAAATACTTTTCTCTTACTAAATTCTTATTTAAAATCCTTCTTCTTCCTTTTTCGCTATTTCTTTTACGTCGCACCGACACGGATAGGTCTTATGACGCCGGTGGAATAGGAAAGGGCTAGCAGTGGGAAGGAATCGGTCGTGGCCTTAATTAAGATACAGCCTAATATGAAAATGGGAAACCACGGAAAACCATCTCCAGAGCTGCCGACAGTGGGGTTCGAACCCACTAGCTCCCGGATTCAAGCTCACAGCTGCACGCCACGTGGCCAACTTGTTCCACCCTATTGCATTTCAAGTAAAAATTATTGTCTGAATTTAGCACGAACAATTTGCCCAGTATTTAATATTCTAGTGAAAGGTATGAATGAAATGTAATCTGAAACTATATATATTGAAATAAAAATTTAAACATGTTTGAGTCAAAATATTTATGTTATACATACAACGAATATGGAAAAAGTAAGACTTTTATGTTTTGTCCAGCCCCCTTCCTGAGAGCAGTGCTTGAAGAATTTTAAAACTCTAATTGAACAATGGCTCTTAATCTCAATATTAACATCAGAAGACAAAAGCGTTGTGTTAAGTTCTGCTATGTATCTAAATGCCATGATAATAAAAACGATTACTATTATATCTCACAATTAAAGAACGTCAGTTGGACTACTCCATCCTCCGCAGTTTCATTTCACGACGTTGTTTTGGCACACATCAATGAAAGTAGCCTTTAGGATTAATCATGAATACTATTTTATTCCCTAAATTAAGATAAACACTGACTGACAGAGCAAATGCAACACCAAGAAGGAGTGGTTCGAAAGGGATGAAAGTTGAGGAAAAAACAGAGCCGGCACGGACGAATAACTGATGTTTATTTCAAACCGATATGCAGGTTACACAATGCGCACGGCATCGACTCAGTAGGATGTAGGACCACCGCGAGCGGCGATGCACGCAGAAAAACGTCGAGGTACAGAGTCAATAAGAGTGCGGATGGTGTCCTGAGGGATGGTTCTCCATTCTCTGTCAATCATTTGCCACAGTTGGTCGTCCGTACGAGGCTGGGGCAGAGTTTGCAAACGGCGTCCAATGAGATCCCACACGTGTTCGATTGGTGAGAGATCCGGAGAGTACGCTGGCCACGGAAGCATCTGTACACCTCGTAGAGCCTGCTGCGAGATGCGAGCAGTGTGTGGGCGGGCATTATCCTGCTGAAACAGAGCATTGGACAGCCCCTGAAGGTACGGGAGTGCCACCGGCCGCAGCACATGCTGCACGTAGCGGTGCGCATTTAACGTGCCTTGAATACGCACTAGAGGTGACGTGGAATCATACGCAATAGCGCTCCAAACCATGATGCCGCGTTGTCTAGCGGTAGGGCGCTCCACAGTTACTGCCGGATTTGACCTTTCTCCACGCCGACGCCACACTCGTCTGCGGTGACTATCACTGACAGAACAGAAGCGTGACTCATCGGAGAACACGACGTTCCGCCATTCCCTCATCCAAGTCGCTCTAGCCCGGCATCATGCCAGGCGTGCACGTCTATGCTGTGGAGTCAATGGTAGTCTTCTGAGCGGACGCCGGGAGTGCAGGCCTCCTTCAACCAATCGACGGGAAGTTGTTCTGGTCGATATTGGAACAGCCAGGGTGTCTTGCACATGCTGAAGAATGGCGGTTGACGTGGCGTGCGGGGCTGCCACCGCTTGGCGGCGGATGCGCCGATCGTCGCGTGCTGACGTCACTCGGGCAGCGCCTGGACCCCTCGCACGTGCCACATGTCCCTGCGCCAAGCATCTTCGCCACAGGCGCTGCTCCGTGGACACATCCCTATGGGTATCGGCTGCGATTTGACGAAGCGACCAACCTGCCCTTCTCAGCCCGATCACCATACCCCTCGTAAAGTCATCTGTCTGCTGGAAATGTCTCCGTTGACGGCGGCCTGGCATTCTTAGCTATACACGTGTCCTGTGGCACACGACAACACGTTCTACAATGACTGTCGGCTGAGAAATCACGGTACGAAGTGGGCCATTCGCCAACGCCGTGTCCCATTTATCGTTCGCTACGTGCGCAGCACAGCGGCGCATTTCACATCATGAGCATACCTCAGTGACGTCAGTCTACCCTGCAATTGGCATAAAGTTCTGACCACTCCTTCTTGGTGTTGCATTTGCTCTGTCAGTCAGTGTAGAACGTCAGCTGGACTAAGTCATCTCCCTGCAGTTTCATTTCACGACATCATTTTGACAAATATCAAGGAAAGTAACCTGTAGGATTAATAATTTTAACAGTATTAATCTATGTAACATTCTCCATAACTCTAAATTACGATAAATCGGCAATCAAAGTCAATATATTTTCCATAAGGAAGTATGCATTTCTACCGCACATAGGTCGGCCGCCAGCGCCACGTGTCGAGCTGTGTAACTACTCCGATTACAGTGCGTAGACCTGATTGTCAAGGCCGGTAAGGAGCTATAGCTATAAGTGGCAAGTTCCGAGTAATAGCGTAAGCAACGTTCCGAGCTGTCAGCGGAGAGATGGCGTGGAATTACATTAGTGGGCGATTAAGTTTGAGTGGTTTCTTTAAAAGTAGGAATGATCCCAACATGTAGATAAATTTGGAATTCACAGGACAAACTGGGTTAAATATTCGTTTATAGGAAGGGGAGTTATGGATTGTAATAACTGACTTGGGAAGATGTTCAATAAATTTCCAATGTCTTTGAAATAATTTAAGAAAAGGCTAGGAAACAACAGATAGGGAATCTGCCACCTAGGTGACTACCCTAAATGCAGATCAGGATTGATTGATTGATTGATTGATTGATTGATTGATTGATTGATTGATTGATTGATTGATTGCCAGGAAACAAGGTTGAACATACCGGCAATAGGTAATTTCTTCAGCTTAACCCGGCTTTAATTGAGGTCGCAGGAGCCACGAAGGCCGGGTGTTCAGGGCTGGATGCGGCGAGATTTTCGAGATGAAAATCCCAACCCAATATCGACAGGGATTCGATCCTCAGCTTTCCAGGTGGGAAGCCAGCACCTAAGCCACTGAGGTATTCACATTCCCAATGATGAGGATAATAATAATAATAATAATAATAATAATAATAATAATAATAATAATAATAATAATAATAATAATAATAATAATACCGGTAATAATAATAATTTCTACGATTTTATTTCTGTTGTACGAAGAATTGAATCTTGAAATTCAGGCGGTTGGTACCGTAACCCCCTCCATGGATGTCCACATACATTACGACTTATGGACCAGCTGTCGTATTATTTTTCTCTCCTGAAGCAACTAATATCGAATTTGTGTATTCCCGTCTGTTTATACCCGGAGATTAATTTTCTATTATGGATCCTTTGTGGGCCAGACATAGCGGGACGTTACACCCAGTGCTCTTTTTAATTAGTGTCGTAAACTTCGGAGTTGTCAGCGGTAATACATCCTTTTCTACATTCAGCCTATTGTACTCATGATAGAAATTAAATTTGTTCTTCAGGCGTTTGATTTAAGTGATTAAACTAGGTACGGTACATTGTAATGTCCAGTTTTGTTTCGAAGTGTGAGGTATGTTGTTAAATAAGACGCGTGTTAGCCAGTTGTACATCTTATCCCGTTAATTGTGTTACAGATTTCCTTTATTGAGGAATTGTGATTGCTATAATTTTACAGGGTGTTCACAACCTCTAACATATTGTCGGTAATGTTCAAGTTTCAATAATTTACTTTTGCCAAACTTACAGATCTCAATTGAGAATCGTAATAAGTTAATACAATTTTTTCTGCTTCAGCATTCTACACTACATTTTTTTTTTTTTAATATTTTTTATTTTCTTAAATTTTACTTTTACTTAAGCATTAAAATGTATACCTGTATAACTAGCTTTCTTTTTGAGAACTCCTAGCCTCTGCCTTACAGGTGCCGGCAAGTTGTGTGTTGTAACAATGTGGGCCTACCGTATTTTTGAAGAGCTACGCAGGTGAAGAAATGCGGATGGTAGTTTCAGAAAGAAATTACAAGATATATATGTAAAATTTTAATTAATGTGTTAATGTGTTATTTACCTCTGTGTGCCATTTAAAAGTGATGTTAGGAATGTTAAGTTTTTCTTTATACTCGGCTGTGAAAAATGGTAGTAGGGTTCGAAATCTTGAGAGTTGTTATGTTTACGATATCTGTAATATTATGTGAATACGTAGAATTCTTGGTACATACGTGTTGTTATGGAGATTGTTCTGTATCACACAGGGGCGTATATAAGCGGGGGGGGGACCAGGGGGCCTGGGACCCCCCCGAAATAATGTATAAGCCTTGAAGAACCGGACCAAAATGATGGGAATTTTCGATCGTTGTTGAGATACCGAGCCAAATGTGGAGATAATATTCTACCAGTGGTGGGAAGACGATGTGCACAAGTTCTTTCATTCAAAACGAACTTATTGACACATTCGGTCACTTAATGCAATCAAAAATTGTAGAAAATGTCAGAAAGTCTGTTTTTATTCGATTTTAGCACATGAAACCACGGACATCAGCCAAATCAAACAGTTTTCTCTCTGTGTACGTTATGTAGAGGAACAAACTTTCAAAATCAGAGAAGATTTTTATGACATTCGTCCCCGTTTATGACGTCACTGGAGCAAGTTTGGCCAACACAATATTGGAGACCTTGTCAACATTAGGGCTTGACCTAAACAAAATGAGAGGCCTAGGATACGATGGTGCTGCCACGATGAGCGAGCAATTCAGAGGAGTACAAGCTTCCATCAGAAAAAAAGCTACCGTTGGCCCTGTATACACATTGTTCTTCACGCACTCTAAATTTATGTTTGTCAGATGAGAAAAAAGTACCCTCTATAAGAAACTGTATACGTCAGCCTCGTGTCGGTAGATTTACTGGCACGTAAAAGAACTCCTGCGGGACTAAATTCCGGCACCTCGGCGTCTCCGAAAACCATAAAAGGGTAGTTAGTGGGACGTAAAACAAATAACATTTTTATTATTCTATCAGCCAAAAGAAACAAAATATTGAAATCAATGATTTCTGAATTTTGTCCAGAACAAAAGAAACAAATTTATTTCAATATGCGAAACCCGATGGGTAGAAAGGGACAACTCAGTAATTTTATTTAAAGACTTTTCGGAGCCTATCTCTCCCTTTGCAATATAGAAGAGAAATGAAGTGATTCAGCATCTAAGGCTCACACTCTAAGTAGTGCTATTAGTCAATTTGCATTTCTTATTAATCTTTTTGTTTTGAGCTGGATGTTATCAACCATGCATAACTTATCTGAGCAGTTTCAAAACAACAATATAGATCTTCCACAGGCCTTGAATAACGTCATGAGTGTCTTCCACCTTCTATCGAAGGAGAGGGCAAATGCTGATGACTCATTTAAAGCCTTGTATAATCATGCAAAGTCATTCACTGCCAAACTTGACATCAAAGAAGAGATTCCAAGAATTTGCTGCCTTCAAACAGCATGTAGAAACATCCGTTACACCACAGAAGAAGAATACTATTGAGTAGCTGTTTATGTGCCGTACCTGGACGATTTTTGTAACTCACTAAAAGAACGCTTTGAATCTCACAAGGAAATAGTTGCATCCTTACAAAACATCCTTCCACAATTGTGTATTGTAACAGATTTCGGTTCACTGGAGGCTGCATTTAGTTTCTACGAAGAAGATCTGTCACATAAAGAGATTGTGCAAAGTGAGTTTATGTTGTGGAAAGAAAATTGGAGTCAGGAAAATCCTCCATATCTCCCAAAAATGGCTGTAAGTTCTCTAGAAAAATGTGACAAGACTTTCTTCCCCAACATTTATACCCTACTCAAATTACTCGCAGTTCTTCCTGTTTCTATCGCAACCATAGCAAGAACTTTCTCTAGCCTGAGGAGACTTAAGACTTACTTACGGAACAGCACATCTGAAAGTAGGCTTGCTTTACTCTCTATCCACAGAGACATTATAGTTGGTGACGAAGAAGTTCTTGATAAGTTTGCAAGTGTACCAAGAAACCTTGACTTCCTTTTGTAACAATTGGTGTACTGTATGTATGTATGTATGTATGTATGTATGTATGTATGTATGTATGTATCAGCCCAAATCAATGTTTCCTTTTTCCTTTCTAAAGTGTTTGAAATCGTCTGACCTCTTAAAATTACTTAACCTAACCTTACATCAATCTTGGCCCCCCCCAAAAATATATTCTATATTCGCCACTGGTATCACATCATTACTCCACAACACAGCTATATCCAGTATTATCCGCACACTTTATCTTGGTGCTGAATCGGCGCGAAATGTGAGGAGCGAAATCCACCCATATCTCCTAAATCTGTGATCACCAGGAGTTCATATTTTATCCAGCAGATATGCTAGCGGAGTGGATTAATTTGATGTAAATTTTAACTTCCAATTCGGAGTGCAAGTACCGATATTAAAAATCCACCCCCTCCCTAAGGGCATGACGTCAACAAATCCGCGGGAAAAAGGCTTCATCCATATATACGGAGCTGAATTGACGGTCGCGAGCACACTTGTCTTGAATCGTTGGAGCTGAATTGACGGTCGCCAGCATACGTGAATTGAATATCGGGAGTTGAACTGTTGGTCGCCGGTAACTTAGAATTCTACGGACGTACAGTCATTTAATGGCGCGAGCTTCCGCCAGTGTTTGTAAAGTGTGATCGCGCTCAAGCAACATGTTAAATCTGGAAATAGTTAACGTAGGATAGTGTTTGTTATTTATGAATAATCAGTGACGTAAAGTAATTACCCTGCAAGAGAGTAGTATAAAATATATCACCATAAGTACGTACATAATAGACTGTGTGACGAACGGTACTTTAAGGAAGTAGTAGCCTGTACTTAGCTATACCGAACCGATGTAATGAACACGTCAAGAATGCCGTATAAATCGGGCGTATCGCGGCGGGCGTAATAGTTGACACCACGTCGTACGTGTCCAGGTCCATTGTGCGGGAGGTGGACGAAGATCAAATAGTGTAAATATATTAAATTCTTGGGTCTAGGATAGAAATTTGTTGTGTTAACGTTGTAAATGGTGAAGGTTTGTGGCAGTCAAGATATGAGTGTAAAATGATAATGTGCCAGGAAATCTTTTGTGAAACTACGCCATCAAGGATGGAGGAGTAAAATGCAGAGAGGGGCTGGATGAAGCCTCTCGTCTGCAAAGCTGCAATGGAATACCGATAACTAAGATGAGTACTAAACTGTAAAATATATTTGGGAAATGTTATCGTGATGGGAAAAATGGGAATAATTTGGTCATACTTGGTTACCTTCTGTAACAAGATGGGTCGCTTAACGACCCCATCCTAAAATTGTAGCACGGACAGTAGTAAATCATAATAATGTAAATAATCGGGTCTTTTATGTATTCAGTTTGTTGGAGATGTAAATTTGTATATATAGTGTAGTACGTTAAGTCATGCATGCATTCATAATTTCTTTGTAGTCGATAATTTTCTTTACATTTGATTTTGATTATGCTAGTTAAATAAGACCCGATATGTGCTTTTATGTTTTGTCATTTTAACGAGCCATTTAATGACATGGAAGGAAAATCCAGCTTCGCCATACCAAGTGTGTTTTGTTGAAATTAATATGGTCATATTTTCAAAGTGAAGTTGTTAAATTTGTGAGATGCGATTAATATAATAATTTCCAAGTAAATCATATCTGGAGTGTTTAGTGCCAGAATAAATCGACTTTGTACAAGGGGTTATGCGTTAAACATATTACGAGTGGACTACCGAGTTACAGGCGAAATTATTATTTTTTTAAATATTAATAATAATAATAAATAAATAATATAACTATTTTTTTTGAGAAGATATTTCTTTTTTAAATATGATTTGGAGATAATAATAATTCATGTAATTCATGTGATCAAGTGTTGAGTTTATTGGGAATCATTTAATGACGGGAGGTCGTTTTTTTTTTATTTGGAATTAAAGTGCGTGATAATTTAATTTGATCGATTAATAATATTGAAATGTAGATCGGTGTTAATAATCCGTACATGTTAATGAACGTGTGGTTTAAATTACGGTCCAATATTTTTTTACGTATAAATGTCGCGTTTTGAAGTTGCGATTCATTAGCCGGAACATGTAGTGCTAATATTACGAGACCATGATTGTCAAATTTTGGTAAATATAATTTCAAAATGTTACGATTATTTGTGGAGAATGAACTAAGGCATAGATCCAAATGAGATAGAAAATGTGAAAGAATTTGCAGTCAGATAATAAAAGGTCGTACGATGTCCGAAATGAATAAATAAGTCAGTTGATAATTCTGTGAGGAATAAATAAATGAATCGAGGAATATTGAGATAGAGAGGAAAATAAATTCCGTACGAGAGACACTTAGGATATTGATATGAGTGTAAAATGTACGGGCAGTGTCACAGAGAAATACTGAGTTACGCAGCGGGTAGGATTCGAACCCGTGACAGCATGTACGAAATAAATAGACTGCACAGTTATTCGTTGAGATACAACGGATCTAAGGATAATGAGAGTTCAGATTCCACAGAAATGGTCGTATATTGTATTCATTGTAATAACGAGTGTGAACAATCATGATGTCGTGATAATAATAATAATAAATATTGCAGATAAAGGATTGGACCGCCTTAATTAATTGAGCGTTGATAACGATGTTAAACGGGAATCTAAATGATAATATGCAACCGATAATAATAATAACAATGTAAGGACGATGTTAAATCACCGCGGTCGGATTAATAATAATTGTCATAATAATAACTGTAATGATGTCGTTGGTTGATCAGTGAATTAATTTGTAATTGCGACCGATATCTTAATATATAATTTGGCGGAAGTGACCGGTCTATTAATAATAATAACCTCTTAAGTGACGTGAATAATAATAATATCTTGAGTCACCTATTCATTAATAATAATAATAACCACGAGAGGGATATAATAATAATAATAACAGTAATAACCACTTGGTGTTTGCATCCCGCATAATAATGATGATATTAATCAAACGTGACAGTGCCAGGAACCGTTGAGTAATAATAATAATAATAATAATAATAATAATAATAATAATAATAATAATAATAATAATAATAATAATAATTTCATGAAGATTGTGACGAGCGTGGATTAAATTATTTGGTGACGATATCCCTCTATTCGTATGTTGAACAATGAGAAGGATAATATTAGAGTCTTTTGGTATCTTTTTATTGTACGGTTTCCGTACGGGACGATGTTACATACTTGCGTGTTTGTTTACTTCGCTCGCGATGCGAGGGGGGTCACTGGCCACGGTAATTCCCACCGCTTCTCGTTATCTCATCTGTGGCAGTAGTCTACTGAGGCTAACTGGAAACAATTCAGATCACATGTAAATAAAATGTAAATGCTAATTCATTGGTATGGCATCAGCTGGATATCGTAAGATAGGAACTGTCCGTGGAATCCAGTTTTCGCACTTCACGAGAAACATTACCCAGTCCGAGTACCGGTCTCGGAAAAATGTATATAGCCGGAGTACATCATCTTAGTTAAATCGGGAAGCCGACCGTAACATGGGTTATGCTCGGGCTCCCGATAGAAGGAAGCTATATCCTTGAGTAACGGTTCGATTCAAATGGAATCGATCCGTAAATTATACCTCCAAAATGTCATTTTATTTCAGAAGCAACGCAGCAAGATATTGATACCACTTGCGGTATGGCAAGTGATTTATATATGTAACATGTGTGTAAATCCAAATATTGTTGCCACGTGTATCAAAGTTTTATACGTCAAATGGCGTAATAAACCGCTCCTTCTGGCAAATTATTTCAAAGGAAACCACTCTCATAATCTTTTTATTGTAGTTAGATTATGCCATTTTTAAAGTAACAGTCACTTCCTAGTCCTATCATGGAGTCCTTAAATTCAAGTTACAATCGAGCCTTCCCCCTTTTAATTTTAAGTTGCTCCGTTCATCCCCGTGTTCTATTATGCCGTTATATTTATATTTGATGATTTAAATAATGAACCGACACCCCTGAGATAAATGCTAGTCTGGGACTCGGGAGGTGGACGGGTGCAAAATGGCTGGCCCAAAGTGGGGCTTTAAGAACGGCAAAGTGTTGCTTTAAGAACGGCAGAGAGGCCAATATCATTGCTAATCAATTGTAAAATTTTTATATTTTTATGCTTTTTTTTTCCAAATTTTATATTTTTAATTTTTGATTTTTATTAATTGATGACCGCATCACGGTCAAGTGTGTGTTCACTTGTAACGTAATATCATGCTAGAGTAAGGTTAGTTTCGAACGGAGCTAGATTTGACTAGTGTATTAATATAATCCATTGCTAATCTCTTCAAGTTTGGCAATGATTCAAAATTCAATAAGCTCGAAGATTTGATGTTTCTCTTTTTCCCATATGGAATTTAATATTTTTTTTTGTTATTCAGGACTCCATTTAAATGTCATTGGACATGAGATGAATATTATAAACAGCTGTTTAGGAAGGCTTGAAATGGTAAAAATTTACTGAGCACCAGTTCAAGTTATTATTTAAAAAGAGGTTGAGATGGTATAAATTAAAATTAACGTATTTCAGGGCAGGAGATTTCCAACTTCATCGTTGTTTTTAATGTTGTTGTTGTTGTTATATTGGAGCGGTTTATTGTGAAATCTTAGGCGCAAGCCAGCATTCAAGTTGAATGACCTGCAAATGTAAACAAGTTTTATAGTCAAAATTTTTTTTTTGTTAAATGAAAGTTAGTGTAGGGGTATAATGTCAGAGGATAGGGCCTAGACCCAATAGCGTATTCCTTCGTGTGCAGCAAGGCGAGAGGCCGATCGGCCCTTTTGCTTTCTCAAGAAAAGTTATAATGTCTGACGACGGTGGGGAGCGATCCCAGGACATAGTGGTAGAAGGACAGGGAGAGATGAAAGCTCTCACGTTAGAGGACTTGATGCAAGCATTGGCTGCAAGTATTGGTCCAATGGAACGAAGGTTAGATCAATTACAGGCCGATAGTGTTTCTGATAGACAGGAAATTATTCAACAAATGAAGGTTAATAGTGGTTCATTAGAAAACAAAATAGATCAAGTACAGGCCGCGAGTGTTTCACTAGAGAATAAGATCGACCGAGTACAGGCTGCGTGTGAAATTAATAAAACAGAACTCAAGGCACAAATAGATGCAGTTCAGGCCGCGAGCGTAGCGATGGGACAGGAACTTAGGGACAAATTAACTCAAGTCCAGGAAGCATGTCACTTCGCGAAAGATGAATTAAAAGTGCACATGGATGCGTACATTACCATCGTTAATGAAAAGGTTGACCGCGTTAGAGATGAGGCTCAAATGGAACGCGCAGAAATCAAGGAAAAATTGAACGCTAGTGTCAAGGAACTCGCCGCTCTACGAGTAACTGACAGAAAAGACATAGAATCACACATAGAGGAAATTCGGGATGAATGTCGGAAGGAGAATGACATCGTCCGGGGACAAGTAGAAGAAAAATGCGCGCAGATAGCTGGCACCTTGGACAAGCATGACAAGGGCATGAACGAGTTACGTGGGGAAGCCGCACGTACACTTGTCATCGTAGCAGGACTGAAAAACAAAGTCGAAGAACTAACTATAAATTTAGAAGACCGTAGCCAGAGAATAACCAAGTGCGAAGACGCAAACCTAGCGTTATTCCAGCGGACGGAAGATCTAATCGAACAGGGCCAATCATTTGCCGACACGGAAGTTCGCCTATTAGAACAATGCAAGGCGTATAATGGGCAAAATTCCGGCACAAAAGAAATAGCCAGTTGTAATCCCGACGGAATGGATGACATGCGAAAAGACTTGGAGATGTTGAAGGCTAGGTTGGAACCATCAGCGTCTAGCCAAGATTTTAACCTCCAATATCGCGAATACGAACCCCATGATAACCAGGGGATTCATAAGAAAGGAGGCCTATCCCATGCTGATACACACGGTTTCAAGTTTGAAAACAGAGATGGGTCATCTACGTCATCAAATGCTATCCCGACATCGGTGGTACACGTCATTAAGATGTCTGATGACAAGCCACCAAAGTTCGATGCCCGTGGGCATATCACCCCGAAAGGTTTCATCCGGGAAATCGCCGGTTATATAAGTGAGAATAAAATACCAGTAGAGCGACAACTGCGAACAGTCGAGAAATTCCTAGACGGAGCACCAGCTGTATGGTTCAGGGCTTTCTTGTATACTTTTGAAGATTTTGAAGGATTTCGGCGGGCTTTTCTCCAAAAGTTCTGGAGTATTCAGGAACAGCAGGAGTTAAGGCTGGAAGTATACTCCAGACGATATGCAACATCTTCACCCACGAAATTCTCTGATTACTTTGTGGCACAATTTCACAAGCTACGGGAGCTTGATAATCCAATGAGCGAAACAGAATTGATTAGCGCCATTGGAAAACAATTGCCATTCGAGGTCCAACGAATGATGATAGCGTCAAATGTCCAGACAGCTGTCGATGCGGAGGCTTTATTACGTCAATTAGACCTCACAACGCATCATTCGAACCCAAGACAAATTAGGAGCAGGGACCAACAGGTGAATAATATCGAACGGACAATCGAACCGAAGATCACTAGTACGAAGAACCAGGGAACTAGTACTGATCCAGAACCTCGTCGAGCATATAATACGGAGTGGAAGCCGCGACAATGGACGAGACCAAGGAATTTTGCGGAAGGCAACCGGCAAACAAACCAAGGGAATTTTCGAGCCGACAGGGGATACCGTGGATGCCAGAGAAGTAATTACAGGCCGTATCCAGCTAGGAATCAAGGGAACCCGAGATATTACCAGGGAGGATCTCGTCAAGAGAAGGATGACAGATACCAAGAGTCTAGGCGGTATATAGAAGAGCTGAACAAGAGAAAATGGAAGGAGGCGATCCATGATCGAGGCCGTGATGAGGAAGCGACAGGAGCGGAGAGCTTGCAATTCCAAAGAGCAAGGAAAGGGGGCAGCGACCTAAACCCGAATGCACCGACGTTCGAATCTGAAGAACGGCTCGGGGCGAAAAAAAAAACGCCGAATTTTAACTGAAGAATGGATCATCGCAGAGGTCGATACATGGGTTGTGACCTCTGACGAATTAATTGACGATCCCGAAATCCAAATTTCAAAGGAAATTAAGAGACTACCAGTGATATACACTAGGATCAACCACGTGAGGGTTCGATCACTCATTGATACAGGCGCCAGCGTATCAGTAGTATCCCAAGTTCTGGTAAATGAACTACAATCCAAAGTAAACATCCCGATTATCCCAGTTTCAAATTTGAAGATTCGTGGAATTATCCCGGATAAATCCGTCATATGTAAGAACCAGGCATTATTGGACATCGAAATTGGAAATTCAAAATTTGCTCATACATTTATCATCATGAATAAAATCAACTATAACTTGATCCTAGGGGCCGATTTTATGACTGAATACCAGGCTGTGATTGATATGGGGGATAACTCTGTCAGATTTAAGCACAGGGAAGGTATTGAGGATACAACCATGAACCCTCAGTCGGAGATAGGAGAGCATGAAGAAATTTGGAACACCGAAGTCGTGAATCCGCTTAGGACAGACGAAAGTGTCATGAGTGAGACGGATGATCATGTGACCTCTGATGATTATAAGCTATTTGCGGCAGAATTGCAGGAAGATGAAATCAACTGTGGGAAGGTGATAGCAGATAAAGTTAATGCAGCTGTAATAGGTCCCGAGGGGAAGGAAGATTTATTCAAAATTTTAACAAAGCATAGCGACACGTTTGGCTCAAAACCTGGAAAAATTGAAAATTTTGAATACGAATTAAACGTGAATGATTGGTCCCCGTATAAGAAGAAATTATATCCAATTGCCGAGAAATTCTATCCCCAAGTCCGCGAAGCTATTAGAGAAATGGAAGCAAGTGGATTGATATCGAAGTCACCGACGCCATTTTTGAATCCTTTAGTGATAGTCAGGAAACCGGACGGATCAGTGCGCATTTGCCTTGATGCACGTGCTATCAACGAGAGATTAGTCCCAGAGTATGAGCAGGCCCCGCCTATTAAAGAGATCTTGAAGAGATTTAAAGATATGGAATATTTTACCACTTTTGACCTGACGTCATCGTTTCATCATATACTGTTGGAAGCTAAATCTAAGTTGTTGACGGGATTCTTATTCGATCAACAGACTTATGTTTTTAATCGTCTCCCATTCGGTATTAAGAATGCGGGTTCGGTTCTCATTCGAGCTCTTGACCGCAATCTAAGTCCAAAGGTCAAAGAGGCGACTATCATGTATGTGGATGATATCTTGGTAGCTACAAGAACACTTTCGGAACACTTGGAAAATATTAATGAAGTCCTCACCGATTTAGGAAGGCATAACTTCAAGGTCAACCTATCGAAATCACATTTTTGTCAGAAGGAGGTGTTATTTTTGGGTCACCTTGTAGATGGAGATGGTGTGCGACCAAACCCAGTCAAAATTGAGGCCATTAGGATGTTTCCTAAGCCTACTAAAGTAAAACATGTTCGGCAGTTCCTTGGAATGTGTCAATTCTTCGCTGATCATTGCCCTGATTACACAACCGTAGTAGCACCATTGCAGGACCTGCTTAAGAAAAATAATCGATGGAAGTGGGACCATAATTGTGATGAGGCGTTCGCTCAGACCAAGCAACGATTACTGCATAATGTTAAGCTCGGATACCCTGATTTCAGCCTCAAATTCATAATTCAAACAGACGCCTCAACCATAGGTATAGGAGCCGTATTACTGCAGGAAAACCCCGATGATCCAAGCATAAAAACCTATATTGCATTCATGAGCCGGAAATTGCGGAAGCATGAGATAAAGTATACTATCACGGAATTGGAAATGCTGTCTATCGTGAGCGCTTTGCAATATTGGAAGAAGATCGTGTATGGTTTTCAGATTGTTATCCGTACCGATCACAAAGCGCTGACGTTCATTATGAAAACCAATATGGCAAGCGAGAGGGTTAGCCGTTGGGCATTATTTATCCAGCAATTTGATCTAACAGTCGAACATTGCCCCGGGAAACTCAATATTTTGGCAGACACATTGAGTCGACATCCAAACCCGGAGGAAGTCGTAATCCACCAAATTGAGTTAATAGAAGAGGATCAGGAGGTCTTAAGGAATTTGAAGGACATAGGAGCAATACAGAAGAGAGATGGGTTCACTAACTTGATGATAGAGTTCTTTAACAAAACATTGCAGCCAGACAATCCACAGTATGACAGAGCTAGTAAATTATCAGCGAGCTACCATTATTTGAATGGGGTTCTTCATAAGTTTTTGGATGAGGAACACACGAAACTTCGCATAGTCATACCATCTGAAATGCAAGTACCGGTAGTCAACCATGTACACCGGGTCATTGGACACGGAGGTATAGGGAAGGTTTTGGCAACTATCCAAGAGACATTCGTGTGGGCCAAGATGAACCAAACAGTCCGAAATGTACTACGATCATGTGACATCTGCCAAAGGATTAAACCTAATCCGTACTTACTTAAGCAATCTCCGCGCCCACTGTTACCTACTGAACCCCGCGAGATATTCGCAATGGACCTGTACGGACCACTCCCCAAGGCCCGTAGGGGAAATCAATTCATCCTTGTTAGTTTAGATGTATTCTCTAAATTGGTAGCCTTGTATCCGCTGCAAAAGGCAAATTCTAAAACTGTACTACGAGGAATTACTTCACATATCATTCCACAGATGGGGAAGCCTAAGAAGATCCTTACTGATCATGGTAGTCAGTTCACATCTGCTGCGTTTGCAAATCAATTACGACAACTAGACATTCAGCATGTACTTAGTTCGATTCGCCATCCCGAATCGAATCCATCAGAGAGGATCATGCGAGAGATTGCAAAATTCTGCAGGATCTATTGTTCCGAGGCACATTGGCGGTGGATTGACGTGGTGCCCATTATAACTAAATGTATTAACACCACGATCCACGAAGCAACAGGACAGATACCGGAAGTGGTCCACTTTAACAGATATCCGGCCAGGCCATGGCACGATGCAGTAGCATGTCCTGTAGATCCACGCGTATCCAGCGAAATTTGTATCAGAAAGACACGGGAACATTTGGAGGCACAAGCAGAACGACGATTGAGAAGGCTGAGGAATAAGCGATTCCACCGTCCGTTGAGGGTTGGCGAGCTCGTTCTAGTGAAGAAGCCTAGTGTATCTAACCCAGAGCAGAAGGTGTACCACAAGTTTTGCAAATTGTTCGTGGGCCCTTTCAAGATTATACAAACTTATGACAACAATGCTTACAAAGTTCAGAGCTTGGATGGAAGTTCAGAGAACATCTATAACGCTGCAAATTTAAAGCTTTACCACACGCCAGCAGACCACAGGGAAGCAGAGGATGAACGAGAGGAAGCAGATGACGAGCCGGAAGAAGATGATGTCGAAGAAGAGGAAGAAGAAGATGACGGAAGGGAAGAAGAAGTCCAAGTAATCCATACACCGATTGAAGCAAGGCCATGTCCAGAGTGTGGAGAGATAGACAGAGACGTGCAGGAATTTGTCAATGCGATCCATGATATCGAAAGACAGAACGAGGAGTTAAGGGTCAGGAACCAGATGCTGAGAGACGAAATCAATAGCCGTCGCAGAACAGAGGATCCAATGTCAAATCATGATAGTGATGATATGGACACATCATAAATAAAAAAAATCTCATGATGCTCACTAGATTTTTTTTTTACCTGGGCAAGAGGAAGATGAACCCGAGTGACTTAGGCCCATAATCAATCATGATTTGATCGGTAAAATAATATGATACATTTATTGAAATACAGAGGAGTGTATTTGAAAATATTTCGTTTAGGTAATGTCGAAATCGGAGCGAAGGAAGGACGACAGACTGGAGCCTGACGGATTAGCTCAACCCGACAACTTTCAGCTACTTCACAGCAGGGAATATCATTAGTTGGCGTACAAGGAAATACAGAGTCCACAAATAAGTCTTGGTCAGGAAGAGGAAGGGGGAGAGTCATACAAAGAAAACCCACCACATGAGTAAGACCTTGGGATATTTTTGGTAGGACGGAAATTCCATGACCTCATGGAAAAGTACAGCGGCTGAGTGTACGTTCGCTAGCCTAAGTTCGAGCAGGTGGAGATTTAAATCACGTGACCGCTTGCCGGCCAATAGTAAAAATTTGATGGGAGACTCAGTGATACCATCTTAAGGAATGATGGATGAGGTAATAAATTAATATGAGTACGCGGATGGATGTAATGAATTTATTAGATGTCACGCATGGAAAAATAATCAATACTTATTGGTAAATTAATTAAATTGAAGGCTGGATTTCTTGGAAACCGGACAGCTTGAATCTCATTGGCTGAAAGAAGACCACGTTGTCAGGGACGCTTACAAAGGCGCGAAATGTGAGGAGCGAAATCCACCCATATCTCCTAAATCTGTGATCACCAGGAGTTCATATTTTATCCAGCAGATATGCTAGCGGAGTGGATTAATTTGATGTAAATTTTAACTTCCAATTCGGAGTGCAAGTACCGATATTAAAAATCCACCCCCTCCCTAAGGGCATGACGTCAACAAATCCGCGGGAAAAAGGCTTCATCCATATATACGGAGCTGAATTGACGGTCGCGAGCACACTTGTCTTGAATCGTTGGAGCTGAATTGACGGTCGCCAGCATACGTGAATTGAATATCGGGAGTTGAACTGTTGGTCGCCGGTAACTTAGAATTCTACGGACGTACAGTCATTTAATGGCGCGAGCTTCCGCCAGTGTTTGTAAAGTGTGATCGCGCTCAAGCAACATGTTAAATCTGGAAATAGTTAACGTAGGATAGTGTTTGTTATTTATGAATAATCAGTGACGTAAAGTAATTACCCTGCAAGAGAGTAGTATAAAATATATCACCATAAGTACGTACATAATAGACTGTGTGACGAACGGTACTTTAAGGAAGTAGTAGCCTGTACTTAGCTATACCGAACCGATGTAATGAACACGTCAAGAATGCCGTATAAATCGGGCGTATCGCGGCGGGCGTAATAGTTGACACCACGTCGTACGTGTCCAGGTCCATTGTGCGGGAGGTGGACGAAGATCAAATAGTGTAAATATATTAAATTCTTGGGTCTAGGATAGAAATTTGTTGTGTTAACGTTGTAAATGGTGAAGGTTTGTGGCAGTCAAGATATGAGTGTAAAATGATAATGTGCCAGGAAATCTTTTGTGAAACTACGCCATCAAGGATGGAGGAGTAAAATGCAGAGAGGGGCTGGATGAAGCCTCTCGTCTGCAAAGCTGCAATGGAATACCGATAACTAAGATGAGTACTAAACTGTAAAATATATTTGGGAAATGTTATCGTGATGGGAAAAATGGGAATAATTTGGTCATACTTGGTTACCTTCTGTAACAAGATGGGTCGCTTAACGACCCCATCCTAAAATTGTAGCACGGACAGTAGTAAATCATAATAATGTAAATAATCGGGTCTTTTATGTATTCAGTTTGTTGGAGATGTAAATTTGTATATATAGTGTAGTACGTTAAGTCATGCATGCATTCATAATTTCTTTGTAGTCGATAATTTTCTTTACATTTGATTTTGATTATGCTAGTTAAATAAGACCCGATATGTGCTTTTATGTTTTGTCATTTTAACGAGCCATTTAATGACATGGAAGGAAAATCCAGCTTCGCCATACCAAGTGTGTTTTGTTGAAATTAATATGGTCATATTTTCAAAGTGAAGTTGTTAAATTTGTGAGATGCGATTAATATAATAATTTCCAAGTAAATCATATCTGGAGTGTTTAGTGCCAGAATAAATCGACTTTGTACAAGGGGTTATGCGTTAAACATATTACGAGTGGACTACCGAGTTACAGGCGAAATTATTATTTTTTTAAATATTAATAATAATAATAAATAAATAATATAACTATTTTTTTTGAGAAGATATTTCTTTTTTAAATATGATTTGGAGATAATAATAATTCATGTAATTCATGTGATCAAGTGTTGAGTTTATTGGGAATCATTTAATGACGGGAGGTCGTTTTTTTTTTTATTTGGAATTAAAGTGCGTGATAATTTAATTTGATCGATTAATAATATTGAAATGTAGATCGGTGTTAATAATCCGTACATGTTAATGAACGTGTGGTTTAAATTACGGTCCAATATTTTTTTACGTATAAATGTCGCGTTTTGAAGTTGCGATTCATTAGCCGGAACATGTAGTGCTAATATTACGAGACCATGATTGTCAAATTTTGGTAAATATAATTTCAAAATGTTACGATTATTTGTGGAGAATGAACTAAGGCATAGATCCAAATGAGATAGAAAATGTGAAAGAATTTGCAGTCAGATAATAAAAGGTCGTACGATGTCCGAAATGAATAAATAAGTCAGTTGATAATTCTGTGAGGAATAAATAAATGAATCGAGGAATATTGAGATAGAGAGGAAAATAAATTCCGTACGAGAGACACTTAGGATATTGATATGAGTGTAAAATGTACGGGCAGTGTCACAGAGAAATACTGAGTTACGCAGCGGGTAGGATTCGAACCCGTGACAGCATGTACGAAATAAATAGACTGCACAGTTATTCGTTGAGATACAACGGATCTAAGGATAATGAGAGTTCAGATTCCACAGAAATGGTCGTATATTGTATTCATTGTAATAACGAGTGTGAACAATCATGATGTCGTGATAATAATAATAATAAATATTGCAGATAAAGGATTGGACCGCCTTAATTAATTGAGCGTTGATAACGATGTTAAACGGGAATCTAAATGATAATATGCAACCGATAATAATAATAACAATGTAAGGACGATGTTAAATCACCGCGGTCGGATTAATAATAATTGTCATAATAATAACTGTAATGATGTCGTTGGTTGATCAGTGAATTAATTTGTAATTGCGACCGATATCTTAATATATAATTTGGCGGAAGTGACCGGTCTATTAATAATAATAACCTCTTAAGTGACGTGAATAATAATAATATCTTGAGTCACCTATTCATTAATAATAATAATAACCACGAGAGGGATATAATAATAATAATAACAGTAATAACCACTTGGTGTTTGCATCCCGCATAATAATGATGATATTAATCAAACGTGACAGTGCCAGGAACCGTTGAGTAATAATAATAATAATAATAATAATAATAATAATAATAATAATAATAATAATAATAATTTCATGAAGATTGTGACGAGCGTGGATTAAATTATTTGGTGACGATATCCCTCTATTCGTATGTTGAACAATGAGAAGGATAATATTAGAGTCTTTTGGTATCTTTTTATTGTACGGTTTCCGTACGGGACGATGTTACATACTTGCGTGTTTGTTTACTTCGCTCGCGATGCGAGGGGGGTCACTGGCCACGGTAATTCCCACCGCTTCTCGTTATCTCATCTGTGGCAGTAGTCTACTGAGGCTAACTGGAAACAATTCAGATCACATGTAAATAAAATGTAAATGCTAATTCATTGGTATGGCATCAGCTGGATATCGTAAGATAGGAACTGTCCGTGGAATCCAGTTTTCGCACTTCACGAGAAACATTACCCAGTCCGAGTACCGGTCTCGGAAAAATGTATATAGCCGGAGTACATCATCTTAGTTAAATCGGGAAGCCGACCGTAACATGGGTTATGCTCGGGCTCCCGATAGAAGGAAGCTATATCCTTGAGTAACGGTTCGATTCAAATGGAATCGATCCGTAAATTATACCTCCAAAATGTCATTTTATTTCAGAAGCAACGCAGCAAGATATTGATACCACTTGCGGTATGGCAAGTGATTTATATATGTAACATGTGTGTAAATCCAAATATTGTTGCCACGTGTATCAAAGTTTTATACGTCAAATGGCGTAATAAACCGCTCCTTCTGGCAAATTATTTCAAAGGAAACCACTCTCATAATCTTTTTATTGTAGTTAGATTATGCCATTTTTAAAGTAACAGTCACTTCCTAGTCCTATCATGGAGTCCTTAAATTCAAGTTACAATCGAGCCTTCCCCCTTTTAATTTTAAGTTGCTCCGTTCATCCCCGTGTTCTATTATGCCGTTATATTTATATTTGATGATTTAAATAATGAACCGACACCCCTGAGATAAATGCTAGTCTGGGACTCGGGAGGTGGACGGGTGCAGTACTGTTGTTGTTTACACAACAAAGCCAAAGTATAGAATTCATGCTAGGAACAAGATTTGCATCGAGAAATGTTTCATAATGTTATATAATGTGTATGTGAAATAGTTGTTGGCTTAAGATGATAACGGTTTAGAAATTTCATATCGATTGATCATATTCTCGATTCAATTCAGATTTCATATCCACTCAGTTGGCAGCACCAGGAAGCACTATCGATACCGGGACAGCTCCCTCCTTACTCCTCACCCCGTGCAAAATGCGTCAAGATAAAGTGTGCGGATAATACTTAGTCCTCATGTTTTATTTATCAGTAGGTTGCCTCTCTTTCATAACATATTTCCTGATAATTATTGGTTCTTCATGGGTGAGTGGCAGTGAGTTTGCATGGACAAATAATGATTCAACGATGGGCCGCCCTGAAAATAGTTTCTATTGTTTCCCCATTTTTTCATTAATTAACCTTAATTAATGTTCCTGTCTTACTAATCCTAGCACTTTCCCTTTGATATGTTAGTGCAACATTAAACCACTACCAAGAAGGAAAGAAAAATCTTCAAGACTAGATTCAGTCTCTGGAAATGTACAAGGTAGTTACTTGCAAGTGAAACCAATAATATATTAATAGAATAACCAGTGATGGCTAGAACAAGTAAACGTGGCACTCTTTAGTAGTGTCCCCTACATTGGAATATACATAATTCAATTGATCATAGTTTCCGCAATAGATATGTAGTCTATTTCCTGGCAATGAATAAGAATTTATGCAATTGGCCACAGGAACGAAGCTTGTATTACATGTGGTAAAAATTGTAGTACCGGTATTCATTGTTAGTGCAGTGTGTTTCCCTTTACAGTAAAATATCATTGACTAACAAACATTACTATTGGGTGAAATGAATTTCGTGAAGCATCACTTGAGGTATTCAACACAGACAATTTTCTTACCACCTGGGGAAAATAAAAACTGCTAAATATTTAAACCAGTTGTTTGACACAAACCCCTTTCAAGGGACGCACTGGTAAGCACCCCTTGGTTGTGTCGGAAGACATGACATGCATGGACAAATAATGATTCATTGAAATGAGCTGATAGCAGTGTTGTATAAATTTTTGTCTTCAGTTCAACAGATTCTTTTTCTTCATTTTCCATTTCCAGAATTCTGGCTATAGTTGTAATTCAAGGACCTCCTCAATTTTGTCTATCTCCTTCACCATATCCATCCCCTTCCTTCTGGGCATTCCTTTCTCAAATTATTTTGTCTGTAAATACTCGCTTTTTAGCACTATCGTCTTCTATTCTCATCATGTGTCCATAGCATTTCAACTTACTGGTCTCTACCTTGTCTTGCAGTTTTTAGGGATTCCTATTCTCCCCCTGATTTCTCTCCTTCTGATTTTATCCCTTCATGTCTTCCCTATTATTTGTTCAAGCAATTTCATCTTGGCCTCTTTGATTCTGCTTTCATCATGATTTTTTGTTGTCCATGTTCTTGCTGCATATGTCAAAATTGGTGTGTAATGCATAGAATGCAAAATTTTCTTGCATTCCTGTGGGATGTCCCAATTCTAGACTATACATCTCACACGTTGGTATAATCCATTGACTTGTTCAATTCTCTTTTCAGTTTCTTAATTTATCTCTCCATCTTCTGCAATTTTTCTCCACAAATACCTAAAGGTTTCCACAACATCTAATGGTCTTCCATTTACGTCAATATTTCCACTTTCTTCTCTATTACCTCTCGTCACCACTATTAGCGTAAACTTGTCCACGCTTAATTTAATTCCACATTCCTATATCTCCAATTCCATACAGTAACTTGTACTTCCATTTCATCTTCTCCCCTTATGTCCAACTCGTTGGCTGAATGGTCAGCGTACTGGCCTTTGGTTCAGAGGGTCCCGGGTTCGATTCTCGGCTGGGTCGGGGATTTTAACCTTAATTGGTTCATTCCTACAGCACAGGGGCTGGGTGTATGTGTTGTCTTCATCCTTCGTTCCCATTTCTTGTTGTATACCATTGTGGATTTCATCCATGACTGTAATGAAGTATAGCTGGGATAATACACATCCTTTTTGAAGTCTTGTTTCTACTTTTAACAGTTCTGTTTTTCCTATAGTAGTCTTCATATTAATTCCCTTTTTTTGTTTTTGACTTTTATAAATAGTTCCCCTCTCCCTACCTTCTTTTTTATCAATGCATCGAAAACCACTTGCCATGGTACACGGTCATATGCCTCCTCAATATCTATCATGTTCTTTAGATTCAATAGACTGAAAATCTGAAAAATTATGTTTGCGCTGAGTGTGGAGTATGGCACTGCATGGATGTGAAGCATGGTACCGAGAAAAACAGAGTGGAAGCCTTTGAAGTGCCGTGTTATCGGAAGTTGTTAAAGATCAAATGAATAGAACATGTCTCAAATAAAGAGATAGTGAATCAGCTTGATGAGAGGAGAATGGTTTCAATGAATTTGATCCTAAGAAGGAAAATTTTGATAGAACAAATCTCAAGGCACTAAAGCGCAGTGCAGATGATGAAAAAGGTAAGAAGATTCCAAGATATGGACCCAGGTGATCAGAGTGATATGCAAATGAATTAGTCACTGAATTATCAAGATATTTTGTGAATTTTGATCACAATCAATGTATGTTGGATTTCAGAAAAAAGTCATCTTGTTGTGATATTAGTTCCATATAAAACTGTATGCTTTATTGCTATTAATATGATAAGTTGTAAAACTAAGGGGCTATGATCTCAATATTGATGGATATGTTAAATTAGATATACTATGGAAGTGATCACTGTATTAGAAGTCATATAAGACTGGAGACTTTAGCTATGATCATAGCATCAGTCATAGAAAACTTGAAGTCCTATAGGTACGATCACGATATCAACAATCATAACATTTTGGGTCTTTTTGGTGTGATCATAATATGGACAGTCATGTAAAATTACAAGGTTTTGCCTAGTATGTTGACAAATGACCTAAGTAGCATGACAGTAGTAAGGTAATATATTTTTCTGTCTGTGTTTCAGTGTTTGATTATTGGAAGTAATCAACAACCCCAGTACCTTCTAACTACTTCAGTTACAGTGTGAAATGGACCTGGAAGTAAACACCAAGGAGGAACCAGCATGGCTTGAAGGAACAACAGATGCATCACTTGTAAGTCCCATTCCAGATAACTTTACAGAGATCAGAATTTAACCCTTAACTGAATAAGTTTGGCTGGGGCAAAATTTAATATGTGCTTATCCAATCTTTAACACCAGCAGTCTTCATTTGCTGCATTGGCATTTGGCATGGTATGTCTATGTTTTGTTTCTTTGCCTGGGATATGTGATAGTGTGCTACAAAAGCTGCCTACTCTTAGGAACTATAAACAGTAGTAGTTGTAGCATAAGCTCTCAGATTAGGGTCGCCGAGTGGACAATTGTCCTCTAGCATTTGCTACTGGATGGCAGTGCATTATTTGTTTGATAGTGGCAAAAACCTGAATTAATGTTGTGGGGTTGATAGTGAAGGAGCCTTGGTTAGGTCCAGCTAGTGAGATATTAGTGATAGGCAGTGTCTCAACATCGAGGCTTCAGGGCATTTCATGTGATAAGCAACCATGGACTGACTGTTGGTTGTTAATTGTTTACCTCTGTTGGTTATTGAAATGGATTTCTGGAGGGTGTGTGGTTATGTATTTATTCTGCATGGTTAATGAGAATCGTTGTGGGATTGACATCATCTCCCATCATATGTCAGCCAATTGCAGTGCTAGTAGTTGCTGAAGTGATGGAGAATGGTGGGTGGTAGATTGATTTAGGTTATGGCCAGAAGGTCCCCCTGGCTCTCATGATGAACATGTTTTTCCTGCTAAAGAAATTCCAGGTAAAATTTGCATCTTTTAAACTTCTGTACAATGTCACTGATGTTGGGTGAGCACGTAGTAAATTCAGCCTTGGCATTTTGGTGTGAGTATAGCTCGTCTAAAGAAAACACCCTGATGACGGTGGTGATGGAGTGGAATATTTTGAACTAGAAGCAAGATATTTTCATTATCTTTCTTGCTTTGTCTGTTGCTACTGTAATCACAGTCCACTGCTATCTTCTGAGTGTGGATTTCAGTTCAGTGGCCCTTCATCTGATAGCTCGGAGTGTAAAGTGATGACGTGCCAAATTCTTGTTGGTGAGTGAGATTGGGGTTCGGTCTAAAGGTATGTGAAGGAGTTGTATTTTCCCAGCACATGCCTGTAGTTGTACTAGCATGAAAGTGAATTCCTGCACATCATTCTGGCACCTCAGAGTCTTTGGAAACCTTGAAAGTTGGAAGAGAAACGTTGAATGAATAACTGTGACTTGGCAGTAATAATCTATCACAAAACTTGTGTCCTTCTAATTTATAGATGTGTTATTGCCCAAAGTTTGCTTAAAGCCAAACTTCTGCCGTTAAGGCACACTATTCTCAGTATAAACGTGTGCTTGTTTCGTTCTAAGTTACAGGCACTGCAGAATGGAAATATGTCTGAACATATCCTAGACCTGATCATTTTGCTTTTCAAGATCTCTACCTTTGATAATTCTTGTTATGTTCTGTGTGAAATTTGAACCTGACATATGAGCACACTCGTGAACAAGAACTCTTCTTTTGATATTTCTGATAATGCTACTGCATCAAACTTACAGATCTCAAAATTATGTTAAAGAAATTTGTGCCATTATTGGAAACAGTTTTGTGTTAAGGTTGGGGTTGCATACCTGCCAACCCTTCTGATTTACCCGGAAACTTTCCGATTTTTAACTCATCTTCCAGTTTTCCGATTTATTTTTATTTCTTCCTATTTTTGACCAATATAACCTCCAGTATGGTCAGTACTCTTCCCCTAGGACGAATTCTTATGTGTTTGTGTAATTTCCGCAACCTCACTTTTAAGCATGTTTACCGGTATTTGATGCTTTATTTCGTGGGCGGATCGTCCGTCGTCTTCATGTATCATATTTCCTGCTCACTACAGCAGCGTGTGTGCTGTTTCAGGTGGGAATTCGGGGCGGCAATCGTCTTACGAGTCAGAGAAGGTCATGCGCACTAGCGACCACTAGGGACTCCGTTGATCGGCATGAAAGAGTGAGTTTGTTATTGTGTGGTTCGCGCGCTTGTTTCTGTGCGTAGTTTCGGTGGAGTTTTAGACAACGTGTTTTTTCTTGCGGTTCTGTGCTTTTCCCCCTGTGGAAATCATATGTTAATAATGTACGAGACATATTGATTTGTTTTGTATGTGGTAGTTTCGCATATTTCAGTGCTTTTGTGTTGACCAGAGTTCGTAATTTAATGACTTCAATGTATTTCAGAGAGTTGTGTCTGTGACAGTTTGTGGTATTTTCTCTTCACATGATGACTACAAAACATAACAAACGTTATCTCCAAGTGTTCAGGGATACCTATAAAACTGAATTTCCGTTCATTTTACAGTCTAATAAAGGAAACTATTATGCATTTTGTTCCGTGTGTCGGTGTGATATTAATATCTCACATGGAGGGAAAACAGATATTGTAGCCCACAGTGTCACACAGAAACACAAAGATAGTGCTAGCTGTCTCGAAAGGAACAAAAAATTAAGTAATTTTTTTGTAGGTGGGAAGGAAAATGATGCAGTCACTCGAGCAGAATGTTTGTTCACGGCGTTCATTGTCGAACATAACCTTGCATTGTCTTGTTCGGACCACGCAGGGCCATTGTTCAGAAAGATGTTCCCAGATTCAGACATTGCAAAGAAATATGCGTGTGCTAGAACAAAAACATCTGCCATAATTAATGAAATGTCCCGTGATGCAGATAGTAAAGTGATACAGACTTTAAAGTCTGAACCTTTTGCGATTTCAACTGATGGTAGCAATGATAAAGATAGTAAGCTCTATCCTATCGTCGTCTCGTTTTTCAACAAAGAATTGAAAAAGATTGAAAATCGTTTGCTATCCATGGAAAATTTGGAAGGCAATTCTACTGGTATTAATATTGCTAATTTGCTCCTGGATGTTCTGAAAAGATATGACGTTCCGATGGCAAACTGTATAGCTTTTAGCGCAGATAATGCTCCTGTTATGATGGGAAGAAAAAACGGTGTTGCTGCTAAACTAAGAGAGCAGTGTGAAAACATTATTATTATGGGATGCCCATGTCATTTAATTAATTTGGCTGCCATGAAGGGTGCAGACTCCCTTCCTGTCAAAATTGATGAGATGCTAATTGATATTTATTATTATTTAGACAAAAGCTCAAAGAGAAAAGATCATCTCAAAATGTATCAAGCTTTGTACCAAACTGATGTCAGAAAAATATTAAAGCATGTGTGTACACGCTGGTTATCCTTGGGGAAATGTTTGGAAAGATTGATTTCAGAGTGGGAGCCACTTCAGAGTTTTTTTAAGGATGAGGTAAAGCAGTCCAGTGGCACAGAGACATCTCTGAAGTATTTCCAAATTCCCAAGCTAAAGGCACATAAAGATACCGAAATGGAACGTGGTCCTTGTGTCAGTAGAGTACAAGGCCAAGCTTCTGTTATTTCTGGGAAAAGGAAGGTTGAGAGTAGTTCATCTCCATCTGTGAAGAAAATAAAGGAGTCTAGTTCCACTGCCAGTATTTCACGAGAGGAGAGACTATTTCTTTTTCTGTCTTCAAACTTTAATAAAGCATTTTGCTCATTTCTGGCATTTATCATACCTACATTTGAGAAAACTAATAAAGTTCTTCAGTCGCAAGCACCTCAGATTCATGTCATAAGATCAATGCTGACGGATATGTTGAAGGACATTCTGTGTAGGTTTGTTAAGCCAGTGGTTATAAAAAAATATCCTACAGTTTTAGAAGTGGTCTATCACACGAGAGAGAATCAGAAAGCGGATGATGATTTAGTAATTGGCTGTTCAACATCTCGTCTTGGCACCTGAGGAGAAGAAAAACTTTTATTTGCACGTCAGGAACTATTTTATTGCAGTTTGTGATTATATTATTCATAAATTTAATTTGAATAGTGATGTTTTTGTTAATGCTCAAGTAGCTCAGATAAATTCTTTGCAGGCTTCTTCCTTCAATGCTGTAAAGTATTTTGTTTCAAAGTTTCCTGTTATATTGCCAGTGAAAGATGGTGAAGATGAACAAGAAGAAATGGATGCATTACAGTGCCACTTTTGTGCTCTCCAAGTGGAGGATTTACCATTGTCTGTTGTGCAAGGAGAAAGAGTAGATTGTTCTTGGTCTGCTATAGGGGATATACGAGGTGCAGTTGGGTGTTTCAAATATGATAGAATCGCAAAAGTAATGCTCTCAATATTGACAATTCCACACAGCAATGCCGAGTGTGAAAGATTGTTCAGCCAGGTAAAAAAGACGAGGACACAATTCCGATCATCTCTGAATGACGAAAATCTCAGTAAACTGTTGGTGGCCAAATCAAGTCTAAGTGGAAAGTGTTATGAGCAGCAGTATGACAGTACATTGTTGAAGAGGGCAAAGTTAGCTGCCAGTTCAATGCCAAACAAGTAAACACAGCAGTCTCTGTATCACCTACATGTGTATATTCTTCACCATTTGGTAAGTTGTAGTCAGTTCTTGACTTATCTGTCTAAATGTTACTATTCGTATGTATGTGTCATAAATGAGAATGATTATTAGGTACGTTTTCTTGCAATCGTTTGTGTTTTCTTAGTTTAAGATTTTAAATGTAATGGTTAATGCACATTGTAACTGTAGATATGTATGCCTTTTATCTTGTCCTTTTTTTACCGAGACCGTGGCGCAATACACTTGATGAAATCCAAGAATTAAAAAATCTTCCTATTTTTGATTTCTAAAAGTTGGCAGGTATGGGGTTGGATTAGTCTGTATTTTTTACTGTCAGTATCGAATTTAGTTTGTTTAGGGGTCACACCTCTTCTATTTTTCCCCTCCGATTATAATAGAGGATGGTTTGCCCATTGTACTTTTTTAAAACTGTAATATCCTCCAACACTACCACCATTAACACCACATGTTAGAAATTATTACTCCTGCCTTAATTAGTGTAGAAGAATTTGAATCACACATCTTTCGTCAGTGTTTTTGAGACTGGATACACCAGTCTGCTATACAGAATGTCAACGGAGGTCTGATTACTCTGCGTTACCCTCACATCCACAATCTACTGGAAGATATGTCTGTTAAGGAAAGAGCAGATTTGCCTATGGCATACAAGAGTGAAAATCTTAATGTGATTCCTCTCTAAATAAGTATTTTGCTCAGACATTGAATTCATTTAGAAGGGAAAAATTGTGGTTAGCCCATTTTATTCCTCAATAGAGGTCAGTGTCTATGTTACCTACAGAACCATGCCTAAGAGCACTGGAATATATGATTTCTGAGAAAAGTTTCTTTGATTTGCCCCTTCATAGTGGGAGCCGACACTTTGAGGTCTTTAGGCACATTAAAAAAATTTTTCTTTCCTTTTTGTCATTATTTCCCTCTCCATTTTGTTTATTTTTTTCATCCTTTCCTTAGTTCAGCTACTCTTCTCTTTCTTCTATACTGATTAGATTAGGTCAGTATATTCTGGAATTTTGAACTGTAATTCACTTTTATTAATAAACTAGCTGTAGTACCCGGCATTGCGCAGATAGTTTTTGAATGTTTACCTTTAATATTTGTATTACCAGTTAGTTAAGTGTAAAGTGAATGCTTATAGAATTCTTTTTGATTTGTTGATTTTATGACCTATTATGTAGTTTTAGAGCTATTTAGATGTATCTGATTTCAAGCTTTAGATTATTTAATTATCAACTAAACACTAATCTCGGTCATTTTATACTATTTACTTTTAAGCCCTTCTCAGCTCCTGCCTCAATGGAGGCTGAACGTGGACTTAAACGGTATCCAGAGCGTCACAGTTTTTATTAGCGACATATAAACAATGGATTTTGACATTGATATTGGTTATTTTCCTTATTTTTGCATGTCAGCTCCTCTCACTTCCCAACACCAGCGAGGGCTAGGTGTATCCGACCCCCACAGTAATGTTTTCAATATAGTAAGTCATGTGTACACCAAGTTTGATTGAGAGGTATGCCACCACTTTCAGGCGATCCGGAACTGGGAGACGGAAGTATTCTATTCTATTCTATTCTATTCTATTCTATTCTATTCTATTCTATTCTATTCTTGAGAGGTATGCTAGAACATACACACATATGTCCTTAAACTCTGTCCCTTTGGACATTTTCTATTCTTTGGGCAGTTCTCACCCACCTGCCGATTAGGACTGAACTTTATATTAAACGGCATCCAGAGTTATTTAATTTAATTTCCGGGTTGAACCATGTTGTACTTGTCTACACATCACGTACAGTTTGCCAGAGTGTCACACTTCATCTCAGCGGGCCTGGAAACTATGGATTAGACTCAAGTATCGGTCGTTTTCAGTTAATTTTTACATTTCGCCCCTACTTTAGGGACTAGGAGGCTCTTACGCCTAAGGTATATTTTTCCCAAACAGTAGGTCCAATGTACACACATATACATCCATTATCTCGGTCATTTTTGAAATTTTGTTTTTCACTTTTTCTCACCGCTATGCAAAAGGAGGCAGAAATCGGACTTCTAAAATAATTGAAGCCATACTTTTCATCTCAGCAACCCCGAAAAGAATGGATTGGATAATATTTCTGGTTTCTACATCTCACCCCCTTGTAGGTGTGTTAGGGTTGTCATATCTCCGCGCAATTTGTCTCCTGGTAATAAGTCGTAAGTGACAAAGTTTGTTTGAAATTGCTCCCGTAGTCCCGAAACGTATGTATTCAACACTAATATCGGTCATTTTTAGTCATAATTACATTTCGTCCCCCTTATTAAGGTTTCTAGGGATGTCTTTCCCCCACAGTATTTTTTCAGGTAGTACGTAATATTTGTACCAAGTTCCGCTGACAGTTATTCTGGAACATACTAACAAACATCCTTAACCTCAGTCACTTGGATATTATCTGTTCTTGACTCCTTCTCACCCGCCTGGCAATTCAACTTGGACCTAGACGACAACCAGGTCATTTCAGCGACCCCTGAAACCTTGGATGTGACATTATTTTCCATTATTTTTATATCTCACCCTCTCCAACACCTACACCTAGGGGTGCTAATTTGACGCAGCCCCATGCAGTTTATCTCCTGATAGTAAGTCATAAGTGTTTGATTTTAGTTACGTACCCTACTCTAGAGGTTCCAGGGGTGTCTTATCCTAAACAGTACTTTCTTCATATAGTAAGTCATACTTGTATCAAGTTTGGTTGAAAGCTACGCTGGAACATACAGAGGCTACATCCATTATGTCGGTCATTTTTGAAAATTTCTGTTTTACCCGTTCTCCCCCTATGCCAAAGAGGGTATGAAATATGATTTAGAAAAAATCTGGGGTGTCATTATTCATCTCAGGGACCCCGAAATTATGGATTCGAAACTATTTTCGTTTTATTTTTACTTAACACTTCCCCTGCGCCCCAAACCCCAAAGGGGACTGAGCTTGGACTTATAAAATATTCGGAGTGAGACAGATTATCTCAGTGTCCACGAAAACTACCGGTTCGACACTACTTTAGATTACTTTGTATATCACTCTCCCCTCTTTGCCACCTCGAAGGGGATGAACTTGGACTTCAAAAATTTCGCAGTGTCACTATTCACCTCAAGTGACACCAAAACCTATGGATTCAACACTATTTTTGATGATGTTTAGGTCTCATTCCCCCATAATTCCCACCATATAGGGGGATAAAAATGGACCAGTAAAAAGTCTGGAGTGCCACAGTTCACCTCACCGACCCCGAGAACTATGGATTCGATACTATTTTCAATTAATATTTATATCTCAAATCCCCTCACCCCCACCATAAAGGGGCCTGAATTTGTACTTTAAAAAGTCCGGAGTGCCACTAATCATCTGAGCGACCACGAAAATTGTGGATTGGACACTATTTTTGGTTATTTTTGTATAGCTCTCCTCCCTCGTCCCCCCCACCCGAAGGGGCTGAACTTGGTTTATAAAATTCTGGATTGTCAATGTTCATATCAGCGACCCCAAAAAGTATGGATTTATCAATACTTTCGATGATTTATATATCTCACCCCCTCTCCACCCCTACCCATAAGGATGCCTGTGGTGTCTTACCCCTATGTGATTTGTCTCATGATACTAAAAATCCGGAGTGTCGCTATTCATATCAGTGACACTGAAAAGTATGGATTTACACTACTTTCGAAGATTTTTATATCTCACCCCCCTCGCCCCACTGTCCATAAATTGTACAAGGGATGTCTTAACCCCATGTGGTTTGTCTCATTACACTAAAAATCCGGAGTGCCGCTATTCATCTCTGTGACCCCGAAAACTGTGGATTCGACACTATTTTCGACTATTTTTATATACCACTCCTCCCTTGCCCCTACCCCAAAGGGGGCTGAACTTGGACTTATAAAAATCCGGAGTCTCACTATTCATCTCAGCCACCCCGAAATGTATGGATTCGACACAATTTTCGATTATTTTTGTATATCAACCCCCATCGTTCCCCCACCCCGAAGGAGGCTAAAATTGCACATTAAAAATTTCCGGAGTGTCACTATTCATCTCAGCGACCGCAAAAAGTATGAACTCGACACTACATTCGATGATTTTTATATCTCACCCCCTCGTCCTCTACCCCTAAGGGTAGCTGGGGTGTCTAACCCCCACGTGGTTTGTCTCATGATACTGAAAATTCGGAGTGACGCTATTCACCTCAGCAATCCCGAAAACTATGGATTCGACACTATTTTCGATTATTTTTATATTACTCCCCCATCGCCACCACCCTGAAGGGGGTTAAACGTGGCAATTAAATGATTCTCGAGTGTCACTGTTAATCTCAGCGACCCATAAACGTGTGGATTCCACACTATTTTTATGATATTTATATCTCGCCCTCTCGCCTCCACCCCTAACAGTTCCTGGTGTGCCTTAAACCCATGCGGTTTTTCTCCTGATACTAAAAATCAGGAGTGCCAAAATTCACCTTGGCGACCCCGGAAACTGTGTATTCGACATAATTTTCTATTCATTTTATATATCACTCCCCCTGCCCCCAGCCAAAAGGGGGCTGAACTTGGATCACGAATAGTATGGATTTGACACTATTTTCGAATATTGTGTATGTCACGCCTTGCCCCCCCGCCCCAATGGGTACATGGAGTATCCCACCCCCACGTGGATTGTCAGAAGAAATGCGAAGTGTCACTACTCATCTCAGCGACCCCAATAAGTATGGATTTGACACTATTTTCGGTCATTTGGATATATCACTCCCTCCTCGCCCAGCAAACCCCGGAGGGGGGCTGAACTTGGACTTCAAAAAAATCCGGAGTGTCACTATTCATCTCAGCGACCACAAAAAGTAAGGATCCGACACTATTTTCGGTTATTTTGATGTATCAATTCCCCCTCGCCCCCCACCCCGAAGAGGGCAGAACATGGACATTAAACATTCCGGAGTGACACTATTCATCTCAGCGACCCCGAAAACAATGGATTCAACACTATTTTCGATTAAATTTATATAACTCTCCCCCCGTCTCCACCCCAAGGAGGTTTGAACTTGGACTTTAAAAATATTCAGATTGTCACTATTCATCTTGGCAACCAAGACAAGTATGGATTCGACACTATTTTCGAATATTTTATATATCACCCCATCATCACCCCTCCCCAATGGGTACATGGGGTGTCCTACCCCCAAGCGGTTTGTCGAAACAAATCCGGAGTGTAACTATTCCCATCAGCGACCCCGAAAAGGACGGATTCGACACTATTTTCGATAATTTTCTTATATCAATCCCCCCTCACCCCCACCCCAAAGGGGCTGAACTTGGATTTTAAAAACTTCCAGAGTGTCACTATTCATCTCAGCGACCACAAAAAGTATGGATTCGACACTTTTTCAAATATTTTATATGTCACCCCCCTGGCCCCCCTACCTAATTGGGTACATGGGGGTGTCTTACCCCCATGCGGTTTGTCAGAAGTAATCCGGAGTGTCAATATTCATCTCAGCGACCCCGAAAAGGATGGATTTCATCCCATTTTCGGTTATTTGGATATATCACTCCCCCCCGCCCCCCCAACCCAGAGGTGGCTGAACTTGGACTTTAAAAACTTCCAGAGTGTCACTATTCATCTCAGCGACTCCAAAAAGGATGGATTCGACACTATGTCCTATTACTTTGATATATCACTCTCCCCTCGCCCCCCACCCAATAGGGGGCTGAATTTGGACTTGGAAAAATTCCGGAGTATCACTATTCATCTCAGCGAATCCGAAAACGATGGATTCAACACTATTTTCATATATTTTTATAGTTCTTCACAGAACACTGCAATATATACTTGTAGTAGTAAAATGTTTTATTTGTAGTCGCTTTGAGTTTGGGCTATGTCACATCTTTCCCTGCTATATGACTGTAATAAGCCTTCTCCTTCCATGTTCGTTAAAAACCTCTAAGATTTGATTGATATGATTGTACATATGAAAACAGTACTGTACCAGGAACCATTAATGGCTTAATCATATTTTATAATGTCAGTTACCTGCAACGATATGGCCCGATGTGTGAGGAACTGCAACAGCACAGCTCAGGCAGGCAAACAGCGAACTATCTATGTCAAAACTTACATGTTGGAAACTGATGTCATGATCACGTTAACTATGCATGATTGCTGTAGAACATACAGAAATACTTTTGCTAACTTCTTATCCCATGGAGATATCAAATAATGTCCAACACTATCTTGTAGCCCATGATATGGTCAACATGTGTAATTTTTTTAAATGGGCCCGTGGAGTTAAAAGTTATTCCACAGTAAAGAAATCCAATTTTATCAGAAGGGGAGGAAAGCTAACACAGCAGCACAATATAAAAGGGCAGGCATTTGTCCTGGTCAGACAGTTCTCAACTCACAGCAATCTCGTAAGCATGCTGTTGAACGTGGATATACCCGTCAAAAGTCAAACTTAGTTATTATGAAGCAGTACTCTGCTTCAATTATCCTTGAAATTGTAGTCCAGTGAACATTGTCAGATTAAGAAATTTTTCAGTTGTTAGCTCGAAGACTTGGTATCTCACCATTTTTAAAATGTTTAACAGTGCTGGCGATTGTCGTTAGCCCATTTTATTCCTCAGTAAAGGTCAGTGTCTATGTTACATATAGAACCATGCCTAAGGGCTCTGGAATATATGATTTCTTAGAAAAGTTTCTTTGATTTGCCCCTTCATAGTGGCCGCCGACACCTTCAGGTCCTTAAGCACATTACAAATTAACTTTTCTTTCCTTTTTGTCATTGGCTTTAACTTGAGTGAACTTGACTATTTAAAACTTATAATTTTCTTCGAGACAGAATGACTTAAAACATTTACATTTGATAAACGTGTGGAAGTTAAGGACATTTTCTTGTAAAATAATTTCTCGTTTACTAAAATATCTTGTAAAGCAGGCTATCACATACTAGTGCTTTAAAGTACACGTCTAATTACAATTTTGAACTATCAACGTATTGATCTTTTGTCACGGGTGCGTGATGTTGTACCGCATTCTACTGTACCATAATCAGGACTAGTAAACATTTGCAAGGTATAACATTTCATCAGTTTGAATAGACAGTGATCTCAGTGTGACAATACTTGTAAATATTCATGAGATAATAATATTCCATCATTTAAGTAGACTGTGATTTATGTGTGCAAACACTTATAAATATTCTCAATGTGTGCTTTTTTAAATGGTGATTTCCAGAACAATAATTATTAATAATTTACTGCTAGTGTGCACTTAACATGATACTGTGTTTTTTGTCTGATTCATAAATGTGAAATAGGTCAGATGGGACACTCGATAATTATTACTTGTCAGTTGAACTTTCTCGTGTTTTTATGTCCAACCCAAAACATGTTAAAACCTGACGATTGCCTATTATAATCATGTCTGCCTGTCAACGTGGGATTGAAGACGTGGTTTCAATGTGGGATTGGAGATGTGGTTTCAGCGAGGGATTTGGGACGTGGTCTCAACAAGGGAGTTGAACGTGGTACCTTGGGCGATGACATCACGACACTGGCTGCCAAACATGCTGTTTGCTGAACTGCATATCTTCACAATACAGTCCTGAATTCGAGATTACAGGTGGTGTGAGTTTTTTCAGACTCCTTTTGAATTCCACATGACTAACTTTTCATTGGTGGAATATTAGAATCAGTGATTCTGGATAGCAGTTCAAGAAAAAATGTTTTGACTCTTACTGAGAATCATAATATTCCAACACCTTTATCACAATATTTTAACTTCAATTCATAAAGAAACTATAAGACCAAAGTTTGTAAAACAAATCATTTTGCAATATTTTGTGAAGTGTTAAATTAAAGAGACTAGAGGGGCCTTTCACAATTTCAAATGTTAAATATTTAGAATAGACTCTGGGGAAAATTTCCATATTTTCAAGTGAAGGAAACTTAAATTATTTTCCCTTTTCCCATAATTCAAACAAATTCAAGAAAAAACTTTAATAACTTTTAAAGGAAGAGATTGTACTTTGAAATGAAATTCATTTTGGAATGACAGACATTCATCCACATTAATTTGATATTAAAACTTTATGACAAAAGTGAGTCCGTTTATTAAGATATCTTGTCTTAAGAAAAATCAGCGATTATTTTGATCAGCGTATACTTCTCTCTGTTCCTGCTCCATGAAGACCGTTCACCCCTTTGTTGAATCTCATGCCTTTATTCCTTATTCCATATCTTTTCCTCGTACAGTACATACAATTTAGTGTTTATGGATATGGCAGCTTCCTTCCAAAATCTGTGTGAGATGGCCCCAATTTCATCTCTGGTAGGATATCTGCTTATATGGCTAGAAAATGTATCTCATTTTATATTTGCTTTTCATTCCCGTCCTTTCTCTGACATAAGGAGCGAGCAAGGATAGTAACCCCATTCTCAATATAGCTTTTGGTATTAACTGTCCTCTGCTGGTAGAAATCTTCCTTAAACTTTAGTGAAATTTTGGAAGTAACTGTAATACTGGCAGGTAATGAATTATCATGTTAATTTGTTGTTGACTATGTTTGTAGATGTGTGTTATGTGCATACCTGATATGTTTTATTTTCCACAGGAAAATATTGAACATGTATCAGATGTGGTTGTTCTGAAAAAAGAAGTTAAATCCGAGTTAACAGTGCCAGGGTCAACACAGGAAAACTCTCTGGAGGTAATGTACATAATTTGATAAGCCATAGTCAGGTAATGAAAATAGTTTGGAAAATAGCTCAACAGATATCAGTGGTTGACCCTTCATTTCAGTGTATACGATTGATAGTCCTACGGAAAATATATTTTGTTATGAGATTGACTGTTTACTTACCTAATTTTCACTTTACCTTCAAGTTGTTCTACGATCCTGCTTTACGTATTGTGTGGTGGTTGGGATTACTCAAAAGACCGCTAATGTGTTTTAATACTTTTGACTTCGTAAATATTTTTGAACACAGAGTTGCTATAAGAAACATTTTTTGGTTTACTAGTTGCTTCCGAATGAAACACCTTTGTAATCTTTTTGATTATATTAATTGTTGACTTCTAGATAATACAATTATTTGTAGGTACAAGGTACAGGGGATATACTTACTTACTGTGAGCTACCACTTATATACTACACACATTGTAGTCATCTCGTGGCAAGTGAAAAATATTCTTATTCTTCCTAATGTGGTCTGTGGTTTTACTAGTCTGTTGTGACTTATAATATTATGTAAACTTGCAATGAATAAATAAACACTTCAAGAATGATCTTGCCTTTCTATTTCATACTTCGTAAGGGATAGTGTTTGTGAATAGTCCTTGTATTTTGACTGTTACTCACCTGTATATTCATTACATGAATTAATCCGTCACTACCAAAATACACACTTGATCATTGCCATAGTCCACTGCATAGCATTTTCGTCCTCCTCCTCCTGTATGACTATGTTGCTATGGAGTACTTCGATGCCCATTTTGCATTGACCCAAGGACAAAAATGAATACAGTAAAACAACAAAAAACAACATAAAAGCTTAAAATCACGTATTTGGGGCAGCAGCATATGAACATAAAACATGGAACGGGCCCAGGATACTAGAGAGGTAAGAGGGCAAGATCTTAAATTAGCACTTAACTAGTTGCCAGGTCAAAGTAACCAACACTACTAAATGAAGAGACCCAATAAGAATTGGTGTTAAATGTTTACTTAATGAATAAAGATTTAAATTTCATGAATATTTACAATTGAATTACTAGCTTAAATTAATAATATTAATGAAAATTACAAGAAATTTGATAAGTAATAACTTTAAATAAATTACTAAATAAAATAAAATTTAACCAATTCTATAAAACAATATGAATACAGAAAGGTCGACACCTTTCTAGATTATTACTATGAAACTGAGACACTTTTAAAAAATTACTATTTAATTTTAAGTTACCTTTCTGAAAAATTGGAATACTAAGTATTAATCTGGTTAAATTGAACATTGTTTCAGTTCATTCGTACATAAATGTTTAAGCAATTACGGAAACATGGATGCACAGAAACTCAAAATGTGACTTGAACATCAAACAAAATCACACGGATAAATAAATAAATTTAAATGACAGTAATAAATGGTAGGAAAATTCCCCAAACCAATTACAATAATACAAGGGAGAAACAATATTAATAATCCACAATTAACAGAACAACGATACACGAACTGAAGCCTACAGCTACCCAAGCCAAGCTATCATTAATCGATAACAGGCAAGGCGTGCCAAAATTAAAGCATCCACAAAATAAGTGATAAGAACTTAGTGATACAACAAATAGTTAAAGGAAGAAAAAAAAAAAAAACACAGATATGAAGAATACATGTGAGCATGAACCAAAGAGAATTAAGAACAGGAGAAACAACTTTCAGTTATCCACAACTGCCTAGTTACAGAAGATAAATAATAATAATAATAATTATTATTAGTGCCTTTGCTGGCAAGATGTAGTGTTTACAGTGCACTAAATCTTCTGGTATGGGCTAGAGCAATTTTGTTACTTTCATTGATCTGTCTCAGCTTTATCCTTGGCTTTGACAAAATGAAAGTGACTGAGGTATGAGTGATGCTAGTAGTGCCATTCCTTCTGCAGCCAGTCCCTGCTATGAATGGTGTGAAAATATTGCTCATAGGGTCGGTTGGTGCATGCATTTCAGTGGGCTTGGCTGACGGATATGTAATAGCAACTTCTGGCTCGGTGAGGAAAGCAACGGGAAACTACCTCACTCCTCATTTCCCTAGTACGCCTCTTCAGTGATGCCCAGGCCATCTATGACAGCTGATGGCGGAGCTGTTGAGGATCCAATCAGCCTTCGGGCTGAGGACTAAACATACATACAATTATTATTACATTGAATGATATTTGGATTGAATTAAGATTTCATTTGACATATTATTTAACAGGTGACCAAAATCGTTTTAACTAAATTTAAAGTGAGGGGCTTTGGAAACAGCATAATGTGCGTGTGACGCACAATTTAAATTAGACTCCAGAACAGCGAGAAGAATGATCCCATAATGATAAATAAACTCACACAGGGCAAAACACAAAATTACAGCTCAATTAGAGATCACATTAAAAGAACAATGAAATATAGAATGAAATACACTGACCAAAATTTCATAATAATCATAATTATAAAAAGAGCCTCCGTGGCTCAGGCGGCAGCGCGTCGGCCTCTCACTGCTGGATACCGTGGTTCAAATCCCGGTCACTCCATGTGAGATTTGTGCTGGACAAAGCGGAGGTGGAACAGGTTTTTCTCCGGGTACTCCGATTTTCCCTGTCACCTTTCATTCCAGCAACACTCTCCATTATCATTTCATAGCATTCATTAATAAATCACCTTGGGAGTGGCGACCCCATTGTAATAATAGCCTATATATGGTTCATTCATTACATCCCTGACCCGGTCAAAGACTGGAAAACAGGTTGTAGGTTTTCATTTTTTCATAATTATAAAAACCAAGGAAAAATGAATGATAATATCAATGAAACAATTTAATGACATTAACACTCATAGGCATAAATTACCTCTTAATTTGGTTTTGATAAAATCTCGACATTATTAATATGATATTTTTAACCTAATTACAATTGTTTGTTGAGAGGAATGTCCATTAGATTGACGCAAAAAATCATTGCCAAAATTTCCTACAATCAGTAGGCCTAATATTAGTAATGTCACGATATGACTGATGGCTTGTTACTTCAATTAATGGTAATATCTTCAACTAATCCACGGCAGTAGATATTCACCAAAAGTTTTAGGAAGTCAAATTACGTACATTTTTACTTTAGACTGTCCAAATTAATGTTATCCAAAATTCATGTATACTGGTCTCCTTCAAATGTACACACACACAGCAATTTAGTGCTGACATGGCTTTAATATAAAATAAAAATTAAAAGGTAATAACTGGAATCATAACTTTAAAAAAATTATCTTCAAGCACCTTAACGTGGAAAATTTGACTCCAGTCCCCAGATACTCCAATATGTCTTCCAACAAACACGCCACGGCCCATCCATCATGGAGCTTGGTTGCAGCAGTAGCTAGCCAGAAGCTCACAGTTCAGAAATGAGCTACGTGCATGCGTGCCAGTATTGACTTTCTATCAAATGAATGGGATGATCCCAGCTCAACGTAATAATGGCAGATTGCAGATTTAAATATGTTGACATTGTAGATTGCACCAATTGACAGCCATTACAAACAATGGATGATAAGGGGAAATAAAATCCTAGTAGACAAGCCGATTAAGTTCAAATAAATACTTTTTGCCATATTCATATAACACATTTATTGAGATATTAATTCGACCACCTCTTCCAGGAGTTCTGGGTTAGCTGCTGAATATATAGCCAACTGGGCAAGGTTGTGATGGGAGAGGAAGTGCAGTCATAATCAGGGAGTGTAGTAAATGGCTCTCCTGTAAGGAAATGGTATGTAGTTAGGTAAAACGTGTCAGTAGCTCATCATTTAACTTTTGTGACGCGATGTGTCTTTAATGTAAGAGTGGTCCGTTCTTTATTGGTGAAGCAGTAAGAATCCATCACTCTTCTGTGGTGATATATCAGACTCTTGACAGCTGCTTTCCAGATTCTACCAAAGTGTGGTGCTGCAGGAGGGATGAAATGCCATGTCAGTCCCATGCCTGGAGCTGCCGTGAAGAGTTGGTTTTTGTGAGGATTGTTTTGCAGCAAGGCCTTGATCTTCTTAGGTGCATCGAAGAAGTTTGTGCCATTATCGCTGTAAATGTTCAGGGGTTGACCGCTCTGATTACTAAGTCCACAAAGAGAAGTGAGAAATGTAATTGTGTTGAGATAAGGTATCATGGCTATGAAGACAGCCTTAGTAGCTAGGCAATCTGGTCTTGTTAAATCTCACACAATTTTTTTTGTGAGAATTGAGCCAAGATAGTCTGTTCTAGTCTTAAGGAATGGGTATGTCAGGCTTACATGCACCCTTTGTGTATTTCACATTAATTGTTCAGAAGTATCTGCATTCAACTTAGAACACTTGAGATGTGCATGTACATGGAAGTCTTGTTTTATGAAGTTTCCTGCATGAGGGGAGCTTGTACCTTTGTTGAATTTATTCATGCATCTTGTTTCAAGGAATACTATTCTCTAGATTACCATTGTGCGTCCTTGTTTTTTAATTGGCTGTTGTGTCCTATTTTGCCAGTGTACACATTATCAATTGTAAATGTTATTTTTGATATTCACCTTAAGATACATTTTCCTATGTCTGCTGCAAATGCTATTTGTTGAGCCTGCAATCAGATGATTATAGAGAAGACATGTTCTTGAATAGAGAGTCCTTTATGGTGGATGTACTTGAGACTTATGCCATTGTCAGTCTTGAGAGAAGCGTTGAAAACAGTACTTTTTTTTTTGTTGAACTTGACAGATTTATGACATCATGATGTGGAATTTAATGGTTTTTTTATGGTCATATTTTCAAAAGTACCCTTGAGATATAGTCTTCGTCAAAACTTGGTCATTTTATTTCTGGAAGCCAGACCTTTGTCATATTGACCAATTCTGTTGATTTAAATACATTGAAACCTCATTAAGACATTTCTGCGGGGGACAAGGGAAATGAATGTATTAAGCGAGAAAACATACTACTGATTAAACGAATAAAAACTATCCAACAGGGATATGGAAACACTAGAAACGATTTTTCCGACATGGGGATTTTACGTCTTATATCCGCGGGTACAATGAAACTCTACGAGGAGAGAAAATTAAGAGATAAAAAACAGAAGAGAACAAATATAAGAACTTATTCCTCGGGGCTTATAACATAACAATAGTGCACTGAAAGTGTTAAAAACAACAAATATGATACATTTAAATGGGACCCATAAAATATTGAAGTATTATTGCAGATCACACTCTTTCTAAAACAAATGTTAGAAAAAGCATTTTATTTCAGACCAGTGGGTGGTGAACTTCACATGATTATGTCGCAGATGTAGTCTACCATGCGACAAATATTTGCTACCCTAATTGTGCAACTAAACACAAAATACATTTCTAACTTTTGAATCGAATGTGAAATACAAGCACAAACAGGCTCATTGTGTTATTCAGCAGTTTCACTGCTGACCAGCAAGGAAAACTGAGCATTTTTGTGGCTAATGGCTTGCTCCCTGAAGGTGCAATTTATCCTGCAAACTTCAAGAATTGAGGGCCCTTTCCTGTTATCACGCAACTGCGCCCAGCTCACTTACCAGAGTTTGAAATCACGTTTCTTCCACAAGGGATGACAAATAACATTTTTTGGCCCAGGAAAAATGTGATCGTACTAAGCAGTAATAGCAAAAATTCCTGACATGATAAGTGAGGAAATTTTATATAGATTTAATACGATGAGCTTTGAGATTTTGAATATATGACATGCTAAGTGAAAGGAGGAGGTAATTAGGAATGCTATAATGAGGTTTCACTGTAATACTTTGCTTCAGTTCCATTATTATTAGGTACTGGATTTATGGAGGTTATAATTTTTGCCTCCAGTAAGTCTTAAAGTCTTTTTATATATGTCATGTTCATGTAAGTAGGACACCCCTTCTTTGAGAGGATGGTTGTGTAGTTGTACTAACTCTTAAAAAATCATTCACCACTACTACCACACCCCTTATGTTAAAGCATTAAATCTGAAGTTCCTTAAAAATGTTGTAGTTTTTATATGAATATTCTCATTTTCTTCAAGTAGTTCCTATGTCTTCCACAGAGTACTGTAATGCACTGCTAAGTGTTGTTTGACATCTGGCTTTCTTCCAAGGCCATACAACAGCTGACACTGTTCCAAGATTCTTTGCCATATAAATTATGGGTAGCAGTTGGTATCATTGCTACCTGCCAGTATATTGCAGGAATTGCCCATTTCAAGCAGTGGCATGTTAGCTTGTTGTTAGGACAGTAGTATGAATTTTGTACAAGTTCTTTCAGGCTTTGCTGTTACGAATTGAGGGAGTGAAATGAAATGGCGTATGACTTTTAGTGCCGGGAGGTCACAGGATGTATTCGGCCCGCCAGGTACAGGTCTTTTTATTTGACTCCCGTAGGCGACCTGCGCATCATGATGAAGAAAACACATATACACCCAGTTCCTGTGGCAGGGAAGTTAACCAATGTTGGTTAAAATTCCAGGCCATGCCGGGAATCGAACTCGAGACCCCTGTGACCAAAGGCTAGCACGCTAACCATTTAGCCATGGAGAAGGATATTGAGGGAGTTATCTTTACTATATAAAAATTGCTGTACTAATGGGTACATACGAGGACGTCACCATCCATGTGGTCATCTGACAAGGGACACCTTGGGTGGGATTAGAACGAATGCAATGGAAACTGTAAGGATTATCACTGAAGAGAGTAATCCTGAAAGTACTTAAAATTAATAAGTTCTCACTGTAACCAGGAGTATCAATGATATCAATTGTATTAATACTACTGGGTTAGTTGGCTGTCCATTTAGAGGCACGCAGCTGTGAGCTTGCATCCGGAAGATAGTGGATTCGAGCTACAATGTCAGCAGTCCTAAAGATGGTTTTTCATGTTTTCCTATTTTCAAACCAGGTAGATGCTGGTTCTGTATCTTATAGTCCACAGCCACTTTCTTCCCACTCCTAGGCCTTTCCTATTCCATCGTCGCCATAAGACCTATATGTGTCGGTGCGATGTAAAACAAATTGTAAAAAAGTGTCTTAAAACTCGGATACATCTAGACATCACCTAACACCTGTAATTGTTACACATTTTTCCACTGCGTAACAAAATGGAAGATTTTGAACACTATTTGTGTTGTTTGTACTAATTAAATGTTATCTTAAGAGCTTGCATGTTTACATATTGCCCCCAAAGTAATCTGCACCCAAATGGTGAACACAGGGAATCCAGAGGAGGACTGTTTGTGCGGCAACACTTAAATATTTGAGGCATATTTAGATGTGATGGGTCGGGCAAGTGACACAAAGTGTAACAGGAGACTGTGTTTACTTTATAACACCACAGCTCAAAAATCACAAGAATTACAATAATTAGGTCTTCTTGATGTTGTTCAATATTAAATTCTTTTTGAATTTTGAATCAACACTCACAGATTTCTACAGTATAAGTATATAATACTTCGAAGATATTCTTCATTGTCCTTCAAGATATGGAACGTGCTTTATGTAAAACTGAAGGAAGAAGATATCAGTAGATACTATTCACACGTTCGCCAGCCACCGCCACCACATGACTCTGGGAGAGGCCTCCGCCTCACGGAATGTGCTCACCTCACAGAGTGCATGCTTAACTTCACATGACCTTACTTGGCGGGGGATTTGAAAATTAGGACTTGGCCAAGAGTGTAAACTTGACTTAACAGGCACAGATTCGTCTTGAGGCCTAACCTCACAGTTCCTGGATTCAGCCCTAGGCTTATCCTTACAATGGCGTTAGCTTTACAGGCTCAAGATTGACGCCCAAGTGTGCTAGCTGAATCCAACTGCCAGTGTGATTCGGGACAAGCACGGACTTGATGCCCATCTTATTCTTACAAGGGCGTTACTGACTACTGTTTGAGATTCGATCTCAGGCTTAACCTAACTAGACAATTGAGACACGGTCCGGGGGCTTTTGGATCTGATCTGAAACAAGATAATGGCTACTCACATTGTTTTAATAGTTCTGTGGAAATGGTGTAAGGCTAAATCCATAAGCATTATTCATAGGGGCATAATGTTTGAAGGTCATCTTATGTTACGGAGCTAAGAAACTGCAAACTGCAAAAGGACCTAGGAACTAAAGGGCAGAAGGGTTAAATGGCAAAAGGACTAAAGGACTTGTAATTGCCTGCTGATATGTTTACATCACTTTGCACCTAACAATAGAGCTGTGAGCAATTACAAAAATACCCAGCCTGCCTGGGAATCAAACTTGGCACATTTACCCTTGAACTACTGACTATCATAATAACTAAAGGAATGTGCATTAAATTCATAGCATACAACATTCGAGATAAGAGGAATTAAAAAATCACTGACCAGAGTAGGACTCGAACTGGGGGGCAGGAAACAAGTGTGCTAACTAAATGACTGTATATTAAAAGCCTGCGTGTTTAATTGAAACACTTCAAGTTCGACTACCGTTTGAGGCAGGACAATTACAAAAATCGATTTACGCCTTACTAACTACACTTCAGCATTTGAAAAGTTTGCAAACAATAATAAATATAATTTTGATGATCCAAGCTGCTTTCATCACACCAAGAAAGATAGGTCTTATGGCGACGATGAGCTAGAAAATTGCTGGGAGTGGGGAGTAAGCAACTGTGGCCTTAATTACGGTAGAGCCGCACAAGCAACACAAGCAACCTATTCCTATTCAAGGGAGGAATTCAAGCAACTTTTTCTTTGTGGTACTAAATAACTGCCCTTGTAACTATCAGCCTGCATTTGGGAGATGGTGGGTTCAAACCCACTGTCAAAAACCCTTAAGGTGGTTTTCCATGGTTTCACATTTTCAGATCAAGCAAATTGTGCGGCTCTACCTTAATTAAGGCCACAGTTGCTTACTCCCCACTCATAGCAATTTTCTAGCTCATCGTCGCCATGCGAACTATCTGTGTCGGTGTGATGTACAACAAATAGTAATAAACCGTTCGTTGGTGAAAAGGAAATGACAGAAATCATAAAAAACCCAATTTGCTGTAGGTTAAGTTTAATCAACTTTCGTTAGTAAGGCTTAAATTTATGAATTCAACTGGCCACTTTTCTTTGACCAATAATTACATTCCATTTTTTCACCTTCTTGTCTCTTTCATGAACCAAGGAAACTAAATGTTATGTACACAGTCAATGAAAATTTTCAGGCTCATAAGTTCGATAGGTTCACAGTTTTAAGTATGTTTGTTGTTTCAGTTAAACTATTGTAATTAGTATACATGTAAATGTAGCTTGGAATTATTGTACTGTAGTTATTTTATTGGTAAATGTTATGATTGCTTTATTATTACATAATTTTTTCATTGTAGGGGAGATATCTCCCTAGAAATTTAGTTCTCACTAAAATTCTGTTTCTATTGTTTCAGTTATCCTGTTGTGCATTAATTTAATTGCATTTGTTCTTTTTTTGCCAGTTGCTTTATGTCGCACCAACACAGATAGGTCTTATGGCTACGATGGGAGAGGGAAGGGCTAGGAGTGGGAAGGAAGCGGCCGTGGCCTTAATTAAGGTACAGCCCCAGCATTTGCTTGGTGTGAAAATGAGAAACCATGGAATAAGTGCAGTTTAGAATTGAAGAGTAGCTATGTTAATTAGATAGTAAGTTACTTGCTTTGGAAGGGACAGAAATCAAATGACATCAGCAATGTCTATGAACTAATCTACCAGGGTACATCCAACAGGAATGGTGTTGACTTCATTGAGTGTGCAAGATTGCGTTGTTGAGGTTCTGTGCTATTCAGACGGCCCTATGCCAATGACAGTGGTCATTGCATCCTCTCAAACTTGTGATTTCTCTGTCACAATCTGGCTCTGATGAACGAGAAAAGAAACAGCATTGGCAGGAGCTACGAAATCATGTTTGAGACTGTCCTGAACATGAGTTCTCACTTCTCCCTGGTGATGTTATTGCGCAAGTTGGTCGCACTATGAATTGTTATAGTTCGAACCCCACTGTCGGCAGCCCTGAAGATGATTTTCCATGGTTTCCCATTTTCACACCAGGCAAATGCTGGGGCTGTACCTTAATTAAGGCCATGGCCGCTTCCTTCCTATTCCTAGGCCTTTCCTATCCCATCGTCACCATAAGACCTATCTGTGTCGGTGCAACGTAAAACAAATAGCAAAAAAAATTGTTATAGCTGCCATGGTGGTAATACGTATGGTATCTGAAGTGATGATGGAACTCATATTTTGGATTTCACTGAGACAAATGCCTTGATTCTTGATTTCTGGCAAAATCTTCTTCAGAAGTGCATCAGTCACCTCATCACGTATACCAGAGGTGACTGCAGCAACCAAATTGACCTTTTCGTTGTTTGGCACCATGTTCTCCAACCAGCAAACGGTCTGAATGTGTACTACCTCAACATAAGTTTGCCATAGCAGATTTAAGGCCCTCTAAACATCGTAAAAGTGGAGGGATAAATACGCCCGAGAAGATCAAGTGGTGGCCCCGTAGGAGACCCTAGCAGACAGCATACATTTTCCTCGTGTTGATCTGAATGCAGCCATCACAGTAAACTTGGGTACAACAAAACCTAGTTCATACTGTATTTAAAGCAAACCTTCTTGTGGATGATTCCAATCGAAGAAGAGGTGTAGGAAAAAAATATATACTGTATGAAAACTGGGTTTAATGAAATAATTCAGAACACAGGTAAAGAATTGTCATTGCCAAACATGTGGCTAAGTAATCTGTCGCTGAATAGAGGTGCACTCACTGTAATGACCTGTGTACAAGGGTATCAGAACTGCAACCCCCGTCTTGGGCTGGTCACATTAATTTAAAGCACCTATGAATCAAGGTAATAAGGTAATAATCAAAGTAATAGACCTGAAGGAACATATGCTAACCGATAAGGCACCAATTATAACATCGCAAGTTTCCAAAACATACACATGGCTAGAAACAAAGATAAGCAGGATTACCAACGTGACAACTAGAGAAAGGATGTGGGAAGCGGACTAGAACCCTAAGAAATGTGAGTTTGTCTGATGTTGTAGGGAAAAAGACATGCGAACGGTTACCCTTCAGTCTGCATTTACTAACAACTAAGGAAATTTTTAACATAGTTGAATAGCAGCAATTTAAAATAAGGTAACATGATCAATAAAGAAAAACAAAGGTGTATCGAACCACGAGGTTCCTATCTATGGTACTTCAGAAAATCCAAATTGTAGTAAAATATTAAGATTACATTTAAGAAATTGGGAACAACTTCTGCAATTAAAATTCACGCGGAAAATTTAATGGGGAATATAAAAACAATTACAACAATCTTACAAGGAAAATAGGAAAGGAGCTTTACAGATTATTACATAAAATTTACAAGGAAAATGACAAAGGAATTTAAAATTTAATGCAGAGGCCTTTAGAGTTGCTGTCTTCCTAATACACATTAGCGAAAGACGCATAGCTCCAAACGGTGCACACTAAATTGACTACGGGAGGCATCCCCAGATGGAAAATGAAAATTTACATTACACAGTTAAAAAGGTTAATAAAAGGGAATTGCCTCCAAAAGAAAAGGATATGCCTAGTTGACGAGCTAAGGCACTACAAAACAAAATGGCGAAAACCACGGTCTAAGGTAATCTCCAAAGCAAATAAATGTACATGTTAATTTAAAATTAGAGAAAAGGAGCTGCTAACGGGACCACACTCCAAGTACGTCCGACCGTGAGGACGTACGAAAACCAAAGACGCGGACGAGAGGCCTGCTCCTGTCGAGGAGTCAAAGGTCGGAAATTGAGAAACACACAAACAGCCAATCAAGGAAGCTTACTACGATTCGACCCAAAATTTTTGCCAATGGAAAAGATCGTTATTCCGACCAATGAAAACAAATTGCCGTAATTATATGGGCCACAAATTCTAGAGTCACCGGGCTGAGTGGCTCAGACGGTTAAGGCGCTGGCCTTCTGACCCCAGCTTGGCAGGTTCGATCCTGGCTCAGTCCGGTGGTATTTGAAGGTGCTCAAATACGTCAGCCTCGTGTTGGTAGATTTACTGGCACATAAAAGAACTCCTACGGGACTAAATTCTGGCACCTCGGCGTCTCCGAAAACCGTAAATGAGTAGTTAGTGGGACGTAAAACAAATAACATTATTATTATTAATTCTAGAGTTTCAATTGTGAAATGCAGCAATTTCGTTATGGAAGCCTCCACGTGGCAAATACAGGGTGATGCTAAAGGTTGTTTAACAGATTGCAAATTACAACAAGCTCAACTACAGGAGATCTCCAATACCAAAATAATCCCTTGCACCAACACTCATAATGATTAAATAAATATGTCTTTTTTATGAGTCACAAGAAACAAGAAACGAATATTTCATTGACTTCCTCGAAAATGTCTTTGAATGTTCCTTAGTTTTTCAATGACGATTTTGCAAAAATTTAGCATAATGACAAGACAAGAATTAAATGATCACATCCACGTTATGAACTTGTCACCACCGGCGACAATAACTGTGCTGACAAAGAAATCATGCATGCTCTTCGTGTGATGTTATAAATGATGGTGCAGTCAGATTGGCGGGAAAATGTTTTCTGCTAATGATAAGAAGTGTCCTTGTTACTTCCGGGCGCGCGATTCAAATTGACGAAGTTGCTGTATTTGCTACACCAGAGAGTCAGCCGCTGCCTGTTGCTGTGCGTCGGAAGAGGGAAGCGAGGGGAAGTGAAAAGTGGGAGACAGATGTAATGCTCGATGCGAATGTACAAGTTTCTCTTTCACTTCACATAGTCGCTTCTGAGCTGCACTACACAAATTGACTGCTGTGTGAACCTCAAGGAAAGAGAAGAAAAACTTGAACCAAGAATGCAGGCAGGTTTCCAAGTCTTTCGTCGCACACCACACCCCCTGAACAGAATCTGAAGGTCGCTCACTACTACACCATTGCGAACTTTGCACCTAAGTACAAGGGGGCATAACATCTACTGTAATCAAACTCTTTGTGTATTGTTTCCTTCGTTCAGTATTTCGTTGAATTTTTGAAGTTCTGAGTGAAGGAATGCACAATCGCGGCGTGGCAGCACTGCATCTTCGAGTATGTTGAATGATATAGAATATCACTGCGACAAACAGCTGAGAGGTGAACAAATCTGGTGCTTTCATTGTCTGACAACTGTGTCTCAAATACAGTGTGTTCTTGCACTGTGTATGCAGTTAGGGCTAGTTAATAAATGAACTGTGGATATTGCCTGTTAGATAGAATCCTGTCCTAGTACTATGAGGAAATTGTTCATACGTGTGAAACATTATCTCTGTCTGCATCATACACTCCACCACCGCTCCGTACCCTTGTCTTCCCTGAAACATGGCAGCCGCTAGTCAATTGGGATTGCGCACCCAGAAGTAAAAATTTAACGTCATTTTCTCAAGGAGAAAATTTTTATCCGCCAGTCTGTTTGCAACGTTGTTCTTAATATAACACGAAGGGCATCCTTGATATTTTTGATGGTATAAATCTGATAAACACTGTACACCACTGAAGTTGAAGGAGAAAAAACTATTTTTCGGCTGATCAAACTTGACACAGGTTTTGAGCACCTTGCATGCATTAGAGGCAAAAAGGACCAGTGATTACAGGGCAGATAGGGCATCCTCAAACGTTGACAACTACATTTGCAGAGATTTCCTGCATTGATTTCCCACATCACCCCATTCCAGATGGCATCACATCAGAGGAAGTCGAGAGTGCCATCAGGAGTATGAAGAACCAAAAAGCGCCCTGACCACATGATCTCCAAGCAAATTTCTGAAAGTTTTAGCAATATAATGAACTCCTTATCAGCTGGTCAGTCACGTGACCCGCTCCGCGGCTTCTGAGTGGAGGGCCGTGGGAACACCACCTAGTCCAGTTTGCCCCCAATTGCACATGAGAAAATCATTGAGTTATCCGTCATTATTGACTGGGTGAAATCGTTGGCATTATTGCTAACCAATGCATCTTTGTTCAGGGTGATGGAACAACTCATGCAATTTTTGCTTCCGGAATACAAATTGAAAAGCACTGAGAGAATCAGCAGCCAGTGTTGAATTGCAAGAGAACTGATAATTCAACCACTTAACTCTAATTTGACTTTGTTTTACCAGAAAACTTAAAATAATATAGCATATAATTCTTAACTATTAATATTTATTTAAGAAATAATTACGTAGGTAAAGGAATAGAAGTTGTTGAACTAAGTATGGAAATTGATTGATATTTGTTCTGGAATTTACTAACAATCAAGACCCATTATTTTCATTTATCATATTGTTACCTCAGTTGAAATGATTTATTGTTTGTATTTAATTAAACATTCACAAAGAAAATGATTAAATGCATTTTTAGCATGGGAACATATTGGTTACATTGATCTGAAGGATCATTCTGTACATCAGTTTTCATTAATTTTTCTTTAGGACAAGATTTGTTCAGAAAATATTACTTTGATTTCGTAGCACTTCAAGTTAAGCTTCTGGAAAATGAAAATTTTCTCAATCGACAACACAAATCTGCTTGTATTCGAATTAAATTATTAGATTAACCAACATCATATTTTTGAAATTAATTCACTATTAAACGCAAATCTTTATTGGACGTATATTATGAGGTAATAATATTCTCAAGTATGCCCAAATGTATCAATAAATTACCTAATATGCAATTTATTCTCAGTATTTTGCCTAGGGAAGATCATATTTGAAGGATCTATGTAATATCCACTCACAGATATATTCATTATACAATATGATAATAATTATCCATGTTAACCTACATATACCATCATTATTTTGGAAAATGTGATTTCAGATTAGAAGTATCCAGTTAGAATATCCAAGTAAGTAATCAAAACAATCTTATATGGATTGCCTTTGATGATCTTAATCTATAGTAACATATCATGTATATGTTACCACATTAACATATGATATGGATTCCCAGACAATATATTATCATTGCACAATGAACATATATGATCCCACTGTGCGTCAATATATCTTTCCTAACATTTCAAATACATCCTTTTCATCACATATTTCAAATGGAAATTCTAAGTTCCCATGGAGGGAATTAGATATTTTTCCACCAATAGATCATATCAAAAAAACTGATAAAAAATTAGATGTATGGCGAGATATTTCTTTTATCACAAATTTCGTCGTAGCATTACTTATTCCTTCAATATATTCTCCATTGCCTTCATATAACATCATATCGTCATCCTAACTCATTTTATCTCGTACCTCTTCATATTCTTTCATAAATGTTACTTGACGCTCAAATAAACTTATTTTCTAATATTCATCGTATCGGATCAATACCTTCTTAAATAATATGCACATGTCTTCAGTCGGCCATAGTATCCATATGTTACTTATTATGGTAAATATATAAACTCCACTCATCATAATATCAGTTGGTATTACGTATTAAATATCCTAAAATTAGTCCTCTTATATAGCTCACATATGACAGGGTATAATATGGGTAATTGGAAATCTTTGCTCTCATTGAAACATTATTGTCACTTTATTACATTCCCAAACTGGGGTTTCTTTTATTTCTGATGAAGACTACCTGTTCCCTTATATCATCAGCATATATAAATCTCTCGTGAAAATCTAATATCATTTAAATAATTCTGAAGACAATAAACAATTATCTATCACTGTGGGCTTTAACTACAAAAAGACTAACCTTTTTTCTATTTATCGATATATGATTAAACAAACTTATCTTTTTCCGTCACTTTCCGGAATGATATATGTTACTTGGTCACCCTGCTTGGCCGGTCATCGTGATGTCATCGGGAACCAATGGTCATCTCTACCATGTCGGTCGAGCTCGTAATCATCCAGATAGTCAGTCAAATCTTCTTAGAAAGCCACGGTTTCCTTCAAAAGCTTGATTGAAAGGACTAAATGCATTGCTGAAATCAGCCATGACATGTCATCGTTTTCAAAGCCTCCTAACATAATTTAACTACTTAATTCTGCTCAATATTGCTTTGTATAATCTCAGTTGCTATTAGATCTCCAATATGGCTGCTAACATTTCGAGTTTACCTCGTATAGAATGGCTTTTCTAGTTATTGACGACGTATTAAATATCTGCTGTTATAGTCACTGCCTTGTCTTCTTAGCTTTTATATGCCACTGATATTCAATTTATAAGTCTCGTATTTCAATATTTTGTGCGTATTATTTAATCTTTTTATGTATTCCCTTATATTCTTGTTTAGATATTGTAAATATCTTTCTTTTCATGAATTCTTCTCTCGTTATTAATATCTTATATGCATTATGCAGCTTCTTTTCCGAACATGTCCAGTCCCTTGAGTTAGCTTTTCGTTTGTGATTTTTAAACAGTGTTGGTTTTAAAAATTCGAATATCAGTTTTATCTTGGTCACTGCCATCACGATCTCCTTCATTCTGACTTTGCGTTACTGTCAACTTCCTTGACATTTTAAATAATTTATTCATTGTGTCTACTTCATTACTAGTAATCGTGTTCATCTTAATTCGATTGAGGCTAATTTCTGGAATAGTGGAATGGCACAGAATGGAGTACTAATTGTACAACATGGAAATGTGTATACTCCAATATTCGATGGGCATCGCAGTCCTGCAAGACGCCATTCATCAGCAAATGGGCATCGCACCCATCACTCGTGAGGCATAGGGCGTGTCACGAATGGTTTGGTCATGTCCTTTTGCAGTACCTGACGCAGTTGACAGTTTCACCCAGTCCTTTGAAATTAATTTGTAATCTCCACATCGACCTACAATGAAAAAGACATTGTAAATGAGATACAAACATTTCAAACTAGAAATGCTGCTGGGAATTTGTAAATTTTCTAAAGTCAGTTGGTTGAGATATAGAACCAAATCTGTAGTGCTTAATTGATTAGAGTATGTGTGAAGTAGCTATACCAAATAAAGGAAATTTGGTGTAGTAACACCCTGCATATAAAGAAAGTTTTGAAAAACATAAAGCCAATAATTACACACAAGTCATCTTGACTGGTGTTGTATACAAGCTCTTGGTATTCTTCCGATTATATTATACACATTTACAAAATTACTAACCAGTTCTATATAAGGGAAGTCAGGTTTAGAAACATTACTCCATTGAAGCTCATCTTGTAAATTCCAGCTAGATATAGCAGATATTTTAGATTTAGGAGGTCAAATGTATAACGATTGGCATATGTAAGGCTTTTGATAGGATAGATCTTGGGAGACCACTGACAAAAATTAGTGCCATTATGCTAGATAAAATAGTGACTAAATGGATGAATATATTTCTAGAAAATAGGACTCAGTGCATTAGGGGAGGTGTAGGTTTATTTGATGCTGTAACGATTATGGGATTTAGTCTCACAGGGCAGTAAAACAAGGCCTTAATTTTCTTGTTTATAAAAACAAAATGAATAATGAACTGTAATCAGAGATAAGGCTTTTTGTAATAAATAAGCTTCAGAATTGTGAACGGCTACAAAAGACCTAGACAATTTTGTGAGATGGACATTGGGCAAATGTATGATGCTAAGAGGGGTGAAAATTCAGATTGTGTGGTTCACAAATAGAATGAGTCCTCTCTGTTTAAATTATTATGTTGATCAGGTGAAAGTTCCTCATGGGGATCTGTGTAAATACCTAGCTATTTGTAGTAAGGATAAATCTTCATTGTGGTATTTAGCTAAATAGGATTTAAAATAAAGTTTACGGATCTCTTAATGTAACTATGAGGTTATTTAGAGGTTGTAAAGGAGAGGGCATATAAATCTCCAGAAAGGCCTCAATTAGAATATGAGACCATCACCAGGATTACTTGATTAGAGAACAGGAAATAATTCACAGCAACAGCTCCATTCCTCGTGGGTGGTTTCTGACAAAAGAGTTGTGTTACAGAGATGTTGCAAAGTTTATGCTGGGAGACTTGGAAAAAGGAGACAGGCAGTTTGACTAAGCAGTATACTCTCAGATGTCATTGGAGAGATGGCTTCAAATTACATTAATTGATGACTAAATTTAAGTCATGTTCTTTAAATCTAGGAAAGGTCACAACATGAAGAAGAGTTGGAATTCTAAGGGACAAACTTTGGCAAGTGTTTGCTTATACGAAGATGATTTATTGATTGAAATAATTTACCAAAGTAGTTACTTCATAAATTTACACAATCCTTTTCTACATAAGTACTGATAAACAGTTTGCTACCTTTGTGGTAGCCCTAAATGCTGATCAGTGGTGATTGATGAATTTTATGATTGATTGATTGATTGATTGATTGATTAATTGATTGATTGATTGATTGATTGATTGATTGATTGATTGATTGATTGATTGATTGATTGATTGATTGATTGATTGATTGATTGATTGATTGATTGATTGATTGATTTAATGTGTTGTGCAGAGAGGGTTGATGGATATTTCTGTAGTTATGATTTAAACATTGTTCAATTCTTGGGAAAGTAGTAGGAATGATGTTGGGTTATTTGAGATTACAGTGAGGTGTTTTGGGAAAGAAAGTATAGAGGAACATGGGAATGAACAAAGAGATGTCATGTATAGAACGATGCGAACAAGGGAACGTGAATATAAGAGGATAAAGAAAATAGGGATCGACAGGAAGGGAAAGAGAAGCAAGGAATGGTATTGGGTAACGATTTGGTGATAATATTTTTCCTTTCATGTTTCTCCTTTTTTATTGCTACATTGCCTACTGCTATCTTATTATGTGTTCATTTTCATGATCATTTCTGCCTTTTCATTAGTCTTTGGTCAAGATGCTGCAGGTCCTTATGCTCGTTGGCTTCCAAAATGGGTAAAATGAATAAATAAATAAATAAATAAATAAATAAATAAATAAATGCAATGTATATTTTAATCTTGTACCATTTGAATAGTATTATTTGAGTAAGTCCACATAATGTATATGAGTTGATTATGTTTGTAAGTACTGAAGATACAGAATATATTATAAGTAGAATTTTGTAAATAATATCAATTTATTAAGCATGAGCTGTGTGATTAATAAGAAAATTGTGTAAATTGTATAATACTGTATTTTAGGAAAATGTCTTCTTCTCTTGTCGGTTTAAAATTTAGTGCGTGATAATACTGTGTTTGTGTGTACCCTTTGCCACCGAGGCAGACATCTCTTTTGAAAATAATGTGATTTTGATTTGATTTGTTTTGACTGTTCATTTCCATTCTTATATTTTTAAATTGGGAGCTAAATGAATTATACTCTCATTGCACCAAATTTAATTTTTTCCTCAGCTGTTTCTTGTTTAGGCATATATTTTTATTCCCTTACATTTTAATTCCATTTTTCTATTTTTTTTTTTTTTTACTTTTAGCTTTCCAAAGATATAAAGGAGGAAATATTCACTGAACCTGGTACAATTGACCAGCTGGTACCTTACATCAAAGAAGAAACAAAGTACGTATACAACAAAACCCTATACAATATGTAATATATAGTACCTATTCACAGTTGTGGTCAGTAGTGGTTGTTTTATATCCAAAAACAGGCCATTTTTGTCAGTTTAATCCTCTGTAAAAGGTTACATTTAAACACTAACATCTTAAAATTCTATTGGTTAAAATTATCCAAAATGCTTAGGAACTCCAAGGATCATACTTAATGACCCTTCATGTAGTGTTATCAAATATATATATACAAAAAGATCTCTGTTGGAGCTAGATATTTCTAAAGTGTATTTGTTTACAATACCTTTATGCAAGTGTGAAAACTATATTCTATCTTTCAGCATCACTGAATCATTTGTTCATCACATTTTTATCATGTCAAATTCCATCTGCAACTGTTACTTCCAGATATTCTCAGTGATTTTGTATGTGTGGATCACCAGTGATGCACAGAAAAAGGCATAATTGTAGATTATGTACTAAATTTACAAATTCAAAATGTTATATTGCAAACAATATAATAACTTAAAACTAACAAAATTATTTAGCTTCATTAATCAATATATTGATGGCTCAGTTCAATAGTGCAATAACTCAAAGAATGTCATTTTTAAAATTATTTATTTGGTTAGATTCCATTCCATTCCCAATTCCTCCATTTGTTAACACCAAAGCAGATATTGTGTTGTAGAAATAAAACATGCAGTTCAGTTCATTGTTGTAAGTATAACAAGGTATCCTAGTATTGGATTATGTTTGTTCCAGTGTGTGGTCACACTTGCTGATTTCTTCCATTTCCCCACTTTTCATTTTATTGCTCATTGTCAGTGAAATGCTTGTACTGTGTTGATTGGAAACACATTTATACAATTAACATAAGGTAATAAAATGGATAGCTACAAGGGATGTTTAAAATTCTGTGCAGGTTGCCTAAAAGATTTCCAGAATTCGTCGAGTAAGTGAGCGTATTATCTTGTATAAGTAGGTAAGGAATAATGAATTGATAGAAATTTATTTCAAAATTTTTATATTTGTCAGTGACCTAACAGAGTAGTGCAAATGTATATCCTGTTTTCAAACTTACAATGCAGAAGTGTTTCATGAACTATAGGTGTGCCAATTGACTACATGCTAATTAATTTTTTGCTGTCACACCTTTTTGGTTACTGTTTGAAACAATCTTTTATAACCACTGGGAAATGATTGTATAAGCTCGGACTGGTTCTGTTAGCCGCACCCTTGTGTCGGCAGGTTCTGCAATGGCTTGACATCAAACCAGATTACTGATGGAAACTACGAATTATGAAAGACTTATTTGATATTAAGGGTGGTGAGTGTCGTCTTCTGTTATGTGATGCGATGACTGCTTCCCACTTTTGTTTATATCTCACCTCTGGCGCTGTGTTATCCTGACATTCACAATCATTGGCAAGAAGTATTCATTTCATACCTCAGAAATGCCCAGTACACGCTTACACTCTCTCCTTAGTCAGAGTAGAACCATGCACGCAACTGAAGAGCGCCCAAATACATCTACTCTTTGAGGTTCAAATTCTCCTGTTTCTTCCTAATTCGGACACAGTAGATTACGTTAGAGAAAAATCTTATCAATACTCGCACTGTTCACAGGAAATCATTATTTCACAATGCATATTTCTATTCTTGGGCAGAGATTAATTGAGCTTACTTCTTAAACATACCTCGTGCAGAGTTACTCTCGAACTAGCAAATCAGCAAGACTTTGTCTGTATTCTATTTCCTTGGTATAGAAGCCAGAGGACAGTCTATTTTCTACGTAGCATAGTCCATTGTCTATATGTATAAAAGTAAGTCAGTCTGGAGCTATATATACATATATATAAATGAAAGTAGACTTGAATTAATGAGTCACTTCCAGCAATCTCAGAAATTTGAAACTTGGTACCATAAAAGCTGATGACTCCAGGATCCCCAGAAAAATCCAAAATTCTCAAAATCCCCTGACGGGGGCATGCTGGGGTGCCTTAAAAATTTAGGCTCAGAATAAGAACGCAGTCGTATTATTTACCCAAAACGACAACCTATAGGTTTGGTGGGCTTAAAACGTTTTGAGGAATTCCCTATTTTTTATCTCCCTTTCCCCTAAATCAAGATGGCAGCACAATCTGCGAGACGAAATTGAAATTTGGCGAAATTATATCTTTTAGCCTCTAAACGACAAGTAAATTCAAAGATGATGGAATTTTTACCGTTTACCCCCAAAGATAACGAAATATGGAGGCAATTTTAATGATTATGCAGACATTCCTTTTGAGGTATTTGTTGGCTAAATGGTAAGTCGTATCACAATACGAATGGCACAATCTGGGTTCAATTTGGAGTGATCTTCAACTTTAGTCCTATGATGTTTTGTCGTATCTCTCTCCCTTTTACATAACATTTAGCCGCATTTCTGGATAGTTCGTAAATTTGGTGATTCGTACACGTATATTTCATTGATTGACACACTTATAGGAAATACAGAGTCATAAAACTTGGTGCGCACCTTGCCACGATCGAAGGTCATATGTGAACCGAATTGCATCATTCTAGCTTATACAAAAGTTTGCAAAAAATAATGTAAAACGCTAGAATTGTAACCAAATTTCACCCTAATCAGATTTTCTAACTCAGTTTAAGCCGCCTATGTGGGAGATAGAGGAAATGATTTCAAACCAAAGATTTAGCAGGATAAGATGGCAAAAACCGATTGTTAATATCATGTACGGGTTAGGAGTAGTGAATCTCGAAGTGGAAGAATGCATATTTAAACGTGCTCATGCTTATGAGTAGAGGGGCTAGGTGCGTTGTAAATCCGCTGAATCATCATTTTTTGCAGCGTCAGTACGTGAGGTCATTGACCCCTGGTAGTGTACCTAGACCGGTTCCGACTCCGCGGTCATTGACCCTAATATAGTAGTAGGGCCACGACGATTTTTTGATTTCGCATAAGAGAGCGAGTCTAACATCACAGTTGCCATCTTGAGGGGTGCAACCTCACTAACGGCTAGTCGCCCTGTCGGCGCCTAAGACAGCGAGCCTAACCTCACATCCGCCTTCTTGAAGGGGCTATCTTTAGTTTTAGGTCAAGATATCCTTCTCGGCGCCAATTGTACAAGATGACGGCTATACCCTGCTCCTTATGAGACGGCCTAGGGCGCTTGCGCAAGATGGCGGCTATACATAGGCTATTATCGAGAAAGATGACGGCTATGGGACGATTGCGCAAGATGGCGGCTATACATATGCTGTTATGGAGAAAGATGCAGGCCATGAGCGCTTGCACAAGATGGCTAACATACGTGGGCTCTTATGGAGAAAGATGACAGTTATGGGCGATTGCACAAGATGGCGGCTATACATGGGCACTTATGAGACGGTCAAGGGAGCTTGCGCAAGATTGCGTCTGTACACGGGCTCTTATGGAGAAAGCTGGCTGAGGGGGGCTACTGCGCAAGATGGCGGCTATACACAGGCTCTTATGAAGAAATCTAGCCTAGAGGCTACTGCACAAAAGGGCGGCTATACAGTCTTTTATGGAGAAAGCTAGCTTAGAGGTTACTGCACAAGATGGCTGCTGTAAATAGGCCGTTATGAACTACCACTCTGCCTCCTCCTCTGTCAATTCATAGCTCTATGTCTCTATAGGACAAGTTTAAACATGCATTACTATAACGACGCGATCTTATGCTTAAGGCTAGAGCGAGCACTTATTATTCTGTTTCTAGCCTGTAGCGATGACGTCATCATAGTTATGCATGTTTCGACTTGTTCGTTTTCTCAAGCCCCTATAGGTAGAAGGAGTAGGTGTGAGGAGGCAAAGGAATGCAATAAGTACAACATTTTGAATGCAATGAAATATTCATTTACAATGTACTACAACAGTTTTAGTTTTGCTGCTGACAAGGTCGCTGTGCTTCTCAACAGGGTTTTGCGAAGGGGTAGCATGCTTCCGAAATTGTAATGCCTCCTGCAACATTCAGATTAAACAACACATTTAGAAATATATTATACAAGGTATGTTATGCTTTACAAAGAAGATAATGTAGTCCTTACCTTCTTGTTATTCATGTGGTTTGTTCTATTTCTGAATCATCGTCATCATGTATTGGGAAAAGTTCATCTATACACTGTGTACAGTGTTCAGTCCTCGGATTTGGTCCGTCCCAATCATCATCACTATTTTCCCCTCGATGCCTGTAATGATGTTAACGATTGACATCTTACTGTGTAGAGGAACGATGTCCCAATAATCATGCACGTAAGGGGCAGCATACGTAGATAAAAATCTTGGCGCTAAATATTGAATGAGATGTTTTGGCATCTCACATAAAGTTCTCTGTATATATAACATCTTAGTAGCCTCACTTTCTTGTGTGAGATAAATAAGATGTTGCATATGAGCATGCGAACAGCATGCACATTGACATATTTTTGTTATTAGCTGTGTAGTCTTTCTGTTCCTTAGTGTACGATGTCGAAGCACACACTAAGGTTGATGATAAAGGGCTATCCTTACTTAAGTCTTGTAACAATATTCGTTAGCGGATGGTAAGTAACATCATTCATATGAATAATAAGACAATAGGCTGTTGTGTTAGAAGGAATGTTTTCAGATGTTTCGAATTCTAAACGAATATCGACAGGAGATCCTGTTATAGATTCTTCATGATAAGAGCACTCTACAACTACAATAGTGCTTTGTTGTTAAACTCATGAGGCGAAAATAGCAGAAGATCTTTCTGATAATGTAAGGATTGAAGATTACAAAACATGTCATAGAGCATCCCAAAAATATTTTTCTCAAAATCAATGTCTATGTTTACGTAGGGATACGTAATTCAGTTGAGATATAGTCTAACATTTCGTAATTTACAGTGATCAATCAGTGAGCTATCGTTTCGTGATTGAACTTACGATTGGTTTGAAATCCAAAAATAATATACAAAAGCTTCTCAGTAAAACCTGATGTTTTAACAGTCCAGCTATGCTTGTTTGTAAGCGGTAGCACAGGATATTCATGCAGTTCCCAACTTCGAAAAGTTATAGGTAATGGTGTATCTTTTCTACAATCTTGAGCAATCGAAGTTTTTCTCGATCAGATAAGGTTACATGTGGAATCCTCCACAGTATACGATGAAGTGTAATTTTCGAGTCTAGTTGCGTTTCTGCTGCTTTAAGAGAATTGTAAACATTTCGATCACGGATCAGAATAAGCTCTTGTTTTGCGTTGATTATAATATGTGTAAAGTCTTCTGCAAAACCAAGAATATGTTTCAATGATAACATACCTGTAACAGTTCCATCCTCATTAATCATCCAGCTGTTAGTAGCCTTTGGACGCCATCCTGATATCCGCAAAAGATTACTTTCTTCATCACAAAAAGAAGGGTAGAGTTTCATTGCGCTTGTAATACCAACATTCTTCGTTCTACCTATTTCAACATTACTTACTTCATATCGCGCTTCCGAAAACAGAAAAGCTAGAGCATTGTTGTTTAGATGCGATGTGCTTGGTCCACTTCCATCTGACGTATCTAGTCGTCCTTCAATATAGAGATAACTTTCGTGTGGTAGGATGTATAGATCTTCCTAATTAATTACAAAGAGAATTTCTTCATTGTTATTTCATTTAAACATAAAAGGTTGATAAGAATGAAGCTCACCTTTACGAGTTTCTACTGTATTCATAACGTCCAGCATTTCTTCCATTCCTTTTAGTAGCGTTTAACCTAAATCTTGGAGTATCTGCTTATGGATATCTGTTAACTCGATGAGTTAACATATAGTATGTCTTCAGAATGTACACAGTGTTTTATAGATGCTTTTCATACTGGTTTGAGATTAACTTTGTAAGCTACGTACGCATGCCGATCTGAAAGAATAAGCTGATTATGTTTATTTACAAGCCTAAGAGTGATGTTACTAATGTGTTTTACAGACACAGGATGATAAAGAACTACTGCCGGTTTCTCACGAATAGTATATCCACGTTCCTCTGTAACAATAAAGTCGTGCAGGACGTGCGAAATTTGTTGATTACATTTCAAGTCTGTAATAATATTACAAGTAATGTTAACATGATGGTCATCTAAGAGTGTTATAGGTTGATCAGACTCGTTAATGTACATTCGGTAGGAGCTCCCTTGGTGAAAATCCAAGCAATGGACCAATCGAACAGGTTGTGATTTGAAGTAAGTCTTAAATGATCATTCAATAACACATTTATATGTAATGTTGCTTACAGCAATTGAGAACTTGTAATTATGATTACTAAAACTTTGCTCTCCAAACTGATCAATTAATGTACTTTCAATATAGTCATGAATATCGTCTACTGAATAACTGCCTGAGGCTAGCGTTAGCACATACTCATCGTAATAGAACTTGTTTACACCATCACGCACATTATGGATTTTATTGTAGCTTTCAAATGATACTAGTCCAAGACTATGTAGGTGATATCCAAGTTCGATCGGTAGATTAAAATACACGGTTGTTTCAGGTCCTTCTCCACGTACAGCAAACGTTCTTACACTGTTAGTAATCAAGTGCTCACTAATGCTCTTTCTCTACTGTCTGGATTTGATATAAGAACATAAGACATAATCGTTTGCACAAGCCTTTATAGAATTTTTGCACACGGTTTTTATTGTAAACGATGTCTGTACTGCTTCCGAAATAACGTATGCGCTCAAATGTAGGAGGTAAGTCTCCATAGCTATCGAATACCATACTTCAGATTTACGTTGTACATAATCAACGTAATGAGTTCCAGGTCCACGACTGTTGTCCAAGTTAATTACGTCACTTTCACGTTCACGTGGGCGCGCTGGTAGTTGATTGCGCATATACACACTTTGAAAATAATGAATTCCTACTTGTTTAGCAAACGTGTAAAACTTCTTTTGCTGTCAGAGCTCGATGTGGCAGTGCATTCAATAGACGTTTTTTGGAGGTATGTAGATGCCAAGCCCTTTCTTGTATGCTGCTAACTTCATTTGTACACCTTTTGCCTTGTTATGACTTTCACTCCCTTTCACTGTTGTTTCGCTTCTTCTACAGCCTTAACAGTTCCTGCTACATCACTAGTACCACCCGACAATGACCCTCAGGCTGCTAGTCCAGCGAACAGCGCAGGAAGAAATACTCTTCGTTTTGATACAGGAATAATTCGTGCACGTTTACTAAACATTGCTTTGAACTTTGGAGAAATTCTCGCTCCTGCTGCGCGTAATTCCTTAGTAATAGGTACACGCGGATTGTATTCCCCTCGGATAGCTTTTTGAGCAGCCTTTTTAACATCTTTCCATCCAACAGTTTTTGTTTTTCCTTCATATCGTTTGAATACCGTTGTTTCACCATTCTGTACATGACTTTACTCGTCAAGAGCAAATGATAAACTAAGCGCTACCTTCTGTTTCGTTTAATATGTGTATTACTATTGCCTACTTTATTATTCAGTTGTTATGAAAATTATAAAGCAGCAAGTCACACTACCTGTTAGTGATATTGTGCCACATCTCTTACCTAGTTCTAGTATAACTGCAAGAATACGTCATGGAACGTTGTTTCCTTTTACTGTTCAATGTATTATATCAGGCCCATCGGTGAGGGAAAACAAATCTTTTACTTACATTATTGCTTCTTTAAATGGAATACGCTTCGAGAATGTTTACGTTTTCGCAAAGTCACTCTGTCAATCGCTACACACTATCTAAAAACTGTGATGCTCGATCTGGTTAAAGATGGAATAGCATTTCGGGCGCAGCATAAGAACGCAGTCGTCGTATTTATATAAAGCGACAACCCATACGTTTCGTGGGATCAAAACTTTTCAGGAATTTCCTAATTGTTATCTGCCAGACGAGCTAGGAAAATTAAAATTTGACGACATCATAGGTTTTAGCCTCTAACCGCAGCAAAATTCCAAAATGTTCAAATTTTGCATTTCTACCCCCCAAAGATGTCGAAAAATTGAGTATTTTAATGGCTGTGCAGGCATTTCTTTTGAGGTATTTGTTGGCTAGACGGTAAGTCGTATCACAAAACGGATGGCGCAATCTCAGTTCAATTCGGAGTGATCTACAACTTTGGTCCTATGACTATTTGTCGTATCTCTCTCAGTTACTTGTTAGATTTTGCCGTATTTCTGGATTGTTCGTAAATTTGGTGACTTTTACACTTATATTTCATTGTTTGTCACACTTGTGGGAAAAATAGAGTTATCAAGTTTGGTGCGCACATTTGCATGGTGAAAGGCTATATGTGGACCTAATTGCATGATTCTAGCTTATACATAAGAATGCAAAAAATAATGTAAATCGTTAAAAATGTACCCACATTTCACCCTATTCAAATTTTCGAACTCAGTTCAACCCATAAATATGGGAGATACGAGGACATAGTTTAGAAAATGACATTTAGAGGGATAAAAGGGGCGTGTAATCGCGCAAACCGTTTGTTAATATGGTGTACCGTTTAGAAGTAGTGAATTTCGAAGTGGATGTGTACACATTTTTTAAACGTGCTAATGCTTATCCGTCATCTATATATATAAAACCAAGTCGGTGTGGAGCGATGTATATAAATATACAAAAATGTAAATAGACGTGAATTAATGAAGCACTTCCAGAAATCTCAGATATTTGAAACTTGGTACCGGAGAAGCTGTTGACCCCGGGATCCATCGGAAAAATCGAAAATTCTCAAGATGCCCTGAAAGGGTCACGCTGGGGACTTAAACTTTTGGGCTCAAAATAAGAATGCAGTCGTATAATTTATCCAAAGCGACAACCTATAGGTTTGGTGGGCTTAAAATGTTCTGGAATTCCCTAATTTGTATCACCATTCCCCCCAAAGAGAGATTTCGGCATAATCTGCCAGACGAGGTAGAAAATTGAAATTTGGCGAAATTATAGCTTTTAGTATCTAACCGACAGAAAAATCCCAAGGTGTTCAAATTCTTCACTTTTTCCTCCAGGGATATCGAAATATTGAGGCAATTTTAATGACTGTGCAGACATTCCTTTTGAGGTATTTGTTGGCTATGCGTTAAGTCGTATCACAAAACGAATGGCAGAACTTACGTTCAATTTGGAGTGATCTGCAGCTTAGGTTGTATTACTCTTTTTCGTATCTCTCTCTCTCACATACGTTACATTGGGCCTTATATCTGGATTGTTGATAAATTTGGTGATTTTTACACGTATATTTCAGTGTTTGACACACTTGTAGGAAAGATAGAGTCATCATGTTTGGTGCGCACATTGGCACCATCGATGGCCATATGTGAACCTAATTTTGTGATTCTAGCTTATACATAAGTATGTAAAAGAATGTAGAGCCTTAAAAATGTAAGAAAATTTCACCCTATTCAAAACGTCTAACTATATTTATTCCATAAATATGAGATATACGAGGAAACAGTATAGAAACAAACGTGCAGCAGGATAAAAGGGGCGTCTGTTTGCGCAAACCGCTTGTTAATATCATGTGCCGTTTAGGAGGAGGGAACCACGAAGTGGAGGTATGCACTTTTAAACGTGCTCATGCTTATCCGTCATCTATATATAAAAAATCAAGTCGGTCTGGAGCGATATATATATTTAAATATATCCAAATGAAAATAGGCGTGAATTAATGAGGCATTTCCAGAAACCTCAGAAAATTGAAACTTGGGACCGGAGAAGCTGATGACACAGTGATCCCTAGAATAATCGAAAATTCTCAAAATGCCTTGATGGGGGCACGCTGGGGTCCTTCGAATTTTCGGGTCAGAATAAGAACGCAGTCGTATAATTTATCCAAAGCGACAAACTATAAGTTTCGTGTGCTTAAAGAATGTTCAGGCATTTCCTATTCTTATCCCCCTTCCCCCCAAATCAAGATGGCGGCACAATCTGCCAGGCGAGCTAGAAAATTGAAATTTGGCGAAATTATAGCTTTTAGCGTCTAACCAACAGAAAAATTCCAAGGTGCTAAGATATCGAAAAATGGAGGCAATTTTAATAACTGTCCAGACGTTCCTTTTGAGGTATTTGTTGGCTAAACGCTGAGTCGTATCACAAAACGGATGGCACAATCTGAGTTCAATTTGGAGTGATCTACAACTTTGTTCCTATGACTCATTGTCGTATCTCTTTCGCTTATACGTTCGATTTGGCCGTATTTCTGGATTGTTCGTAAATTTCGTGATTTTTTCACGTATATTTCATTGTTTGACACACTTATAGGAAAGATAGAGTCATCAAGTGTGGTACGCACATTGGCAGGATCGAGGACCATATGTGGACCAAATTGCATGAATCCAGCTTATACACTAGTTTGCAAAAAGTAAGATAAAGTGTTGAAAATGTCCCCAAATATCACCCTATTTAAATTTTTGAACTCAATTTAACCCATAAATATGAGAGATACGAGGAATTAGTTTAGCAACTTTCACGTAGAAGGATGAATGTGTCGTCTGATGGCGTAAACCGTTTGTTAATATGATATGTCGTTTTGGAGGAGCGAATCTCGGAGTGGAGGTCTGCACTTTTAAACGTGCTTATGCTTATCCGTCATCTATATACAACCTGTGACAATAAAGTTCGGTGAATAGTCCTTTGCTATCAACATAGGTGAACAGTGCACGACAGTGACCTTACTGCCCTTCGAAATAGTCCCCTCCCATGCAATGTTGAGATCGGAGGTACATGTCCTTAAAATTTGCGAGAAGGCTTCCTTTGGGATGGTGATCAAAAGCCTCGTCACGTTCCGTTGGATGTCAGGAATATCGTCAAATCTCTTTCCTTTCAAAGCGAGTTTGAGTCGTGGGAATAGGAAGAAGTCTGGAGGATTGAGATCTGCCGATTATGGGGGATGTTCAAGTTGTACCACCCCCTTTTTTGCCATGAACTCTTTGATGATATTGGCTGTGTTTGGGCGAGCGTTGTCATAGACAAAAAAACATGAACCTTGTTGTGCGTATTGGGGTCGTACCCTGCGTAGACCTTCCATGAAACGGCTCAAAATTTTAATGGACCGTGCAGCATTGAGCGTCGTTCCCTCAGGTAGAAATTCCTTGTGGACAATGCCTTGACTATCGAAAAAGGTCATGAGCATTGTTTTGATGCATGACTTTTCGTCTCTGACCTTTTTTCCTACGAGGGGATCCCGGAGAACGCCTTCCGTGCTTTGCTGTTTCATTTCAGGGTCGTACCTGAAACACCAGGTTTCATCCTCGGTGACAATACAGTTCAGGAAATTTGGTATCGCATCCACCGTTTCGACAAAATACTGTGAAGGCTCCTAACGTGCGTGCTTGTGATCGTCAGTCAAGTGATGTGGCACAAGACGAGAACACGTTTTCCTCTTCCCTAACTACTGGGTAACGATTTGTCGCACGGATTCACGGTTAATCTGCAGTTCATCCGCTACCATGCGTACAGTTAATCACCGATCGTTCGTGTACAATGTCCTATCTTTCTCAATGTTTCCGTCACTGACAGTGGTCGCCTGTCTTCCGCTACGGAGGTTATCAGAAACACTTTCCCGGCCTCCTCAAAAACGGGCGAACCACTCGTACACACACTTCAAGACAGTGCTCGATCTTCATAAACACGTACCAGCATCGCAAGCGTTTCTTTGGGTGTCTTGTCAAGCTTAAAACAAAACTGTACATTGATCTTTTGGTCGTTCATGTTCCTGTTCGCAATTCAGAACCAACGCACTAAACTCGCACTGTGTCAAACAGATTTTACACGGCACACACACGATGCTCAACTGAGCAACGTTGGGAGCACGTGGCCGAAACTTGCTGCTACGTACGCAGGTGCAGCGTTGTGTGTCGCTAGTGTTGCCGGATTGACTGTCCTGACTTCATTCACCGAACTTTAATGTCTTAGGTTGTATATAAGACCAAGTAGGTCTGGAGCTATATATATATATATATATATATATAAATGAAAATAGACGTGAATTAGTGAGGCACTTCCAGAAATCTCAGAAATTTACAACTTGGTACCGGAGAAGCTGTTGATCCCAGAATCCTTAGAAAATCGAAAATTTTCGAAGTGCCCTGAAGGGGCACGCTGGGGGCTTCAAATGTTAGCCTCAGCATAAGAACGGAGTCGTAAAATTTATCCAAAGCGACAGCCAATATGTTTGGTGGGCTTAGAAATTTTGAGGAATTTCCTAATTCTTATCCCCTTCAACCCAAATTGTAATTGTTGGTGGCTGCTTCTTGTTTCCGAATAAATATTACTGCAGGAATTGCATGATATGTGTTTATAACTAGCTTTTGAAGCTGAACTTCCAAATATATACCACCGTACAATAAAGACAACAAATATCCGTTAAAATGCTTAACGAATTTATGAGGGTTGAAAACAAACAACACCGTCTGTTAAGAGGAAATTTATTTCGTCACATAGTATCTATCGCAGGAGAGCAATCAGCCAGTAGGCCATTTCGTCACATTGTATCTGTCGCAGGAGAGCAATCAGCCAGTAGGCCTCCTCTGTTCGCGAGATTGAGCTGCATAACCAAGGCGTACCCATCATTCACACTTAACGACCATGAAGGAGAACACTTCGTACCATATGTTGCTAGAAAAATTGAAAAAAGGAAACTTTGGCGCATAAGCTTCTGCTTTACTAAGTGCCTCATATAGCTGGTTTGGTTCACGTACGTTCACATACGTTCACATACGTTCACATACGTTCATCAACAAATCGCTTATCTTTTGATCCTGATTTAAGGTTAAAGATAGGAACTACTGAAGCAGGTGTTGAAGGAATTGTTTGAAAGGAAAGGCATGATTTGTCCTGTGATATTCAAATGGAGTTCCGAGCATGTACTTTTTAACTGTAGTTTATTATAAATGACTAGTTAAATCTTTATTCATATGACTTAAAGTACGGCATATGTTAGAAACCCTCGAAAATGAGAGGGGTTCCTCAGCTCTGGGAAGCTCTACTTTATCAACAGAACAAGCAGGTGAGTCCAGGAGAAGGAGACCATGAGACAGGACATGGGCAGTCTCCACATCTTCCACACTGCCACGGGCAGCTTCATCCAGTCTTGATCCTAGAAGCGTTGGACAAGTAGAAAGCCGGATAAAACCAATACAAGCAGTGAAAGATCAGATATTCACGGCAAACATAAAAGGAGAAAAGGAACCCTGTAAGTCCTTCCCCATTTCATCCAGGTTTCTTAATACACGACGCTTCTTAAATCTGGGATGCAGAAACGAGCTTGTCAGGGGCTAAGAAAAATATTTCTGTATATGGCCTGATTTGCACTACGATTTCCACTCTAGCAAAAGTAACTGTTTACGCCTGCGGATAACAGGCAGCTAAAATAGACTGCAAAAGCCCTAGAACATATTTGAGTCATCTTCGATGTATCTCTCGTGCAAATTCCAGTGTTGTTCAGTAGCTTGTGTTTTCATGGTTCAACCTGCATGCTGGTGATTTGTGGGTAATAGGCACTCAAGAATTGCTGATTATGTAGCCTGCCTCTGAAATCATGTTGGTTGCACATTTCATTATTTCGATACCCTCTCGGATCTTTCAAGATTCTGTGGCACAGCTGCTAAGATCTTTATCAAACGAATTTTTTTGTTTTCCTTTCGAGGAATCCTTAGCTACAGTTAAAATGTCCGTCTCTTGATCCTTGGTGAAACGGATTCTTGTGTCTGGTAGAAATTTTACTCTTCTTTTCGCCTACATAGCATATTCTTTACCTTAGGGCACCGTCTGCCGATTATGCTTTCCAAAGCAGTGAATTGAAAGAATTCGGTAGAAGTTCATCTATACCAACAGAGCAAATATTTAACCCGGGAGTTTCTCCGTCTCCCCACACTTCATTGTACTTCACTTTTCCCCTCGATGATAAGTTGGAGAAGTTTGTATCATTCACCTCTCGTGATGTATCCGATCTACCTGAACTTTCACTCCTTAACATTTGTTAGCATGACGACCTTTCTACCCAGGAGATTCAAAGCATTTCCGCCTCTCCAACAGAGTGCTGAAACCTTACAGAAGGACAGGGAACACATGGTATCCCAACATCGAAACTTGGCCCTCATACTGTTGATCTAATTTTTGGTTTGTCCAATCCTGGATAAGATTTCATTCTTGGGATTGCAATGGCCAAAGAATTTAAAGATAACACTTGCTGAACAGCTATGTTGTTGTGCAGGGAGACCTGCTTTGGTACTTTCGAAAATACAGTCTGTTTGGTCTTGTCAGTTTTCATGAACATACCAAATGTTGCACTGATCCTTAAATGCCATTAATAATAATTTGAAGATCAGCGAGGTAACTGTATCATCAGTAAAGCGGATGTTGTTAATGATATTGCCATTTATCATGGTCCCTAGGTTAACATCATCGACAGTTTCTCTGAAAACAGCGTTCGAGTAGACGTTAAAAAAGACAGGGGACAGGACACAGCCCTGTTGCATGCCTCTGTGTATACCTATGTTCTCAGTTGTCTTGCCCTCTATTTTGACTTGTGCTGTTTCAGTCCAGTAGAGCTGAGTGATGATATGTAGACCACCAGCTCAACGCCATTAGTTTGTAAGAACTCAGCAAGTTTTGCATGAAATGCGCAATTGAAAGCTTTTCAGTAGTCGATGAAGCATGTGTGCGCGTCGACAATCATATCCAGGCATCTCTGAGTCAAAACGTTCAGAGAGAAAAGAGCCTTCTGAGTTCCCAGTCCATTTCTAAAACCAGACTGAGTACGCCATAATTTGGAGTTTGCATTTAGCATAGATACGAGTGTTGATGATACATGGGAATACCTTGAAGACATGGGACATTAGACTGATCGTGAAGTAATCATCACAATACGACTAACTAGCCTTCATAGGTACGGTAACAAAAGTTGCTTTTAACCAGCCAGATGGAATTCTCCCAGCCTTTCATACTGCGTTGAATAGTGTATTAATAGCTTTAGGCACAATGGATTTGAGAGTTTCTGCGTGTGTCTTGTCTGGACCCACAGCTTTATCTTTCTTCGGGAGCCTGATTGTCATGCCAGGACTTGTTTCATTCACAGGGTAGTTTGTCTGGCTGCATATCTCAATCTACTCGTTCCAGCATGCATATATATGGTATGATGTAATTGGCTATCAATGGGTGATACAAAATTTGTTTCATTTGCGACACACATTCATAATTGGCAGTGATTTCTGGACTTAGCTTGCTCGGTTCCTCACGTGTTCGAGCCTGGACTGGAAACAAAGTACGATTACAACCAGCAAGTGATAATCAGTCGCCTTGATAAAGAATACTGCAGCGTACTGTAGACCATGGTCTAGACTTGACTCATGGCCAAACCATGTTGCAATAAGTACACATTGGTCTCTGTTAGTGCCTGAGCAGTGAGCCAGTGATAAGGATACAGCAGAAGCGTAAGATTTATGAAGGCAACTGTCTTTGACTTACGGCTCGAATGAAATTACTTTTATCCAGGATGTCCAGGAAAATAATCCGTTTGCGACCAATTCCAAATCGTCAAGGGGTATATCAAAATGGAAAACAATGAAAATCTGAACCTACGCCGAACTGGAGAAGCCTTTGTTGGAATGGTTTTATCAGAAAGAAGCAGAATATATACAAGTATGTAGTGCATTATGCGCCCGACAGGCCCAATGTGTTGTTTGTTTGGCTAGTGTCATCAGTACTGCGTATTGATATGCAAATGTAGGAAATTGCTTCCTCAGTCTTCAGGTTAATGGATGAGTTGACCGTGGGGATAGGGGCACACAGCTGTGAGTTTGCACCCGGGAGATAGTGGGTTCGAGTCCCTCTGCCGGCAGCCCGGATGATGGTATTGCATGCTTTCCCATTTTTCACGCGAAACAAATGCTCGGGCTGTACCTTAATTTAAGCCACGGCTGCTTCCTTCTCACTCCCAGGCCTTTCCTATATCATCGTCGCCATAAGACCTATCTGTGTCGGTGCGACGTAAAACAAATTGGAAGAGAAAACCAGTGAAAGTAAACAAATGATGACGGCCTGAATTGCTTGTGCCAAGCAGAGTCTAACAGGAGAAGTTAAATCTTCCAAAAATACATCTTGCAAAAAGCTGGTGGTACTTGTAGTGAACAAAAGTAATTGTGCCGACGTCACCGACACTGCAGGTGTGAGCCCGTGTATTTTATGGTTTATTAGCAATACACAAGTGCCGTCTAGTCTGCCTGCACCTTCATTTCAGTGTTCCGCTTTGCTCTTCCAAACATTAGAGATCCCTCTTGGGCGATGTGTGACTGGGTTTTGATTTCCTCAGGTTAACACCAAATGAGTCACTGGGGATCTACATCGCGTGATGTTGGAATCCAGAGACCTATACTCTATCACTGTCCCACGAGTGTCTGTACTAATGTCATTCAAGGAGATAGTAGTGGTGTTAACAGTAAAATAATGACATGGACATATGCTTAGCCGCTATGGTAAAGGCGTGCTCGGTTCACCCGGAAGGCAATGCGTTGGCTTTTCTCACCGTGAAATACAAATACTTATGGAATGGCTCATGGCACTGATATCAATTCCTCGGAGCAAAGAGCTAACCACTTTGCCACACTTGTTCCTTCTGCTTCTCCATGGGTTCTCATAGACTTGACCGTAAATCAAATTGTCTGCTATCTATGACGGACGTAAGCAGGACGATGAATGGCTGAAATTCCACTCAGCCACATAACACCCTGAGTTATGCTGCTCTGTGTGAAGGGTACTCCTAGAAACTCGTCACCGCCGGGCGCGATTGCGGGATATAAAAGGTAGTGTTGCTCTTTGAATCACTTCGCCCAACTTATTTTTTGATTATCCTCCACTGAGGCATATATTTCAACGTTTGCGTGATATTGTGTTGTTAGGCACTTCCTCATTACAAGTGAGAGTACAGTCTGCTTGTTACCCTTGTAGAGGTGTTGTTAATTGTTGTTGGACACATGGTTTTATTTTGTCACTCTAGGTCAAGACCAGAGGCGCGTTTCAGGTGCGATCTATGTGGGAAACTCCTGTCCAGCAAGTGGGGCTTGTCGCGACACGTCATGGGACATACCGAGGATCGCCTCTTTATGTGCGATCATTGTGGAAAGCTGTTCAGTCGCAGCAGCCACTTGTCGCAGCACGTCAGGTTCCACACGGAACAGCGGCCCTACAAGTGCAACATCTGCCACAAGGGCTTCGCCCAGAGCTGTTCACTGTCGGTACACATGCGCACGCACACGGGCGAAAAGCCATATTACTGCAACGTATGTGGCAAGTCCTTCAGCCAGAGTAGCAAGCTGTCCAAACACAACCGCATTCACGCCGGACTGAAGCTGCATGAGTGCTCCGTGTGCCAGAAGACATTCTCCGCGTCGGGAGATCTATCCAAGCATATGCGAAAACACACTGGTGAGAAGCCTTTTCATTGTACCGTCTGTAATAAGAAGTTCAGCCAGAGTTGCAACCTCTCCAGACATCTCATGACGCATACCGGTGAGAGGCCGTTTCTCTGCCCCATATGCAACAAAGCCTTTTCTCTAAGAAAAAGCCTACAGGTAGGATTGATTTGTAACCGTACACAGATTTTAATAATTATTAGGATATGTATATATTTTAGAAGGGTATCTTTATCAAGTTAATTGACTAAAGTGCGTTAGGTCAAAATTTACTAGTTTTGAGAAAATCGATTTTAAATTCAATTCGAACCCCTAAATTCAAAATCTGGGATAAGAAATTTTAATTATACCTTCATGAACCTTATACTATTCACACCAATGGGGTAAGTCGTCATTATGAATTCCGTGTAGATTCAGAGTACCAGTTGCTGAATAAGTTATGCTTTAACACACTTTGTACACCCGCATTTGGTAATATAATGCAATGTTCCACAGTAATATGGATTAGAATTAGCTTTATTATTAGTGAACAATATCTTATCCTCTAGGAGTTTCTGTGGCTCAGACTGCAGCGCGTCAGCCTCTCACCGCTGGGTACCGTGGTTCAAATCCCGGTCACTCCATGTGAGATTTGTGCCTGGCAATGTGGAGGCGGGAAGAGTTTTTCTCCGGGTACTCCGGTTTTACCTGTCATCTTGCATTCCTGCAACACTCCATTCTCATTTCATAGCATCCATCAGTCATTAATAAATCACATCAGGAGTGGCGACCACATCGTACTAACAGCCTATATCTGATTCATTCGTTACATCCCTGACCCGGTCAATGACTGGAAAACTGATAGGTTTTCATTTTTCATATCCAGTGTTAATACATATATTATTTACTTAACGTTCTCTCAGTTTGTTCATAAGTGTTTGATTAAATACTGTTCACCTCATAAAATGTCCCATTTTCTTGACGAAAACATTAAGCTCCTGTGTTCATCATCGCCATCAATGAGCGTGTCAGCGTGCAAGTATCAATACGGAATCTCCTTTTAGAAGTTGTGAAAAACTGGCGAGTAAAATTGAAGGTGATCTATAAAATTCTTCTTTCTTGCTAAAGATGCGGGAACCTGCAGGAGTGTTAATGGAGGCGTGCTTACCCCTCCTCTTAAACGACACGTATTGAAATTCACTGGCATCGAGATTTATGTTATAATAAATTGCGCCATGTCACTTTTTTAAAAATTCAACCATTTACTTCCCTCCAGTCGCGATGTCCTCTTTTTTATTATGTTGCAGACGACCTTGATAATGTGCTGAGCAATCCAAAACTTCTTCCTGGTTCATTTCCTTTACGATAAAATCTTATTCTTGGTCGTTAGGGTAATCAGTGTTTCCACTGAACCTCTTCTTTGCTTTATCTATCACACTGTGATCATCATCACTTTCCATATGGGAATGGTAAGGAGCTAGGAATTCATGATGGATGGTCTGCAGCATTCCAGAACGTAGCAAGGCCATCATACACATCCCTGAGATGTATCTTTTTGGTTTTCCCTCTGACACTTCTCCACTTTTGTTGCGGGCAGATCCTGTTTTTTCAAAATCATGAGAAGCTTCATGCACTGACACTTGATTATTTTACAGTTCCACATACCTGCCAACTTTCCTGCCTCCCGATTGTTCTATTATATCTCCAGATTTTAGCTTATTTTTGGTAAACTTCAAACATTTGTTTACAAATCCTGCCATTTCAGCTTTTTTACTCCAGCGGCCGGAAATCCTTCGCTTATTGGCCGCTTTCAAATACGAGAAATTTGCGCGAATGTGCGATGTTTATTGAAACCTGTATATCGCGACGCGTATATCGATGGTCAATCTCGTTCTTGCGCGATATGTTCGTGTTCGTTCACGCCAGTCTAGTCGATTGCTTCCTCTTCGGTGGATTCTAGAGACTAGTCGCTAGATACAGAGTCTTTCTTTGTAATTTAGTGAAAGAATTTCAATGATAACGATTAGTGACTTTCTAGAGATTTTTGGAGCAATTTGGAGACAATTCTGACTAATCTTATTTTATCTCAATATAAACGAAATATGATTTTTTCTGTTCAATGTTTAGAATTTGCAATGAATTATATTTCCGTACCGGGCGTGACCACAGTAAGAAGGGAAAATGCTCGTTTTAATTTTCGGTTTTTCTGTCTCTCTGTATGTACGTACGCCCTTCACGAGAAAACGGCTGAAGAGAATTTAATGAAAATCGGTATATAACGTCGGGGAATAAGTCGCTACAATCTAGGCCATAAATAATTTTATTCACGCTGAGTGAAAAGGTAGTTTAGGAGAAGGTCTAAAATTTAATTTTCAGATATTTGTTATTATTGGCTCTTTCGATAAAAACTACACAACTAAAGTTATATATTATTAAATTTCCTATCATTTATGTCTTATAAATTTTTACCGTATCGGTTATGATAACAGAGATATTCATGAATTTGAATTTTTGTTGCCAAGTCTATATCAGGGCCGAGGTACGAGAAAATGGGTGAACAGAATTTTAGGTGAATTTGTGGAATAAGGAACTACAGTCTATGATGTAGATAATTTTATTAACCATGTTCGAAGTGTTAGTTTAGAGGAAGGTGCCTAAAATTGAATTTTTAATTACCTATCTTACTCGTCATATCGAAAAGTACTACATAACAAAAGTTATAGAGAATACAATTTCGATTATTTATGTCTTATTCAGTTTTACCGTACCGACTTTAATATTATTGGTGGTGATGGTGACTTTGAATGAGAAAAATTCATGAAGGAAAGATCGCTTGAATAATAACACAAAAGGGAGTCATGAAAGAAAGGATGACTCGCTTTACATTAGATGCTCTAATATCACAGAGTCGGAAGAAAACTAAATGTGAAAGTCTCCAATATAGAAAGCTCATAAAATTGATCAAAAATTAACATTACATTGACCATTGTTTTTTGTTATGTTCACCGGGCGAGTTGGCCGTGCGCGTAGAGGCGCGCGGCTGTGAGCTTGTATCCGGGAGATAGTACGTTAGAATCCCACTATCGGCAGCCCTGAAAATGGTTTTCCGTGGTTTCCCATTTTCACACCAGGCAAATGCTGGGGCTGTACCTTAATGAAGGCCACGGCCTCTTCCTTCCAACTCCTAGGCCTTCCTATCCCTTCGCCGCCATAAGACCTTTCTGTGTCGATGCGACGTAAAGCCCATAGCAAAAAAATTGTTATGTTCTTCGTATATTCTGCTGCCATTTATCTCTGATAGATGGGATTACTGCTGTGTATCGAGTATAACAGCCTGCCTGAATATTGGCGGGACGTAGCTGGGGAGTTAGATCTCTCTCTTCTTTAGCATGCCATTCCTCTAGTTCATAAATTTTCTGATATTACTGGTACATAACACACTGGATCGTCATAGTATTCCGGCTTTTGATCCCTACTGTGAGGCAGTGGTTGGAATGAGCAGTGTGCGCACTTAAATGGAATAATTACACAGGGGTGTTTGCAGCTGTCTGCAGCCTGGTCAATCTAGCTCTGAAACTTTGAACAGTTAGATCGACACCGTAGTACTTTTCGCTAAAAGTGAGAAAATGTGCTGCTTTTCATTTTATCGAATATTTCATATGAAGCATTGTTTTTAATCGCGACATTCATAATGACGTCATTGTAATGACCTATGTTGACTTCAGTTGGGAAACTATAAGGACAGTCTTTCTGAGTGTTCTCTAGCGAAGCACGGGTACATCAGCTAGTTATTTGATCCAAATAGCATTACGCTTTGCTTATTCGCGCGGGCGCTTGATGCAGTATATTAATGTATGCATTTGCAATGGCATTGTAAGTGCATGACTGATTCACACATGTGGAGCATGAGTTCATACTATTTTCGGTAGGCATCTCGGAGATCAATCATCTCACTCACATACTTCCTGTGAGGGAATAGAGATGTCATTTTTAGCCTTGTAGCCTCGTATAGCAACAGTCGGGCTTTGAGACAAAAAGTGTTATAAATACAGTATATCATAGTACTGTATTGCGCAAGACATCTAGAATAAGCAGTTTTGACCAATTGTATCTCCTGATTTTTCTTGATTTTCATATAAAAATCTCCTGATTTTTTGGTTTTGTAAAGTTGGCAGGTATGATTCCAGTTTCCCGGGTACTCTAGGCGAGCCTCTTTCATTCTGTCTTATTGAGATACATTCTGTTGTTAATGATGTCCTCCAGTGTCCTTCCCCGATCTGCAATGTCCATCTTTACGATGTCCATCCAATGGGTTCCCTCCACCCGTTTCCCTGCCACATGTCACTCCAATTTAACATATGCTGTCCTTGTTGGCTAAATCCTCATTACGTGCCCAAGCCACCTCAGTCTGGGCATGCTGACCCGATGTAACAATTATATCTTCCTTCTTAACCACATTATTCCCCAACTTGTCCAGTTTTTGAATTGTGGACCTAAGGAACTTTATCTCAGATAAAGTCTTTCTTAGCGAGGGTGCAGGTTTGAATACCATAGGTTAAGATTGGTATGGTGTTCAGATTGAACATCGCCAGCTTTGATTTTTTGGTACTTTGGGATCCCAGACGAGTATTCGTACTTACTGGTAAAGCTGAGAGCTCTTCTGCACTCTATTTGCCACGTCCTTTGTGGCTAGTGTATTTCGAGATATTACACTGTCGAGGTATGTAAATCTTTCCACAATTTCTAGTGATGGTTTCCTAGCATGATTTCCACTGACACTTGAACTGTGTGGAATTATTCAATTAATGCACTGTCACTGACTTTTCTCTCACAATCAGTACCAGGTTCAATCTGTGAAGAATTTAAAAGGGAACTACTCGCACCTTCCTTGTGTGACATCTTTATTTTTTCTGCGATATACCATCAAGAATATTAGAACAAGATGAATCGGATGGGAAATCATAAATACTAAATTCTGGGTTCTCCTAGGAATTGTCAAAGTTCAAAATTCAAAGTTCTTCAGGAACAGAAGGTGCATAACTTGAATCTATAAATTAAAGAGAACTACACTACAATCGGTTTTACATCATATTGTAAGAATTACAAAATCTATTCCCCAATTATATTTTAAAATAATGAAGTTAGCAAATTCTAATTTTGTGTTTCTCATCTTTACTTCAAAGACGTTTGATTCATCAGAACTCACCAGTAACATCACTCACAAGAACATTCTCTGATAACAACTCATAATAATTCTGACTTAAGTAATAAGAATGACAACTGAAGCACGTTTACTTACCGGATTCTCCTCCATTGCATTCAGTAGATTGATTCTTGACTTGCTTTAATGTTAATGAAAACATTTTCCGCTGTGGAAGTCATACTGGTGTTTAATTAAGCTCACATAACGTACAGTGTGAAAATTGAGCTTCTGTGGATAAAGAAATAGGTGCCGCAACAAGGTCTATGATTAGCCAACTAGCAGAACTGCTGGCAAATGACGATTGACAATGGACTACATTACCATCCATTTGGCGGGAATGCCTCTAGTGGAAGGATGTACTGTTTACAGTGCACTGTATCTTCTGGTATGGGCTAGAATAAATTTGTTAGTTTTATTGACATTTCTCAGTTTCATCCTTGGCTTTGACAATATGAAAGTGACCGAGATATGAGCGGTTCTAGTAATACCGTTCCTTATGCAGCCAGTCCCTGTTATAAATGGTGTAAAATATCCCTCATAGGGTCGGTTGGTGCATGTATCTCAGCGGGCTTGGCAGACTGATATGTAATTGCAACTTCTGGCTCAGTGAGAAAAGCAACGGAAAACTAACTCACTTCTCATTTCCCTAGTATGTCTCTTCGGTAACTCTTTGGCTATGTATGACAGTTGTTGGTGTTGCTATAGAGGATCAAACCAGCCTTCGGGCTGAATACCATACACTCGCTCAGAGATAATAAGAAGTATGCCTAATCTAAGAAGTCATTTATTCTTGGACAACTTCACGAACAGCACGAATAAAATGAGCTTCGTCACTACCAAACTGACATAATGCACTATACGCACGCAAGCAGCTCGCTCTCCTCTTCGATGCCACTATTCAGTTCACGCTGTCTCTTGAACAACGCACTTTTTACACCCACCTGCCAATTAATGTGGGTCAAGGTATGTGTGTGTGTTCGTGCGTGCCATTTGCTGTATTAGATTTCATCCTCACAGATGTGCAGGCCTCTCTGGGCGCCACATGCAATTATTATCATTATTATACTACGCTATTTTCCTTTAATAGATGATCATCAACATCATTGACATCTCCTGTTGCCCGGGTGTGTTGTATGAGCCTCCTCCATCCATGTCTGTCTATGAACCACTGTTCTCTCGTAATCTTGTCCTCTCTACTCAATATCCTTCTTCACCAAATCGGTCCAATTTCCTCTAGGTCTCCCCACTGGTCATTTTTATAGGAAGTTTAATTCAAGTCCTCAGTGTATGCTACCATTATGTTTTCTGCATTTTGGCACGTGCTTTCTTCAATAAAACTACAATAATGACATTTTCCCCTGGAAAACAGCACAGCTAAGACGAAAGGGCCCAGGTCGCAGATTAGCTGGTGTTATTTTTTTAAATAATTTAAAAGGAGTTGGAAATTTATCAGACATCTCCTTTGGTAAATTATTCCGGTTAACAATTCTGCTTATAATCTAATATCTGCTCCATTTGTCATCTTGAACTTCAACTTTATCTTCGTGTTATGATCTTTTCTACTTATAAAATCTGTTAATTGCAAGTTTACTTGGTGGGCTTCACTGTCCACTGCTTCATTGTCAGATAAACTGTGTCAGTCTAATGGTTGAACAGTGGCTGAAATTGCTTGAGTGGTTCCACGAGCCTGAGCCATCTGGTAACTGTATCATCAAGTGAATTACAACTAGAAACTCTTCCCCTATATTTTTCCTTCATATGTCGAAGGGAGAAGAGGAGTTTCCAAAGAGCTTGCAGGACTTTGATGTACCGTATTTCTCCAAATCCAAGACGATCCCCACTTTTTCCTTCATAAAAAATATATCAGGCTTAAAAAGTGCTTTGTGAAATCATATGAATGCCTTTCTTGTAGAGTGTGCATTTCTAGACTAACTTTTTCTTCACGCCAGTGCCAAGCATTGGCCTTAGTCATGCCGTACTTTCTTGTGGCTGCACAATTATTCTTTATTTCCGCGAGTTAATCATTGACTTAAAATTGGCATCATAATATCAAAGAGAACCTGTTAAATATTTACCTGCGGTACATGTTCCCAAGCGTCTCTATAATACGACGATCCACCAGGAAAATATTCCTGTTCTCTTTAAAACTGTTACTTTTACTCAGCGTAGGGCACAACCGCCTGCCGCTGCACGCACATCGCACTTGCCGGGTTCGGTCGACTTCAGCAGCTAGCAATGTATAATAAAGACGTGGACGTTGGAGGTCAACGAATTGATTGCACAGTTGTATGGCCATCCGGCCCTTGTGTTTTTCACGCATATACCTCATAATTTCATCTTCGACTTCTTTAAGGCATCCTTGTTGCGGGCCACTTTATGTATATTTTCGTATATTTCACATTTTTGGCTGTCCCTTTCTTGACGCTAATGTGGAACATTGCTTTCAGTTATACCCTATTTTCTTGTGAATGCACAATTATTCTTCATTTCTGCATATTTAACAAGTATTAACTTAAAATTGCCATCATAATATCGACGAGAACCTGTTGAAAATTTGCTGGCAATAGCTGTCCTACCTCTCTTTACAATCCGACGATCCATCATAAAAATATTCCTACTGTCTGTAAAACCGTTAATTTTGCTAAGCGTGGGGTACAATTGACGTGTAATAACTCTGCCACTGGGTAGCCCTGGCCTTTCTAAGAATTCGAAGTCTCACATGCTTTGATGCCATTCTGCATATTTAAAAAAGGTTTCTAGATGATAGTACAGGGACAATTTTAAGAAATCCATTCAGGGGATTGTCGCTTTCCCAGTCGCCTGCGCCGCGAGCCTGTCTCCCGCGAAGTAGAATGTAATTCACTCCCACTTACTATTCCCCGAGGACCAGTGACATTACGTAGAGGCACTGTACAAGCGGTTGCCCCAGAGAGTGGTGTAGCGTATAGGCCTAATAATGAATCGGATGTAGAAGGTCGAGTTTTATGCGCGTGCAGGATTGGAAGGGAAGCAGCATGGCAGCTACCACTGGTGTTCCTGCTGTTAGGTCGCGTATGCAAAACTACCCGTGATCTTTCATATGAGATTCTGAGAAAAAAGTCTTGGATTCCGAGAAATACATACGGTATATATCGCACCTCTCTCGCCTTTTGCTGAGTATACTTCCCTGTTAAGTTGATAGAGTTAAGGACAGATCTCTACTATCCCGACTTTTGCAAAGAGCTTTCTCAACTTCGGAGGCAAGCTTCCTTTTCTCGTATTGAATCGACCAAGTTCTGGCAACATGCACGATTTTTGTACTTTGAAAGTCCAAAATCATTGTGACTGTATTACGAACACCTGTTCAAAACATAGGACACATTGTGCACGTCCTAGTGTATTGTGAAAAACCGTGCATACCTGTGCCTGTGTGCTCTTATATTCCAAATTGGTGAGCGTGTTATTTGATCGTCACAGACACACTTTATGCTTCCCTGCCCCCCCGTGTTAACATCCGTTGTGGATTAGTGCAGAGAGAAACATTTGTTTGGAAGGTTTCTATATTTAACACAGTCTAGAAGAGCTCTGCAGTCACACACCATGCTAAGGTAAGAGTAAAGCACATTCACAAATTTTTGACCAAATTTACAAGAAGTCTGACCTAAAAAATTAGGTCAGACGTTTTTCAACATGGGGTCTAAAGCACATATTAGCTGTGTTGAACAGAGGAACCTGGTTGATTGAAACTGATAATGTGAATTTGTTGGCTCTGAAAACGATGGGGAACAAATTTTAGCAGTTGGAGAAAATCCTTGTCCCACCATGCAATCTGTCAAACCTATGCTCGAGGAATATCTTCTGTCTTTCTTGTATGCTTCAACAGAGACTCTTAGAATTTATACATGATCTAGACATTACATTGTACCTTAGTAATTCTGTGCGCTAAATATATCTTGTTCTGCCCCAGGTTCACATGAGGACGCACAGCGGCGAGCGTCCTTACACCTGCGAGTACTGCAAAAAACAGTTCTCAGGGTCGGGCGCGTTAACCCTCCACGTTAGGATACATACGGGTGAACGACCCTACACCTGCAGCGAATGCGGTAAGTCATTTGTTCGCTCGGGTCATTTGGTCGACCACATCAGGATACACACCCGCGAGCGACCTTACAAGTGCAACGAGTGCAATAAAATGTACACCCAGAGAAGTCAGTTATCGGTGCACATGCGTTCGCACACTGGAGTGCGGCCTTACATCTGTATGGTCTGCGGAAAGATGTTCGCCGACAAGAGCGCACATTCGAGACACGTCAAGACTCATATCCCCAAGAACTAGTGATCAGCTCAGTGCTCCGATGGTATTTGAAAGTGCATGAGAACTTTTCCAGCACCCAGGTATCTCCAGAAACTCTTAAAACCGTTATTGGAACTATCGTCATCCATAGTGTATTCCAGGCAATGACCGTAGTCGCACACATATGCTCCCTTGCCTGTTCTTCACCACTATTGACCTTTCTCTTCCACCGTTTCTGTTTGACATTCAGTGCTTCATAAATTCCAAAAGTAGTTTCCAAGCTTGATGAAAGTGCATAATATTTTGTAAATACCCCGTGCTACGAGAATTTCTAGCGATCAGCGCGATAATGATAATTCCCTGTCTCGGTCGAAGAGCCCATAGAGGTCATGAAAGTAAGCTCTATGCTCCGAAGTGTTTTCTGACTCAACGTGCGTTGAAATACGAGGGGTGTTCTATATTGATTTACACGATTCTATATTTGACAGTGCTAGGCGACTTTGTTCCTCTGGATTGCATCCGGGAGACCGTGGATTCGAGCCCCACTGTTGGCAGCCCTGAAGGTGTTTTTCCTTGGTTTCCCATTTTCACACCAGGCAAATGCTTGGGCTGTACCTTAATTAAGGCCACAGCCGCTCCCTTCCAACTCCTAGGCCTTTCCTACCCCATCGTCGCCATAAGAGCTATCTCTGTCGCTGCGACGTAAAGCAACTAGCAAAAAATAATGTTCCTCTGGAAAGAGGGCGTGGCCACTGCAGAAATTCAAAGGCAGTTAATGTTAGTGTGCGGAGAACATGCACATACACGGGAAACATGGCGCGCATCAACGTAAATTGGACTAGTTCTGGAGAGAAAGTGGCAATGTCAATGCCAGGCAAAATCGCCCGTGCAGAGATGGCATCATGTTCTCAGAAATGGCGGTGGCCAACTTACCTTCAGTTAGGGAAGGTATCTGCCAGATGGATTCCAAAACTCTTTGCAGAGTAAATGCAAAGGCGCGTGGTCATGTGCAGGTGTCTTATGGTCAAGATCCAGCGGTCAGGAGACCACAACTGTCATTGATCACCTGGGATTCATAGGGTACACTCTCTGGACTTGGTGCCTACCGACTGTCAAGAGCAAATTCCTTCATGGTGACCTTTTGTAGACTGAAGAACACGACACATTTGCCCAGGAAACTGTTGCGTAAGTGCGTACAGTTATAGGGAGATCATATTCAGAAGGTGAATCTATCAGCTGTTTTATAATCTGCCTTAATATCTGGGAAAAAATAGAAGTGCAAGTCAGCGTAGTATGCTCCTCATAGTTTGGGATTTTTTTTACAAACTGCATCCATCGCCGGTTTTCCATTGTTATTTGCTATAATGTGGAATTAGTTTTGATTGACCCTCATCATGAAAGTGTGTTGCCTACGAAGGAAGACATTCCTCATCTACCACATTTGCTTTGCTGTTGCTCAGTCTTGAAACATTTCCTGGTGTAGCTAGCTAGAAGATTCGATGAGAGTTTGCTTTTAAGCAACAGACCTGGGCCTTGAATCGACGTAAAACTGGCAGGCAGCAAGTTACAATGTATTGTATTTCTTCAAGGTCTAATAACATGTGGCTGTTTTTATCGTTATTTGCACTAGCAAAACACGGTATTCATAGTAATGCAAAGTAAGAGTGTTTAAATTTCATTTTTGTGTGTTGTGACATGCATCGCTATTCCATACTAGGATTCAAGAGTCCTGTACCTTCTTCACGGCTACATGGGCTCTGGTCCAAGATTTTAACCTTCATTGCTTAAGTCATTCGCCTTGAGGATTGGCTTTCTGTGTCATCTTCAGCAAGGCCACGTACCATTGTATTATTATGGTATTGTATGTAAAATGTTGCAGCACAGACACATGTTTTAGTTTGTGTTCCATGGAAAGTTTCTTCAGAGGCCTTATAGAATACAGTTTTCGGTTTGTAGAGAACTTGCCTTGAAGCTCGTGGTAAATACAGATACTATGAACTGCCTCTTCTCATGAACACATCATAGGAGGCCACCCCGAAATCATCCTTGAATAGTCTTTCTCTCTTTCGCACAAGTCAATGTTGCATTTCTAGCTGTCAAGGAATAGATCACTGATCGTACTTCACATTGCCATAAACATTTCCATTATATGCTGCCAATGGCAACTAATTATGTGCAAGCAATGCTGATAATTGGCATGCATGAAACACATAATGAACTTGGAGGTTTTGGGTAGACATTGGCATACTGTCGTTACTTAAAATAATATCCATAATGTCCCCATCTCCTGTGCCCACACTAACCTGTCTTTATGTACATAACTTGATTTGTCCCATGTTTCACCCTTTCCATTACATAAAAAGCATACTTCATACACATCGCTGCTCATCTCATTGCAGTGTTATCCATACTTTTTACAAGCAATTGAGCCCATGAGAATGTGTGCCTTGCTTATACTGTGCAATATTTCCCTGTAGTCTTGTTATTTACACTTATATTCTTTGTTTATTTATTATATAGAATGTTTTCGAATGAAAGACTAATTTTGTTAGAACCTTTACAATCCTTATCCTTTTAGTTTGGTCCTTCTGCAGGAAATGTATCTTAAATCGACGTGAAGGTCTTTTATAACCTGAAACATGTTGGAGTGGCCTTAATGTTTTCTAGTCCTTTTTAAGTGAGTATCTGGGAGCTCCATATTGGGGTGTACACCCTGAATGCCGTGGTTGACGATTCTGTAAATTTGTCTCGGAGCTTTTTCGAACTTCTGTACAATGTACATAGGTATTATCTGTTCAATATTGTGTGTATGTCACTATGACAAACTTGTTCATAAACAATTTCAAGAGTTAATAAAATACAAAGCAGTAAATGGTAGTCTCAGAGTCATTGTAAACTTGTCAAAGTGTATGTCTGTATTAGTCAACACACAATAATTATGACATTTATTAGTTGCAGTGTATTTAGGCCCTTGTTCCCTTATTTTCTTTAAAACATTTCCTCGAACAGTAAATGAACAACTGATAAATTGCAGAAAGTAGTAATGAAGTGGTCTATCATGAAACCAAATCAATAATAGATACAATGTGGAAAAGGAGAATTGTGTTTTTGTCTTGTATTCAGACTGCCTAGTTGTACTTCCTCTTAAAACAATAATCAACACCGCCACCTGCCAGAAACCCGATTAGCGAAGCAGTTATTTATTTACTTCTGGAAGAATAAAACAAAGAACACTTGTTTAACAGAAATCATGAATGATTTAGAACAATTAAATTTATCAGTGCTCCAAACTGAAGGCGGAGGAGAGAAGATTCTAAGCAATAAACACTTACGATTCAAACTCATAACATTTGAACGCAGGAAGTACACCATTACTGACAACCAAAGGGTTGCCGGATTCGACAGGAGGAAGGAGATGAAAAGCTGACTATTTAACCTGGGAGTGGTGGCGCGGCGTATTTTGTGAAATGGCGCAAATTGATTTCGATCGATTGCGCTTATTTTAAAACTTAGAGACCTTGGCTGCAACAGACCCCTCCCCACATTCATTGCTTTTTGTGTAAGGTCAGTGGCATCATAATGAAGGGTAGTCGTTGTTAGTAAGAGGTATTATTGTCTAGTGGTGCAATTAAGTGTCGCTTGATCCTGCACCATCAGTCCCGTTATTCGGAAGTACACCAGGAGCAGTGTTGAGGGTTATCCGGTGACTTATCTTGTAAAAATATTAGGAATTCATTCAGTCAATCCCTAATCGCTGAAATGATTTATCAAGAGCATGAGGCAAGGAGGATATGTCTTTTGCAGGAAGAAGTTTTAGTGAGAGTGAGGATGAATTTACTAGAAGCAGTAGACTGCAACAGTGATAGTAGTATAATGGGAGAGTTCGGCCGCCGCAATGCTCCCAGTGGCCCCCTCCGCCTCCGCCTCACGGGTGGCCCTCCCAGTGGCCCCCTCCGCCTCACGGGTGGCCCTCCCAGAGGCCCCCTCCGCCTCCCGCGGGAAATTTGAATTGGTAAACAAAGCCACGTACTTTTTGACAGCTGTCATCGACAACAACGCATCGCTAACCTCAGTACTGCCATCTTGACGGGCCTAAACCTCAGTAGTGCCAACTTAACCTAACTAGCGCGAGGTAAACAAAGCCACGTGCTTTTTGACAGCCACGTGCTTTTTTGACAGCTGTCATCCGCCATCTTTAAACCACAAAGCACTGTGCTGCCCTCTATATCGCAGTAGCTGCAAAATTCGTCACCTGTCATCGGCAGTGCTGCCATCTTGACGGGTCTAAACCTTAGTGCTACCAACTTAACCTAACTAGCGCGAGGTAAACAAAGCCACGTGTTTTTTGACAGCTGTCATCCGCCATCTTTAATCTATAGAGCACAGTGCTGCCCTCTTTAGCTACTTACCTTTGAAATGTGGTGGCGGATAATTTGAAAAATGCTTTTTGACAGCAGCCATCTTTGTGCACCGTGCTGCCCTCTTAAACAAACTCACGTGCTTTTTTCTGACAGCTATCATCCGCCATCTTGCATCACAAACCTCAGTGCTGCACTCTTTAGCTAGATACCTTTGAAATGTGGTGGCGGCAATTTGAAAAATTCTACATTCTCTTGTTTGGAAACAAACCCATGCGCTTTTTTGACAGCTATCATCCGCCATCTTTAATCCAGAGAGAACAGTGCTGCCCTCTATGTGGTGGCGGAAAATTCTACATGCTCTTGTTTGGAAACAAGCTCACGCGCTTTTTTGACAGCCGTCATCCGCCATCTTTAATCAACAGAACACAGTGCTGCCATCTTTAGCTAGATACCTTTGAAATGTGGTGGCGGCAAATTCCACGTGCTCTTGTTTGGAAACAAAGCCATGTGCTTTTTTGACAGCTGTCATCCGCCATCTTTTAATCAACAGAGCACCGTACTGCTATCATGCGGACAATTTCATCACCTGTCATCCGCCATCTTTAATCCACAGAACACCATGCTGCCCTCTTTGTGGCTACTACCTTAAGCACGTAGTAGCGGGCAATTTGAAAAGTTCTGTTAGCTATCATCCGCCATCTTTAATCAAGAGAGCACCGTGCTGCCATCTTTAGCTAGATACCTTTGAAATGTGGTGGCGGCAAATTGAAAAATTTCACGTGCTCTTGTTTGGAAACAAACTCACGTGCTTTTTTGACAGCTACCATCCGCCATCTTTAATCAACAGAGCATGGTGCTGCCCTCTTTAGTTAGATACCTTTGAAATGTGGTGGCGGCAAATTCCACGTGCTCTTGTTTGGTAAACATAGCCAGGTGCTTTTTTGACAGCTGTAATCCGCCATCTTAAATCCAGAGAGCACCGTGCTGCCCTCTTTATCGTAGTAGATGTAAATTCGTCACCTGTCATCCGCAGTGCTGCCATCTTTAGCTAGATACATTTGAAATGTGGTGGTGGATAATTTAAAAATAAAAATTCTACAGCAGCCCTCTCTCGACGCTAATTGCATAAGATGGCGGCTATACATGACTCCTTAAGGGTGCTTACGCAAGATGGCTGCTATACACAGGTTCTTATGAGACTCCCATGGGATGCTTGCGCAAGATGGCAGTTATACATGGCTCCTTATGAGATGCCCTATGGATGCTTACGCAAGATAGTGGCTGCTCTTATGGGATGGCTTAAGGGTCCTTGCACAAGAAGTCTTGAGACGCCCTAAGGATGCTTGCGCAAGATGGTGGACACAAGATGGCGGCTATACACAACTCCTTATGAGACGCTTTAAGGGTGCTTGCGCAAGATGGTTGCTACTCTTATGAAGAATGCTAGCTTAGAGGCTAACGTGTCGTGCTAGTTCGATTCAATAATTTAGGGCTTAAATGCAAAATGTTAAATATATCGAAAACGGTGCACCGTAGAGCAAAATGGTCAAAATTTTTCTGCCTAATACCTAGATTCGCAGTATGAGGAACAAGAAAACTATAGTCTAATGATGGGATCAACGGTTCGGTTCCTACTTAGGCCCTTTGGCATTTGCTCTGTTTTAGCTTGTATTGAAGCGAGTCTTCGCAACATGATCAGGTCTAGCTATGGTAGAGAGTATAACGTACCGTGCTGGTTCGATTCATTAAATTTGGAGGCTTAAATGCAAAATGTTAAATATCTCGAAAACGATGCATCGTAGAGCAAAACGGACAAAATTTTTCCGCCTAATACGTAGGTTCGTAGTATCAGGAACAAGAAAAAACATAGTCTAATGATGATATCAACGGTTCGATTCCTACTTAGGCCCTTTGGCATTGGCAGCTATCTATTTCTATAAGATGGTGGCTGCTCTTATGAGAAACAAGATGCCTTGAGACGTCCTAGGGATGCTTACGCAAGATGCCAGACACAAAATTGTGACTATACGTAGCTCCTTATGAGACAGCCTAGGGGTGCTCGCACAAGATGGCGGCTACTCTTTTGAAGAAAGCTAGCTTAGAGGCTACTGCGCAAGATAACAGCTGCTGTTATGCATGCGGTGGAGGGTAATTTGAAATTCTATATGCTTAATCAACAGAGCACCCTGCTGCCCTCTTTAGCTGAAATGTGGTGGCGGATAATTTGAAAAATTCTTTTGACAGCTGTCATCTTTAAACAATGCCGACTATACATAGGCTGTTAAGGCCTTATCATTCTCCTCCTCCTCCTCCTTCTCTACCTCCTCCTCCGCCTCCGCCTCTTATGTCAAGGCATAGTTTATATCGAACAAGTTTAAACCTGCATCGCGAAGGCAAGCGTGTGCAGCGATAACATTATTGTGCATGTTTAGACTTTCGAAACATAAGAAGAGTAGAATCAAACGCTGTACTCCATACGACATGTGATCAGAACATTGATTGATGCGTTCAGAAAACAAAATAAGTGATCAAGACTAGGATCGAACACTGTACTCAATACATCATGTGTTTAGAATATGTCAGGGGATACCCTTGTTCTAAGAAGATCAGATTGAAACATAACAAGACTAGAATAGAACACTGTAATCGATGTTGTTAACTTCAACATGTGATCAGAACATTGATTGATGTGTTCAGAACACAAAATAAGTGATCATGACTAGAATCGAACACTGTACTCGATACAACATGTGATCAGAACATTGATCGATGTGTTCAGAACACAAAATAAGTGATCAAGACTAGAATCGAACACTGTACTCAATACAACATGTGTTTAGAACATGTTAGGGGGTACCCTTGTTCTAAGAAGATCAGAATGAAAACATAACAAGACTAGAATCGAACACTGTAATCGATGTTGTTAACCTCAACTTATGATCAGAACATTGTTTGATGTGTTCAGAGCAAAAGTACAATTTTGATGATTTGCTTAGTGTAAAATCAAAAACTATGGAAACACACTGTGCACATATCGCGTAGCTAACTCGCTCAGTAAGCAATATTGCAAAACTACAACTTCAATGATTTGCATAGTGTAAAAATAAAAAACACACTGTACCCATACTGCGCAGCTAACTCGCTCGGTAAACGATATAGCCAAAGTATAACTTCAAATTATTTACCTTCCATCATTCGTCTTGTGTGAAAATCAGTCGAACAAGTTATCGCATAAACATGGCTGAAAAAAATCGTGATAGGGTATGGAACCCAGGGGTTACATCTTATCAGAAGGGCAAAAAGGATGAAAGGACTCTTCCTCCTCCTTACCGCACATTCCTTGCAGGGCTAATGGGCTAAAGGGCTAATGGGCTAAAGGGCTAAAGGAGCAACAACCTCATCAATCGCTATCAGCAAGAACGCTTGTACTTTGTTAAGTGTAGAAAATTAATCTTTATTGGTAAATGGTTTTATGTTCAGAACCAGGAATGGAACCTAGGGGTTACGTCTTACGTAATAAAATCCCTGAGGTGCGATGAGTTACGTTTTTCTAACTAGTGTTTAGAACACTGAACTTTTCAAAATGGCAAGAGTGAGGTTAGCAATGTTCTGTTGTTGGATTTTAAATTCTACGCTATAACATGCGTAAGGTGGCAGCCTTGAGGTTTACCGCCGTAAAGATGGCAAGAGTGAGGTTAGCAATGTTCTGTTGTTGGATTTAAAATTCCCCGCTATAACATGCATAAGGTGGCAGCCTTGAGGTTTACCGCTGTAAAGATGGCAGCAGTGAGGTTAGCGACGCTCTATTGTCCTCCAAAGTGAGGTTAGGTTTCGTCAAGGAGACAGCTGTCAAAAAAGCACGTGGCTATGTTTACCAAACAAGAGCACGTGGTCGTGACGTCACGGTCACGTAGTATGCTGCTTCAGCATGCAAAGTTCAATGTCTACACCTACGTAGTTAACACTCTGCTATGTTCACAAATTTTTACACATAACTATTCTTTATATTTTAAGTTCGTGCACATAGGTTATGTTAAGGTAGCAGCGCACGTACAAGCGATGGTCGAACGCTCGTGTAGAAGTTGTTTAGTACGATAGTTGATGTATGCATTATCAAAAGGTGATATGTACACGCTTTTAAACCTTGCAATTCTTACTGCTACTATGTTCGCAAGATTTTTAAACATCGCTATTCTTTGTGGTTTAAGTTCGTGCGCATAGGTCATGCTAAGGTAGCAGTGCAAACACATGTGAACCTTGTACATTATAGCGGAATGTGTTTAGTATAATAGTTGATGCATGCAAAATCGATAGGTGTTGTGTACACACTTTGAAACTTAACTATTCTTCGTGCTTTATGTTCGTGCACATAGGTTATGCTATGATAGTAGCACACTCTAGCGGGAGAAGTTTAGTACTCTAGTTGATGCATGTATAATCGATAGGCAATGCGTACACGCTTTAAAAACATTGCTATTCTTACTGCTGCTGCTATGTTCACAAGATTTTTATACATCGCTATTCTTTATGCTTTAAGTTCATGCGTATAAGTTATATTAAGTTAGCGGCATAGTTATAAGGTTGACGCACGCTCTAGTGGAAAAAGTTTAATACGAAAGACCGTGCATGCAAAATCGATAGGTGATGTGTACACGCTTTGAACTTGGCTATTCTTTATGCTTTAAGTTCGTGCACATAGGTTATGTTAAGATTGCAGTATGCACAAGCAATGATCGCACGCTCTAGTAGAAGAAGTTTAGAACAAGAGTTAATGCGTGCAAAATTGACAGGTGTTGTGTACACGCTATTCTTTGTGCTTTAAGTTCACGCACATAGGTAGCAGCACACAATTGCGAACGTTGTACACTCTAGCGGTAGAATTTTAGTACGATAGTCGATGCATGCAAAATCGATAGGTGATGTGTACACGCTTTGAACTTAGCTATTCCTTGTAGTTTAAGTTCATGCGTATAAGTTATGCCAAGATAGCAGTACAATCTAGCGGAAGAAGTTTAGTATGAGAGTCGATGCATGCAAAATCGATAGGTAATGTGTGCACGCTGTGAAACATGACTATTCTTTGTACTTTAAGTTCATGCGTATAGGTTATGCTGAGATAGCAGTACAATCTAGTGAAAAAAGTTTACTATGATAGTCGATTCATGTAAAATCAATAGGTAATGTGTGCACGCTTGATAGTCGATTCATGTAAAATCAATAGGTAATGTGTGCACGCTTTGAAACATGGCTATTCTCCGTACCTTAATTTCATACGTATAGGTTATGCTGAGATAGCAGTACAATCTAGTGAAAAAAGTTTACTATGATAGTCGATTCATGTAAAATCAATAGGTAATGTGTGCACGCTTTGAGACATGGCTATTCTTTGTACTTTAAGTTCATGCGTATAGGTTTTACTAAGATAGTAGTACAATCTAGCGGAAGAAGTTTGATACGAGAGTCGGTGTATACAAAATCGATAGGTAATGTGTACACGTTTTGAAACATGGCTATTCTTTGTACTTTAAATTTATGGGTATAGGTTATGCTAAGATAGCAGCACAATCTAGCGGAAGAAGTTTAGTACGATAGTCGATGCATGTAAAATCGATAGGTGATGTGTACACGCTTTAAAACATGGCTATTCATACTGCTGCTCTGTTCCCAAGTTTTATAAACATAGCTAATCCTAATGCTGCTCTTAACGACGTAGAGCTAAGGATTGATTACGTGACCGTGACGTCACGACCACGTGCTCTTGTTTGGTAAACATAGCCACGTGCTTTTTCGACAGCTGTCTCCTTGACGAACCCTAACCTCACTTTGGAGGACAATACAGCGTCGCTAAACTCACTGCTGCCATCTTTACAGCGGTAAACCTCAAGGCTGCCACCTTATGCATGTTATAGCGGGGAATTTTAAATCCAACAACAGAACATTGCTAACCTCACTCTTGCCATCTTTACGGCGGTAAACCTCAAGGCTGCCACCTTACGCATGTTATAGCGTAGAATTTAAAATCCAACAACAGAACATTGCTAACCTCACTCTTGCCATCTTGAAAAGTTCAGTGTTCTAAACACTAGTTAGAAGAACGTAACTCATCGCACCTCAGGGATTTTATTACGTAAGACGTAACCCCTAGGTTCCATTCCTGGTTCTGAACATAAAACCATTTACCAATAAAGATTAATTTTCTACACTTAACAAAGTACAAGCGTTCTTGCTGATAGCGATTGATGAGGTTGTTGCTCCTTTAGCCCATTAGCCCTTTAGCCCATTAGCCCTTTTGCCCATTAGCCCTACAAGGAATGTGCGGTAAGGAGGAGGAAGAGTCCTTTCATCCTTTTTGCCCTTCTGATAAGATGTAACCCCTGGGTTCCATACCCTATCACGATTTTTTTCAGCCATGTTTATGCGATAACTTGTTCGACTGATTTTCACACAAGACGAATGATGGAAGGTAAATAATTTGAAGTTATACTTTGGCTATATCGTTTACCGAGCGAGTTAGCTGCGCAGTAAGGGTACAGTGTTTTTTTTATTTTTACACTATGCAAATCATTGAAGTTGTAGTTTTGCAATATTGCTTACTGAGCGAGTTAGCTACGCGATATGTGCACAGTGTGTTTCCATAGTTTTTGATTTTACACTAAGCAAATCATCAAAATTGTACTTTTGCTCTGAACACATCAAACAATGTTCTGATCATAAGTTGAGGTTAACAACATCGATTACAGTGTTCGATTCTAGTCTTGTTATGTTTTCATTCTGATCTTCTTAGAACAAGGGTACCCTCTAACATGTTCTAAACACATGTTGTATTGAGTACAGTGTTCGATTCTAGTCTTGATCACTTATTTTGTGTTCTGAACACATCGATCAATGTTCTGATCACATGTTGTATCGAGTACAGTGTTCGATTCTAGTCATGATCACTTATTTTGTGTTCTGAACACATCAATCAATGTTCTGATCACATGTTGAAGTTAACAACATCGATTACAGTGTTCTATTCTAGTCTTGTTATGTTTCAATCTGATCTTCTTAGAACAAGGGTATCCCCTGACATATTCTAAACACATGATGTATTGAGTACAGTGTTCGATTCTAGTCTTGATCACTTATTTTGTTTTCTGAACGCATCAATCAATGTTCTGATCACATGTCGTATGGAGTACAGCGTTTGATTCTACTCTTCTTATGTTTCGAAAGTAAACATGCACAATAATGTTATCGCTGCACACGCTTGCCTTCGCGATGCAGGTTTAAACTTGTTCGATATAAACTATGCCTTGACATAAGAGGCGGAGGAGGAGGTAGAGAAGGAGGAGGAGGAGGAGAATGATAAGGCCTTAACAGCCTATGTATAGTCGGCATTGTTTAAAGATGACAGCTGTCAAAAGAATTTTTCAAATTATCCGCCACCACATTTCAGCTAAAGAGGGCAGCAGGGTGCTCTGTTGATTAAGCATATAGAATTTCAAATTACCCTCCACCGCATGCATAACAGCAGCTGTTATCTTGCGCAGTAGCCTCTAAGCTAGCTTTCTTCATAAGAGTAGCCGCCATCTTGTGCGAGCACCCCTAGGCTGTCTCATAAGGAGCTATGTATAGTCACCATTTTGTGTCTGCCATCTTGCGTAAGCATCCCTAGGACGTCTCAAGGCATCTTGTTTCTCATAAGAGCAGCCACCATCTTATAGAAATAGATAGCTGCCAATGCCAAAGGGCCTAAGTAGGAATCGAACCGTTGATATCATCATTAGACTATGTTTTTTCTTGTTCCTGATACTACGAACCTACGTATTAGGCGGAAAAATTTTGTCCGTTTTGCTCTACGATGCATCTTTTTCGAGATATTTAACATTTTGCATTTAAGCCTCCAAATTTAATGAATCGAACCAGCACGGTACGTTATACTCTCTACCATAGCTAGACCTGATCATGTTGCGAAGACTCGCTTCAATACAAGCTAAAACAGAGCAAATGCCAAAGGGCCTAAGTAGGAACCGAACCGTTGATCCCATCATTAGACTATAGTTTTCTTGTTCCTCATACTGCGAATCTAGGTATTAGGCAGAAAAATTTTGTCCATTTTGCTCTACGGTGCACCGTTTTCGATATATTTAACATTTTGCATTTAAGCCCTAAATTATTGAATCGAACTAGCACGACACGTTAGCCTCTAAGCTAGCATTCTTCATAAGAGTAGCAACCATCTTGCGCAAGCACCCTTAAAGCGTCTCATAAGGAGTTGTGTATAGCCGCCATCTTGTGTCCACCATCTTGCGCAAGCATCCTTAGGGCGTCTCAAGACTTCTTGTGCAAGGACCCTTAAGCCGTCCCATAAGAGCAGCCGCTATCTTGCGTAAGCATCCATAGGGCATCTCATAAGGAGCCATGTATAACTGCCATCTTGCGCAAGCATCCCAAGGGAGTCTCATAAGAACCTGTGTATAGCAGCCATCTTGCGTAAGTACCCTTAAGGAGTCATGTATAGCCGCCATCTTATGCAATTAGCGTCGAGAGAGGGCTGCTGTAGAATTTTTATTTTTAAATTATCCACCACCACATTTCAAATGTATCTAGCTAAAGATGGCAGCACTGCGGATGACAGGTGACGAATTTACATCTACTACGATAAAGAGGGCAGCACGGTGCTCTCTGGAATAAAGATGGCGGATGACAGCTGTCAAAAAAGCACGTGGCTATGTTTACCAAACAAGAGCACGCGGAATTTGCCGCCACCACATTTCAAAGGTATCTAACTAAAGAGGGCAGCACTATGCTCTGTTGATTAAAGATGGCGGATGGTAGCTGTCAAAAAAGCACGTGAGTTTGTTTCCAAACAAGGGCACGTGGAATTTTTCAATTTGCCGCCACCACATTTCAAAGGTATCTAGCTAAAGATGGCAGCACGGTGCTCTCTTGATTAAAGATGGCGGATGATAGCTAACAGAACTTTTCAAATTGCCCGCTACTACGTGCTTAAGGTAGTAGCCACAAAGAGGGCAGCATGGTGTTCTGTGGATTAAAGATGGCGGATGACAGGTGATGAAATTGTCCGCATGATAGCAGTACGGTGCTCTGTTGATTAAAAGATGGCGGATGACAGCTGTCAAAAAAGCACATGGCTTTGTTTCCAAACAAGAGCACGTGGAATTTGCCGCCACCACATTTCAAAGGTATCTAGCTAAAGATGGCAGCACTGTGTTCTGTTGATTAAAGATGGCGGATGACGGCTGTCAAAAAAGCGCGTGAGCTTGTTTCCAAACAAGAGCATGTAGAATTTTCCGCCACCACATAGAGGGCAGCACTGTTCTCTCTGGATTAAAGATGGCGGATGATAGCTGTCAAAAAAGCGCATGGGTTTGTTTCCAAACAAGAGAATGTAGAATTTTTCAAATTGCCGCCACCACATTTCAAAGGTATCTAGCTAAAGAGTGCAGCACTGAGGTTTGTGATGCAAGATGGCGGATGATAGCTGTCAGAAAAAAGCACGTGAGTTTGTTTAAGAGGGCAGCACGGTGCACAAAGATGGCTGCTGTCAAAAAGCATTTTTCAAATTATCCGCCACCACATTTCAAAGGTAAGTAGCTAAAGAGGGCAGCACTGTGCTCTATAGATTAAAGATGGCGGATGACAGCTGTCAAAAAACACGTGGCTCTGTTTACCTCGCGCTAGTTAGGTTAAGTTGGTAGTACTAAGGTTTAGACCCGTCAAGATGGCAGCACTGCAGATGACAGGTGACGAATTTTGCAGCTACAGCGATATAGAGGGCAGCACAGTGCTTTGTGGTTTAAAGATGGCGGATGACAGCTGTCAAAAAAGCACGTGGCTGTCAAAAAGCACGTGGCTTTGTTTACCTCGCGCTAGTTAGGTTAAGTTGGCACTACTGAGGTTTAGGCCCGTCAAGATGGCAGTACTGAGGTTAGCGATGCGTTGTTGTCGATGACAGCTGTCAAAAAGCACGTGGCTTTGTTTACCAATTCAAATTTCCCGCGGGAGGCGGAGGGGGCCTCTGGGAGGGCCACCCGTGAGGCGGAGGCGGAGGGGGCCACTGGGAGGGCCACCCGTGAGGCAGAGGCGGAGGGGGCCACTGGGAGCATTGCGGCGGAGGCGGCGGCCGAACTCTCCCATTATACTACTAGTGATACACGACAGAAGAATTAAATATAAATGATGATGATTTACCTCTTTCTCAGCGGTTTTGGGCCACAAGAGGACAGGATGATTTTACAAAGTGGAGCAAATTTTCTCCCGCTAAAATCGTATGTACACGAACCCACAACATTGTCGTCATTTGCTGTGAGTGAAACTCGTAGCAGGAAGTGTATCGTTGCCTGAAGAAGCTTCAAGCATTACTTCACCAATGGTAATATGTTGCTACTCATTGTAAACTGTACGAAGCTTCAAATTGAGGAGAATCTAAGCTTGTCAACTGAGTTATGCAAGATAATGTATTGTACAAAAATTGTTTCTAAGCATGTTTTTTTTTATTTTTGTATGCTGTGAAGCTAGTTGTATTGGATATATATATATATTTCCGATAAAATATCATGCTATTGAGTTAACAAACATAATACATCACTATGTGATGAATAAAAATGAGTAATTTTGTTATTAAAAGTAGCTCACCTCTCACATGCTCCAATGAGCGCCACCAGTCCAAGCTTAATGTATATGTCTGATTAAAGTGCTCCAATGGGGACACAAACTACGCAAAAGAAAAGATGCTTCCACTGAATTGTAAGGTCGTCATCTGGCATCACAGGAGACATTTTACATTTATAAAGTCCTGGTTTCTTGAATGAGCAAAGGCGGCTTCTTCCCGAGTAAGTTCGTACTTTTCTTCGAAAATCCTATCAAGCCTGGGCTTAGTGAAGGGTGCCAGGGCACGTTCCTCACACGTGTTATATACTGCAGTACTCGCAACATATTATCGGAAATGCCCTCCGTTAGCATTGATATTTGCATCAAACCACCGTCGCAGTGAATGCACCGATTATTGCGTAAGAGTCCTAAAGAGGAAAAGGCGTGGAAATGATGTGTCCAGGAAGTTTGGTCGTACCTTAATGATCAATGCTGTGAACTACAGTAATGTTTCAAGTCTGTCTCGTATCCACCACTGTGGTACTCCAATCTGTTTCACGTTATAAAGGACCTTCAAAAATATAAAAAGTAACATTGGATAGTGTTTAACAACTTCATACCATTCCTTTGTTAGTTTACTTGAAAACATTCAGAGTTTTCCTTGAGTAGCGTGTCAGTTTTTACAGAAATTTCACTACATTTGTTCAAACTGAACAAAAGGAAAAAATAAGTAAGTGCGCTTGTGTTCCCATTTTCTTTATCTAGTACAAACGTCTGTGGAGTCGGGAGAACCTCAAAATGAAAATAAGGAACAAACTTAAGACCTAGTTACCTTAAAACATTCCCTGCCATTGCACATCCATCAGGTACATTATTTTTCCCACATCACCCAATACTGCTGCAACGTTCAACGCCTGTCGTTGGTTTAGAAATAATTACTGCAACTCGCAGCCTAGAATTCCATCAGTCAGTTCGTTTTTGCTGGACGGTAAGCACACAGCACTTTTCGGTGGGATGTCATCGTGATCGTGCTCCCAGGGAATCTTCCAACCATTCTTATAAGGAACCAAATGAAAGCATTATAAAACCTCAAACGACATGCGAGGACAATGTAAACTGCCCGTTCGACGTCTTGAATGGCTTGGTGGCACTGTGCTTTGAATAATCTTATACAGTTGTGGGAAAAACTACCTTTATTCTCGCTACTAAAAACTCTTTAATGCTTACAATAACAACATTTTGATTTAGCATTGTACAACGATTCGTAGTTCATCTTTGTACAATAACAAAAGATCCCCATCTACTATCTTGAAGTGCGTTTCTTTGCTTATTTCAAAGCCCTCGAAAACAAATCTAAGGAGTAACAAGAATCAAAGAGGTTACACTAAATGATCTCACACAACATCCTCCCACCTATATCAAATGCATGTTAACATGAATTGACTTACACCTTACCACTTTCATAAAATATAGTTCTGAAACAATTACAAAATGATAAAATTCAATAACATAAACACAAAGAAATATGTTAATCGACATGCATCACAAATTTAACTTTTTTGGCTTGTGAATCAATCGTCCTAGACGAGTTATTTTCACTGCCTGCTTTGAAACTTGAGGACCAACTTCAGGAGGAGTAGAAGAGTCACATGCTCCGGCCTCGTGATTATCCTTTATATTTTCTTCACTTGGAACAGAGTCTTTCCTTAGGTGGTTTCGGATATCCTGGGAATCCTCAGGTGGTTGAAACTCGAGTTCTAGTGGGTATATTCTTTGAACTGGCCTTATAAGCTCTCCTGAAGCAGTGACGACATGAAGTACTGTAATGGAGTGGTATTACTCCATTACCTTGAACTGCATATATTGGATTCCATTTATATAGTTTAAAATTATGGTGTGCGTGTCCACGAATTAAGGGTTCGAGATACCCTGGTTCCTGCTTGGATTTGCGCATGGGGAGCCATCTTGCGGTGGACTTGGTTATAGAAACACGAGGTGGCTAGTGGTGCTGCGATCTGTCTGCGAAAAGTGAAGTTACCTGGCGAAGCACCGTCCTCGACAATGATGTCTGAGTGTTTTTGTTTTTAATTCTTGGGACTGAATTGAAGAGACGCTCTAAAGCTAAGCTCTTGGTTGTGGTTTAACAACAAATTATTTATTCAAGAAAGAAGATGTTGGTGAATTTTGATCCGGGTTAAAGGACTTCCACCTGAGCCTTAGGCTCGTTATTTGGTTTGTCATTTAAAAGAAAAAATTCTCTTCTAACTAGCCGACCTCGTAAGTAGATTCATATGTACTTCTGAATTGGGTTGATATCGCCGAAGAAACTACTAATAATGACGTTTGAAGACATGAAGAAAATTTATGGCTATGAAATCTGAGAAATGGAATATTTGATGTTTCGGACATTTCGTTTGCGTATTTAAAGTGAAGGACTTTTCCTACTGGTCTTGTTATGAGCTTGTAAAATTCAATCTAGGTTTGGGGTTTCAAGGTTCAATGGTAACTATGATATTAATTTTAACTTTTGGTTCTGTCACTTAAGGCTTCATGCGCATGAAACAAGATTTTTATATTTGGAGCTCCTCATTGGTAAATATGTATGTAGTATCGGTGTAACCTAATTCATTTTTCTTATTTCCCTAATAATAATAATAATAATTATTTGATTACTAAATTTTTCAAACCTATTCGAGGGTGTTTGGTAATATTGGAATATTGTTAAGATGAAAACTTTTCTTTTGAGCTACTCGGTACTGGCGTAGCCATTTTGAATTACGGTGACTCTGTTTTGTTTCTGTACGATGTAATAGAATGCACACGTGGGTGGGCGTTGTCCTGTTGCCTGTGACAGGCGAGGATCTGAGTTGATTATTGACGGCTAGAACCGTGTGATGTAATGGTCTTGATTTGGTCGCCTTGTGGTGGACCGGTTGCTGTTTGATGATATTCAAGTGATTTAAGTTTCGGTCTCTGATGTAATGTTCTCTTAGTTATCATTCTTGTGGATCATGTACCTTCATTTGGGTTATTTCTGGAAGATTACGGAAGTAATATGGGTTGGTAGGGTATGACCGAGATTGTCATTGGAGAAGTTTTCACCTTCAAGACTGTAACTGTGAATTTATAGATTTTAATTGTGATTTGATTCTTTAAATTAATGCATCGACCTTAATGGTTTAATTTTCAGTTAATTTTGCCTTTTAATTGATCCAGTTGCAACTTTTAAATTTTAAAACAATTGTAGTTTGAGAGGTCGGTTATTTTACTTTAGAGGTTAATATTAATTAAAGTTTTCTTTTCTTCAAATTTTACTCAGTGGTTATTATTCCAGCCTTTAGCTAATTTTTTTTTTTTTTTTTTTTTTTTTATTGATTCGCCTGGCCTCTTGGCCCCGGTTGCTTCTACACATTGCGACGACCTTACTATTGGGATTGCACGGTAAGTTATCTGGTTCATGTTATTCTTGTTTTCTTGGTTCAATCCCTGGTCGTGCTATACGCTCTACCTTAGTATTTTATGTCGTGAGAGTGTATTTGGTAGCAGATTGCGTGGTTGCCATAGCAACTACGTTCTGTTATCCTTGTTATTTGTGCTTAGTTCTGAGCACGTGTAATTTATTGAACTACTAATTGATACCTGGTGTATCACCTTTTCTTTTCATATTTCTTGTGAATTATTGGCTAATTTAGCCAAGTCACAATGGTCTATTGGCTGGAATAATAAGGAGATTGAGACAAAAATTCAAGGTTGTGAAGGGAAAGGCAGACTTACGTTGGGTGGTAACTTCTGTGTTTTCTGTTTCATATCATTATGCCTGCACGTGCTGTGTTGTTGCCGCGAATGTTACGAAAAGGGGAGCTGCAGTACGAACTGCAAGTCCGCGGCTTGGTATCAACCGGTTCCATGGAGGGTGACGTTGCCTTGCTTCAGGGTTCCCTGGATTCTGCTGTAAAACCAGGTGACATGAACATCCAAGTGGGTGAGTCAGTGAATTACCTTTCAGTTTCAGTTAGTGAATTGTTAGTCTTTTTAAATCAGCTTAAAGAATGCAATCCATCTGACTATCAGTTGAGAAGGCTAAAGGCTCGAACTAATCACCTTATCAACAGGGTTCAGGATTTAATTTCCCTTGGGCCTGAAGGAGAGTTGATTTCCCAGTGTACTTCCTTGTTGACTTCTGTCATCAACATTTCTGTGGAACTTGATTTAATGATTAGTACCAAAAAGGTTGGTCAATTGTCGTTGAATGATGAAATTGAGAATAATGAAAGTAATTGCTTTGGTCAATCTAATGAGAATATTTCTCCCCAAAACGTAACTAATCCGTGCTCATCTCATTGCTGTGGGCTAAGTCCTGTGCTAGAGAATTTGTTGGTTAGGTCATGTTCGGCCCCAAACTCTATTAAAGATCTCTTTAAGGATGTAAAGGTCTTTTCTGTAGATTCCATTGACGAAACCATCAGATTTCTGCGGTTTCTGGTAGAATTATCTGAGTCGGCTAATGTGTATAGCATGGATGCTCTGGGGATTTTTAGAGTGTTATTTCCTAACTGTCAAGGTGTCCTTAAAAAGGAAATTTCTAAGGCTATTAGCAGGAATTTAAGTGTAAATGAATTTCACGAATTAATCTTGGCAAAGTTTATTCCGTCCCTTGCGTTACAAAGTCTAGTTCCAAAACATTGTTATAGGACGCAGTACTTGCATGAAAATCTATTGGCCTATGTCTTGGATTTGAAATTTTATTGCGAGGTTTTTAAAATCATGGTACAGGAAGAAGAGATGGTAGCTCGTATAATCAAAGGCATTACTCCTCAATATCGGTCCTTTTTATCCTTGACTAAGTGCCCGAGTAATTTTGCCGAACTTGAGGAAGCATGTACCTTTGCTGAAGACGTAAAACATGGAGATGAGTCTCGGCACACTAGGTATCCTCCTCCCTGTGTTTCTTATAGACCTAATGATATTTCTAACCATCATGTCACTCCCTTATCATCAAAAAAATGTTACGCTTGTGGATCCAGAGATCATCTAAGAAATAATTGTCCTTCAGTGAGGAAAAGTGGTAACGTGAGTTCAAATCAAAACGCTAGTTGTTATGTTTGCGGATCTAAGTCTCATATGAAAAGACAGTGCCCTAAAATGAGGAACGGTAATTCACAATGACCTATTAGTGTACCCAGTGCAGTGAATAAGAACTTATTGGTTGAAGATCATGGAAAGAATAGGATTCCCTTTCCTCAAATCTTAGGTATCTCTAGTGATAGTGTTCCGAAATCTTCTACCATTTGTCTTGAAGTTAATAATGAACCTGCATTGGGGTTGATTGATTCGGGTAGTGTGGTGTCACTTATCAGTGAAGCTTGGTATTTGAAGATGAAGAATTGTTGTAAATTACCCACTATTAAAGCTTCTAAACTTCAATGTGTGGCTGCTAATGGAGGCGGATTAAGGATTCTGGGTTCGGTTTCGGTTAAGATCCGAATTGGTGATTTCACTTGGAAAGCTGATTGTTTGGTTGCCTCTGATTTATCTCACCAAATAATTTTAGGTGCTGATTTTATGGGCAAGGTTGGAATGATTTTGAACCTTCAAGATAGAAATTTTAGTTTCAAGTTTTGTCCCGGTAGAATTTTCAATTTTAATGAGGATATAATATTTCAAAAGTATCCTGCTTGTGCTCTTGATGAGGATATTGAGGACAGCAGTGGTAATAAATTAGATCTTGATCATCTGCCTCCCGACCAAGCTAGCAAAATTCGTGATCTTTGTGCTATGTATCCTGAAGTTTTCACTGATAAATTAGGATTAACTAATGTGCTTAAATACCACATTGATATTACGGACAAGATTCCTGTTAGATCTCCGCCCTATAGGTTATCACCACCTAAGATGGTTGAGTTAAAGAAAATCATCGATAAGATGCTTCAGGATGGTGTTATTCGACCTTCTATCTCTCCATACTCGTCTCCGATGTTTCTGGTGCCCAAGTCATCTGGAGGTTTCAGGCCAGTGACGGATTATAGAGAGTTAAACCGTAAGATCGTAATGCAGTCTGTGCCACTACCGGATTTGCATACTTGCTTCTCTTGGTTCCATGGTGCTAATTATTTTTCGACCTTTGATTTGAATCAGGCATACAACCAAATACCTCTTGATGAGGAATCTATTCCTCTCACTGCTTTTGCCACTGACTGGAATCTGTATGAATACACGGTTATACCTTTTGGGCTATCGACGGGAGCGGCTGTGTTAACTCGATTACTGGATTCTGTGTTTGGGGATGTGAAATTTAAGTACGTTATTCATTATCTTGATGATCTTGTTGTATATTCTGCAAATTTTGAAGATCATCTCAAGCATGTACAGGAGGTAGTTGAAAGATTGAAGAAAGCAGGTTTAACTGTCAAGCTTTCGAAGACCAATTTTGCCAAATCTCAGATCTCCTTCTTGGGACATGTAGTATCGTCACAGGGAATTTCAATTGATCATGCCCGTACTCAAGCTATTCACGATTTTAAACCACCTAAGGATGTGAAAGGGATTGCCAGATTCATTGGTATGACTAATTTCTTTAGAAAATTCGTTCCGAATTATGCTGAAATTGCTGCACCTTTGAATTCCTTACGTAGAAAGAATGTCAAATTTGTGTGGGAAGACCCTCAACAAAGAGCCTTTGAAACCTTGAAGAGAGCGCTCAGTAATGCTCCTATACTTGCTATTCCCGATTTTAATAAAAGGTTCATCATCCAGACTGATGCCTCAGGCAAGGCTATTGCAGGAGTCTTATTGCAAGAGTCGGAAATGGGTAGACGTCCTATCGCTTACGCATCTAGAGCTCTCTCCCCTCTGGAAAGGAAATATTCTGTCTATGAATTAGAGTGTTTAGCGGTACTATTTTCGTTGGAGAAATTCCGTGTTTATGTGGAGCACGTTAATTTTGATTTAGAGACAGATAATGAAGCTCTTTCCTGGGTTCTGAAAAGACCCAAAAGAACTGGAAGGCTAACTAGGTGGGCGCTGAGAATTTCTGCTTTTAAATTTAATGTTCGGCACATTCGTGGAACGGAAAATGTAATCGCTGATGGGCTTAGTCGCATGTTTGATGAGGTGGATGGTTTTGAAAACTTGGAAGCGAAGAGTGTATCTCAAGTTGTTTCGGTAAAAGTGAATTCTATCTTGACTAATCTTCCAATGTTGTATCAAGATATTGCTCTGCATCAAAACGATGATCCCCAGTTAAAGGAAATTCTGGAAAAGATTAATTCTGGTAAAATTATCAAACCCTATTCCTTGGCAAAAGGGGTACTCTGTTGTCAATCCCGTTATGATAAAAAGATAAAGATTGTTGTCCCCAAGATTTTAATTCCTGTAATATTTCAGTATTACCATGATAGTCCGGTTGGTGGACATTTGGGAAACTTCAAAACTAGGTCAAAAATAAGGGAGTTTTTTATTTGGAAAAACATGGATCAGGATATCACATCCATGGTTAAGTCTTGTAAAAGTTGCGCCATTAGTAAACCTAACCTAAACAAACGTGTGGGGTTGTTGTCATCGACTCAAGCTTCCAGAGCTATGGAGCGATTGTTTATCGATCATGTTGGACCCTTTCCTCGTTCCAGTCGAGGTAATACTCATGCATTGGTGTGCATTGATGGTTTTACCAGATTTTGCTGGATCTTCCCGACTAGATCGACCAATTCGCAGACCACTATTTCCTGTTTAAATTCTATTTTTGCCTCCTTTGGAACTCCTAAGTTTCTTGTATCTGACAATGCTGCTGGGTTTACTAGCCATTTATTCAGGAAGTACTTGTTTGATTTGTGCATCTCCCATGTGACCACTACTCCATATTATCCCAATCCCTCATATTCCGAGAGGATGAATAGAAATTTGAAGTCTGCTCTCATAGCTTACCACCACTCGAGTCATACCAAGTGGGACACCTGTCTTCATTGGTTGTCGTATGCATTTAATACTGCAACCCATGAGTCTCATGGCAAAACTCCTATGGAGTTAATGTTTAGCTTTGTTCCATTTTCTCCGCTATCAAATCTCCTTCGAATTGAGGAACTGCTTCCTGAAGTCTCTACTCCTCGTGATGTGCGAAAGGTGTGGGATGAGGCCAAAACGAGGTTGGCTGTGTCGTATGAAAAGGTACGAAAGAACTATGACAAAGGCCGAAAGCCCACCAAGCTAAGTGTTGGAGACCAAGTCTTCGTAAAATGTTATCCTGTCAGCAAGGCTATTAATAAATTTACTTCAAAATTAGCTCCTAGATTTCAGGGACCTTGTACGATATTGCAGTTTTTGAGCCCTGTATCTATGCTTGTCAGTGATCCTGTGGCGAAAAGGATTCGGAGAGTTCATTTATCCCAAGTGAAAGCGACTTGATATATTGTGTGTTTTGGGTTGAGTTCAATATCTTGTGGGAAGTCGATGGTATTTGATCAGGTAATTGTTTTAGTTAAAACTGTGATATAAGCGTAGGACTTGTCCGGTCCGTATCAATATTGGAAAAGTTAAGTATTGGTGTAACTATATCTTGATGCCTTGCATATCTGGTGGAGTTCGAATCTTATTGAAAAGGTGAAGTGTAAGGATAGTTGTGTTAAGTGATTTCATCCTGTGGAAGTATTGAAAATTCGTGTGGACTTCACGTTGTAAGGTGCTCTGGTACCCTGCTTATTCATCGCCGTTATCATCAATTTCTAAGGTGTTTTGGGGAAAATTACGAATTGTTTTATTGAAAATGTTGTTTAATTTGAGTTGTAGGTTCATGTAATGTACTTAGAGTTTTACTTCTTCCGTCCGTTAGTGTGGAGTGATGTTGAGATAGTTAAAGGATTCATGACCTAAGGAGTGTACCTCCTTTTGACCTTAGGGTATGGTTTCTGATCCTTGTGTATTGGTGAAGTTTTGGTATTATGGGTTTGATTTTGGGAATTATATTTGGGAGGCATTATGGTTTCGTTGAGAGGTGACTGTGTTCCTCTGAAGTCATGATGGTTATTGCGGTTGTTGTGATGATATTGGGTGGGCACTCTGTGATTTGTGAGATGCTGTCGAGGATTTGTATGTCCTTTACCTTCGTGGCTGACACATCGGCACTGGTGGTCATTTGAGTGGTGATGTATTGTTGTTATTTGAGTTACTTATTATGTGGGTTCTTGTAGTATGGACACCTTGAGGAGGTTGTACATTGACTTTTTATTTTTCTCTGGGTGTCAAAGGTGGATTTGGTGAAAACTCATTTTATGTATCTACAACTCATTTTGGGAAAAATTCTTAAGTAGGTGTTTATTTTGGGTCTGTCACCTGACTTGAGTTTCAACTTCTTATATTCTCTGCCATGTCTTGTTCACCTGTGGTCATCTTGCTTATGCTTGTGGATTTAAACGTTCATTTTATGTAACCTGCCTATCTAAGGCCTTTTATAATGGGAGTTACATCTGAATAATGTCGTTGGTATAGTAAATTATCGTTCTGTCATGAAGAAGAATAAGTATGGGATTATTCTGCTCATTCTGACCGCATTGCAGTCATCGATCCTCTACCTGCATATGGGGGCTTGTAGAAGGAATATGTGATTTCAGAATTGTGTTGTCTCCCGTGTTTCTCCTGGTCATTTTCTGTCCCGGTGTAGGTGTTCATATTGTATGTTAATTGTCTGGTAATTGCTGCTAGTTCGGTTGTTGATGACCCACCTTACGCGTACCCTACATCTGAATTGTACATATGTCTCCAACTGTAATTAACCTTTTACCATGGCTCTGAACATTGATATCTTCTACTCTAGTTTATTTTTCTATACTAAGCATGTTTGTTCCGTGTCCTTCTATTGATTCTTGTTCTAGTCATTCAGCTTCTTTTTGGAATGAGATTATGTGTACTGAGGTATGGAAGTTGATCCTGAGTAAGTGTTGAGTAATTGTTGATTTCTGAACTAGAAATGATTTTAAAAGAAATTTTGTGGGGGACTATGTAATTCTACTTGTTTGCTGGCCCTTGATTTCTCGGAGATGTATATGTGTGTTAAATTTAACTGTATTGTAATGTTATTTCCTCCTAATTCTTGGTGTTGGCATGATTATTGATTGTGTGTTGTCTAGTTATTTATGTAATATTCCTTGATCTGGAGTACGTGCCTCTATGGTAAAGGAAACTGATGATAAGGAGATTAGTGTGGAAACGTCACTTAAGGATTATGTAGAATTTGGTGCACTGACTTATGTCTTGAAGATGTTTGTGTTTCCTGGTTATCTTATTTTATCTTTTCTTTTCTTCTCCTTGTATTTAATCTTATTACTTAATGTGGTAATACCTTACCATTCAGAAAGTCATGCCTTTTTCCTACGTAAGAGAAAACCCCAAAACAAGTTCCAGAGAATTTTTTATGCTACTCTTAAAATTATTGTAAGAGCAGTCTTCTCAGCGTAGTGTGTTCCTGAGGTTTAATTGTGTTACAACGAACTTGTGCACTCATGTACTACTCGTATTAGGTCAATCGCTTCGAAATTAAGTGAACATTTCAAGGAAGATTGTAATATAAAAAAAAGAACTTAATGGAATTTTAACGAACTGTGGGCGAGCTGTAGCACTTGGTTTGGCATGTGTGTTCATGTGCCTCTACTCGCTTCGTGACCTGTCAGTGTTGGTTGTTGGAGGAAACCAAATTTTCATATATATAATTGTAATTTTCATCGGACCTGCTCGTCATGCCCCACCCCTTGCAGATCTTTTCGAGGGGGAGGCTGTAATGGAGTGGTATTACTCCATTACCTTGAACTGCATATATTGGATTCCATTTATATAGTTTAAAATTATGGTGTGCGTGTCCACGAATTAAGGGTTCGAGATACCCTGGTTCCTGCTTGGATTTGCGCATGGGGAGCCATCTTGCGGTGGACTTGGTTATAGAAACACGAGGTGGCTAGTGGTGCTGCGATCTGTCTGCGAAAAGTGAAGTTACCTGGCGAAGCACCGTCCTCGACAATGATGTCTGAGTGTTTTTGTTTTTAATTCTTGGGACTGAATTGAAGAGACGCTCTAAAGCTAAGCTCTTGGTTGTGGTTTAACAACAAATTATTTATTCAAGAAAGAAGATGTTGGTGAATTTTGATCCGGGTTAAAGGACTTCCACCTGAGCCTTAGGCTCGTTATTTGGTTTGTCATTTAAAAGAAAAAATTCTCTTCTAACTAGCCGACCTCGTAAGTAGATTCATATGTACTTCTGAATTGGGTTGATATCGCCGAAGAAACTACTAATAATGACGTTTGAAGACATGAAGAAAATTTATGGCTATGAAATCTGAGAAATGGAATATTTGATGTTTCGGACATTTCGTTTGCGTATTTAAAGTGAAGGACTTTTCCTACTGGTCTTGTTATGAGCTTGTAAAATTCAATCTAGGTTTGGGGTTTCAAGGTTCAATGGTAACTATGATATTAATTTTAACTTTTGGTTCTGTCACTTAAGGCTTCATGCGCATGAAACAAGATTTTTATATTTGGAGCTCCTCATTGGTAAATATGTATGTAGTATCGGTGTAACCTAATTCATTTTTCTTATTTCCCTAATAATAATAATAATAATTATTTGATTACTAAATTTTTCAAACCTATTCGAGGGTGTTTGGTAATATTGGAATATTGTTAAGATGAAAACTTTTCTTTTGAGCTACTCGGTACTGGCGTAGCCATTTTGAATTACGGTGACTCTGTTTTGTTTCTGTACGATGTAATAGAATGCACACGTGGGTGGGCGTTGTCCTGTTGCCTGTGACAGGCGAGGATCTGAGTTGATTATTGACGGCTAGAACCGTGTGATGTAATGGTCTTGATTTGGTCGCCTTGTGGTGGACCGGTTGCTGTTTGATGATATTCAAGTGATTTAAGTTTCGGTCTCTGATGTAATGTTCTCTTAGTTATCATTCTTGCGGATCATGTACCTTCATTTGGGTTATTTCTGGAAGATTACGGAAGTAATATGGGTTGGTAGGGTATGACCGAGATTGTCATTGGAGAAGTTTTCACCTTCAAGACTGTAACTGTGAATTTATAGATTTTAATTGTGATTTGATTCTTTAAATTAATGCATCGACCTTAATGGTTTAATTTTCAGTTAATTTTGCCTTTTAATTGATCCAGTTGCAACTTTTAAATTTTAAAACAATTGTAGTTTGAGAGGTCGGTTATTTTACTTTAGAGGTTAATATTAATTAAAGTTTTCTTTTCTTCAAATTTTACTCAGTGGTTATTATTCCAGCCTTTAGCTAATTTTTTTTTTTTTTTTTTTTTTATTGATTCGCCTGGCCTCTTGGCCCCGGTTGCTTCTACACATTGCGACGACCTTACTATTGGGATTGCACGGTAAGTTATCTGGTTCATGTTATTCTTGTTTTCTTGGTTCAATCCCTGGTCGTGCTATACGCTCTACCTTAGTATTTTATGTCGTGAGAGTACTCTAACATTGCCATCCCTTCCCTTAACAAGCTCAACAACTCGTCCCAATGGCCAATCCATTCTCCTAGTGGCATCATTGCAAACCAAAACAATTTCTCCCAGTTTGAGATCATGTGGCTTATCCTTGCTGGCAAATAACTTCAACTGACCTTAGTACTCAGTACGAAATCTTTCTCTAAGGTTCTCTTTCAGCTGGTGGCGGTATTGCAGGCTTTTCCTAAGATCAGTTGCATCGAACAGGTCATACTCAGGTACTCCTAATTCTTCTATGTCGTGTAGAAACATGTTTGGAGTTAGAGCAGCCAGATCTGATGGGTTGTCAGACAAATCGTTTAATGGCCGAGAATTTATGACGGATTCGCAGTCACAGTGGATTGTCTGCATCTCTTCATAGTTGACAGATGATCGACCAAGCACTCGACGGAGAAGAGTTTTGAGCATTCCTACTGGTCGCTCCCACCAACCTCCCCACCATGGCGAAGCTGGAGGATTAAAACGCCAATCTACCTTCCGCGCTGAACTGTATTATGAGATTGCATTCCAGTCCAGTTTGTGACAGGAGTTCTTAAACAGAACAAAATTTGTTCCCTGGTCACTGTACACAATGACAGGTCTTTCTTGTTTGCTGCAGAAACGTCTGAAAGCTTGTAGAAAGCTGTCTGTGGATAACGAAGATACCAGTTCCAATCGAACTGCACGGTAAACTCCGCAAGTGAATAAGGAAACCCATGCCTTCTTCGAGGTTCCATCATCGGCTTTGATGTAGAGAGGACCAGCAAAATCAACTCCAGTAACTTAAAAAATTCTTGCGTCACGCACTCTATTCTCATGTAATGGTGAAGGATGAGCTGCCAACCTCTTTGAACTGTGACGTTTACAAATCACCCAGGAGTTAATTACAGTTCTAATTGTTTGTCTACCTCCTAGAATTCAATACTATTGACTCAGAATTGACAAAAGCATCTGCGTACCAGCATGACAGTTGCTAAGATGGGCGTCCATAATCAGTCACTGAACGACTGGGTGATCAGCCTTTGGGAGCACAATGGGATGACAAACGTCCCTGACATCATCCCGGTTAGATACCTTGGTCATCAAACGAATCAATCCCTGTTCGTCAACAAATGGAAGTAAGCTCATTCGTTTGGAATTGAAAACATCTATGAATACTTCCTCCTGCACCCACCGTAAAATCTTCCTTTCTGCCGTGACAAATTCCTCACTTGTCAGGTCACGATATATGCGTTGAGCTTTGCTGATACGATATTGGTCAGAAAGCGCAACATCCAGCCTACCATCCTTACAATTTTCTTGTACTGAGAAAAGTATCGGTATTACCAATCTTTACTGATGTCTTCTGAATTACTCGATATCAATGAAACGACATCCTTCCTTCTCTCCGAATTTATCTCTTCCTCATTATAAGAAAAGTCAGTTTGTGGCCAGCAGTCTGGATTTTCTCTCAACCAACCAGGGCCCTCCCACCAACGGCATTGTATCAACTTCTTCACTGAACATCCACGTGATGGAACAGCTGACGGGTTTTCTTTTCCAGGAACGTGTCGCCATTCACAACCAACTGACAGTTCTCGTATCTCTTTAATCCGGTTCATGACGAAAGCATCCCATGCTTCACTTCGCTGAATCCAAACGAGAACAGTTGAAGCATCTGTCCAAAAATTGCCTTAATATCGGGAATACAATAATCCTTTACAATTGATGCATATAATCTCGTTGCTATTGAAGCTGCTAAAAGTTCCAACTTGGGAATGGTCAATCCCTTGTCTGATTTTCCAGTTGGTGCAACTCTTGACTTGGCAGCCACCAAGTGAACACTCTCTTCACCCCCTTGCTCAACACGCAGGAATACAGTCGCTGCATATGATGTCTGACAGGCATATGAAAAATGTGGAGTGTCCAGGAGTCGTTTGGGCTGTTACAGTTAGACAACCAACGAGGAATCTTAACTTGAGCTAAAAGAGGAACTTCTTCAAGCCAACACAGGAATTTCATTTTCATTTCTTCATTGATATTTTTCATCCCATGTCAAATCTTCCCTCCAAGTCTGTTGAAGCAACAATTTTGGTATTAATGCTACACTACACGTGACACACACCGGATCAAAAATTCTATGGGCAGCAATCAAAATAAATTTCTTTGATATTTTCTCGAAGCTAATCGAAAGAAGGTTATATATGTTGATTGCTAGGGAATCGTCGGACTTGTTCCATTCCATAAGAGTCCTAACACATTGGTAGATCCGGAAACGTCATTACTTCCGGTCAACTCCCACCCTCGAAGACAAAATTGCCGTTCCCTCATTACACCTGAAGCTACATCAATAAACTGTTTAGCTTGTTCTTCATCGTCCAAATTGGCAAGGCAATTATCAACATAGAAGCTATGGGTAAGAAGCTCCACAAATGACTTGGGCCATGGTAACTTCCCTTCCTCACACAGTACTAATGTATTTTCAAGGTGAAGTTTGATGCACGATTCTAATAGAAAAGGACTTGGAGAGACTCCAAATACAACACGACAATGTCTGTATGTCTTGAGATTTCCATTTCTGTCTAACCACAAGGATCTCAAAAAATTTATGTCTCTCTCGCGAATGCTGATCTGGAGAAAAGCTCTTCTTATGTCTCCAACAACTCCCACCTTCGTCTGTCGGAAACGTGCCAACACAGAAGGTATTTTCTCAATTAAATTAGGGCCTTTCTCAAGACATTGATTGAGGCTGGGCTGTTTACTTTCTTTAGACGAGGCATCGAACACAGGGCGCACTGGTGTTGTTGATCTAAGTTTCACAACCTGACGATGAGCCAAATAGTGGCAATGAACATCTATTTCCTGAGGAGGCACCTTTTCTATCACGCCGATCCTCAGCCAATCATCTATTACTTCCTGATAAGCATCTTAGTAACCTTCAGTCTTCAATCTCTTAACAATAGACATCAGTCTCAGTGATAATTGGTAATTATCAGGCAGTGGATGATGGTTCTCAAGCCATGGAAGGTGAACTTCAAAACGCTCTTCTTTATTGACTGATACTGTATCAAGGAAATGTTGCTGTGTAGTAGACTCAATCTCAGATCTGCTGAGTTTCTCAGATGGATCACTAATCCCTAAAGTATCTAGAGTTCATAAATCTGTGATGGTGGCTTCTTTGGTTAACATGCTAGATACCACCATGGCTAGATTCTCATTGCTGGATGTGATGTCAGGAATTTTCCCTGTCAATGTCCAGCCAAGAATTGTCTCCATTGCTACTAGTCCTGAACTCAATTGTACCCGTCTACCAGTCCAAAGTTTGCCAGCAAATTCAGCTCCAACTAAAATCTCAATATCTGCCGAAGAGCCAACATCACTTAACTCTATATTTTGGGAAGCAAGTTCCTGTATCCAAGGGCCATCTAAAATAGGAGAAATTCTTCCGCAGACGTCAAAATGGCAATTTGTCCAATTTATAAAGGTAAAGTGTGAAAGCATTGTGTTGCACGACTTCCGTGGTAGCTTCTCCAAACAGTGAATGCTGAATTAATTCCTGAGAGCGTGGAACATACCCCATTTTGGCAGCAGTGCTGGCCAATATATATGAGCGATGAGATGGTGAGTCGATCAAAAGTCTCGCCTTACGCTTTCGATCATTACCGGTACTTCTGACATAAACTACAAGTGTTTGCATTAGAACATTGCAATGATTTGCTACAGCTGCGAGGGCCTCGTCTTTAATATTATTATTATTATTATTTTGGATCACTGGCCGAGCAACTTCATCCCCTTTGACACATCGCTTTTTCTGAATCTGTCCAGACATTAATGCAAAATGCCCCTTTCCACAAATGATACATTTGGGACTATTTTTACATCTCTTAGCTAGGTGCCCACCTCGCAGACAGCAGAAACATGTCCTATTTTTATCCACTACTTGTCTTTCTAATAAAGACAAGTCCTGAGCTTTAATACACTCTTGAGAACTATGACCAGAAGAACAAAATGGGCATTTCCTCTCCTCTTTAGAGGCGGTGAGCAGCCCTGCAGCAGTGGGAATATTGAAACAAATGTGGATTGCCTCACTGCACCTTTTGCGGTAGGCTTTGTGACTTTCGCTCTAGATTTATCCGCATCCCTGAGACCAAAACCAGCCATTGCCATAGAAATTCTCTGTTCACTTTCGACCTTAGATCTTAAAAAGTCCATGAGTTGTTTAAGCCGAGCCTTTCCGGGGTCCTCACCCTGTTGATGTGAAACTAGAGATCGCTGCCATGCTCGTAGAAGTTCGTCAGGCAAACAAGACTCCATGAGAGCATAAAGCATTGCTTCACACCTATCCGTGGTAACCTTTTAAAGTTTCCAGAGCCCTTAAGTAACTTTCAAGCCGGTCATATAACGAGCATAAGGTCATGCCAGAGGAAGGGTTACTAGCTTGCAATACTAGCTTAAGCAACTCTCTAACATATACTTCAACTAGTACACCCTCTCTCCCAAAACGGGACTTTAATTCTTCCACAGCTTTAGGGTAGTTCTCAGAAGTAGCAGGATAACTACTGACCACTTCTCTGGTACGAGAGCCTTCAGTAGTGGCTTGAATAAGATACTGGAACATATCCGAGGGATCTAAACTGGCATCTTCATCAATTTTTCAAAACTGGGCCCAAAACTGTAACCAGTACTTCGGTTCACCACTGAATTTTTTAAGTTCTAGAAGTGGAAGCCAATACTTTCTTTGAGTAAATGAGTCAACACTTGGGGCACTTTCACTGATAGTATTCTACTGTTCTCTCTCTCTCAACATAGCAGCTACCTCAATCTGCAGGTTATTAAATTTACAAATTATATCATCAGTGGCACTAACCTCTTTCTCCAGGTCATCGTCATCCATATCTTGCTCCAACATGAAATCGAATATCTGCTGGTCCAGTGTCCATAGTTCTTGATGTTCCTTCTGCAGTAAATTAAAGTCCGCTTCAATGACAACCGGATCTGTTTCTTCACTCTCTAAGTTGTTGACGATCTTATTGTAAATCCGCGTATATGCACGTCGATGAATCGCACGAACTTTCGTTACCTTATCCATTGCAGCTTTAAGCCTTGTCCTGTCGCGGTCGCCAAATGTGGGAAAAACTACCTTTATTCTCGCTACTAAACACTCTTTAATGCTTACAATAACAACATTTTGATTTAGCATTGTACAACGATTCGTAGTTCATCTTTGTAAAACAACAAAAGATCCCCATCAAATACTTTAATATGACAATACCGGACAGCTTGCGGTTTTCAGCGAGAAAGTCGATAGTGCTGCTACCTACATGGCTTTGTGTGACCAAGTCTTCAATAACATATTGCCATCTGTATGATTCTTGGCGCACTACCGCATTGTTTATAATGTATTAGTGTTTGTCACTAAATAATCTTACATTGTAATTATATTCCAAGAAAAGTATCATGCGCTGAACAAATTACCCAGCAGGATAATGAGATGGGAACTGATAAGGACCGCAAGTATTAAAAAAGTAATGACCTCGCATCTGTGTTGAGGTTACATTCCTTGCCCCTTATATTAAGAAAATCAATCAAATACTCCACTGAAATCTTGGTCGGACGTAAAACCAATAACATTTACAATATGGAACTCTGGTACACTCAAACTTGAGGGTCCACATTTTTAAATAATACCATAAATTTCACAATTGGGAACTTGTGGCCCTGTAGCGTAGTGGTTACCGCGGTAGTCTAGAAATTGAAAATTGAAGGTCATGAGTTTCGAATCCAGTCAAAGTTTTTTACTGTAAGAAAATAATAATTTTCTTTACGTCCCACTAAGTACGTTTACGGTTTTCGGAGACACCGAGTTGCCGGAATATAGTCCCGCAGGAATTCTTTTACATGCCAGTAAATCTACCTACACGAGGGTGACGTATTTGAGCACTTTCAAATGCCAGAAAGAAGAAAATTATTTCAGTTTAATATTTGCATATGCTTGAGCACCAGTCTATCTAATTTAATACGTGTGTATGGTAATTCTTCATGCATAAATTTATGAAAGAGACTCTAGAAAATTCTGAACACTTCTTCCTTGTCAGGAACATCGTAGTTCACTCACGTAACCCCGATGTGTGTTATGTATAGTATGTATTTCGGTCTTCAGAAGTAAAACAGAAAATTAAAAGTAGGCTACAGCAAAAGCGAGATAGCAGCGTGAGGTGAGTTCCCCTGTAGAGTTCGGAAAGATCGGCCGTGCCGAAGGAGAAGTCAAAATAATGGACCAAAACTCCCGTTCCATAATTATAGCTTCTCTTTCCCAAAATCTTAATAAATCATGGATGTTGTTAATTTTTCTTCCCCCTCTGGCCCTTTGGCTGGATGGTTAGCGCTTCGTGCCCCCGGTACCTTAATTCTTCGGAGTGTTGGATCTCTTCCATTTCCCTTCTGATTAGTGTTAATAGAGGATGGCTGGTCAGTTGTACTTCCTCTTAAACTAATCATCACTACGGAATGGTCAGCGTACTGGCCTTCGGTTCAGAGGGCCCGGATACGATTCCCGGCTGAGCCGGAGGTTTTAATCGCGTCTGTTAATTCCTGTAGATCGAGGGCTACGGGTTTCTGCTCGTATTCATAGGCATCTTCAAGTATATACAACACATCATACGAAAAACAACCACAGAAACGCGCAGTAGTGAGTACGGTATATATCCCTCCACATATGATTGCTGTTAGGAAAGGCATCCGGCCGGAAAACTAGGCTAAGTCTATACAAAATCCTGCGCTAGGTAATTGAGAAAAGGCTAGAAAGAAGAGGAGAGAGTAGGTGTCAAATATTTCCCTCAGAGGCTGGATGGATCCTCAAACAAATTCTGCTTTATAGTTTTCAAGGCATAGCGAAAGGCACGGCTAACATAATGCTCGTTTGGAGGTTTATGAAGGAGGCATTTCATATTTTCAAATTTCATTCTTAATTATTATGATGACTCAATTATTAGCGCCTTGCGTTGCCATATAGTAACGAATTTTGCACCTTTTTCTTTTAATACTGTTGGCAACAAGGAATAATCTGGAAGATTGTATTGACATCCGACAGTTAGAGAAGAGTTTGTAGAATCGAGTAATCACGTTTATATATTTTAAAAATCTATTGTTGTGACACAAAGACTGGTGGACTCTTGGTTATTTTAAGATTCCTGCGAAATGGCAGCCGGTTGCACATAAGAAGGATATAAAATCTGTAAGTGAAGTTCTTTCATTGGATTATGTTTACAGTAGTGTTGTGCACACTTCATTATATGTGTTGTAAGCATTTGAAATAGTACGGGCGCACAATGCTGTAGTAGTGCTTGTTGAATCATTAGCGTTACCATATGGCAACGCTAGGTGTTTATATTCAGTAAAATTGCTGCAGCTGTCAGATCATGATACTTTACACTGATTCATAAATCTTCATTGCAGGAAGGGATTTTCCCTTTTAGAAGCACTGGATATGCTACTGACTGAAGATCTCGATGGTGATATTTTTGTGGAACCGCCCTATGTAAATGTACTTACAGATGAGGGCTCCTGGTGATGAAGATGATGGTGGGCTTTTTGATAATCTCTCTCTCGACAGTTACGTGGCAGTGCTGAAATGAAACTTGTAAATAATGAAAGAATTGGGATTAGTTACGATGGTGAAGGTGTGTTACCAGAGGACGAAGTGCCTTTCCTGTCTACTGATGCAAGATCTGTTTCAATACCCGATACTGCGAAAGAGCGGATAACTCGTAGAGGAAATAATAAATCAAATGAACTAGGATAGACCTATGGGGCTGATTTCAATACTGGGCGACTGTTGACATTTCCGGAGCCTAGTTATAGCAAGTGAAAATCCATGACTGTTGTTGACATTTTTTAATTGTTTAGAGATAACCAGCCGATCGAACTTTTAATTTGAGAGACTAAAACGTATGCAGTTTTTAAATTGTACGGACCCACAAATAACTTCTGATGAAATTCGTTGCTTTATCGCCATACTTTTCATTTCTGGATATACCTAATAGGTTGCACTCCAAGCATTCTTATTGGAACACGCAGGATGATATGAAGACAGTGAAATATGGTCATTCTCTATCTCTGTGGCTAACGCGCAAGTACTGAGGGTGGACTTTTATATGCCTCCGAAAATATAGACTACTGTACTTACTCTATAGTTTGCAACTGCATCTGAAGTTCTTTGATTCTTCATTTTCTTTATTTTTGATGTTATTCTAGTGTTCCAATGTTTTTTTGTTTTGACAGGAAATGAACTGTACATATGTGTCTATGTACTGTAAACAAATATTTTCTCCTTTGTTCAGTAATTCTATTTTCTTTTTGCTGTGATGTGAATAAAAACTGATATTCCATATTCTTACAACAAATAATGCTAAGATATTTCAAAATTGTTATTGCACAAAAACAAAAAACAAAAACAACTTTGCAACCTAAATTCGAATTTCAAAACCATTGTTTAAAAATAGGTAGTACAAGCGCCTAGCGTTGCCATATGGCAACATCGAATATCTTATGGCCTAGCGATTCCAAAATTCTGAAATTTGTTTTATTAGTTTATTTTGGTCTCAAACATGCGGCAAAACACAATAAATAAGCAAATCTCAGAAATTAATTCAGGCGGTAATGGGTTAACAAAAATATTTCCAATGAGAGTAGCGCATTCCTCTCAACTGTAGCATAGACAAGTATGCAGTTCACACCAACACGCTAGATGTCACCACTGTCGCTGTTCGCACTCCACTCAATGCTGTTGAGTAAGAGCTGTCCGGTATTGGTGTATTAAAGTATTTGTCCCCATCTACGCTCTTGAAGTGCGTTTCTTTGCTTATTTCAAATCCCTCGAAAACATATCTAAGGAGTAACAAGAATCAAAGAGGTTACACTAAATGATCTCACACAACAACAGTAAAGTGAAGAGTACAATACAGAATATGTTCATAATTCATTGAGAAGACGGCAGGACTATTGACTTGATCTTGCGGCATGAATGATCGTAAAAATCTAGTCTCTCGACTGAGGAAGAATGCTCTAACACTCGGTTGTAGTGGTTCAAACACAGTTGTAATGTAATCTCTAAATCAAGAAACAGTTCTTGAATGAGGTTAACACACCATACAGTGCACTCGAAGTTTTTATTTCATTGCTTTCGTATGCTTTAAATTGAGCCACGTCACTCAAAAGTTCTTCAAATTTGTCTTTGAAATACTCTTTTAATTTTATAGCACATTTTAATGAGTTCTATTATGTTATCGCAAGAGAAGTCAAGACCTAAAAATGTGCTAATGATCGCATCGCATTGCGATGGCACGACGTTACCTAACCAGTCCTTTTGCAGTTGCAGACATTTCATTAAATTGTAACCGATTGTGGCCATTTCCTTGCGAGTTAAGTGTTCTCTTTTCAAGACTTGTGGATGAAATGTTTAAAATAAATGTTACAAAAATGTAACAGCTTAAAGGAAGCTGGCTAGACCTAAATACACTTCTCGTCAAACGTGCACATGTGTTAGTATTTTGTGTAAAATGGCACCTACTCACAATTGCCGATAACGTAGGTCCTAACAATTAACAGGTACGTTATCAATTACGTAATACGTGGTAGCCAGCCGTTAAGGATTTATGTTCCCTATCCTTTCACTGTTGTTATTTTGTTTCGTACGTTCCTCACTACCAGATGGTTCATTCCAGGCTTGTGTTGAGCGTCATACTTTCATAACGTGTACACCGGTTTTTGTCCCCCTCCCACATCACCATCCTCTGGTTTTCTCCACACCTTCATTCTGTTCTATTCTATCCTGGGAGACATTCGTTGCACTTGATTCTATTTTTACACAGTTTACGCCCCCACTGGGCCACATTAAATACATTAAAGTCTAATAGTATTAAATAGAGTCAGCTTTTCAACTTCTACCTGTCGGACCTGGCTACTCATTGGTTATCACTAATGGCATTCAAATGTTATGAGTTTGAATCGTAAGTGTTTATTCCTTAGAATTCTCTTCTCTGCCTTCAATTTGGAGCGTTGATAAATTTAATTCTTCTAAATCATTCATGATCTCTGTGAACCAATTGTTCTTTGTTTTAATTTTCCACAAGTATAAAAATAACTGCTTTACTAATCGGGTTCCTGGCGGTCTGAATATGACAGAAGGAAGGCAATTCTCCTTTTCCGCATTGTATCAGTTATTGATTCGCTTTCGCGATGGACGTTGGCCAGGTGATTCGCTGTGCTATTTTTAGTTTAGATGTTCTGAGTACTCCCGTCTCCTCTCTTAGCACACACACTCAGTAATTCGGAGATCAATAAGACACGTTAACTCTAAAAGGCGTAAGATTTTATATCCGAGAGGAAGCTTTGAGAAGGCACTGGACTAAATCCAGACACATCCTTTCATTTTTATTGGATAAACAAAAGTTACAAGGAGCCTATGTTTGCCTGAATAATAAATACATGACATTTATGATTTGTTAGAATCCCATCTTAGCGGGATGAATAAGACGTGTTGCAAACCTTGAAGTACGAAAAATAAGCAAAGTCAATTCAGTTCAGAAAACCTATAAACACAAAACATCTTTAAATATATAGTTATTCCACTTGCAGCAGAGTGCATGGCATCAGTTCTTTTATAGAGGCATCTATGGAGAAAAGTGCGAACTTCCTATGATACACCAAACAAAATAAAGAAATCCAGTCAGTTTAGGAAACTTTAAAATAACATTACTTCATCCATTAGTAATGACATCTCTTGATCAACGTTCCAACTTCTTGTACTAGATGTTTCAATTTGTATATGATAGATAGCGCTCTTCAAGGCGCTTCATTTAAACGTACGGGTTTGAGGTACACAGATTATCGGATAAACATGTAACTGGTACCCATTTTACTGGGCCTTCGTGATAAGGAACAGGTTATGTTACGAGCCCCGCCTCAAAAATGTATGGAGGAGTACACTTGCGCTTCTAGAAAACCCTACTTGGGATTGCAAGTCGACGATGCACAGTCTAATCCCACAATACTGAGGTGACTAGAAGGACAAGTTAATTTATGATTTACAGGAGAAAAATTTACAAAATCGTAGTCACCTCAAGATTAGTTGACGGGGAATTCTAGAGGATAACACACTCTCTATCCCTGATTTACAGTTTAAGTCTTTAGGGCATACGTGAAATTTTACATGAAAAACAGAAAGTTTACTTTTCCGGAATTGACGGTTACGAAGTTAAAGATTGGAACATTCCCATCGAGTTCAGCATGCGGAGATATCTACAGAGATAGAAAACTGGTGTCCATTACCTGGGCTGATGTTCTGCCTGCTGAAAAATGAGGACTCCCGTCTCCTCTCTTAACACACACGCTCGGTAATTCGGGGATCAATAAGAAAAGTTAACTCTAAAAGGCGTAAGATTTTATATACGAGAGGAAGCTTTGAGAATGCTCTGGACTAAATCCGGACACACCCTCTCACTTTTATTGGATAAACAAAAGTTACAAGGAGCCTATGATCGGCTGAAAAATAAATACATGAAATTTATTATTGGTTAGAATCCCATGTTGGCGGGATGAATAAGACGTGTTGCAAACCTTGAAGTACAAAAAGTTCTAAACCTATAAACACAAAAATCTTTAAATTTCCAGTTATTTCACTTTGCACCAGAGTGCATGAGATCAGTTCTTTAACAGAGGCATCTATGGAGAAAAGTGGGAACTTCCTATGATACACCAAAACGAAACAAAGAAATCCCAGTCAGTTTAGGAAACTTTAAAATAACATCATTTAGTAGTGACATCTCTTGATCAATATTGTAACTTCTTGTACTTGATGTTTCAATTTTTATGTGATAGATAGCGCTCATCAAGGCGCATGATTTAAATTTATGGGTTTGATGTACACAAATTATCGGATAAGTATGTAACTCGAAATTTCGGTTCCAAAATATACTATTTCATTCTGTTGGCATGGGTTATAAGCATATAGCTCATGCAGAAGGTGAAATAAACAGTTCGCGTAGCGCTATAAGAAAGCCCCCAGCAGTCAAACAAATTTTCGCATAAACATGTACCTTGAAATTTCGGTTCGTATATATACCATTTGAATATGTTTGCCTGGGTAACGCCTAGTGCCTTGAACCGAAAAAAATTCGTGCTACACACATGATAGGGAATGGAACTCAGGGGTCACATGTTATTAAAAAGGCAAAAGGGTAAAATGACATTTCTTCTTTCTCATCCAACCTTTCCTAGTGATAAAGGGCTAATGGGTTATAAGTATAAAGACATCTTATTAGAAGGGCAAAGTGGTAAAATGGCCTTTCCTCCTCCTGCCTTCTCCTAGATATAACCGGATAAGGTGTCAAAGGGCTAATGGGCTAAAGGTCTAATGGGCTAAATGGATAAATGGCTAAAGGGCTGATGGCCTAAAGGGCTAGTGGTTAATGTCTCTACTTTGAAGAGCTATTACTCAATAATACCTACAAAAAGTAATTCTTGCTCTCTTTAGAAAATATATTTTTATACTATGTGTAACCAGCATCTTGATAGGCTCTTAGAAGTTGCAAACGTTTTACGAGTAGGTTTGGCTCTTAACGATATCTTACGTCAACAGGGGAAACAGGGGTTTGTTGTGAACTTTGAGCCTATTATGCAGACAGTTGATGTGTAAGGATTTGTTTAGATCAATACGTGCTTCAGCAGTAGATTTTCTAGGTAAAACTTAACTTGTTTCGACAGCAGTGAAGCGTTGTAATTTTGAATTTCGTACGCCTATGTCGTTAAGATGACAGCTGATATCTTAGCATGTCCTATCTATGTGCCCTGAACTGAACTCCTTAGAGCGTTGAATTTAAAATCCACGTGCGTTTGACAAGTTCTAACCACATCGGCGTAGATTTTAAACTTCGCGTGCTGATGCAGCATATCACGTGACCGTGACGTCACGACCACGTGCTCTTGTTAGTAAACAAAGCTACGTGCTTTTGTAACAGCTGTCATGAACAGCTGTCAAGATGACAGCTGTCACCTTGACGGACACTAAACTGAATTTTAAGGAAAATAGAGCATCGCTAACCTCACTGCTGCCATCTTTACGGCTCCCACATTGTTGCCACCTAATGCACGTCGTGGCGCGGAATTTAAAATCCACGTGCTTTTTGACCCCTTTGAAGATAACAGCTGTCATCTTTAACCACGTGGGTGCGGAATTTCAAACAACAGAACATCGCAACCTGCACCTCTGCCATCTTGATGGGGCCAAACCTCACTCTTACCACCTTGGATATACGTTTTTGTGTTAGTTTACTGTTAATCGTTAAGCTGTTTGCATAATCGAAGTAGAGAGTAACAAGTATCTAGTAGATTTAACTTTTAACTTTTAAAGAAGGATCTGTTAGCAGAAGATAAATTTCGTTATGGAAAAACCTATTTCTAGCTATATTTGCAAAAAGTGTGGAAAAACATTTTCCGAAGACTGTCGCAAGGGACGTCATGAGATATTATCATGTAGGACAAATTTTGAATGCAATCATTGTAGAAGAGAGTTCAAGAACGCATACAACGCTCAACGCCACCAAGCCACGTTTAATGTAGCTTCATTGAGATGAAAATACAAAGATCTCAACCGTAATCAAGCAAACACTGATTTATTTTTTAAAAGTACACGTCTGCGAGAGATTATTGATTCTCCCTTGTTGTCTAGGCCTACTACAAGTTCTGTTACTAAGCACACTTTTCGAGACAAAGAGAGGCAAGATCATGATTGTGATAATAAAGATAACGATGCTGATAATAATAGTGATAATAAAGGAAAAGGAGAAGAGAAGAAGAAGAAGATCTCAATGTTTCATTGTCTTTAGAGCTTTATGATTTTACTTCATTTTCTAAGTCTACTGCACGTTCCGTCACCGTGCAAACATCACAAGAAGAAATGCAAGATAAAGTAGAAGAAAATTTCAACACTTCTTTGCTATATAACAAATTAAGTTTGTGCCTGGAAACGCTACTGCTGACGCACGTATTGCATTAAAACAAGTCCCTACACATCAGGTCTCTGCATATAGACTCAAAGTTCACAACAAGACTCTGTTACCTATGTTGACGTAAGATATTAAGACACCAACTTACTCGTAAAACGTTTGCAACTTCTAAGAGCCTATCAAGATGCTGACTACACAGAGTATAAAAGAGATATTTTCGAAATAGAGCACGAAATACGTCGTGCAGGTATCATTGAGTAATAGCTCTTGAAATTAAAGACCTTACCCATTAGCCCTTTAGGTCATTAGCTCTTTAGCCTAGCCCTTTAGCCCATTAGCCTTTTAGCACTTTATCCCCGGGAGAAGGAGGAGGAGGAAGAGTCAGTTTACCCTTTAACCCTTCTAATAAGATGTCTTTAGCCCCGTAGTCTATTAGAAATTTAGTCCATTAGCCTTTTAGCCCTTTATCACTAGGAAGAAGAGGAGGAGGAGGAGCATGAAGAGTCCTTTTACCCTTTTACCGTTCTAATAAGTCGTGACCCCCAAGTTCCAATCCCTATCGTGTGTGTAGCACGAATTGTTTTCGGCTCAAGGCACTAGGCGATGTGTTTAATTTCGCTCCTGAATGACCACAAGCTTATGAACTACGCCAACAGATTGAAATTATATGTTCCGGAACCGATATATCAAGTTACATGTTTATGCGAACATTTGTTTGACTGCTAGGGGCTTAAATGTAACCAATGTATTTCTTATAGTTCTACGCGAACTGTATATTTCACATTCTGCATGAGCTACATGCTTATAACCCATGCCAACAGATTCAAATGTTATATTTCCGAACCGAAATTACAAGTCACATGTTTATCAGATAATTTGTTGGACTGCTAGGGGTTTAAATGTAACCAATGTATTTCTTATGACACTAGGCGTTGTGTTTAATTTCGCTCCTGCATGAGCTACAAGCTTATAAACTACGCCAACAGATTGAAATGATACGTTTCTGAACCGATATTTCATGTTACATGTTTATGCGATAATTTGTTCGTCTGCTAGGGGTTAAGGGAAAGCTATGTATTTCTTATAGCGCTACGCGTTCTGTTTAATTTCACTTTGCTCATGAGCTACATGCTTATAACGCATGCCTAAAGATTCAAAATAGTATATTTCCGAAAGGAAATTTCAAGTTACATATTTATCCGATAATTTGTTCGACTGTTAGGGGCTTAAATGTAACCAATGTATTTCTTATGGGACTATGCGTTCTGTTTAGTTTCGCTCCTGCATAGGTTGCAAGCTTATGAACTCTGGCAACAGATTGAAAAGATATGTTTCCGTATCGATATTTCATGTTACATGTTTATGCTATAATTTTTTCGACAGCTGGGGGCTTAAATGTAAGCAATGCATTTCTTATAGCGCTACGCGAACACCTTATTTCACTCTCCGTTTGACCTACATGCTTATAACCCATGCCAACAGATTCAAGTAGTATATTTCCGAACGGAAATTTCAAGTTATATGTTTATCCGATAATTTGCTCGACTGCTAGGGGCTTAAATGAAACCAATGTATTTCTTATGTCACTAGGCGTTCTGTTTAGTTTCACTTTCCGCATGAGCTACATGCTTATAACCCATGCCAACATATTTAAATAGTATATTTCCGAACCGAAATTTCGAGTTACATATTTATCCGATAATTTGTTTGGCTGATAGGGGCTATAAAATAACAATATATTTCTTATGGCACTAGATGTTCTGTTAAGGGCCCATGTATAGCAAAGAGTATGTACAGCCACCATCTTGTGCAATCGCCTAAAGCCGCCATCTTTCTCCATAAGAAGCCGTGTATAGCCGCCATCTTGTGCAATTGCCCATGGCTCTCATCTTTCTCCATAAGAGCCTGTGTATAGCCGCCGCATTGCGGAACCACCCCTAGACCATCTCAAAAGAGCCTGTGTATATCAGCCATCTTGCGCAGTAGGTCCCTTTGCTAGCTTTCTCTATAAAGAGCCCCATACACGCGCAGACATGGTAAGTCTGCGCAAACCAGTCTCTTCAGACATGTCTCTGTGTGTATGGCCGATAATTCTGATGACAAAAAGTTTGCAGGCAAGTCTCTGACATTCTGGCGCTGCTTGAATTCAGCCGGAGACTTCGCGACGAAAGCGCTATCTAGGAGTTGCGGCAGAAAATGTAAATATGATAACCTACAAATATGAAAACTGATTGTTTTTACGCGTCTTTTTAGTGCAGAGCACTACATTGTGTCCAAATAACAACTCATCTTCTATACCGACTATCTAATTAATTTCAATCCGAATACATTTTTCAACCATACGAAACGCATAATCTTAAACAGAAAACAGCTGAGCGCGAAGTATTCAACTTCCTTGGTAAATAATCATTTAGTCTGAGCGTGTGTGGGCAGCTGCATGCTTCCGACTTACCTCCCGGAGGCAAGTCTCTGCAGGTAAGTATTCCAGAATTTTGTGCGTGTATGGGGCCCTTAAGAGGTTTGTATAGCCCTCATCTTGCGCAATAGGCCCCTGGGTCATCTAAGAGCCTATGTATAGCCGCCATCTTGCGGAAGCTCTCCTAGGCCGTCTCATAAGAGCCTGTGTATAGCCGCCATCTTGCGCACTAGGCCCCTGGCCTATCTCATAAGTGCAGCTGCCATCTTGCGCAGGCGCCCATAGGCTGTCTCATGAGTGCAGCATCCATCTTGCGCAAGCTCCCTTAGTCCGTCTGATAAGTGCAGCCGCCATCTTGCGCAGGCACCCCTAGGCCGTCTCATAAGGAGCTATGTTTTAGCCACCATCTTGTGCAGTTGGCGCCGGGAAGGACATCTTGCCGTTAAAGTAAGGTAGGCCCCTCAAGGTAGTGACTGTGAGGTTAGGCTCGCGCACTTATGTAAAATCCGCAAGTAGACATTCCTCACCTACTATACTAGGGGTCAATGACTTTGCATTGGAACCTGTATTGCTACACTACCTGACCTCGGGTGCTGACTCGGCGGATTTAGAACTGTCTTTGTCCCGCTACATACGAAAATACCCGGGTTTGTGGAATGTAGCCGGTGAGTGTATGGGCCGAGGTATAGCCCTACACATGAAAACAAGAATTTTAAACAAAAGGCTACCAAGTGGTAATTTTTTGATGCCTCTAAGCGAATTTCGACAGAGTTTACAAACTTAAGTACGGTAATAATAGTTTGAGATTTTGATTCAGTACCATACAATAAAATATGCTTGCTTGTTGTTTAAAGGGGCCTAACATCGAAGGTCATCGGCCCCGCACAATAAAATAGAAGTGCGGCGTGATTGTACAGTTAATTCCAAATCCAATCAATACTGATCTGTATTTAGTGCGGTCCCTATCTGTAGTTTTCCTAGACTTTTCTTAAGTGATAAATGATTTCTTAAATGATTCCTACTGATGAGGGAGATTAGCATGCACCCTATTTGACTGTCACTGCTGATGGGTCACCCAAAAACACCTCCTCTATGAGAAGGACAATGTAAAACTTAACTAACCCTGAGGAGAATACTTAGGGTCAGTGAAATTCCCACTCAGAGTTAATTTTCATTACGGTCATCCTTATATTTCTCCTGCACAGCACTGAAGACAGTTTTAAGTTGCCAGAGTAAGAAGTGCAAAATCTGACGTCTTACTCAAACAAATGTATGCTTAGATGTTGCCTACTCTCGGCAGACATTCTTCACGATTTATAGCAGTAAGCTTATTGAAAATTTTAACAAAGTTTCGCTGCAAGAAGTCACTGTAAATGAACCAATACCTTGCTGCAAGTGGTTGAGCAGTCGACAGCAAACTGTTTGTTGAGAATGGGCTAGAACGCAGGTCCTCTCCATACCGTGGATTGGCCAGACACGCCTCTAGTGTGGGAGCCGCCCACTGTGTGACGCCAACACATCAAACACCGGTCGGCCTGTTTGGAAACATAAAGCGGTTTCATAGGAAATTTTCAAAAATCAATAAACTAATAGGTAGCTACCGGTATCTGCAGTAATAAAATTTACAGCGCCGTGCGTGTACAGTAAAGCGATGACGGATAAACACGATCAGTCACACTTTCCTCGGTCTTCAGAAGTAATGCTCAAGTTTATAACCCGATATTAAAAGTATGAGAAAAATTCTTAATTAAACACAACCCATTTTATGACAGTTAAAGTGAATGAACCTATCTTTTATGTATAGAGAAGTGAAAAAGGCAATGTTTTTATGGAAATATACAAGACATCGATCTCTCTTCGCTTTCGTCTGTGAGAGCATCTATCATCACCATGGCTAAATATTTAGCGTGCTGGCCTTTGGTCATAGGGGTCCCCAAGTTCGATATCCTGCAGGATCGGGCATTTTAACCATCATTGGTTAATTCCGCTGGCACAAGGGCTAAGCGTATGTGTCGTCTTCGTCATCATTCCATCCTGATCACGACGCGCAGGTCGCCTACGCGCGTGGAATGGAAAAACCTGCACATGTCCTCGGACACTTCGCGCACTAAAAACCTTACGCATTTAGCATTGTCGCCCAGCTGACTCCTAAACGTTTTCAAGGAACTTGGAAATTTATCGAACATTTCAGTTCCGAGGGAGACAGCAGACGTGTGAATAGAACTGAGGAGTGAGAAATGGGACTAACGCTACAGCAATACAAGCTAAGAATTGGTGCAGGGTGGTGTTGGAAGAAAGAGGGAGAGAGAATAGCAGCTCCAAAGGGCTGCTGGAAATTATGCTGTGCGCGATGGTTATTGCAACGCCGGGGGGACGAACTTGAAGAAACCAAGACAGTGGTGAAGGAAGCGAGTAAAGGAGAAGATATAAAGGAAATGATGCAGGACACCGGTCAACCCAAATGAAAGAGATGAAGGACCAAAAACTGTATAAAAGAAGAAGTTGGAGGGGAAATGAGAAGTTACTGGAGCTAGAAGATGAAGTCGGGACTTTGAGAAAGAAGGTGGTTGTACTGGAAGAGGAATTGTCAGCAATGAAGACAGACGCACTGCTAGCGAGGAAAGAATCATTAAGAAAGAATGTGTTCGTGTATGGTGTACCAGAGTAAGGCATGGAATCGAAAGTGGAGTTAGTGTTGAAAGTGGTGGATATAGTTTCAAATAAAATGAAGTGGATATCGATGACATGTATACAGTAGGAAGGAGCAAGGGATATCGACCGGTGACGATAAGATTAATCTCAACTCTGATGGCCGATATAATTCTGATAAATGCCGGGAATTTGAGAGGTACAAATATTTATTTGAAGGCTGAGGCAGAAAAAGAGGACAGGATGCTGTTGGAGATTTTAAATCGGCACATGTGGATGGCAAGACCGCAGTGATTGCGATCCAAGATAGTCGGGAGGTGTTTGGTGACTTCAGGCAGTAAATGGACCCGATCGTGGACTCAGGAGGAACTGCTGAGGATGGAAAAGGCGAGGAGGAAATGAGGTGCAGGAATCGAGAGCAGGACCTCATCAGTGGTAATAGAAGACGTGACAGTGGTGTCAGCGGCCAGGAGGTGGGGATAGCAGAGACCTTGGTGAGTCAGAACAACGCAGGTGTGATTAAAACAAGAATTATGACATTGGACTAAAGTGTGGTGAGACCAGGTGGTGAAGAGGTGAGTGGAGAAAATAGAAGGCAGGGTAGTGACTCAAACTCCCCGAGTAAGAGGAATGTGAAGAGGAGTCAGGCTTAAAAGATTTATGGGGAGGGATAAACGGTTCTGGCTAGGTAAAGGGGAAGGTGGGGGTGATAAGAGCGAAAAGGAAGAAAAGAGAGATAGGGAGGCGCCACAAGGAAGAATGACAAGAAGTAAGGGGGAAGTGGTGAAACGCAGAAGCAAAGAGGGGAGGGGGAGGAAATAAATAACTAGATATGTCGATAGGGTGTTGATTATTGAGGGGTTGATGGGGAAGTTAGGGAATAGAGAAATTGTGGACTTAGTAAAAGATTATGGGATAATTGTTCTAGTGGAGTCGTGGTTAGGGAAATGGATAGAAATTGCATGGGACGGTTATAGAGTAGTAAACGTGATAAGCACAAAACTAGGGCAGAGGGGTAGAAACCCAGGGGCATAGTAGTTCTAATAAGAAATTAGGTAGCCGAGTGGATGGAGATGATGCAGGGTAGGGTAGAGGGGGTGGTGTGGTTTAGAATAAAAGTGGAGAAGTGAGCGCTGGAAGCCATTTGTCTGGCCCTGGTTTATAACCATCCTAGTGATTCAGTCCATGCAAATAAATATTTCTTTGACGAATATATTGAAGAAATGAACACGATTAAAGGGATGTATGTCGAAGAGGAGATGATTTTAATGAGGGATTGGAATGCTAGAGTGAGCAATAGAGTACCGCATTACGTGAAATAAGATAATGTAGGCTGGGGGCTGCGGAGAAAGAGTAAGGATAATGTTGTAAATAATTATGGGGAAAGGTTACTTGAGTTACGTGCTATAGAACATTTCTTCATTTTAAATGGGTGGATGAAGGGGGATAGCATGGGAGATTTGACCTACCTTACAACGAATGGAGGGAGTGTAGTGGATATAGGAATAAGTTCAGAGTTAGCTTTAAGGAGAACAATAAGTTTTGAGGTATTAAGAATGTGGGTTAACGGAACATATGCCTGTTGTTGTTTGAGTCATCAGTCCATAGACTGGTTTGATGCAGCCCTCCATTTCACCCTATCCTGTGCTAAACTTTTCATTTCTACGTAACTATTGCATCCTACATCTGCTCTAATCTGCTTGTTATATTCATACCTTGGTCTACCCCTACCGTTCTTACCAACAACACTTCCTTCAAAAACCAACTGAACAAGTCCTGGGTGTCTTAAGATGTGTCCTATCATTCTATCTCTTCATCTCGTCAAACTTAGCCAAATCGATCTCCTCTCGCCAATTCGATTAAGTATCCCCTCATTCGTGATCCGATCTATCCATCTCACCTTCAGCATCCTTCTGTAACACCACATTTCAAAAGCTTCTATTCACCTTCTTTCCGAGCTAGTTATCGTCCATGTCTCACTTCCATACAATGCCACGCCCCATACAAAAGTTTTCAAAAACATCTTTCGAATTCCAATATCAATGCTTGAAGTGAGCAAATTTCTTTTCTTAAGAAAGCTCTTCCTTGCTTTTGCTAATCTGTATTTTATGTCCTCCTTACTTCTGCCATCGTTAGTTATTTTACTACCCAAATAACAATATTCATTTACTTCCGTTAAGACTTCATTTCCTAATTTAATATTTCCTACATCACCTGCCTTCGTTCGACTGCACTCCATTACTTTCGTTTTGGACATTTATTTTCATCTTGTACTCCTTACCCAAGACTTCGTCCATACCATTCAGCAGCTTCTCAAGATCGTCTGCAGTCTCAGATAAAATAACAATATCATCGGCAAATCTCAAGGTTTTGATTTCCTCTCCTTGGATTGTGATTCCCTTTCCAAATTCCTCTTTGATTTATTTTACTGCCTGTTCTATGTAAACATTGAAAAGGAGGGGACAAACTGTAGCCTTGTCTCACTCCTTTCTGGATTGCTGCTTCTTTTTCAAAGCCCTCGATTCTTATTACTGCAGACTGATTTTTATACAGATTGTAGATAATTCTTCGTTCTCGGTATCTGATCCCAATCATCTTCAGAATCTTAAATAGCTTCGTCCAATCAACATTATCGAATGACTTTTCTAGATTTACTAATGCCATGCATGTGGGCTTGTCCTTCTTGATTCGATTCTCTAAGATCAGACATAAAGTCAGGATTGCTTCACGTGTTCCTACATTTCTTCTGAAGCCAAACTGATCTCCTCCCAACTGAGCTTCAACTTGTTTTTCCATTCTTCTGTAAATAATACATGTTAAAATTTTGCAGGCATGATATACTAAACTGATGGTGCGGTAGATTCCACACCTGTCAGCACCGGCTTTCTTGGGAATATGTATAACAACATTCTGACGAAAATCGAATGGGACTTCTCCTGTTTCATACATCTTACACACATAATGGAATAACCCTGCCATGCTGGTTTCTCCTAAGGCAGTCAGTAATTCAGAGGGATTGTCATCAATTCCAGGTGCCTTGTTCCTATTTAGGTCGCTCATAGCTCTGTCAAACCCTGACCTCAAAATTGGGTCTCCCATTTCATCAGCATTAACAGCCTCTTCTTGTTCCAGGACCTAATTATCTACATCTTTACCTTGATAAAACTGTTGGATATGTTCCTGCCACCTTACTGCTTTATCTTCTTTCCCTAGAAGCGGCTTTCCATCTAAGCTCTTAATATTCATGCACCTAGATTTCCTTTCCCCAAAACCGAGCTCGATAGCTGCAGCCGCTTAAGTGAGGCCAGAATTCAGTATTCGGGAGATTAGTAGGTTCGAACCCCACTGTCGGCAGCCCTGAAAATGGTTTTTCGTGGTTTCCCATTTTCACACCAGGCACTGCTGGGGCTGTACCTTAATTAAGGCCACGGCCACTTCCTTCCACTCCTAGCCATTTCCTGTCCCATCGTCGCCATAAGACCTATCCGTGTCGGTGCAACGTAAAGCAACTAGCAAAAAAAACCTTTCCCCAAAGGTTTCCTCGATTTTCCTGTATACAGCATCTACCTTTCCTACTAGGACCATAAAACCTTCGACATCCTTGCACTTCTCCTTCAGCTGTTCTTCCTTATCTACCTTGCACTTTCTATCCACTTGATTCTTTAATCGCCTGTATTCTCTTCTGCCCTCTTCATTTCTAGCATTCTTGTATTTTCGTCGTTCATCAATCCTGAGTTATCCACTGATTGCTTCTTGATCTTTTCTTCCTTCCTAATATTTCTTAAGCAGCTCTATTGACTTCATTTTTCATGACTATCCATTCTTCCTCTATTGTGTTTCCTTCAGCCTTTTCATTTAGTGCTTTTGCAACATGTTCCTTGAAACAATCCCGCACAATCTTTTCCTTCAACTTGTCTAGATCTCATCTTTTTTGCATTCTTTCCTTTCTTCAAGTTCTTCAGCTTCAGATGGCATTTCATGACCAACAAATTGTGGTCAGTGTCCACGTCTGCTCCTGGGAAATGTTTGCAATTGAACTGAACCCCACCCTCGCTAAAGATATACGACGGAAAACATAATACACGACGGGAGATTCGAGGGCGTGGATCCTGACCAGGAGAGGCAGTAACAGCCCCGAATTAGAGATGCCCCTCATTAATAATGCATGACAAGGAAGTAACTAACTAATAGAAGTGAAAATCCAATAAAATTGAAATGAGGGTTTATTTAAATAAATAGATCAGAAGAAAAAATCAAACGAAGCCACCAATCAAAATTAAAGAATAATGCATACATACTTTGTCCTTCAGGTTTGTAGGAGGATGTAAAGCCAGCCTGCGAACACAGCATATCTCAAACATGAATATAAATAATAGCTACGGCGTGCTCACCGTTTGAATGACACTTTCACAACATATTTAAGTATATTGAAAATAAATCACAGAGTTATTGTTTGGTCGTTTCTTTCTACGAGGTAAATTACATTTTTATTTCCTAGCATTAATCAAGCCTCCACCATCATCACGACAACAGTAGCCATTACTAAGATAAAGAATTACAAAGCATCATGGAGTAGAGTAAATCCGGATATAAAGGAAAGTATGCAGGTATCGGGATGGCCGAGAATGGAACATCTCTCTACCAAAGAATAATACGTAAGGCAAAGAGTATCAGGTGTGCGCATCACCCATATTTAAAATAAACAAAATGGCGGCCACGAGAAGCAGGCAAAACGGTGAATATATAGACCAAGGGAAATTAATAAATATCGTACTCGAAGCGAAAACCAAGTACGGAAGGATCAAAGAAAATAAACTGACCAATACAACATCTTTTCACTCCTCGCTCGCGTTCACACACACACACACAAACATTCAGCCATTACCGGTATCGGGCAACAATAGGTTCAATAAACTCATTCAAAAACAGATTTCAAACACATGTAATATGACTCACCTGGTCATAAGTAAAGGTTTCATATACGACGGAGTGACGTGCACAACGCAAATATTTCATAAACAAAATGATATGGACCCATGGTTCACGAATAAGTCCACCAACTAACGCATTGGGTACGACTCGAATGGATCCCGTGTCGACACCCAGAGCATACTTACATTTTGGTGGCAACATACATCACAATACCGTGCACTAATCAGAATTTTTCGCAGAGACCCAGTTACCACATCACCACCATCACAATAATGGCATCAAGCATATCACGGAGTAAAAAGGCGTGTACCAATCAGTTACGATTTAGGGCACAAGAAATAGCCACGAGATAAACATAAAATAAAAGTGAAAACACAGCTCACAGTACCTGCAGTATAAGCTGGGAGTACAGGCAGAGTTTAAACCTAATGAAAACCCATCGGTAATTGAGAAATGCCACAGCGGTCAGAGATGACTCCATCTTTGTATTCCTCACGTCACCACCACAACAAATATATCAACTCAAAGAGATAAAGTCAAAGACTCACCGAAAGAAGGACCATCCGTCTTCAGAGCAGGGTGCTGCTCTCTACGGTAAAGTTTGGGAAATAGTTAAGCCAGTCAATCAAGAGCTGATACAAACTCACAGCAATTACGGGAAAAGTTACATATTATGAACATGTTAAACGAGCATGTTTCACAATCCAACACCTGGTTTCTGAATCTCCGCCTAATCATAATGAAGTCTATTTGATACCTTCCAGTGTCTCCAGGTTTCGTCCACGTATACAGTCATCGTCTGTGGTGTTTGAACCAAGTATTGGCAAGGACTAAATTGTGATCAGTGCAGAATTCAACCAGCCGACTTCCTCTTTCGTTCCTTTGTCCCAATCCAAATTCTCCTACTGTACTACCTTCTCTTCCTTGGCCTACCACTGCATTCCAGTCTCCCATCACAATTAGATTCTCGTCACCTTTTACATATTGTATTAAATCTTCTATCTCCTCATATGTGCTTTCGATTTCTTCATCATCCGCTGAACTAGTAGGCATATAGACCTGCACTATTGTGGTGGGCATTGCTTTGGTGTCTATCTTGACGACAATAATTATTTCACTATGCTGGTCGTAGTAGCTTACCCGCTGCCCTATTTTCTTATTCATGATTAAACCAACTCCTGCATTTCCCCTGTTTGATTTTGAGCTGATAATTAGGTAGTCGCCTGACCAAAAATCCTGTTCTTCCTGCCAACGTACTTCACTTATACCAACTACATCTAACTTTTGTCCATCCATCTCCCTTGTTCAGATTCTCTAATCTACCACAACTATTCAGACTTCTAACATTCCACGCTCCGACTCGCAGAATATCAGTATCCATCTTCCTGATGATCACCCCTCTCGTGTAGTCCCCACCCGGAGATCCGAATGGGGGCTAGTTTACCTCCGGAATATTTTACCCGGGAGGAAGCCAACATCAGTACATCATTCATACAGAGAGAGCTGCATGGCCTCGGGAGTTAGTTACGGCTGTAGTTTCCCGTTGCTTTCAGCCGTGTAGCAGTATCAACACAGATAAGCCATGTTGAGTATTATTACAAGGTCATATCTTTCAATCATCTAGACTGCCGCCCGTGCAACTTCCGAAAGGCTGCCACCCCCTATCAAATTAAAATTGTGAAGTGAGAAAGCTGATGAGAAGGGTAAGCTGGAGGAAAGTAGGGAGGGATACAAGAATCGAGGATGGAAGTATATCTGGAATGACACTACGATAGATAAACTGAGACTGGAGCTGAAAGGGAGGGGAGACATATTAAAGGTAGGAATGGAAACGGCGTTGGAAGGGAATGGCATGGATAGTGTGCTAGAATTAATAGAATTCCCAGTATGGAGTGTGGGAAGAAAAGTGAGGGGGAGGGAAGATGGAATTGAAAACAGAGAGGATGGGTGGTTTGATGAAGACTGTAGGAGGAAACGAGAGGTTGTAATGAGAGCCCGAACGGAGTTAAAGAAGGGGAGGGAACAAGAGAATGGGGAGGAATATTGTAAATTAAGAACAGAATATGAGGAGGTTCTTTATGAGAAGAAAAGAAGATGGAAGGAGGCGGAAGCTTAAAAAATAAATGTATGTTGTCGAGAGAAGAAATTTGAGATAATTTGTGAGTCTATAAACATGATTAGGAGAAAGAAACCGGCAGGTAAGTGCGAAAAATTGGAGAAAAAGAGTGGGGTAGCCTTTCCAAAAGGCTCTCAGCAGGACTGGGGAACTGCGATAGAGAAATGGACAAGACATATATAGGAAGAGAATTGGAAGTAAGAATTCAGATACTGGATGAGGAGATAACAAGGCAAGAAGTAATTAGGATATTAAATAAGGCAAGACCCAAGGCAGCAGGAGGAGCGAACAGTATTACAAATAGTGTGTGGAAGGACGTTGGGGCTAATGAGCCGATGTGAGGGGGTAGGTAAATTTTTTTAATAGTTTGCTGTAAACCGGGAAATTTTCCAGGGAGTGGAGGAAGGGGGCATTAAATCCAATTTATAAAAATAAAGGGGCGAGAAGCGATCGAAACAATTATAGAGTAATAATATTCCTAGACGCTCTATCGAAGGTGTATAAAGGGTTTTGGCAAATAGGATAAAAATTGGACTGAGAAGTATGGGAGGATATCAGAGTTTCAGAATGGATTTAGGGAAGGGAGGAACACGCTTGATAAAGTATGGATTTTGGACACCTTGATTACGAAGTATGTTAAATTATATGTAGCAGCGATCGACTTAGAAAAAGCCTTTGATACGATGAGTAGGAGGGCGCTACTTATGAGATTAAAGCAGTTTGGGATGTCGAAGAAAATGAGGGGGCAATAGAAATAATATATGAGAAAGTGTTGATGACGATTAAATTGCAGAGTGGAAGGATCAGGAAGTGTTTTGAATCGAAGAGTGGTGTGAAACAAGGTTGTAAGCTATTCCCGTTATTAGTTATTGTTTGTAAATAATATTTTAGAGAGACATGGGGAGAGAGGTGGGAATGTCCTTGGATAGGGAAGACGGCAATTCCGGGGTTTCTATTCGCTGATGATCTATTGATTTTGGCAATGACGGCAAGCGGTTTACAAAAGGGTTAGACGATGTAGTTGAATATGCTAAAAGGTGGTCTCTCAGAGTTAATGTAAGAAAGATACTGGTAATGGTTTGAAGTAAAAGGGGAGAAAGGAAGAGAAAAGAGGTCTGGAAGCTAGATCAAGAAGAAATGAGACCAAGGGGAAAATTGAGCACTTAGTTGTAATAATTAGTAAGAATGGCTCTTGGAAAGAATAATGTAGGAAGGCTAAGTTAGAGGGAAGAGGCGCGCTTGCAGCAGTGGGGGTATAAGAAAATAAACTCCCAGAGGTGAAATACAATATCCAGAGAATAGTGTTTCAATCACCGGTAATGAGAAAAAATGTTGTTTGGGAGGGAAGTATGGCATTTTGTCGTAGGACAGGTATCCTAATTAGGATAAAACCTTCAATACTCGTATTTTGAAGTTTTACGATGAGGCGAAAGTATTATGTTATTATATTTATGTTTCGTGTCCATGGACGTATAACGTGCGGACGTACGGACACACAGACTTCCAAGATGGCGTCAAGGAACAGCACCATTAGATCTCTGATGTAAAACATGTATAAATTCTATGTAGATTGTTTTAGAGAGCGATTGTTCGTTTTGTATTCTGAGAGAGGCACTGAATGTTTTTCTTCATCTGACAGGATAAGTTCGTAGCGATAATAAAGTTGTTTTTAGAATACGTAAAAGTGTTCTCGTGTGATATTTTTATTGCGTAAAATAGAAAATCGCATATAGAGAACGACAAATTGGCGACCGTGACAGGACTTTCGAAGTTTAATGATGAAGATTGATCAAATGACCGTCGTGATTTTACGAAAGGCGCTGATATCCCGAGGTATACCGACGGATGGGAGCAAGTCGGAACTACAAGAGAGACTACGCCGGAATCTGATAGAAAATGAGGAAGACCCAGGTAGTTTCGATGTTGAAGTTGTCTCGGAGAAGGAAGCCAACGACCGGGTAGGCATGATGCTTACGCAATTAACTACTTTGATTGGGATTCAATCTGAAAAACTCGAAAGGAAAATCGAGGCCCAGGCTCGGGAGATAAAAGGCCAAATCGATTCCTTGGTAAGAGATCTGAAAGAGGATATTTCCAAAATTAATGACCAAAACAACAGCGTAGAATTAGATGTACCGGCAGATAAAGTAGTAAGTGATATGAACACCTTGGAAAACGAAGTCAAGAAGAAGAAAGACGAAGAGAAAACCATTTCAGAGGCTAACAATGCAAAAGATCAAGATTTTGATGCTCATTCTACAACTGAAGAAGATTAACGAAGGAAACCTGCGTATGATCTGTCCTGTCCTCATTGCTTAATACAATGTGACACAGTACAGGAGTACAAAATGCACCTCTATTCACCTCAACACATAAATGTCATGAGGAAACAATCATTACTACATAAGCAGACCTTGCAGCGAATGCGTATGAATCAACGTCAAAAGCACCGCATGCTACATGAAACTGAAGAGTTCCGGCATACACTGTCTGATAGAACGAAGTTCTGTGCCATTTGTAAGCTCAATTACAAGCAGCCAAAATCAACACACATGACTTCTGAGGATCATGAGAATATGGTGAAATTCTTGAATCCATATTGCCGGGTGTGTAAACAAAGATTCAATACACTAATGTCTAATGAATATCATCTGTGTTCCTTAAATCACATCAAGTTCAAGGCTCTCTTGGCCGACAAATCCAAGAGTGACGATGAAGAGATTGGTGGAAAAGATGATGAAAAGGAGCTCAACCTTGTCAACTTTATGACTCTTGATTCAGTAGGTTCTGTTGGTAGTAAGGAAGGAGAAAGCGGAGGAGATGGAAAAGCTGAAAAGGAAGCCGGGGGAGAAGAAGAGAAGGAAATCGCACCCAAATCTAAAGACAAAACTGAAACCATAGGTGCTGAATATGCCCGGAAGGTGGGGGTGTGTTACTATGATTGGTGTCGTACCTACTTGTCATGGTATGAAGAACAAGAGAGAGTTCTAACCATCCATTATCACTCAAGGGCACGCTTACGGCGATATGTACGTTATCGTGAAGATATATTTCTTAGAAAAGAGGCTGAGAGACTTCATCAGAAAAAGTTGGCAAGAAAGATTCTGAAAAAGAAGCAAGGTCCGGAAAGGCATCTGGAGAGAAGGATCAATCAGATAGTAAAACAGCGGAAAATAAGAAAAAAAGTGAGAAGGATGGTGAGAAAAGCTCAGAAGATACAACAGGTGAATCTTCCAAGAAAAAGAAAAAAGACGACTGAAATGGCAGTGAGGTTTCTCAAGGAGAAGATGTTATCTCGACCCCTACAGGATAGCGGAGGGACCGGAGAGTGGGCACTCTCTAGGGGGTCCCGGAGGAGTACGGACTTCGGAGAGGATCAACATACACTGATACCTGTTCTGGAGGATGGAATAGCTGAAGACATAGATAACAAGACGACTAGTTGTAATTTGGGACCTGGAGAAGAGAAGGTCCGGAATCAGTATTGAAGGTTTTAGGGGGGGATAATTGTCGTAGGACAGGTATCCTAATTAGGATAAAACCTTCAATACTCGTATTTTGAAGTTTTACGATGAGGCGAAAGTATTATGTTATTATATTTATGTTTCGTGTCCATGGACGTATAACGTGCGGACGTACGGACACACAGACTTCCAAGATGGCGTCAAGGAACAGCACCATTAGATCTCTGATGTAAAACATGTATAAATTCTATGTAGATTGTTTTAGAGAGCGATTGTTCGTTTTGTATTCTGAGAGAGGCACTGAATGTTTTTCTTCATCTGACAGGATAAGTTCGTTGCGATAATAAAGTTGTTTTTAGAATACGTAAAAGTGTTCTCGTGTGATATTTTTATTGCGTAAAATAGAAAATCGCATATAGAGAACGACAATTTGGAGGAGAGCAGGGTAGGAAAAACCTGGTGGTGGTGAAATGTAAAAAGATCATGATGGCCTCCCAAACTGCACTGCAAATGCGAGTGCTAGATTTGTGTGTAAAGAATCTGTGGAGGTTGAAATAACTAAGAGGGTAATCATTTATAGGATTAGATTGGAGGAAGGGAAGGGTGAGAAATTATTACAAGAAGCGTTTAGATTTCAGAAAAGTATGGGGAACGATGGTTATTGGGTGAATAAGTGTAAAAAAGTTTACAAAATATTGGCTTGGGGGCATATGGTGGATTTGGGTGGGGAATAGGATAAATGGGTATGGGAAAGGGTAAAGGGAAGACTACTAGATATAGAAAGCAGAGTTTAATAAGGGAATGTAGAGATGGAGTCTCTCCATCAGTATTAAATAAATTGGCGGATGTAAGAAACCCGAAAACTGAGTTCGAGAGCAGGAAATATAGGAGAGTTTTGTACTGGTCGATATTGGGAGTTCCGAGAAAAGGGGGTGGGTGGGAAGAGAAAATAATTATAGATGTGTGCTATGTGGAGAGGGGTTGTCGGACTTGCATATATTCACTCAATGCCGAACTGTAGAGGAAATAAAAATAAACCACTAAGTAGGAAGGAGGTGGAGAAAGTGGGGAAAAGTTATGAGATGACTTCTTGGTTATGTAGAGTGAGAAAAAGGAGAAATGTATCGAAATACTTTAATGTGGTTAGAGCAAGGTTTTTAAGCGAATTGGTGGAAAAAAGTGGTTTAACATAAAAAAGAAAAAGAGGTTTTATGTGTGTGGTGAATGAGGGAGTAATTCTTGCCCAAAGGAATGGTTACCCGCCCTGAGAAGTTGCTGGAAAGGTATCATGTTGAGCATGTTAATCTTAGAACGAGGAGATTAGGAAAAAGGTAAAGTAAAATAAAATAAAAGAGTTTGTAATGGATAGGAAGGAGGTACTAGAAGGAAGGTTCCGATAAATTGGAGGGAGTGGAGATTTAAAACTGGAGGGATCAGAGGCTGTTGTGTTAGGGTTTGGTTGGAGGGCTCCTTGCCCACTGTAATGGGGATCCGCCTGGGGTAATATCCTGGGAAGTAGAACGAGGAGAAGTAGAATGTGATTGCTGCACTATATTTAAGATATGTGTAATTCTAGAACTGATGTAATTATGAAATGAGTTTTTAATAAGGAGAAGGCTGGTAGAAGTAGGAAGGAGCTGACAAATGGGGAGGTTGAGTAGGCACCGGGGGTAGTAGGTAATACAAATTAGGTAAGTAATAACAGCTTCTGCATGTAACAGGTTTCGCCCAGAGCAGATTGTTATCATGAATTGAGAAGGGTAGAGATTATAAGAAGATGGTATATATATTAAGTTTAGGTGGAAGTTAGTGAATAAGTAATAGAAGGATAAAGGTGGAGTGTAAGAGGGAAGAAGTGTGTAAAAACGGCGAGGAGTGGAATAAAATAGGAGAGTACGGAGGAAAATCTGTTTGTCTGTGTGTAGAGGACAGATGTAAACTGGATACTTGATATGTAAGTAAAAATTTAAACAAGGTGGGAAGTGCTGCAAGAAGACTGAGTGAAGTAATTGTTTTGGAAAGAAAAATTAAGTGCAGTGTTGTATAATAATGGTGTGTTTAGGTGAATGTGTGTTGAGGAGGTGATGCAAAATAATGTGTATGTAATAAGTAAAATAAGAGAGGTTAAGTGGGTAGTGAAGTGAAGAAGAAGTTGCTGTTAGTATTGAATAGTGAATATATGTAAATAGAGAGCTAGGATAGATAAACTGTTATATTTCTGGTGCAGGAGGCCGTGTAGTAGGATTGTGTGTGTTGGTGAGATGTAGCTCGCAAGAATAGCGTGATAGGGGAGTGCGTGACATTATAAGGTGAGAGGGAGGAGTGGGCCTGATCCATCCCAAGTAAGGAATGCTTAACCATGTCTGCATGTGGTGAAAGAGGAGAGCGAAGGAAGTGCGCTCTAAATGGTCAGAGAAGGTGTGACGTCTTCATCGGGCATAAGAGTGTGGCAGGTCACGTGTCGGTAGGGAGGGAAACATATTGTCAGCTAGGACTGTTGAGATATGGTATCCGTTCTAACGAGGCATGGCTGGTAGCGTGTCTACGCGTTGGTTGGCTGTTTCCTTCCGGGGCAGACGCCGTGACCAGCCAACTATTTTAAATTAGTTTTTAGGTAGTAGGTTAGGTACTAATTTGATTAGTGTAGTTTTTAGTGCGGTGGCATCCTGAATGTATGCTGACTATCCGCACACGTGTTGGATGATACTGAGTAGTTGTAGAATGTAGTTAATTAGTTTCAGGAGAGGTGAAGTGGCTATTGTCATTCTTTCTTTATTACCTGTAAACCGATGGTGTGAACTATGGTGGGAAATAAAGATATGTGTATGTAATAGTTTTAGCCAGGGACGGACAGCTCATTCATCTGCATACATCATTTAGGTTGCATATGTTACTTCGGCGAGCCTCCTGGAGTGAAGTCTTGCTAGATTGAAAGCCTCCATCGGAACAATACCTAACCTATTCACCTTGGTTTTTCATAGAAGATTCATGTAGCATGGCAGCCAAATATAATAGTGTTCGGGCAAAAACACACCCCTGTTTAAGTCCATGAGGCATAGGAAAATTATTCGAGATCCTATTCTGATGCCATCGAGGACATCCTGAACCACATCGAAAAAACGCTGAGGGCAGCAAAAGTTTGTCAGTACCGCCCACATAGCAGGTCTTAGAACAGAGTCAAATGCCTTCTCCATGTCATAAAAGACTAGGAAGAGATTTCCTTGCAAAGATGATCAGATCGCTTGTGCCTCTGGAAGTTTGAAACCCACACGCAATTAACTCCAGACGGATGCTATCTGGGCCAGGTACCATTCTGGAGTGAGAGCTGCACTGAATTCATGGTAAGTTGATGGAACTGCCGTCCATGGTTGTTCAGGCTGTTGAGGCACATCACGAAGAAAGTATTCATCAGCTGTGGAAGCTCGATTTAGAAGGGTGGAGAAATGCTTTTTCCAACGCTCCAAGATTTCATACCTGTCAGTTAGATTGGTAAACTTGTCAGCAGTTTACCTGTGTCCGGCTCCATGGCTAAATCTTTAGCGTCCTAGCCTGTGGTCCCGGATTCGGTTCCGGGCAGAGTCGGGAATTTTAACCATAATTGGTTAATTTCTGTGGCACGGAGACTGGGTGTATGTGTCGTCTTCATCACAATTTCATCCTCATCACGACGCGCTGGCCACCTACGGTCGTCAGATCAAAAGACCTGCAACTGGTGAGCCGAACTTGTCCTCGGACACTCGCGGCACTAAAAGCCATACGCCATTTCATTTAATTTCAGTGTACCTGTTGAAGAGCGAGATGGACCATACAGCTCTTTTATTCCTGCGTAAAAGTCCTTCAGGTCCCAAGCATTAGGTAATTCCTGAAGTTCCTGAGATCTCCGTCTCGACCAGGTATTCTTTCTTTCTGTTATCTTTGTCACGTTCTTTTGAGTTCTAAAATTGTGCTTTCTTCATGGTGGAGAAGGATGTTGAAGATGTGATACATCGGCTTCCCTTTTTGAGTCAATGAGACACAAAATTTCCTCACTGTTGTTGTCAAACCAGTCTTGTCTCATCTGCTTTACAAAACCAAAGTTTTCCTCGGCGGACTTCATGTTTATCTTCTGCAAAGTGGCCCATTCTTGCTGAACGCCATTTGTGCTAACTGGATTAACCGGTAGTTGTAAAATGATCATATTCTGTAATTCTGTCTCAAAGGATTAATCCTGTAGTTAAAACGTGTTAAGCTTTCTTATGGTCAAGATTAGGAGATGCATACGTTGTTTAGGACGGATGGAGATCCTGAGTTGACAAATAACGAGTTTGTGATCAGTCTGACAATCATCAATATTTCTTGCTGTTCTGGTAATAAGTATGTCCCTCATTATCACAATACGGTGTAATGATATAATCAAGAATGTGCTAACCCTTGAATCAAGGATGCATCCACGTGGTCTTGAAGCGGTTGGGCAGTTGAAACTGAGTGCTGGTGATGAAGAGTTTATGTTCTGCACATAGACCGAAAAGCATTAGTCAATTTGCATTACACTTGCCACTTGCCTCTCCGCTTGCCAGGAAGTGACCCACACGCTGTGGTCTCGGAGCTATGTCCTGCGGCACATATGGAATGAGACGTGCAGGATCAAAGACCGAGAGCGCAACGAACTGCCGCAGGCTCAAAGTACTATTGAGGTGCGCCTCCACAGTCAGTTCGTCCGGCATGAGCTCTTCTGCCTCCACGAATATTGGGAACCATGAGAGTAACGGATTCCTCCTCCGCTCGTTTCGCCATGGGGCCAAACACTTGTGATTGGTTCCAGTGTCATTTCCTACAAAGAGGGGACCATCAGCCAACCCAAAGGGGCTCATCCGACGAAAGCCCCTTTACGGAGTCGAAATATTTACAGATGTTCGACACTCGGCGTTGAGTTGCTGGCTGTACAGACTTAATCCATTACCGTAGCAGAATAGCCGGTCAGTCACAGGCTGGTATTCATGGTCGGCGATTTACTTCTCCAATAAGAACGACCTAACAAAGCTGTACTTATTCGTGAACTCGACCTAAACGTTTCTCGCATTCATGGTCTGCTTTGTTAAGCTGGACATGATAAAGCATTACTTATTATGCAGACGCTCTGCACAATTAAGTTGAAATTTATATTATTATAAATAGTACAGCCATCATCACAGCAGTTGAATGTGCCAGTCATCCTTCAGACACGGCCAAACAGATCTACGCTCGGCTCCGTATTCCGAGTTTACTTGTATATTTATTTGTCTCGTTACCTGTTCCTGTTATAACCTCCTCTGCGGATAAAAATCGAAAATCCTCATACTACCCTAAGGGAGCATGCTGGGGGGGCTTCAAATTTTGGGCTCAGCATTACAACGCAGTCGTATATATTTACCCAAACAGGAATAGGTTTCGTGGGCTTATATACTTTTAGGAAATTCCTAATTTTATCCTCCTTCCCCCAAATCAAGAAGGCGGAACAATCTTCCAGACGAGCTAGAAAATTGACATTTGGCGAAATTATAGCTTAAAGCCTGCAAGTGACGTAAAAATTCCAATATTTTGAAATATTTCCCTTTTATCACCGAAGAATATTGAAATTTGGAGGCAACTTTAATGACGGTACAAACCTTCCTTTCGAGTTATTTGGTGGCTGAACGGTAAGTCGTATCACAAAAAGGATGGCACAAACTCCGTTCATATTGGAGTGATCTACAATTTTGTCATATTACTTCTTGTCATATCTCTCTCCCATATGCGTTAGATTTGGCTGCATATCTCGATTGGATGTAAATTTTGTGATTTGTACACGCATGTATTTCATAGTTTGACACACTTATAGGAAAGATAGAGTAATCTAATTTGGCACGCACACTGACACGACCGCTAACGACCATATGTGAACCAAATTTAATTATTATAGCTTCCACATAAGTACTCGAAAAATAATATGAAGTGCTACAAATGTACCCAAATTTCACCCCATTCAAACATTCTAACTCAATCGAACCCATAAATGTGGGAATACCATAACATTTTTCAGGACCAAATATGTAGAACAATAAACATGACGTCTGATGGTTGATGTACTGAACCATACTGTTCATGGGACAATTGTATTGATTTTAGAATTGGATATTGGGATTACACAAGGCCACCCACGAAGCCATTGTCTTATAGTATATTTCATAAAGGAGTCCAGAAGAAGCGTTCTTGTGTGAAGTGAGCTAGAGCGTCATTATGAGAAATCTCCAGAACCTCATTAAAGGGAGTTATGTCCCAAGCCAAGCCTCTTGATGAAGATTGGGGACGCTCCCTGGATCCCGGCAAAACTTATATTAGGAGGGAAGAAAGAATTAAATTAATATCTTTGGTTACGGAAGAGTTGCATTGGATTTGAGACAAGAATTGCAACGTGCATAATTTCTGCTTAATTTTGATATGCATTAGGGCTGCATTCATAAATGCATTCGTTAAATAGAGCACGTGATGTACTTTGTGCGGGAAAACTTCGCGGGCGCGGATCCTGCAGGCGATCAAGCGGCGTGATGACGCTAAACGGGATTATAAAAATAAGGCCGCCTGGCATATCAGGCTCATTCTTGGACCAGAAGGCCGCTTGAACGAGTCGTCATACTGCGTGTTGGTACTGAGAACAACGCTTTGTCTTCAAGCTGCACATACTACTAGTACTACTGTATCTGCGAGGAAGTAAGTAATCAACTTGAATATTCAGCTGAATTTAAGATTTTACCTGTGAGGATAGGCTATGGGGAGATGAGGTACTGCTTGTAAGAGACTAATGAACTAGTAGCTTCATATTTCTGTGAGGTCAAGGTTTTACTGACGAAATGCTAGAATTAATATTGGCTCAGGATAGTAATTCAAAACGACATGTTGTCCGAGTGAAGGGATGAAATAACAGTGACTAAAAGTAGTGAAGAAACTGTGTACCAGGTTTAAAACACTGAACGAGACTTGGTCAATGTGACGTGTGAGACACGATAGTAGTGGAAACAGGCATCGAGTTTGGACAGTCTGTAATGAATGAATTTGTTTTCAGTTACCCCAGCATCAAGTCAGAACGAGTGTTTGACATCATCATTGCGAGGAAGCCACAACCAGGAGCTGAAGCCAACACGACAACGGGTATCGATCCAGGAACGTTGGGAGCACCTGATCAACGCGACGCCGAAGGGGACATCTTCCAGCCACATAGGGAGCCGTACGAAGGAGCCACACAAGAAAGAATGTCTCCAAGTGGTCAACAGTATCAGATGCAAGCGCCGCAGTCTATCATGATGTGGTAAATTCAGTGGTCCACAGGGAGGGCCGCTTCGTCATGTCATCGATAACATAAGGTCAGAGCTTTCCCATTCTGTTTCAAGCATGTCATTTAAATTTAGATAGGAATATGGGGGCCGTCAGTCAACAGATTAGTTATGGTAGGAAATTTTCTTGGTAATAATGAGCTAGGCCTCAAGCTCGAACCCCGTACATTAGGGTAGATGATATTTTGTAGATTCCTTGTTAGCGTGTTTATATTTCATTTCGATTGTATTATTTTTACGTACGTGTGATTTTTATGGGTCTGGTCATAGTAGGTTAGTCTAACAGACAGGCACTTTTTATTATATCGCATTTAGGCATTTGTTTCTTCAGACGTAGATACGTATAGTTGAGACCAGGATAGAACCCGTAATTCACCCAGCTTCACTGATAGAGCGAGCGAGTCAGAATATTTGAGAGATATGAGCCCATGAGAGGCAGAAGTAAGATTTGCGATTGATATGAGAGAGCCCAGCACAGTTGAGAGTATATTGGATGTATTGGAGATGCCTAGTACGGCCATGTGACTATCGCTTAATGATTAGTGTTTTGTAGCACCAAGGTTGAGCCCGTGAGAGGCGAAAGTAAGATTTGCGATATTGCTGGTGATATTGGGACGAGGGCAAATCGCCCAGGTGTATTTAAAAGAGTACTTTTTAGCAGCCAGGTTATGTGAGGTATTTTGAGAGGCGAGATGTTTCTGCTGGCAGTCAGCTGAGCTCATCAATTATGTGGACTGTCGCTGGTGAAGTGGTTGCAGGGGTGAGGGTGCTGTGCCTGACGTCACAGTCTTGAGAATTGGTTTTTGCCGTCTGCAGCTTGTCAAGTGTGCGAAGGGGAGGAGGACCTTGATGTTTTGAAAGCAGGAAGAGATCTTTTTTATGTCCTATTTGTTCTACGTTAATTTTTAACACTGGCCCGTTTGATATTGACACCCGTGGATATGTTGATTGTGTCCTTTTTATATAGTTTGCATATGATTCTTTTACGCCTTACTCGTCATGGGACTAGGGTTCGTGACCGAGTCAGGTCATTGTACATTCTGTGTTGAGATTTGTTAGCACCGGGGTTCGACGGTACTAGGCATAGTAAATTTTATGCGAATCACTGTTTGATGTGTATTTCAGCATATATCCGTTTTTCTAGAGTTCGTTACTTACACTATTGTAACATGCTTGTTACAGCACAGCTGTTTTCGTGAAGGCAGTGAACTGGTTGTCATCGGCTCAGCATTATCTTGACCCAAGCATTTTGAAAGCTATTATATTTGTAAATAATTCAATTTTATGTAATAAATCCCTATTTGTTATACTTTGAATGCAGCGATGTTTTCTGTTAGATATTCTATTTTATTTTAATTTAGCGAATTCTTACCTGAGTAGGCACATGTCCTAGTGTTTTATCTTTATGTTGCCCCGTTATCCCCATGTTATCCCTGAGAAGAGCGCTCTTATCCGGCTGAGTGAAGAGGAATGTGTTCAGGTAAGACTATGTGCACCAGCTCACGTCTGTGAGAGTTCTTTCACTACTGTACTCTGGGTTCGAGACCGGCTTTCGCCTGGCCGGAACTTTAGAGTCCAGTAGGGCACATAGTATTTATGGCGCCTAAGCAACTGTGGGGCTCGATATGTCTGTAAATGAGGGCTAACCATAGCGCCATAGTATTAAGGACGCAGAGTAACGAATGGCCCGATATTTCAGTAAAAGGGACCATAGCGCCATTGTCAACATTGTGAACTTTGTGTGGCTAACTGAGGACCCGATATTGCAGTAATGAGGGTCATACAGCTTGTTTTATTATGCCGTCAGGTGATGCTTGATATTTGTGTAAACGAGCTCACACAGCCAAGTTGTATTTTGCTGATTTTCCCCATAGAATAGGGCTATAGGTCGTAACTTGTGTCTATAAAAGCAGGACCTGATAGTTCGGTAAGTAAAGGTCGTGCAAGGCTTGATTTCAGGCATATGTTATGACAGCTGCATTCAATTATATGTAGTGCAGATATACCAAGTTTGGTCTTTGATCTGTACTGTTAGCTTAGTGATGTATTAGGAGTATTTTGTTGAAACTTGTGAGGTTGAATGACTGCCAGTTCAGAGAGGTATTTTGTGATTTATTTGTCCCTTGGTCGTACCATTAGAATATGGATATTGCAGTTGAGGGGGATTAGCGAGGCTGTGCTGATTTTGTGGTTACCGTGGAGTGATGGATGATATTCCTGCGGGGATTTGACCTGCAGGGTGTTGTGTTTCACAGGTGTATAATCGGATAGCATTGATTTTTGCATGTTGTAGTTTTGCTGTTTTTATGACATTTGTTGGAGGATTTTGTGTTTGTATTGTATATATTTTGTATCATAATGTTGTTCTGACGGTTACCCTATGTTTGAATGACATGATGTTATAGTGAGGTAGCCTACTGAGGCTGTGGAAGTTCGAGAGTTTAGCAGTTAGGAACATTTTGATAAATTAGAATTGAGGGAAATTGATAGTAGTTGAAATTTAATCGATGACATACGGAGCGGGTTTCCCGCCGGACCTTATGACGAGTGAGTTGAATGTCAGTAGACATGGGTGAGGTGCTGAGGCACCTGAGCGATCAGCTAAAGGAGCTATGAAATGAACAGCTTGGGGCACTTAGAGAGGATGTAGGAATTATTAAAGGACAACAGACTACGCTTAGAGAGGATGTAGGAGTTATTAAAGGACAACAGACTAGGGATAGTGAGCTATTTAATGAACAGTTTGTGGCGCTTAAAGAGGAACTAGGAGAGGTTAAAGGACAAGCGGATAGGAACGGTGAACGTTTGAACGAGCAAGTCAGTAGAAACTTTAAAGGACAGGAAATTAGGAACTCGGAACAAGTGACAGGACTTAAAGAACACTTAACCGAGCAACTTACGGAAAAATTCGCGGGGTCCGAAGAAAAGGTTACACAAACCATGACCGAGAAACTCACGGAAAAATTCGCGGAGTGCAAAGAAAAGGTGACCGAACAATTAGTACTCACAGAAACACGGGTAGCTAACCAAATAACTGAGCTAAAGGAACACAATAGCATTCGTTTGGAGCAATTGGCCTCTGAAAATGAAGCGACTAGGGAAACCATAGCAGAATTAGATACGAAAATAGAGAATGTACGGCTGTGCTGTGTCACCACGACCGAGAAGTTGAGTCAACAGGTTGAAGAATCGCACAGAACGGTAGAGAAGCAAATTCGGGAAGTAAAGAACAGTATCGAGGGAATAGAACAGCGTATGGAAGAAAAAGATAAGGAGACCCAGTCCGAACTAGGAACATTTAGAGAAAACCTGGTGGCAGTAGTAGTTCGTATGGACCATACTAAAGAAGAGCTAATAAGAATAGAAGAGAAACTAGAGGCTAGGGCTCAAGAAGTAGTAGACAAATATGAGAAGACGACCGAAAAAAATAAGGCTAAGATTGCTGGACTAGAACTGGGTTTACAACAGACTAGGAAGGAAGTCAGCGCTGAGGTCCAGGGTTTGAAGAAGTGCCAAGAGCAGAAACAACGGACAACTGAGAAGCGAATACAAGGGTTAGAGCATGAAATGGAGAATATGCGTGATAAGTTGGACCAATTAAGAATTGAGGAGGAAAACGGAGTAAAGAAGCGGAAGCTGAGTAGGACTCACAGCCCGATAGAACGCCAGTATGGAGATGACAGCCTGAATGAAAGTCAGGATGAAGGACATGAGATACTAGGAGAATCATTTAGGGCTAAGCCAAGAATAGGAAATTCAACCCTATTCAGTCAGGACAGTGTTTTACCGGGTTATCATTGGATTAGGGCACCCGAGGAGAAACCCAAGAAATTCGAGGGAAGTGGAGAGGTCACGCCCCGTTCATTCCTTAAAGAGTTAGAGACATACATGGACGAATGCCAGATACCACCAGAGCGCAGACTACGCACGGCAGAAAAGTATCTTGGAGGGATTGCTGGAGCCTGGTTCAAGGCGTTTGGGCAATCATTTAAGAATTCTGATGAGTTCAAACGCGCATTCATGAATAAATTCTGGAATCAGGGGCATCAGCTGGCGCTTAGAATGGAGCTCTACGCTCGTAGATATGCCAATAGTACTCCCACAAGACTAAGCGAGTTCTTTATTTCCCAATACTTACGTTTGCAAGAGCTAGATCATCAGCCCGAAGAAGTGGAAATCGTCACGACCATTATTAGACAGTTGCCTGTAGAGGTACAAAGAGCTCTAATCGCGGCAAATGTTACGACGGCGGTGGCCGCGGAAGAAATGCTTAGGCTCTGGGACCAGACGTCTGCACTGCATCAGCCACGTATACGGGCCACAGAGACTGTCCATAATGTGAATGTCCAGGCGGAAGAGCAGATGGGAGAAAGAAGCCACAAGGAGTGTCAAAATTCCGGCACTCAAACGCCTACCCTGAGGGAACGAGATGAAGAAAATCCTAAACCCAGAGGAGATACGAACTGGCGACCTCGAAGATGGAGCACATGGCAGGAGGAACCGGACCGATGGAGAGGACAAGAACGCCGAAGGAATTCATTTGAACAGCGGAGGAATGACCGGCCGTACTGGCACTAGCGTAGCCAGGGGGGGGGGGGCAGTGGGGCCGGGCCCCCCCAAAATGTTTCCTGAAACTAGAGCGAGTATCAGCCGTTGTTTTACGTACGACACGAACAACTTAAAACTTACGCCGAAATGACGAATTAACGTAGCGACAAAGAATCTACTACGAGGGCTCAATACGGCCATTCATAATTCTCCATATTTGTACTGCTTGAATGAAAGGAAGTCGCTTAGGATTGTGATGCGCGGGGATATTTCACTGTAGAGGCCTCAGTATTGGGAATGTGTTGACAAATGCCAAAAGATGAGGAAAGGGGCAATTAGCCAGGGATTACTCAGTAGTGGGCCGGAATGTGACCACCGAGATAACGGGGTCCACAGCCAGAAACAGTTGAACATCGTGTCAGCTTTTGCAGATCAGTTACAGGAAACTGGGGTTGTACCGTGGTTGAAAGATGTGCTGTGTTTAAGTTACAGCGTTCGGAAGACTGTGACAGGATTGTGAGCTGCACGTTAGTTTCTCATTTTGTGCCGTATAATAACTTTATTTGTCACTAAGGGCAAAATAATGTGCATCCTCGATAAGTTATGATTTTTTTAAAATTCTAATAGCAAGACAGATCGCAGATGCGTACCTTAGTTATATAGGTAGGTCTATATATTTTGTCAAATGCCCGGGGACTGATTGGAACTTCAAATGGCATCATCAAAAGTGCATGTAACTATCTTGTAATTAGCGGACGTGATAACTCAGTTCCAATGGTTCTATCTTCTCATCAAGACGGCCGAGGCTTGAGTCGCAGTCGATGCATGAAACATTTTTAAAATGGGAAGTCACGTTCTATTGATACAGATTCTACTTAAAACACTTGGTCGCGTGCCTTACCTTTCTTTAGTACTTTTGAGTAATAACCGCATCATTTATGATGGTGTATTTTGAGTATCAACCATTCTTCGGGCTTACCTTGTACCTTAAATGGTGAGTGGATGCAGTGGCGTACCCACGAAATAATTTCAGTGGCCAAGTCTAGGCCAGTAGCGTGGGTACAACTTTTCCATGGAAGGGGATGTGTAGAGATGTTTTATTTTGTATTTAGAATTTTTTTTTGCTAGGGGCTTTACGTCGCACCGACACAGATAGGTCTTATGGCGACGATGGGATAGGAAAGGCCTAGGAGTTGGAAGGAAGTGGCCGTGGCCTTAATTAAGGTACAGCCCCAGCATTTGCCTGGTGTGAAAATGGGAAACCACGGAAAACCATCTTCAGGGCTGCCGATAGTGGGATTCGAACCTACTATCTCCCGGATGCAATCTCACAGCCGCGCGCCTCTACGCGCACGGCCAACTCGTCCGGTTATTTAGAATTTGCTTTACGTCGCACCGTAGGTCTTATGGCAACGATGGGAAAGTAAAGGGTTAGGATTGGGAAGGAAGCGGCCGTAGCCTTAATTGTATGTTGTATGTTCAGTCTTCAGCCCTAAGGCTGGTTGGATCCTCAACAGCTCCGCCATCAGCTGTCATTAAGGTGTGAAAATGGGAAACCACGGAAAACCATCTTTAGGGCTGCTGACAGTGGGGTTCGAAGCGGATGCAAGCACACAGCTGTGCGCCCTTAACCGCACGACCAACTCGCCCGGTGGATATGAAAAGAAAGCCGGTCCTACCGAGTGCGGTGACGGATCTTCTGTAGATATTGATGGTTTTGATTGTTGCCATGTAATTATATCCAACAATCGAAATCATAGCTTCTGTACTCTAAACCGGCTGCATTATTGAAACTGTTCGTAAAATTGATAATATCGTTCTTCGTTTGTGAGGAAGTAGAATCTTCATTTAATTTTTTCTAAAAAAAAAAAAACACTTTGGTACGACGCCCCATGAAGGTGACTACCTGCCAGGTCGTAGATATTTCGATCACGGGAGACTCATGGCCAACTCTATTGCACCCACAAACAAGGCTGTATCTTCCCGATCCCATGCCTTTCTTAACTCTGTCAGTGGCGGGCATCGAATGCAGGATGCCTTAAGTCTAATTCTAAAATAAGGTGACCTGAAAGTAACAAGCCGACCCCGCGGTGTAGGGGTAGCTTGCCTGCCTCTTACCGGAGGCCCCGGGTTCGATTCCCGGCCAGGTCAGGGTTTTTACCTGGATCTGAGGACAGGTTCGAGGTACACTCAGCCCACGAGCTTATAATTGAGAAGCTATCTGACGGTGAGATAACGGCCCCGGTCTAGAAAACCTAGAATAACGGCGGAGAGGATTCGTCGTGCTGACCACAGGACACCTCAATTTGCAGGACTTCGGGCTGAACAGCGGTCGCTTGGTAGGCGATGGCCCTTCGGGGCTGTTACGTCATGGAGTTTGGTTTGGAAAAGTGTACAGAGAAGGAAGCGACACCCCTGCAAGGCTCTTTAGCTTCCAGCTAGTTCTTCCGTCCGGTCTCGTGCATTTAGGACAGTTGGAAAACGTACGCCTTAATAAATGCTCTTCATAAAACTGTGTAAACATACTAATTGAATCTATTTATAACAATAATCACAAACGCCTCCTTTTCATGTGGTTCATTTGGTTGAGTCGCTGTCCTTCTGAGTCCGAGTTCGAAGGTTCAAATCCCGACTTTGGTCGGTGGCCCTCAAAACGGTGTTGAAATAGCAACAGCTCCATGTCGTTGGTTTCTGGCACGTTAATAAAAATTATACATACGAATATTAGCGTCATAAAACTGTAACTTAATGCTACTATATTCTGCACCCCAGGCTTGCGAGGGAAACGAATTAACAATTTGCTTTACGTCGCAACGACACTGATAGGCCTGGTGACGGTGTGATAGGAAAGGCGTAGGAGTGGGAAGGAAGCGGCCGTGGCCTTAATTAAGGTACAGTCCCAGCATTTGCCTGGTGTGAAAATGGGAAACCACGGGAAACCATTTTCAGGGCTGCCGACAGATGGGTTCGAATCCACTGGCTCCCGGATGCAAGCTCACAACTGCGCTGCCCTAACCGCTAGGGAAACTAATAGGACAAGGTAAACACTCCCTAGCATATGTTGTGACATATATTTTTCTTTACCAACTAACAAAATATCTATACCCATACCCCTTACATTCTATATTTATTTATTTATTTATTTATTTATTTATTTATTTATTTATTAGTGCCTTTTTTACAGTGGCGAAGTTAGGGCTCGAGGCCCTCTCGTATACTTAACTACATACTAATCAAAATCTTAAATAAAATACAGATACGTAAAACAGTTAAAATTACATAAATTAATAGTTTTAAAAATATATTTAAATACATTACTGACTAAATTCATATTAAAACTAATTAATATTGAAAAGTGCGGCTGCATGGCTAAATGGTTAGCGAGTTGGCCTTTGGTCACAGGGGTCCTGGATTCGATTCCAAGCAGGGTCAGGAATTTTAACCATCATTGGTTAATTTCGCTGGCACGGGGATTGGGTGTATGTGTCGTCTTCATCATCATTACATTCTCATCCCGACGCGCAGGTCGCCTACAGGTGTCAAATAAAAATACCTGCACCTGGCGAGCCTAACATGTCCTCGGACACTCCTCAGTCAATCAATCAATCAATCAATACTGATCTGCATTTAGGGCAGTCGCCCAGGTGGCAGATTCCCTATCTGTTGCTTTCCTAGCCTTTTCCTAAATGATTTCAAAGACATTGGAAATTTATTGAACATCTCCCTTGGTAAGTTATTCCACTCCCTAACTCCCCTTCCTATAAATGAATATTTGCCCCAGTTTCTCCTTTTGAATTCCTGGCACTAAAAGCCATACGCCATTTCATTTCAATATTAAAAACTGTTAAAAATGACATACTCAGGCACGCACACATTCACACTTCAACCATTCAGTCAGCTGTCCTCAGCAGGTAGTCTCGGCAGGTTTAATTTAATTTCGTGTGACTATTTCTAGCCGAGTGCAGCCCTTGTATGGCAGACCCTCCGATGAGGGTGGGCGGCATCTGCCATGTGTAGGTAACTGCGTGTTATTGTGGTGGTGGATAGTGTTATGTGTGGTGTGTGAGTTGCAGGGATGTTGGGGACAGCACAAACACCCAGCCCCCGAGCCATTGGAATTAACCAATGAAGGTTAAAATCCCCGGCCCGGCCGGGAATCGAACCCGGGACCCTCTGAACCGAAGGCCAGTACGCTGACCATTCAGCCAACGAGTCGGACGTCTCGGCAGGTGACCTTAAATCTTAATAAAGAGCTAGTTTCTCTGACCTGAGCTGACAGGGAATTCCATAATGTGACGCCGATCACCACAAATAATCTATTAATTGTATTTGTGCGGTGCAGTGGAATAGAAAGATAGATCTAGAACGTGTATTTAAGTTGTGAAATGATGATAAAAAGGTGAATTTAGAAGAAATATACAGTGGCTGACTTTCAGCTAACACTCCTAAACACCATCGTTAAAGTGTGTAGCTGCCGACGTTTATCAGGCTTCAGCCATGAGACAGCCTGATAGTATGGGGTGGTATGATCATCGTACCCGCTGTTGTAAATAAATCTCAGGCAGGAGTTCAGTGCTCGTTGAAGTTTAAGTGTTTCTTCTCTCGCCATATCAACTAATACAACGTAACAGTAATCAAGAATAGGGAGAATGAGTGTCTGTATTAGTTTTGCCTTTAGCTCAAATTTAAATATATCCCTCTGCCGTTTAAGAGGGTGAAGCACTCCAAAAGTCTTTTTTACGTATTTCTTTCGTGTGACCAGAACAGTCAAGTGTTTCATTCATAATTAAGCCAAGAGTTTTAACCGGTTTACTGTGGGGAATAATGTTCCCATTCAGTAGGATAGGCGGGATTGCGACATTGTTTGAGCAGCTCAGTAATTTTCGTGGTCCAATTATGATTGCCTGAGATTTTGTGGAGTTTAGTATAAGAGAATTTCGTTGTGCATATATACTGAGTCATCAGAGGTCATTGTTAATATCTTGTCTTGCAGTGTCGATATGTTATTTCCTGTCACGGATGGTATGTCATTGATATAAATACAGAAAAGTAAGGGCCCTAGCATACCGCCCTGTGGGGCACCACTAAGTTTCATTTTCCATTTAGAGGCCTTGTCGCTTTCTGTTACACGCTGTTGATGGTTACTCAAATAATAACTAAGAAACTTAAGCGCAGCCAGGTCGAAATTTAGCAGTTCCATTTACTTTATCATAGTCAGAATTTCTATAGTGTCAAAGGTGCTACTGAAGTCAAGAATGATAAGTTTAGTGAGCAGTCGTTTGTCTATAGCGTTTCTTCTTACCTTCAAAAGTGCTGTCGCGGTACTGTGATCCTTCTTAAATCCAGATTACAAAGGGTCCAAAGGAGCATTTTTATTTAGGTATTCCAGAACTTGCTCTTATACTAAACGTTCAAAGGCTTTAGAAAGCGCAGGGAGTATGAACACAGGACGAATGTCAGAGAGAGATTGTGGGTCTAAACTCTTAGGTACCAGTATAATATTCAATATTGTCTGTTTTCCAGACAGTAGGGAAAATTCCGTTTAGTAAACAGTAGTTCAGTATGTGCGACAGTATAGGCAGGACAGCACCAATAATGTTATGTATAAAAGTAATAGGATTATCATCTACACGCGTGGCCTTTGATTTAATCGAGTACAAAGCCTTTTTAACCTGATTTTCTGTGACACTGTGAAATGTGAATGGTGGATTGGCTGGAGGGGAGGGCGGTGATTCGGTGCAGTTAATTGGGGTAGGTTCAATATTTATTCTACTAGAGTAATCGTTCAGTTCGTCAAGTAGAATGTCAGGAGTTGTCTGGCTCTGTTGATGTTTTCCTATTCCCAGAGCTCTAAATTGGTCCCATGCGCGATTGGAATTAAAGTTGTTAGCTAAATTCCGGAAATACGCACATTTTTTATTTCTAATTAACTGCTTTGTACGATTTCTTAAGATGCGGTAAGATTCGCTGTGTCACCTAAGGTTTGTTTATAATGTCGAAATAACGAGTCACGGTGGGCCATCATTCTCTTGATTTCAACATCTAGCCATGGAGAAGGGCGAGAAACCTTTATTCGACGTGTATGTGTGTATTTCTTTGCCGCATTAATCGTATAAAATGTCACTTCTTTATAGCTTATCACATGACCATTATTATAATAAAATTACCGTATTTATATTCTGGCTTGGGACTTGGTGTATGTCCCAACATTTTCCTCTTCATATTCAGACAACATACTACACTACCAGGCACCAAAGAAACACACAGCAGTGATTACATCCATCCATATAGGGTTGGCGTCGGGAAGAGCATCCTGCCGTAAAACAGGGCCAAATTCACATGTGCGACACAGTTCGCACCCGTGACCCCACAGATGTAGGAAAAACGGAAGAAGAATAAGAAGAAGAGGAGGAGGAAGAAGAAGAAGAAGATGATGATGATGATGATGATTACTATTAGCTTCCGGAATCCGCACGAATCCACCACTCTTACTTGGATCCAAGGACACTAATTTCCTTTTTAGGTATTCTATACCACCTAAACTCTGGAAGTTTGGTCACCTATCAAAATAAATGGGCCCCCCAAACTGAAATCCTGGCTACGCTACTGCGTACTGGAGACGAGACGATGATCGTTACAACCCCAGAAGTAACAGCCAGCGGTGGAATGGGAACCGAGCGAGATATAACTGACCTAGGGAGAGTTCACTGCGCCCGAGAAATGGTGAGAGACAAGAGGGCGCCTACCACTCAAGAGTAAGAGAATCGGGGGATGTATCAACACGTGACACATGGCAGGAAGCAATACGAACTCACAGTGCTGCCAACTCTCCTGGAGCTACGAGCTTGGCTTACCAAGAATTTCACAACGGAGCCAGGCAGAAGAGTCTCAACCCAAATGCACCCAGTTTCGCTGAGATCGAGAGGGAGGATAAAAAAACGAGAAATTTAGTGCGAGGAGATAGAATATTTCGCGAGGATGCCGGTTGGATGACTGTAGCCATTCATAATTGGGTTATCACTCCAGATGATCTACTAGAGGATCCTATTAAAAGTAACTTGCCCCGACCTAAAGAATTACCTGTAATTTATACGAGAATTCACGGTTTAAACGTATGCTCTCTGGCTGATACAGGAGCCACGGTCAGTGTGGTATCACAAGCCTTAGTTTCGGAAATTCAAAGCAGAGTTCGTATCCCGTCCATACCAATTTCAAAAGTCAAAATTAAGGGTATTATACCAGACAAAGTAACGTCCTGTAAGGAGCAGGTATTACTTGACATCCAGATTGGAGACTTACTGGTGTCCCATCCATGTATTGTGCTTCCTAAAATGGAATACAATCTTATATTAGGAGCCGATTTCTTAAGAGAATACGAAGCTGTTATTGACATGGGTACAAACTCTATCCTGTTAAAATTAAATGGTAACCAGGAACGAATAGAGTTAAACAAGAACCAGGATTACCAACCCGGTGAACGTATTTGGACAATGGACATGCAGACGGAAGAACTTGATTCAGAAGGGTGGCTACAGGGTCACGAAGAAATTATTCCGGAGTTCGAAATTATGGTATCCGATTTGGAAGAACAACGAGAGAGAGAAATATTTTTGGATCTGTTGCCGAGTAAAATCGAAGAAGCGAAGATTAGTCCGGAAGACAAGGGGCGGCTGCAGGAGTTATTGATGAGGCATGAGACGTTCTTTGGTTCGAGGCCTGGAAAGATCCCGAATTACCAATACAAATTATGTGTAAATAACTGGGAGCCTTTCAAACAGAGACCATATCCGATTCCAGAGAAAATGCTACCCCAGGTCCGGGAGGTAATCGAAGACATGGAGAGGAACGGGATAATGGCCAAGTCCCCGAGTCCGTTTTTAAACCCGTTATGTGCAGTGCCCAAAGCAAATGGAACTGTGCGCGTGTGCCTAGACGCACGATGTTTGAACCAAAGCCTAGTCTCCGAGTATGAGAGACCTCCAAACCTTAAAGATATTCTTAAGAAGTTCGGAGATATGGAATTCTTCAGCACGGTAGACATGACCTCAAGCTTTCACCATATCGTCTTGGATCCAAGTACAAACATGCTAACCGGATTTTTATTTGATAATCAGACGTATATTTTCCTACGTCTTCCATTTGGCCTGGCCTCAAGTTGTGCCGCTTTGATCCGGGCACTGGAATCGAACCTCAGTCCCGAGGTAAAAGAGTTTACGATTCGGTATATCGACGATATTTTAATCTGCACTAAAACCCTAGAAGAACACCTGGAAAAATTGAATTTACTCTTTCAGGACCTCGAGCGATGCAATTTCAAGGTTAATTTTGAGAAATCACACTTCTGTCTGCGCAGGGTACTGTTCCTGGGACATGTTGTCGACGGTCAAGGCATTCGGCCTAACCCAGCTAAAATTGCAGCAATACAGAATTTCCCTAGGCCAATCAAGATTAAACACGTTAGGCAGTTCTTGGGCCTAACGAACTTTTTCTCCAATCATTGTCCCGGTTACACGGATACCGTGGCGCCACTTCAAGACATGTTAAAGACCAATAACAGATGGAAATGGGGAGAAGAGCAAGAAAAAGCTTTCGTAAACACTAAAGTACTTTTAGAAAATTCCGTAAAATTGGGATACCCTAGCTTCGATAGGAAGTTCATAATACAGACGGACGCTTCTGCAGTAGGAGTCGGAGCAGTGCTTTACCAGGAAACACCCGAGAGGGAGCATAAAATATCCTATTTGGCTTTCATGAGTAGAAAATTACGAGGACACGAGTTGAAATACACTACCACTGAGTTAGAGATGTTAGCCATAGTGACTGCCTTGGCACACTGGAGAAAGTATGTATACGGGTTCCCAGTAGTGATTAGAACAGATCACAAAGCACTTACCTTCATTCTTAAGACGGACATGGCTAATGGACGGGTTAGTAGATGGGCACTTTACGTCCAGCAGTTCGACCTCACGGTAGAACATTGCCCAGGGAAATTGAACGTACTAGCTGACGCGTTGAGCAGAAATCCTAATCCGGAGGAGCTTACAATACACTTAACTATGTTAGACCAAGAGGATCAGAATATACTGGAGAGACTTCGGAATATTCATGAGGAACAGGCAAATTACCCAGAGACCGGACGGCTGATCCAGTACTTTCGGAAAGAACTCCAACCCGGGACTCCACAGTATGCTGAAGCGGAGCGCAAAGCGGCAAATTATCATTACTTCAATAATATCTTACATAAATTTGTAGATCAGAATCATACGAAATTTAGAATTGTTGTACCTCCGCGATTACAGATTGACTTGGTGTGGATAGCTCATCACTCTACAGGACATTCAGGAATTGATAAAGTGGTAGCAATACTGCAGGAAACTTTCGTGTGGCCTAAAATGAGGACGATGGTACAGAAAATCCTGCGTACCTGTGACATCTGTCAGAGGGTGAAACCAAATCCGTACCTTCTGAAGCAACCGCCACGACCACTGATACCTACGGGACCACGTAAATTATATGCAATAGACTTCTTCGGTCCCTTACCCTCTGCTACTAGGGGCTTAAAGTACATCCTTGTCTGTATGGATGTGTTCAGTAAATTTGTCACATTATGCCCTATTCGGAAGGCGAATACTCGATCGACACTATCGCAGATCAAAAAGAAGATAATACCCATTATGGGTAAGCCTGAGAGCATCTTAAGTGATCATGGGAGCCAATTCACTGCTGCAGGGTTTAAGCGTGAACTAGAAAGACTAGGTATTAAGCATGTCTTATCCAGTATAGGGATGGGACAAACGGTTACTTTCCTGTATCATGTTCCACTGTATCCGTTACAGTGTAGTATTAGGTTGCAGTATTAGGATATAAATGTAACCTAATACAAGGTACAGGGCAGCTTTTGGGATGAATAGTCGTTAACCCCCTGCTGCCTCTTGCAGCTCCTAACCAGTACGCAAATAGCGGTGCTCTATCTCCCTCTCGCTTTCTCCACTACCTCCATCCCTTTCACTTGGTCGTCACTTACTATTCCAAGAAATGTTTGCAGTGACCCATTTACATTCCTAGAAATACTACTACGTAGTCAAAACAGGAACCAGTTAAATGACTTTTTAACATCATACACATTATTACATTTATACAGCATAGTGATAGACAAGCAAAGAATACCCGAGCAATTGATATTAATTCATGATTATTATTTCATTTATAAAACTATACAAAATAAAAAAAACATGAGCTGCAATACTTTAGGAGAAGATTAGTCTATACTCTACGCAATAGGTAGGAATTCATGTTTAAAAACAAAATCCTGCCCAAGTTCTTTGAGCTTAAGCGTGTTCGGCGATCGTTTATCACTTGCCCTGCTTTAGAGAATAATCTTTCGCAGGGCACAGAGGTAGCAAGAATGTTGAAGTTCAGCCTGACCAAGTTCGATAAAGTTGGATAGATGTAACAGTTCTCCTTCCACCATTGTAGTGGGTCCCGACTGCGGTGCAGCAATTCGTCATCCAAGTAACGGTTAATTTCAATGGCAGCAGCTGACAATGATGTACCTAATAAAGAAAAGAACGATTAACTTATAATAATATGTCTCATAGGTGTTCATTATTATTATTATTATTATTATTATTATTATTATTATTATTATTATTATTATTATTATTATTTATCACCATCATATCAACCTACCTGTGGGTTTTCTCGAAGATGTCACCTTATCAAAATCAGTCCAAATGGAGAATTCACTCCTGTTGTCATCTCTTTCCAGAACTTGTTTACCATCATCTGCGTTAGCTATAACCTGCTCTTGTTTGTTTAATTTTGATAGCAGTTCGATTGTACGCTTCTTTGCTAGTTCTCCTGCAGTCTTGTCTGTGAATGCCAGTAACTTGAATCTTGGATCCAGAAACGTACATAAGGCAATCGCTTCGTTGTACTCTAGATTTTTGAATCTTGTAGTGAGTCCCTCATATAATTTGTTTACAACGCCGATTACTGTTTCACTGAAGGGCTCAATTAACAGTTTTCGGCAAACATTTGTGAGGCCATTTGTCAAAATAAGTACTTGGCTGCCTGTTACATACTTATGGCCACTCATTATGAGTGTAACCTCTTCAAATGGCTTGAGAACAGTACAAAGTTCCTTACAAAATGTCCATTCCTCTTGCGAAAGGACCGGGATACCTCTATTTATGAGAGCTATTGAAGTTTTTATTGCGTCCTCTAGTTCACAAAACCTTTGTAACATATGGTAGGTGGAATTCCACCTCGTAGGGACTTCCTGAATGAGTTTCTTGGGATGAAAAGAACCCATGTTCTTTTGCGCTGTCAGTAGCTTCTCCATGCCCGTCGTGCTTCTTTTAAAATACGCCACTACATGTTTTACTTTCTCCAGTAATAACTGTATCTGTTTCAATGCATCCTGGACGATTAAATTTAAAGTGTGCGCATAACAGGGAAAGTTCTTCCATTGAAGTTCATTTACAACAGCATTTTTCATATTAGATGCGTTGTCCGTTACAACGGCTACAATTTTTTCGGACAAATGAAATTTGTCTGAAATACACCTAATTTCAGCAGCTAAATTAACACTTGTGTGGCTATGAGGCAAAATTGAACATTCCAGCAAAACTGACTCCAGTTCGAAATCTTCATTTATGAAGTGTGCAGTGACAGCTAGGTAGCTCTCTGAATTCCTAGACGTCCAGGAGTCTGTAGTTAAACAGACGCTGGAAGCCGACATTAAATGTTCTCGAACAACTGTCATACACTGTTCATATGCTGCTGGAACAAGTGATGATGAAATAGTCTTCCTATCAGGCAAAACGTAGGCAGGGTTTAATCCAGTACAAAAAGCTGCAAAACCTTCATCTTCCACTATAGAAAAAGGCTGAAAATCCACGGTAAACAACCGTAATAGTAGCTTGTCCAGCTTCTTTTTCTGCACATCACTCATTTTCCTTTGCACTGGCAAAAATGATGACAGCGACTGTTGCTTCACTGCCCCACGGGCTGCAGGTGATGATGAAGATTCAGGAGGAGGGATAGGTACACGAGGTGGCACTTGCGATGGCTGTCCAGGACCTGATATTTGAGTACTATGAACATTATCAGACCCACATGCACTGGTAGAGTTTCGAGAGTTTAACACGGAAATATTTATTGTTGGGTGCCTTCTTTCAATATGTTTCTTCAAGTTAGAAACCGTTCCCCTGTAACTAAATTTTTGCCCACATAAATCACATCGGGCAGATTTATTTACATCGTCTGTGACAGTGAAATAAGACCACAGAGGACTCGTCTTCTGTCGTTTACTCATCTCGTACAGCACAATGTAAAACACGAAATATTAACTGGAAAGGCCACGCGGAACTGTTTCGAGAAACTATACAACTGTATGTATTCCCTCTTGTAAACCTAATACAACGCTCTTGAGACAACTAATGAATATCTGTTATTCTGTAACCGGCTGACAAGTAACAGTGTAGGAATGTCAGTACTGCCTCTAAGCGGTTACAAATGTATCGCTCACGCATGCGCAGGAGTGCGCGCTTAAGTCTAGCTGCCATGCTTGCTTGCAGTCTAACATCCGTTAACCAATCAGGAGCTCCCTTGGTTTCGCTGAGACAGTTACTTTTGTATTAGGGTCTCGGATGGAACATAATATTTATGGAACAGCTTACTGCGATGGAACAGAATACAGTATCATAATACGATATGTAACTCCCATCTCTAAATTCCAGTATAAGACATCCGCAAGCTAACCCGAGTGAACGTGTCATGAGGGAGATATCCAAGTATTGTCGGATATACTGCCCAAGAGAACATTATAAGTGGAACACTGTAGTGCCCATTATTACAGAGTGTATTAACACAACCAGACACGAATCGACCGGTATGATTCCGGCATGGATTCACAATAATGAGCTGCCTAAACGTCCTTGGGAAAATGTAATTCCTTGCCCTAGGGATCCTCAACTAGCTCGAGAGATATGTGTTAGTAACGTTGCGGAACACTTAAAAGCACAGGCTGAAAAACGGCTGCGAAGAACAAGGAACAAGAGGTTTCATAGACCCCTACAAGTGGGCGAGTTGGTTTTAGTTAAGACACCCACTGTCTCCAACCCTACAGAGAGATACTACCACAAGTTTGCTGAGCGATATACTGGACCGTATAGAACAATTCATAGTTATGAAAATAACTCATACAAGGTACAAAGCTTGGACGCTATAGTGACTAAGGTCTTTAACTCAGCAAATCTTAAGCCCTTTTTCGGACCAGGCCAATACCAATTATACAATCAAGAAGAAGAAGAAGAAGAAGGCGAAGAAGAGGAAGAAGAACTTGGGGAGGAAGACACCGAAGATATTGCAGGAGAGGAGGTTGTCATTCCGGAAGAAGATGAACAGGACGGCGGAGAAGAGCAACCAGAGGTACCCAATGGTGAAGGACAATAAGAAGAAGAAGAAGTAAATATGATTTCTTCAGGAAACCATCATAAACAGCTATCTGAGCAGCGAGAAGAAACGGAATGTCAAGGCTGCGAGAGTAACCACCGGAGATTTCTAGCTCTGCTTGATGCCTATTACCAAGTTAGGAAGGATAGGGAGGCTATTATGTTTGCAGCTGAAGATAGTCCCGTGCCATGAGGTTTTGAAAATTGACCGCATAAATGATTGCAATGAGAATATGATTTCGACATTTAGGAAAATAAAATTCTTGACAAAATTTTATTTTGTCGTTCACGGGGGGCTATGAACCATACTGTTCATGGGACAATTGTATTGATTTTAGTATTGGATATTGGGATTACACAAGGCCACCCACGAAGCCATTGTCTTATAGTATATTTCATAAAGGAGTCCAGAAGAAGCGTTCTTGTGTGAAGTGAGCTAGAGTGTCATTATGAGAAATCTCCAGAACCTCATTAAAGGGAGTTATGTCCCAAGCCAAGCCTCTTGATGAAGATTGGGGACGCTCCCTGGATCCCGGCAAAACTTACATTAGGAGGGAAGAAAGAATTAAATTAATTTCTTTGGTTACGGAAGAGTTGCATTGGATTTGAGACAAGAATTGCAACGTGCATAATTTCTGCTTAATTTTGATATGCATTAGGGCTGCATTCATAAATGCATTCGTTAAATAGAGCACGTGATGTACTTTGTGCGGGAAAACTTCGCGGGCGCGGATCCTGCAGGCGATCAAGCGGCGTGATGACGCTAAACGGGATTATAAAAATAAGGCCGCCTGGCATATCAGGCTCATTCTTGGACCAGAAGGCCGCTTGAACGAGTCGTCATACTGCGTGTTGGTACTGAGAACAACGCTTTGTCTTCAAGCTGCACATACTACTAGTACTACTGTATCTGCGAGGAAGTAAGTAATCAACTTGAATATTCAGCTGAATTTAAGATTTTACCTGTGAGGATAGGCTATGGGGAGATGAGGTACTGCTTGTAAGAGACTAATGAACTAGTAGCTTCATATTTCTGTGAGGTCAAGGTTTTACTGACGAAATGCTAGAATTAATATTGGCTCAGGATAGTAATTCAAAACGACATGTTGTCCGAGTGAAGGGATGAAATAACAGTGACTAAAAGTAGTGAAGAAACTGTGTACCAGGTTTAAAACACTGAACGAGACTTGGTCAATGTGACGTGTGAGACACGATAGTAGTGGAAACAGGCATCGAGTTTGGACAGTCTGTAATGAATTAATTTGTTTTCAGTTACCCCAGCATCAAGTCAGAACGAGTGTTTGACATCATCATTGCGAGGAAGCCACAACCAGGAGCTGAAGCCAACACGACAACGGGTATCGATCCAGGAACGTTGGGAGCACCTGATCAACGCAACGCCGAAGGGGACATCTTCCAGCCACATAGGGAGCTGTACGAAGGAGCCACACAAGAAAGAATGTCTCCAAGTGGTCAACAGTATCAGATGCAAGCGCCGCAGTCTATCATGATGTGGTAAATTCAGTGGTCCACAGGGAGGGCCGCTTCGTCATGTCATCGATAACATAAGGTCAGAGCTTTCCAATTCTGTTTCAAGCATGTCATTTAAATTTAGATAGGAATATGGGGGCGTCAGTCAACAGATTAGTTATGGTAGGAAATTTTCTTGGTAATAATGAGCTAGGCCTCAAGCTCGAACCCCGTACATTAGGGTAGATGATATTTTGTAGATTCCTTGTTAGCGTGTTTATATTTCATTTCGATTGTATTATTTTTACGTACGTGTGATTTTTATGGGTCTGGTCATAGTAGGTTAGTCTAACAGACAGGCACTTTTTATTATATCGCATTTAGGCATTTGTTTCTGCAGACGTAGATACGTATAGTTGAGACCAGGATAGAACCCGTAATTCACCCAGCTTCACTGATAGAGCGAGCGAGTCAGAATATTTGAGAGATATGAGCCCATGAGAGGCAGAAGTAAGATTTGCGATTGATATGAGAGAGCCCAGCACAGTTGAGAGTATATTGGATGTATTGGAGATGCCTAGTACGGCCATGTGACTATCGCTTAATGATTAGTGTTTTGTAGCACCAAGGTTGAGCCCGTGAGAGGCGGAAGTAAGATTTGCGATATTGCTGGTGATATTGAGACGAGGGCAAATTGCCCAGGTGTATTTAAAAGAGTACTTCTTAGCACTTACAAACATGCCCATGCTTATCTGTCAAGTAGTTATAAAGTCAAGTCGTTTTAGAGCGATCTGGAAGAAGTGTATCTGTCAAAATTATTAATACTTTACAAATTGAGAGTGACTGTCAGCAGGAGAGCGTCTCCTATTTAATCAATTCTTCCCACATCTACTTTGACTGGGTGAGGGAATGGGGTCCTTCTAAAACTCCTGTGCAACTGGCATTACTAAGGAGGGCCTACCATATTAATGAATTAATTCCCTTCTCGGTTTGACTAGCAGAAGGCGAGGGAGCATGCATTTTTCAAATCTCCGCTACCCGAACGTGTCTGGCAGCAGGCAACGATTCCGGCCCTTAAAAACAAATATACCCATTTTAAATATCACGGGCATGAGGCAAAGTAGCCTGCTATTATAATTGAAAATCCCCAACTTGTGTATGACTGGCATTAGGAAGAGAGGCCTGTCATTTTAATGATAACTGCACAGCTCAATTTTGACTGGCAGTAGGGAAGGTGCCTGCCGTTACAATGAAAGGTCTTCAACTGGAGTGTGCCCGGAAGTAGGAAAAGGGGTCCTGCCATTGTATCGAAAACTCCCCAAATCGATTGTGACTGGCAGTAGGCAAGGGGGCCTGCCGTTATCATGAGACTTCCCAACTCGATTGTGAATGGCAGTATGAAAGTGAGCCTGCCGTTACCACCACACATCCACAGCTCGCATCTTACACGGGAAAGAACGCATGGAGTCCTCACCATGGCGTTTCTTCAATAACGCTAAGAGACATGATCTTTAATAAAATCTCACTCACCGCGTGTACAGTAATTTACGTAGAAATCCGTATGTACTGTAGAATAACGTAGCGAAGCACACGTACATTTGCTAGTAGAGAATAGGAAGACGGACGCGGTGTCTTTTAAGCAAAGGAAAGATGCATTGTTGAGTTTTGCCGAATAATTCAATTCCTGAATACATACGGTATAAAATGTAAGTAGTGTTCTTATAATGGTAAAAATACTACTACAAAAGCGAAGATTATATATGAAGACATTAATGGGGAAAACATCCCAAGTCCATGTTTTTCATATTCCTATATTTTGCCACCAATGTGACCGTCATTCCAAGAGCTGCTGCCTGCATAAAGACACATTCCAAGTCCAACTCCTTGCCAGTGTTCTTGAACGAACTGAATCGGACAACATTCCAAGTCCAAGGACTTGGTTCGTTTTTAGCTGCAGTAAGCATGGGCCACAGCGCGGCGGGTGGTGTCCTGCTCCCGCCACGACAAACACCAGTTGCCGTGACAGGTTGTGTGATACGCAACCACCTTACAAGTAACTGTTTAGAATACAACAAAACTGACGTTTTCGATATGGATGACGACACTGATCGTTGTGCGATTGGTAGGAAGAGGAAAAGGCCTGAAAAATGACGAAAAATTCTAAAAAATTAAAACGTACTGTGGGAGCCAAAAACAGCAATTACAAAGGACGAATGCGCCCAGCTAGAACCAAAGGGCCAAACTGTAAATGGTTTGGTTTGAATGGGTCTAACTACAATACCAAGAATTGAATAAAATTTTTAACAAAGGCTATATTTCTTTCAAAATTAAAAACAAACAAATTTAACAAATTTCCACTTGGTGAAATAACAATGAAAAAATCTGGTACGGTGCCAATATTGAATAGAGATTTGGAAAAATCTAAGATTCAGAACTTGAACAATTTTGGCCTTCAAGCCCCTAGTTTTACAATTCCTGAGCTACGAGCTCAACTTTAAAAAATGTGAATTGAAAATGAGGAACAATTAGTCAAGGGCAGAAATCCCCTAATTCATTAAGGCGCTTATTTTAATGAGCGGATTTGAAGTGTACCTCCCGGCACAGACCTCCCTCCCAAATGTCCTTCCTTGGGGTGAAACAGAAGAATTTTGAGAAAACATTCCCAGTCGAAGAAAAAAATAGGTCTTTTTCCGAAAGTAGATTTGTAGAAAAAATAGTAAATCCAGATTTAAAGTGTCCTTGTGGTCGTAGAAAGTTAAATACATGCTGATAGATTCGACGGCAAGACCTGCCGCCCCTGCCGATACCCAGGTGAGGTCGCCCGGACCCCCCGCCCACAGTACGCTCAGATGGACTCCGTGTGCAGAAGGAGGCCTCACTAGAGCGAAGTGGGCCCATTCTCCACTCAGGTATTTCTCGCTGGATGCTTCAGTACGGCGTGTGACGGCTGAGAGGGTACTGAAACAGTAACATCTTGGCGACAGAGAAGTCTTGTTGCTTGAGATTGGAGAGTACGATCATTGTTGTTGAGGCAGAGGGCCGGGTGGCGGGGAAGGTGAGTGTGTGTTGAAAGTGCGGAGATGCAGGAGACGAGGGCGTGGTAATGGCCACCCGGGAATTGACCGCAGAAAAAACAGACGGGAAGATCGTACATAACAGGTCATATACAAAATTTAATAAAACAATTGGGGCAGAAGCCTTCGAATTAAAGAAACATAACCCTCGACTCCTGCCAGATTTTAATGGCTACATAAACGCCGATGAAATTACACAGGTTTCACCTAGGAGAAGTGAACTCTAATGATCCTCTCTATGGCTGGATTACTTACCAGTAATGTAACTGGTGTCAAAATTCTAAAATAACGCATGCCCCATGAAATCTGGGGGCAAGCTTGCCCACAGGAACAAAATTCCTAACCATGACTTGATCTCCGACTTTTAATTTCGTGGGCCTCCGTCCACGATCATATCTTTCCCTAGCCTTTTAATGGGAAACCTTAAGATTGGCTTTAGCCTTCTACCATAAATCTCTAATATTATCGGGATGTATTGTCTCTGGTAAAATATCATTGACCAAAGTTTAGAGAGCGGCGTGTTAGGAACGAATTCAAACATAAGAGGAGCTGGAGTAAACTAATGGGACTCATGGACCGTCAAATTTAGAGTGAAACCCAGCCAATTCAAGGAAGTATCCCACCTGGAATGTTCTTCAAGATGAAATGCGATTAGAGCAGTTCTAAGATTACGATTGACCCGCTCAGCCAGAGATGGTTGAGGATGATAATCCGAAGTAGTTACATGTGATATAGATAGATCAAAACAGAATTTACGGAATAAGTTGGATGTGAATGCCTTAGCATTATCAGAAACTATATATTGACAGGGGCCAAAAGAAGCATATATGGCATTTAAACAAGAAATGGTGGACTGAGCGGTTGCCAGCTTAGTCCGAAATAACCAGGACAATTTAATGAAACCATCTACACACACTAGAATGAATTTATTGGCGTTCCCCTTTGATTGGGGAAGGGTCCGACGTAGTCAATATAGTGGCGCTACATGCGGCGCGACGCTTGATGAGAAGATATTAGACCTAGCTTAGTGGACAAGGTTGGCTTACTAAGCAAGCAAGATTTACAAGCTATTACCAATTCACGGATTTCGTCATGCATTCCTTTCCAAATGAACATCTCTCGGATCTTTTCCCGAGTTTTGAATATGCGTCTCATGATAGTACTTGAAGATCATAGAAACAAGCACAGCTGGAACCATAACTTTCATTTTTTGTTAATGCCTCGACGGGCAACACAAAACCCTGTTTCTCAACACACAAGGGACCACATGTTCCCCAGAAGAAAGAGTTTCCGTAATAGGTGCCAGCACTGGATCTTCACGTTGGTATTTTTCAATATCCCGAAACAGCATGGGGGCATCAGTTATAATGGCATTAACGCCCGAAGGTAAGGCCGTTGGAAGAGATGAACTATCTTCCTGTTCGGTGGTCTCCACGTCATGAGAAAACATGCAGCTTAGTCCATCCGCGACAACATTTTCGGATCCTCTGATATGCCTCATATCAAACTGGAAGGCAGAAATCCTGAAGAAATTCACCATGCCTATGAACCTGGCAACACCTTTGATGTCCTTAGGAGGTTTAAAATCACGGTTGGCCTGTGTTCTGGAATGATCAATAGAAACAAAGTCGGGCGACACAATATGCATTAGGAATGACCTAGAAGGTTTAGCAAAAGCTATCTTAGATAACCTGACAGTCAATCCGGCCTTACGAACGCGATCGAGTACTTCCTTTACATGATCGAAGTGTTCTTCGAAGGTCTCAGAAAATACGACGACACCATCAAGATAGCAATACAGGTATTCAAAACTGGTGTTGGAGAAGACCGTATCTAGCAGTCTAGTGAGAACAGCTGCCCCCGTTGGGAGCACGAAAGGCACGCGATTGTACTCATACAAGTTCCAATCCGTGGCTAAAGCAGTTAGATATTTCGATTCTTCAGCTAGAGGAATCTGGTTGTACCCCTGATTAAGGTCTAGGATGGTAAAAATTGGCTTTCCAAAACCATGAAAAACAAGAATGAAGATCAGGAAGAGGCACAGATTGTAACACGACCTTGCGATTTAAAGCCCTATAATCAATCACAGGCCTGAAATCACCTTGGGGTTTTGGCACCAGAAAAATGGGTGATGAATACGCCGACTTAGAAGGTCGAATAATACCGTCCTTTAACATCTGATCGATGATCTCTTTCAGAGCCTTCATTTTAGGTGGAGACAGCCTATAAGGTGGAAACCCAACTAGGATCGAATCCGTAACCTCAATCTTGTATTCGATAAGGTCAGTAACACCAAGAGTATCAGAAAGTACATCTGGAAACGACTGACACAATTTACAAATACTTTCAGCCTGCTCCTCAGGTAGATGTCTAAGGTGCAACAACATCTCATCTTGGGTAGGCAAAACAGACGAACATGACACAGAGTTACATATTAGCAAAGGAATTTTGCAATTATCAGCAAATTTGAAGGTGCACGACTTGCTCTGAATGTCGAGCACCAGGCCAGTAGAAGACATGAAATCAGCCCCCAATATTACAGGGCATGACAAGTGTTTGGCCACTAACAATTTTATTTTCCAGGTGAATTTATACATTCAATTTTTAGCAAGGATGGAACCCAAAATTTCTAATGGAGAAGAGTTAGCCGAAACGCATTTGACATGTGACAAACAAGGCTCAGGAAGCTTACAAACAGATTTTAATTTGGAATACCATTCAGCCGAAATCATAGAACACACGCCTCCTGAGTCTAGTAGAGCAGTGGTAGTTTCACTATTCAATTCAATTTTAAGAAATGGTATAAGTTCGGGGGACTCCGCCGCAATTCTGAGGCATTCTTTAGGGCCTTCAAACGATAGATTAGAAGAACCTTTATCCTTACTAGAGCTTTCGTTGAGTTTAACAGGGGCTGTGCCTTGGGAAGATGATGGTGCAGACTCAGCCGATGACACTAGTCACTTCCTATTATTGAAGTTCGCGGAAGTTGCACCAGAAGTTGAGCAGGAGGGCGTGCTATTGACATTAGGGCAATTCCTGGCGAGGTGAGTAAACGAGCCACATTTAAAACATCCTTGTGATGACCATACTCCATTCTTTGTCTCACTCGATTTTATCACTGGGCACTTGTTACGCAGATGTTCCGTAGACCCACAAGCGTAGCATTTACGGGCGGTAAACGTTCGGTGAGGTGGAGGCCGAAAACTATTAGAAGACGGAGGGGACTCCTTCGCAACTCTTAAGGTGTCGGCATACCTCACTCCTGCTGACACGGCCATAGCCTCTAATTCTGCCAAGGTTTGGGGACGAGACTCAAAACATAAGTACTATACGATGGAGAGGTACCTTCAGCAATAATTTGCACTATTTGTTCCTCAGCAAAATGCAGGGCGAACACTCGGGTATAAAATTTTATATCTTGGATGAAGTCTGCCAGATTTTCGTCCAGACGTTGAACCCTAAAACAGAACATCTGTATTAAAGATAACATTGCCCTAACCGGAATGAAAATTGCCAAATGGTGAGCATGGATGTCTTCTATGAGCGAGCGATCAGCAATGGCCTTAATTGTTTTGTCCGAGAGGACGCCTACGTAATACAGATACATAATTTGAAGAATTTGCGATTGAGAGAGGGAAAACACTAGAGCATGATCTTGGAAATCAACTAAAAGCCTGAGAAAGGAAATGACATTATTAGTGGAGTTTACTCAAAATTTAGATATGCCCCTAAGCAACATAGCCATTGGATGGGGCAAACAAGTAAAACAGGGTGACATAATTGGTGACGGCCTAGGGGGTTGAGAGGCTTCAACCACAGGATTGCTCAAAAAGAAAAGTGGAATTTATTTCGGATGACCAGACTCTGTTTCCAATGGGACTAGTGTTTGTTGAGTTGCCCCAGATTTTCTACTTTCAACCATTTTGGAAGAATCCTTCTCACTCGCTATGATTATCATAGGGGCTTGGTCGGCTTAGGGAGCAGCTGCCCCAGTCTACAATTGATTAACTCTATTTGACATTTCTGATAGATGGTCAACTAAATTACTAGCCTCCTTAGCACGATCTTATTTCAACTTTCGAGACAGTAGGTCCGTAGCCCTATGATGAAAATGGAACAATCTAGCCTGCACTCTTTTAAGTTGGTTAGGAGGTGGATCGCTTACTTCAAAAAAACTCACTACAGACGCTAGTTCAGTGGTGTTGCCAGTGATGGTGCATAGAGCCTCATCAATTTCCTTCTTCCCCAAATTGGGATACAAATTGGTAATTCTAATGACTCTTTAAATTTGGTGGTATCTGCCCCAACCGTACCTCCAGGTTGAACATTTCTAATGAGTAACTCATAGATGGAGGGCTTCGCGAGGGCCAGACATGATGATAGAAAACTTACAAATTTAGAAAATTTCCCAGCGACCGAGGAATTCTTAGAGTTCGGCGCGGATCCTATGTTTAGCCTTGAAAAGGGGCTTAATTTAGACCCATTCAACCACGCTCTGCTACCACTTCTTCCGGGGTATGTGTGGAACGCAGAGAGGTGAAAGAAAGTGCGGGTTTGAATGGGTCTAACTACAACACCAAGAATTGAACTAAAATTTTAACAAATGTTATATTTCTTTCAATATTAAAAAACAAATTTAACAAATTTCAACTAGGTGAAATCACAATGAAAAAATCAGGTACCATGCCAATCTTGAAAGAGATTTTAAAAAATCCAAGATTTAGAACTTTAACAATTTTGGGCTTCAAGCCAATAGTTTTACAATTCCTGAGCTACGAGCTCAATTTTACAAAATTTCAATTCAAAATGAGGAACAATTTAGTCAAAGGCAGAAATCACCTAATTCAAGAGCACATGCTCCCTAAACACAGTATCTAGCCTTCCTGAGGCACTCTTTACTACTACAAAACTTTGAAAAGTGGAAACAAGCTCTCAGTTTCTTACAGCCATCTCAAGGCAATATTACATCAAAATGTTACACTGTCTGCCTAACAAGGCACGAATTACAAATAGAAATAGTTTCATACAGGGGTATCTAGTGCCCAACCTACACGGCCTTTGCGAAATAGAACAGGTTAAATAAAGGGCCCGAACACAACCAGAACGGAGGCATACACTGCGCTCCCAGATAATGTAATATTAAAACCTACAGGGCTCTCGGCCGATGAAACTGGGGCTAGTCCCAAAGTACTGAGGTGGCGCGCATGGAAATAACTGTAATATATTACAGGAAAGAATAGTTGCGAAATCGTAGTCACCTCAAACCAAGATGAAGGGGAGCTCGAGAGGATATTCACTCTCTATCCCCAATTTACAGTTAAAGATTTTATGAAGATAATTTACATTTTAGAAAAGTATGTTACATAGTTAAGATTCGGACCTTCCCCTCAGATAAAGTTGCGGAGAATGCATGAAAGATAGAATTTACGTGGCCATTACCTGGTAGTTGTTCTGCCGGGCGAAGAAAGAGGCGCCTCGCCTCCTGCCTTAACACATACACTTAGAAGGACGATGATCAATTGACAAGGAAAGCCGCAACTATATACCCTCAGGGAAGGTTCGAGAGAATTCGGGACTAATCCAGACACGCCCTCTCAATATTTATTGGTTAACACAAGGTGAACAAGAAATGCGGGATTGGTTGAAAATTAATTACAAAAATTCCTGATTGACTAGATTCAAAACTGGCGGAAAGGAAAAGAAGTGCTGCCAACCCAAAAATAAATGAACATAGATTCAGTCATGAAAACCTAGAAATACGAAACTTCTCTAAGTTATAAATTCTTTCACCTTGCACCAGAGTGCATGCTCAGAGTTTTTGGTAGTGTCATCTGTGGAAAATATCCAAACTTCTTGATATATAGCAAACAAAACAAGGAGAAATTCAATCAGTTTAGGAAACTTCACAAGAACACAATTACTTAATATTTCAGTAGTGACATCTTCTGATTAAAGTTCCAAATTCATGTAGTATCAGTTTCGACTTTTGGTCGATAGAGGAGTTCATTAAGGCGCTTATTTGAATGAGTGGAGTTGAGGTGTATCTCCCGGTACAACAACAATAATAATAATAATAATAATAATAATAATAATAATAATAATAATAATAATAATAATAATAATAATAATAATAATAATAATAATAATAATAATAATGGCGGAACACAAGGACACATGGTTTGATAAGGACAGCATCAGAACCATCCCTTGACTTTAAATGGGTCTGTTTATCTTGTTTTTCCCACTATCAATGACTTCCATTCTGCCAGAATCTACCTTATCTGTTAAAGGTTGGATATCTTTATCCTCCTTCACTTCCTTCTTCTTGTTTTTTTCTTATAGGAAATCTCGACCCATTTCTCCTTATCTTTCGTACGTTCGTCACTAACGGTGTCGTAGGCAATTCATTTATCTCTACGGTTGTTTGTTCCCGTTTTAGATTTTCCCTAGCTCTCTTCCAGGATGTCTTGCATGCTGCTCCAGCATCGAGAGCTTCCTCCAATTTTCGCAATCCATTCTGGATTTCCAACTTAAGGTTCTTAAGCGGAATAGCTAGAATGCTTTTCACCAAAGCCCTAGCGATCTCAAGATGTTCCTCCTCTTTACGCTTTTCCTCCATTATTATTTCCTCACTCCTCCCATTAGGTACTTGCGTCATATCCTGTGTCCCAATACTGCCAAATTCAAGTACGTTTGCACTCCTATTCTGACACGAAAGAGAGAGCTCTACCGAATCTCTCTGAACTTCTGCCTCCGTCATCATGCAAGACAGGAATCTAACTGGCCGTGACTGAGCCGCGGCGGCGAAGGATCCTTTCTTTGATGTCGTATATTCCTTGAAAGCAACTTATAACCTAAATCCTGAATGATGAAACACTTATCTACAATCAATTTGTCTACAAGTCGACGAAATAATTTGATGAAGTTGTAAAACAAAACTACAGGTACTAGAAGAATATTCTAGCTCAACTTCTAGCGACGCATATCATTAATTACTTACGAATTCAACATAAGAAGTGCACACACATATTCACCCATCTTTCCATCACGCAATAATAATAATAATAATAATAAGAAGAAGAAGAAGTAGAAGTAATTTTATTTCCGTTAAACGAACAATTGAATCGCAAAGTTCAGTCAGGTGTACTCTCCTTCCATGACTGTCCACTTAAATCACAGTCACGACTTATGAACCTGCTGTCGTATTTTTTTTACCCCTATAGCGACAATCGATGAATTTGTTTATTCCAGTCTGTTTATACCCGGAGATGTTCCTTCTTTCGCATATAAATACTCTTTGGGCCTAGCATAGCGGGATATTTCACCTAGTACTCTTTTCACAAGCGTCTCGGTATAACACTGCGATAATACGACCTGGCCAATCAGAATGCATTCTTGAAAATTATGGCTGCTGATGGCCTCAGCAAATACAGTAGAGACAATACACGACACTTACGGATTTGGCCTTGCTAAAATGGGAGACAATTCGACGGTGGCGCTCCTAGTGACTTGACCTGAACAAATCGCGCTAAATTCAAATATCAATGGAAATGTATATACGGAAATGGATAAATAAATTACGTCTAGAAAGAGAGTGGTATTGAGATATTAACTTCGAAGTTGCTAAAGCAATTCTGGATAAATTAATGAAGAATTATTTAAAAGGTTATTATTCAAAGACTGAAATTAGACATATAAACAAGGTGTGAAATGGACTGCTGTGAAATGGCTTTATCTTTCATTTATGCATTACTTTTTTAGCTTTAGCATACCTGCCTGAAATCTTACGGTTGGATTTGTCTTTTTTCCTCATTTAAAAACAATGTATCATCACATTAAGACATTTGTCAATAAAAATATCGGCACATTCCTTACACATATGATGCAATGAATTAACATTTAAAAGCTGGACAATTTTCCTCTTAACATGAAGCCTACTAACAGAAAGAAAATCTATAAAATCCCGGCTTTAATCTGAGAAGAGGGATAAAAGAAAGAAAAGTTTGAAAATGTTGTCGATAGTGATGCTTTGAGGAATATTTACGTACAATTAGAGTAAAAATGTAACATACCCTTGGCTGTATAGTCGAGGATTTTTAAAGTCGCTACCCTGGAAATGATCTGAACAGATCTTATAATTCTTATATAAGCGTAACGTCCCTTCTTTCTGGTACACCTTATCCAAATCACTTATGTGACATTTCAAAACCCACAGATCACACCTACGACAACACATCGGTATTGAAGGTTAACTGCTGCACTATGCAATAAAATATGCGTATTACATTTTATGCCAGTTATAATATGGGTCGAGCAGGTCAAAAGATTATGAAGTACTATAAAAATCTCTGTCACTGGAAGAATATATATGCAAACACAATATTACTTACATGTTCTTGTCACGAGGGAACCTGAAGAACGAGCGCGCATTTTTCTCTACTTCGTAATTACTGCAGCCAAACACAGCACATACCTTTCCCTCATGTTGAGAGGAGATATCAAGGAATGACATACGCTAATATTTAATTATGTCAACTCACTGAAAACGCATAAATAACACCAAAAACCTCACACAAAAATACACGTGCTCTTATGACAGAATCAGTACCGTTCAGGTCTATCCGCTAGAGTGGGCTCCAATAGCTGTCCCTCGATATCTGGCTCAGTGTCGTGTATTGCCTCAGCCTTTTACGAAAGTGCTGCCATCTGGTATGATTCGTAGTAAATATGACAATTGATTAGCAATTGTTTTTGCGTAAGTGGAGGGAAAATTTGTTGTTTGAATTGTGTTTAACATGTGGTCAATACGTTCTGGTGAATAATTTTTAATATTTGTTTGAATTGCGTCAACACATGGTCAGTAAGTACATTTGGATCATTTCTAGTGTGGTCAGTACCTTCATTTGGATAATTTCTGATATCTATACGTTGGAAAATTAAAGAGCCATAAATTACAAGTACACAAGTTGTCATTTGAATCACTAAAGCATGGGCGGCTTAATGGAACTGGATTTACTTGTAAATTTTTGTAGCTGGGACAGATCCAGCGAACGAGAGTTACGGGGACATATAAGCGTCATACATTCAGTGAGAAGATTCAAAATTCATATAGACTGTCCTGGTAAGTGCTGACGATTTCCATATTAGTAGTTGAATAGGTTAGAGGTAATGGATTGGTATGTTCTTACTCAAAAGCCTGGTTTTTTTTTCATTTCAGTGGTGAATTGTCCGTATATCACTGTGAATCACCAAGAGTTGAGTCAGCATGTGTTGCATGACCACAGTGAATTAATTCTTGAAGGATGTTCTATCACAGAAATGTCTTCAGTAACATGAAAGGAGGGGAGAATGTTCAACCATTGTATCATAATAGTTATGCAACAGATATTCATATTCATATTTTTGTTCACTGTATCTAGTTAGGCAATCCATGTGGAGATAGTTGAACGCATAAATGTTTATTAAGGGTAGGCCTATTCCATGAAATATCAGAATCTGCTACAAGCTCTTCACAAAATGTTATGATATTTTCCTCACATGTTCATTAAATACCAGTACCAATATTCTTTGAATTAGTATAATTTTCTGTTCCTATTAATAGCTCCATTAGGCCTAATGATGCTAGAAATGTACTCGCAACCAAAATTCATGCTTTCAGAAAGATTTTCCTTAATATTTTCAGTATTTATTTGAAATAAATTATTTGCATGAAAAGAAGATTTCCTTAGGGTGAAATCTCAGATTTCATTAAAATTGTTATACTAAAATTGTTATACAGGCACTAACTACATTTTATCATTCTTTGAAATCTCAAGAACGGTACCTATGGTTCTTGCTGAATTCGTTAAAGTATTATTTTAAGGAATTTTGTTAAGACTTATCTATTTCTAGCAGTTACAGCATTATATCCATGGAAAGAATGTGCGCAAAATTCCGAATATATTAATCCATGATGCAACCCTACATATTAAATTATATGTCTTGTTTTCAATACAGGATAATTACTTCCCCCTGTGAAATATAATTGTTGCAAGGCTGAAGTGGCCGGAGTGAATTCTGATTTCCATTTTAGAATTAGCATAGGAAGTCAGTGTGTTGATGTCACACTGATTGATGTAACGCAAACCTGCATTTTATGTAATATTTCATAATTATTTTCATTCTTAGATAAAGTAATTATTTTAATTTTCAGGAATAACTTAGAGATGGGAATGTTTGCATAGTAAGAATGAATACCTACTTTCCTTAATCTTGTCTATAATCTGTCCTTATTTGCTCCATTCCACAGTTCTTGACAAACTGGATGGTTAGGCTACATCTTCTATAATCTATTTTGTCCACAAATATGGTTCCTGTGGGAGTTAAAGATCTGTTTTATCAACTTTTAGATTCAAAGAAAACATTGACAGCACCTCTAATACCATTAAATTATCTTCGTCTTTCTGAAATGGCAAGAAAAGTGCTCATTTCTTTGTCAGAATCTGCCAGGTATTTACATAAATTTATGAAATAATATTTCTTACATCCTCATGTAATTCATGAACTTTCTCTGAAAAAATTTATACTTTAATATCCTTTGAGGTAACTGCTAAGGAAATTGTCATTGTTTAAGAAGCCTTTCTTGTGGTCAGTCGAGATTTCTTCTGAGGACGCAGAGCACAGTTTTCTGCAAAACGTTAAGAATTTCACCTTATTTTCTTGACACGGCATAAGCCCAAAAGCCTATACAGCATCATGTCTACTATTTTGTCATACAGTAAGCTTACTTGAAACTCTGGAAAAGGAAATAAAATAGCGACTGGTTTGTTCCAGATGTAAAGAATTGCATTTTGAAGAATAGAAGTATAGTTTTCCGGAAAATAATATATAACCACTACTTTTTTTCCAAAGAAATAAACCTGTTGTTGGATCAAGTTGCACAAGTCTTGGTGAGTGGAGTCAATAGTAGCACTTGAAGAGTGATTTCTAGCCTCCATGGCTCAGGCGGCAGCGCGCCAGCCTCTCACCGCTGGATTCCGTGTTTCAAATCCCAGTCACTCCATGGGAGATTTGTGTTGGACAAAAAGGAGGCAGGAGAGGTTTTCTCCAGGTACTCCGGTTTTCCCTGTCATCTTTTATTCCAGCAACACTCTCCAGTATCATTTCATCTGTCAGTTATTAATCATTGCCCCAGAGAAGTGCGACAGGCTTCGGCAACCGGCACAGTTCCTATCCTCACCACTAGATGGGGCTTCATAAGTTTCATTCCTGACCCGGTTGAATGACTGGAAACAGGCTGTGGATATTCATACTCGGGAGTGATTTCCAGTAATTTTTTTTCTGAGTAATTCAGTACTTGGATATACTGATCAGCTGTTCAGGCTGGGCTGGGTAGCTAGGGCAGTAGAGCACTGGCTTTCTGAGCTCAAGTTGTATGTTCAGTCCTAGCCTAATCCAGTGGTACTTGAATTTAATGGTGCTTTTTGAGGATCCAACTTAACAGACAGACTATAGTCAGAGGTATTTATCAAAATTATCTGAAGCTCACTTAAAATTCTCAAGTTCAAAGTTTATTTACAGAAGTATGCACGGAAATCACATTTTTATGTTGAGATAGTCATTTTTAAAATACAACAATTAACATTAGATCAGCCTGCCTGGTGGCAATGATCGTTAAGGCGTTGAAGTCTAAACTGTCCGACACCGAGGTTAGCCAGTTTGAGTCCCGTTGGTCAAAAAAAATTTCACCATCAGAATGTTGGCTGGCAGGGTAGGAGAGGGGGTGGTATACAATTTATAACCACTAGATTGCATGTCAAAAGCCTGGATCAAATTCCAAACCTCTCTGCAATGCTCATATGGAGTGGGGGCATATGACGCTGTTGATAGTGATTTGTCCGTTGGATGGCGAGGTTAAGCCTTGAGCAGACCTCATGGTGCTATTCGACAGGAGTAGGCTACGTGCTGGCATAGATTTCACCCTCTCCCTTCCTAGTATCATATATCACATAATTTATTTCATCTCATTAACTCCTCTGATGAGGTTGACGTCAGGAAGGGCATCCAGTCATAAACACCCACCACGACAGATTCATCTCACCTCACCTCATAACCGACCCCGTACAGAAACGGGACAAGGGTTGGCCAAACAACAATAAACATTAGATCACCAAAACAGTACTCTACAAACAACGTCCAAACCTTGTCCCGTTTCTGTACGGGGTCGGGAATACAGTGAGATGAATCAGTCGTGGTGGGTTTTTATGACCGGATGCCCTTCCTGGCGTCAGCCTCATCAGAGGAGTTAATGAGATGAAATGAATGACGTGATATATGATAGTAGTAAGGGAGAGGGTGAAACCCTGTGCCAACATATAGCCTACTCCTGTCGGGTAGCACCAAGAGGTCTGCTCAAGGCTTAACATCTCCAACCGATGGACGAATCACCATCAACAGCGTCATATGCCCTCACTCCATATGAGCACTGTGGAGAGGTTTGGAATTTATTCCAGGCTTTTGGCACGCAATCTAGTGATTAGAAATTGTATATCACCACCTCCTCTACCCTGGTGGCCAAAGATTCTGATGGCCAAAATGTTTTCGATCAAGGAGACTTGAACAGGCTAACCACGGTGTTAGACCATGCAGACTTCAACGCCTGAACAATTATGGTCACCAGGCAGGAACGAGTACTCTACAAACAAGTTTAGTAAAAAAAAAAAAAAAGTCTAATTTGTTGTAGTTTGTGAGTTTTTATGGAATGACCCTTACCATAACACAAGTTGAGCTGTGCAATAAGTTTATTATTATCTTAATGTTAATAACTAGTAATTCAATTTTTCTATTCTTTTCAAGATTTTAAGGTATGGAAATCAAAGGAAAAAAGACACTCAATCCAGATATTTTCTAACTAGTCCACCAAGACATAAGAGGACATCGACAACTACCAAACGAAACCCCATGACACTACAGCCCTTGAAGGATCTACTTATTTCTGTCATCACAGTGGATTGGTCAAAAGAAGAGGAAAGGGAATACGGCATATGAAATTTCAGGGTTCGTGTAAAATAAATAAATTGACTGTGCATGTTGTTTACAATAATGTACATTTTGGACATCACAGAGAAGTTGGGCATATCCTGCTGTCAAAAGAAGAGAGAGAGAGCAGATTGCTGGCCAGTTGGCTCAGAATATTCCCTTTGACACTGTTCTGAAAAATATCACAGACAATTCAGATACTAAGCAGATTACCAGGCTACACCTTTTGCAAAGACATGACCTGAGTAATATTGTTCATGATTTTAGATTAGATAGTGATAAACAGAGTCAGAAAGATGTAGAAAGTTTGTGCACTGGGATGGATAGGTTAAAAAAACAAGGTAATGAGTATGTCCAGTTTGGTAAATTACAAGGGATTTCCAACCCAGAATACGGATTGACAGAGAACGATTTTGTATTAATAATTATGACTGATGTGCAGAAAGTAATGCTTGTAGAGTTCGGGAAAAAAATCATTTGTATGGACAGTACTCATGGGACAAATGCTTGTGACTTCTCACTTACAACATTATTGATGTTAGATGAATACAATGAGAGATTCTCTGTTGCATTCTGTTACTCTAATCAAACAGACTGCAATGTGCTGAAATGGCTTTTTTTGTATGTTGTAAATTAATCAATATCTGCAATTGATTTTCCTGTGCAGATACTGATAACTGAGAATTAGGCTTCATTCTCTAATGCATGGGTTGAAGTGACGGGTGCCCCTTTGAAGAAACTTCGATGCATGTGGCATATGGATAGGGCTTGGAGAAAGAATATTTCCTCTAAAATTCATGGTACACAGGCATTCAAAGCAATTGCATAACAAACACCTAAAGACGTTGTTGCAGTGTGAAAACATAGTTGAATTCCACAGTGAGCTCAACAACTTCCTAGATGCTTGTGAAAATAATGACACATGTAGAGAGTTTGGTGTGTACTTCAAAAAGGAATACCTATGCTAGTAGGTGTGATCAGTGGGCCTATTGTTACCGATTAGAAATGCACATTAATACCAGTATGCATTTAGAAGTCTTCCACCAAGTCCTAAAACAAGTGGTAATGAAAGGTCTTCGAGTCAGTAGGATGGATAAGAGCATAAATGCTGTGATATCAGTGGTAAAACACAAAGTGTTTGATAGGTTGCTAAAAGTAAATCAAGGAGAACTTAGCAAACTGTGCAACATATAAGGCAGAGACACAAAAACAGTCCACAAATGTGTATTGATGATGTGACAGTGGAAAGTTCCACTTCATGTAAGGTTGAAAGCAGGAGGACAGATGAGTTTAGTGTCAGGAAAGAATGTGTAACAGTTCATTCATTCTGCTGTCCATTGATTTGCTCTGAATATAAAATATGTATTCCATCAGTATCCCTGTACATGCTGTGACTATTCTTTGCATTCTACAATATGCAAACATATTCATTTGATTTTGAGGAGAGCCTATTGTACTCATCTGTCCTGGAATTCCTGAGTTCTTTAATTATTTTGAAAATTTTCCCTAGGTGCAACTTCATACCATGTATATTTTATTTCACTTGTTCATGGTAGTTTATAGTTTACTCAACATATCTGTAAATGTATCTTGATTATCCTTGAGTGAGTCAAGATTATTTTCCAGTTTAGACATGTTTTTTACAGTATTTTAAAATGAATCATTCAGTATATTTGGCACAATGGCTACAGGCTCCTTTGTTACCTTCCTAGCAGTTTCATTATTTCAGCACAAGTTGCCATGCATTTATTTTTGGAACTAATGAATTTGTCATTGGCAATTATTTATCATTTTTCAATGTGTCTTCTACATAATTATTTAATAGCATTGTACCTTTCTTTGCCTTCTGAAATACCCTGCTTAGCTTTAATGTAAAACATTACCAATGAGTTCTTAATGGCTGCAAGATGAGGAGTGTATCATTTTGACATGTTTTCTCATGTACCATTGTATTAATATTTTATAAATGAATGTACATAAAAATAATGAGTTGACATTTACTGAAAATAATTCCTACATATTACTGTAAAATGCAGTTGGTGTTTCAATGCTGATAATGATCCTGCAATCATTAAGAGGGAAATTCCTCAAGGCAATATTATTGGACCTTAAATAACATGAGTAAACAACTGGAATCTGAGATAAGGCTTTTTGCAGATGATGTCATACTGTATAGAGTAATAAATAAGTTACAACATTGTAAGCAACTGCAAAAAGACTTCGAAAATGTTGCGAGATGGACAGCAGGCAATGATATGATGATAAAAGGTGTTAAGTCAAGTTGTGTGTTTCACTAATAGGAGAAGTCCACTCAGTTTTCATTACTGCATTGATGGGCGGAAAGTTCCTCATGGGGATCATTGTAAGTATGTACATGTTGATATAAGTAAAGATCTTCATTGGGGTAATCACATAAATGTGATTGTAAGTAAAGGGTACAGATTTCTGCACATGGTTGTGAGGGTATTTAGGGGTTGCAGTAAGGTTGTAAAGGAGGGGGCATATACGTCTCTGGTATTACCCCACTTAAGAGTAAGTTTCCAGTGTATGGGACCTTCACCATGATTACTCGACTCAAGAAATGGAAGAAATCCAAAGAAAAGCAGCTCGATTTCTTCTGGGTGATTTCTGACAGAAGAGATGCGTTACAAAAATGTTGCAGAATTTGGGATGAGAAAACTTGGGTGTAAGGAGACTAAGTGGTACTTTCTGAGCTGTCAGAGGAGAGATAGTGTGGAATGACATTGGTAATCGAATAAGTTTGAGATCAAAATATAAAGATAAAGTTGAAATTCAAGAGGACAAACTGAGACAAATATTCTTTTATAAGAAGAGGAGTTAGTGATTGGAATAATTTACCATGGGAGATGTTTAATAAATTTAAAAATTCTTTGTAATTCTTGAAGGGAAGATGAGTAAACAACAAAGTGGGCAACTGCCCTAAATACAGATCAGTGGTGACTGATACGAATGACAGAAAACGTGACCGACAAATGGTGAATAAGTTAATCTGGGAAGGACAACTGAATCAGAAAGTCATGTAACAAACAATATAGAGGGAAAAATATTCTAGACATAGGGCTAATAAAACCAGATGAGAACTATAGAAAAATTGAAGTGATCATGAAGACCCTTTTTGTTGAAGTTTAAAATAAGTGTGAGAGAAAAGAATGCTGCAAGACTATTAGGCAATATCATAAGGTTGATAAAAGAGACATAGGGGAGTTTTTAAAAATTAATTATGATTAGTTAAAAATAGTGAATGAAAATATAAACTGATTATGGGATGGGTTTGACTAATTGTTGGGGAGTTTGAAAACAGGTATGGTATTTTTCTAAAGTGGTAAGTAATGGTATAGACCCACTGTATTATAACAGATGTGCAGGTTAGAAAGAAATAGGAATATATGAGAAGTAAGGAGAGACTGAAGGAACTAGGAAATTTAATTTAGCAAGAAAAGTCAGCTAAGGTTAACATGATGACAAGCATAATTGACAGCCTTATGAATTTTAGCGAGTACCGTACCGTAATGGATGGGTACCGTATATATAGGTACTTTTAACGCAGACACAAGTTCCAGGATGGACATTCAAGGGAAAATTAATGATTTAGGAGAGTGTATATGTGAGGACTTCCAGAAAGCATAAGAATTCAGTTAGCAATATGCAAAGATAGTTGGATGTAAGATTAATTTCCAGGTTGAGAAGGTGACTGATACAGGCAAAGTAGTGGAATTTACCTTTTATAATAAAGACATTTTCAAAAAAGGTACAAAAGCTGAAAGCTAATAAAAAAGCAACTGGCTTTATTAAGAATACAGGGTAATTACTAGAAATATGCTGCCATATTGGATATATTTGTTTACTGTTTGTAAGAAGGAGCTCTAGCCCCACTGTATAAAGAAAAGGGTGATGAACATAAGGCAGATAATTACAGGCCAGTCTGCTTAACATGTGTTGCATATAAGCTCTGGTTTGATAGAAGGCTGTACACGTTTAGGAAAAGTTATTCCAGTGAGGCTCAACTTGTAGGATTCCAACATCATATAGCAGATAATTTAGATTCAGGTCAAATGGACTATATGTATCCATCCATGGTCGTGGTGGTGGTGTTTATTGTTTTAAGAGGAACTGGGCAACCATTCTCTATTAACACGAATCAGAGGGAAGAGATTCGACACTTCGAAAAAAAGAAGGTAGCGGCCAAAGGAAGGTGAGGGCCATGAAGACTGGTAAAGTGAAAGTTTCTCTAGACCTCATAAACCTAATACCACTGGGGTCGTAAAAGAACAAGAAATGACCAAGGGAGATTGGATTGGTTTAAATGAAAGTGAAGAACTTGGTGTGTAAGTAAAGGGAAGCAATGTCAGGGCTCAGCCAAAGTCCCCATGGTCGTCAACCCATGCTTGCAAATTTAGAGTTCCTGGGCTCCTTTTAGTTGCCTCTTATGGCAGGCAGGGGATGGCATGGGTGTATGCTATTGCCCCCACCCACAGGAGGTACTGATTCAAGGATTTTAACAGGATAGAGATTACTGACGAAAATGAGGTCTAATGGACAAAAGAGTGGTTGAATGGGTGGCTAAATTTCTAGAAAGAACTCACAGAATTAGAGTAGTTGAATCATTACCTGATCCTGAAATGGTTATCTGGAATCAAAGATAAGGCTTTTTTGTTGATGACGTTACACTGTATGTATTAAATAAGCTGCAGGTTTGTAAGCAACTATAAAAAGAGATCAACAATGTCATGAGATGGACAGGAGACAAGGGTATGATGGTAAATGGGATTAAAAGTCTGGTTGTAATTTTCACAAAGAGGAAAAGTCCTCTCAGATATAATTACTCTATAGATCAGGTGACAGTGCCTCATGGGTATCACGGTCTAGGTCTTAATATAAGGAAAGATCTTCATTCATGAATGAGATAGTACATAAAGGTTACACATGAGGGTATTTAAGAGACAATAAGTCTCTGGTAAGACCCCCAATCAGAGGGTGGTTTCACTGTGTGAGACTCCCACCAGGATTACTTGATACAAAAACTGGAGAATATCCAAACGAAAGCAGCATAATTTCTCCTGGCGATTTCCGACAAAGGAGTAGTTTTTTAATGTTGGAAAGAAAAGACCTGGGAGTAAGGAGACGAGATGCTCGACTAAGCGGGATGCTCTGAGCTGTCAGCGGAGAGATGGAGTGTGACGGGCATAGCCATAAGGGGGGTTTACTGGTGGTTAGAAACCCCATGGAAATTTTATAAAAGAAAATAAACGGAAACCGACTATAAACACGTGAAAGTCAACTCAATCGGGTGGCTCTTTTTAACATTCATAGAGACATAATTGTAAAACCAACAGATATCTTGAATATGTCTTCTAAGAAGCCTCGAAAGTTGGATTTTAGATTGTAAACTGAACATACCATTCGCTGTAAACCTGCTGAGCTTGATCGTATTGTTTTTTATGTATTTTAATGTAAGATTGTGTATTGTACTGCAATCTGAATATCAACGTAATTCATTTGTATTAATGTCTTTATGATGACACTCAAGCATGCACAAGCACCTTAATTAGGTATGTTCTATCATAATTTTGCAACTTTAAGCCCCCTCCCATAAGTTGATCTGCTATTGGCGTGTAATGGCATTAGTAGACAAATAAGCTTGGAGAGGAGCTTTTAAAGGTAGGATAGATCACAATATGAGGATAACGTTGGAATTCAAGGGGACAAATTATGAGAAGACGAGTTAGGGATTGGCTCAATTTATCATGGAAAATGTTTGATAGATTTCCGAGTTCTTTGAAATCATTGAAGAAAATACTAGGTAAAATGATAGGGAATCATCCAATTGAGCTACAGCTCTAAATGCATCATTGACCATGGGCTTAATAGAATCCTTGATAATTCATCAATGAAATTATAACACGTAAAATTTCTGCTAACCAAGCTTGAAAGGTCTAATAAATTGTACAAAAATACAGGTTATGCAGTTGTAAATATGAATAATGAAAGCACCGCCACGAATTCCTCGAAGTATAGACAGTCCCAAAAGCAGATCAATGATGATTGATTTCATAGTTATATTATCATGTATAAGAAACACCCCTAACCTCGTTTTTTCTGCTAACATAGCTTGAAAAGTCGAATACCTTATACAAAACTATCGGTTACGTAAATCTAAACTTGGATTTCTGTGTAACAACCTGAAATAATTCCATAATTATTAACGAGGACTATTAAAACACTGCATCGGTTTTCTGAGCAACTCAACCTGAAATCATTCATAGTAAATCGAAAAAAGAATCGTATCCTTTCGTATTCGAGTTTTAATTATTACTGTGTTAAATTTAATTCTTCTGTTTTAGGTTATCAGACAAACGTATATAGTGGCATAAACAGGCTGGATTCGATCACTGATGCCCTCCTCATCAGCTGATCATCGTAAACAAACTAATCGCGAAGTCGCCATCACCAAAGCAAAGGAATTATGGGAATAAAAAGCGGCCAGGGCCATAGACTCTGCGAGAATGCGTTGTGATTTGCCAGGTCGTATTATTGCAGTGTTATACCGAGACGTTTGTCTCTTTTCAATAAGTGTCGTATACTCTGTAGTTGTCACTGGTAATACATCGTTTCCTAAATTCAGCCGGTTTTTTCTGACTGAAAGAAATCAAAATTGTTCTTGCAGTGTTTAAGTGATTAAACTACGTTGTAATATAGGGCTTTGTTTCTAAGTGTCGGGTATGTTGTCATATACCACGCGCATTAGACAGTTTTACAGCTTATTCCGTGAATTGTGTTACAGATTTTCTTCATTGTGGTAATGAGATATCTGTCATTTTACAGTGTGTCCACAACCTCCACATATTGTCCGTAATGTTCATGGATCAATAATTTACATTTGCCAAACCTGTAGATCTTAATTGAAAACCGTATGTATTTAACACTAATCTTTCTCAGTTTCAGCATTCTACAAGTTGATAATAATTAATATGTTTAATTTTCTTAAATTTTATTTTTAATTAAATATTTAAAATGTATACGCATATAACTAACTTTCTTTCTGAAAACTCGTAACCTTTGCGTTGCAAGTGCCGGCAAGTCGTGTGTTGTAACAATATTTCGTATATATATTTCATGGAATGAGGAATTTTTCTGAAGAGTTACGCAGATGAAGAAATACGGATGGCAGTTTCAGAAAGAAACTACATGATGTAGTGTATAATTTTAATTACTGTGTTGATGTGTTATGACGCTGTGAATATTGAGTTGTTTACACTGCCGGCTGCTTAAGATGTTACTAGGGTTCGAAATCTTGAGAAGTGTTCCGTTTAGGATATCTGTAAGATTATCATATGTTGAGTTCTTGATATATCATTGTTGTTACAGTGATTCCTCTGTATCACATCATTACCCCACAACAGCTCTATCCGGTATTTACTCCTTATGTTCTAGTTAACAGTAGGCTGCCTCTCTTTCATAAGATATTTCGTGATTTATTGGTGTGTAAAAGATCTTCTTGAGGGGTGAGTGGCGGTGAGTTGTCATGGGTTTGAATCCCAGGATCGGCAGCCGTGAGAATCGTTTCCATGATTTCCCCATTTTCTCATTAATCAACCTTAATTAACGCCCCTACCTTCCTAATCCTAGCCCTTTCGCTTTGATTTATTAGTGCAGTATTAAACTACTAGCAGGAATGGAACAAAAATTTAAAGGATTAAATTCTAGCTGTGGAAACTCTGAAAGGTAGTTACTTGCAAGTAAAACCAATAATATATTAATAGAATAACCAGTGATGCTTAGAACAAGTAAACATCACACAATTCAGTATTGTCCCCACGTTGAAATATACAAAATACAATAGGGATGTAGGCAGGGAAAGTTCGCGCCAGATAGCACTCGATTGGATCTTCTCTAATTTTACTCCAAGACTATATTAATTAATTGTATAGGTATATCCCCTAGTATATTACGGACGATTTTCAGCGTTTAAGCCTTAAACAGCTCCAAAATGAGCTACAGACCAGAAAGGCTAAAACTAGCGGTAGGAAGAAAGAATTAGTACAGCGGTAATTAGAAGAAAATTCTAACATGCTTTATTATCCAAATAATGAATAGGAGTCAGCATGCCTTTTCCTAAAGATTACAATTACTTGAGTATTGTACATTGATAAATATATAAATGTACCTCCACAAGACTTAAATCATAAATAGATATTTAAACACGCATTTGCTCCCCTTGCTTATAGAGTTCGATTCATGTATTTTTTAAGGTTGATGGCTTACATGAAACTGCAGATACAGCCTTTGTCTGCCACCAAAGGCATGTGGATATTCTTGAGTTTCCCAGTGCCTGTTCCGTTGAATATCATTATATCAGAAATTTGCATCTGATGAATTATTTCGTAGTTAGAAAATCGAAAATAGATGGAACACCTGTTTCCAACTACAACTCATTGTGTTATGCTGGATACAGACTTTTCAGTGAAAAGTTTGTTTGGTTTATAAAAGGTTAATTTCAATTGGGTGAAATTCTGAAATGCAGTGCTGTGAAATCCGAATACACAAAACATAAGACCTATAATTTGAAGCTTATTTTAGGAGTACCTGGTGACATTATAGAAGGGGAATGTGGACGTTTTGCTGGAGCAGGCCCCAAGGCATGTTGTAAGCATGTTTTGCTGTAAGCTACGCATTAGAGCACTTCCCCAAGACTACTATTATTCAGTGTTCAGAAACATGAGCCAAAATTTATAAACTTTTCAGCATCCCCCTACCAAATGGTTGAGGCCAGTTAGCCCTATGAAAGTGAATGTTTGCCCTTGGAACAAGTTTTGCTATGTATGATCTCAGTTGCACCAGTTATAACTCTAGTCAAGGGGTATTTCTGTCTAAAAGCAAGGGGGCTGTTTTCAAAAACATTTTCTCTATCAGGCCAAATGTTCAACTCTTTAAATTGTCAGTACAAGAAATTAATCCAAACATTAAATATTCTCCAAACAGTAGTTTTATGCATTCGGAAGTTAAGGCCTAGTTCTTTGTCAGATTTGTTGGTCCTTAGCTTCATAATAGACATGACGAAATACAGTCTGGGTTCAAGAGGCAATATCTGTAAATTGTATCTGTTTTCTCCCAGAACAGCAAACACCAAATTGCAATGTTGGACATCTACAAACCCTGTATAAAGCAATATGGCATCATAATTGTGCATTGTTTGCTCAACAACCAAATTACCTGTAGTATTTTTTGAGTGCTGATGTCTTTGAAAACGGGAGTCACAAGTGTATCATTCACTTCTTCAGGTATATTCACCATTTCTTCCCATACTTCAAAGGAGGTTATTTCTGCATATTCCAATATTGTAGGCTTATCGTGGTAATCGGGCAATTTTTTGGTGTATGGTCTCTTCATTTTTGTTGTGTTCGTGGTCCATGGAAAAAGCGATGGAACAGCGCCCAGTTTTAATCTTGCTCTCTCACCTTTAAATACAAATGCGTAAATTCGGTGGTTGTTTTCAAAATGCCTAATCAGTTTATAGGTAGAAAATAGGAATTATTTCCCTTAGTAAATCGCACTTACCCAACAAAGTTTTCATGAAGTTATCAGGTTGAAAATAATGGGAACACACTTTAATATTTTCGGTCAGATTCTTCTCACCGAAGTTGTTCCTTCTAATAGCATATAGCCATTTCTTCCTCATTTCTTTATTTTGTGGAAACTGGTGAAACAAAAATGGGTTTCTCTGATCTTTTCAAATAGGAACACTGCAACAGCTCGGCATAGTCACGAAAATAACAATTTAAGCAACTAAAATTAATGATATTTAGCAGCGTGAGTACACAGGAGACAAATGAAGAGCGCATTGCGCTTACCCAGTACAGCAGCAGTGCGCTCTATCGGCGCTAGTTTTATACATCCCTATTGATCGTAGTTTCTTGAATAGATATGTGTTTACATAAAAATCTGTTTCCTGTCCGGCCCCGCAGTGTAGGGGGCAACGCGTCCGCCTGTCACCCGGCGGCCGCGGGTTCGATTCCTGGCCAGTTGAGGGGTTTTTAATTGTAATGATTAATATTCCTGGCCTGGGGACAGGGTGTTTGTGATGTCCTTAATCTTCCTTTCCTCACACACAACATTCCACACTACCGCCATTCCAATCACATGCAGGTTCATACAGTATGATGCCAGTAGTGGCAAAAGAGCCACATGGATGGACACCCTGAACAAAAAGCATTAAAAAAATTTTTCCTGGCAATGAGAATCGATTTACTTGGCCACAGAAACGAAGCTCGTATTACATGTGTGAGCAATTGTAATATACACTGCCAGTGCATTATGTTTACTTTTAGAATAAAATATCACAAAGTGACTAAAAAACACTGCTATTGGCTGAACTGAATTCCCTGGGGCACTACTCGTGGTATTCAACACAGACAAGATTCATACCAACTGGGGAACAATAAAAACTGCCAAACCTTTAAAGCAATGGTTTGACACAAGTTGCACTCTGGTAAGCTCCTCTTGGTTGTGTCATTAGACATGACATGCAGAGACGAATGAAGAGAGGACACTTAAGTAAAGTTTGGTGCCACTGTTCTATGAAATGAGCTGATATCACTGTTGTATACGTTTTTGTCTTCAGTTCAACAGATTATTCTTCTTCATTTTCCATTTCCAGTCTTCTGGGCTGAGTTGCGAATCAAGGACCTTCTCAGTTTTCTCTCTCTCCACCACTCCCTTCCTTCCTAAAATATTTCTTCTACTTTTACTCCTCTCTTCTCTGTACTCTCCTTTACCATATCCATCCACCTCTTTGTGCGCATTACCCTATGTCTTTCTCCTATTATTTTCTCTATAAATAATTGCTTTGAAACCCTATCCTCTTCTATTCTAATCATGTGTCCATGCTATTTCAGCTTACTGGTCTCTGTCTTGCCTTCCAGTTCAGGAAATCCAATTTCCTCCCTGATTTCTGTGTTTCTGATTCCCTGCATGTCTTCCCTAATAGTCCTCTAAGGAATTTCCTCTTTGCCTTTTGGATTCTGCTTTGATCATGTTTTGCTGTTGTTCATGTGTCTGCAGCATATGTCGATATTGGTGTGTAATACATTGGGTGCAAAATTTTCATTCATTCCTTTGAGACTTCCCAGTTCCAGACCCTACATCTCACACAATGGTATTACCCTTTGGCTTGTTCAATACTGTTTCCAATTTCATAATTTGTTTTCGCATGTTCTGCAATTATTCTCCCCTAATACTTGAAGCTTTCTACAACTTCTAATGGCCTTCATTTACTTCAATAATCTCACTTCCTTCTCTATTATCCCTTGTCACCACTACTATCGTACACTTCTCCACTCTTGTTTTCATTCCATGTTCTTCTAAATTCTGATTCTGTACAGTATCTTGTTCTTGTACTTTCATTTCATCTTCTCCCAATATTACTGTTCTCCTTCTTTGTTGTACTGTTGTGGATTTAATCCATGACTGTAATGAAGAGTGGAGGGAATAATACACATCCTTTCTGACGTCCTGTTTCTACTTTGAACCATTTTGTTTTCCCTATCATAGTCTTCATATTACTCACTTTTCTTTTATGGCTTTTATAATTGGTTTTTCTCCTCTCCCTGCCTTCCTTTTTATCAATGCATCCAAGACCACTTGCCATGGTACACTGTCATGTGCCTTCTCAATATCTATAAATATCACTAAATCCTGCCTAAACTCCCATCTTTTCTAAATCATGTTCTTTGATTCAATGGACTGAAAAACTTGAAAATTATGATTACATTGAGTATGGATTACAGCACTGTATGGAAGTAAAACATGGATAATAACTGGTGCGAGAAAAACAGAGTTGTAGCATTTGAAATGCCATGTTATTTGAAGTTGTTGAAGATCAGATGGATGGAACATGTCTCAAAGAGGTAGTGAATCAGCTTGATGTGATGAGAATGGTTTGAGAGAATTTGATCATAAGAAGGAAAATTTTGATAGAACAAATCTGAAGGCTCTAAAGAGCAGTGCAAAGGGTAAAAATGGTGTAAAGATTCCAAGATTTGGACCTGGATGATTAGAGTGATATGCAAACGGAATAGTCACTGAATTTTCAAAAAGTTTTCTGTAATTTGATCACAATCCATGTACGTTAGATTTGTAAAAAGAAAAGTCATCTTGGTGTGGCTTCAGTTCCATATCAAACTGTATGTTATATAGCTATGAATACGACATAGTGTGTCGTGTAAAACTAGGCTCCTTTGACTATGATCTCGATATCAACATGTATGTTAAATAAGACTTCCAATGGAAGTGATCAGTGTATTAGAAGTCATGTAAAACAGGAGGTCCTTAGCTATGATTGTAGTTTCAGTCATAAAAAACTTGAATTCCTATAGGTATGATCATGATATCAGCAGTATGTAAAATTTTGGATCTTTTCTGTATTATCATAAAGTTGATGGTCATGTAAAATGACAAGGTTGTTGTTTAGCTTGTTGAAAAATAACCTATGTAGCATGACAGCAATAAGGTAATATACATTTCTGGCCTGCATTTCAGTGTAAGGTCCTTGGAAGTAATCAACAAACCCAGTACCTCCTAATTTCTTCAATTGAAGTGTGAAATGGACCAGGAAGTTAACATCAAAGAGGAACCAGCCTGGCCTGAAAGAACAACAAATGCATCACTTGTAAGTCCCATTCCAGATAAATTTATACAGATAATAATTTACCCCGAAGTAGCTGAATAAGTTAGGCAGGGACATAATTTACTATGTGTTTCCCCAGTATTAACACCAGTAGTCACTTTTTCTGCATGGGCATGTATGCATGGTATGTCTCTGTTTTGTTTGTTTGTCTTCGAATATGCCACAGTGAACTACACAAAGCTACCAACTACAGTAAAACCTCGTTAATTCGAAGTCGTTGGGACTAAAAAATCGGACTTCGAATTACGTGATTTCGAATTAACCGCCAATTCGCAATTCAGAAGTACCAACCCTTGCTGTGTTACGAAATATTCTAAGGTCCGTTACTGCATCCAGTTAACCTTGATTCACAGTTTGTACCTTTCAAATGCCATGAAAAAAGAACTATTTCCAAAATGTATCCAAAAAGGTGCATTTACAATAGGTATTCAAATAATGCACTTACATATCTCACTGGCAAATATAACCTCACGCAATGAAGGAAAGAAAAAAAAAAGCATGATTCAAAGACGAGGAGAAATCTATGCTGGCTCCCATGTGCAAGTGCTTTATTCATTGGAGTTCTATACTGTATGCATTTTAGATGCCTTGTATTTACACAGAAAGGACCCGATGCCCTTAAAATCAAACTTTCCTATGACTCTATCCTTGTACGATTTCCCGCCATGGCACTTCTCTCGTACTTCAGAAATGTAAACACTTGCCGTGTCACAAAGTATTCTAAGTCCCATTAATACATGCAATCACCTCGATTCACAGTTTAAACCTTTCCAATGCCATGGAAAAACTATTTCCGAAATGTATCCAACAAGGTGCATTTACAATGTTCAAATAATGCACTTGGATAAATCACTGACGAACATAACCTCATGCAACAAAAAAAATTCACACAATTCAAAGACGAGGATAAATAATGCTGGTTCCCCTGTGCAAATGCATTATTTTTTGGATATCTGTACTGTTTGCATTTTTAGATGCTTTGTACTGGGATGGAAAGTGCCCGACGCCCTTAAAACATTGTAGCTTATCGAACTTTTCTATGACGAGGGGATAAAGTTTCTTGCTTCCATGTGCATTGCAATTGCAACGCACTACAATGACCCCCATCCCCGACCCTTGTACGATTCTCCGGCTGGCACTTTCTCCTTTAAAACCATAAGACCGTTTGGGCTCGCATTAAAATAAAGCAATGCAGTTTCATCGGCAATGACAGTATTGTTCGGTGCCTACGAATTTATTATATGAGCCACGCTTTTTCATCAACTGTTGGCATCGTCAGTGTTCGCACATTCTGTTTTCCTGCACACTGCATGTTGCGTGATATTACGGCGTTCCTGAAAAGATTGAATACAAAATAATTCCGATTTCATTCAACTTGTCAATCATAAAGTGCAATGTAGACCCACCGAAGTGAGTGTCAGTGCGGAAAGCTACCCCTCCATGTTCCGGAACACTATTATGACGCTGAAAAATTTTGAGTTGGAATTACTCTGTAACATACTATTGTTTTAAAATGTAAAGGCAGTTTCGAATTAAAAGTCTGAATTTTGGTAATGGGGCCGACATTGTACTTTGAATTACGAATTATCTGTATTTCGAATTAAACAATTTAAATAACATGCAAAACTCTATCTCATGTTTCCAGGACGAGAGCTTCTTCGAATTACATGGGATTTTGAATTAACCAATTTCGAATTATCGAGGTTCTACTGTATTAGGAACTACAAACAACAGTATTGATGCACATCTAAGGGTCCAACTAGTGACAAAAACATTGCTCATGGGACTAGGAAAAGGGTTCTGGAGGCATAAGCCCTCAGATATGGCTGTCGAGTGGACAGTTGGCCGCTAGCATTTACTAGGGAGGCAGCAGTGCATTCTATGTTTGATAGTGGCAAGAATCTGAATTCATGTTTTGCACATGATAGTAAAGGAACCTTGGTTAGGTCCAGCTAGTGACGAAGTTGTCACAGGCAGTGTTTCAAGATCGAGGTATCAGGGCATTTCGTGTGCTAAGTACCCATCGAATGACTGTCTGCAATTAATGCACACTGTTCCCAGAATAAATGTGTGCTTGTTGAGTTCTAAGTTACATCACTATAGACGAGAATGGGGTCTGAATATATCCAAGATGCAAGCACACTGCTATTCAAGATCTGTATCTTTGGTATTTCTCATGTTCTGTGTCAAACTTGAACCTAACATATGAGCACACTTCTGATCAAGAACTCTAGGTTTTAAATTTCTGTGTCAAACTTGTACAGATATCAAAATTATGTTAAAGAAATGTGTACCAATATCCTAAACTGTTAGCGAGTGAGTTAAGGTTGGGGTTGGATTAATCTGAACTTTTTTACTGTGAGAATGGAAATTACTTTGGTCGCACCACTTTTTTTCCTCTCTGATTATAATAGACTTGCAGCAGTACCTGTTCTTCATACGGGTTATCAGAAACTGGCTTTAGTTACTCATACTATCGGTGTGACTGACTTCATTAGATATTATATCACTGGTGTATTTAGTTAAGTACGTAGAAATTATTTGTCATGTTTAGAATTATAGTGTATCTTCTTTTCTTCATGGGGCCTCTAAATATTAGTTCGTAATTAGCGTTGACCTCTAAGATCTTTTGCTACCATGTTTTTCCTTCATTCCCACCTACATATACCTGCTCCCTTCACGAAGCTGCAGGTTTAGTGTAAGTATACTTCCGCTAGATAGTACCACAAATATAAATATTATTGAATGTATTTGTTTGATCTGACATTTCGTAACTATTACAAATGATCAAGGAAATACGGGATGCATAAAAGGAACTACTATAATTATCGAGAATTATAATTCTCATGGTGCACATCATATAATGTTGAGAAATTTCCTCAAGTCATGGGCGCTCCATCTTGACAGTTATGTACAGTATATAGGTTTTCATGGTTACAGTGATTGTAAAAGTGGACCGAAATATCGGCACTAATAACATCAGTGATCCTACTACTACTTTATTTGCCGTGCACGTAGAGGTGCGCGGCTGTGAGCTTGCATCCGGGAGATAGTAGGTTCGAATCCCACTATCGGCAGCCCTGAAGATGGTTTTCCGTGGTTTCCCATTTTCACACCAGGCAAATGCTGGGGCTGTATGTTAATTAAGGCCACGGCCGCTTCCTTCCAACTCCCAGGCCTTTCCTATCCCATCGTCGCCATAAGACCTATCTGTGTCGGTGCGACGTAAAGCCCCTAGCAAAAATAAATAAAAAATAAAAATAAAATAAAAACCTACTTTATTTAGGTAACAGACTCCGCAAAATGCTGAAACCTAAGACAATACTTAAAAATGGAGGCCCGTCGGCAACCGCTGGTCACTGTACTAAGGAGATCTCCAGGGCTATTCTTTTTATACTTCACTCCCTTTCCATCCACGCCCAAAGGAGTGCTATGGGCATCTTACACAAAAGTTTATTTTTTCCAGATAGTAAGTCATACTATATCAATTTTGGTTGGCAGCTATGCCCAAACGTACATGCATAATCTAGCTGCTGTAGAATCCTGGAGCTGACGTTGCCATGGTTACAGCCGTTCGTTTCTTTACCCGATTCCTAGAGCAGGGAGAATGTGGTTCCAATATCTCCATAACGGTTGGTTTTAGGGCCTTAATACATGGTCTTCGGGCCCGAAGGTTTTACCAAGTTTTGTTCTTTGCGTCAATGGGCTTAAAATGAGTTTTGTCGCGTCCTTGTACGACAAATTTGATTTCTCTTATATTAGCCTATTATTTTAATATTTTTATATCTCCCGTCATTGCCCCCCCCCTCAAATTGTTTTGAAAATGAAATACAGCCCATGTTACTCACTGGCAATGTAGCTCTTATAAGTGAAGTAATTTTTAAAACTGATTCAGTAGTTTTTCAATATATCCGTTACAAACAAATATGCAAATTTGTCCTCTTTATAATATTAGTATAGAAGTATAGATTACATCCCTACACATACGGTTGCCGTCAGGAAGGGCATCCAGCCATAAAACAGGGTCAAATCCTCATGTGCGACACAGTTCGTAGCCATAATCTCACAGGTGTTGGTAAAGCGATAGAAGAAGAAGATACTCATTTTTAAAAATTGATACACTTTTTTATTTTTTCACCCCCTTAAGTGGATTTTCCAAAAAGAGTATGTTCATTCTTAAAGAAATTCCAAGTACCAATTTGAAAGTCTGTAACATCTTCATTTTTTGAGATATATGAATCCTCATATAAATAATTCAACTCCTTCCTCACTTCTTTTCACATACCCATTTAAGTGGTTTTTCTGAAAATGAATATTTGTATTCTTTTATTTTGAAAGGGGATTCCAAATATCAGTTTTCATGTCTGTAACGTGTTAAGTTTTCGTGATTTATTGTAGATAATTTCGCTGTTGTAGAATCCTGAAGCTGACGTTGCTATGGTTACGGCAGTTCATTACTTTATCCGATTCCTAGAGGAGGGGTAGTGTGGTGCCAATATCTCCGTAACGGTTGGTTTTAGGGCCTTAAAACATGGTTTTTGGGCCCATAGGGCTCACCAAGTTTTGTTCTTTACGTCAAGAGCATTAAATTGAGCTTTGTCTCGTCCTTATACGACAAATTCGATATTTTGCCTATATTAGCCAATTATTTTTATATCTCCCCCCCCCCCCCGTACCCCCCACCTCGAATTGTTTTCAAAATAAAATACAGCCCATGTTACTCACAATGTAGCTTTCTACAGGTGAAGTAATTTTTAAAATCAGTTCAGTAGTTTTTGTGCCTATTCGTTACAAACCAACAAATTTTTCCTCTTTATAATATTAGTATAGATAATGGTTGGCCCATTGCGCCTATTTTAAAACAGTAATTACCTCGAACACTACTGCATCACCATTAGCACCACATGTTAAAAATTATTATTCCTTTGTTAATTAGTGTAGAAGAATTTCAATCACTTTCCATTTTGTGCATCCTTTTTTTCTTCCTTTCCTTAGTTTGGCTACTGTTTGCTTTCTTTTATATTGAATGGGATAAGTCGGTATATTGTAGAATTTTTAAATTGAATTCACTTTTATTAGTAAATTAACATATATTAGGATGTAAGCTTTTGATGGCGGTCCCCTTTACTGCCTGATGTTGAATATATCGCGCTGATCCCCAGGAGCTGGCATGTTACTTCAATTGATCTACTCATCTTCAACTTCAGCACGATTATGGATCTTCATATGTGTTCGATTGTGTTATGACTTTGTGCCTGACAGTGTATAGAAGCTAGCTCATTTAACCGTTCTCCGCTTTTCATAAACATTATAAGACTTTGTCTAACACTGCGTGTACCATACTGCAATTCAGAAAATTACGCACTGTTTCTTTTAAGTGACTTACATTTTACTTCTTCTGAATTTTACAGTGTCTACCCCCGTCATTTTTATATCGCCTCTTCTACTGATCCAGAGTGAACTTGATCTTTTCTTTTCTTTTTTCTATGCATTGGTTTTCATGTTTTAATCGGCTGATGATGACCTGGACTGGGGTCGAAACCGGTACCACTTCTACTTATTATTAAATAAGAATGTAATCACTGCATTTCTTATTCTTTTTTATTGAATAGGTTGAACCTCTTTATTTATTATTTCAATTTTAACTGAAGTTCTAAGAGTCAAAGTGAGAAATATGAAGGTATTTTAGTAGATCAAGAAAGAGCTTCTGAAAGTGCAACACTGCTGGCTCACCACTGATGGTGTTCTCATTCCCACAGTTCCTTACAGAACACTGAACAGAAACAGAATTGTCTCAATGCAGTATGTACCCCTTTTGAGCTCTGCAAAACCAGAGTAGAGAATGAGATTAAAATATTTCAAGGTATTCTAATCTGTCCGTAAACAAACTCTATGCTCAGAACACCGTATTAATATTTCTTGCTATATTGTGAAAGATTTAGAACACTTTTAACAATTGGAAGTGCTTCAAACAACCTCTGTGATTTGATTGATATAATTGGACATGCGAAAACAGTTGATACGATTAGTGCTTCTGTCTGCGGCAGCGTCCTTCCAAAATACTGTGCGAGATCCTCCAATTCCATCCGTGGTAGATTATTTTCTGACATGGCTAGAAAATGTTTCTCACTTTATATTTGGTTCTCAGTCTCATCCTATCTCTGACTTTAGGTGTGTGTGAGGATAGCCTCACCATTCTCAGTACAGCCTTTGGTTTTAACAATCCTCTGCTGGTAAAAATCTTCCTTAAACATTAGAAAAATTTTGGAAGTAACTCTAATACTGGGAAGTAATGAATTATTATTCTCTTTTGTTGGCGACATTATTTGTAGATGTGTGTTATGTGCATACCAAATATATCTCATTTTCCACAGGAAAATATTGAACATGTATCAGAAATGATACATCTGAAAAAAGAAGCCACATCAGATCTAACAGAGCCAAGGCCAACACAGGAAAACTCATTTGAGGTAATGTACATAATTTGATAAGCCATTTTCAGGTAATGAAAATAGTGAGGAAATGGCTCAACAGATATCAGTGGTTGACTCATTATTTCAGTGCATACAGTTGATAGTCCTAAGGAAAATGCACCTTTTTTATGAGATTGACTGTTTAGTTAGCTTACCTCATTTTCACTTTTCCTTCAAGTTGTTCCAAGATCTTGCAGTGTGTATCACTTAGCAGTTGGGATAGCTCCGAAGACCTTTTCAGTGTATCATTTTGTGGCTGGCATCATTGCTACTAATACTTTTGACTTCGTAAATATTTTTGACGTAGAGTTGCTATAAGATGCATTCCTTTCTTACTGTTACAGGATATTTTACTATTTGCTTCCAAATGCAAACACCTTTGCAATCTTCTTGGTTACCATATAATCTTGAATACCACCCGCCACCGAATAAGACCTGCACCCTTGTTTTGAAAGAACAAAATTTTTAAAAAAGTGATGTCAAAATGATTACGATTATTTACGTTTCCATGCCGTCAAAATCCATGAACACTTCCGAGCGCTGAATACAACCAGTTGGTGTCAGTGTCTGATTATCATTTGCTATCTATTCTGTATAGAGCTTTTTCGAGGCTGCTTTAAATGGAAGGTTCACGCAGACATCCAGCGGCTGTAGCATAGACGTCATCCCACCCAGAATGATGCTAGGTTGGTTTTCCCATCCTTGATATATTTCTTAACAGTGTCTGTTGTGTGGCCGCAGTAACTGTTGAGAAGAAGCATGCTCTTTTACCCCAATAATGCACCAGGGCGACGTTGCCAGACACACTTTTCCCAGTCTTCCGGAAGTGAACCGTCCATCCAGCTGGAGTTCTGAGATCTGACAACAACACCAGCGGGTAGATTTTTAGGAAGTGTCTTTCGCTTGATATCGTAGGTCAAAGAATAGGATGACCATCTGCTTCATTCCCAATCCTTGAAGTGATTTGCCCACTCCTCTGTAGACTCCATCAAGCAAAACAGAGCCTGTTAATATAGATAACCATATGTCATTGTTGGTTGTTATTATTAGCAGTCAACAATAAAGACGGAAACTGTTCTTGTTACTAAATTGTGTAAATTGTACATACGTGAAAAAGCTTCAAGCTCTGTCAAAGGAATGGGCTTGTAGATTTTTCGTTCATCTGCAAAAACCCTCTCCATTTCACAATTTGTTTCCTATAAAATGGTTTCCACCATTTTATCAATGGCGAATAACTTCATTGCCAGCATCTGGGAATCACCTATCCTCTGAAGTGCATATCTCATGGGTCCAGGTGCAATTCTCATTAAGTTATCCATCCTGGAATACACAAAATTGAAATTTACTTTGCTTTGAAGTATTATAAACATAGGTCTATAGATATAGGTTGTACATAATGTAAATGAAGCAACAACATAGTTCATATTACAGTGCACTCCCAATTTTGCGTGATCTCAATTTGGCATAACCCTGCATTTGACAGATGAAATTTCCAGTCTTAGAAATTATTCCATAAGAGCAATGCAATTCAAATCTAAATCAAATCAAAATCTCTTTATTTGCAAATGAGGTGTCTACCCCGGTGGCAAATGGTACACTAAAATACATTATTGTCAAGCACTAAATTTTAAATTAACAAGAGAGGAAGAAAATTTTCCTAGAATACAATGTTATACAATTTACGCTAACAATTTTTTCTATTAAACACACACCTCGTCCTTAATGAATATATATTGTTTACAAAATTCTACTTATAATATCTCCTGTACTTACAAACATAGTCAACTCATATACAGTATGTGGAATTACTTCAAATAAAACTATACAACTGGTATAAGATTAAAATTAAATTGCATTTATTTATTTATTTATTTTTTACCCATTTTGGAACCTAAGTAGCATAATGACCTGCTGCGTCTTAACCAGAGCTCCTTTTGCCACCACTTTGCAGACTTTATCAAGGGCCTTCACAGCTACCGTAGCTGTCCCAGGGCCCTCGGAAGTCCCCACTGTACTTCACCCCTACAGGCAGTCCCCAACTTCGACTTTTAAACATAAGAGTTTCATTTTTGGTCCGTATTGAACTGAGAATGGAAGATAGGAAAAACTAGAAAGGGTCCACCTTTTCAATACAAAAATGTTATAGTTTATTTATAACATGTATTTGCACTTGGGACTAGTTTCGACGCTGTGTTGGCGTCATCATCAGCCAAACTCCAGTCGAAACTCCATAGACCAGGGGATGGAATTAATTTAATCACACATATTTTTATTTACAATAACCTGCACTGGTGGAATGCCCTCTAACATTTCATTTATTATCTCTGTTGCTGTTTATTCTCTTCTTGAATATCTGTACAGATTTTGGAAAAGAATCATACACTACCCCTGTTAAACTGTTCCACTCCTTCACGCCCTTCCTAATGAATGACAGTTTACCCCAATCGCTTCTGCTAAAATTCCTTCTAATTTTGTATTTGTGGTCAGTTATGCTGATATAATTATTTTCCAACTGAAGCCTTTCATGGATTTCTCCCCATGTTTCTTCTTCTGTATAGGATCTATATAATCGTATAAGTCTAGTTTTCTCCCTTACTTAATGTTTCCCACCCAAGTTCCTCTAATATTTCTGATACACTACTTTTTCTCCTGAAATCCCCTGTTACAAATCTTGCTGCTTTCCTCTACACACTATCTATTTCTTTTATTAGGTATTCTTGGTGAGGATCCCAAACACTGTTTGCATATTGCAATAATGGACAAACCATACTTAAGTAACTTTTTTCTTTTAATTCTTTGTTGCATCCTTTAAGTAGCCTCATTATGACGTGTAATGATCTGTATGCTTTCCAAACAATGTCATCAACATGACCCAGTGCAAATTACTGTCAAATCCTTACACGTAAATATTTGCACTTGCCATCTTTTGGGATAACTACCTCATCCAAAGTATATTCAAATTCAGTTTTAAAGCTCCTGTTTGTAAATGTTGTAACAGTTGATTTGCCTCCATTAACATTCATATTATTTTCTTGAACCCATTGTTGGATACTCTCAAGGTCCCTTTGTAATTCCGAACAATCCTCAATGTTATTTTTTGCCCTATAGACAATTATGTCATCTGCATACATTCTTATTTTTGAAGTTATATTGTTCCACAAATTATTTGTGTATATTAAGAAAAGTAACGAACCAATTATACTACCCTGTGCAATTCCTTTCCAAACTTTCTCTTCCTGTGATATATTATTTCCTACTTTGACTTTCTGAACCCTTGAACTTAGAAATGTTCTTATCCAACGTATAACCCTTACGTCCAATCCTATTCCCTCCATTTTCTTAATAATATTCCATATTCCACTTGATCAAAGGCTTTGGAAAGATCTATGGCTATGCAATCTAACTAGCCTCCTGAATCCAACTGATATGATATATATTTGATTTCACATAATTCAAAATAGGGCAAAATTCACATTTAGTAGTAAGAGAATTTTAAAATTCTCAAATATTTAGCATGTTTCTGTTCATTTTGGTTATGGGACAACTTGTGCAAAGGACTTCGTAAGGTTGCTGTGTATGATTCAAGGCAGAAGAGGAATTTAGAGCAAGGGTACTTAGGGCTAAAGTGATATGTCATACTCTGATACTCATCGGACCGCAGCCGCTATAGTAGTAGAGAACCCCCATTTTAATGACAGTGTTATTATAACTGTCGAAAATTCCTGTATTAATCTGTGCAATGTCCTTCGGTAATGAGAATCCTTTTACTGATTTACCTGTTACCACGGGCAGGTTTGGGCATGTTAGTTTTTATCCATTATCAATATTCATACACTGTACTCCAGCATTTATATTGTATGCAGTCATCTGCCTAATCAGTTCCTTGCTATGTGTGAGTGAATTGATCTTGAGAGGGTCTAATGTCCTCTCACAACTCCGACTGGTGTACTAAACATCGGGATAACTGTTTTTGCTATAAATGCAAAGATAGCAGTTGTTAACCCCATAGTAATAAAAGCTGAAGTAAATGATTGTTTAATTTGAATACTACGTACTGAAATAAAATAAGAATTTCTCCTTCTCAAGGTACAACATTGTGTATAAATAATTTTAGAGGTTAGGTTATGCACTTCGTGCCTTGTTCAATTTCAGAAAGGCTGTTCCCATGTAATTTTACAGTTGAAATGTTTTCATTCTTCTGCAGGGAGCATGAAATATAATTTTGTAACATGTGCGCAGTAAACCTAGGTAAGGTGATGCTGTTTGTAGTAAGAAAATGGAAATATTTGCTACAATCCTCTGGACTGATCCTATTACAATTCTTAAGAATGAAACAGATTACACATTTTCAGACTATTGGAATTAGAAATTATGTGCTAATGAGTAAGCTGCTGCATGGAAAACATCCACGAAAATGTTTAAAGAAACCGATTGTTGTTCATACTTATTTTAATGTGTTTTATTGCGAGTTAGGTATCTTTTCCAACTTTTAGGGAAATTTGTACATAATGTTATAAGAAAAGCTTTAAACTGAAGCGGATTGCTTTCACCAACAAATTTTGTCAAAATGAGGCACAAACTGTTTGTTATTTATTATGCAATCTTCCTGCAACAGCTGCAGGTTGCCCAAAGACGAAGCGTACCTTAATGACAATAATGGATGTGGATACAATAGATAATGTGATCGTATGATGTTAAATGGTGGCAATCGAGTGAGGCATGTCAAACATTTGTTTGAGGTCTGTAAGAAGGGTTATTGAAGATCATGATGGACTTCTTGAGTGTGTTAATCGCAATGTTATAGATAAAATCTCTATTCAGCCCAAAGGTATTGCAGAAGTTGACAAATAATGTAGGTATGGTTCCTCGAGCACCTAATATCAATCCGATTACAGAAATAGATGAGAGTCCAGTGTGTAGGTAGATATCTCTCTCTTTTATTGCTTTCATTGTCCAAATAACATATGATGGTACAATTTATGTTACTACAGGCAAAGATCTCTCGAAAAGGCATGCTTCCTACTGAAACCTCCATTTAAGGTTAACCCCCAATTAATGTTAATGATCAGATCCTGAATGTACCTTGCACGCGATTGTCAGTAGAGTAGTTTTATCCATTCTGTCCCATTTCAAGATGTGTACACTTCTTGTTGTACAGAGTCAACCTCATCTTGTAGTTCATTATCAGATACTTGGAGCTCGTCATTTTCTTCTACTACAAGTGAGTAATCTTATGTTTTAACCCATGTTGAAATGTGTTATTTGTAATTACAAAGTTTTGATTCTAATCCACCTGTTCAATACATTATAATGGGAATGTTTTTACAAAATACATCTTCTTCTACCTCAAGAGAAACATGAGCTTCATCATCAGTTTTTTTTCAGGAAACAATATCGAGATCACCCAATGCAACATCAGCTTCCTCTTCATGTTCACTCTCATTAATTTCATACAGTATAATTTGTATAGATTTCATACATAAATGCCTATTACCAGCCATATTTGAACATGGAAACAATGCAGAACTCCCTAGTCATAGAGATAGTTGAACATTGTTTTTGTATTGACCGGCAGGTACGGAAGCATTGAAATTAATGGTTAGGTCCATTCGACCCTTTCGTCATATATGTAATTTATGAACCAGGTAGAGTAGTCATCAAACAAAAAATATTTTAAAATCATGTCAATAACTACTAAAGGAGATAAACAAGTACACAAGGCTGCTGGGCAGTTACAATTACAGTTACAAGCAATTGAATATTAAATCTGGGTCGATTCAGACTAGAAGGATTAAACTGCTTAGAGACGAGCCTTAATTAATATGTCCAGATGATGATATTGTTTTCTGACTTCATTATAATGCCACAAGTGTAGCACAGCTTATTTGTGTATTCAAGGATGCACTTCATATATTCTGATGCAGTCAGCATAGGTCAGTGGTAGTAGTTATAAATTAAGTTGTGTCCCCATCCATGCGGTCATCTGACAAGGAACGGCTGGGGTGGGACCAGACTGAATGCAATGGCAACTGTTAGGATTGTTACTGAAGAGAGTAATCCTGCAAGTACTTAAAAGTAGTGACTTTTTATTCTAACCTGGAGTTAAAGATATCAGTTGTATTTTATTTTATGAAATACTTCCTCTCATGCAGAGGCTGCCTTGCGACAAAGTATACTTTTACATTTATTTTTAGAAGATAAATAGATATACTGTACTTGATAAATGTTGAAGATAACCTAATTGTAACAGTGATTTCTTAGAATTATCAGTGAGCCCCTTAAGGCTATGATGGCAACCTCCCATAACGCTGTAACTGGCAGAGACATCTGTTTCCAGAAATTAGGTGCAAAAGCGGAAATCGTTCCTCTTGCTCCAATCATCATACCTACAATGTCGATTTCCTCTATCTGGTATTTCTCCCTGTAGTAAGGAATTGTTGGTAAGTAAATATTCCTTTTCTGAAGGTTAACATCTGAGGGCTGCAACTTATGGCTTTCAAAGCGAATTGTGGGGTCGATGATGTAACCACTCTTCTTATTCTTGAAAGCAATGATGTCAATCCTTCTGTGGCTAAGCCATGAACCTCTTCAAATACCTGGAAATCATGGTCTTTTAGCGTTGCCGAAATTAACGAGCGAATGTTTTGATGACATGTATTTCCTAAAAGTTCACCATGAGGACAAGATCCCAGAACATGCGCAAGAGTTTCAATGTCCTTGAGGCAGCGCCTGCAAAGGGAATCATTCTGAGATCTTCCTGGTAGCGATCTAACTGCTGAAATGTTTGCTAAGGTGCTTAATGGAGACGTGAAAACATCACCTAACTCTTGCAATAGTTACACAGTTTTCTACAGCATGAGAGCATGAAAGATCTTGAACTCTATTTGTATTGTTTGTACTACAGAAATGTTATCTTTATAGCATGCATGTTGATATATTGCCCCTACACAACTCTGCACCCAATTGGTGAACGCAGGGAATCAAGCAGTGGACCGTTTGTGTTGGCAGCACTTAAATATTTCAGGTATATTTAGATGTGGCTGGACGTGAAACACGTCTGGCAAATGACACAAAGTACAACAGGAGACTGCATTTATTTTAAAACATCACTGCTCAAAAATCACAAGAATTACATAACTTAATTCTTCTTGACGTTGCTCAATATAAATTTCTTTTTGAATTGAAAATCAGAACTCACAAATTTCTACAGTATAAGAATATAATACTTTGATGATATTCTTCACTGCCCTCGGTAGGTATGGAACTTGGTTTACGTAACACTGAAAGAAGATATTAGTAGACACTATTCACAGGTTTTCCAGCCACTGCCACCACACGCCCCTGGGAGAGGCCTCCACCTCACGGAATGTACTGACTAAGAGTGCGTGCTTCACCTCACATGACCTTACTTGGCAGAAGATTTGAAACATAGGGCTTGGCAAAGAGTGCAAGCTTAACCTAACAGGCACAGATTTGACTCAAGGCCTAACCTCACAGGCCCTGGATTCAACCATAGGTTTAACCTTACAAGGGCATTACCTTTACAGACTCAAATTTGAAGCTCAAGACTGCTAGCTAAACCCAACTGCTAATGTGATTAGGGACAAGAGTGCTAGCTTAAGCTAAAAGGCATAAATTTGATGCCCAGCTTAACCTTACAAGTGCATTATAGACTCAAGTTTGAGATTTGTTCCCAGGCTTAACCTAACTAGACCAAATGAGACATGGTCCAGGGGCTTGTGGATCTGACCTTGGCACAAGATGGCAGCTACACACATTGTTTCAATAGAATGGTATTAGGCTTCATACATATGCTTTATTCATAGGGCCATAATGTTGAAAGTCTTTGTTAGGTCATTTAGCTCAGAAACTCCAAAAGACCAAACGACTGAAGGGCAGAAGGGTTAATTGTCTGTAGGACAATGTCCTGAAGGCGAGCAGCTGCAGAGTCAAAGACGCTAGTCTGTGAGCTGAAGTGTAACACACTGTTGGATTTTAGTGTTTGGAACTCGGAATTTTTTGTTATAACATTTCGATCTTATAGATTCAGAGAATTATAGTAGCTTACAATATTGTTGACATCACTTAGAGAATAAAACTTAGTGTTCACAACGGACAAAATGTTCCTGCTACACATGACTTGAAATGGAACCCGTGGCTCTTCCCTTTTTCACTGCTGAGTATCACACCTAATATTTCAGCTGCGACAAATTTAAAAAACCACCACAAGTTGGAATCGAACTCGGCATTCTTTATATTAGATTGCTGACTATCGTAGTGAATAAATTATTGTGAATTAAATTCAAATCACCCAACCTTCGAGATACAATAAAATAAATAAATCGCCAATCCGACTAGGAATCTAACTGTGCGTCCTTTACTTCTGAAGCAAACATGCATGCTAACCAAGTAACTGTACATTAAAGGCTTGTGAGCTTAAATGAAACACTTCATGTTTGACTTCCTTTCAAGGAGGGGACAATAAAAATATTAACTTTACGTCTTACTATCTGCACTCCAGAATTTGAAAAGTTCGCAAATATTAATATTTGTAATTTTGAAGTTCCAAGCTGCTTCCATGCGAAATACTCAACATATATACACACTAAGAAAGAAAAGGGGAGCACTGTAACTCTATGAGCTACTCAGCTTGGCAATTAATTTTTAAATTCTGAAATTGCAACCCCTGTTTCAAACAGTTTTTGAAGAAGCTGACGTGCCAATATTTAGTCCTGCAAGTTTCCTTTTAAGTGCCAGTAAATCTACAACACTAGACTGACGATTTTGAACACCTTCAAATACCATCGGGCTGTACCAGGTTCGAACTGCCAAGTTGGGATTAGAAAGCTAGCGCCTTAATCGTCTAAGCTAATCAGCCCGACAGTTCGACTATTGAGTGCCAAAAACACACACTCATAATAAGTACACTCGTGTCCTCATCCTGATGTGGTGCAGCTCTCTTCAGGCACACACCCAATGGAGGTGAGCTGTATGCTGAGTTGTCAGGGACCAAATGATTTAATTTTTTGTACTTTGTAATTTCTAGGCTCGCAGTAATGATGCTGACAAGCTCGAACATTTCTGATGTTTCTTGCGCATATCTAGCTTGCAAGGTCCAAATAATGTAGTAACGCCTACTTGTTAGAAACTACAGTAGTGTATTTCCTTTGGTCTCTGACAACTGAGTGTGGAACTCGTCTATGATTTAGGACTAGCATTTTGCTTGGTAATCATTGAATATTACACACATAATGTGCGTGAAGGTGTAATCCTGGCTGATTTAAATATTCTAGATATTGAAATTCCCAGCTGAGTTGGAGATTTTATTCTTTATTGGGGAATACTGATCAGACGTGAACTCCTGCAGGACTGAATTCTGGCGCCAGATTTATTTTTCTTATTATACCAGGAATGCTGGTCCGAGAAAGAGTTCCCGATGTATAAAGTCGTACCACAAACCAAGCTATTGCATCCCGCCAGCTGCAAGCAAGTCAGCTGCGATCGACGTGGAGCATGTGTCATCACATTCGACAGAGCACAGTCAAGGCCAAATTACGTCAGCCGGTAGAACGTTCCAAACATTCTTTTATTAACAACTTTTATTTGGATTAATGTACTAGAAAATGAATGATGTCATCGTGTGGACCAATTTTTTGTGATCATCATTCCCAAGTTTGAAAGAAATCCAATGAAGATACTTAGTGGAATAGAATAGCTTCAATTTTCCAAGATCCAGTATAAAAAAAGAGGCATATTTGCTTGTAAAATCAGTCTTTGTGCCACAGTCAAGGCCGGACGATCGGCTGATGGTTATTTTCCGCTGCCGTGATGTAAGTCACCAGTTCAATTCGCGACAAGAGTTTAAGTCCGCGTTGTGAAACTCTAACTCTACGACACTTCGATCAGACTTAGAAATTTCAACACTGTTCGCTTGTGAAACTCTAACTCTACGACACTTCGATCAGACTTAGAAATTTCAACACTGTTCGCTTGTGATAGTGATTTCGAGTGATTAACTATTTATGTGACCAGCACAAGTGCAATTAGAACTAGTATATTTTCTCTCACGAGGATGTCTACTTTACCAAGTGATTAAACAGAATTAAGTATTTGAATTCAAAATCTGAAAGGATTTTTCTGATAGTAAACTTAAACTCCTTTACTTTATTAAGTGCCTGACATAGTTAACTGAGTTTAGCATTACAACTGAACTTAGATTTTTTTCTCAAGTGGTCACATTCTCGGTAGGGCTTGGTAACGACTTTGTGATTTAATAAACTGTGTTTTACGTGTGAAAGACACTTCTTGTTTCTTAGGATAGGACTTGTATCTGTGAATACATCGTACTCAGGAGAGTTCTCGAACAGACTGTGTTTTCATTTCAGTGTTATTAATTGTCAATGGGACTAAATTCACAAGATCAGATTCTTTATTTACAGGTTTTTTACAAGTGATTAATTCAAAATAGTACTGTATGAACTTGAAAATAATCACAAGTACTTTATTTTTCTATATTATTCTTCAGACATTATTGTTAATATTTGACTGTGACAAAGTGACATATTTATTTTCGTTCCTAAGTGGCTGATACAGCATGAGTTCAATTCCATTTTACATTACGATTTCAGTTCAGTTTCATATTTAACTCGGTGTAGTATTATCGAGTGTGTAAACTTCAACTTCAGTGACGTTCTATCATTACTTGTGATCTATTTGAAATCATTACTACTAGTAACTCTGTTCAGAAGTCGAATGCCTAAGCGAGTACATTACGGACACAAGCGCCTTGTTGTGTTCCATTTCTACAAGAGCTAGTTCTCCGAGATCTTAAAAATCATCGAGATCTTCCAGAAATTTGAGATCTTCCAGACTTTCATTGGAAGATGATGCAGATGTATTGCAAATCCGCAGTGTACCAGTACCAGCACAATCCAAGGAGGGGCACGCAATATAACTTCTGTACTGAGGTGATGTTGAATTTTAACATTTATTTGGTGAATAAACTTCAAAAATTTTAAGAATAATTCCATTATACTTATTTCTTGCTAACCCGTCTGTAACACTTCAGATAGAGACCGGACACTCCGTGTCAGTCTCACGCCTTGCTAGCCAACTTAAACAACATTTACTGTTACGATATGCATGTGGAGTATTCAGTATGACGGTGGCTTGTGTCTTCCAAATTATTATTGTTTTATTATTATCATCATCATTGTTACTGTGTGTGTTTTTGGCACTTAATAGTTGAATTGTCTGGCTGAGTAGCTTAGACAGTTAAGGCATTAGCCTTCTAACCCCAACTTGACAGGTTTGATTCTTACTCAGCCCCATGGTATTTGAAGGTGTTCATATACATCAGCCTCATGTCATTACATTTACTGGCACATAAAAGGAAACTTGCAGGACTAAATTCTGTCATGTGAGTATCTTCAAAAACTGTTTGAAGGGGGATTGAAATTTCTGCGCTTAGCAACTTAGCAAATGAATTTCTGAGATAAGTAACTTGTGCAGTTCAAATGCCAGCCTCATCTTTATTACTCTGCATGAATATTGAGTATTCAGCATGAAAGCAGCTTGGATCTTGAAAATTATTATTATTGCAAAGATGTAAAGCGAATATTATTATTGTCGCAGCTCAAAAGGTAGTCTAACTTGATGTGTTTCAATTGTTTCTTGTCCAAGTAAAGACACAACCGGTTCAATTCCTAGTCTTGTTGGTGAACTTTTAAATTCTCTTAGCTTGAAAGTTTTATGTTTTGAATTTAATGCACAATCCTGTAGATATTATGATAGTCAGCAGTTCAAGGGAAAGTGTGCCGAGTTTACATTACAGCAGGCAATTCCACATCTCCAGGGTTCAAACATGCAGCCCAGAGCTCAATGCAGAAACAATAAACTTTGTATTCCCTGTCTTAGCATATAAGTTACTTCCCAGTCTAGCCAACTTGCTTGTACTGCAAATGTTCTTTTGCTCAGATGTACATACTAGGCTAGTTGCAAAAACAATGAATTTTGTATTTCACATCACAGCAAATACTTCCAAGTCTAATCAGCATGTTCCTACAGAAAGTTTTTTCTTTGCTGAGATGCACATATGTCATGACAAGACCTCACATTATAATAAATTGTAGCATTCTCTCTCCACATTCCGTTAACACACTTTGTGCTAATCATTCACACTTAGTCTTCAGTGAAAGAGAAGCTCATCATTGATTCCGGGTCGGGTTGAGGATTTAAAAATTTTTCTTCTTATGACTTAAGATCTTAATTTCTGAGTCCTTGTGAGCTCCAGGTTTGAAACTCTGAATTAGTGATTGTTTCCTTTGCTCAGAATTAGAAGTTTGGATTTTCAGGGTTAGATATTCAAATAGATGATGGTGTTATTGGCTTTACGTTGCACCAACACAGATGGGTGTTACGGCGATGATGGGACAGGAAAGGGCTAGGACTAGGAAGGAACCAGCCATGGCTTTAATTAAGGTATTAATTATGGTGCGAAAATGGGAAACGACGGAAAACCATCTTCAGGGCTGCCGTCAGTGGGGGTTGAACACACTATGTCCCGAATACTAGATACTGGCTGTACTTAAGTGACTGAAGCTATCGAGCTCGGTGTATTTGGATAGCATGTCAGCTATGGTACCTAGTGAGCTCGAGGTTCAAATCCTAGTTCTGTCAGTGATTTTTAACTTTGAATCTTGTAGCACTAAGGCTAGGTGTTTCAGTAAAACACGTAAGCTGTTAATGTACAGTCAGTTAGTTAGCATGCTTGTTTGCTTCTCAAGTAAATTTGCCACGGGTTGGAATCTTAGTTGAGTCAGCTAATTTTTAATTTCTTGTAGCTTAAGGGTTGGATGTTTTTGAATTTATTGCACAATCATTTAGTTACTATGGTAGTCAACAGTCCAAGGGAAAGTGTGCTGAATTCGATTCCCAGTCGGGGTAGCAATTTGTACATTTCTCACTGCTCAAACATTAGATGTTTTGAGTTACATGCACACTTTCTACGTGCAGTCATTTAATTAGCATAATACTCAGCAGTCCAAAGGGAAGAGCTCTGGGTTCCATTCCCAGTCATGTGTAGTGCGTACTTTCTTCAATTCTGAACACAAAATTTTAACCTCTTAAGTGATTTCAACAATTTTATAAGCTACTACAAGTTTCTATAATTCAAATCTCTGAGCTCAAATTGTTGCAAAAAAATGTAGGGTTCCAAACACTAAAAGTCAACAGCACATTACGACTCAACTCACACGCTATCATCTTTGACTCTGCATCTGCTCAGCTTCAAGACCTTGAAGTAGCTTTATAAAGGTATCTCCAAATGAATAATGCACATGTATCAAACCTTTCACCATCTCTTTAGTCCCATACCACCATCTTGTTCCACATTCAGATCCAATCCCTAGACCTTAGCTCATACTGTTTTGCCCTTTAGCTTTTCCCCTTTTGCCTTTCAGCTCTTTTGCCCTTTTGTCTTTCAGCTGTTCAACACTTTTGTCCTTTTGCACTAATGACCTGTAGCCCTTTTGTGCTTTTGCCCTTTTGCAGCCTCATTTCACCTTTCAGTGTTATGACCCTATGAATAAAGCACATGTATTAAGCATTACACCATCTCCTTAGTCCTATTAATATAATGTGTATGACCACTATCCAGTTGCAAGATCAGCTCCTAAACCACATGGACCTTGTCTCATCTTGTCTAGTTAGGTAAAGCCTGGGTTCGAATCTCAAACTTGAGTCTGTAACACCCTTGTAAGGTTAAGCCGGGCAACAAATCCGTGCCTGTTGGCTGAAGCCATTCAGCACTCTTGGACATCAAACTTGAATCTGTACAGCTAATGATCTAGTAAGGTGAATCCTAATGTTGAATCCAGGGCTTGTGATGTTAGACCTCGAATCGAATTTGTGCCTGTTAGGTTAAGCTTGCACTCTTGGCCAAGCCCTACTTCTAAATTCTCCCCTCCCCCAATGTAATCATGTGAGGACAATCATTTTATTTAGCCATGATTATTACATTATGTATGTTCGTCATCATTTATTGAAAGCCTTAACTTAATGACCATTCAAGATTTTACATCACTGTAAGAATCATGATCGAATAACTAGAAGAATGATCACTTTAGGACATTAAGAATAATTGTCCATCTATCTTCACACATAATATAAGACAGACTAGTAATGGTTCAAAATTTGTGTTAATTAGATACATTTCTTTAATTAGACAAGCTTGGGGTTGTTGAGTGAGCACAGAGTGTGATTATTATCTCATACTGGGCTGGTTGCCTCATGTGCTCAGTAATATACTCTCCAGAATACAATGTTCATTGCTACTTCCTCAGTGATCATAAATATGAGCTATCATCCCATTCTGTCACTTAACAAGGCTAGGCTATTTCCATTAAGCACTATCCTAGGTCATTAAAGCCAATTATTAACATTCAATCATTTACATCCACTATCACTACTTTTAACTTATTTTTATATCATAAGTTTAGTCTCTAATGTACAAAAATAATATTCAGGAGACAATTTTTACTTCATTGATGAAATTAACTAAGATGAGGTGTCATATTGTGTGTAAATTCACAAAAGAATGCATCATATCCATCCCAATTATTCTTTTAGGTTCTAAGCTAAACAGATTTTTCTATGATTTTTAACAGTGGTTGTTAGTCCACTACACTGTTAATGACATTCAAATAATATAAGACTTACAATATCAACACATTTCAACTGTTAGTACTACACTCATGTTCATGAAAAACAGAACACCATGAAAGACTAGAGATTAGAAGTTCATATTCAGAGAACATGTTCATTAGTATGTTCTGCAGAAACGATCAGCATTTCAGTCACCCAGCTTCAGCATGTACCCCATTGCCTAGTAGGCACTGGGTCCTCCAGGGGCACTGGTAACTTATTCCATGCGTGATGGCATCGACGCATATAAGGCGTGAATGGCATCCTGGGTTACAGCCATCCATGCTGCATTTACCTGGTTCCACAGTTCATCTTTGGTGGTTGGCATTGGGTCACAGTGCCGCACCCGTTGTTTCATCATTTCCCGCGCATTTTTTATTAGTGACAAATCCAGTGATCAGGGAGGCCAGGGCAACAGTCCTACATCCTGTGACAACAATAAGGCATGTGTTTAAGCAGCGACATGTGGTCGCGCATTGTCCTGCAGAAGTATGGTGTCTGGGGTGTCGTTTAGAATGTGTATGGCTATGGGTCGCAGGATGTTATTCAGGTAGGTCAAATTGGTCACAGTGACCTGGACGTGCACTAACTGTGATTTGTGGTGGTACCCAATAGCAGCCCTCACCGTAAATCCTTGAGTCGGCGCTGCATGTCTTGTGCGAATGCAGTCAGTGTGATGCCTCTCCCCCTGTCTGCGGTGAACGAAAATAAGGCCACTGTTTTCAAACAAACAGAAACTTAATTCATCAAAAACGGTATCTGCTGCCATTCCTGTCCCAGTGATGTCGTTCCATACACCATTGCACTCTAGGATGTTTATGCACATTATTGAAAGGTAGGCGGAGAAGTGGACGACGTGCCGGTAACCCAGACCGTAATGAAGAAGGATGGACTGTCACTTGTGGTAGTCTACAATGTGTTACACTGCTCCGCTGCTGTTCCAGAGCCGAGGAGGACACAGATCTCTGCTGCAATGCCATTCGGTTGATGTGTCGATCTTGTGGGGGATGACCTAGGTGGTGCGACCAGACCAATCTTGTCATGTTCTATGCCCTCGTGTGAACGTTCTGTACACACCCGTTGTACTGACGGCACATTTCGTCTCACACGAACAGCAGTTTCCCGGATAGGTGCATCATGCCAATAATGTGCACTCTTTTAAACTTAGTCATTTGACAGTACGTTTCTCACATACATCTGCGAGGCATCCTGTACGTCTGCTCAAGCCACACTGATCATTACCTTCGGTTTATAGTGACAACAAGAGCTGCAGGCACAATTTACCCATCGGTGGTTGTGCGCAGAGATATCGATGTGGACCTTGGACCTGAGGGTTGACATGGTTCAAATGGTGATCATTTCTTCAGAACATACTTGTGCACATGTACTGTGAATGTGAACTTCCTATCTCCAGTCTTTCAAGGTATTCTGGATTTTATGGACATGAGTGTATTTCAATCATTCACAAAATTTTCCAACACCAATAGGTAGATCAGAAGCGATAATAATCTGTAGAAACACAAAATAATAAAGTATTATTTTTAGAATGAATTCCATCTGGAAAGGAAATAAGTATTCAAAAAGATACTGAAAATGTTATGATGGAAGTTGATTCAGTCCTGGCTGGCAACGACTCACGATTGGTCCCTTTAACACCCTTTAGGGTGTGGTGGAATCTCCCCTTTTAGAAGCACATTTCGAAAAGATTATCCCTTGAAAGGTGCCCCGTGATGACAGTAGAGGTTCCTCTTGCAAGTAGCATGATGATTCCCTTCATTCTTTGTCTGGCACGCTTCTTATAACAGTATGCTTCCTCACACACACACACACCCTCACACACTCTGAACCTTAAACGGCACATTAATTTGTGCTCCAGCCATGCCTGTTTAAATGTCATTCGACACAAATAGTATTTAACTTGCAGTTTCAGATGATTTATGCATACCACACGAGTTCTGGAATTAATATTGTAATGGAAATATATTGCAGAAAATGAAATAAAGCGTTACCATTATAAGACATCACAGCTGATAAACGTCGCTTGGCGTAGAATATCTTGTGGAATTGTCATGGAAAAGCGAGGTGAAGTTGTAGAATGGTACTGAAGCAGTAGAGTAAGAGCTGAGTAAGTAGAGCATCGATTACACACTGGCTTTATCAGTTCTCAGCCTAGAAGGTGTGATTAGTTTGAAACCAATCATAAATTTTCTTCATATCTTTTTAAAATATCATGGTTCGAAATTGGTCTTGTGAAGTGTTCTTAAAACTTGCCGGGTGGTGCTAGCCTTGATAATGTTGACTGTTCGCACCTGTCACATGCTAGGCTCGTAATCATTAAGAGAAAAGGAATGGATCCCCACGCAGTCATGCAGCTATGAGCTGAAAGGCGACTTCCTCCAAGGTTATTTGAGCCTGGCCTTCACCACGACTGTTACAAATGACCCACTAAACAAATTAAATTGGGCTTTTGCGGCAATCTCAATTTTAACTCCAGTTATGCCATATTCAGGTACAGTATATTGTAAATTAAAAATTTCTTTCAACAGTATACACTGCAGTATAAATGACACAGAAATATTAAATATGTAATATTTTGTTATATTAATGTGTTGTTGAATTAGTAAAATTGGTGCGTAGAAATCCTATGTGTGGTGTGGAAATCTCATTTTCAGTATAAATTGTTGTGTAGTACTTTAAAGTGAAACTATCTATAGATTTATACAGTGGGTCTTCGCATATGGCAAGAACATCAGCGAAGCCGGTGAGAGAATTCAAAAAATCATAAGTCGATTCATCTAGACGTTGATGACTGCGTAAGAAAATGGAGCTTAACCGCTGGCGCATTTCATATGGAAGAAAGTAATTGTGTAAAATAGAACAAAATTGAATTCAATCATGGCAATAAGACATGTGCTGTGAAAGGAAGTTACTAAAATAACCAGAAGTTTTGGAATAAAAGAGAGAAATTAATTGAGAAAATGTGGCCACGTTAATTTTAAAAAATTTCCGAGCGGCAAACAAGCAAAGTGTAAGTTCTTTCGGATGCTTCGAAGTGAGGTGGGGACTAAACATTTCTTAATAAGATGGAAGTTAATAGCCTGTGAATGGGAAGAGGTAGAAAACGGGTTAGGAGATTCATACAAGATTTGTGGATACGGAGTAGGTGGCGGTGTAGGCTGGGGCGGGGAGGCGGTTAAGAAAGGTTTGGGAGGGGAAGAGGGAGATTGACATAACTGTGATTTGGTAGTAGGAATAAAAGCGGTATAATCAAGAGAAGGCTCATATTGCGGTAAAGAAGTTACAGAAGAGGGCAGGTCAGAAGACTAGGTAGACTTAGTAGTTGAAGAAGGACTATGAGAAAGAAAGGTGTTTGGAGCCGAGAAATTGACGGGATTAGAAGAAAATGTTAAAGTAGTATCAGACTGATAGGGAAGAAAGTTGTCTGAAAGGTAAGCTTTAGTAAGAAGACAAACAAAAGAGACAAAAACTATACCGAAAGAACGGAAGAGACGGGAATTGAAGAAGTATTATTCTGCTACCCTGCTGTTACCCTACAATGTCGTAGTATGTAGGGTAATGAGAATTTTATTTATAGTAATAGTAGATAGATTAAGAATACAAGTGGTAGAAGAAGAAGAAGCACAATATTAATAATTGAACAATAACGACAGAAACGCGTAGTGAGAAGGAACTGGGACAAGAGGAAAATATAGGGACGGGAAAAGCGAAAAGTTAACATAAATAAGATATATATATTTAATGATGAATAAATGAGTAATTAAACATTTCTCATCAAAATATTAAATGCCAGACAAGAGTTTGCTAGACAATAAAATATATAGAGGAAACCTCAGAAGATAAGAAAAATGTGCCACATTTACGATATAGGATATACGAAATGCATCCAAAACTGTATGAATAAGCTTTAATTGTACAATAGAGGGTGATAAAACTCTAATAAAGGAAGGAACCTAAAGATAAAAAGAAAAGAAGATGCAAAAAGAAAGGGAATGGAAGTAGTGATCGAACTGGGGAAAGGATTCTCTACGCCGAGTGTTGTTACGCTACAAGATGTATTAACATTACAGAAAGTAGTATTGGCCATAGAAAGCAGATAATGTGACATCAGAGTTCTATTGTCGGAAGTACAGTTCCTGTTTGAAAAACAAGTAGGAATAAAGTCTTGCATATGTAAGTTTTATGCCGGAATAAGCTGGAGAAAGCAGAGTTCGACCGGGGCAGATGGCACAGTGAAGAAACTAATGTCAAATTAACATACGATAGGTTTTGCTCATCAAATAATCCGAAGATTTATAGTCCAAATGCTAATGACTATGTAAATGTAGCGTAGATATTCGGTGCTCCACCACTCCGAGACGAAGGCAGACTCAATTAAGAGCTCGAAAATATAAAGCGGTATAGAAGCGTCGAAAAGAATAGAGAAGTTGAAAGCCAGCAGGTTCCAGAAATAAGAACGTCATAATCACGTGCCCAATAGAGGCTAGCGTAAGAGCACACAGCAAGAGGAGAAAGCCGATGCGTGAAGAAGAAGATGACGCCAGAGTCGCGTGTTGAGTGAAGCGGCGGCAGCGTTGTCGGAGGAAAAGCATCATGCGAAGGTAGGAGAATATGTAGCAAGTAGAGGAGATCGAAACAGGTCCCACAGGTAAGTATTATGAAAACTATACTTTCTGACGTATGTTCCGGGATTTTCTGTGGAATGCAGATGTGAAAGAAGGTGCTGGTGGGAATGGGTCTATCTACAATAGTCAAGGATTTATTTAAAATAAAATGAAGGTTATATTTCCTTTCAGATCTTAAACTTCAACAAGTAAGCTTTCAGGTACACAGGTAGTTAGTACAAAAGTAGGAAAAAAGAATTGGTAATTTACAAGGTACAAACATCGCTGATGTTACGTTTAGTTAAGTAGACAGGGAGAGAAATCTCCCAAAACACAATTTACAAGAGCACTTTGCTCCAATAGTTGCAAGTTACGGTCACAAAAGAGCTTACATGCTCTACCAAGGAGACAGCGCTCCTGAACTCTTACGGCCTATTCATGGCAATCATTATCTTTTACAAGACGGTGAAGCGCGTCTCTGCTCTATACAATTACACCTTCAGGCGCCTCTAGGCACAACCTACATTTTACAATACCTTTTAGTTTACACAGGGCTATCTAGTAGCCATTGTACTGGGCCTTCGTGAAATACAACAGGTTAAATTACTGGCCTAAACTGTATGGAGCCGTACACTAGCGCTCCTAGAAACCCAAGGTTAAAGCCCTACGTGGGCTTGCAGCCAGATGATGCACAGGCTAATCCCAAACTACTGAGTTGACTAGAAGGACAAGTTAATTTACGATTTACAAGAGAAAAGTTATTACAAAAACTTAGTCTCTTCAAGATTAATTGAAGGGGAGTTCGCGAGGGTAACGCACTCTCTATCCCCGATTTATACATTAAGTCCTCAGGACCTATATGAAATTTTACATGAGAAGGAAGAAAGTCTACATTTAGGAAATTGACTGTTACATAGTTAAAGATTGGAACCTTCCCCTCGAGTTCAGGTTGCGGCAGGAAGAATATCAGCCAGGTAAAGGCCACAAGTTTTCTATCTGTAGCGAGCTCCGTAAACTGACCCGAGGGGTAGGTTCTAATCTTTAACTATGTAACCGTCCATTTTCTAAAAATGTAAATTTTTCTTATGTAAAACTTCATGTAAGTCCTAGAGACTTAAACTGTAAATCGGGGATAGAGTGTGCGTTGTTGTTGTTTGAGTCATCAGTCCATAGACTGGTTTGTTGCAGCTCTCCATGCCACCCTACCCTGTGCTAATCTTTTCATTTCTACGTAACTATTGCATCCTACATCTGCTCTAATCTGCATATGCATACCTTGGTCTACTCCTACCGCTCTTACCACTAACACTTCCTTCAAAAACCAACTGAACAAGTCCTGGGTGTCTTAAGATGTGTCCTATCATTCTATCTCTTCTTATCGTCAAATTTAGCCAAATCGATCTCCTCTCACCAATTTGATTCAGTATCTCTTCATTCGTGATTCGATCTATGCATCTCACCTTCAGCATTCTTCTGTAACACCACATTTCAAAAGCTTCTATTCTCTTTCTTTGTGAGCTAGTTATCGTCTATGTTTCATTTCCATACAATGCCACGCTCCACACGAAAGTCTTCAAAAACATCTTTCTAATTCCGATATCAATGTTTGAAGTGAGCAAATTTCTTTTCTTAAGAAAGCTCTTCCTTGCTTGTGCTAGTCTGCATGTTATGTCCTCCTTACTTTTGCCATCGTTAGTTATTTTACTACCCAAGTAACAATATGCATCTACTTCCTTTAAGATTTCGCTTCTTAATCTAATATTTCCTACATCACCTGCCTTCGTTCCACTGCACTTCATTACTTTTGTTTTGGACTTATTTATTTTCATCTTGTACTCCTTACCCAAGACTTCATCCATACCATTCAGCAACTTCTCGAGATCTTCTGCAGTCTCAGATAAAATAACAATATCAATAACATATCATCAAATCTCAAGGTTTTGATTTCCTCTCCTTGGACTGTGATTCCCTTTCCAAATTTCTCTTTGATTTCCTTTACTGCCTGTTCTATGCAAACATTGAAAATGAGAGGGGACAAACTGCAGCCTTGCCTCACTCCTTTCTGGATTGCTGCTTCTTTTTCAAAGCCATCGATTCTTATCACTGCAGACTGATTTTTATACAGATTGTAGAAAATTATTCGTTCTCGGTATCTGATCCCTATCATCTTCAGAATCATAAATAGCTTGGTCCAATCAACATTATCGAATGCCTTTTCTAGATCTACAAATGCCATGTACGTGGGCTTGTCCTTCTTGATTCGATCCTCTAAGATCAGACGTAAAGTCAGGTTTGCTTCACGTGTTCCTACATTTCTTCTGAAGCCAAACTGATCTTCTCCCAACTCAGCTTCAACTTGTTTTTCCATTCTTCTGTAAATAATACGTGTTAAAATTTTGCAGGCATGAGATACTAAACTAATGGTGCGGTAGTTTTCACACTTGTCAGCACCGACTTTCTTGGGAATAGGTATAACAACATTCTGCCGAAAATCGGATGGGACTTCTCCTGTCTCATATATCTTGCACACTAAATGAAATAACCTTGCCATGCTGGTTTCTCCTAAGGCAGTCAGTAATTCAGAGGGAATATCATCAATTACAGGTGCCTTGTTCCTATTTAGGTCACTCACAGCTCTGTCAAACTCTGACCTCAAACTTGCATCTCCCATTTCATCAGCAGCAACAGCCTCTTCATGTTCCAGAACCAAATTATCTACATCTTTACCTTGATACGACTGTTGGATATGCTCCTGCCATCTTTCTGCTTTGTCTTCTTTCCCTAGAAGTGGCTTTCCATCTGAGCTCTTAATATTCATGCACCTAGATTTCCTTTCTCCAAAGGTTTCCTCGATTTTCCTGTATGCAGCATCTACCTTTCCCAGGACCATACAGCCTTCGACATCCTTACACTTCTCCTTCAGCCATTCTTCCTTAGCTACCTTGCACTTTCTATCCACTTGATTCTTTAATCGCCTGTATTCTTTTCTGCCCTCTTCATTTCTAGCATTCTTGTATTTTCGTCGTTCATCAATGAGGTCTAGTATCTCCTGAGTCATCCACTGATTCTTAGTTGATCTTTTCTTCCTTCCTAACATTTCTTCAGCAGCCCTACTGACTTCATTTTTCATGACTCTCCACTCTTCCTCTATAGTGTTTCCTTCAGCCTTTTCATTTAGTCCTTGTGCAACATGTTCCTTGAAACAATCCCTCATACTCTTTTCTTTCAACTTGTCTAGATCCCATCTTTTTGTATTCTTCCTTTCTTCCACTTCTTCAACTTCTGATGGCATTTCATGACCAACAAGTTGTAGTCGGAGTCCACGTCTGCTCCTGGAAAAGTTTTGCAATCCAACACCTGGTTTCTGAATCTCTGCCTAATCAGAATGAAGTCTATTTGATACCTTCCAGTGTCTCCAGGTCTCGTGCACGTATACAGCCGTCGTTTGTGGTGTTTGAACCAAGTATTGGCAAGGACTAAATTATGATCAGTGCAGAATTCAACCAGCCGACTTCCTCTTTCGTTCCTTTGTCCCAATCCAAATTCTCCTACTGTAATACCTTCTCTTCCTTGGCCTACCACTGCATTCCAGTCTCCCATCACAATTAGGTTCTTTTACATATTGTATTAAATCTCCTATCTCCTCATATATTCTTTCAATTTCTTCATCATCCGCTGAACTAGTAGGCATATAGACCTGCACTATTGTGGTGGGCATTGGTTTGGTGTCTATCTTGACGACAATAATTCTTTCACTATGCTGGTCGTAGTAGCTTACCCGCTGCCCTATTTTCTTATTCATGCGTTACCCTCTCGAATTCCCCTTTAATTTTATCTTGAGGTGACTTCGATTTCGTAGCTGTTTTCTCCTGTAAATCATAAATTAACTTGTCCTACTAGTCACCTCGGTAGTTTGGGATAGAGAGGCCAGAAATTGTAAGGTACTGTGCAAAGTTGCCTTGAGTAGGCCGTAAGCATGCCAGCTCTTTTCTGGTATTTGTGTAATATTGAATGGTGCGTTTGTAAGGCCGTGAATTGTAACAGTTCGAGCAAAGTGCTCTTGAAAATTGTGTTTTGGGTGATATGTCTCCTTTAATACTTGTCGAATGTAACAAATGTGATGTTGGGACCTTGGTAAATTATGAACTTGAAGCTCAAATTGTAACTAGTCTTTTCTGTTTTTTTTCCTGTTTTGTACCTGGCTAACTGTACCTGAAATATTGCTTGTTAACATTTAATATCTGAAAAGAAATGTAACCTTTATTTTAAAGATTTTAATTAATCTTTGATATCGTACATAGACACATTCCCCAGCACCTTCTTTCACCTCTGCGTTCCACGAAACCACGGTTACAAGTTGCAGCAGAGCGTGGTTGGATGGGTATAGATAAAGCCCCTTTTGACGGCTAAACGTAGAATCCGCTTGGAACCCTAAGAAGGTTCTCAGCAGCTGGAAATTTTTCAAATTAAAAATTGTTTCTCTCAAATGTGTATTCCTCTGTCCTGGAGGAATTGATTTACGGGCTTTTAATTAGAAAGGTCTAATCAGGAGGCACGGTTATCGCAGATATTGCCAAACTCAAAGAGTCTTCCTATTTTCATCCCAGTATCTGGGGAGAAAGGAATTGATAAGGCTCTATCCACTATCACAGACAATACCACGGTGCTAGCGTCTGTAGTTAGCTTTTGAAGATAGTGATCCATGTGCCAACTAACTTAAAAGAGTACAGGCTAGGCCGTTTCATTTTTACAATAGGGCTAGGGACCTATTGTCTCTAAAATTAAAGGTTCATCATGCTAAGGAGGCTAGCAATTTAGATGAACATCTGTCAGGTATATCTAATAGAGTTAGTCAATTATTGTCTGTGGCCGCTACTCTCAAAAGCGACCAAGTCCCTTCGATAAACTTGGCCACTGTGGAGGATTTTAGTAAAGCTATAGAAAGTAGGGAATCTGTTGCAACTCAACGAGCATCTGTCCCATCGGAAACTGAGTTTGGTCATCCAAGACAAATTCCAGCTTTCCTTTTGACTAATGCTGTGTTTGAAACTTCTCAACCTCCTATGCCGTAACCTATTATGTCACCCGGTTTCAGTAGTTTCCCTCATCCATTGGCTACATTGCTTAAGGGCATTTCGAAATTTTCAGTAAATTCGACTAATGAGGTCATTTATTTCTTAAGTTTCTTAGTGAAATTTAAAGACCATGTTTTAATGTTCGCTCTCTCTCACTCCCAAATACTTCAAATTATATATCCGTATTCGGTAGGTGTCCTCTCGGCAAAGTAGTTAATGCCGTAGCTGATCGATCATCTATAAAACATTTCAACGCCCACCTCCTGGCAAACTTTATTCCGGCTAGAACAATGTCATCATTAATCCAAAAGTTCTACTTTAGAGTACAGCGGTTGGACGAAAACCTTGCATACTTCATTCAAGATATTTTTTCGCCAGGTTATTCGCTCTTCGTTTCTCTGAAACCAAATTGTATAATCGATTGTCGAAGGCATCTCTCCGCAATATAGGTCGTATTTATGTTTGCATCTCGACTTAAACCCTTCTCGGAATTAGAGGCAATGGCTCTGTCAGCCGAAGTAGTAAGGTACGCTGACACATTACGGGTCACTAGGGAGCCCCCTCTCTCTTCTAGCAGTTCTCGACCACCCCCTCGCCGAACCTTTCCAACTCGCAAATCTTATGCTTGTGGATTACCAGAACGTCTTCGCAACAAGTGCCCCTTGATAAAATCTAGTGGGACTAAGAACGGAGCACGTCCATCTCAAGGTTGCTTTAAATGCGGCTCATTTGCTCACCTTGCCAAGAATTGCACTAATATCCATAGCAAACCGTCCTGTTGAACTTCGGGTGCTACCTCAGCTAATCCTGATAATAGGAAATGACTTGTATCATCGGATGAGTCAGTATGTTCTCCTCCCGAGGCTCAGCTCCCATTAAAACAAGTGAAATTTCCGTTTCTTGTAATTTATCATTCGAAGGCCGCTGAGAATACCTGAGGATTGCGGCAGAGACCCCTGCATTCGTGCCATTTCTCAAAATTGAAGGAAACGACGAACCCGTCACTGCTCTATTTGACTCTGGAAGTGTGAGCAACATTATTTCTGAAGAATGGTACTCTAAATTAAATCCCTGTTTTAAATTTTCAGACCTTTGTACCTCTTCTGCTAAATGTGTTTCAGCTAACTCATCTTCATTAGAAATTTTAGGTTTCATTTGGGTTAAAGTTCGTATTTCAAAATTTACCTGGAAGGTGAAGTTGTTTGTCGCTAAACCATTGTTTTGCCCTGTAATATTGGGGGCCGATTTCATGTCTAATACTGGTCTTGTGCTCAACATTCAGAGCAAGTCGTGCACCTTCAAATTTGCTAGTAACTGTAATATTCCCCTTTTGAAATGTAATTCTGTGTCATGTTCACCTGTTTTGCCTGTCCAGGTGGAGATGTTTTTAGATCTTAGGCATCTACCTGAGGAACAGGCTGAAAGTATTAGAACGTTGTGTCAGTCCTTTCCTGGTGTATTCTCCTATACACTTGGCGTTACCGACCGCATTGAATATAGGATCGACGTAACGGATCCAGATTTGTTTCCGCTTTATAGGCTGCCCCCACCTAAAATGAAGGCTCTTAAGGATATCATCGATCAGATGTTAAAAGATGGTATCATTCGACACTCCAAGTCGGCGTATTCATCGCCCATTTTTCTTGTGCCGAAACCCCAAGGTGGCTTCAGGCCTGTGATTGATTACAGGGCTTTGAACCATAAGGTGGTGTTACAATATGTGCCTCTTCCTGATCTTCACTCGTGTTTTTCATGGTTTCGAAAAACCATGTTCTTTACCAACCTCGATCTTAATGAGGCATATAACCAGATACCTCTAGCAGAAGAATCTGTAGCCGGTGGTGAGAAGTTCATAACGTGGATGTGATCATTTAATTCTTGTTATTATGCTAAAATTTTGTGAAATCGCCATTAACAACTGAGGAACACTCAGACATTTTCGATGAAGTCCATTAAATATTTGTTTTTTGTTGTTGTTGTTGTGAATGTATGTAGAAATCTTTTGTAAGGTTGCTATTAGAAGAACTAAGACATTTTCGAAGAAGTCAGTGAAACATTTGCTTTTCTGTGTGTATTTATGTAAATTTCTTGGAATTTTCAGGACTCATTAGTCATTGAATTATATTTAGTTAATCATTATGCGTGTTGGAAGAAAGACATATATTTCGGTATGAAATCGCTGCATTTCGCAATCGGAACCTCAAGAATGTGTTGCCCATATAAAGTAAATGGTTTTAATTGGTCGGAATAACGAACTTTTTCATTGGGGAAAATTTTGGGTCGAATCGTAAGAAGCTTCCCTTATTGGCTGTTTGCGTGTTTCTCAGTTACCGGCCTTGACTCCTCGGTAGGAGCAGGGCTCTTGTCCACGTCTTTGTCGTACGTCCTCATGCTCAGACGCACTTCGCGTATGGTCCGATCAACGGCTTCAGCCACCTCAGGGTAAGCATGTTTCCTTTTCTTGAATTTGAAATTGACATGTAAATGTATTTGCTTCGGAGTTTACCTTAGAGCCTGGTTTTCGCCGTTTTGTTTTGTAAGGCCTTAGCTCGTCAGCTAGGCATATCCCCTTTTTTGAGGCAATTCCCTTTTATTAACCTTTTTAATTGTGTAATGTAAAATTTGATTTTCCATCCGGGTTGCCTCCCGTAGTCCCGTATCAACGTAGTGTACGCCTTTAGAGCTATGCGTGTCTCGTTGATATGTATTAGGAGAGAACAGCAACTCTTAAGGGATGCATTAAATTTTTGAATCTCTTTGTCATTTTCTTTGTAAATTATCGATAGGAACCTTGTGGTTCGATTTGACCATAGTATTTCTTGATTAATCACGTTAATTTTGTATTCCTGTTATTCAACGATGTTTATAGTTCCTTATTTGTTATTAAGTGCAGATTGAAAGGAGACCGCGTTCAGGTCCTTTTCCCTACAACGTCACGTAAGGTAAGATCTTCTTAGGGATCCCAGTCCGCTTCCTATATCCTTTCTCTAGTTGTCATATTGGTAATCCTGCTTATCCTTGCTTCTAGCCATGTGTATGTTTAGAAACTTGCGATGTTTTATTTGTGTCTTATTGGCTGACGTATGTTCCTTCAGGTTTGTTACTTTGATTACCTTGTTTTATATGTGCTTTAAAATTCATGTGAAATCGAAGGCTTTGCCAGGGTTATGGGAATGGTTGATTTCTTAAGGAAATTTATTCATAACTTCGCTAAAAGAGCGGCACCCTTGAATTTACTTCGTAGGATAGGAGTGAAATTTGAATGGGGGCCGTCTCAACAAGCTGCTTTTGAAGATATGAATTCAGCTCTTTGTAATGCCTCTGTATTAGGCAGGCCCGTTTTTGCTAAGAAGTTCATTGTCCAGACAGACGCGTCGTCATCTGCTGTTGCCGTTGTCGTTCTTCAGGAAACGGAAACGGAACTCGGAAGGCGGGTCATCGCCTATGCTTCTAGGACCTTATCGGCTCAAGAAGCCAAATATTCAATCTATGAACTTGAGGGTTTGGCATATTGTTTGTCCTGGAGAAGTCCCGCCTTTATCTGGAACATGTCAAATTTGAATTAGAAACGGATAACCAGGCTTTATGTTGGGTGTTAGCTAGGCCTCGTCCTACTGGACGTATTGCCCGTTGGGCCATCAGAATTTTTGCATTCCAGTTTGATGTGAGGCACATTAGAGGATCTGCAAATGTAGTTGCTGATGGACTAAGCTGCATTTTTTCACATGAAGTGGAGACCAATGAACAGGAGGATAGTTCTTCTCTTCCCACGTCCACACCTTCGGGTATCAATGCTATTCTGACTGATGCCCCTATGTTACTTCGGGATATTGGGAAATATCAACGTGAAGGTCCAGTGCTGGCTCCTGTAATGGAAACCCATTCTTCTGGGGAACATGTGGTCTCTTATGTGTTGAGGAACGGGGTTTTGTGTTGCACTTCGAGGCACGATCAGAAGATGAAAGTAGTGATTCCAGCTGTGCTTGTGCACATGATATTCAAATACTATCATGAGACCCAATTAGGGAAGCATTTGGGCATCTTCAAAACTCGGAAAAAGATCTGAGAAATGTTTATTTGGAAGGGTATGGACGGTGAAATTAGGGACATGGTTAAAGCTTATACATCTTGCTTGCTTAGTAAGCCCACCTTGTCCACTAAGCTAGGGCTAGTGTCATCACATCAAGCGTCTCGCCCCATGGAACGTCTATATATAGACTGCGTCGAACCTTTCCCACAATGAAAGGGCAACGGAAATGAATTCATTATGGTGTGTGTAGACGGCTTCACTAGATTTTCATGGTTATTTCCCACTAAGCTGGCCACCGCTGAGTCTACAATTTCTTGTTTGAATACTATCTTTGCTTCTTTTGGTCCTTGTCATTACATAGTTTCTGGTAATGTTAAGGCGTTTACATGTAACTTATTCCGAAAATTTTGTTTTGACCTCTCTCTCTTTCTCACACACGTAACAATTTCTGCTTTTTACCCTCGTCTCTGGCTGAGCGGTCAATCGTTCTCTTAGATCGGCTTTAATTGCATTTCATCATGAAGATCATTCCAGGTGGGGTACTTCCCTGCATTGGTTAGCGTTTGTTCTAAATTCGGCTGCTCATGAGTCCCACAAGTTCACTCCGGCATCTCTCATGTTTAGGTTTGTTCCCAACACACCACTGTCTAGTCGTTGGTCACATTACCACATACAAAAATCCATATAACCTTAGAGATCTGTGGAAGAAGGCTAAGAGTAATCTTAAAGCTTCTCATGAAAAGGTTAGGGAAAGATATGCTCGTGGACGGAGTTCCACCAATTTAAAAGTCGGAGATCAGGTCGTGGTTAGAAATGTTGTACCTTTGGGCAAACTTGCCCCCAGATTTCATGCGCCGTGTATCATTTTGGATTTCCTAACCCCAGTTACCTTATTGGTCAGTAACCCAGCCACTGAGAGGATATTTAGGGTTCACCTTTCTCAGGTGAAACCAGTATAATTCATTGTTTTTATAATATGAGTCACTAAATCTTGGCAGGAGGTGAAGGTTATTTTTTCTTTTAAGAAGGGTCGGAGATCTTAAAGTTAAATAGATGGTAATACGGAGGCCTTCTGCTCCGTTCATAACAAAGTTACATTATGTATTGCGTTAAACTTGTACAACCTTCCCCTCTGATAAAATTCCTGTTACCGGGCGAGTTGGCCGTGCGCGTAGATGCGCGCGGCTGTGAGTTTGCATCCGGGAGATAGTAGGTTCGAATCCCACTATCGGCAGCCCTGAAGATGGTTTTCCGTGGTTTCCCATTTTCACACCAGGCAAATGCTGGGGCTGTACCTTAATTAAGGCCACGGCCGCTTCCTTCCAACTCCTAGGCCTTTCCTATCCCATCGTCGCCGTAAGACCTATCTGTGTCGGTGCGACGTAAAGCCCCTAGCAAAAAAAATTCCTGTTGTCCGTTACCTGGTGGCCATTACCTATCTCCTGTCTTTCAAAACGTTTTATTGCTGACACACACACACCCCGAATGCCGCCCGCCTCTCTACCACCTGCAAAAATAAATATAGTACTCTCATGTAAGTCCTAGAGACTTAAACTGTAAATCTGGGATAGAGAGTGCGTTACCCCCTCGAATTCCCCTTCAATTTATCTTGAGGTGACTGCGATTTTGTAACTGTTTTTCGCCAGTGGATCATAAATTAATTTGTCGTTCTAGTCATCTCAGTAGTTTGGAATTAGCCTCTGTATCATCGGCCCGCAAGCCGAAGTAGGGTTTTAAACTTGGTTCTTAAGGAGCGCAAGTCTACGTCTCCATACATTTTTGAGTTTGGGCCAGTAATTTAACCGGTTGTTTTTCACGAAGGCACAGTAGGAAGGGTACTAGTTGTGTAAACTAAAATGTATTTACATTGTAGGTTGTGCCTAGAGAGGCCAGAAATTGTAAGGTATTGTGAAGAGTTGCCTTGAATAGGCCGTAAGGATTTGAGAGCGCAGCCTCCTTGGTAGAATTTGGAGAGCATGTCAGCTCTTTTCTGATATCTGTGAGTGGTGCCTTTGGAAGACCGTAAATTGTAAGTTGAAGAAAAATGCTCTTGAAAATTGTGTTTAGGGAGATATCTCTCCTTTTCTACCTGTCTAGTACAACAGTTGTCATGTTGGACCTTCGTAAATTATGAGATTATTTTAACTTGTCTTTTGTGGGTTTTTATCCTGTTTTGTACCTGAAATGTTGCTTGTTAACATTTTATTTCTGAGAAGAAGTATAACCTTTATTTTAAAGTTTTAAATTAATCCTTGATATCGTAGATAGACCCATTTCCACCAGAACCTTCTTTCACGTTTGTGATCCACGAATACCCCGGAACAATAATGAAAGTCATTTCAGTTCAGAAAACCTATAAACACAAAATTTATTTAAATATCTAATCATTCCACTTTGCATCATAGTCCTTTAGTAGAGACAACTGTGGAGAAAAGTGCGAACTTCCTGTGATACACCAAAACAAAGCAAAGAAATCCGGTCAGGATAGGAAACTTTAAAATAACACATTACTCCACCATATAGTAGTGACATGTTTTGAACAACGTCCCAACTTCTTGTACTAGATATTTCAGTTTTTATATGATAGATAACGTTCTTCAAGGCGCTTTATTTCTATGCCCATGGTTGAGGTGTACCTCCCCGTACAGAACTCCCCCCAAAGGTCCTTCCCTGGCGTAACAGACAAAAAAGGAAATATTTCAATGTTGGAATTTCATAGATGGCAACATTTCTTGTTGAAAGTTCATTTCAGATAAAAATATTTTGAAACGATATCTTCAAGTCTTCACGCCGTAGTCTAAGACCGTGTTGTGTGACGGTAAGATCAGCCGTCGCCGCCGATTCCGATACAGCTCTCCCGCTAGTATGAGAGGGGTAGTCATGGTGATGGTCACCGCAGACCAGGCGTGGGTGTACTGTTTCAAGATGGGTTGGCGGTAGAGTTAACACTCCTCAGCCCTTGCCGGGACGATGGAGCTCCTGTGCGCCGTTCAGAAGGAGACATGACTAGAGTGGAGTGCCCTTACCCCACATAGGTATCGATCGCCAGATGTTGAGATACGGCCGCCGACAGCTGAGAGGACACTGAAACAATAATTAACTTGGCGACAGGGATTGTTTGATGGAGATTGAGAGTACTATTTTTGCAGGTAGTGATTAGGCGGGTGGCATTGAGTAGGTGTGTGTGTTTGTAGGCCGGGATTTGGAGACGGGGGCTAGGTAATGGCAACCAGGCCATGCACAACAGGTAATTCTTGATCAAGGGGAAGGTTGTACAAAATAATATTCCCTATGATAGGGGCGGAAGGCCTCCGTATTCCAATTACATTACATCCTAAATTTCAAGTTTCAATTCCATTACCCCTCAAAAAAAATTACCTTCGTTTACTACCAAGATTTAGTGGTCAACATACTAACATGAGCCATTTATACTGGTTTCACCTGAGAAAGGTGGACCCTATATATCCTCTCAGTGGCTGGGTTGCTGACCAATAAGGTAACGGGTTAGGAAATCCAAAATGATACACGGCGCATGAAATCTAGGGGCAAGCTTGCCCACAGGTACAAAATTTCTAACTACGACCTGATCTCCGACTTTTAAATTGGTGGAACTCCGTCCACGAGCATATATTTCTCTAATCTTTTCATGAGAAGCTTTAAGATTACTCCTAGCCTTCTTCTACAGAGCTCTAAAGTTATAGGGATTTTTGTCCCTGGTAATGTGACCAACGATTAGAGAGCGGCGTGTTAGGGACAAACTTAAACATGAGAGATGCCGGAGTGAAATTGCGAGACTCATGAGCAGCCGAATTTAGAGCAAACGCTAACCAATGCAGGGAAGTAACCCACCTGGAATGATCTTCATGATGAAATGCAATTAAAGCCGATCGAAGACAACGATTGACCCGCTCAGCCAGAGAGGGATGAGGGTAATAAGCGGAGATTGTTAAATGTGCTATGGCCAAACCAAAGCAGAATTTTCGGAATAAGTTAGATGTATACACCTTACCATTATCGGAAACTATGTACTGACAAGGACCAAAAGAAGCAAAGATAGTATTCAAACAAGAAATGGTATATTGAGCGGTGGCCAGCTTAGTCGGAAACATCCATAAAAATATAGTGAAGCCGTCTACACACACCAGAATGTATTTATTCCGTTCCCCTTTGATTGTGGAAGAGTTCTGACGTAGTCTATATATAGACGTTCCATGGGGCGAGAAGCTTGATGCGATGATAATAGCCCTAGCTTAGTGGACAAGGTGGGCGTACTAAGCAAGCAAGATTTACATGCTTTCGCCATTTCTCTAATTTCACTGTCCATACCCTAACAAATAAACATCTCTCGGATCTTTTCCCGAGATTTGAAGATCCCAAATTGGGTTTCATGTTAGTATTTGAAATTCATGGGCACAAGCACAGCTGGAATCACTACTTTCATTTTCTGATCGTGCCTCGAAGGGCAACACAAAACCCCATTCCCCAATACATAATGTACAACATGTTCCCCAGAAGAATTGGTTTCCATTATAGGAGCCAGCACTGGATCTTCACGTTGATATTTCTCAACATCCATAAATAACATAGGGGTATCAGTCATAATAGCATTAATACCCGAAGATATCGGCGTTGGAAGAGAAGAACCATCTTCCTGTTCGTTGGTCTCCACTTCATTTGAAACCATGCGGCTCAGTCCATCAGAAAATACATTTTCTTATCCTCTAATGTGCCTCACATCAAATTGGAATGCAGAAATCTTAATGGGCCCACGTCCAGCACGACGATGCCTATGAACAGCCAACTTAAGTCTTGGTTATCCGTTTCTAATTTAAATTTAACATGTTCCAGATAAAGGCGAAACTTCTCTAGGGCAAACAATACTGCCATACCCTCAAGTTCATAGATTGAATATTTGGCTTATTGAGCCGAAAATGTTCTAGAAGCATAGACGATGGGTCGCCTTCCGAGTTCCGTTTCCTGAAGAAGGACAGCAGCAACAGCAGGTGGCGACACGACTGTTTTGACAATGAATTTCTTAGAGAAATCGGGCATGGCTAATACAGGGGCTTTACAAAGAAATAATTTCACGCCTTCAAATGCGGCTTGCTGAGACTGTCTCTTTTCAAATTTGACGCCTTTCTTACGCAGTAAATTCAGGGGTGCCGTTCTGTTAGCGAAGTTAGGTATAAATTTCCGGAGAATATTCACCATGGCTATAAACCTGGCATTGCCTTTGATGTCCTTAGGAGGTTTGAAAACACGAAAAGCCTGTGTTCTGGAATGGTCAATGGAAACACCATCGGGTGACACAATACGGCCTAAGTACGACATAGAATGTTTAGCACAAGCTAACTTAGATAATTTAAAAGTCAACCCAGGCCTAAGAAGGCGATTGAATACTTCCTCTAGATGATCTAAGTGTTCTTCGAAGGTCTCAGAAAACACGACAACATCAACCAAGTAGTGATACAGATACTTGTATTTCATGTCCGAGAAAACTGTATCTAGCAGTCTAGCAAGAGCAGCTCTTCCCGTGGGGAGCACGAAAAACGCGGTTCTATTCATGAAGTTCCAGTCCGTGGCGAAAGGCGTTAGATGTTTCTTTTCTTCTGCTAGAGGTATCTGGTTATATGCCTGATTAAGATCAAGAATGGTAAAGAACTTGTCTTTTAGAAACCATGAAAAACAAGAGTGAAGATCTGGAAGGGGCACAGATTGTGACACCACCTTACGGTTCAAAGCCATGCAATCAATCAGAGGCCTGAAGCCACCTCGGGGATTCGCGACAAGAAAAATTGGCGATGAATTCGCCGACTTATAAGGTCGAATTATACAATCCTTGAACATCTGATCGATGATTTCCTTAAGAGCCTTCATTTTAGGTGGGAACAGCCTATAAGGCGGAAACTTAACTGGAATCGAATCAATTAACTCGGGGCTTATATTCAATGAGGTCGGTAACACCAAGTGTATCTGAGAACACATCAGGAAAAGATTGACACAACCTTCTAATACTTTCAGCCTGTTCCTCAGGTAGACGGCTAAGATCTAACAACATGTTACCCTGTTTAGGCGAAACAGATGAACTTGACACAGAATTGCATTTCAAATAGTGAATATTACAGTTACTAGCAAATTTGAATGTGCACGACTTGCTCTGTATGTCGAGCACAAGACTCGTGTTAGACATGAAATCGACCTTAATATTACAGGGCAAGACAATTCTTTAGAGACAAACAAGTTCACTTTCCAGGTAATTTTGAAATACGAACTTTAGCAAAAATGAAACCCAAAATTTCTAATGGAGATGAGTTAGCCGAAATACTTTAGCAGAAGAGGGAAAATAGTCTGAAAATTTACAACAGTTTTTTTTAATTTAGACTACCATACATCAGAAATAATGGAGCTCACACTTCCAGAGTCTAATAGGGCCGTGACTGGTTCGTTGTTTACTTGAATTTTCAGAAATGGCACGAATGCAGGGGCCTCTGCCGCAATTCTGAGGCATTCTCTGGAGCTTCAAATGATAAATTAGAAGAAATTTCACCCTTAACATAACTTTTACTTGGTTTAACGGGGGCTGAGCCTCGGGAAGTGAACATGTTGACTCCGCCGATGACACTAGTTTTTCCAATTATCAGGGTTAGTGGAGGTAGCACCAGAATTTGAGGAAGGGGGTGTGCTATTAAAATTAGTGCGATTCTTGGCAAGGCGAGCAAATGAGCCGCATTTAAATCAACCTTGAGATGGACGTGCTCCGTTCTTATTCCCACTAGATTATATCAGTGGGCATTTATTTCGCAGATGATCAGTTGATCCACATGCATACAGTAAAACTTGCGACTGTGAACAGTTCGGCGAAGTGGTGGCCGCGAACTGTTGGAAGATGAAGGGGGTTCCTTAGCAACTCGCAAGATGTCGGCGTACCTTACTCCTCCGGCTGACACCACCATTGCCTCTAATTCAGAGAAGGTTTGAGGTCGAGATACAAAACATAGATACGACGATCACTATACGATACGATCACTCACTTTAGAAAAACTCACTACAGATGCATGTTCGGTGGTATTGTCAGTGATAGTGCATAGAGCCTCATCAATTTCTTTCTCCTCAAATACTGGGATGCAAATAGAAAGTTCTAATGACTCTTTAAGCTTGGCAATATCTGCCATAACCGTGTCTCCAGATCGGGCCTTTCTAATTAAAAGCTCGTAAATTAATTTCTCCTTGCGCAAGTACCCGGGAGCGATGACTTCGCGTGGACCTGACATGTTGACAGAATAATTTAACTATTTGGACAATTTCCAGCAACCGAGAAAATTCTTAGAGATCAGAGAGAATCCTACACTTATCTGTCAAAATGGGCTTTATCTAGACCCATTCAACCACGCTCTGCTACCACATGTTCTGGGGTTTTCTGTGGAACGCAGAGGTAAAAGAAGGTGCTGGTGGTAATGGGTCTAAATACAATAGTCAAGGATTGATTTAAAACTTTACAATAAAGGTGATATTTCTTTTCATATCTTAAATTTCAACAAATAACAAACTTTCAGGTACAGAGGTAGTTGGTACAAAGATAGAAATACCAAGAATTAGTAATTTACAATTTTGAGCTTCAAGCTCCTAATTTACGTGGTTCCTGCATTGCTACTGTTACGTTTAGTTAAGTAGACAAGGAGTGAAATCTCCCGAAACACAATTTTAAGAGCACTTTGCTCCAACAGTTGCAAGTTACAGTCTTCCAAAGGCACCACACAATAGTACACAAATATCTCTTATATTGTCACAAAAGAGCTTTACATGCTCTGCAAATTATACCAAGGAGACAGCGCTCCTGAACTCTTACGGCCTATTCAAGGCAATTTTCAAGGCAACTATTACAAGACGGAAAATAGCGTCTCTGCTCAATACAATTACACCTTCAGTCCTCTCTGGACACAAACTGCAATTTACAATACCATATTAATTACCTTTTGCTTTATACGAGGGTATCTACTACCCATTGTACTGGGCCTTCGTGAAAAATAGCAGGTTAAATTTCTGACCCAAACTCAAATATATATGGAGGCGCACACTTGCGCTTCTAGAAATCCAAGGTTAAAACCCTACCTGGGCTTGCAGCCCGATGATGCAGAGGCTAATACCACACTACCGAGGTGACTAAAAGGACAAGTTAACCCCTCTAAGCCCAATGTCACCTACAGGTGACACCTAATATTAATAATATTTTCCTGCTCATCAGGCTGCTTGAATTTTTCTGCCTGTTGGAAGTATTAGAAAAAGGTCTTATAATTTGAAATGGACCCTTTTTGAACTCGTAGCCTGCACTGATCAGTCAGCTCTAGCTCAGATAAAAGAGGAAGCGGACTGGATTGAAATGGTGAAGCAACCACAAGTTATTGTGGTATGTAAAGCGTGTGATAATAGGTAATTTTATTTTGCATTTTATGCATAAATATTGCTTAAAGGTTCAATAATGGAAGTGATACATTCTTAAGCAAAATATAATTTAAGCATATGTTATTGCCATGAAAAAGCATGGTGTCACCTGTAGGTGACATTGGTCACATCAAGTAGACCTTTCTGTCCAGTTTCAATTATGAATAGTATCTGCTATTCACTTCATGTTTTCTTTCTCTCTTCAGTCTGACACTGGATGAGATACTACAAATGTTGGAAGATGACAGTAATAATGCACCCCAGATGATATTTTTATGTTTCCTCAAAATGATGGGCAGTTTACGGATGAGAGAAGTGGCGATGAAGCAACTGATTCTGTCGATGTCAATCCCCTTCCTGGTAGAATGTTGAGGTTGACAGTGTAAATATATGCAATATCAGCTTATGATGGTACGCCGATACCTTCTAATGAAATGCAGCAGGCATCTGGTCTTTCTAGGACAAATAAACCAGCATCTTCTACGGAAAGATGAAATACATTGTGGGCAGCTACAGAGAACAACAATTCTTCCTATTCTTATTTTATTTTCCGATTAGGTGAGGTGACGTGCTTGAGGAACCTTGTGAATATGACAGACCGCAACTGTCTTCAGTTCAGTGTTTTGAGTTATCGCTTATTGAAGAAGAAGAATCTCATTGTAAAAATGACCAAGTTGTACGCTCCGCACAAGAACCATATGCTAGACATAACTGTGGTCAATTCTTACGCAACTTGGTTATCTCATAGACTTTGAGCCTTACCAAGGGTCTAAATCGGCTCCGAATCCGGGACAGTCCGAATATGCGTTAGGGGCAGCAATTGTCCTCACACTTGAATGTAGGCTACCAGCAAGCTGCGAACTATAACTATACTGACCAATGTCACATATAGGTGACACCCCTATATTTTCTTTGTGGACCACGTTTCTTGCAGATTTTTGGTTTTGCATTTTTTTTTGTAGTGTAGCTAACATAATCTGAAATGAAATACATAGTTTTATTTCCGGCAGTGTGTTTGGGCTCTGACGGGTTAATTTACGATTTACAAGAAAAAAGCAGTTACAAAACTTAGTCACCTGAAGATTAATTGAAGCGGAGTTCGAGAGGGTAACGCACTCTCTATCCCCGATTTACAGTTTAAGTCCTTAGGACTTACCTTAAATTTTACATGAGAAGGAAGAAAGTTTACATTTTGGAAATCGACTGTTGCATAGTTAAAGATAGGAACCTTCCCCTCGAGATCAGCTTGCGGAGATAACTACAGAGATAGAAAATTAGTGGCCTTTACCTTGGCTGATGTTCTGCCTGCCTTAGAAAGAGGACCCATTCTCCTTTCTTAACACACGCACTCAGTAATTCGGCGATCAATAAGACAAGTTAATGCGAAAATGCGACAGCTTTTATACTCGAGATAAAGTTTCGAGGAGGCTCTGTACTAAATCCCAACACACCCTCTCATTTTATTGCACAGTCAATAGTTACAAGAAGCCTATGATTGGCTGAAAAATAAATACACAAAATTTCTGATTGGTCAGAAACCAAAGCTGGTAGGATGAGAAAGAAGGGTTCCAAACCTTGAAGTGTCAAAAATAATGAAGGTCAATTCAGTTGAGGAAACTTCTTTAAATTTCTTTAAATCTCTAATGATTCCACTTCGCAGCAGAGTGCATGACCTCCGTTCGTTAGTAGAGACATCTATGGAGAAAAGTGCGAACTTCCTGTGATAAAACAAAACAAAAATATCCAGTCAATTTAGGAAACTTTAAAATAATATATTACTCCATCATTTAGTAGTGACATATTTTGATCATCGTCCCAAATTCTTGTACCAGATGTTTCAATTTTTTCATGATAGATAGTCTTCGTCAAGGCGCTTCATTTAAATGTCTGGGGTTGAGGTAGGCCTCCCGCTTCAATGTATATAAATAATATGAATAATGAACTGGAATCAGAGATAAGGCGTTTTGTAATAAATAGGTTTCACGATTTTGAGTGACTGCAAAAATCCTTGACAATATTGTAAGGTGGACATCGGGCAATGTTATGATGGCAATCGGTGTGAAGAGTCAGGTTGTATGTTTCACAAATAGAAGGTGTTCTCTCTGTCATAATTATTGTTTTCAAGGCGTTTATTTTCCTCAGGGGATCTCTGTAAGTACCTAGGTATTCATAATATGGATTGATCTTCATTGTGGTAATCACATGAACAGCATTGAAAATAAAATTTACAGATGTCTTAATATGATTATGAGGTTATTAAGGGGGTGTACAGGAGAGAGCATATAAATCTCCAGCAAGGCCACAATGAGGGTACGAGACCGTCACCGGTATTACTTGATTAGAAAACAGGAAATAATCCACAGAAACAGCTCTATCTCTTGTGTGTGATTTCTGACAAAATAGTTGTGTTACAATGATGTTGCGAAGATGGGATGACTTGGAGAAAGGAGATAAGCTATTCGAGTAAGCAGTATATTCTGAGATGTCCTTGGAGAGATGGCTTGGAATGACATTAGTTGATGAATAAATTTAAGTCATGTTCTTAAATGAACGAAAAGTCACAACGTGAAGATAAGTTGGAATTCAAGGCAACAAATTTTGCCAAATGTTCACTTACAGGAAGATGATTTATTGATTGAAATAATTTACCAAGGGAGTTGTTTCATACATTTCCACAATCTTTTTCTACATAAACAACCGACAGCTCTAAATGCTGCTGTTTGGTTGATTGATTGATTGATTGATTGATTGATTGATTGATTGATTGATTGATGTTTTTGGTATTAATGTGATGTACAGAGAGAGATGAAGGATATTCCTATTGTTATGATTTAAGAATTGTCCACTTGTTTGTAAAGTGGTCGGAATTATGTGGGATTATTTCAGTGAAGTGTTTTGGGAAAGAAATATATAGGAATGTGGAAATGAACAAAGATGTGATAAGTCAAGTCATATGTAGGAAGTTGGGAACAGGGGAATGTGAATATAAGAGGATAAAGAAAATAGCTAGTCATTGTGGAGATATGGATCAAAAGAAAGAGAAAGATGAGCCAGGAACGGTAGGCCTATTGGGCAATGATTTGGAGATAGTATTTATTATTATTATTATTTAATTTCTTCAAATTGTACATTACACATACGCGGAAGTGCCTCTATCGCCGCATGTATGTGTAAATATACTCTGCCGAGTATTCATAAATGTGTGGGCAATTTTAAATTTACGTATTTTCAAATGTTCCCCCGTTTAACTTGCTACCTTGTCTACTGTTATTCTACAGTCTGTTCCTTTTCATGTTCTTATCACTCTTATCAGCTGTGCAAAAATCAGTGGCAAAAGTGGCTGTGGTTAAGACGCAGCAGGTCGTTATGATACTTAGGTTCCAAAAAGGGCAAAATAAATAAATAAATAAATAATAAATAAATAAATAAATAAATGCAGTGTAAATTTTAATATAATAGCAGTTGTATAGTATTATTTGATGTGATTTCACATGTTTTACATGAGTTGATTATGTTTGTAAATACAGGAGATCTTATGAGTAGAATTTTGCAAATAATATAAACTTAATAAGGATGAGCTGTGTGTTTAATAGCAAACAATTTCGTGTAAATTGTATAATATTGTATTTAGGAACTTGTCTTTTATTCTGTTCATTTAAAATTTAGCGCTTGATAATAAGGTATTTTTTGTACCATTTGCCACCGAGGTAGACACCTATTTTGCATTCAAAGCGATTTTGATTTGATTGTTCCTTTCGTTTTTTTTTATATTTTTACATTGGGATGTAAGTTTGTCATACTCTTCCATTCAATAAAACTACATTAAAGAACATTTAATGATTCATGCCTGTGTCGAAATACTAGGTAAACATGCATGAATCATTAAATTATGACCTGAAAACACCTCCTCCTACTGCATCTTCTTCATTATTTCCTCTTTCTTTCACAGATCTTCTCCTTTTCTTCATCTTCTTCTACTACTTCTCTTGACATCTGAATTGAAGGCGATATTTCGGTGTACTGTAGAAATGTATATGTTTTCTAAACTTGCTCTAAAGTATTACTTATAATCCTTATTATTCATATATTTGTAATATACTCTACATGCGATGTGTATTATATAGATGAAATAATTTTTAATTCTTATTACTTTTATGAATACTATTATTGTTACTATTGTTAATATTATCCCTAACTTTGCCAGTATAAACAAAACATATTATTACTATATTTATGTTCTGCTTTTCTTATTTATTACTTACAGCCTTCCGAAGATATTAAGGAGGAAATATTCATAGAAGAACATACTGATGATCAGCTGTTGCCATACATCAAAGAAGAATCAAAGTACGTACACTACAAACCCTATACAATATCAAATATGTTGTACCTATTGACAGTTGTGCTCAGTAGTGGTTGGTTTATCTCCATAAACTGGCCATTTTCATCTGTTTAATCCCTTCTTTACAAGGGTACATTTAAACATTTTAAAATTATATTGGTTAAAATTATCTAAAATGTCCTGGAAGTTTATGATCCTATTATATGTTCTTTAATGTAGTTTTATTGAATATCTTCCTACAAAATGAATCTCTGGTAAAGCTAGATATTTTTGAAGTCTATGTGTTTACAATGCCTTTAAGCAACCATAAAAAATGTGTTCTTAATTTGTCTGTCTCTGCAGCATTTGTTCATCACATTCTTATCATCTGTAATGTCATCTGAAACTATTACCTCCAGATATTCTCAGTAATTTTGCACATTTCTACCAACAGCAACACACAGAAAAAGCTATGTTTGCATTTATAAACTAAAACATTGAATTCAAAATTGTTGAGTTTTATGTACATTGTAAACAGCATAATACTTTCAAACTGACATAATTAGGTTCATTAATCAATATAATTGTGGCTGTGCTCAATAGTGCAATAAATCTTAGAATGTCATTTTTAAATTATTTATTTGGTTAGATTCCTTTTTTATTATCTTTCCTGTTCTCTTGTGTGTAAAGTCAGTTTCCTGCATTTGTGGTCGCCAAAGCAGATGATGTGTTGTAGAAATGAAACATTCAGTTCAGTAGTGCTACATCTTAGATATCATAGTTTTCAAATAAAACTTCCACATTGTAAGCTTAAAAAGTATCATGGTATTGAATTTATGATTCTTCCATTGTTGTGGTCACACTTGCTGATTGTCGCCAATTCCCACTTTTCACTTTAGTGCTCAATGTCAGTCAAGTGCTTATAGTGTGTTGATTCCAAACACATTTACACAATTAGTATTAACCCCTCAGCATCGCAGCCATTTAAAGAGCTTCCTACCCCGCGGCCAGATGAGATTTCAACTACACGTGTCTGAAATACATTTATTCACCTAATGCGTTACTACAAGTAGAAGAGTAGCCCGATATGCACGTAATTTGGAATTGCTTATGATAGAGCTATGTACATGCAGATATTTACATATTTTTTCACATTTCCTTAGTAATTTGGTTTCGTGTGATAGAGTTCGAAACACTCTTCGAGACAGAGACCCACGTCACACTCCTGGCAGCAGTACACCGACGTCTTCTTTTTGCCGTGTTTTCAACATACGATACAACGTCTCTGAGTTTTGGGTTTCTCACCTTTGGGGGCTAATTTCCTGATAAAGTTACCTTCCTGCAACTTTGGAACTGTATTAACTGACGCGCGCCGGCCTTGAATATTTCGTTCCCCGCCCGAGCGAGCGGATTTTGTAAACGAACCTTCCACCAGCTGAACCCGATAAGATAACTGCTCCATATGTGTCTCCGTGACTCTTCTGAATATTATTAGAGAATTTAAGAATCCGAATTCACTGCCGAAAACTTCCTTATGTCCAGTATAATTATCCATAGTCTCCCACACGAAATTTCCACGTACTGGTTCCTCCTCATCATTTACTACTGCCACATCGTCTATTTCATTATCTCTGCTACTCATACTGTCATACTACTTTCATCTGAATTATACTATATTTCAAGCACGTTACTCTCAGTCAAACCACGGCTCAGCGCGCCGCGTCCCGCGGATTGATGAAGCTGCAGCAGGACGAATCTGAATGAGGGAATAACAAACCAACTCTGTACATATTTAAGATGAAAGGCCGAGACATCGTCTTTCAAGTGAGATATGTACCATGCACAACTGGCTCTCGTATCGTATGATAGAAAGCAGCCTACACAGAGCGCTCGTGGAGAGTTACGAAAATATTACAAGCCGAGAAATAAAGACAAATATAATAAATAAACCGCACTCTCAATGAACACGCCAAAAGACAAAAATCTCAGATCATCATTTCTTTATTGCATTCTATGGGAAAGAATGAAGCAAACACTCTTACTTGACAAATATTTATCCTTACAAAAAAACTACATTTCAACGATTTTCAATTTTTATATACAACACTGATAAACCCGAAAATGTCTTCTTGGAAAGAATACAATTTTCATATCCATAACTCCAAAACTCTTCATGCTATAGCCGTAACTGCGAAACCATATATGGATCCATACCACGTATGGACGTCGGCGTTGAGGTGTTAACTGATAAAATGTACAGCTACGAGTGAAGTTTTAAATTTGTGCAGGTTGCCTAAAAATTTCAGAATTTTTCAAGTAAGTGAATTTATTATGTCATAAAAGTAGGTAAATCAAAATGTAATGATGCAATATTATTTCAAAATTGTAAATTTTATCACTGACGTTATAAAGCAGCATATCTGTATATCCTGAATTCAAACATTTAATGCAGTAGCCTAAGGTTTGACTTCAAACCAGATTAGTGATGGAAACTCCGAATTCTGAAAGGTTTATTTGATTTTGTTAGTGGTTAGAGTCTTCTCATCTGTTATTTGACGCATTGACTTGTTCGCACTGCACATTCAAAACTAGTGGCAAGAAATATTCATTTCAGTCCTCAAAACTGCCCAGTACCAGCTTGCACTCTCCATTAGTCACAGTAGAACCATGCACACAACTGAAGAACGCCCAAATAGGTCAACTTTTCGAAATTAAAATTCTGCCGTTTCTTTGTATTTTTTGTGTAGCAGGACAAAATAGGCTATGTTAGAGAACAATCTTGTATTATGACCACCAATAAAAATGTTGCTTATACATACTTTTTACACACAAAATGCATGTTTCTATTTTTGGATGGAGTTTATACTGTATTATCTTTCTTCTTTCTGAACATATCTTGTGCAGAGTCACTCTTGAATCAGCAAAGCGACAAGCCTTTTGTGTGTGGTCTTTATTCCTTTGAATACAAGGCAGAGGACAGTCCATTATCTACATAGCTTAGTCCATTGTATATCGTAGATTTTAGATGATTCATAAAGATTCAGTCGACCACATCCTATCTACAGCTTCCTACCTTTTTATATTTCACCTCAGGAGCTATCTCATCCTGACTCTCATTTCAGCAGTCTACAATTATCGTATATCAACTTAAATGACTTCTTTTAAGGAGTATAAAAGATTTGCTGTGTAAATCTGGTTCTGAATTTTATATAAATAGGTTTTAGGACTCATAAAATTTCCTAATTGTGACTTGTGGAAAGGCAATATTTCTGAGCTTACCAATTAGTGATGAGATTACCTTCCATTTGTGGAGAGATACATTGCCCTGAGCAAAATAATTAGTGATAAGCCTAACTTCCGTTTGTGTAGATACGCATGGTCCTGAAATAACCATTTTGTGATGCGGTTTTCTTCCACTTGTAGAGTGTCGAGTGTCACTTGCCCGTGAGCTGACCCCTTTGAGCCACTCCTCCATGGTCTTCATAATTATAGACTTGGTCGGGGTGAAAATAACAAATTGATTATTCTGATCATCTGCTATCTCTGACGGATGTGGGCAGAAATATGAATTGCAAAATTCCATTCGGGCTAGAATACACTGACGGACTCCCCTCTTATTGGTATTCGTAGAATTTCACCGGATATTCAAACTGCCAATCCCGATTAAGGTAGATAATCCAGAAATGTTTATTTTCTTGAGTTATGTATTTTTCTCTGTAATGCACTTATAGCAGTCATTTAAACACGAAATTCCGAAGCGTTCTGTCAATCAAATACTATTTTGTGAAAATAAGCCTTTCTAAATATTAGCTGGCAATTTGGCCGTGTGGTAAGGGGTGCGCAGTTGTGAGCTTGTTTCCGGGAGGTAGTGGGTTTGAACCCTACTGTCGGCAGCCCTGAAGATTTTTTCAGTTGTTTCCCATTTTTAAACCAGTCAAATGCTGAGGCTGTGCCTGTATTATGGCCACGGCCGCTTCCTTCGCATTTCTAGGCCTTTCCTGTCCCATCGTCCCCATAAAACCTATCTGTGCCGGTGCGACGTAAAGCAAATAGAAAAAGTATTAATAAATATTGGACATATGCTTTACAGGGGAGAATTTGAACATACTAAGTTGAATGCTAGAATGTGTAATGTACCCATTGTGTCCCATTATTATAACGGAATATTCGTCAATCTACTTCTTGTTATTCTTATTCTTTAGTGTTAGTCCTGTATGGTGGTAGTGTCCGGTGCTTGATTCATTGTCTCCAGTTAGTTTGGTCTCCGGGCATGTCTGTATGTATTCACACAGCTTTCAGGTCATTATACACTTGATCTGTCCTTTTCTGTCTTGTTCGTTCCTTGCGCCTCTTTTCACTCACTTTCTGTGTATACGCTGACTTTCTCAATATATTGTCCTCTGCACGCAACACATGCCCAAACCAGCGCACATATCTTTCCTCAGTTTTCTTCTGGATCGGTGCAATGCCAAAACGTTTCCTAATAACATAATTTGAAATGTGATGCACTCTAGATATGCTAGCCTTCCACTTAAGCATCTTCGTATGCATGACGCTTAGTTGTCGTTCCACCTCCTTTGTAGCTGGCCAGCATTCGTTGCCATAGAAAACAACAGGACAGATAACAGTATGGTAGATTTAGATTTCAGATGGTCCTTCATCCGACGGTCGCAAGGGCACCTGTTGTCCTTTCCCACTTCAGCCAGGCTATGTATAGCCATAAGTTGATTTCATCTGCAAGTCGGCCATCATCAGAGATTGTGGAGCCAAGATACTTAAATTTCTCTATTCGTGCTATATCTTCACCATCAACATGCATGGTTCCATCTACTCGACGATCTAATATCATGTGTTTTGTCTTCCTTTGTTGAAGCCCGGGTCATATAGCGCTAGTCGATTTTTGCAATCATCTGTTTGGCGCTGCAGATCACGATTGTTTTCTGCAGCCAAAACTACGTCATTTTATATAGAAGTGTCCGTGGTATTGGAATGTGCAGGTCTGCTGTAATGCTGTCATCACAGGAATGAACAGCAGTGGTGATAATGCAGGGCCTTGGTGAACTCCTACAGTTACGCGGAAGTCATCAGACGCTCGTGCGGCAGCTTGAATATAACTCCTTGGTTCTTCGTAGAGCAATTATACCCTCTCAACAAGACTCTGGAATGCCATGTTCTTTTAGCGATAACTGATTAGGTTATGAGGTACCCGATCGAAGGCCTTCTAAGGGTCCAGAAGATCGTGATGAAGCCCCTTATTATTTTCACAGTGGCTCTCAAGTAACAGCCATGCAGCGAGAATTTCTCCTGTTGCGCCACAAGTTTACAGAAATCCAGCTTGGCTTGTATGTTTGGCTAAATCGCTAATCCTTTTGTTGAAGACTTGTTCGAAATCTGCCATTGCGAGGCTCGATAGTCTGATCGGGTGGTGATTAGAAAAATGGGAAAGGCATCCCTTATTTTTGAATAGAAACTCCATCATTAATCTGTTGATTTTTTACCTTCTCTGATGATCTGGTTGACAAGCTTGCCTTAGCCACACTTCTGCATCCCACGATTGAGAGAAACAAAACTTTTCCGGAGGATCATTGGGACCGATAGACTCCCCTGGTTTCACTTCCTTCAAAGTAGCCTTGACTTCGGTGACGTCAATTTCCTTCACTGGACGTTCAACAGCAGAGATGATTGGGATTGGTAGATACGAAAATTCCAAGATTGAAATTCTTCAAAGTAGTTCTGCAAGTGTACTCGCGCTTCCCGCCTGTCGAGTAGCAATTCGTCTGTTTCCTCACTGATGCCATAGAAACGTTGGATTTCTTCCGTTTTGCGATGCCTCGATTTGACTAGCCGTTAAATATACCGCTCGTTTTCGCGCGTGTCAAGTCTGACATATAGACCGGCTTATCGGTTTGCTTTTGTTACAGCATTGACCTCCTTCATTTTACTAGTGACTGCTTTGTAGGAATTCCAACGAGCAAGAAACTCGTGGTACAGCTGTTTCTTCCACCGTACTGCACACTTAACATCGTCATTTTGAAGCCACGTGTCATAGTTAATCTTCCGTTGTCGTCGCTTTGATTTAGTTCCAAGAATAGAGCATGCGGCGTCTTTCAGTTTAGTCCGTCTGTAACTTTCTTCGGGCGCCAACATTTGATCTTAATTGGTCTATTTCCTGCTCTTGGTGACTTATCCACAGCTTAGAAAGGACTGGTCGATGTTGGATCGCAATGGTTTCTTAAGTAACAACTATTGTGTCTAAAACATCTTGAGATTCCTTTCCCTCACAAGGATGCAGTCAATGCGTGTTGGGTGAGAGTCACTGCAGTACGTGACTAGATGAATATCACGCTTTTTGAACCGTGTGTTCGCAGTCATCATTTTCTACATAATCGGGAATTTGTTGGCCATCGTCTTTCCTCTGTCCATATCCATGTCCGTCAAGGGCTGTGTTTTCTTCCTTCCTCCGTCCGACACGTCCATTCAGGTCACCGGCAACGATAAGATAGTGAGGGGTTTTTCTTGTCAGGCAGTGCCCAGAAGGCATCTTAGGTTTTCGTGCCCAGGCCATTTTGTGGAGTGTTCCACTGAAAAAGAATTTCCTTCACTCCCCATTGTAAAGGAGTTACATCAAGCGATTTTCATTCTTTTGCACCTCGGAGAATGAACCGTCAAACTTTGCTGATATAACAGTACCGACACAGTAGTTGTACTTTGGTTTCCGTTGTACTTCAGTTAGTAACCGCACCGCATTTCGCATGAATTTTCTCCATTCCGTCTTTTTTCCTGCACCTCACTGGTGCCTATATGCTTTCTCTCAAGTGCTGTGGCTAATTTGCTGCTTTATCCGGACATAATTTCAGTGATGCGACACAGAATGGGGGTACTCTCTTACTTAGCCGCCACAGCCCATGCGCCGGTAATCGTTGCATACTTCTTGTGCTTAATGGGCCCTGCCAACCCGTGTCCCTTCCATAAGACGCCCTAACCCTGGTTCCGATTCCATGGGACGTTTCCATAATGATGTGGCGGTGTAATTTTACGGCCGGCTTGTCATGGAGCAATTTAGTGCTCATGACAACAGGTAGTTATTCCGCTCCAGACATGGAGAACAGATGCATTTTTCAGCCGCTCCTCTAGGGAAAGAACTCTGCGCTCCATTCGATATTCACTACCAGAAACGTAATGTACCTCTTCTGCCAACTCCTCCGTGCCGAACAACTCCATCTCCGCCAAAATTGCCATTAAAAACTTTGTGCGTGTTTGGTCCGCGAAAGCTATTATATTTCGCTCAAGTCTGCCGGTAGGAGAGTGGGAAACCCGTACCCATCACCTGAGACGTGTCAGGTGTTGCAGCAATGCAGCTGGTTCGTGGAGAATATTTGTCAATGCAAAATGGAATGCCATTTTACTGAAAAACTAATTGTGAACCAGATAAATCATTTATCAAAAATCACACATTCACGTAAAGAAGAATGGCCACAGACTTTTGCACCTTTTGCTAAGCTTGATATGTGACAAAACGTATGACATACAGTCCAATGTCATAATTTCTGCCTCCTGTCTACATCAGTATCCTGTGTGAAGAACAGGTCTAGTCTCTCGTATGTGGAATCAATGCCCCCCTTTTATTTTTATTTGTCCACTTATTTTCTCCTAAGAGTGCTCTAACAACACGTGGCTGAGCCTCCCACTACTTTGCTTGTGAGGAACTCATGCATTCGACTGAGCCATGTGAATGCAGTGCATACAGCATGAATCGGGAAGTGTCACTTCATGTTATGTTGTATTCTGGCCTGCGCGATCAACTATTCCCATTTGCCTGTTGTAAGCGGATCTCTCCTTTGACCAAGGAATTTGTATTTATCGCTCTTCATTCGTAGAATATGTAGAACCACTCTGGGGTGGGGATGCAGGCACGGACTTGGATGCTGTCCAACGATGTTACCATTCCACTAAATTAGTCATATTATCCGTGAACGTTTGAAATAAAAGATATCTAATTCCTTTCTTTTCATAGCAATATTATCCACTATGGTGCAAATCAATGTAATACCATCAGTAATTTGGGCTCCAGGCTTGATTTTCATGCTCCTTATAGCTGTAGTGTTAAATGAAGACTTGTAAGAATATTCAGGGACATGACAGCCTGCATTTGGGTTCAAATCAGAACATTGTAATGAAACACAACTACCAAAGCTATATTCTTTGTCGCCTTCATAATGTCTATGACAGCAGTGCCTGGAGGAGAAAAACCATCTGTTTTGGGGAAAGAGCCGTCATCTCTTTGTACATTTCAGCTTTTCCAGGATTTCGTCGGTATTAGTGGTATCTATGTTGCATAGGCCTTTGTTGAAGACAGTAATTAGGACGTAGACTGATGTAATACATGGTAATAAGTATGAACTTACCTGTGTAAACCTAACTTCTTATATGTAGGTCGGTTCTGTTTGATTTCACATCAAAGCTTTGTAATTAGATATAACCACACTCTGACATAATAGAATGCTGCACTGATATGATAACAATGTACAAATACAATACGTATGTCTTGGTGATTTTCGGCAAACAATGTTCTGAAATTTATTAATATCCAGAATACTGAGATTCTTTCAAACAACCTCAACAACAAGGGTTTTTACAAAAGTTATTACTCCCCTACCACAAAGCGCAGAGTGGTTGAAAAGATCCTTCCTGTATGCATGAGAGCAGACATATACGATTTCAGTACATAAATGTTTGCCGGATTAAAAAATTGTATTTTTCCTTTTAGGCTGGACAACTTATCATGCATTCTTTAAAGGAGGTTGTCTATAAGCTTGTACATTCCTAAATCGTCAGAAGCTTCTTGCGCGTGATATCGTGATTCGAGATAAAAGACGCAACACATCCTCGTAAGAAGTGAGAACGTTAGAAATTTTAGACTACACTCTGAACTGACCTCAGACGATGTTTACCCTCAGGAATGTGATTTTCATGAGTAAGGAGCTCTCTGCATGTGATATCAGTGAGTGGATTGCTCAATAGGAATGCCTTTGTGTGAGGGTTGTAGTGGAAATGATTGTTGAACTGTTGGTCACATGGCTTTAATTTGTCACTGTAGATCGACACCCGCGGTGAGCTATGCTGATCGTCAACCTCCGGATGGTGGAGCACCTTGCTTTATGTGTACTGTATGCAGTACGATCCTGCCTGGGAAGTTGGACCTCTTGCGACATCTGAAGAGACACAAAGATGATCGATCCTTCAAGTGCGATCACTGCGGAAAGCTGTTCGGTAGCGGAAGCAGCTTGACGGAACACCTCAGAGTACACACGCTCCTAGTGTGTCGATTTTGCCATAAGTGCTTTTCAAAGAGGTACATGCTGACAAAACACATGCGCTTGCATACAAGTCGGGAGGGAATTGAATGCTCAGTATGTCTTAAAAAGTTCAGGGATACCTGGGACTTAAGCACCCACATGCGGTGTCATACAGGCGAGAAGCCATACTGCTGCAATACCTGTGGGAAATCCTTCAGCATCAAAGCCAACCTAGCAGATCATATACTTACTCACACAGGTGAGAAGCCACACTGCTGCAATGCGTGTGGTAAATCCTTCTGCCGGAAATACCAATTAACACGTCACATGCAGAATCACACAGGGGTTAAGCCATTCAAATGCAATGTCTGCGGCAAATCCTTCTGCCAGAGTGGCAACTTAGCTGATCATATGCGTACTCACACAGGTGAGAAACCTCACTGTTGCGATGTGTGCGGAAAATTCTTTAGTCTGAAAGGGAGTTTAATACTTCACATGCGAACTCACACAGGCGAGATGCCATATTGTTGCCATGTCTGTGGGAGGTCTTTCGGCCGTAGAGGGTACTTAGCAGTTCACCTGCGTACCCACACAGGCGAGAAGCCGTACTGGTGCAATGTCTGTGGCTTATCTTTCTGCATGAAATCACATCTTTCCCGTCATATGCGGACTCACACGGGCGAGAAGCCGCACTCATGCAGTATATGTGGGAAAATCTTCACCGATAGGAGGGCACTCTCGATACATATGCGGACTCACACAGGCGAGAAGCCATATTCTTGCGAAGTCTGTGGCGATTCCTTCAACGAGAAACGGAGTCTGACAAGTCACATACGATCTCACACAGGCGAAAAGCCGTACTGCTGTGATGTGTGTGGCAAATCCTTCGGCCAGAGAGGATACTTAGCAGTTCACATGCGAACTCACACAGGCGAAAAGCCCTATTGTGCAATGTCTATGCCATATCCTTCAGCATGAAATCTCATGAAGCTCATCATATCCGGACTCACACAGGGGAGAAACAACACAGTGTTGTAGTATATGTAGGAAACCCGTGACCAATAGAAGGGCACTCTCGAAACATATGCGTACTTACACGGGAGAGAAGCCATATTTTTGGAATGTCTGTGGCGAATCCTTCAGCAAGATAGGCACACTGGCTAGTCTCATAAGGCCACAAAGGTGAGCAGCCATACTCTTGCAATGTCTGCGGCAAATCCTTCACCCAGAGTGACCACTTAGCACGTCACATGAGGAGTCAAGCGGGCTATTAGCCACATGATTCCAGTATCTGTAGTAAGAACCTCTGTGGAAGAATGGCACTCTCGAAACATATGCAGGCGTATACAGACAAGAAGCCATACTGTTGTACTGTCTTTCGCAAACCTTCAGTCCGAAATTCAACCCAACATTTCACATCTGAAGGCACATGAGTGCTCAGTAATGCTATAATACTGTATTTTCAGATAATCGTGTAGCTTAACCATGCACATGTGAACCACACTGGAGAGATGCCTCCCTTTTCCCTATATTGCGGCAAGTCATTCGCACGCAGCACCACGCTGTCGGTGCACACGGGCCAGACAGCGCACGAGCGGCTCGTGATTTAATAACGTTATTTTGCTTTAGGTCCCAATACCTACTGCACGAGAGTATATAAGACCTCCAATTCTGGAGATGCAACCAGGCACATGCGACCGTACGCAGCAGAGAAGTAATAATTTCTTCAACCAGAACGGCACCTTCTCGGCACACATCATGATGTACACCGGAGAGCAGTCCATCCCTTTGTGCCATTTTCTCTGACGTAGAATCTTCAGGTAACAATTCCAGGTTCGTGTGCGAAACGAGCAAAGGACATTTCATGAGTTATCTCCTCATGAATCACAGATATATGACACCTGCTTGTTCTCGGCCTTGGAAGGCCCTTTTTCAGTATTCGGATTTCAGTAGAAGTGTATTCAGTAACACTCATTGGGAAGCCGTCCAAATAACAGGATAAAAAGTAATCCTGATGAACAATGAAGTATTTTACGACAAAGACAAGTGGTGAATGTTTAGAAACGCAGGAAAAATATTCAAAAGTTTGAATAAACATCTCAAGGGGATAAATAAGTACCGAATCAAGTCATAATAGGGTATGTAATTGACGAAATTGTTGCTGAAGACTGAGCACACCTGTAAACACCCTTTCTACATGTCAGTAGTGTACTCCTTTAGTTATGAGTAGACCAGTAGCTCAAAACTCTTCCTGCTCCCTCGGCTCTTGTACGATAGTCTTGTGTCTGTCAATCTGTTCTGATTGGAAGTTTAAAGTTCAAATTCAGTGCCCATAGCTATTCATGAATATCACGTAGTTCTCGGGGAGGCGTCTATAAGTAAAGACTCGTATGCCGGAAGTTGCAGTATACTCCCGCTTACGTTTCTTCATTTTTGTTTACCTGGTGGCAGAGAATTGGCCACTTTCTTTTCTCTAAGAAACCACAAATAAATAACTAAAATTTCATATCTCAAAGTTGCAAGTGCCTAAGAGACTTACTGAGTACTGAACCTTTTCCGCCATGTCAAATTGGTATTTGCGTGTTGCAGGTCTTCAGCATTGTTAACTCCTGTGTCTCAGGAGGTGTTAATCGCTCTTTGTCACTTCCAGACATGATATCCAGTATCAAGTAAGGCCTACTTACTTAAATTAAAAGCTTACATATTCTGTGTTTATTCAATCAAATGCAATGATATATGATGGCAGGTGTGTTTACAAATTTGGCCATAACAGTGATCTGCGGTTAATGACAATATTACACTGCGGCTGGACGATTTCAGGATGAAATTAATATCCACCACAAATGAAAGCCTTAAAAGCTATTTACAGAAAACCCCATTGTGGTTAACTTGAAAACAACAACATGAGATTCAATTTGCTCTGCTTCATGAACAACTGTGCGTTATGCTTCCGATTTCTCGAACGTCTAAATATCAGGAAGTGTCCCCAGACCTTTTTAAATTTAATCTGTTCACTAGCTGACCACCTTCGTGGCACGAGTTACCTCAATGTTATCTGAGTAACCTCCAAATCACATCACTGAGCTATAATCATCTTCCAATAAAATTAATGTTTAAGTTTAAGGAATCGTGCCTGGTGGCGAAAGTGACCCCTCACTAAAGTTCACTTAATTGAATGTGGCTGACGAACAAAGTGATACTTCACTGAAGTTAATTGAACATGCCTGATGACCAAAGTGACCCTTCAAAGAAGAGGACTTCAACTGCCAGTGAATTAATAGCGTAATATTACACAACATAAAATAATATAATAATAATAATAAAAAATAATAATAAAGTAATGATTGAAGTCGGTGACAGGAATAAATCCATGAAAACCTGTGAAAAGAAATCCTGCGCTACTACATTTTTGCCCAAGCTATCATTTTCTTATAACGTTCAATCAAACCCCAAAATAAACTTGACTCGTGGGTAACTGTTAAATGACATTGTTCGCAGAGTTCAACTACATCCACTAATATAGTCATAAAAACGCAAAATATTACAAATCCTTTATAAAGAAAAAGGCCATAAATCATGTGTATTCCATGAACTAAAGACGGAGGGCTACTACATCCTATGGGATATCATGTGGTACCGACTCTTTGTGTCAAACTACAGTACTCACCTCTCATCTAGGAATAGTTGGCTGGCTACATCATTTCATGGTCCTAGCATAGCCGAGAAATCCCAGGAATCCCTTCCATGCACTTCAACCACCATCCTACGTTTCCACTGGAAGACATGCCATCCACAATCCCTAACACCTAGCTGCACTACAAACATATCAAGAAAAGAAAATCCTAAATATCTAAGGACATTCTTCTGAAACCATAGTAATAATTTAAATGGTCAGTGGGAATACGAACTATGACTGGGTTGTGGAAACATCGAATCTGGAATACAAAGTCAAATATTTGGAACTGTTACTGAGAATCAACTCGATCATTTGACTATGCAATATAATTGAAATTCAATTAGTTTTAAGAACAATAATATTGCAACACATTTCCCTAATTCCGAACAGGATCCTCCTGTTATCTCATGAAACAGGTTTATATCTGCCGTCATCCACTGGCTTACAGCTGAGCCAAGAAGTCTGGCCACGGACGGCCTTTCACTACAGCAAATCCTTGTATTATCAGACAATTTATCGCTCAACTTTATTGCCATCACGAATGAACTAAAGTCTAATGCGATATGTGAAGTTTGATGTGTGTTTCACTTGCATTAATGGAGTTATTAGATGAACGAAGGATCCCTCTGGAAATAGGATCCTATTCAATGTTCAAACCATGGACCTTACCATATTACAAAATATTCTGTCCAGACGATTTTCCCGTGGGCCTTTTTACAGAAAAATGGGACACATTCAGTAGGCGTGTCCCATATAATTCCACCTGGTATGCTGATTTCTTGAAGGTCCTCCTTCAATTTCGATTATCCAATTATTCTTGACTTTTAGTGAGGAGGCATAATTAAGTGTCTTCTCAGTGAGTCTTTCATCATCCATTCTTTGAATATGCCGAATTAATTTCAATCGCCCTTTTCCAGTTGTATCTGATATTTTCTCGGTATGTTGGTGTAATTCCGATGACCGCCTATTAATCCATATTCCTTCTATGCATACTGCACCAAGAATTTCCCTGAGTACCTCTCTTTCTTGTTTTTCCATACATTACTTACTGTGTTACAATGTTTTAATTTAGCGTTCCCGAACATCGATTTTTTGTTATATCTTTTCCATGCGATTCTCTGGCCTACTTGTAATATAGAAATCTCTTTCTATTTGCTTGATGATTTAGTACAGATCGTTGGATTATTTCCCCAAGTATTTGAAATTACTTTCTGGAGGGATTTTGCCAAACTGAGTTACCAGATTTTGTGTAAGTATCAAGTAGATCCTTCCATGTATCGGGTTTTCTTATATTAAATTTGGACTTGTTTTTGGTGCAATTGCATGTAGTTTTTCTAGGGACTGAATTCATTCTTGCCTATTGTTGGATACAGTAACTAGACCATCTGCAAATTTGATATAAATTTTATCACTATCTAGCTTGCTAGAAGATGTCTTGAGACAACCTCTAATGCTAAATATCTTTGTTACACTGCTGAGATATATTAAAATCGAACTTTCCCCTGTCTTCAATTTACTAGCGTGAGGGAATCAATTATTATTGTTGTTATTATTTTTATTAGTAAGAGTTAATTATTGTTAATATTAATTGTATTTAGTGATGTAGCCTTACACCAAATAAATAAATAATTATTATTATAATTATTGACATTTACAAATTACAAGTTGACCAAACCTTTCCAATTTGCATACTCAACTGCTTCTACGTCTGTGGACATGAAATCTCTCAAATTAATGTATTTAAAATTCCTCTAAATTTCTCTGCTCTACTGCAAATATGTTTCTCATTACGTCTGAAAAAATTTGATGAGAAATGCACTAAATTTAATGTCCCATCCTGAAGAAAAATATGATTAAATTTCTGTTATAACACAGTGACACTTCTAACACACGCAAACATCGTAAATTTCGCCTCGTTTCTTCTCAGCACAAAAATTAATAGTTGAAACTGTAATAAACTTCCACTAAAATAATAGGTCAAATCAGCCCTACACATAGCAGAATGCACCGGACTACATTGTAGAAGTTACTGTAATACATAAACAATTTTTAACTCTTATCAGCTCCCATTTTCTGCTCATCGTCGTCCGCTGTATGTATGGATTTACTGGTTTATTGTACGCAAGTTTGCATAATATTTTGCATTTTGATTATTTTATTTCTATTATTGAATTAATTCTAAGAATCTGAAGTAGAACACGAAATATATACCCTCGCAATATTCTCCACATGCTAATAATATGCATTCAGGAAACTCACCGGGACTAGAATCTTCGCCGTCCAAAAATCAAGGGCATGCGCTTAGTGGTTGAACACCCTCAGTGGTATCCAGCATCCAGATGCTCTCCCGTGATGACAATGAATCTCTAGTAAAGCTCAAGGTGCAGTATTTAGATTTTTGGATCCTTCCAGCATCAATATGTGAAGTTTATGGTTGCTGATTTCAAAAGTCATAATACAACATGGGGCTACCAAGGTACCGACAAAAGCGGGGAGGCTTTGAGAACGGGCAGATTCGTGTGATATAATTCTACTGCATGATAATAAACTTCCACCATCATTCAACACTGTGAGGTGGAAGCATGGATGTAATCCAGATATTACGGTATGTGCGTAAGCAAACATATATCTCTGTTTCCAGCGACATCGGTGTCGCAAGTAATCCCTCATCGTCCTGTTATATGCCAGATATGCTGCAATCCGACCACGGACAGTTCCTTTTCATACATACATCTTCATTACGGACTGCTATGCCTTTCAGCTTTCACTCTGCAAGCCTCTCTGTATTTACTAAACGCCACCACAATTCTCTATTTGCAACTTGTTCTGTGGCATCGTCTCAGTTCTATACATCTTATCTGTAGAATCTGAGTTCCTTTTCTAAGACGATATAATTTTAAGATGGCGGATTGGTAGAAAAGTACTATTTCACTGGACGAGAACACTCTGAATATAGAGCCTTTTCCTGTATCATATGAAGATTTTGTGAATATCGTGTAGCATTGTTCTGTATCTCAGTTCCCTGAGGTTGCACACTATATACATAAACTGGGAAAATATTGAGAAACTATCGTGATCTTTCTGACAACGGTCCTTTAAGCTCCGATACCGTCCAAGCTGGCGAAGATCTCTTAAAAGCGATATCTAATAACAGGAGCGGTGGAGGAGACTGACCTAAGGAAGAGTAGCCAGAAAACCTGGAGGTTCCTTAAGCGTCTCAATTGTGGCTCGACAGCTAGAGAGAGTCATGCGAATGTAACAGCTAAACAGATTGCCCACCAGCTTGTGGAAAAACGGTAAACCTCACCATCCGACTTGAAAACTGTACGGTCAGAAGAAAGAGTCTTAGTCATCTTATGCGGCTCTTCTGCATGGCAGCCATTGACAGTTGTGAGAGCGGTAAGCCAGGAGGGATAGACGATGTCAGATAACAGCAGATTAACCACGAACCTACTACGTTGTCGTAGCAGGGGAAGAGGTGATACTCCCACGTGCTGGATCCCATGTGGCGGGTAGGGGGATCCTACCTGGTTTGCCGACAGACTTGGAGAGAAATAAAATATCTCACGCGGACCAATCACACGAACCCCTATGGGTGGGGTACGAGACCGAGGGATGCTGAATTTTGAACCGAATTACCTGTGTTTAGTACCATCATCATTGCGACTAGTACTACAAACTCAGGAATATCATGGGTCTGTTCGAGGATCACTATGGGTTTACTGTACCCGAGTATAGTACCCACCACTATGACGGAGACTAACCCTTTGCCCAGATTCGGTTGGAAAAACCCCAAGGAGATAAAAAGAGGCTAACCTCGCTCGGGTGTTTCAGCATCTGGTTGTGGACATCATGGGTCTGCGTTTCGAGGAACACCACGGGATAGTGCTGGTCCATGTGATAAGTACCACTATGTAAGGAATACCACGGGTTTTCGTTCCGAGGAACACCTGTCAATAATACCCACTATGTGAGGAACACCATGGGATAGTATGGGTCCCTGAGATTACCACCACTCTGGGTGGAACACCGTGGGTTTTTGTTCCGGGAAACACCATGGCTCTTGGCTTTACCTGCCAATACTCTGTGAGGAACACCACGGGATAGTACGGGTCCCTGAGATTTTTACAAATATGTGACGAACACCATGGGTTTGCTTACCGAGGAACACCACCGGTCTCGGTTTACTAATACTCCCGAATATCTGTTGTCATCTTTTTCTTACCTCTCGTCCTATCATGAACACAATACAATATTTGGCTCCTCTCTTGCCATACCTGTAAACCGCACTGCTGTGTACAACCGCTCCCTCATAATCTCTGTGTCTAGGTCATGGAATTCGCTACCTGCGAACATTAGAGGCAATCCTTCTCATCGCAAGTATAAAGTGGCTCGCGACGAGCATTTGCTGGGCAGATTTCGTGCACTTGCTGGATAATTGTTGAGTGAATGTAGGAATGAATGAGAAGAATGAATGGAATACTGTAGTTACATCATTTAAGTGTACTTTATTTTGTGTACTTTAAAATTAAGGATTCTTTTATTATTATTATTATTATTATTATTATTATTATTATTATTATTATTATTATTATTATTATTATCGCTATAAATATTATTTGTTTCACTTGTATTTTAAATTATAAGTTATGTAAATGAATACTCATCTAGTGGTTAAGTGTATGTGAGGGGCCGATGACCTTCGATGTTAAGCCCTTTAAACAACAAGCATCATCATCATCAAGTGTAAGTGAGGGCCTTGAGCCCTAACTTCGCCACCAATAAAGGCATTCTCTATCTCTCTATCTATCCCCTGGAAGGGACGCACGTTGGCAGGGCCCAGTCAGCGTGAAAATTATGCAAGGCTTACCGTCACACGGGCTGTGACGGCTAAACAAGCGAGAACCCCCATTTGTATTGCATCACTGAACTACGTCTGGACGAAGTAGCGAATTAGCCACAGCACTTGAGAGAAGGCATGTAGTAATCTGTAAGTTGCAGGAAAAAAGATGGAGTGGAGAAAAGTCATGCGAAATGAGGTGAAGTTAATGAATGATGTACAACAAAAACTGAAGAACAACTAATTGTGTTGGCATTGTTATATCAGCAAAATTTTGATGGTTTAGTCTCTGAGCTGCAAATGTATGACAATCGCTTGATGTAACATGTCTAAGTTGGGGATAGAAAGAAAATCCAATTTTTCAGCGCAATACTCCACAAACTGGCCTGGGGAAGAAAAGCAAAGATGTCTTTTGGGCAGTGCTTGACAAGAAGACCGTTGACTATCTTATGGTTGCCTGAGATCTGAATGGACGTCAGATGGAAAAAAGAAAACCACACAGCCCATTGCGGTCATGGATATGGACAGAAGAACGACTCATCTAGGCAGGTACTACAGTGGCTCCCATCCGAGTGAATCCTTGTGATACGACAGAATCTTAGAGATGCTGTAGACAACTTCACAGGAAATGGAACAGAATGGATCAAATGGTGGCACCTGAAGGACATTGTTGCAAAAATTACAGTGCCACCAATCACTGCAGTTGAAGTGAGCCGGAATAAATTGTAAGACGCCGCATGACCTATTCTTGGAAGAACTGAATGAGGGCGAAGACGACGAAGGATTTACAATGACGCGTGGCTTCGGAATGACAATGTTCAGGATGCAGTAACGTTGATGGAACAGCTGTTCCACAAGTTTCTTGCTGTTTGGAATGCCTACAAAACAGCTAATAGTAAAGAGGAGGAGATCATTGCCAAAAATAAAACCAAACGGCTATGCAGGTCTATATGAGCAATTAGACAGGCGCGTATACGAGAGGGATATTTAACAGCTACTCAAATCGAGGCATCATGAAACGTAAAAATCAAACGTTTTTATGGCATCAAGAAGGTAAATGACTATCTGCTACGGGAGGAGCGAGAATACTTGTAGAACTACTTTGACAAAATTTCAACCTTGGAGAAATTCCGTATATACCAGTCCATATCAACTCCGCTCAAAAAATAAGGCAAGCCCTGCCGAATTTTATAACTACCGCCAACATTACACTTCTGAGCCACGCAGTGACAGTTTTCGAACAAGTCCTCGACAATAGAATTAGTGATTTAGCCAAAATTACAACAAACCAACCTGGATTTGTGTAAAATTGTGGCACAACCGGAGCAATTCACACCATACGGCTGTTAGTTGAGAGACTCTGTGAAAAGAATAAGAGGCTTCATCTCGACATTCTGAACCTTGAGAAAGCCTTCCATCGGGTACCCCGTGACCTTATCTGGTCAGGGCTACAAGAACGTGGCATTTCAGAGCACCTTGTTGAGAGGGTACAATTGCTCTACGTAGAATGAAGGAGTTATGTTCAAGCTGCCGCATGAGCATCTGAAGACTTTTGCATCACTGTAGGAGTCCACCAAGGCCCTGCCGTATTCGTTCATTCTTTTGATGGACAACATTATATCAGACATGCACAAAAAAGCCAATACCATGGCCACTTCTCTATGCTAATGATGTCATTTCGGCTGCAGAGTATAAGCTTGATGCGCAGCGCCAAACAGAAGATTGGAACAATCGACTAGCGCAATATGCCCCGCGCCTCAACAAAAGGAAAACAGAATACATGACATTACATGGTCGAGAAGTTGGAACCATTCATGTTGACGGTGAAGATATAGCACGAGAAGTGAAATTTAAGTATTATGGCTCCACAATCTCTGATGATGGCCGACTTACTGATGAGCTCCACATAAGGATATACAAAGCCTGATTGATGTGGAGAATGTCAACGGGCATCCTTGCGACCGTCGGATGAAGAACAATCTGATATCTACTATCTACCGAACTGTCATCTGTCCTGTCGTTTTCAACAGCAACGAATGCTGGCCAGCTACAAACGAGGTAGAACGCCAACTAAGCGTCATGAATATGAAGATGCTTAGGTCGAAGGCTGGCATAACTAGAGTAGATCACATTTCAAATGATGTTAATAGGAAATATCTTGGCATTGCACCGATCCACAAGAAAATTGAGGAGAGAAGTGTGCCCTCGTTTGGGCAATTATTGCGTGCAGAGGATAATATATTGTGAAAGTCAGCATATACACAGAAAGAAAGCGGAAAGAGGCGCAAGGGACGAACAAGACAGCGAAGGACAGATACAGTGCACAGCGACACGAATGCTGTGAAACTACATAAAGACATGGTCCGAGACCGATCTGACTGTAAACAATGTATCACAACACCGGACCCTGCCACTAGGCAGGACTAACACTAAAGAAGCAGATTTACAAGAAACAGATTGACGGATATTCTATTGTAAAAAATAAGATACAATGTATATGTTACACATCCTAGCATTCAGCATAATACGTTCCAATTCTCTCCACTAAAGCCAATATGTATACATGTCTTATTTTCACAAAACAATGTTTTAATGACAGAACGCTTCTGGAATTCGTGTCTAACTAGTAGTATAATTGGATGGTTCGGCCGCCACCACCACCACCGGCTTCCAGAGGCCTCCTCCACCACCACCACCACCACAGCCAGAGGCCTCCCAGAGGTCTCCTCCACCACCCGCGGGAAATTTGAATTTGTAAACAAAGCCACGTGCTTTTTGACAGCTATCATCGACAACAACGCATCGCTAACCTCGGTACTGCCATCTTGACGGGCCTAAACCTCAGTAGTACCAAGTTAACCTAACTAGCGCGAGGTAAACAAATCCCCGTGTTTTTTGACAGCCACGTGCTTTTTGACAGACAACAACGCATCGCTAACATCAGTACTGCCATCTTGACAGGCCTAAACCTCAGTAGTACCAACTTAACCTAACTAGCGTGAGATAAACAAATCGACGTGCTTTTTTGACAGCTGTCATCCGCCATCTTTAAACTACAGAGCACCGTGCTGCCCTCTTTATCGCAGTAGCTGCAAATTCGTCACCTGGCATCGGCAGTGCTGCCATCTTGGCGGGCCTAAACCTTAGTGCTACCAACTTAACCTCACTAGCGTGAGATAAACAAATCCACGTGCTTTTTTGACAGCTGTCATCCGCCATCTTTAATCTGTAGAGCACAGTGCTGCCCTCTTTAGCTACTTACCTTTGAAATGTGGTACGTCACAGCTGTCATCCGCCATCTTGCATCGCAAACCTCAGTGCTGCCCTCTTTAGCTAGATACCTTTGAAATGCGGTGGCGGCAAATTCCACGTGCTCTTGTTTGGAAACAAAGCCACGTGCTTTTTGTCATCCGCCATCTTTAATGAACAGAGCACCTTGCTGCCCTCATGCGGGCAATTTCGTCAGCTGTCATCCGCCATCTTTAATGAACAGAGCACCGTGCTGCCCTCATGCGGGACAATTTCGCTAGCTGTCATCCGCCATCTTTAATGAACAGAGCACCGTGCTGCCCTCATGCGGGGCAATTTCGTTAGCTGTCATCCGCCATCTTTAATGAACAGAGCACCGTGCTGCCCTCATGCGGGACAATTTCGCTAGCTGTCATCCACCATCTTTAATGAACAGAGCACCGTGCTGCCCTCATGCGGGGCAATTTCGTTAGCTGTCATCCGCTATCTTTTAATGAACAAAGCACCGTGCTGCCATCCTTAGTTGACATGTGGTGGCAGCAAGTTCTACATCCACAATCTGAGAGCACCGTGACGTACTCTTCGTTGTGGCGGACAATTTAAAAAAAGAACATGTCAAGGAATACCTTTGTTCTAAAAGAAAACAAGACTACGGTTCTGAACGGCTTGCGTAAGATAGCGATTGTTATAACCTCCTTTTCCCTGCTCTGTTAAGGCATAGCTTTATCGAACATACAACGCGATCTTACACATAAGACAGCATGCATATCACGTACCTGCAAGTTTAGACTTGAACACATAATACTGCTTATAGTTCGACGTTGTTGAACACTGCTTTGCATGACTAGAATCGAGCACTGTTTAGAAAGAAAGCTACATCTCTATCGAACATGCACTGCAAATGCAAGAGTATTGCAAGTTTAGACTTGAACACATACTACCGTTTATAGTTCGATGTTGTTGAACACTGCATTGCAGTCAAACACTGTTTAGAAAAAGAAAAAATTCCCTTCTCAACATGAGCTAGACAATAACATACTTACGAATCTGCTCAACACCTTTTTCCTTGCTTTTCTTCTTTGAGTAGTAACCGAAAATCTATCTTGCAAATAAGGAGCGGCAAGAAGGTAATACCTAATCTAAAATAAAAGAATATGCCAATTCTACATTATTTATTTACATCATGTATGTACAAGTTTTATCTCGAATCATTTTACCGTAGTGATATTTGCGTACTTCTCGACGCAATTCTTGTATGTACAAGTTTAAACTCGCCGTACTACGCTCTCAGCGTACGTCTCCCTACAATATGTACAGTGAATTGTGATGTAAGACAGCGTAACGTAAGTACACACCTCTAGCATAATGTTTACACACATCTGCTTTATGTAAAGTAGTACCTATCAATACTACTATGCCCCCAGGCTAGAGTGTTGGTAGAATTTGGAATGACAAACCGTTTGCAATCATCACTATTAAGGGCTACCTTACTAATTAAATGAGTGTACAACTGGTGCTTCTTGCTTCTAATGACAGACATTTGCTTATGCAAAACAGGTGGATTAATTTTAATGCAATTGTTATAGTTTTCAAAACTTTGCTGATTCTGAACGACATTCTTTTTAACCCCCTTCAATCTCTTTATTTGTATTTCATTTAAGAGTTTTATGCAATATGACTTGGATTTAGTACCTACAAATGAATCGATAATAATCCCAGCACATTCATCTTTCATTTTACCTAGAACCTTTTTGTTCACTAGCGGTAGATGATATTGATTATTTGCAGGATAGTTACTTGTATCAAACCTACCCAAGTCTGGCTTTATATCATTGTAATAGTCATCAGTTTTGATTTGATAAATAAACGAATCGGTATCTGTGTAGAGCAATTGCGCATTATGCGCGTACTTCTTCATCATATAATCGTAATGGAATTCATACATGTGTGTTTTTGCCAATTCAAGCGAAGCCGACGTAGGTAGGTTTGTCATACTTAACCTTAACACGATTCATCTGTATAATAACTAAATTATCATGTATGATGGTGCAGCTGTGGAAATTTGGTTTACTTATTAAATAGTTAGCACCATACCTTTTCTTAATATTTTCCCTGTTTGTAATCAATTTTACATCAACGCGTTTGTCAACATTTTCCATAGTCTTACCAAACACGCTGTTATTCATGAGCTTGTAGAAATCTTTTTCAAACTCGTTATCCGCATTCGTTCTTAAATTATTGTTCAGAGAGATATATGGCTTTAGCCACGGTGACTGATTAAATTCTAGTACGCGATGAATTTTGGATAACTTCAAACCATGCTGCAAACACTGTTTTAAATTTCGGTAATGAATGATATACTTAGATTTATCACACAAATTAGCAATTAGCATTTTCGTCGTTGATGCGATGTACGGGGACTTCATATTTTCAGGGCAGAACGGTAAGTCATTATGAGAAGTGTGTAACTCTTTAGGATACTGTAAGTCAACTTCGAGGAAATAGCCTTTGTCAGCTTCATCGTCTAGGGCGTGCAGCTGTAAAGCATCAATTTCGCACTGCGTTAGCCAGCGGAAACCACTCACCGGTAGATGCTGACTCATCGCCCACCCATACTGATTATTAGCATCGAGATAAACGATATACTGAGATTCCTGACTAGAATCGAAACTCGGCATGTACTTATTATTTGCCTTGGAATACCGCCCGCTGCACTGACTTAGACCGCCTCGAATAGATGATTTTATAAAGTGCACCATATCAATATCAGTTAGCAGTTCCAAATTCACCTGCGTGTATTTTAACATCGCATCCCAACTTAACCCAGGCGCAGTAAAATACTGACATGGGTCAAGGCTGTAGGTTTTCTTACAAACACATCAAAAAATTTTCAAAAACATCAGCTAACAAAAGTACATCCGTCTTTAAATATAAATCGGAGTATTCACCCAGCGTTTGAATGCGGTACTGCTCCCAGATATGTTGTGCATGTAAATAGTCATCATCACTAATATCTGCTGAATTCAGCGAGCTGTAAAAGGATTGTTTCGATGGTAAGGCACGTTCATCGAGGCGTTCTAAGGAGTCAAGATATTCATAACAAAAAACACCCTTACGCCGAAGTAAATTAAACTGCGCTTCTTCAGGAAAGACGCGTCGAATTTCCGTAAATTGTTCTGGCTGTAAATGACTAGAAAGTTTATCGAGGCTACTCGTCATAAAGCGAAACGAGTCAAGGAATCTCAGTTTTATAGAATGCTCCGCATCTACTTTTACAGAATTTGCAAACGCAATGTACCGCTCTTTATTCTGAGGGATTATATCTACTTTTTCATCTGAAGCTCCAAATTGTGAAATGATGAAATGAGAGTCGTAACCAGATAAGTTATGAAAAATTACAGGGATAAATTTAGGAACTCTGTACTTAAGATTACAGCTATAATGAGCGGCACATCTGTAGAAACCAGTTAAATGATTATGATCAAGAACTTTAGGGTAATTTTCGGAAAATTTCCCATCACAAATGCTACACTTTGTAGCACGTTCATGATCATTTAACTGAATTTCGGTGAGTGGCTTCATAGGAATATTACTATTTAGAATACGACCAAGACGAACTGCATCACTTTCAAGTCTTTCTAAAAATATTTTAGCAGCATCAGGTCCTCGATACAGCTCTAACTTGTTAAGCGTACTATCATAACTACACTTGATGTAATACGCGAAGCTATACGGGACATGCATGTGCGTAGTATTAGTGAAAGAGTTGTCAGAATTAGGTAAGCATGAGTTGCATGGCGTGAGAATGGCTTCAAAGTCTGCATAAATCACGAAAGGTACCCACATCTGCTTGTGAAAATTTGTAAATTTTAAAACATTATTGCCTGTAGTAGGTATCTCTGTACGTACATGATTGCAGTCATTCTTGGAATGCTTCGTTAACTGATCTTCAGTTCTAAAATACTGCAAGCATCCATCATATAGCCACTTTTTGTTACACCTGTTCGACAACTGGCTACCAACAAGTCTACTCAGATTTTTAATCCAGCAAAAGTGGCTATTCTCACTGTTTTCGATATAGAGTAAGTTAACATGAGTACTCTTCTTATGACATGTATAATACAGAGGACCTACTACAGACTTTTTCTCTACACCATACACATTTATGCTAATGTTATTTAGTTCCTCAAAGCGCTTATTATCTTTTAACTGCACAGGAAATTCTATACTATCGAAATTTAGCTGCGTTGAATAGTGTGGATACGATGATGTTCTATTCGCTACATTCGATTTAGCAGGATTTAAAGCCGACATCACCGCCCATGCAAAACATGCTTCGTCATTGTTTTGGATGTTTACAACAGCTTCTTTTCGCTGAATCCATGTCGGCAGCTCGATGTGCGAAGATCCACGCATAGGATTGTACTTATTGATGTTAACTTCTAGATACATTATTTCAACTAAAGCCCACCCTGATTCGTTTTCCTGAAATTCCTCGCTCTTAGTTGAAATAATGTTAGAGACAATCCCTAAGTACATCACCAAAATAAGTCGACTCACTTATGACAAAATTCTTCGTATTAAATGATTTAATGTCCGTTATTTCGGATTCATCCGTGCTTTTAATGTACAAGGCGAAAAGTTCAAAATTAACTTTAAATAAATTATGATTGGACAAAGATTTAGCAAGAAGCTGTTGTACATCCGGTTGAACACAATTTAGAAAGTTTGAAGTGCTCTGAAACTTATGATTGGTGCGAATTCTGTAACTAGAAATCCTACTTTTAAATGCTGTATTAATTCCCTCGATGTTTGCGTTACTACCACTTCTACACGCATTATTTTTATGCGCATTACTCCGTAAGTGTCCCTGAAAATGTGAAGATGGTACATCAGTATTTCAGTGTTCGCAGTAAATAGTTTGAAGTTCATTTTTCCTAGGTTTTTTACTACTAGTACTTTCTACAGCTACATCAGTAGCTGCACGCTTTTTCCCTACTACTACCTGAGGGCAAGTAGATATTTGATGTACTTCTACTAAGTGAGCCTGGTATTGCTCTACATTAGCGAAATACACCCCACAAACTTCACATAAAGCGGATGTTATGCTAGGGTGTTTTATTTTTTAAGCCGCGTAAGGGCATCTACCCTCGTAAACGTTGCCTCACACTGCTCGCAGGTGAACGTAGTAGACGCTTCTCCATGTTTCATTTTTAAATGTCGTGTAAGAGCATCTCGTCTTGTAAACGTTACATTGCATTCCTCACAGCGGGGGAACATCTAAAAAGAGAACAACCAATAGAGATTAGGTGAAAGTTGCGATGTTCGGAAGAAACCAAGTTGCAACGTATAGAGGTCGGACATGGCTGTGAGTTTGAAATTATAAGATTAACATCGTCTATAGCATGAGGATTGAAGAGAACGACTATTTATCAATAGACTAAAGTTACGATGTTTTAGAAGAAACCAAGTTTCAGCCTGTTGAGGTCAGACATAGCTATGTGTGTTTGAAATTATAAAATTAACCTCGTCTATAGCATGAGGATTGAAGAGAACAACTATTTATGATTAGCTTAAAGTTAAGATGTTCGGAAGAAACCAAGTTTCAACGTATAGAGGTCAGACATACCTTAAAATCTTCGCGCTGCAAACTGTTACTCGGATGAATAAAATGCGTGCGTTCAAGCCTGAAACTCGAATGATAATATTCTGGTCGTACCTAAAAAGAAAAGAACAAACATATATGAATGTAGTGTAGGGTACATCAGCTAGCCTAGCTATCTTTACAACTCAAAGTTCGAAAACATACCTTAAAATGCACGTGTTGCAGACTGTTACTCGGATGAATAAAATGCGTACTTGCAAGCCTGTAACTCGAATGATAATATCCTAGTTGTACCTAAAAAGAAAAGAACAAACATATATGAATGTAGTGTAGGGTACATCAGCTAGCCTAGCTATCTTTACAACTCAAAGTTCGAAAACATACCTTAAAAATGCACGTGCTGCAGACTGTTACTCGGATGAATAAAATGCGTGCGTTCAAGCCTGAAACTCGAATGATAATATTCTAGTTGTACCTAAAAAGAAAAGAACAAACATATATGAATGTAGTGTATGGTATATCAGCTCGCCTAGTTATCTTTACAACTCAAAGTTCGAAAACATACCTTAAAAATGCACGTGCTGCAGACTGTTACTCGGATGAATAAAATGCGTGCGTTCAAGCCTGAAACTCGAATGATAATATTCTAGTTGTACCTAAAAAGAAAATAACAAACATATATGAATGTAGTGTAGGGTACATCAGCTAGCCTAGCTATCTTTACAACTCAAAGTTCGAAAACATACCTTAAAAATGCACGTGTTGCAGACTGTTACTCGGATGAATAAAATGCGTACTTTCAAGCCTGTAACTCGAATGATAAAATTCTAGTTGTACCTAAAAAAGAAAAGAAAATATATGAATGTAGATGTTTATTACCTAGCGTAGAAGTTGCTTTGCAAACAGTAACTAACAGTTCTGGCTTACCTTAAGATAAGGCTGAAGAATAATATTCACAGCAGACAGTACTTAGACGGGAGATGTGCACGTAATTAACACATACAAAGAACTGTGAATGCTTCACGCAGAGTGCAGCGAGTCAGTATGCTCCTTGTTACCAAGCGGATATCAAGAATTGCAGACGTTTGCAGTACAGTTGGAAAGAAATGTTTATGCAACAAGAGCTCTCCTGAGGGTCTTACGCTGAGTTCTGCAGGCTGACATATTTAAGCCGGGATCGAACCTGCTGTTGATGCCGAGGTGTCAGAATTTAAGAGTTCTGCCACGGATCGAGCCTTGGAAAGTTAGCACGCGATCCTCGACTTCTGGACTTAAACGGGAGGGTACTAAGCTAAGTAAGAAGCCGACATCCGCGGTATTCCTTACCTGTAGGTACTTAAAGGTATTGAGCTAAAACCGCATCTAGCTAGGTCATGTAATTACACGTTATGACGATCACGCAGGCCCCTCGCCTAGCATTTGCTATTTTTTACGGCTTGCGACAGTAGGAGTTCGAACCCGCAATCTCCCGAAGTAGCGAAAATGATTGCGGGTACAAGAGTGTTGAGGGTGATTCATTTGTCGGATGGAGGTGATAAGCCTTGTGCAGGCTTCTCCGGTAGGAGTAGGCTATGTGCCGGTACCGGGATATCTAGTTATAAAACCCGCTACAACAAATTTATCGCGTATACTGCGATTTAAAATCCTAGTCAGGAAGGGTAACCGGTCGTAAAACTATGGTGTATGATATAAGAGGCGGGGTGTGCAAAACAGCATTAAGTAAGGGCTGCTGATGGGGGCGTTAAACCTTGTGCAGACTCCTTCGAAAATGATTGCGGGTACAAGAGTGTTGAGGGTGATTCATTTGTCGGATGGAGGTGATAAGCCTTGTGCAGGCTTCTTCGGTAGGAGTAGGCTATGTGCCGGTACCGGGATAACTAGCTTTAAAACCCGCTACAACAAATTTATCGCGTATACTGCGATTTAAAATCCTAGTCCTTTAACGTCAGGAAGGGTAACCGGTCGTAAAACTATCGTGTATGATCTAAGAGGCGGGGTGTGCAAAAAGTCAGCAATAAGTAAGGGCTGTTGATGGGGACGTTAAACCTTGTGCAGACTCCCTCGGAAATGATTGTGAGTACAAGAGTGTTGAGGGTGATTCATTTGTCGGATGGAGGCGATAAGCCTTGTGCAGGCTTCTTCGGTAGGAGTAGGCTATGTGCCGGTACCGGGATATCTAGTTATAAAACCCGCTACAACAAATTTATCGCGTATACTGCGATTTAAAATCCTAGTCAGGAAGGGTAACCGGTCGTAAAACTATAGTGTATGATCTAAGAGGCGGGTGTGCAAAAAGCCAGCATTAAGTAAGTTCTGTTGATGGGGACGTTAAACCTCGTGCAGACTCCTTCGAAAATGATTGTGAGTACAAGAGTGTTGAGGGTGATTGATTTGTCGGATGGAGGCGATAAGCCTTGTGCAGGCTTCTTCGGTAGGAGTAGGCTATGTGCCGGTACCGGGATATCTAGTTATAAAACCCGCTACAACAAATTTATCGCGTATACTGGGATTTAAAATCCTAGTCAGGAAGGGTAACCGGTCGTCAAACTATCGTGTATGATCTAAGAGGCGGGGTGTGCATAAAGCCAGCATTAAGTAAGGGCTGTTGGTGGGGACGTTAAACCTTGTGCAGACTCCCTCGAAAATGATTGTGAGTACAAGAGTGTTGAGGGTGATTCATTTGTCGGATGGATGTGATAAGCCTTGTGCAGGCTCCTTCGGTAGGAGTAGGCTATGTGTCGGTACCGGGATATCTAGTTATAAAACTCGCTACAACAAATTTATCGCGTATACTGCGATTTAAAATCCTAGTCAGGAAGGGTAAGCGGTCGTAAAACTATGGTGTTTGATCTAAGAGGCGGGGTGTGCAAAAAGCCAGCATTAAGTAAGGGCTGTTGATGGGGCCGTTAAACCTTGTGCAGACTCCTTCGAAAATGATTGCGGGTACAAGAGTGTTGAGGGTGATTCATTTGTCGGATGGAGGTGATAAGCCTTGGGCAGGCTTCTTCGGTAGGAGTAGGCTGTGTGCCGGTACCGGGATATCTAGTTATAAAACCCGCTACAACAATTTTATCGCGTATACTGCGATTTAAAATCCTAGTCCTTTAACGTCAGGAAGGGTAACCGGTCGTAAAACTATGGTGTATGATCTAAGAGGCGGGGTGTGCAAAAAGCCAGCATTAAGTAAGGGCTGTTGATGGCGACGTTAAACCTTGTGCAGACTCCTTCGAAAATGATTACGGGTACAAGAGTGTTGAGGGTGATTCATTTGTCGGATGGAGGTGATAAGCCTTGAGCAGGCTTCTTCGGTAGGAGTAGGCTATGTGGCAGCACTGGGTTTTACCCTCTCCCTACTGTAGTATATTACATTCTTAGGTAGTTTCGAGGGTATGCAAAAAGCCAGCATTAAGTAAGGGCTGTTGATGGGGGCGTTAAACCTTGTGCAGACTCCTTCGAAAATGATTATGAGTATAAGATGTTGAGGGTGATTCATCTGTCGGATGGAGGCGTTAAGCCTTGTGCAGGCTTCTTCGGTAGGTGTAGGCTATGTGCCGGCACCGGGTTTTAACCTCTCCCTACAGTAGTATATCACATTCTTAGGCAGTTTCGAGGGTGTGAAAAAAGCCAGCATTAAGTAAGGGCTGTTGATGGGGGGTGTTAAACCTTGTACAGGCTCCTTCAACAGGAGTAGCCTATATGCCGGCGCCGTGCAGGCTCCTTCGATAGGAGTAGGCTATGTTCTGGCGCTGTGTTTTAACCTCTCCGTACAATCATAATATTTTATGTTAGGAACTTACACGAGCTAAATGCTACACAGCTAAGAAACCGTTCCGTGAGTTACAAGTGGCTTATCAGCACGCAGTGTCCTCGTTCAAGGTTAGTACAGCCGGAAGCCGAGTGTACAATTTCAGCCAACGCATGCATTCCGCACTTCGCTCTGAATGACTGCGCCGATACAACTTCAAAGATAGTGTTCTATGCGGTAGAACAAAAAATGTAACCCATAACCCGTTCCTAAAGCTTAACACTGTAAATGTTTGGAGCTCCTCTTTTTACAGCTAGATGTTCCTAACGTAGCAGGGCCGGGATTAAAAATATGTTTTACAGCCGAGTGCCTCCTCCTGACGCAAGAGTTTAAATCGCAAGAATCTGTTTTACGACCGGTTGCTCTTCCTGACGTGAGATTTTAAATCACAAGAATCCGTTTTACAACAGGATGCCCTTCTAGGATTTTAAAAACCAGTATCTAGCCTCTTACACCATACACTATTGTTTTACGGTACGTCTGGTTGCCCTTCCTGACGCGAGATTTTAAATCACAAGAATCTGTTTTACAACTGGATGCCCTGCTAGGATTTTAAATAGCAGTATCTAGCCTCTTACATCATACACTATTGTTTTCGACCGGTTGCCCATCCTGACGTGAAAGAACTGGGATTAAGAATCTGTTTTACAACTAGTTACCCTTTCTAACACGAGAATCGGGGTTTTACAGCTAGATGCTCTTCTTAGATTTTAAAAAAGCAGTATCTAGCCTCTTACATCATACAGTATTGTTTCACGGTACGGCTGGTTGCCCTTCCTGACGCTGAAAAACCAGGATTTAGTCAGTTACCCTTCCTGATGTAACAAGACTAGGATTTATTTTTAGACTGCACTTGGCTGGAAATAGCTACACGAAATTATTATATAGAAAGAGAATTGCCAGCTCCTACGGTTTGGTTTAGTGTGCCTGCCTCTCACCCGGCAGTCTCGGGTTCGATTCTCTTGGGATTAAAAATATGTTTTACAGCAATTCATGTTCGATAGAGATGTAGCTTGATAGAGGAAAAAGAGCAGCTTAGTACGTATCCTGAGAAGATATTTTTTTCTTTTTTTTCTTTCTAAACAGTACTCTATTCTAGTCATGCAATGCGGTGTTCAACAACGTCGAACTATAAGCAGTATTATGTGTTCAAGTCTAAACTTGCAGGTACGTGATATGCATGCTGTCTTATGTGTAAGATCGCGTTGTATGTTCGATAAAGCTATGCCTTAACAGAGCAGGGAAAAGGAGGTTATAACAATCGCTATCTTACGCAAGCCGTTCAGAACCGTAGTCTTGTTTTCTTTTAGAACAAAGGTATTCCTTGACATGTTCTTTTTTTAAAATTGTCCGCCACAACGAAGAGTACGTCACGGTGCTCTCAGATTGTGGATGTAGAACTTGCTGCCACCACATGTCAACTAAAGATGGCAGCACGGTGCTCTGTTCATTAAAAGATAGCGGATGACAGCTAACGAAATTGCCCCGCATGAGGGCAGCACGGTGCTCTGTTCATTAAAGATGGCGGATGACAGCTAGCGAAATTGTCCCGCATGAGGGCAGCACGGTGCTCTGTTCATTAAAGATGGCGGATGACAGCTAACGAAATTGCCCCGCATGAGGGCAGCACGGTGCTCTGTTCATTAAAGATGGCGGATGACAGCTAGCGAAATTGTCCCGCATGAGGGCAGCACGGTGCTCTGTTCATTAAAGATGGCGGATGACAGCTGACGAAATTGCCCGCGTGAGGGCAGCACGGTGCTCTGTTCATTAAAGATGGCGGATGACAAAAAGCACGTGGCTTTGTTTCCAAACAAGAGTACGTGGAATTTGCCGCCACCGCATTTCAAAGGTATCTAGCTAAAGAGGGCAGCACTGAGGTTTGCGATGCAAGATGGCGGATGACAGCTGTGACGTACCACATTTCAAAGGTAAGTAGCTAAAGAGGGCAGCACTGTGCTCTATAGATTAAAGATGGCGGATGACAGCTGTCAAAAAAAGCACGTGGATTTGTTTATCTCACGCTAGTGAGGTTAAGTTGGTAGCACTAAGGTTTAGGCCCGACAAGATGGCAGCACTGCCGATGATAGGTGACGAATTTGCAGCTACTGCGATAAAGAGGGCAGCACGGTGCTCTGTAGTTTAAAGATGGCGGATGACAGCTGTCAAAAAAGAACGTGGATTTGTTTATCTCACGCTAGTTAGGTTAAGTTGGTACTACTGAGGTTTAGACCTGTCAAGATGGCAGTACTGAGGTTAGCGATGCGTTGTTGTCGATGATAGCTGTCAAAAAGCACGTGGCTTTGTTTACAAATTCAAATTTCCCGCGGGTGGTGGAGGAGACCTCTGGGAGGCCTCTGGCTGTGGTGGTGGTGGAGGAGGCCTCTGGGAGGCCTCTGGCTGTGGTAGTGGTGGAGGAGGCCTCTGGGAGCCGGTGGTGGTGGTGGCGGCCGAACCATCCAATTATACTACTCTAAGTGACTATATTAAATGTATTTTATAGAAAAATATATAACTCAACAAAAGGAAAATTTCAGGATTATCTGTATTAATCGAGAGTGACAGATTATATATCTAGTGAAATTCTGTCCGTCGGTGTATTCTGGGCTGAATGGAATTTCGCAATTCATATTTCTGCTTACGTCCGTCATAGATAGCAGATGATCAGATCAATAAATTTTTTCTCACCCTGGCTTTACGTCGCACCGACACAGATAGTTCTTATGGCGACTATGGGATAGGAAAGGCCTAGGAGTTGGAAGGAAGCGGCCGCGGCCTTAATTAAGGTACAGCCCCAGCATTTTCCAGGTGTGAAAATGGGAAACCACGGAAAACATCTTCAGGGCTGCCGACAGTGAGATTCGAACCCACTATCCCCCGGACGCAAGCTCACAGCTGCGCGCCTCTAACCGCACGGCCATCTCTATAAATATAAAGACTATGGGGGAGTAGCACAAAGTGGTCAGCTCAGGACCATATGTCCCTACACAAACGGTAGTTAACCTCATCACTAATTATTTACCTCATGGCGATGTGTCTCTCCACAAATAGAAGGTAACCTCATTACTAATTGTTTAGCTCAGGAACATGTGTCTTTCCATATGTCAGCAATTGAGAAATTTTATGAATATTCAAACTTGTTCCTCACCGGGCGAGTTGGCCGTGCGCGTAGAGGCGCGCGGCTGTGAGCTTGCATCCGGGAGATAGTAGGTTCGAATCCCACTATTGGCAGCCCTGAAGATGGTTTTCCGTGGTTTCCCATTTTCACTCCAGGCAAATGCTGGGGCTGTACCTTAATTAAGGCCACAGCCGCTTCCTTCCAACTCCTAGGCCTTTCCTATCCCATCGTCGCCATAAGACCTATCTGTGTCGGTGCGACGTAAAGCCCCTAGCAAAAAAAAAATATTGTTCTTATGTAATTGAGTACCAAATTGTCATAGCAAACCACTTAGACATTTTGAAATAAGTCATTAAATTTTGCTGCACGATATTTGTAGACTGCTGAAATCAGATTCAGGATAACACAGCCCCAGAAGTGAGATATAAAATAATACACAAATGCTAGTCACTTTGCTGGTTCGAGACTGACTCTGCACATGATACGCTTAGGGAGAACCAGGCTAAATTAAACTCCATTCAAAAATAGTAATAATCATTTTGTGTGTGAAAATTATTCATAAGCAACATTTTTATTGGTGGTCATATTATAAGATTGTTCTCTATCAGCCTATTGTGTCCTATAAATAACAATTAAAAAGAAGCAGCAGAATTTGAACCTCGAAGAGATGACGTATTTAGGCGTTCTTCAGTTGTGTTCTGCTCTATATAATGAAAGAGTGTAAGCTGATACTGGGCAGTTCTGAGGACTGACATGAATATTTATTGCCACTAGTTGTGAATGTACAGTAGGAACAATTCAAAGCATCACATAACAGATGAGAAGACACAAACCACTAACAAAATCAAATAAATCACTCAGAATTCGTATTTTCCATCAATAATCTGGTTTGAAGTCAAAAATTAGGCTATGACTAGCCATTCCAGAACTTGCCGATACAAGAGTGTGGCTAAGAGCACAAAGCCGACCTTATACAATCGTTTCCGAGGGACTATCAAAGATCGTTCCACACAGTAACCAAGATAGGTGTGACAGCAAAATATTAATTAGCAAGTAGCCCAACGGCACACCTACAGTTTAAAAAGTTCGAAAACAGGATACACAGTTGTATTACTTTGTTATGCCACTGATCAGAATAACCATTTTTAAATAATATTCCATCATTATATCATTATTTATCTACTCCTATGATATAATAAATTCATTTACTTGAAGAGTTCTGGGACGTTTTATAGGGAACAGTACAAATTAAAAACTTCTCCGGTAGCTGCCATTTCATTAGTTTATATTAACTGTGTAAATGTGTTTGCAAACAACAAAGTACAAGCACTTGACTGACAATGAGCTCTAAAATGAAAAGTGGGAAATGGCGACAATCAGCAAGTGTGACCACAACACTGGAACAAGCATAAATTCAATAACGTGATACTTCTATATGCTTACAACAATGTGGAAGTTTTATTTGAAAACTATGAATCTAAGATATAGAACTACTGAACTGAACGTTTCATTCCTACAACACATAATCTGCTTTGGCGTTCACAAATGGAGAAATTTGACTTAACACAAAATAGAACTGGAAAGATCATAAAAAAGGAATCTAACCAAATAAGTAATTCAAAAACTGACATGATCTGAGTCATAACACTATTGAACTGATTAATGAAACTAAATTACATTACACTGGCGTAGCCAAGGGGGGGGCCCAGTGGGGCCGGCCCCCCCCCCCAAAATATTTCCTGAAACTAGAGCGAGGATCAGCCGTTGTTTTACGTACGGTACGAACAACTTAAAAACGTACGCCGAAATGTTAAGTTAACGTAGCGACAAGAATCTACTAGCAGGGCTCAATAGGGCCCTACATAATTCTCCATATTTGTACTGTTTGAATGAAAGGAAGACACTTAGGATTGTGATGCGCGGGGATATTTCCCTGTAGAGGCCTCAGTATTGAGAATGTAACCGTGTGTTGACAAATGTCAAGACCTGAAGAAAGGGGCAATTAGCAAGGGATTACTCAGTAGGGGGCAGAAACGTGACCACCGAGATAACGGGGGAGGGGGCACGTCCAGAAACAGTTGCAAGCTTACAACATCGTGTCAGCTTTTGCATATAGGTTCCACGAGTCCTAGGGATCCTCGGGTTGTACCGTGGTTGAGAGATGTGCTGTGTTTAAGTTGCAGCGTTGGGCAGACTGTGACAGGATTGTGAGCTGCACGTTACTTCCTCATTCTGTGCCATATAAGTAACTTTTTTTGAAGAGGGACCATTTTGTCACCGAGAAGCCAACACTATCTGCATCCTCGGTAAGTTATGAAAAAGTTTTTATTTATTTTTACAGTAGCAAGACAATCGCGGTGTCGAGCCTAAGTTCGATAGGTAGGCTTATATATTTTGTCAAATGCCCGGAGACTGATTGGAACCTCAAATGGCACCATCAAAAGTGCGGGTAACTATTTTGTAATTGGTGGGCGTGATAACTCAGTTCCAATGGTTCTATCTTCTCATCAGGGCGGCCCAGGCTTGAATCGCAGTCGATACATGAAACATTTTTAAAATGGGAAGTCACGTTCTATTGATACGGATTCTACTTAAAACACTAGATCCCGTCCCTTACCTTTCCTTACATTTTTGAACCAGAACCGCATCATTTATTATGGTGGCGTATTTTGAGTATCCAACCATTCTTCGGACTTACCTTGTACCTTAAATGGTGAGTGGGTGCAGTTGCATACCCACAAAATAATTTCAGGCCAGTAGTGTGGATACAACTTTTCCTTGGAAGGGGTTGTGAAAAGATTTTTTATTTAGAATTTGCTTTACGTCGCACCGTAGGTCTTATGGCGACGATGGGAAAGGAAAGGGCTGAGAGTGGGAAGAAGCGGCCGTGGCCTTAATTAAGGTACAGCCCCATCATTTGCCTGGTGTGAAAATGGGAAACCACAGAAAACCATCTTTAGGGCTGCTGATAGTGGTGTTTGAACCCACTGTCTTCCGGATGCAAGCACACAGCTGTGCGCCCCTAACCGCACGGCCAATTCGCCCGGTGGATATAAAAAGAAAGCTGGTCCTACCGAGTACGGTGACGGATCTTCAGTAAATATTGTTGGTTTTGATTTTTACCATGTACAATCATAGCTTCTGTACTCTTAACATACACCGGCTGCATTATTGAAACTGTTCGTAAAGTTGATAATATCGTTCTTCGTTTGTGAGGAAGTAGAATCTTTATTTAATTTGTCTTCTTAAAAAAGGAACCACTTTGGTACTACACTCAGTGAAGGTGACTACATTCCAGGCCGTAGATATTTCGATTACGGGAGACTCAAGGAAAACTCTACTGCACCCAAAAACAAGGTTGTATCCTCTCGATCCCATGCCTTTCTTAACCCTGTCAGTGCCGGAAATCGAATGCAGAATGCCTTAAGTCAAATTCGAAAATAAGGAGACCGAAAAGTAACCATCCGGCCCCACGGTGTAGGGGTAGCGTACCTGGCTCTTACCGGAGGCCCCGGGTTCGATTCCCGGCCAGTTCAAGGACTTTTACCTGGATCTGAGGGCTGGTTCGAGGTACACTCAGCCCACGTGTTTATAATTGAGGAGCTATCTGACGGTGAGATGGCGGCCCCGGTCTAGAAAGCCAAGAATAACGGTGGAGAGGATTCGTCGTGCTGACCACACGACACCTCGTAATCTGCAGGCCTCTGGGCTGAACAGCCGTCGCTTGGTAGGCGATGGCGCTTCGGGGCTGTTACGTCATGGAGTATGGTTTGGAAAAGTGAACAGAGAAGGAAGCGACACCCTTGCAAGGCTCCTTAGCTTCCAGCTAGTTCTTCTGTCTGACCTCGTGCATTTAGGACAGTAAGAAAACGTACGCCTTAATAAATGCTCCTCATAAAACCTTTGTAAAAATACTAACTGCATATATTTATAACAATAATCACAAACGCCTTCTTTTCATGTGGCTCAGTTGGTTGTGTCTCTGTCCTTCTGAGTCCGAGTTCGCAGGTTCAAATCCCGGCTTGGAACGGTAACCCTTAAAACGGTGTTGAAATGGCAACAGCTCAGTGTCGTTGGTTTCTGACACGTCAATAAGAATTATACATACGAATATTAGCGTCACAAAACTCTAACTTTATACTACTATATTCTGTATCCCAGCCTTGCGAGGAAAGTAATTAACAATTTACGTCGCATCGACACAGATAGGTCTTATGGCGACGGTGGGATAGGAAAGGCTTAGGAGTGGGAAGGAAGCGGCCGTGGCCTTAATTAAGGTACAGCTCCAGCATTTACCTGGTGTGAAAATTGGAAACCACATGAAAACATTTTCAGGGCTGCCGACAGTGGGGTTCGAATCCACTATCTCCCGGATGCAAGCTCACAGCTGCGTGGCCCTAACCGCGTTGGAAACTAATAGGACAAGGTAAACCCTACATAGCATATGCTGTTTTTCTTTACCAAGTAACAAAATATCTATACCCATACGCTTTATGATATATATATTTATTTGTTTGTTTATTTATTTATTTATTTATTTATTTATTTACTAACAAGATACCCGTGCTTCGCTACGGTATTATACTGAAATTTATAATTAAATGCTTAACATTGTACATATAATCCGCCGAAATTCTCTATCTGACCCGTTTCCTGAAGGAATCCGCCAAAATTCGCGATTTGACTCGTTTTCTGAGAGATTACGACGAAGTTCCTCCCATTTTTTCAATTTATACTTCCAGCAATCGATTCGTACTTCCCGGGCTAGGTCCAGGTATTCCACCCGGTCATTTGGGTCCCTAAATCCTTCCCATCTTTTCCTATAAGTATTTTTTTGCTGAGAATGTGACCAGCACCATTGCCGCGTAGGCAAGTGCGCGGAATTTCTGGCGATACGAATGACATACTTCCGTGCATTATTGACCTTATTATAGAGGTGAACAATTGCACGGTCAATCTCATTCCTAACGTTCATTTCAAATGTGTTTTAATTTTTATTTTTATGCCAGGAGAATGTGCTGTAATCTAAGAACGTTCCCCAAAGGAAAAGATGGATCTTGAAAACAAACCCAGGAAAGATTAAAAATGATCGGTTTATGATCAAATAAGTACATTGAAAATTCACAGCCTGTTTCCAGTCCTTCGACCGGGTCAGGAATGGAATGAATAAAGCCCCATCTAGCGACGAGGATAGGAATTGTACCGGCTGCCGAAGCCTGTCGCACTCCCCCGGCGCAATGACTAATGAATGACAAATGAAATGAAATGATGTTGTAGAGTGTTACTGGAATGAATGACGACATCGAAAACCGGAGTACACGGAGAAAAAACCTGTCCCGCCTCCGCTTCGTCCAGCACAAATCTCACATGGAGTGACGGGATTTGAACCACGGAACCCAGCGGTTAGAGGCCGGCGCACTGCCGCCTGAACCACGGAGGCTCCTTATAAGTACATTATGAACAGTAAAATCAATTGGTCTCAACTCCTTTATCACCTCACCGCCGTTAAGTTGATTTACCCCTCCCCCTCAAAATAAAAGGAAGGCGTGTTTCTTTATGTTTAAAGGAGATTCCAAATTTCAATGTTCACGTCTGTTACCTTCAGTTTTGAGATATAAGTATCCTCATAAAAATAATTCACTTTCTTCACTTCCCTTCACCCCTTCAATTCGTTCACACCCCCCTCCTCCCTTCATTGGATTTTCCGAGAATACGTGTGTCCTTACTATTAAAGCAGATTCCATGTACCGGTACCAAATTTCTTGTCTGTAACATCTTTAGTTTTTGAGATATCAGTATCCTAATTAAAAGAATCCAACCCCATTCCAGTCACTTTTACCCCCACCCCCACCCACGTGGTTTTCCGAAAACTAAAAGTACATTTTTCCTTATTTTTAATAGAGATAAAAATACCATTTTTCATTTGTGTAACATGTTAAGTTTATGTGATAGACTGTAGAAATCCTCATTTTTAAATTTCACCCCCTTTTTAGTTCCCCGTAAGTGGAGTTTCCAAAAACAAATCATCTATGTTTCTTTACTTTTACAGGAGATTCTAAATACCATTTTTTACGCCTGTAACATTTCACGTTTCTCAAATATACTGTAGATATAATTTTTTCTGAAAATTCACCAAACTTTTTCACTCCTGTTAAACCCCCATTAATTGGATTTTTGAAAAAAAACAAAAAACAAAAAAAAACGTGTTTCTGTATTTTTAAAGCAGATCCCAAATACCAATTTTAGGTCTGTAATATCTTCAGTTTCTGAGATATAAGTATCCTCATTAAAGGCATTATTCATCCTTTTTCACTCCTAATATTGGGATTTTCAGAAAACAAAAAAATACGTGTTTCATTATTAATAAAGGAGATTCTAGATATCAATTTTTACATCGGTAAACCGTTAAAGTTTTGAGATATGGATTCATTCTTTTTTTTAAATTCACCCCTTTTCACCCCTCCCCCTACGCATCGGATTTACAAAAAATAAAAATACGTCTTTCTTTATTCTTATAGGAGATCCCAAATACCAATTTTCAGGTCTGTAATATCTTCAGTTTCTGAGATATAAGTATCCTCCTTAAAGGCATTCAACCGCTTATTCACATTTTTTAACCCTCCTTTTGAGATTTAGAGGAAACAAAAATTTACATGTTTCTTTATTTTTAAAGGAGATTCTAAATACCAATTTTTACATCCGTAAAGTTTTAAAGTTTTCCTTTTAACTTGATTTTCTGTGACACTGTGAAATAAGAATGGTGGATTGGCTGGAGGGGAGGGCGGTGAGTCGGTGCAGTTAATTTGGGTAGGTTGATTATTTATTCTACTAAAGTAATCGTTCAGTTTGTCAAGTGGAATGTCAGGAGTTGACTGTCTCTGTTGATGTTTTCCTATTCCCAGAGCTCTAAGCTGGTCCCGTGCGCGATTAGAATTTAAGTTGTTAGCTAAATTCCGAAAATATATACATTTAAAAAAAAAATTCTGATTAACTGCTTTGTGCGATTTCTTAAGATGCGGTTAGATTCGAAGTCTGTGTCATCTAGGGTTTGTTTATAATGTCGAAATAACGAGTCACGGTGGGCCATCATTCTCTAGGCTTCATCATCTAGCCATGGACAAGAAGGACGAGAAACCTGTATTCGACGCGTGTGTGTGTGTATCTTTGCCGCACTATTTGTATAAAATGTCACTTCTTTATTGCTTATCACATGGCCATTATTATAATTACATTACCGTATTTATTCTAAACCAGAATATTGCATCCTTACTCAAACTGTTTATTCTTGCATTTATTTCACTTTTACTCGGAATATATGAAATGCTGCAGTTATCTTGGGATGGGAGTAACAGAGGTAGCTGGGGAACGGGGGGGGGGGGGGACGGGGGTTGTCGCCCAAGAAGTCCATACACCCCAGGAGTTTTAACGAATGTACTTTTATTGAGCATTTTATATATAATGTACATTAATATTAGCTTACGGAGTCCGAGTCATTGGCTGAATGATCAGTGTTGAAGCCTTCGGTTAAGACGGTCCCGAGTTCGATTATCGGCTGGGTCGGGGATTTTAATCGCATCTGATTAATTCTTCTGGCTGAGGACTAGGTGTTTCTCCCAACATATTCATATTCAGACAACATACTACACCACCAACCACCAAAGAAACACACAACACTGATTACATCCCTCTATATAGGGTTGGCGTCGGGAAGGACATCCAGCCCTAAAACAGGGCCAAATCCACATGTGCGACACAGCACCCGTGACCCCACAGATGTGGGAAAAGCGGGGGAAGAAGAGGAAGAAGAGGAAGAAGAAGAAGAAGAAGAAGATTACTATTAGCTTCCGGAATCCGCACGAATCCACCACTTTTATTTGGATCCAAGGACACCCATTTCCTTTTTCGGTATTCTACACCACCTAAACTATGGAAGTTTGGACACCTATAAAAAAATTCTGGATGAACGGGCCCCCCCCAAACTGAAATCCTGGCTACGCTACTGTTACATTAGTCTGACATTATTACATTGTTTACAATGAACATAAAAATAATTTTGAATTTGTAGATTTAGTTTATAAGCTATAAACATGCCTCTTTCTGTGTGTCACTGTTGGTCCAAATGTACAAATTTACTCAGAATATCTGGAGGCAATAGTGGCAGATGGAGTTTCAGATAATAAGAATGTAATGAACAAACGATGCAGTGACAGTGAAAGAAAGAACAGGCCTACAGTTTTCACGGTTGCTTAGAGGTATTTTTTTTTTTTTTTTTTTTTGCTAGTTGCTTTACATCGCACTTTACGTCGTCCTATGGCGACGATCAAAGGTATTGTGAACAAATATACTTGAGAAATATTTAGTTCTTCTAGAGATTTTTTTAGACATATATTCAATAAAACTATACGAAGGAACAATAAATTTGATATTAAAATTTCTGAATATTTTAGATAATTTTAACCAATAGAATTTTAAGATATTATTGTTTAAATGTAACTTTGTAAAGACAGGATTAAACTGATAAAAATGCTAAGTTTCAAAGATAAAACAACCACTGCTGAACACAACTGTGAATAGGTACAACATATTCTATATTCTATAGGGTTGGTGGTGTACGTACTTTGTTTCTTCTTTGATGTACGTCAGCAGCTGATCATCAGTATGTGGTTCTATGAATATTTCCTTCTTGATGTCTTCAGAAAGATATAAGTAAGAAATAAGTAGAATAAAGAAGTAAAGGAATAAAAATACGAGTATATAAGCCTAAACAAGTAACCGCTGAGAAAATAAATTTCATATTGGCACAATAAGAGTAGAATTAATTTATCTCCCAATTTAGAATATAAGTGCGGCCGGTATCCAGTATTCGGCAGATAGTAGGTTCGAATCCCACTGTCGGCAGCCCTGAAAATGGTTTTCCGTGGTTTGCCATTTTCACACCAGGCAAATGCTGGGGCTGTACCTTAATTAAGGCCACGGCCGCTTCCTTCCCACTCCCAGCCCTTCCCTGTCCCATCGTCGCTATAAGACCTATCTGTGTCGGTGCGACGTAAAGCAACTAGCAAAAAAAATATTAAAATATAAACATTTAAGAATGGAAAGTAACAATCAAATTGAATCAAATAACAATCACTTTATTTGCAAAAGAGTGTCTACCTCCATGGCAAATGGATCACTAAAATACATTATTATCAAGCACTAAATTTTAAATTGACAAGAGAAGAAGATATTTTCCTAAAGTACAGAGTTATACAATTTACACTAACAATTTTTATTAATGACACACCTCATATTTAATAAATTTATATTATTTACAAAATTCTACTCATAAAATCTTCTGCACTTACAAATATAATCAACTCATATAAATTATGTGGAATGACTTTATATAATACTATACAACTGCTACAAGATTGAAATTTACATTGCATTTATTTATTTTCATTTTTTACCCTTTAGGGAACCTAACTAGCATAACGACCTGCTAAGTCTTAACCAGAGACTTTTTTGCCACTGCTCTTCGGATAAGTGAATAGAGAGATAAGAACACGAAAATGTACATACTATAGGATAGCAGTAGACAAGGTAGCGATAGAAAAGGAGGAATATGAAACGACAAATAATTTCTCCAAATCCTTACCCAATACCACTCCTTGCTTCTCTTTCTGTCGATCCCTATTTCCACACTGACTACCTATTATAGTTATCCTCTTATATTCACATTCCCCTGTTCCAATCATTCTATACATGACTTAACTTGTCACCTCAATGTTACTTTCCATGCTTCTATATCTATAAAAATAAAGTTGTAGGGAGTCAGCTATCTGTAATTTCGTTTTGCCAATTTTTCAGATATTTATCCGTTTTAGGTCAAATCAAGACCGAGTCGGTGGTTTTTATTTTTCGTGTCTGTCTGTCTGTATGTACCACCATCACGGCGAAACGGTTGGATAGATCTCGACCAAACGTCATACTTGGTGTATACTCATCCCGGGGAAATATTGAATATTTGAAATATTTGAATAGACGAGAGTTTATAGGAAAATCAGTACGATTTTCCTCCATTTTCTCTTATACTAGTGATTTCCTGTAAACTCCGTGGACTGTATGTGAAACGTCTCTTCATTATAAACAACTTTTATTATGTTCATAATTTACCTTACTTTTCAAATGAGGGAGGAAATTACTATTTTCCGCGGGAATCATGCTCTGCATTGAGTGACCGATAGGTTACCATGGCAACGTCTCTGACTGCACGCCCGCAGGGAAGAAACGTATTGCCATTTTTGTCATCATTCCTGTAAATTCTTGGTTGTTCCTTGGGTAGCAAGCAAGAAAGGCGTCAATCGGCCATTATGTGGGATATTGGCAGAATATCGTTGGAGTTTATAACCGTCCTCGAATAGCTTAAGTAATAACACCATTAGTCATCTTCCTATCTGATTACCTAAGAATCCCTGCGCCTAAATTTCTCCCCTGTTACCGGTTTCTTATACCCATAACTCATACTAGCATAATTAATTGAAGGGCATTTGATTATCCAATACATTCACTTGGAGTAGATGTATAATGATGATACGGCCCCAAACTTGAAACCCCTTTGTTTTTATATGGGAAAAGGCTACTGTCATAGAATATCGTAGTGTATTTGCTTGTATATTTTTCTCCCATGTGGACGGAATGCGCACGGCTTCTAATTACTTTCCCATTTCCAAGAATTGGTTAGCCTGCCCCTCTGTGTATCTTTGTATTGAAAAACCAGATATTTTATAAACCTGTCCCCTGTATACTTTTGTACTGAAAAACCGGCATTAAGCATAACTTTCCCTAAGAAAAACATAACTTTTTACCCCAATTATTTTTCAAACCTGGGAAAACAGTGGTTTTTACCCCAAATATTTTGCATAATTGGGGCCAGTCCCAAATTACATAATTATTTTTCTAGAAGAGGAAGAAAAAATACATGAAAAAATATTGATTTAATGAATGGCGAGCCTGCACAACATGAAAACTGCTGAGCTGAGAGAGATAGCTAAGAAGAGGCAATGAAAAGTTTATACAAAGTTGAGTCGGGCCAAATTAATAAGTCACATCTATTCTAGTTTTCCTTTTCATTTCGCTAACGAAATATTTGGTGAACCGGAAGAAGCTGAATTTTGTGAGACTTGTACGACTTGGAAGTAAACTTGCCTACCGTTGCTATTTTTATTCTCCAGCTGCGAATAATCCACACAACTACTTTGCATACCGCAAGAAGAGAATGCACAATATTTAGTTTACTTATTTCATGCAAAGCGGTATATTTAGCAATTATTGAATACAGTGCGGCATGCCACCATTTTGTGGACAATAGGGCGGTCTTTCCGATGACGTCGACTCATAAATTATGATGAGTACTTCTACGCGCTGTCACGTCTTTGCTTCAAAATACTACGCCTTCGTGACGTCAGGAAACAATGATAGCTGCGAACATGGTAGCTTGAAGTAGTCAAGTGCTCATGACTGACAAATTTTCTATTTTTAAAATTGCTCTTTTAACAACCATTTTAGATGCTATGGATACCAAAATACTGTAATAATTACTATAATTATTATAGTCATTGCTAAAATTATTTTGCGCGAAACAATCATAAATACTTTATCATGCTTGCATTGACTTTGGCAAAGAATGACGGCGAACATAGTTGCTTGCAGTAGTCGCTACTCAAGAGGTCGTGACAAATTTAACATTTAAGAAATGTGCTCTTTAAAACCATTTTAGAGATTTTCATTGCCAAAATACTGTAATTATAGTTAAGTATAGTTACTGTTGAAATATTTTTAACCAAACCACCATAAATAATTTTGTCTATCTACTTTTAATTAATGTTTTCATGTGCTCTAAACATACTAGAAATCCATAGGTGATTTGCACTCGCCTGAACTAAGTATATATACGATTCGAGATGACAACAACTAATGGAAATAAGCCGTAAAGAGGGCTGACGTACTTCTCCGAGACTGAGTGGCCGTAGGTTGAGACGTACTTAAGAGCTTTGCGGCAGGTACCGTTTATTTCCCCTCTTGGGGATAAGGTCTCTTTCCTTCTATCACCAAGTTGCAGTAAGCCTGACGTAATGACCCAAGCTCTATAAACTGCGCAGGCAAGGTCGTGTTGGGATATCACCCGAAAAATGCCCTCGAGTATAAACGTTGCATATTAAGCGGCAGTGCATGGGTGAGTGCTGTAAGATAGTAGGATTGATAAATGAGGTGCACAAGAGGTCTTGGATATTTTTACTACTACCTACTTGGCTGGCAACTAGCTGCTACTCTATACTACGGAGAAAGATACAAAGTGAAAGTTACCCTGCGCCTGGGATGACCGCTTGGCAAAACTCTATGACAAGAGAAAAGTGATCTTCGCAGTGTCTTTTCCTTCTATAGATTATTTTGAAACTAGTAAGGCAGTGCAGTCTATTTTCATTTTCAAGAAATAACTTCAAATACCGGTCAGGGACAATCACATTGTGTTTTTCTGTCCAAAGTCGCCACTAAATTGTTTCAAGAATTTCTACAGATGAAATGCCGTAAGATTTGCTCTTTTTGAGCTCTACGCCACCGGAATATGACCCGGTGCTCAGCAAATAGCGATAACCAGTAGAACTATTCCACTTATTAATTTCATTTTTAAGTTGTTCAGTGAAGTCGACTTGCTGTTCCATTTATGAAGATAAGAGTATGTATCTTCAGTTTAGACTATAGTGACCCCACGGAATTAGTATCTATTTTACTTTCTAGAATTTTTATTTTGTAGTCATGCGGACTGAGGGCAATTTTATTTGCTTCGACGGTATAAATCTCATGTTTCCGGTTTAAAATAAATTCATGGTCCGATATTCTTCTTTGTTACCGAATAAACAATTTTTGTAATCTTCTAATGTAATTCTCTTCGTAACTACACATTTCTTCATTCCCTTAGATTTTTCTCTTCTTTTCCAGAGACTTTGAAGACATACATCTCATATCTCAAACCAACAAATTCCTCAATGATTTTCCCACTACTTTCATCTCTCATTTTGCCAAAAACTTTTTGAGGCATTTGATAAATGTTACTTTCAGGATAGTCCGTTGTATCAAAATTATTGATCGTAGTTTTTATATGTTTGTAAACATCTTCAGTTTTTATGTTGTAAAAGAGACTGTCCCTGTCCCCATAGCACACTTCAATATTGTCGCCGTATTTTGGTTTCATGACATTACATACATTAGTGTTTTTGAAATATCCAAAATGCGCATTCCTATATAAATCGGCTTATCTTGATCATATGGATGGCGACCAGCTCTTTATTGAATATTGTTCTTTTTTTTGAAATTTGGTTTTGCGCCAACTTTTAACATTTTTCTCCATTAGTGACTAGTTTTGTCTAAACTCTGTTCCGAATATTTTACAACGTCTTTCCAAAAACAGTTGTTCATTAACTTGTAGAAATCCTTTTACAAATCGTTAGTTGCCTTCACTCCCATCTCTGTATTCAAGACAATATATTTCTTTAGCCAGTCCGACTGCTCGAATGTTATTGCTCGATGAATCGTTTTTAGTTTCATACCAAGAGCGAGATACTGTTTCAGGTTTCTGTAATGGAGAACATATTTTTCCTTGATATGCAATGTTCCAAGTAATTATGACTCCTTGGTACCTGGTACAATTTTATTTTCTGGAGCTAGTGAGAAATCTTTATGCTGGTCGTGTAGTTCTTTTGGATATTCTATGTCCGCTTCAAGAATGAGTCCGAATTTAGAATCGTCGGATAAGCTGGTTATGTACTTTTAATCAATACTTCTTACATCTACCCACTCAATTTTTCCAGTAGGCAACAACTGAGACATAGCCAATCCGTAGAGATTGTTAGCATCCCAATGGGTCAAATAAATGGATTCTTTATCGGCATTGTAGTCTTTTAGATATTTATTATTTGCCTTTACATATCGTTTACAACACTGAGATATTCCACCTCGAATTCCTTTTTCAATCATGAGAATCATGTTTTAGTCGTGCAGCACGTCTAATTTCATTTTGATCATTTTTAACATGGCATCAGAGGCTAATCGTGGTGCTGTAAAATACCACGCCGGATCTAATCCGTACGCTTTCATACAGGTTTCTCTAAAATTCTCAAATACATCAGCTAGGAGCAAAACATCAGTTTTAAGATACAAGTCATGATATTCACCCAAGTTTTGGATATCGAATTTTCCCCGGACAAGTTTTGCATTCTCATAATCTTCATCGCTTATGTCTTCTTCAATTAACCGACTGTAGAATTCTATTTTGGGTGGTAGCTGAGTTTCTTCAAATTTACTCCAGTTACCCATGTAATAGTATGGGTACACGCCCTTCCGAGGTACCGAACCTACTTGCTCTACGGGAAAGAACGTTTTAATTTTGACTATTTGAACTTTCGATAAATTCGATGTCAATTTATCGAAGCTTGATGCCATAAATTTGAATGTATAAATAAGTCCTATTTTTATTAGTTTGCTTTCCAAAGGTGATGTATTTCTCTTAATTGTTCGCTATGAGATCAATTCTCTTGTAGTCGTAACCGAGTTGTTTAACGAAGTAGTGAGCATCGTATCCAGCTAGATTATGATATTATGGAAGTAAATGGGTACAAATGTTGGTTTACAAGAAGTTTGTTGCAGTTATTGCACAAAGGAGCTATACATTGACCGCTAAAGTGACAGTGGTGGTGTACTTTTTTATTTCTGTCTGTACATATTCACATAAGGTACACTTTTTAGATTTCGCATACAAAGATTGTTCTTACGGCGTTAAAGGCTTCATTGGCTCTATTTGCGTATACAGAAAACGAATTTTTCAACTTCCTTTTCAATTAATTGTACAAACTTTTTATGGGGATTTGGACCTCGGTGAACTACGGGTGCTTGTAATCGCCATAGCTAGACTTGATACAGTAACAAAAGCCGGAAGCCTCATGTTTTTGATACTTAATTATGTAAGACATGCTTTTTAATTTTAGTTCAACGTTGTTGAGTTATTCATCTGTTAGCTGGTATCTTTCTCGAAGTATTTCTTTGTACAAACCAGAATCTATGTCTTCTTCCGTTAGTACTCCATATTTTTTCATTAATTCATATTTGTTTATTAATTTTGGGCTGGTTTACAGCCTAGTATTTTCTTCAGCAAGGTTTCAAAATATGAATAGATGGTGAATGGAACTTTCATGGTGCGCTGGTAATTTTTAAATAGTATTTGTTCACCTTTCTTTGGAATTTCAACTTTAACTGGCTCATTGCTTGAGCAGTCATTTTCATGGGTGCAAAGTTTTTCTTGTGAATAGAAATGCTGCAAGCACGTATCGCATATAAACATCTTGTGTTGATGGTTATTTTCCTGAGCGAGCGGAAACTAATCCAGATAAATTCTTAATCCAACAGTAGTGCGAGTTGACTTTTTTCATGTAGAGCAGAAGGACAGAAGGCAGGTATTGTCGGTCAAAATATACATTTTTTAATGTCTTAAATGATTCATCATGCTTTTCTCTACAAGCCCATATATTTTTTGGTTGTATTTATCCGTTTAAATGGCATACATTGGGTTTTTAAAAATGGCCGCCACTAGCTGACATGCCCATTTCCTCATTCCAGTGTCTTGTTCTCTCGGTATATTTTCTCTTTGAACATTTCACTTCTCACATAATACGTGTATGGTAAATGTACATTTTCTATGTTGGTACTTGCCTTATGTCCAGATGATAGTGAAGGCTGCAATTGTTTAGTTACATGTGGTTATTGTTTGTTTTGATTCCATAGAAACGTGTGCTGTAGGCTTATAGTTCTTTTATGCAAAATGTATACGTTTATCCGTACTCTGTGTTACTATTATATTGCTTTTGTGGTGGGTAGAACAATGAGGTTTGGTAAACGAAAGTTTTACGGCAATTTATACATTAAAAATCAGGCAGTAGCACTGATAGAGATGTAAACAATAGCTCTAACCTCACTCCAGTAAGTTGTTCATCTGAAACAGTGGATAGGCCTAGTTCATCCAAGAGGAAACTTTCATATATACAGGCTGAGAGTAAGGATGATACATTTGAAGGTGAAGCTAGTGAAGGATATGTTGTAGTTGATATTGGTTTGTTATCTTAACTTATGAAACAGCTTTTAAGGTGTAAATATTGTGAAGGTGTTGAATGTATTAATTTGTTTGAAGACACTACAAGTAGAAAGGGTCTGGCCACTAAGTTAACTATAATCTGTAGTTCATGTAGGGCATCAGCTTCATCTATGACATCAAAGAAAGTGGATAGAGGTTATGATGTGAACATTAGAGTTTTCTACAGTATGAGGTGCACAGGAAAAGGTGGTAAGTCAGCTCAGACTCTTTGTGCTATGATGGATTTGCCACCTCCACCAAGATTCTCTCTTTTTACTGACATACTTCACAATGCACTAAAGGAGGTAGCAGAGGACTCTATGCTTAGAGCAGTGAATGAAGCAGTAGCCCTGAATGATGACTGTAAAGATACCGGTATGGCTGTTGCCTTGGATGGTTCTTGGCAAAAGCGTAGTCATGCATCACTGAATGGTGTGGTCACTGCAACTGCTTTAGAGACTGGGAAAGTGATTGATGTTGAATGCTTGACCAAATATTGTCATAACTGTACAAGGGATAAGGAACATAATCACAACTGTGTCAAAAACTATGATGGGTACAGTGGGGGCATGGAGAGTGAGGGTGCAATGAGAATATTTCAGAGATCAGAGACCACACGTGGTGTCAGGTACATACACTATCTGGGGGGTGGTGACTCCGAGGGCTTTGTAAGGGTGAGTGAGGCAAATATATATGGCCCAGAGGTGAAAATTACCAAACTTGAATGCTGTGGCCATGTTCAGAAACGAATGGGAGCAAGACTGCGAAAGCTGCGCAGACATGCAGGGGAAAAAATTATCGGACGGGAAATCACTGTCTGGACGGGGTCGACTAACTGATGCGCAGATTGATCTGATGCAACAGTATTATGGAATGGCAATAAGGAGGCACACAGGGTATACAGATGAACCTGAAATGAGGGAGGCAGTATGGGCTACTTATTTTCATAAGTTATCGACTGACAGTAACCCACAGCATTATCTTTGCCCAAAAGGTGCTGACTCTTGGTGTGGCTACCAAAAGTCAAAAGTGGCAGGAATGGAATACCATCATGAACATTCTCTGCCATTAACTGTAATGGAGGCAATCAAGCCAGTGTACAGGAATCTAAGTGATAGGGACCTTCTTCAAAAGTACTTGCATGGGAATACCCAAAATCCAAATGAAAGTTTTAATCATTGTATCTGGGAAAGGGTACCCAAAACAGTATTTGTTGGACTGAATACTCTAAAAATAGGTGTACTGGATGCAGTTATTTGCTTTAATGATGGAACTGCAGCCAGGAAAACTGTGTTGAGGAAGTTAGGCATAAATCCTGGAGAAAACTTGACAATAGCTCTTCACGCCATTGATAAACAACGACTCATGAAGGCGGGAAGAGATGCTCAGGCCCTGACTAAGGAATCAAGGACCAGGAAGAGGATGGAGAGAAAGAAGAAGAAGAAAGTCGAACACAAGCTGAATACATGCAAGGAGTGTTATAGATACTTGTCGGTGATCTTTTTTTAAATTTCTTCATTTACTCAAACATTGAGTTTTCAGACATTCAGGTGCACATTTCTCAGTAGCTACTGAAGGTAAAGATCTGATTTTTTCTATGCTGTACCTTGGAACCACCCTTAGAGAGGTGAACATAAAATTATGCTACTGCACTCAAAAATATTTGAAATATAAAAATAAAATGAGTAATTTTTATGGTAAATTAAATTATGTACTTTAAATTTTTTGGATAAACAGTTGGTCACTTTAAAAATAATTTTGTGTTTAGTATATTGAATTTCTTGTATTATATCCTATCAAAACATTACGTACCTGTAAGAGTTTTACTTTTAGAGAAAAGTGCACCTAAAGACAAGCATGCGTGAAACAAAATTAATTTCATATGTTTTCAAAATAAATCGATTATGAGTGATCAAATTAATTCAGGATTTTGAAATTGTACAATAACAGTCGGAAAGACACTACAAATATGTGGTATAAATTTAATTAGTATGTTACGACCAGGATCCTGGCTGTATTAGTTTAAAATTTGCCCAGAATGGACTGCCAAATGGTGGTGATTACCTGCCTTCTGTCCTTATGGGAGTCTTTAATTTTATCTTTGTAATCTTTAAGAGTTATATTTTACACTCTTTATCATCATTATCGTAAGCGTACACATTAATGGATAAATCAAGTTCGCGTTCAATTCTGAGGATGTTGTCAATTTGTAATCGGATAGTCGATACCAAGCTCTTGAGATTCTCTTTCATATTCTTCCATTTTAACTCCATAGTAGCCAGGTCTGTTTGGATTTTTGCATTTGTTACGATCTGCAGACTGTAGTGCTGATGCCAAAGACCATGCGAAATATTTTTGATCATCATTGACCACATTAATTACAGCTTGTTTATTTTTAATTACATCTGGCAACTCTATATAGGATGTCTCGTGAAGTGACTTGGATCTATTTACAGCCAACTGTAAGCCAATGACTCTATCCAGAATCCAGTCAGAGCCATCACAAGAGTGAGCTGCAAACTCCTCCATTCGCGCAGTTATTTGTCTCCTTCCAACAGGATATTATTTTCCTAGATCTACATTTTTATTTATTTATTTATTTATTTATTTAATTACTGTCTTGTCTTATATCCTCTTCTGACCCAATGTCCACATATGTGGACAAATATGTTTTATTCTCTGACTAACAATGAAATTCGAATTTCCCTCCAATTTTACTTTGAGTGTGTTCTCAAAGGTTCTCTCTTTAAACTTCACTGTTTTTCAACATTCTATAACCTCCTTGGTAGCACTCAGCAAGTTGGCGGGAAGTGAAGACATGGATACATCACAGGACATTCGACTTACAGGTAATTACTAGTTAATACTTCATTTACGGGCTTGTCTGTTGAACTCTTTCAGTTAGTTTCTGGTAATCAAAGACCCGAACTGACGAATAATGCAGAAATGTATTATTGTTTTTATTTGGTGTCGACTGTACGTGCATGCAAATTATTTTGTCCACACACGTGGACATTAGGTCTCTATAACAATAGCTGGGTAAGACTATTTGTCCATGCATGTGGACATTTGGTCTTGCCAACAATAAGTTGCTCAAGGTAATGTAAAGACCATGTTGCCATGGTACCTAATTTAACTAAATGTACATTAATCTCCTCCTCTGCGAACCATGTGACCTTGCCGCGGTGGGGAGGCTTGCGTGTCCCAATGATGCAGATAGCCGAGCCGCAGGTGCAACCATATCGGATGGGTATCTGTTGAGAGACCAGACTAACGAATGGTTCATCGAAAGGGCGGTAGCAGCCTTTTGGTAGTTGCAAGGGCGGCAGTCTGGATGATTGACTGATACGGCCTTGTAATAATACTCAACATGGCTTAGCTGTGTTGATACTGCTACACGGCTGAAAGCAACGGGAAACTACAGCCGTAACTAACTCCCGAGGACATGCAGCTCTCTCTGTATGAATGATGTACTGATGATGGCTTCCTCCCGGGTAAAATATTCCGGAGGTAAACTAGTCCCCCATTCGCATCTCCGGGTGGGGACTACACGAGAGGGGGCGATCATCAGGAAGATGGATACTGACATTCTGCGAGTCGGAGCGTGGAATGTTAGAAGTTTGAATCGTTGTGGTAGGTTAGAGAATCTGAAAAGGGAGATGGATAGGCTAAAGTTAGATGTAGTTGGCATAAGTGAAGTACGTTGGCAGGAAGAACAAGATTTTTGGTCAGGCGACTACCGAATTATCAACACAAAATCAAACAGAGGAAATGCAGGAGTTGGTTTAATAATGAATAAGAAAATAGGGCAGCGGGTAAGCTACTACGACCAGCATAGTGAAAGAATTATTGTCGTCAAGACAGACACCAAACCAATGCCCACCACAATAGTGCAGGTCTATATGCCTACTAGTTCAGCGGATGATGAAGAAATCGAAAGAATATATGAGGAGATAGAAGATTTAATACAATATGTAAAAGGTGACGATAATCTAATTGTGATGGGAGACTGGAATGCAGTGGTAGGCCAAGGAAGAGAAGGTAGTACAGTAGGAGAATTTGGATTGGGACGAAGGAACGAAAGAGGAAGTCGTCTGGTTGAATTCTGCACTGATCATAATTTAGTCCTTGCCAATACTTGGTTCAAACACCACAAACGACGGCTGTATACGTGGACGAGACCTGGAGACACTGGAAGGTATCAAATAGACTTCATTATGATTAGGCAGAGATTCAGAAACCAGGTGTTGGATTGCAAAACTTTCCCAGGAGCAGACGTGGACTCTGACCACAACTTGTTGTTCATGAAATGCCATCTGAAGTTGAAGAAATTGAAGAAAGGAAAGAATGCAAAAAGATGGGATCTAGACAAGTTGAAAGAAAAGAATGTGAGGGATTGTTTCAAGGCACATGTTGCACAAGGACTAAATGAAAAGGCTGAAGGAAACACTATAGAGGAAGTGTGGAGAGTCATGAAAAATGAAGTCAGTAGGGCTGCTGAAGAAATGTTAGGAATAAAGAAAAGATCAACTAAGAATCAGTGGATAACTCAGGAGATACTAGACCTGATTGATGAACGACGAAAATACAAGAATGCTAGAAATGAAGAGGGCAGAAAAGAATACAGGCGATTAAAGAATGAAGTGGATAGAAAGTGCAAGGCAGCTAAGGAAGAATGGCTGAAGGAGAAATGCAAGGATGTCGAAGGCTGTATGGTCCTGGGAAAGGTAGATGCTGCATACAGGAAAATCAAGGAAACCTTTGGAGAAAGGAAATCTAGGTGTATGAATATTAAGAGCTCAGATGGAAAACCACTCGTAGGGAAAGAAGACAAAGCAGAAAGATGGCAGGAGCATATCCAACAGTTGTATCAAGGTAAAGATGTAGATAATTTGGTTCTGGAACATGAAGAGGCTGTTGATGCTGATGAAAAGGGAGACCCAATTTTGAGGTCAGAGTTTGACAGAGCTGTGAGTGACCTCAATAGGAACAAGGCACCTGAAATTGATGACATTCCCTCTGAATTACTGACTGCCTTAGGAGAAACCAGCATGGCAAGGTTATTTCATTTAGTCTGCAAGATGTATGAGACAGGAGAAGTCCCATCCGATTTTCAGCAGAATGTTGTTATACCTATTCCCAAGAAAGCCGGTGCTGACAGGTGTGAAAACTACCGCACCATTAGTTTAGTATCTCATGCCTGCAAAATTTTAACACGTATTATTTACAGAAGAATGGAAAAACAAGTTGAAGCTGAGTTGGGAGAAGATCAATTTGGTTTCAGAAGAAATGTAGGAACACGTGAAGCTATCCTGACTTTACGTCTGGTCTTAGAGGATCGAATCAAGAAGGACAAGCCCACGTACATGGCATTTGTAGATCTAGAAAAGGCATTCGATAATGTTGATTGGACCAAGCTATTTATGATTCTGAAGATGATAGGGATCAGATACCGAGAACGAAGAATTATCTACAATCTGTATAAAAATCAGTCTGCAGTGATAAGAATCGAGGGCTTTGAAAAAGAAGCAGCAATCCAGAAAGGAGTGAGGCAAGGCTGCAGTTTGTCCCCTATCCTTTTCAATGTTTACATAGAACAGGCAGTAAAGGAAATCAAAGAGAAATTTGGAAAGGGAATCACAGTCCAAGGAGAGGAAATCAAAACCTTGAGATTTGCCGATGATATTGTTATTTTATCTGAGACTGCAGAAGATCTTGAGGAGTTGCTGAATGGTATGGATGAAGTCTTGGGTAAGGAGTACAAGATGAAAATAAATAAGTCCAAAACAAAAGTAATGGAGTGCAGTCGAACGAAGGCAGGTGATGCAGGAAATATTAGATTAGGAAATGAAGTCTTAAAGAAAGTAGATGAATATTGTTACTTGGGTAGTAAAATAACTAACGATGGCAGAAGTAAGGAGGACATAAAATGCAGACTAGCACAAGCAAGGAAGAGCTTTCTTAAGAAAAGAAATTTGCTCACTTCAAACATTGATATCGGAATTAGAAAGATGTTTTTGAAGACTTTCGTGTGGAGCGTAGCATTGTATGGAAGTGAAACATGGACGATAACTGGCTCAGAAAGAAAGAGAATAGAAGCTTTTGAAATGTGGTGTTACAGAAGAATGCTGAAGGTGAGATGGATAGATCGAATCACGAATGAAGAGATACTGAATCGAATTGGTGAGATGAGAACGATTTGGCTAAATTTGACCAGAAGAAGGGATAGAATGGTAGGACATATTTTAAGACACCCAGGACTTGTTCAATTGGTTTTTGAAGGAAGTGTAGGTGGTAAGAACGGTAGGGGTAGACCAAGGTATGAATATGACAAGCAGATTAGAGCAGATGTAGGATGCAATAGTTACGTCGAAATGAAAAGGTTAGCACAGGATAGGGTGGCATGGAGAGCTGCATCAAACCAGTCTATGGACTGATGACTCAAACAACACACATTAATCTAGAACACATAGGGGAAACTCTCATAAATAATCATAATTATTTAGTTACACAATCGATTATGTTTCTAGGTTAGCCGGTCATCTTCCTCTAGCCATGGATGTTAAAGACATGCAAAGATGCCTAAATCCTGGCTGCAATGAAAAAAGCCGCATTCCCTGCATAACACTCAAAGTCTACTTGTGCCGTCTTAAGGACAGGAATTTTTGAGCATTTCCATACGTAAAAGGGAAGAAAACTTACAGTCTGTTACTGAAATAACATGTAAATATGTGCTTCTTTTATGTGTTCATGTCAGCTGGTTCAAAATAATACAATATATTTACAATTTACTTAAGTTGACCCCACTCTTTATTGTAGTTAACCCATTATCATACTTGAAATATTAGCGGACTTCACCATTTACTCACAAAAGTGAACAAGAGACATAGACATAATGCAGACCTAATGTCCACATTTGTGGACAAATTATATTAGAAACCTCTGACGGTAAAAAATATAAATATTGGTACATATTGTTCATTTAGGAATATAAGAGCTCAGAAATGTGGATTTCATCATAGTTATCCACTTGCGTGGGTGTTGGGTCTGAAGAGGATATGGCGGGATTCAGGATATGAAGCCTGCCATTCTGTCCGACCATACATACACCTACATGAAGAGTTAAATATACACTAAAGAAGTTATCTACAATTTAATTTCTTAAGGTATCACTTAAGTGTTTTAATTAACCTAATAACTTGGCTATGATCTAATCTTACGTATGTTATGAATAATTATTATTTATTAACCAGGTTTGACAGAGTTTATTAAAGCGGAGGTGGTTTGACACGCTCCTGATTTCAACAGGTAGGGAATTCCAAATTCAACTGACGGCGACTACAAATTATCTACTGTAACCAGTTGAGAGGTGAATGGGAATGCTTAGTACTGAGATGGATGATGATATGGTAGGAATACTAGAAGGTGATGCTAGGTACTGGAATTGTGTGGCAAGGTATTCAGGAGTGTTGAGGTTCAGTACACGATGTAACAGAGAAACAGTGTGCAAATTTCGTCTCTCTCTTAAGCGAAGCCACGAAAGTTTATCAAATGCAGGAGAAATGTGGTTAAACCTTGGTACATCTGTAATAAATCGAACACATGCCTTTTATGTTTTTTGGAGCTTGATTGAAAGTGAGGCGTTCAGGTTACTGTATACTACGTCACAGTAGTCTAATATCGGCATTACCTTACTTTAGATAAGCAGTTTTCTTACATTTTTGGGGAGTAAATCTCTGAGTTTCTTAAAGGAATTTAAGAAATAAAACACTCGCTGATATATACCTATTACATGATCGTTCCAGCTAAGATTTTTGTCCATTATCAGTCCTAAGTTTTTAATTGTGTCTGTAATGATAATAATGTTATTTGCTTTACGTCCCACTAACTACTTTTACGGTTTTCGGAGACGCCGAGGTACCGGAATTTTGTCCCGCAGGAGTTCTTTTACGTGCCAGTAAATCTACCGACACGAGGCTAAAGTATTTGAGCACCTTCAAATACCATCGGACTGAGCCAGGATCGAACCTGCCAAGTTGGGGTCAGAAGGCCAGCGCCTCAACCGTCTGAGCCACTCAGCCCGGTGATTGTGTCTTTGAATTGTAACTGAGTGTCTCTTAATGTTATTGGATGTGTATTAACGTCTGTGAGGCGTGCGTGGGTTTTTTGAGTAGCTAAAAGGATACACTGAGATTTTTCGGCATTGATTTTTAGTGCATGGTCATCGGTCCACTTACATATAATTTCTAGGTCGTCATTCATATTATTTATTGCAGTCGGTAAGTCACGAGGGTGTGTATGTGTATATATTAGTAGGTCATCTGCGTATACATGATATATAATGTTTAATTACTTGTGTTAGTCCTGAAATGAAGATCGAAAATAGGAGTGGTGCTAGCACTGCCCTCTGTTGTATTCCAGTCTCCATGAGATGAATTTTTCACCTGCTGATACACACTGCGGCGATCAGAGAGATAGGAATACATCCAGGATATTGTGCTTTGTGAGAAGTTAATAGCACGTATTTTGCCATCAGTATGTCCGTGTCAACGCAGTCGAAGACCTTACTAAGGTCTAGAAGAGTTAGAACAGTAACTTCTCCCTTATCCATAGCCACTCCTATGTCATTTGTAACTTTAAGTAGTGAAGTAGTTGTGCTATGATTGCTTCTAAAACCAGGCTGATATTTGTCAAGAAGTAAATTGTTATTTAAATGAGAGATTATTTGTCTGTGAACAATTTTCTCCAAAATTTTGGACAGAAATGGTAAAATGCAAACGGATCGAAAGTCTTTGGGTTCCACGGGATTGTTAGTCCTTGGGAGTGGGCGAACAATTGCACAGTTCCGAAGGGAAGGGAATATGCTGGTTATCAGTGAGGTATTAATGATGTGGGTTAGATTTGGTAGGATTATGTCTAGAGTTTTTAATAGTAACTGTGGAACAATCTCGTCACATCGTGTCGCAGTTGTTCTTATTGACCGTGCAATTTGACTCACTTTTGCGGGAGTTACTAGTGAAAAATGTAACTGTTCTCCTCCATTGTTAGCATTGCGTAGAATTTTGTTAATTGTCTGTTCTTTTGTTGTCTCGTCAATGTTAACGGGTCTTGTAGTAAAGTATTGGTTTAAATCTTCCAGTGGTAGTTTAATGTCAGAAGTATGTATGTTTTTTCCACCTATGCCCATTTTTAACGGTTTTCCCGATTGTTGCCGTATTCCGGGTTAGCAAAATGTTCTGTGAGCGTCTTATTTTAGCATTCCTTACGGTCTGTGTGGTCCTGTTACGAAGGGTCTTGTACAGATCAAAATCGTTTGGTATTTGGCTAGTTTTAGATTTTCTGAAAGCTTTGTCTCTCTCTGTCATTAAGTCACGTATTACCTGAGTCATCCATCGAGCCGCAGGGCATGTTATGTGGGCAGTGCGTTTTGGCGTGTGTTTACTGAGAAGAGCTAGCAGTTGTTTGTTTAATAACTCCACTTTATCATCTATCTTATCTAAAATATGGACATTATCCCAAGGTATGCTTGCAGCGTCTTCTAATAAGGCTTCGTCATTTATATTTTTTATTCCTTGGAATGTAATTAATTTAGGTCTGTACTTGGGGCATTGAAGTGAATAAGCTAAATAAATTAAGTCGTGTTTGGATAGTCCACAAGCAGACATTTGCCCGTGGGTCAGTACCCTGTCAGGGTTATCCGTCACAATTAAGTCCAGTAATGTATGTGACATGGCTGTATGATGTGTTGCGCTAAGTGGCCAAATCGTCATGTTACAAGATGTAAATATATTGATTTGTTGCTTAGTCTCAGTAATTTTGTCTTTAAGAATGTCAGTATTGAAGTCACCTAGTAATAAAAGATGCTCATACCTGGGTAAGAGGTCTAGCAGGATGTCCTAAAGGTCTGCGATGTATGCAATCTTTGGTGGGCGATACACTACACTCAGTAAGCACTTTTCACCTAAAACCTCAATTTCTGTGAACATGAACTCAGGCCTTGCGCTAGTTGTTTTGTAGATTACTTTATATTTTACGTCGCTTCTAATATACGTAGCTACTCTACCTCCGGCTTTACCTGTGCGATCATTTCGGATCAAAGTATAATTTTTGAGGTGGACAAGAGAATCTGATAACCAAGGTTTCATCCAAGTTTTCCCATTCATCACGATGTGAGGGTTGACATTAGCAATTATGTTACGGAGTTCGTGAAAGTGAGCAATTAGACTTTGGACGTTGGCATGTACTACCTGAAAGGAATTTGGGAAGTTGTTAAAAGCACTTATAAGAGGATTAGTTAGGGGCTGGGTAGGTCTTTGAGTGGAGATTCCGCTCAGCTGATCACCAGTAACCTTGCCGAAAATAGAAGCGTGTGCAGCACTCTCACTTTGAGTTGCCAACCTGTACGCTATTTTTCGTAGTTATTACATGTAAATATAATGAAGATATAATCTAAAAGTAATAGTTGAAATAGTAATTATAGTAATACTCTTAAAGTCTAGTGTCTAAGTTAGTTTAAACTGTAAATTGTGTAGTGCAATGTTAGTTTCGGTCTGTCGGTTTATTTAATCCTGTCCAATTCCGCTTGGCTTGACACACGATATTTCACACCATTGTGTTTCACAATAATTGCACCATCTATTGTCCAACAATTGGAAACAGAAAATCTAGTTATTGCTTCTTGCAACAGTTTCATCCTGGTAGAGGTGAGGTCTTCCCTGACTGCTTTTTCCCGTTCCTTTCAGTTTCTTTTTTAGATTTGAACAGTTCGTTCCGTTTGCGGCACGACACGGACTTCACTATTATAGAACGCAGTTTATCGGTACTCATCTTGCCTACCCTGTGACTTCTGTCTATGTCCTCGTGCGTTAAATGTACTTCAATATTGTCAGCTAGCTCGATGACAATTTTGTCCGTGTCCTCGCCAATCGATTCTCGCACCCCGAACACACGCAGTGATTGCCGCCGCTGATATTGCTCTAGAGCATCGGTCTTAGTTTCGAGCTGTTCCTTGAGGTCTGATATTGTCTTGTCTCTGGCCTCGAGCGCTTCCCTCGTCTCCTCGATTACTTTGGTATTAAAGTCCACAAAAGGTGATGATGATGAAGATGATGCTTGTTGTTCAAAGGGGCCAAACATCGAATGTCATCGGCCCGTCATAAGGTGATTAGGATCTAGAATATTGAAATCATTTTCAAAGTCGAACGTTTGTAACCTACTCTGAAACACTCTTTGAATTTCATAATTTCTGTGCGTTCTTTCCTGCCTTTGTTTTCCAAATACCCCAGTAGAATAAGGAAAAGCATCTTTCAAAGGTGTTGGCTCTGGAGTATAAATTAATTCACTAGCATCTACATCATGAAACGGCAAACTTTCATTTGCTTATCCCCTTAAAACTAACTAATTTCGTTAATATTTGCGAGTTCTTCTGCGCCTTTGTTTTCTAAATAATAGAGTAAAATAAGGAAAAAACATCTTTTAAAGATGTCGGTCCTAGAGTATATAAATTTTCTTGAACATCTCGGAATGGTAATTCCTCAGTCGCTTGCCTGTAATTATACCGTATTCAATATGCTCTAAACGTTTTGCTTTTTTAGTCTTTTATAACCCTTGATATATCCATATTTGCAAATATTTATGAGGTTTCTCAGAGTAGGAGCGTTATTTACAACTCTATTTACAGGTACTTCTTGATCATTATTGATGAGATTAATAAGTTGAGATTTATTAAGGTTGGAGTAACCTCGACGCCCCAAACTTAGCTTGGACTCTCAGCAGTACTACATTGAGGTTGCTCAAGTTCTCCATTTATTAGAAATAAAATTTTGGAAAGGATTTTTAGTAAATTAATTATGCAGTAATTGTTCATGATAAGGTAGTTTCAGATGGAATTTTATGAAAATTTGGGACTCGTTCCTCATTAAACAATTACTTCATTCATCATAGAGTCGTAGCCTGTATGAGCATAGAGACTGAAAATTAGAGAATATTTCAGTAGCAGTGAAGCTTTATACATTATAGAGTTGCAGGGTCTGTGACGCCAGACCATGGAAAATAAAATAAAATAACAAAATAAAATTTATAAAGAACTATTTTTATTACGGAGTATGGATCCATGTTATGTTATAAGAACTCTAAATGTTTCTGTAAATTCTAGATTGAATGAATTATATGAAGATTATCTGGAAATGGAAATAATTTTAAGAATCAGAAATCCTAACTCAATAAATATGCAGACTATGGAGTGGGTATGTGGGAAACTGGGAATGAAATTTCTAGATCCTAATGGGTGGGGAGGAGATAGGGATCTGCACTCAGATGGCCTTCATTTAAACCGCAGTGGTACGTATAAGTTAGGAAATTTGTTTGGAGGGGTAATAGGGAGGTACATTCAGGGAAACGGGATGGCCTAGGGAGCGGTGATAAGGGAACAGGGAACTGGAAATCAAGTAGGGATGACATAAAATTGTTAGTGTTGAACTGTAGAAGTATTGTAAGGAAATGAATAGAATTAAGTAATTTAATAGATATATATTTACCAGATATTGTAATAGGAGTTGAATCATGGCTGAGAAATGAGTGGCACTGGAGTGTGTATCGTAGAGATAGGATAGGAATGGTGGGAGGGGGAGTGTTCATTCTGGTGAAAGAAGAATTTGTAAGCTACAGAAAAGTTAAAATGAGACACTTGAAATTCTAGGTGTAAGGCTCATTTCTAAAGATAATAGGCAACTTGATATATTTGGAGTGTACAGATCGGGAAAGGGTAGCACTAACGCGGATTCGGAATTATTTGATAGGATAGTCAGCTATGTGGGAAACGACATGGAAAGAAATGTGATTGCAGCGGGAGATCTGAATTTGCCAGATGTCAATTGGGAAGGAAATGCGAACGACAGGAAGCATGACCAACAAATGGCAAATAAGTTAATATGGGAAGGACAGCTGATTCAGAAAGTGATGGAACCAACCAGAGGGAAAAATATCCTGGATGTCGTGCTGATAAAACCAGATGAGCTCTATAGGGAAACTGAAGTAATAGATGGTATTAGTGATCATGAAGCTGTTTTTTGTGGTAGTTAAAAATAAATGTGATAGAAAGGAAGGTCTTAAAAGTAGGACTGTTAGGCAGTACCATATGGCTGATAAAGTAGGCATGAGGCAGTTTCTAAAAAGTACCTATGATCGGTGGAAAATGGTAAATAAAAATGTAAACAGACCCTGGGATGGGTTTAAAGAAATTGTTGAGGAATGCGAAAACAGGTTTGTACCATTAAGGGTGGTAAGGAATGGTAAAGACCCACCTTATTATAATAGAGAAATGAAGGGACTGAGGAGGAGATGCAGACTGGAAAGAAATAGAGTTAGAAATGGCTGTGGAAGTAAGGAGAAATTGAAGGAACTTACTAGAAAAATGAATCTAGCAAAGAAGGCAGCTAAGGATAACATGATGGCAAGCATAATTAGCAGTCAGACGAATTTTAGTGAAAAATGGAAGGGTTTGTATGGGTATTTTAAGGCAGAAACCGGTTCCAAGAAGGACATTCCAGGAATAATTAACCAATCCCAAATTACTTTTTTCTTGCGATATTGATAGCTTGTATATATAAACACTTAGTATGGCCCATTATTCATGTAGAAAAGAGCAAAACCATATTTACTTTTATAGAACCCATATAAACACATGGGTCGTTAATGACCCGCTAAGCACTTGCTCGGTACACAGGAAGAGACGATATTCTGAACACCAGCCTCAACAACAATTTCTTTCTACAGATTTACAGTTTACGTACCTTTAGAAGTGAGTTTCATAATGACACAAAAAGCAATAATTGTCATTGTTCTGTTTAATTATAACAATATTTAGTACCCAAAACACGTAACTTCAGAATCCATAACTGACAGTGGAACTGAGACATTCTTCTTCGTGGTAGGGAATTAGAGTAGGTGAAGCATTATCTGTCCCTGTAAAAATTAAGAGGCGAATTTCTCAAGGCAATATTATTGGACCTTTGTGTTTTCTTATATATATCAATGATATGTGTAAAGAAGTGGAATCAGAGATAAGGCTTTTCGCAGATGATGTTATTCTGTACAGAGTAATAAATAAGTTACCAGATTGTGAGCAACTGCAAAATGACCTCGATAATGTTGTGAGATGGACAGTAGGCAATGGTATGATGATAAATGGGGATAAAAGTCAGGTTGTGAGTTTCACAAATAGGAAAAGTCCTCTCAGTTTTAATTACTGCGTTGATGGGGTGAAAGTTCCCTTTGGGGATCATTGTAAATACCTAGGCATAAATATAAGGAAAGATCTTCATTGGGGTAATCACATAAATGTGATTATAAATAAGGGGTACAGATCTCTGCACATGGTTATGAGAATATTTAGGGGTTGTAGTAACGATGTAAAGGAGAGAGCATATTTGTGTCTGGTGAGATCTCAACTTGAATATGGTTCCAGTGTATGGGACCCTTACCAGGATTACTTGTTTCAGGAACTGGAAAAATCCAAAGAAGAGCAGCTCGATTTGTTCTGGGCGATTTCAGACAAAAGAGTAGCGTTACAAAAATGTTGCAAAGTTTGGGCTGGGAATACTTGGTAGAAAGGAGACGAGCTGCTCGACTAAGTGGTATGTTCCGAGCTGTCAGTGGAGGGATGGCGTGGGAGGACATCAGTAGACGAATAAGTTTGGATGGTGTCCTTAAAAGTAGGAAAGATCACAATATGAAGATAAAGTTGGAATTCAAGAGGACAAATTGGGGCAAATACTCGTTTATAGGAAGGGGAGTTAGGGATTGGAATAACTTACCAAGGGAGATGGTCAATAAATTTCCAATTTCTTTGTAATCATTTAAGAAAAGGCTAGGAAAACAACAGACAGGGAATCTGCCACTTGGGCGACTGCCCTAAATGCAGATCAGTAGTGATTTATTTATTTATTTATTTATTTATTTATTTATTTATTTATTTATTTATTTATTTATTTATTTATTTATTTATTTATTTATTTATTTATTTATTTATTTATTTATTTATTTATTTATTTATTGATATCTACTCAGAAAAAGTATGCCGAGGAAAGGGGCATAACCAATGGTCTATTTCAAGTTTTGAAGAACTGTATCTGCTTCGAGAAATACACCCGAAAAATATATAGGGTATGATCGGATCGTAAAATTTATTTTACCTGGATGACGAACATTGGACGAAGCAGAGGGTGGGAATATCGTATCAACTATTTCTCAATTGAAAGAGTAAGATTAAATGTCCCATTAGTACAATTTGTTTCTACGTCACTAGCGTCAACTTGTTCATTTTCCGGAAGCGGTTCAGTTTCATCACTGAATTCGGGAGGAAGTTATGAATTGAAGTTACTGTTTATTGGTACCTGCATCACTAACTCTGGATCAATAACTCTGCTGGAGTCTGAAGCTGAGCACAATTTACTGTCAGGATCTGAACAATCTTCATCATCAAAGTCAGCATCTGTTTCTTCTCCTCCGTCTTCATGCAGCCCAGTAAAGATATCAACACCTGAGTCGGGGATATCTGAAGGATCGGCCGCTTCGAGCTCATCCTAAATTTCTGCAACTGTTACTTGCTATACTCTGTAATATATTACAGAGCAATTAGGGATCCTAAGACTAATTACGTAAGGTTTAAGCTAAAAATATGGTCGTTATTGAGCGAATGTGGAAGTCAGTGATAGCTCTCGGGTAACTGCTCAGCGGGTCGTTAGCGACCCACACTAGGTTCTATTGAAAATAACGGAAATTCTAAGCAACTTATGCGGATATCAAATTGTGTAGGTATATTATTGAAGTTTTAAATAGTAAATACTGCAATGAATAACCTGCCAATGAGAACAGTTGTCAATTCTATTTATATTCTTCACCCGCGTTCAGAGGGCTAACAATCCATCTTTCTTCTATTGACTCCAGATCAAGAATAACATCGACAATGGATCAAATTCCCACCCAAACGTATGACGAAATATAAAATGGTCTTACATGTGTCAAGAATTTGATAGCTTAAAGAAAGATAGCATAATTTGATGGGTCGAAAACGACCCACCTGGGCATAAATGGGTTAATGAAGAAGGGGAGTGTGTATGTGAGGATCTTCAAAAGGCAGAAGTATTCAGTCAGCAGTATGTAAAGATTGTTGGTTACAAGGATAATGTCGAGATAGAGGAGGAGACTAAGGCCAAAGAAGTAATAAAATTTACATATGATAACAATGACATTTACAATAAGATACAAAAGTTGAAAACTAGAAAAGCGGCTGGAATTGATCAGATTTCTGGGGATGTACTAAAGACAATGGGTTGGGATATAGTACCATATCTGAAGTACTTATTTGTTTATTGTTTGGTCAGAGGAGCTATACCAGATGAATGGAGAGTTGCTATAGTAGCCCCTGTGTATATAGGAAATGGTGATAGAGATAAAGCTGAAAATTATAGGCCAGTAAGTTTGACGTGCATTGTACGTAAGCTTTGGGAAGGCATTCTTTCTGATTATATTAGACATGTTTGTGGAATTAATAACTGGTTCGATAGAAGGCAATTCGGTTTTAGGAAAGGTTATTCCACTGAAGCTCAACTTGTAGGATTCCAGCAAGATATCTTGGATTCTGGAGGTCAAATGGACTGTATCGCGATTGACCTGTCTAAAGCATTTGATAGGGTGGATCATGGGAGACTACTGGCAAAAATGAGTGCAATTGGACTAGACAACATAGTGACTGAATGGGTTGCTATATTTCAAGAAAATAGATCTCAGAGAATTAGAGTAGGTGAAACTTTATCTGACCCTGTAATAATTAAGAGGGGAATTCCTCAAGGCAGTATTATCGGACCTTTATGTTTTCTTATATATATAAATGATATGAGTAAAGGAGTGGAATCGGAGGTAAGGCTTTTTGCGGATGATGTTATTCTCTATAGAGTGATAAATAAGTTACAAGATTATGAGTAACTGCAACGTGACCTCGAAAATGTTGTGAGATGGACAGCAGGCAATGGTATGTTGATAAACGGGGTTAAAAGTCAGGTTGTGAGTTTCACAAATAGGAAAAGTCATCTCAGTTTTAATTACTGCGTTGATGGGGGGAAAGTTCTTTTTGGGGATCATTGTAAGTATCTAGGTGATAATATAAAGAATGATCTTCATTGGGGTAATCACATAAATGTGATTATAAATAAAGGGTACAGATCTCTGCACATGGTTATGAGGGTGTTTAGGGGTTGTAGTAAGCATGTAAAGGAGAATGCATATAAGTCTCTGGTAAGACCCCAACTAGAGTATGGTTCCAGTGTATGGGACCCTCACCAGGATTACCTGATTCAAGAACTGGAAAAAATCCAAAGAAAAGCAGCTCGATTTGTTCTGGGTGATTTCCGACAAAAGAGTAGCGTTACAAAAATGTTGCAATGTTTGGGTTGGGAAGAATTGAGTGAAAGAAGAAGAGCTGCTCGACGAAGTGGTATGTTCCAAGCTGTCAGCGGAAAGATGGCGTGGAATGACGTTAGTAGACGAATAAGTTTGAATGGCGTTTATAAAAGTAGGAAAGATCACAATATGAAGATAAAGTTGGAATTCAAGAGGACAAACTGTGGCAAATATTCATTTATAGGAAGGGGAGTTTGGGATTGGAATAACTTACCAAGGGAGATGTTCAATAAATTTCCAATTTCTTTGAAATCATTTCGGAAAAGGCTAGGAAAGCAACAGATAGGGAATCTGCCACCTGGGCGACTGCCCTAAATGCAGATCAGTATTGATTGTGTAAATAAATATATATAGCTTAATGAAAGAAGGATCACCAATAACTTCTCAAGGAAATCCTTTTGAAACAAGTTTAGATAATGATATTCTTATAAGAGAAATAATAATTATTAAAATAGAACATTAAACAATTACTTCATTCATCATAGAGTCGTAGCCTGTATGAGCATAGAGACTGAAAATTAGAGAATATTTCAGTAGCAGTGAAGCTTTATACATTATAGAGTTGCAGGGTCTGTGACGCCAGACCATGGAAAATAAAATAAAATAACAAAATAAAATTTATAAAGAACTATTTTTATTACGGAGTATGGATCCATGTTATGTTATAAGAACTCTAAATGTTTCTGTAAATTCTAGATTGAATGAATTATATGAAGATTATCTGGAAATGGAAATAATTTTAAGAATCAGAAATCCTAACTCAATAAATATGCAGACTATGGAGTGGGTATGTGGGAAACTGGGAATGAAATTTCTAGATCCTAATGGGTGGGGAGGAGATAGGGATCTGCACTCAGATGGCCTTCATTTAAACCGCAGTGGTACGTATAAGTTAGGAAATTTGTTTGGAGGGGTAATAGGGAGGTACATTCAGGGAAACGGGATGGCCTAGGGAGCGGTGATAAGGGAACAGGGAACTGGAAATCAAGTAGGGATGACATAAAATTGTTAGTGTTGAACTGTAGAAGTATTGTAAGGAAATGAATAGAATTAAGTAATTTAATAGATATATATTTACCAGATATTGTAATAGGAGTTGAATCATGGCTGAGAAATGAGTGGCACTGGAGTGTGTATCGTAGAGATAGGATAGGAATGGTGGGAGGGGGAGTGTTCATTCTGGTGAAAGAAGAATTTGTAAGCTACAGAAAAGTTAAAATGAGACACTTGAAATTCTAGGTGTAAGGCTCATTTCTAAAGATAATAGGCAACTTGATATATTTGGAGTGTACAGATCGGGAAAGGGTAGCACTAACGCGGATTCGGAATTATTTGATAGGATAGTCAGCTATGTGGGAAACGACATGGAAAGAAATGTGATTGCAGCGGGAGATCTGAATTTGCCAGATGTCAATTGGGAAGGAAATGCGAACGACAGGAAGCATGACCAACAAATGGCAAATAAGTTAATATGGGAAGGACAGCTGATTCAGAAAGTGATGGAACCAACCAGAGGGAAAAATATCCTGGATGTCGTGCTGATAAAACCAGATGAGCTCTATAGGGAAACTGAAGTAATAGATGGTATTAGTGATCATGAAGCTGTTTTTTGTGGTAGTTAAAAATAAATGTGATAGAAAGGAAGGTCTTAAAAGTAGGACTGTTAGGCAGTACCATATGGCTGATAAAGTAGGCATGAGGCAGTTTCTAAAAAGTACCTATGATCGGTGGAAAATGGTAAATAAAAATGTAAACAGACCCTGGGATGGGTTTAAAGAAATTGTTGAGGAATGCGAAAACAGGTTTGTACCATTAAGGGTGGTAAGGAATGGTAAAGACCCACCTTATTATAATAGAGAAATGAAGGGACTGAGGAGGAGATGCAGACTGGAAAGAAATAGAGTTAGAAATGGCTGTGGAAGTAAGGAGAAATTGAAGGAACTTACTAGAAAAATGAATCTAGCAAAGAAGGCAGCTAAGGATAACATGATGGCAAGCATAATTAGCAGTCAGACGAATTTTAGTGAAAAATGGAAGGGTTTGTATGGGTATTTTAAGGCAGAAACCGGTTCCAAGAAGGACATTCCAGGAATAATTAACCAATCCCAAATTACTTTTTTCTTGCGATATTGATAGCTTGTATATATAAACACTTAGTATGGCCCATTATTCATGTAGAAAAGAGCAAAACCATATTTACTTTTATAGAACCCATATAAACACATGGGTCGTTAATGACCCGCTAAGCACTTGCTCGGTACACAGGAAGAGACGATATTCTGAACACCAGCCTCAACAACAATTTCTTTCTACAGATTTACAGTTTACGTACCTTTAGAAGTGAGTTTCATAATGACACAAAAAGCAATAATTGTCATTGTTCTGTTTAATTATAACAATATTTAGTACCCAAAACACGTAACTTCAGAATCCATAACTGACAGTGGAACTGAGACATTCTTCTTCGTGGTAGGGAATTAGAGTAGGTGAAGCATTATCTGTCCCTGTAAAAATTAAGAGGCGAATTTCTCAAGGCAATATTATTGGACCTTTGTGTTTTCTTATATATATCAATGATATGTGTAAAGAAGTGGAATCAGAGATAAGGCTTTTCGCAGATGATGTTATTCTGTACAGAGTAATAAATAAGTTACCAGATTGTGAGCAACTGCAAAATGACCTCGATAATGTTGTGAGATGGACAGTAGGCAATGGTATGATGATAAATGGGGATAAAAGTCAGGTTGTGAGTTTCACAAATAGGAAAAGTCCTCTCAGTTTTAATTACTGCGTTGATGGGGTGAAAGTTCCCTTTGGGGATCATTGTAAATACCTAGGCATAAATATAAGGAAAGATCTTCATTGGGGTAATCACATAAATGTGATTATAAATAAGGGGTACAGATCTCTGCACATGGTTATGAGAATATTTAGGGGTTGTAGTAACGATGTAAAGGAGAGAGCATATTTGTGTCTGGTGAGATCTCAACTTGAATATGGTTCCAGTGTATGGGACCCTTACCAGGATTACTTGTTTCAGGAACTGGAAAAATCCAAAGAAGAGCAGCTCGATTTGTTCTGGGCGATTTCAGACAAAAGAGTAGCGTTACAAAAATGTTGCAAAGTTTGGGCTGGGAATACTTGGTAGAAAGGAGACGAGCTGCTCGACTAAGTGGTATGTTCCGAGCTGTCAGTGGAGGGATGGCGTGGGAGGACATCAGTAGACGAATAAGTTTGGATGGTGTCCTTAAAAGTAGGAAAGATCACAATATGAAGATAAAGTTGGAATTCAAGAGGACAAATTGGGGCAAATACTCGTTTATAGGAAGGGGAGTTAGGGATTGGAATAACTTACCAAGGGAGATGGTCAATAAATTTCCAATTTCTTTGTAATCATTTAAGAAAAGGCTAGGAAAACAACAGACAGGGAATCTGCCACTTGGGCGACTGCCCTAAATGCAGATCAGTAGTGATTTATTTATTTATTTATTTATTTATTTATTTATTTATTTATTTATTTATTTATTTATTTATTTATTTATTTATTTATTTATTTATTTATTTATTTATTTATTGATATCTACTCAGAAAAAGTATGCCGAGGAAAGGGGCATAACCAATGGTCTATTTCAAGTTTTGAAGAACTGTATCTGCTTCGAGAAATACACCCGAAAAATATATAGGGTATGATCGGATCGTAAAATTTATTTTACCTGGATGACGAACATTGGACGAAGCAGAGGGTGGGAATATCGTATCAACTATTTCTCAATTGAAAGAGTAAGATTAAATGTCCCATTAGTACAATTTGTTTCTACGTCACTAGCGTCAACTTGTTCATTTTCCGGAAGCGGTTCAGTTTCATCACTGAATTCGGGAGGAAGTTATGAATTGAAGTTACTGTTTATTGGTACCTGCATCACTAACTCTGGATCAATAACTCTGCTGGAGTCTGAAGCTGAGCACAATTTACTGTCAGGATCTGAACAATCTTCATCATCAAAGTCAGCATCTGTTTCTTCTCCTCCGTCTTCATGCAGCCCAGTAAAGATATCAACACCTGAGTCGGGGATATCTGAAGGATCGGCCGCTTCGAGCTCATCCTAAATTTCTGCAACTGTTACTTGCTATACTCTGTAATATATTACAGAGCAATTAGGGATCCTAAGACTAATTACGTAAGGTTTAAGCTAAAAATATGGTCGTTATTGAGCGAATGTGGAAGTCAGTGATAGCTCTCGGGTAACTGCTCAGCGGGTCGTTAGCGACCCACACTAGGTTCTATTGAAAATAACGGAAATTCTAAGCAACTTATGCGGATATCAAATTGTGTAGGTATATTATTGAAGTTTTAAATAGTAAATACTGCAATGAATAACCTGCCAATGAGAACAGTTGTCAATTCTATTTATATTCTTCACCCGCGTTCAGAGGGCTAACAATCCATCTTTCTTCTATTGACTCCAGATCAAGAATAACATCGACAATGGATCAAATTCCCACCCAAACGTATGACGAAATATAAAATGGTCTTACATGTGTCAAGAATTTGATAGCTTAAAGAAAGATAGCATAATTTGATGGGTCGAAAACGACCCACCTGGGCATAAATGGGTTAATGAAGAAGGGGAGTGTGTATGTGAGGATCTTCAAAAGGCAGAAGTATTCAGTCAGCAGTATGTAAAGATTGTTGGTTACAAGGATAATGTCGAGATAGAGGAGGAGACTAAGGCCAAAGAAGTAATAAAATTTACATATGATAACAATGACATTTACAATAAGATACAAAAGTTGAAAACTAGAAAAGCGGCTGGAATTGATCAGATTTCTGGGGATGTACTAAAGACAATGGGTTGGGATATAGTACCATATCTGAAGTACTTATTTGTTTATTGTTTGGTCAGAGGAGCTATACCAGATGAATGGAGAGTTGCTATAGTAGCCCCTGTGTATATAGGAAATGGTGATAGAGATAAAGCTGAAAATTATAGGCCAGTAAGTTTGACGTGCATTGTACGTAAGCTTTGGGAAGGCATTCTTTCTGATTATATTAGACATGTTTGTGGAATTAATAACTGGTTCGATAGAAGGCAATTCGGTTTTAGGAAAGGTTATTCCACTGAAGCTCAACTTGTAGGATTCCAGCAAGATATCTTGGATTCTGGAGGTCAAATGGACTGTATCGCGATTGACCTGTCTAAAGCATTTGATAGGGTGGATCATGGGAGACTACTGGCAAAAATGAGTGCAATTGGACTAGACAACATAGTGACTGAATGGGTTGCTATATTTCAAGAAAATAGATCTCAGAGAATTAGAGTAGGTGAAACTTTATCTGACCCTGTAATAATTAAGAGGGGAATTCCTCAAGGCAGTATTATCGGACCTTTATGTTTTCTTATATATATAAATGATATGAGTAAAGGAGTGGAATCGGAGGTAAGGCTTTTTGCGGATGATGTTATTCTCTATAGAGTGATAAATAAGTTACAAGATTATGAGTAACTGCAACGTGACCTCGAAAATGTTGTGAGATGGACAGCAGGCAATGGTATGTTGATAAACGGGGTTAAAAGTCAGGTTGTGAGTTTCACAAATAGGAAAAGTCATCTCAGTTTTAATTACTGCGTTGATGGGGGGAAAGTTCTTTTTGGGGATCATTGTAAGTATCTAGGTGATAATATAAAGAATGATCTTCATTGGGGTAATCACATAAATGTGATTATAAATAAAGGGTACAGATCTCTGCACATGGTTATGAGGGTGTTTAGGGGTTGTAGTAAGCATGTAAAGGAGAATGCATATAAGTCTCTGGTAAGACCCCAACTAGAGTATGGTTCCAGTGTATGGGACCCTCACCAGGATTACCTGATTCAAGAACTGGAAAAAATCCAAAGAAAAGCAGCTCGATTTGTTCTGGGTGATTTCCGACAAAAGAGTAGCGTTACAAAAATGTTGCAATGTTTGGGTTGGGAAGAATTGAGTGAAAGAAGAAGAGCTGCTCGACGAAGTGGTATGTTCCAAGCTGTCAGCGGAAAGATGGCGTGGAATGACGTTAGTAGACGAATAAGTTTGAATGGCGTTTATAAAAGTAGGAAAGATCACAATATGAAGATAAAGTTGGAATTCAAGAGGACAAACTGTGGCAAATATTCATTTATAGGAAGGGGAGTTTGGGATTGGAATAACTTACCAAGGGAGATGTTCAATAAATTTCCAATTTCTTTGAAATCATTTCGGAAAAGGCTAGGAAAGCAACAGATAGGGAATCTGCCACCTGGGCGACTGCCCTAAATGCAGATCAGTATTGATTGTGTAAATAAATATATATAGCTTAATGAAAGAAGGATCACCAATAACTTCTCAAGGAAATCCTTTTGAAACAAGTTTAGATAATGATATTCTTATAAGAGAAATAATGAATATTAAAATAGAACATTAAACAATTACTTCATTCATCATGGAGTTGCAGCCTGTATGAGCATAGAGACTAAAAATTAGAGAATATTTCAGTAGCAGTGAAGCTTTATTCATTATAGAGTCGCAGGGTCTGTGACGCCAGACCATGGAAAATAAAATAAAATAAAATTTATAAAAATAATCTAGGGTCCAATTATTTGGACCCTGCAATTTCTAAAAATTAAAGAAAATTATATTAAATTTCACAAAAAACAACTCAATTCTTGTGTATACATGATCACTAGCGAAATAAAATTTGACCACGCGTTGACCGTTTCTACAGACATTACTACACATAATATAGTCATGGTATTCAGAAATAGCCTCTTTGAAAATCAGCATCAGCGTAGTCATTGATGCGGATGGTGTATGTTGTTTGTGTATGTGTATGTAGTTTGGCAGAGAGCAATTTTGGAAGTTCATCTAATTCGCAGTCGATGTTGAAATTTTCTAATTCATCTAAGACGTTGAACAATGCTATTTATATAGATAAGAGTAAGCTTAAAAAAATTCAAATTTAATATATTCGTGTTCAGTATTGAAATATAAATCAATAATGTGCTCACTCATGCCGACAGTAGTTTCCCAACCATCATGTTCAGCTACTGTGTCTTCCAATTTTGAACATTTAATTCTGTCAAAGTTTTCGATGTGAAAGGTGTACGCCATAAATACGGTATCATTACTAAAGAACACTTCTGCTTGTTCACTCAAATGATAGTTTACATTGATATTTTCTAGTTCTCTCAAGATAGTGTACAACACCACTTATAGAGCAAATATTAGACGACACTATCTTCTAATTGAGCTACAACATTTCTCAAATTATTTTAAATTTCCACTAAGGAAAAAGACCGTTCCGGACAATATATACCAAACAAAGAGAGATCAAACTTTCCTGATTTCACTAATGAATTTGTAAACTCGTTGTACTCATACATGGTCTTGTCTTTAAAGATATACAGCTTATCATTGATGTACCGAAACGCTGAATCCATAGCTGGAGGCAAACCGGGAAAACTCCTTGAAATTATTCAGTGTCGTTTGGGCCTAAAATTACACTCATCAATTTCTGTAAAAAATGAATCATTGTAGAAAATATACGTGTGACCCGAATACGTATTCAGAGCTGTGTGGATGTTTGTATCTGGCCGAATATTCCACATAGATATTGATTGTGGGTAACCATTTGACATTAAACTCGGATATTTCATCATGTAAATCTGGTTGTTGATGATCATGACAATCTCACGGGATGGTCTTTGGGAAGCAGCCGTAAAGTTTTTGAAATCTTGAGGCAAGAATGTTAACCAATCAGTAATGAGTTGGGGACGCGTATTTTTTATCGTTGTCGAATTATCCAGATCGAAAATCCAGAACCATTTTTCGTGAAATATGTACATCTGTTGGATGACAATGAAAAACGAGTTTACATTCAAATCGCACAGTTTAGATCAGTCATTGATGACTCGGGAGTTGGATTATGTTTTTCAGGTTCATCATGGTCGGTAGCTTTTCCGTACAAACTTTGAATAGTGAGAATGTCATCTTGGTGTAGTTCTATTTGTTTTTAATTGTACGGGTACATGATAGCATTTCGATTGTCTGAATGTGGTATTCCTAATTCGTGTCCAATTTCGTGTAGCAAAATAGCATAAAGATGTGTTTGACCTTGCGGTGTATTGGAATCAATGTTCAAGTACCAATATTCATCTTGATCGATATGAATTTCAATAGGTGAATTAATGCTATTTGGGAAATGTGCGCAAGCCAGTATTCCTCGTTTACAAACAAATCTACCAGAACACTGTCCACCAAATATTTGATTTCTATGTGGATTTCCTCGCTTGTTAGAAATAATGATATCTGGATTCCGTATATCATTTTCAAACTGTAGATCAGCATGTTGCTGCCACGCTTCGAAAGCAGCTTCGGCTAATCCTAGTGCTTGTTGATTAGCTAGCATAATGCCATTTTATAATTTTTTGTTCCACATGCACTTTCTCGTACTGAAATATATCATCGTCCGGAACTCCACATCTCGGACTGTTGATTAATTCTAATGTTGTTTGGTCTAATGTTCCGGTAACCTCGAGACTGTAGTACTCTTAGAATAATTGTAGAGCTTGTTGATAAGTCGTTATATTTACTTCTGAAACCCACCAACAGCTGATAGATAGCCGAATTCATGTAACTAATTCATGGTAGTTACAGTTTGAGTGGATAGTGTTGTTGTATAGCCATTCAAGACTGTGATAATGCTTGAAACAAGGATTAGTCTGTTTATTTATGTAAACGAATATCTACGGTTCTTCTACTTCATCTTCTGAATTCTCGTTTGACTCTACTTCTGAGTCATAAGGTGACATGCATCCATCGCTATATCCAGGTTTATCATCAAACTTAGAGCATAATCGAATAAGGTTGCATTCATTATATTTAGGTAACGGATGAACACCTGCCATGTAGTCCTAGTAAATTCAAAATAACTTATCAATCGCCCAATGTTTTTTTATTTTTCCAAGTTCTTTATCCACACACGGTGACCCGCCCCTTTTACCTCAACGGTTGTGACGTAGGGTCCATTTGAGGCAACAACAAATTTCGATACTTCTGGGTCATAAGTACCCATAAATCGTCGTCTAATTTCTTCATTAATGCCTTGAATAATTTTCAAAAATTGACACCAGTCGGATGGCCACCGAAAGTTAAAACATTCTTTTGTTTCAGAATCGATCAGATGTACGGAAGTATGTAGCCGCTGACTACAATTTTGATATCGCTCTCATTAAATTTACAAACTGTGACGTGGTGTTTCTCTTCCATTTATTAGCTATAAAAAACCTAATCAGAGTACAACACTGTCTTTCGTTACCCAACTATTGTGCGAACTACCGAACCCAAACCACTTGACATAAATTTTATTTCCTTTCATTCGCAAAAACTTCTCAATTAGATAGTCGTTGGGATTTTCTGCTTTCTGTAAAACTTGTTCGTAGAACGCGCCTTAAATTACTTCACCATCAGTACCTTTGAGATGATAGTACGTAGGATTTCCAGCAATAGTTTACAACTTCACAGGCCACTCAATTTATTCTGCTTACATGCGCAACATCACCGACTTTAAATTTTGGAGGCTTTACGATCGGCTCGGTATTTTTGGGTTTATAAGTTGTTTCAAATATACATTGCTCGTTCTTTTTTAAACATCAAAGCGTTTCATTTGAATAGTACTGTATACAGTGTGGTAGGAACCTTCAATTATTTCTGGAAAAGGCACAATCCGGTTGAAGTTACCTTGGATCAATAATTGCCTCCCTAATTTTTCTCTTAAAATTCTGATTAATCTTACTGTACTGCCGCTTTTATTTCTGTGTAGGTAGAGTAGTGATTATTGTTGATTTTTTCATTAATAGTTGGAATGTCTTGGTCGTAGGAATTAACCTGGGAGGAGTCCATGTGGCTTTTGTCATCACATGGCTCTCGGCAAATGGGAGTGAAACGCGTCGTTGTTTGTCATGTGCAACTATAACATATTGGGTTCAGCAAGAGAACCCAACTTAGCCTCTTTCACTCCAACTCCAGCATATAACCTACAAGAGGTGTCCCTGTTAAACCGAGCAACCCAGTGGAAGGTTGGGTAACCAACCCCAGCGGGAAACTGGCTCGGTGAGCCGATAAGTGCTGGTGGCTTCAAGGCTTACAACCTTGATAGTTAAAAATCCGTTGCCTTTTAGGTAACCACCATTACGACTCTCATAATACTCGAAACATGGAGGCAAAGAATATTCTAGAAATGTACCCCAGGTGGTAAACAATCCACCCCCACACAGTCTGGGGCAAGCAGGTCATCGATTTCTGGGGAACCTGCACCTTCATGCTTCCCACTTCTATCTAATTCTGCTAAACGACAACCAAAGAGAAACATCGAGTACTTTGCTACAATACACATTAATTCCCTACTGAAGGTAGGTAAGGTCAAACGCTTGACGTGCTGGAAAAGTACAAGGTTATGATAGCAGCGCTACGAGAGACTCGGTTTACCGACGAGGATACAATAGAGTCCGGAGTGTACAGAATCTACAAGGGGAAACCTGGTGAAAGAGTTATCAAGACACTTCCACAATTTGGTACTGGGTCTGCGGTACACCACAAGATGGTTGACCATATTTTAGATTTCACTTCACCTAACATAAGGACCTTCTCGTTATCCTTCAGGTCTCGTAATAGAGCATACACAATCGTAAATTTCCACTCACCCACGAATGACACAAACCGTTCAAACCTGGAAAATGTAGAACAATGCTGGGCCACCTTAGAAGAAACTCTAGATAAGATCCCTTCCCACTATTCCAACATACTCATGGGAGACTTCAATGCACAAATCGGTAAGGAGTCGAAGTACCGGAAAATAGTAGGCCATTATCCAGCCCATAAGAGAACAAACAGAAATGGAGAACGTCTCATTGAACTCTGTGACTAGTACAACTTAGTCCTGAAATCAATAACATTCAAACATCAACCTAGAAAGGCCAAAACCTGGAACAGTCCAAATCCCATGCTTAATGAATTCCAGTTAGACCATGCTGCTATAGCACGGCAACATCATACGGACATACAGAACGTCAAGGTATTACGAGGAGCCAACATAGATTCTGATCACTACCTTTCACTTGTCAAGATTAATATGCAACCCTTTAGAAAAACACCAACTCTCCAAAGTAGTCATAAGATACCCAGGTTCAACACTCTGCGACTGCGCGATGAGGGTTGTGATTTTCAGGACACCCTCAGGAAGAATACAGAGAAGGCAAAGGCAAACACCCATGGTGGAGTTCAAAGTGTGATGAGGTTATAGAAGAAAGGCGTAAAGCCTGGACTAGGTGGAACCAACATAAAATTGAAGCCAATTATGAAGCCTTCCTCATGCAAAGAAAAGCTACAGCTAACACCATCCGCAATGCCAAGAGAAATTACCTGTGAGCCTAATGCAACAGGCTGAAATTAATTTTCAGGGAAACAACTCAAGAGACGTGTACAAAGGACTTAACAAGCAAATGACCCAGTACACAGCTCCTACCCTCATCCTCCACGGGCCAGATGAAAAACTTCAACTGAACAATAAAGACTGCACCAAAACTCTTGCAGATTATTTCCAGAAGCTACTAAATGCAGAGGAACCTAAAGAAAAGCTTATTTTCCATGAGCCTTCACACAGGAACCCTGATTCTCAACCACCTACGAGAGAAGAAGTAAAGGACATCATCGCTGGTCTCAAGAACAACAATGCTTCAGGTGAAGACGGCATAGTTGCCGAGATGTGGAAACATGCAGATGACCAGTCTTTGCAGAGCATCCACCAAATCATAAAGGACATATGGACAACAGAGTCCCTACCTGAAGGATGGACGTCTGCCGTGATTCATCCCCTCCTCAAGAAGGGAAGTAAGACAGACCTCAACAATTATAGAGGTACTTCCTTGTTACAAATTACCTGTAAGATCCTCTCTGTAGCCCTGCTGAATAGAGTCACCACACAGCTAGACTCACAGTTAGGTGAATACCAAACTGGTCTTCGTAAGACTAAATCTTGTCCAGAACAGATACACAATTTTAAGACAGTTCTCAATTACAAAATCCGAGGTGGCCATCCCTGATCGAGTATAATAATAATAATTTAGTGTGGCTATTTCTAGCCGAGTGCAGCCGTTGTAAGGCAGACCCTCCGACGAGGGTGGGCGGCAACTGCCATGTGCAGGTAACTGCGTGTTCATGTGTTGGAGGATAGTGTTATGTGTAGTGTGTGAGTTGAGGGATGTTGGGGACAGAACAAACACCCACCCCCCGGGCCAATGGACATAACCAATGAAGGTTAAAAAACTGACCCGGCTGGGAATTGAACGCAGTAACCTCTGAAACGGAGGTCATTATGCTGACCATTCAGCCAACGAGTCGGATATATGATCGAGTATTTTATATATATATGATTTTGCTTTTAATGACTACATTCCTACCGATGTTTTCGTAATGACCTATGTTGATTTCAGTTAAGAAAACCACAAAGGAGTCTTTCTGAGAATCCCATGGTGAAACACGGGTTCATCAGCTAGTTTTTCTCTATTTCTCGAATATACCTATATTTTCCTCATTGAACACGTAGTTCGTAGAGAACACAACGTTTCTTTTCCATCAGAGCTTTTCATTCTACTTTATTTTCTAAGCCAACAACATAATCTGCAGCTGTGCAAACATCTCAAGAAGAGGAGCGACATGCAGCAGTAGAAGAAAAAAAGATTTACCGCTTCTTTTCAATCAAACCGTGTTAAGTTTATATCTGCTGGTAACATTGCACTAGCACGTACCGCATCAAAACAAGTTCTCCCCTTTTCTACACATCAACTGTCTACACGTATTAGCAAAACTCTGTTACCCAATGCATATGTAAGATACTGTAAAGACGTTAACTTACACTTTGAACGATTACCAAGATACACAGAGTATGTACGAGAGATTCAAGAAATAGAAGACGAATTACGCCGTAAGCGTATTATTGTGTAACATAATCGTTTCCGGACATCATTTTAAATGTAAAAGCTGATAAGATAAGAGCTTCCTCCTCCACCTCCTTCTCCTCCTCATACCTCTCCTCCTCCTCCTCCGACCGGACAGCCGTGTTCCTTCTCTTCCACCTAACAGGTCCGCTACGTTCCTCCTCCTCCTCCTCCTCCTCCTCGCAGTTACTGAGGTTAGCTCGATCCTTCCTCCTACGGAATAGTCCTTTATCACCAACATTAGTGTGTGCTTCGACATCGTAGATGTTGAGCAGAAAGAGTACAACAAAGAAAACTGTCAATGTACATGCTGTGTGCATGCTCATACGCAACATCTTATTTATATTAGACAAGTAAGTAAGGTTATTAAGATGTCCTATAAACATGGAACCTTATCTCAGACGCCGAAACATATCATTCAATGTTTACCACCAGGATTTTTATCTACGTACGCTGCACATTTCGTAAATAATTTTCGAGACATCCTTCCTCTCCATAGTAAGATGTCAATCGATGTCGCTTTATGCAGAACCTGTCAACGTCATTACAAGCATCGAGGACAAAATGGTGATGATGATTGGGATGGACCAAATCCGAAGAATGAACACAGTGTATGGATGAACTTTTTCTAGTACATGATGATGATGATTCAGAAAAGGAACGAAGCACCTAAATAACGGCAAGGTAAGAACTGTATTATCTCCTTTGTAAAGCATAACATACTTAGTATAATATATTTCTAAATGTTTTGTTCAGTTTGAATGTTGCAGGAGGCATTACAATTTCGGAAGCTTGCTACATCTTCGCAGAAAGCTGTTAGAAGCATACTAACCTTGTCAGTAGCAAAACGAAAACTGTTGTAGTACATTGTAAATAAATATTTTATTGTATTCAAAATGTTGCCCTTATTCCATTCCCTTGCCTCCTTACACCTACTCATTCCATCTGTAAAGTCTTGAGAAAACGAACAAGTCTAAACATGCACAGCTATGATGACGTCATTACTGCAGGTTAAAAAGAGAATAATAGCACGTGCTGACTCTAGCCTTAAGCATAAGATCGCGTTGTTATGGTAATATATAATTAAACTTGTTCGATAGAGACATAAAGCTATGCCTTGACAGAAGAGGAGGAAGTCATAACAACCTATGTATAGCCGCCATCTTGTGTTGTAGCCTCTAAACTAGGTTTCTTCATAAGAGCCTGTGCATAGCCGACATCGTGTACAGTAGGCCCCCTCAGCAAGCTTTGTCCATAAGAGCAGTCGCAATCTTGCGCAGTAGCCTCTAAGCTAGCCTTCTCCATAAGAGCCTGAGTATAGCCGCCATCTTGCGCAAGCGCCCTTGGCCGTCTCATAAGAGCCCATGTATAGCCGCTTCATGTGCAATCGCCCATGGCCGGCATCTCTCTACATAAGAGCCCATGTATAGCCGCCATCTTGCGCAATCGTCCATAGCCGCCATCTCTCTCCTTAAGAGTCATGTATAGCCGCCATCTTGTGCAATCGCCCATGGCTGTCTCATAAGCACCCATGTACAGCCGCCATCTTGTGCAAATAGCCGTGTTCTTTCTCTATATGTTCCTATGTATAGCCACCATCTTATGCAAACGCCCATAGCCGCCATCATTCTCCATAAGAAGCCGTGTATAGCAGCCACCTTGCTCAAGCGCCCATAGGCCGTCTCATAAGAAGCTATGTATATCAGCCACCTTGCTCAAGCGCCCATAGGCCGTCTCATAAGAAGCTATGTATATCAGCCACCAAGCAAGCACCCATAGGCCGTCTCATAAGAAGCTATGTATATCAGCCACCAAGCAAGCACCCATAGGCCGTCTCATGAGAAGCTATGTATAGCAGCCATCTTGTACAATTACATAGCCGCCATCTTGCGCAAGCGTGCGTAGGGAGTTTCATAAGAGCCTATGTATAGCAGCCACCTTGCTCAAGCGCCCATAGGCCGTCTCATAAGAAGCTATGTACATCAGCCACCTTGCTCAAGCGCCCATAGGCCGTCTCATAAGAAGCTATGTATATCAGCCACCAAGCAAGCACCCATAGGCCGTCTCATAAGAAGCTATGTATAGCAGCCATCTTCTGCAATTAGATAGCCGCCATCTTGCGCAAGCGTGCGTAAGGCGACTCACAAGAGCCTATGTATAGCAGCCATCTTGTGCAATTAGATAGCCGCCATCTTGCGCAAGCGCATTTGGCTGTCTCCCAAGAGCAGCAGCCATCTTGCGCAAGGACACTTAAGCCGTCTCATAAGGAGCTGTGTATAGACGCCATCTTGGTCAATTGGCGTCGGGAAGGGCATCCGGCTGTAAAACTGAGGTTAGGCTCCTCCATGTGGTTAGGTGTGCTCTCTGATGCTAATCTCCATTGCACTTTTAAATTAGATAGCATCCATCTTGCGCAACGCCTTGGCCGTCTCCTAAGAGCAGCAGCCATCTTTCGCCAGCGCCCTTGAGCAGTCTCATAAGAGCCTATGTATTGCCGCCATCTTGTGCAATTGGCGTCGGGAAGGGCATCCAGCTGTAAAACTGAGGTTAGGCTCCTCTATGAGGTTAGGTGTGCTCTCTCATGCTAATCTCCATTGCACTTATAAATTAGATAGCAGCCATCTTGCGCAATCTCCCTTAAGCCATCTCATAAGAGCAGCCGCCATCTTGTGCAATTAGATATCCGCCATCTTGCACAAGCCCCCTTAGTCGTCTCCTAGGAGCAGCAGCCATCTTGCGAAAGCGCCCTTAAGCCGCCTCATAAGGAGCTGTGTATAGCCGCCATCTTGTTTAATTGGCGTCAGGCACGGCATCCGCCCGTAAAACTGAGGTTAGGCTCCTCCATGCGGTTAGGTTTGCTCTCTTATGCTAATCTCCATTACCCTAGTATTCAAAATAATGTCTCGACAATACCCATTGCCCTACTACTCAAGATGGCGTCGATAAGGGCATCCGGCCGTAAAACTGAGGTTAAGCCCATCCAAGATAGCGGCTCTGATGCTAGGCTTGCTGTCTTACGCGTGAAAAGAAGGGTTAAACCCCCAAGATGGCGGGTGTGAGGTTAAGCATGAAATCTTAGCCAGCATAGCAATGACCTTGCCTAATGGCAATGTGGCGGAGGCCTCTGCGGAGGGCCTGTGGAGGCGGGGGCCACCGAACTGTCCACTTTTATCTACTCGCAGTTCTCTTCTTCTTTGCTCAATTTATTCTTCCACGATGAAATGTCGGCAGTCGCCATGGCACAGAGCCCTCCAGCGAGTTGAAGTCATTTCAGAAATTTTCTCATTTCCGAGAAGCCTGTGTTGGATTCCTCCAAATCAGTTGCAAATGCCAACAATTTCATCCTGAATGAGATTATGTAAGTAGTTGAATTCATCTTTGTTCAGCCTGAAGTACATCTGAAATCTTTCTGGATGCCCATTTAGCTCCCTTACTAAACTGTTCCAGCAGCACTCCCCATTCTCATTTCATAGCATCTATCAGTCATTAATAAAATCACTTTGGGAGTGGTGACCCCATCGTACTAATAGCCTATATATCATTCATTCATTCATTCATTCATTCATTCATTCATTCCTGACCCAGTCAATGACTGGAAAACAGGTTATAGGTTTTCACTAAATTGTGGTATTCAGCGCAAATTACTTTCATGTACCCACAGTCGTTAGCGACAGACAGTACTCAAGGCAACAGGAACTTTACAGGCAATTAAAAGATCGTCAGAATCCGATGAAGTGGACGAAGTATCCTGTGATCAGTGAACGTGAGGACAGTGTGTTTCCTGACTTCAAGCTACATGCAGTGGCATCATAAACCTTCCCTCCTCGCTGACTCAGCTCAGAGAGAGTTCACGTGAAATGACACTAGAGTAGAACGCAGCCGGGAAGGCGGTTTGAGGAGGGTTGCGCAGTAACATTCGCTCGCTTGGTAGTATGGCGTGTTTTCCGCTGAGCCAATAGAATCATTTCAGTAAAAGTTACGTATTTGTGCGGGTCACGAGTGAATATTTCGAGTTTTATTTGTAAACTAGCTGTAGTACCCGGCGTTGTCCGGGTAGCTTTTGAATGTTTACCTTTAGTATTTTTATCACCAGTTAGTTAAGTGTGAAGTGGATGCTTATTGATTTAGTTTTGAGATGTTGATATTACGACTTATTATGTAGTTTTAGGGTTATTTAGATGTATCTGATTTCAAGTTTTAGATTATTTAATATTCGAGTAAAACGTTATTGTGGAAGCTAGAATTCACTGGGAAGTATTTGATTCATTCCAAAAAAAATAAAAAATAATAATAATCTTAGCGACCCAGAAAATTATGGATTCGACACTGTTTTCGATTATTTTGATATATCACTCCCCCTCGCTCCCCACCCCAAAGGAGGCAGAACTTAGACTCTAAAAATTTCCGGAATGTCACCATTCATCTCAGCGACCATAGAAAGTATGAATTCGACACTATTTTCGAATATTTTATATGTCACCCCCTTGCGTCCCCACAGCCCTTATGGGGACATGGGGTGTCTGACCCCACGCGGTTTATCAAAAGAAATCCGGAATATCACCATTCATCTCAGCGACCCCTAAAAGGATGGATTCGACACTATTTACGATTATTTTGATATCTCACTCCCCTTCGCCTCCACCCCAAAGGGGACTGAATTTGGAATTTAAAAAATTCCGGAATGTCAGTATTCATCTCAGCGACCCCGAAAAGTATGGATTCGACACTATTTTAGAATATTTTTAAATGTCATTACCTCGCCCCCCCCCCCCGCCTCTAAGGGTACTTCGAGTGTCTTACCCCAAACGCAGCTTGTCAAAAAATCCGGAGTGTCACTATTCATCTCAGCGACCAAAAGAGTATGGATTCGACATTATTTTCGATCATTTCGATATATCACTCCCCTCTCGCCCCCACCCCAAACAAAACCTAAAACAATGGGTATATCTGGTGTCTTACCCCCACGCGGTTTGTCAAAAGAAATCCGGCGTGTCACTATTCACCTCAGCGACCACGAAGAGTATGGATTCGACACGTTTTCGAATATTTTATATCTCACTCCCCTCCCCCCTTCGCCTCAATGGGTACGTCATGAGAAATCCGGAGTGTCACTATTCATCTCAGCGACCCGAAAAAGAATGGATTCAACACTATTCTCAGTCATTTTGATATATCACTTCCTCCTCGCTCCCACCACAAAGGGAGCTGAACTTGGACTTTTAAAAATCCGGCGTGTCACTATTCACCTCAGCGACCCCGAAAAGTATTGATTCGACACTGTTTTCGGTAATTTTTTTTATATCATTCCCCCTCGCCCCCACCCCAAAGGGGGTTGAACTTGAACTTTAAAAAATTCCACAATGTCACTATTCATCCCAGCATCCACGAAAAATATGGATTCGACACTTTTTTCGAATATTTCATATGTCACCCCCTCGCCCTCCCCCCGCCTCAGTGGGTACGTGGGGTACGCATTTTGTCAAAAGAAATCCAGATTGTCAATATTCATCTCAGCGACCCCGAAAAGGATGGATTCGACACCGTTAGGTTATTTTGATAAATCACTTACCCCTCGACCCACACCCCAAACAGGGGGAGAACTCTGAAAAATTCTGGAATATCACTATTCACCTCAGTGACCATAAAAAGTATGGATACAACACTATTTTAGAATATTTTATGTCACCCCCTTGCGCCCCCCCCCGCTCCTATGTGTACATGGGGTGTCTTACCCCCACGCGGTTTGTCAAAAGAAATCCGAAGTGTCACTATTCATCCCAGTGACCCCGAAAAGGATGGATTCGACACTATTTCCTATTACTTTGATATATCACTCCCCCTCGCCCCCCACCCAAAAGGGGGCTGAAATTGAACTTGGAAAAATTCCGGAGTATCACTATTCATCTCAGCGAATCCGAAAACGATGGATTCGACGCTATTTTCGTATATGTTTATATGTGACCCCCGTCGCCCCCCACCCAAAAGGGGGATGAATTTGGACTTGGAAAATTCCGGAGTATCACCCGGAGTATCACCTTTCATCTCAGCGAACCCGAAAACGATGGATTCAACACTATTTTCGTATGTTTTATATGTGACCCCCTGGCCCCCCACCCAATCGGAGCTGAATTTGGACTTGGAAAAATTACAGAGTATCACTATTCATCTCAGCGAATCCGAAAACGATGGATTCCACACTATTTTCGTATGTTTTTATATGTGACCCCCCTGGTCCCCCACGTTATCGTCGGCTGAATTTGGACTTGGAAAATTCCGGAGTATCACCTTTCATCTCAGCGAACCCGAAAATGATGGATTCAACACTATTTTCGTATATTTTATGCGTGACCCCCTCGCCCCCCGCCTATATGGGCGCATGAGGCCTTACCCCCACGCAGTTTGTCAAAAGAAATCCGGAGTGTCACTATTTATCCCAGAGACCCCGAAAAGGATGGATTCGACACTATTTCCTATTACTTTGATATATCACTCCCCCTCGCCCCCCACCCAAAAGGGGGCTGAAATTGAACTTGGAAAAATTCCGGAGTATCACTATTCATCTCAGCGAATCCGAAAACGATGGATTCGACACTATTTTCGTATATGTTTATATGTGACCCCCCTCGCCCCCACCCAAAAGGGGGCTAAATTTGGATTTGGAAAAATTCCGGTGTATCACTATTCATCGCAGGGAATCCGAAAACGATGGATTCGATACCATTTTCATATATTTTATATGTGACCCCCTCGCCCCCCCCGCCCATATTAGTGCATGGGGTGTCTTACTCCCACGCATTTTGTCAAAAGTAATCCGAAGTGTCACTATTCATCCCAGCGACCCTGAAAAGGATGGATTCGATACGATTTCCTATTACTTTGATATATCACTTTCCCCTGGCCCCTCACCCAAAAGGGGGCTGAATTTGGACTTGGAAAAATTCCAGAGTATCACTATTCATCTCAGCGAATCCGAAAACGATGGATTTGACACTATTTTCGTATATTTTTATATGTGAACCCCTCGCCCACTCGCACCCTCGCCCCCCCGCCTCTAAGGGTACTTGGGGTGTCTTACCCGCACGGGGTTTGTCTCCTGATACTACGTCGTAAGTGTACCAAGTTTGGTGTAAATCGCTCCAGTGGTTTAAGAGGAGATGTAATACATACATACATACATACATACATACATACATACATACATACATACATACATGGTAATACATACATACATACATACATACATACATACATACATACATACATACATACATACATAGAATGACATCGTATATGTTTATATGTGACCCCCTCGCCCCCACCCATAATCATAATCAGCGAATTTAGGGAATTATTTGCGTGTGTAAGATGGATCAAGGAAGAGCAAAGAGGCAAGTATTGCATCGACAGGCGACGGAAATAGTATTTAGCGTGTATTTTTACCTTGTAAGCGTGCAACAGCAGGCGTTCAGAGGCGGGGAAGGCGAGGAACGCGATGGTGCCACGCCGCGAAAGAAGACAGCACTCCCGTGTGGTATCGACCTACGAACAGTACAGAGGATAAGAAGCTACGGAAATAAAAATAAAAATAATGTAGAGTTCAGGTCGCCAGGGAAGAACCCGAAGAGAAAGAAGCGAGTGACGGACCTCGATGATTTCAATAAAAATGTTCTGCATACAACAATATTTGATAGGGATAAAATCGGCGAATATCCTACGGCATTGAAGCTGGCCCGGAAAATGAAGGCAGGAGTGGGATTTAAAGGCAGTAAAGATTCTATACTGCGGATTCTGAAAAACATGGATTTCTTCTTTAAGAAATGCAATGATGGGAGGAAATTCCTAATGGAAAGGGTTGACATTGTTGCAAGTAGAATAACCTTCTTGAAAACAATTCATAAAATAAGAGAAGCCGGGAAATCTTTAACATTCTAACTAGACGAGACGTGGGTGAATCATAACCACACCAAAAATGCCTGTTGGAAAATGAGTGATGGATGGTTCTGGAGGATTGAGGGTGCCCGTTGGTAAGGGAGGACGCCTCATTATTTGCCATGCCGCTTCATCTGCTACTGGATTCATCCCGCAGTGCAAATTAGTATTCCGCTCGAAATCCAAGACAACAAATTCAGACTACCTTTAAGATATGACTTTTGAAGAAATGGTTTATGGAAAACTTACCACAATAGTAATGAACAATGCCAGTGTTCAACTCGACCGAGCTCCATGCACCAATAAGCGGAAAGCTGATGCAATATTCCTCACACTTCTTCCCATACAAAAGAAGTTTTACTCGCTGTGGTAAAATTATTTAAATCAAAGACAGTATCATATGAAATAGACAGCATTGCCGAACAACATGGCCATCAAGTAGTTCGCCGCCCCCCTAACCACTGCCCTTATAATCCAACTGAGCTCATTTGGGCCCAAATGAAAGGATATGTTGCCGACAAAAACAGCACTTTTAAAATCGCCTACGTTGAGAGACTGACAATTGGGGCTATAGCAAGCATATCAACTGAGGCATGGGAAAAATGTGTACGGCACGCGGAGGATTTACAAGAGGAGGATCATGAGCGAGAGATTCCTAGGGATGATGTAATGGAGCCTTTCATAATCAATCTCCAAGATAGTGACGAAGAAAGTGGAAGTGATGACGATGACGGAGAAGACGATCTTGGCGGTATCTCTCCGAATTAATGCTCAGGTAATTTTGTTTTTATTAATTTAATTAGGTTTTAGTTCTTTTTAATGTCCACCGTAGTTTTCATTCTGTGTTTATTGTTGGCTTTTTTCATATTTTCATATTATAAAATTAGGACTTCAAAACTTCTCAATTCCAATACGGTATACGGCTCGCGCAAGTGTATTTCTTACATTAATTTCGCAATTGCATATTTATTTACCGAGCTCGATAGCTGCAGTCGCTTAAGTGCGGCCAGTGTCCTGTATTCGGGAGATAGTGGGTTCGAACCCCAGCCGTGGAGATGGTTTTCCGTGATTTCCCATTTTCACACCAGGCAAATGCTGGGGCTGTACCTTAATTAAGGCCACGGCAGCTTCCTTCCCAGGCCTTTCCTGTCCCATCATCGCCATAAGACCTATCTGTCGGTGTGACGTAAAGCCAATAGCATAGCATGTTTATTAATTTCTACACGGCTTCCCCCAACACTTTCTCGCTGTTTGATGTTAAAAATTAATTTGGACTTACAGGAAACTTTTATGTCCAAGAAAAATATAGGTCATCACTTTGGAATTCAAAATATAACATGAAAAAATGATTACATTTTCTTGCTGTTATGCTCTCTGCAATTCACCTTTCATTTCTCTCAACTTCTATTTATCTTCTTTAATATCTCGAAAATTTCCCTCAACACTTTCTCGGGGTTTGGTGTTAAAAATTAATTTGGACTTTCAGGAAACTCTCAAGCCCAAGAAAAATATAGGTCATCGCATTGGAATTAAAGATATAACTACATGAAAAATGTTTACACTTTCGTGCTGTTATGAGTAGCCAAATTGGCATCACCGCACCTCAATCTTCTGTCTCTCTCTACGCAGTCGAAGCCTTCCGGGCTGCGTTCTACTATAGTGTGTTTTCGCCTTAAATCTCCAGGCAGTTTCATGCACAGCATAGTATAATATTGATGAAATAAAAATCAGTGATAAATGAATTCTTGAGGACAAGTGAATGGTGTTTGTGAAGTCCTGTCTAATTTTCGAGTGTGTGCTTGTGAGTGGGGTTTTTAATTCAAAGAACAAAGGCAGAAGGGTGCACAATGGTTCCTCAAATTAAGAAGAAACGTTCTACAGTAATAGTTATCACTGATAATAATTACCACGGTAACCTCTTTCCGCGCTCATGTCCGTAGTGCTGTGAGAACTAGAAGTTCGCAGGATATAGAACCACCTCTAAGATCTTTCATTAAGCCATTTCTGATTGCGTTAATGACAATTCGACAATGGTCCTTCGTAAATCTATATTTAATCTTAAAACTTCCGTCACCTGAGAGAAATGTGTCATTTCGCCTCTTACAGTGTTTTATTTTACAATCATTCCCAGCCTCCGTAACCTCAAATTGCACTGTCTTCTACCGTACCGCTATGTTAAAAATATCGTACAGAACATCAACGTTATCTTCCTTTCTTTCAATGTGTGCTCAGTTGATAAGTCCGATATTTCTCCACGATGATATTACTGCAGACTCTAAACGCCACTAAGATAAACTGATCACTTTTCGTCACTCGCTGCTATACAAGGGTCCTGGTCTGTATAAGTAATTCAGCGAATAACTATAACAGATCTAAGCACAGGAGGCTTATACACGGTTTATTATTAATAAATTGCACATAAACGGTGTATAAACCATGTATAAAAGTTTTACAATGTTTATTTGTAAGACTGATAAACAAAGAAAATACAGCGTATCCAGCGAAATACTCCATTGTTTGAGTCGCATAGCTGTAAACTTGTATTCGGGAGGTAGATGGGTTCAAAGCCTATTGCTCACAACTCTGAAAATGGTTGTCTGTGGTTTCTCATTTTCACAATAGGAAAATGCTGGGGTTGTACCTTAATTAAGTCCAGGTCGCTTTGTTTTCCGCTCCAAGTCCTTCTCTGTGCCATCGTCGCGTTTCTGTCATCAGCTGCTCTGTTAATGACAGTAATGAATGGACTAGGGATCATGGCTGAATCTTGATGTACATCAACTTCAACTGAACTAGATTTCTCTTTCGTAGACGGACGGACATATTTTCCCTATTTTTGAGGTAGCACACGTTCTGTATTCTTAGTCATTAAAAGCAATTCCCTCCATATTTTGGCTGAAAGTTATTAAAACCGTCCTCTCAATACTATTTTAACTGGTGTGCAGCTCAACAATAGGGACAACCTTGTCCAGTGTGCGCTCGGATCACCCACAAGGACGTGGGTTCGATTCCTCGTCAGGATGTCGAAACATTTCAGAAAATAGGTTTCCTTTTCCGGAGCATCACGTGGCCCTGAGGTTCACTCAGTCTACACCAAACATCACTTCTCGGTTAATTCTTGGGGGGTAAAGGCGGCCGGGTGTAAAGCTCCGCCCACTGAGTGCTGAGGTTACGGAGATTACAGTCGCGTCTGTCCCCGTCCGAGCTGTAAGTGGTGTGGACTAAGAGAGAAGGAGAGGAAAGCCGGTGAGCACATATCACTGAAGTAGCTCAGTCGACCTGTTTGATGACATGCATATTGCCTCTGACAGCCTTCGGTGAGAGGACCTTCGGGGCCTTCTGTGTTGGGAGCCACCTCCAACCAGACTACCAAACAGCACCAACCGGTAGAGAAGAGTGGCACGAGTAAATGGGATCACTGGACAAAGGGAAATAAAAATATAAACTACCTCTAAGATAGTATTAAAGCAACTTTCAAGGTGTTTTAAAACAGGTATGTGCCTTTGATGGTGGAAAGGAAGAATTGTTACGACCCACTAAAGCATAAGACATAAGAAACGAGGCAGGGAAGAGGTACAGGTCAGAAAAAAAAATGATTTATCAATTAGAGTGAGATAAAGGAGAGACTGGTTGATTTTGATAAGAAAATTAAATTAGGAACGAAGGCAGCTAAGGAAAATATGATGGGTAGGTGAACTGCCAGTCATGAGGATGTTAAGGTAGGTATTGACACATTAGGGCAGAAGAAGAATCTGGGTTCTCCATCACGAACGCCTGGTTGCATCAATGGCAACAGTCTTCTGTTCCCAATCAACATCTTGTGACCCTACCTCATGTTCAACCTCCCGGATTCCATCTACCCAGACGTCAATGGAGGACTATAAACAGGATTAGAGTCAATCAAGGAAGATGCGGCTATACTCTTTATAAATGGGGCTGGCAGAAGTCTCCTGGGTGTGATTGTGGAGCTACCTCACAGACCATCTACCATGTAATTGTCGAGTGTCCACAGAGAGCATTTCAAGGTCCTTTGGAGGACATTCATAACGCAACTGAGGAGGCCTTAAAATGGATCAATGGACTTGATTTGGAACTATAGGCTTCTGTTTGTATACATTGTGTACTTATTTGCATACTTATTTATATAATCTTTCTGTGTACATCATACGATAAATAAATAAATAAATAGGGCAGAAATAGGTTTCAGGAAGTACATTCCAGGGATCATAAATGATCAAGGGGAGAGTACATGTGAGGATATGTCCTGGCACAGATGATGACTAATACCAGCGAACGATGGATATTAACGTATATTAATTAAGAAACCTATAACAAAGGTACTAAGAACGAAAGCTATAAAATAAGCTGGTATTGATAAGATATCCTTTATCTCTACAATGTGTTTTACGTCGCACCGACACAGACAGGTCTTATGTAGACCATAGGATAGGGAAGGCCTAGAAGTGGAAGGGAAGCGATCGTGACCTTACATAAAGTTCAGTCCCCGAATTTGCTTGCTGTGAAAATGGGAAACCACGGAAAACTGTATTCAGGGCTACCAACAGTGAGGTTCGAACCCACTATCTCCCGGATGCAAGCTCACAGCTGCTTGCCTCTAACCGCACGGCTAACTCGCCCGGTGATAAGAGTGGTATAATAAGCGGGTTCGGCGGCCGTCTCCGCCTCAGGACTCCCAGAGGCCCCCTTCGCCTCCGCCTCCAGAGGGGCCTTCCCAGAGGTCTCCTCCGCCTCCCGCGGGAAATTTGAATTGGTAAACAAAGCCACGTGCTTTCTGACAGCTGTCATCGACAACAACGCATCGCTAACCTCAGTACTAACATCTTGACGGGCCTAAACCTCAGTGGTACCAACTTAACCTAACTAGCGCGAGGTAAACAAAGCCACGTGCTTTTTGACAGTCACGTGCTTTTTGACAGACAACAACGTATCGCTAACCTCAGTACTACCATCTTGACGGGCCTAAACCTCAGTGCTACCAACTTAACCTCACTAGCGCGAGATTTGAATCCGTGAACAAATCCACGTGCTTTTTGACAGCTGTCATCCGCCATCTTTAAACTACAGAGCACCGTGCTGCCCTCTTTATCGCAGTAGCTGCAAATTCGTCACCTGTCATCCGCAGTGCTGCCATCTTAACGGGCCTAAACCTTAGTGCTACCAACTTAACCTTACTAGCGCGAGATTTGAATCGGTAAACAAATCCACGTGCTTTTTTGACAGCTGTCATCCACCATCTTTAATCCATAGAGCACAGTGGTGCCCTCTTTAGCTACTTACCTTTGAAATGTGGTGGTGGATAATTTGAAAAAATGCTTTTTGACAGCAGCCATCCTTAATCCAGAGAGCACCGTGCTGCCCTCTTTAGCTAGATACCTTTGAAATGTGGTGGCAGGCAATTCCACGTGACAGCAGCCATCTTTAATCAAGAGAGCACAGTGCTGCCCTCTTTGTGGCGGTGGCAAATTCGACGTACTCTACAAACTCACGTGCTTTTTTCTGACAGTTGTCATCCGCCATCTTGCATCACAAACCTCAGTGCTGCACTCTTTAACTAGATACCTTTGAAATTTGAGCCCCAAATTTAATGAATCGAACTAGCATGACACGTTAGCCTCTAAGCTAGTGTTCTTCATAAGAGCAGCAGCCATCTTACCATAGCACCCTTAAGGCGTCTCATAAGGAGTCGTGTATAGCCGCCATCTTACGTCCGGCAACTTGCGCAAGCATCCTTAGGGCGTCTCTAGCCATCTTGTGCAAGGACCCTTAAACCGCCTCCTAAGAGCAACCGCCATCTTGCGCAAGCATCTCTAGGGTGTTTCATAAGGAGCCTTGTATAACCGCCATCTTGCGCAAGCATCCCAAGGGAGTCTCATAAGAACCTATGTATAGCGGCCATATTGCATAAGCACCTTTAAGGAGTCATGTATAGCCACCATCTTGTGCAATTAGCGTCGAGAGATGGTCGCTGTAGAATTTTTCTTTTTAAATTATCCGCCACCATATTTCAACTAAAGAATGTAGCACTGAGGTTTGCAATGTAAGATGGCGGATGACAGCTGACAAAAAGCGCGTGAGTTTGTTTACTAAACAAGAGCACGTGGAATTTTTCAATTTACCGCCACCACATTTCAAAGGTATCTAGCTAAAGATGGCAACACGGTGCTCTCTTGATTAAAGATGGCGGATGACAGCTAACAGAACTTCTCAAATTGCCCGCTACTACATAGAGGGCAGCACGGTGCTCTGTGGATTAAAGATGGTGGATGCCAGCTGACGAAATTGCCCGCATGATAGCAGGACAGTGCTCTATTGATTAAAGATGGTGGATGACAGCTGCCAAAAAAGCACGTGGCTTTGTTTACTAAACAAGAGCACATAGAATTTTTCAAATTGCCGCCACCACATTTCAAAGGTATCTAGCTATAGATGGCAGCACGGTGCTCTCTTGATTAAAGATGGCAGATGACAGCTAACAGAACTTTTCAAATTGCCCGCTACTACATGTCATAAAGAGGGCAGCACGGTGCTCTGTGGATTAAAGATGGCGGATGACAGCGGACGAAATTGACCGCATGATAGCAGCACAGTGCCCTATTGATTAAAGATGGCGGATGACAGCTGTCAAAAAAGCACGTGGCTTTGTTTCCAAACAAGACCACGTGGAATTTGCCGCCACCACATTTCAAAGGTATCTAGTTAAAGAGTGCGGCACTGAGGTTTGTGATGCAGGATGGCGGATGACAACTGTCAGAAAAAAGCACGTGAGTTTGTAGAGTACGTGGAATTTGCCACCGCCACAAAGAGGGCAGCACGGTGCTCTCTTGATTAAAGATGACTGCTGTCACGTGGAATTGCCTGCCACCACATTTCAAAGGTATCTTGCTAAAGAGGGCAGCACGGTGCTCTCTGGATTAATGATGGCTGCTGTCAAAAAGCATTTTTTCAAATTATCCACCACCACATTTCAAAGGCAAGTAGCTAAAGAGGGCACCACTGTGCTCTATGGATTAAAGATGGTGGATGACAGCTGTCAAAAAAGCACTTGGATTTGTTTACCGATTCAAATCTCGCGCTAGTAAGGTTAAGTTGGTAGCACTAAGGTTTAGGCCCGTTAAGATGGCAGCACTGCGGATGACAGGTGACGAATTTGCAGCTACTGCGATAAAGAGGGCAGCACGGTGCTCTGTAGTTTAAAGATGGCGGATGACAGCTGTCAAAAAGCACGTGGATTTGTTCACGGATTCAAATCTCGCGCTAGTGAGGTTAAGTTGGTAGCACTGAGGTTTAGGCCCGTCAAGATGGTAGTACTGAGGTTAGCGATACGTTGTTGTCTGTCAAAAAGCACGTGGCTGTCAAAAAACACGTGGCTTTGTTTACCTCGCGCTAGTTAGGTTAAGTTGGTACCACTGAGGTTTAGGCCCGTCAAGATGGTAGTACTGAGGTTAGCGATGCGTTGTTGTCGATGACAGCTGTCAGAAAGCACGTGGCTTTGTTTACCAATTCAAATTTCTCGCGGGAGGTGGAGGAGGCCTCTGGGAAGGCCCCTCGGGAGGCGGAGGCGGAGGAGGCCTCTGGGAGGGCCCCCCGTGAGGCGGAGGCGGAGGGGCCCTCTTGGAGCCCTGAGGCGGAGGCGGCCGCCGAACCCGCTTATTATACTACTGATAAGATATCAGGGAATACACGAAGAAGGTAAATTGTCCGGATATAATGCGGTATTTGAAGTACGGATTTGATTACTGTTTGCTTAAAGGAACAATACCAAATGAATTGAGACTTGTAATTTGCTAGGTATAGGAATGTGGGTAATTAAAGGTCAATTGAACGAGAGGTGTGGCAATTAATTATTCCTGGATATATTTATGTTGACATGTGGTAAGGACTCCCCTAATGTTAGCTGACAGTTCTGTCATTTAGGCCTAGTGGTTCCATTAAAATCAGAACCATTACGACTACATTTCCTGCTGCTATTAAGCTTGTCCTGTGCAGTCACGGCTCGTGAGGGGACCCACAGATGACAGCAGAACTAAACTAAACTAAAATAAATAAAGTGAATTCGTACGTCACCATCTTTTACTGAACATTTGCGGTTTTCGGAGACGCTGAACTGCCATAAGTTTGTCCCGCAGGTATTCATTTACGTGTCTGTAAATTTACCGACACGAGCCTGACCGCACTGAGCGGGTTTGTACCCGCCAACTTGGTCCGAAAGAACAGCGTTCGAACGTCCTATTATTATTATTATTATTATTATTATTATTATTATTATTATTATTATTATTATTATTATTATTATTATTATTATTATTATTATTATTAACATCCACCGGTTCGATTAATCTTAGAACAGTGTTAAGAATAAACAGAACAGTGAAATGCAAAGCGCAGAATACAGTACGTTTTATAGTAAATACACCGAGTATATATATATATATATATATATATATGTAAAAGCAAGTCGGTCTGGAGCGATCTATCTATCTATCTATCTATCTATATATATATATATATATATATATATATATATATATACAAGTACAAAAATGAAAATACACGTGAATTAATGAGGCACTTCCAGAAATCTCAGAAATTTGAAATTTGGTATTGGAGAAGCTAATGACCCCAGCATCCCCAGAATAATCGAAAATTCTCAAAATTCCCCGAAGGGGGCACGCTGGGGGCTTCAAATATTGGGTTCAGCATAAGAACACAGTCGTATAATTTATCCAAAGCGACAACCTATAGGTTTGGTGGACTTAAAAATTTCGTGAATATCCTAATTTTTATCCTCCTTCCCCCCCAAATCAAATGGCGGCACATTCTGCCAAGCGAGCTAGAAAATTGAAATTTGGCGAAATTATAGCTTTTAGCCTGCAACCGACGGATAAATTGCAAGATGTTCACATTTTCTACTTTTTACTCCCCAAAATATCGAAATATGGAGGCAATTTTAACGATTGTGTAGGCATTCCTTCTGAGCTACTTGTTGGCTAAACGATAAGTCATATCACAAAACGGATGGCACGATCTCAGTTCAATTATGAGTAATCTACAACTTTGGTTCTACGACTTTTTGTCGTATCTCTCTCCCTTACACGGTAGATTTGGCTGTATTTTTGGATTGTTCGTAAATTTGGTGATTGTACACGTGTATTTCATTGCTTCATAGACTTATACGAAGGACAGAGTCACCAAATTCGTTGCGCGCATTGGCACGATCGATGGCCATATGTGGACCCAATTTCATGATTCTAGCTTACACTTAAGTTTGCAAAAAGTAATGAAAACTGTTAAAAATGTACTCAATTTTCACCCTATCCGAAGTTTCGAACTCAATTTAAGCCATAAATATGGGAGATATGAGAAATTGTCGTAGAATCAGACATGTAGAAGGGTAAATGGGACGTCTAATGGCGTAAACCGTTGTTAATATGATGTACGGTTTAAGAGTAGTGAACCTCAAAGTGGACGTCTGCACTAATAAACGTGCTTTTGCTTATCTGTCATCTATTTAAATAAAATCGGGACGACCATGTGTCTGTACAATGTCAATTTCGGTGAAATTTCCGTATAGTTATCCGTTTCAAGTGTAATAATGACCATCTGCATAACTTTAGTTTTGGTGTGTTCGTCTATTTGTCTGTCCTTATGTAACTTGAAAACTACTGGACAGATTTCAGCCAAACTTCATATTTAGAATCAACCTGTCCTTGGGTAGGTTTTAGGGCAAATATTCCTTTTACATCCCTGTATTGTCTGGGAGTTTATACGAAACCGAAACCGTGATTTTGCACTCCCTCAAAATATTCACAACCAAACTTAATGAAAATCTACCTCCCTTAGCGAAAATCAATATCTAAACCTTTCTTCTCACCTGCATGATTTCGATAACAGGAATAATAAGCAAGATATCACTAACGGACCGTTTTCGATACAAGTCCCACAGGTCTTGACGCAACAGCGGATGCGTGTAAAGCGTATTTCTTACAACTTGAAAACTACTAGATATATTTGAAACAAACTTTATATTTAGCATCCACCTATCCAAGGACAGGTTTTAAGATCAATATCATTTCAAATTCCAGGAATGGACTGGGGTTTTATAGGGAACCGAAATGGTGATTTTACTCTTCCACAATATATAAAGTACAAGACCAACCTGACTGAAAATCGACCAAAATTAATGGAAATCCAATTCTAATTATTTTCTCACGTGCATTTTTTCAGCAGGAGGATTAATAAGGGAGACATCATGAATGGTCGGTTTCTCAGACTAAGTCCAAATGACATAGCCTAAAAGGTGGTTCATGCGTTCATGAACGTACCATTTGATGATAATTTTCGCTATTTTCGGTACCTTTCATATTTCTCTAAATTTAAGTTACATGTTGTTCTTACCTTAATTACTTTTTTCGATCTGGCTACTTTTAGTTGCTTGCTTACAAGTTTCCTTCGACGTGCACTCATGTTACCGGTTAAACGAACACTGTGCACGTATTTTCCTTCACTTTGCGCTGCCCTGCGTCATTCCTTCTTGGTTTCTGATTGGTTGCAGCAGCTTAACATGACTGCTTACGTCACTGGCAACTTTTCTCTTCATTGGTACCGAAAGTGTATCCTTCCGCGCTTTCTTGTTCTTTATTGGTTCTTTTCGTTATTTGCATTTAGCATTTATTAAATTTATTAATTGTAAATTTTAAGGATATTCTTTCTGGGTTCCCCCTTTCTTATTGTTTGGTTATTATTTTGTTAAGATTTCAATGCACAGTTTGTAAATTACTTTTGTTAGTTTTCCAGTACTATGTTGCGTCGCATCTGGAATCTTCCTTTGTGCTATTTAACCACATGCCTTCCTCTATGCTTCGTCTTATCATTGCGGATTTGGCCGGAATCGCCGCCTGGTGTTCCGCAGCAGGTTGTTTACCTCGCCTTCGTCGTCCAGGTCTGGTTTGCACTAAGCATGTTAGCCAGCCAGCTGCACCGACGTGGCCTTGTCGGCCTCGTACTTTACATTTGAACATGATAAAAACACCGGCTTAGGCTTGGTCTTCGCACCAGTATCTGTTGAATTATTTTTAATGACTGGTTTTACCTAATTTGTATCTATGGACATGTTTTTACCTAGATGTCGGCTGGTTGGTCTGCAAACTCATTTACTACAGTTCTTAAACGAATAATGAAGATACTGGACAAAAGGCCCCCTTTTTCTTGAACTTATTACTCCCCGGTGGAGACTTGTGTGTTAAGACTCAGTTTCAGTACTGTTGTGCTACACCGTAAATTTTTTCAAAATTAATGTCTTTAACCTTGTTGTTTTAATAGCTTTACTTTTCAAGTATTTATAATTATTCCACTTATTCGGTCTGGTTTTTTAACCAGCCTTCAACGTAAATTAATTATTTGGATATTGTAATCTCATTTCACAGCTATCGTAAGACACAGTCTTACCTATTTGTTCTTGTTCGCACAGCCCGTGGAAACTTTTTAGCTCAAGGCCAAGTGCTGAAATATAATATATTAATCATTGTTAGAATTTTCCTAAATTTTCTTGTTATTTCTACATTATTTATTTAATAAACATTGTAACTGCTGATTTCCTTTCTTATTTCCCGAGAAACCCTGGAAACACCCCTCCGCCTTTCCACTGTTATCTCCATATGGTGCCGAAACCCGGGATCAACAGATTTTTCTTTTTTTCTTTTTTGTACTAATTTTCATTCCTACTGTTTCAGAAGATTGTTTTTAAGTCACTTTATACTGGTTCCTGATGCAGCCTGCAGTTGCCCCAGTTAACTCGAATGCCAGCATGCCGCCCGAGGACAAGCTGATACGAGCTCGTGCTGCCTACAAGGGACAGTTAAGCCTGTTTCGTAAGTTCCTTTCCAGTTGGGAAGACGAAACTTGTAATGTTGACAATCTTGTCCAAAGGTTGAAAAATTATGAAGTCGCGTACAGTCGTTATGATGAAGCCCAAACCAATTTGGAAATTCAATGCCCGGAGCAGTCAGTAGATCGGGAGGAGGTTGAGAATCTTTACTATGAAGGGCACGCTCAAGCAGTTAAAATTATTAGACGTCTTACTCATTCCTTGAAGCAGGAAGAGCTTTCAAATTCCACTCCCCGTTCAGGATTGCTGAGAACTCCTGATAGTTCTGCTCAAGCCTCTTTGCCTAAAATTCAGCTTCCGCAATTTTGCGGTAATGAAGACGAATGGGATTCCTTTTTTGAGTTATTTGACTCTTTAGTTAACCGGAATGAGACACTTCCTGACATTCAGAAATTTCATTACCTTCGTTGTTCGGTACAAGGTTCAGCGTTGAAACTCATTGAGTCTCTTTCGCTCACTGGTGAAAATTACAAAGTTGCTCTAGGGTTATTGAAGGAACGTTATGCGAACCCCCGTCTGAGGATACATCGACATATGCAAGCCCTATTTAATTTACCTGCTACTAGAATAGATAAGGTTCATACATTCAGAGCACTATTGGATGTTGTCGAATTGCATGTTAAGGCTTTGGCGATTTTGAATCAACCGGTTGAGCACTGGGATACTTTTATGGTGTATTTGATTTCTTCCAAACTCGATCAGGATACTTAAATAATCTGGGAATCTGAGATTTCCAATTCTCAAACAGTTACTTATAAAACTATTATTCAATTTTTGAAGCAGAGATGTCAGATTCTTTCAGCTGTTGATTTTCAAATGAATGGCCAGCCTGTGAAATTGACGAACAAAATTTCGCTGCCGTCAAAGGTTTCTAAGTTCAAATCATTTTCAAAACTTCAGGTGTTGAATGTTCAGGCCGAACTCTCGAAATGTGGATGTTGTTCAGAGAGACATTTGTTGTATTTATGCCCTAAATTTAAATTGATGTCCATAGATGATAGGAAGCTATTTCTTCAAGCAAACAAGCGTTGCTTTAATTGCCTATCCAGCAATCATTTACTAAACAAATGCAACTCTATTAATTCTTGTAAGCACTGTGGCTCTAAACATCATTCTTTAATACATCGCCGAAACAAAACAGGAGTTAATACTTCATTGGCGGACTCTGCTCAAGATAGTATTCCATCTGCTAGTGCACAAAATTTTACTCAGGGTTCATCCTCTTTGAGAGGTTCCCAAGTATTGCTTTCCACAGCTGTTGTTCAAATCAAGGATTCGGGAGGCCAATGGAACTCGGTTCGATGTCTGTTGGATAATGCCACCACTCACGATTTTATTAGTGAAAGTCTGATAGAGAGGTTAGGATTGCAAAAAATTCCTACCGATATGGAAGTCACAGGCATAAATAACAACAGAACATCTTCCACTAGTTTTGTGAGGATCTGTATTAGGGATTCTATCCAAAGGAATGTTCTGTTTAATTTGAATTGTTTAACTATGAAAGTCATTAGTAGTAACACACCTCATTTTTCCTTTGATATTAAAGACTGGACCTTTCCCCCTCAAGTTAAATTAGCGTACCCTAACTTATTTGAGAGCGCACCTATAGATATTTTACTGAGTGCTGATATTTTTTGGCAAGTATTATTACCTGAGAAGGTACAAATTATGTCTAATGTGTTTGCCCGTAAAACTAAGTTGGGTTGGATTCTTACTGGGCGTCTTCCTAAGAATTCTATGACCATTAAACCCCAATGTCATTTTATTTCCGCTCAGGATCAATACAATCTGGAAAGGTTTTGGAAATTGGAAGAATGTTCTTCGGATTGCCTTCAAATCTCTGAGCAGGAGCAAGTTTGTGAACAACTTTATAAACAAACAACTTTTCGTAATTGTGATGGTAGATTCGTGGTCCAACTTCCTCGCGTCTCCAATCCCCCTGTTTTAATTAATACTAAGCCTCGTGCTATTAAGGCCTTCATGGCTATTGATCCAAAATTTTAAAATGATTCCTGCCTCAAATTTCAATATACTCAATTTATGGAAGAGTATGAAGCTCTAGACCACATGGAAGTTGTAAAGAAAATTGAAGACACTAGCGTTGTAGATTCTGTTTATCTTGATTGCTTGTTGTTTAAAGGGGCCTAACATCGAAGGTCATCGGCCCTCTGTTTATCTTAATCATCATCCTGTTTGGAAGAGTGAAAATGAAAAATCTAAGAAAATTCGAGTAGTATTTAATGGTTCAGCCCTGGATGATCAAGGAATTTCTTTGAATGATACTCTTTTGACTGGCCCCCCAATCCAAGTTGATTTATCTATTATCTTGTTGAATTTTAGATTATTCCCTGTCGCGGTGATGGCCGACATTTAGCAGATGTATAGACAAATTCTGATTGACCCTGCTCAGCGTGACCTGCAAAGGATTCTCTGGCATGATGATCCTAAGAAGCCGCTAAAGGTCTTCAGGGTTAAAATCTCTAACTTATGGATTAAAACCTTCTGCCTTTTTGGCGATCAGGACTCTTCACCATCTTGCCGATTTGGATGGTCATCTCTTTTCTCCTGAGGTAAGTCAGGCGCTAACTGCGTCCTTTTACGTGGACGATTTCTTGTCTTCTTTTTCTTCAATCTCAGAAGCCACCCAGGTTGCTAAGGGTTTGGTTCAATTACTTGGAGGTGGTGGATTCGTCTTACATAAGTGGTGTTCCAGTCACGACCAATTTCTAAACGTCTTTAAGGATAGAGATCTGATTAGTGGTTGCGTGGAATTATTTAAGGAAGATACTACCATCAAAGCTCTCGGCGTATATTGGAGTCCTAAGCAGGACATCTTTACTTATAAATTGACAATATCCACAGAGCCACCTACTACCAAACGTCAAATCCTTTTGGAAATTGCAAAAAATCATTGACCCTTTGCAATATTTAGCTCCCATTATTGTCTTGGCTAAACTTTTTATGCAGGAGTTGTGGACATTGAAAACTACATGGGATGACATTGTGCGCTCTAGTTTTCTTCAAAAATGGTTCAAATATAGAGACAGCCTTCATGAACTTTCTAATATTCTCATACCTGGAGTTCTCATTAAACATCCCACCGCTGATATTTTGGAACTTCATTTGTTTTCTGATAGTTCTGAAAAAGCATACGGGTGCTGCGCTTATCTTGTCTCTCGAAATGAACCATTTTTTCCAATCTTGTATCTTCGAAATCCAAGGTAGCTCCTCTGAAGGTCATTTCATTGCCTCGGTTAGAACTTTGTGCAGCCCTACTCGCCGTAGAATTGTCTGATAAAATACTTCAAAATTTAGAGGTCCCCATTTCTCAAACTGTTTTCTGGACTGATTCGACCATCGTTTTGTCTTGGCTTGCCAAGCCTTCATATCATTGGCAGTCTTTCGTGTCTCACAGAGTTGCTAAAATTCAGGAACGAACTTCAGTGGATTCCTGGCGTTACGTTCCCACTCGCGAGAATCCTGCTGATGTGATTTCTAGAGGTTGTAGTACTAAGCGTTTAGCTAACGTTGCTTTATATTGGCACGGTCCTACGTGGCTTATCAAATCTACCTCTCTATGGCCTAGCCATCCTAATTTAGAGTCTGTTGAGCAAATTGAAGTTCGCAGAACTTTAATTTCTGCGCATGTGGCTATTTCGATCTATCCATTGCTTCACAAATTTTCCACTTTTCACAAGCTCGTAAGAGTTATGGCTTATGTTCTCAGATGGAAATTTTTTTGTGCTAGATCAACCTTTAAGGCCTCGAGAATTTCTAACTGCTTTAGAATTGAGAACAGCTACTAATAAAATCTTGTTTTTACTGCAACAAGAAGTATTTTCTGAGGAGTTTCGATCGCTTACTAAGGGCATTCCCTTGAAAAAGAGTAGTAAGCTTTTGTCGTCGTCTCCTTATCTAGATCCCGATAATCTCTCACGAGTAGGTGGTCGGTTGTCTTCTTCTATTCTCTCAGAGGATAAGAAGCATCCCATCATCTTAACTTCTAAATATCATGTTACCAAGTTGATTATAAGACAATTTCATTATCAGCATTTGCATGCCGGTGCTCGCACTTTGTTGTGTCTTATTCGTGAACATTACTGGATCATTAACGGGATTCATGAGGTTAATTCTGTCATACGTAATTGTGTAAAATGTTTTATGCCTATCCTATTCCTTCATCTCAGCTTATGAGTGATCTGCCATCATTTAGATCTCAACCTTGTCGCCCTTTTGAGTTTACCGGTTTGGATTATGCAGGACCATTTTCCTACAAAACGAATCCTCTAAGGCTTTCTTCTAAGACTTTAGGCAAGGCTTATGTTGTTTTGTTTGTTTGCATGGTATCTGGAGCTATTCATCTTGAGCTTGTTACCAATGCTTCTACTTCCTATTTCTTAGCTGCTTTCTCTCGATTCTCTTCTCGTAGAGGGTTTCCCTGAGAAGTTTTTTCTGACAATGCTAAAACATTTTGTGGAGCTTCGGAAGAATTAAGGCGAGTTATTGCTTCTTCTTCAGCTCAGCAGGAAATTCAAAATTTTGCTTAATTAAAGGGATTTAAGTGGAATTTTATTCCCCATATGGGCCCCACCATGGAGGCAGATGGGAATCTTGTGTCAAACTTCTTAAGCGTCATTTAAAGAGAACTTTGAATTCATCTTTTCTTTCTTATGAAGAATTTAATTCGTTACTTGTTTTGATTGATGGTGTGATAAATTCTAGACCACTCACCCCTTTGTCCCAAGACCCTCAAGATCTTCTTCCCCTTACCCCTTCACATTTTTTGATAGGACAATCCATGGTCTCCTCTCCTCCGTCGCTGCTCCGGAGACTTGATTTATCTTTGCCAATTTTGTGGAGGAAAGTGGAGGCTGCTCGTGATAGATTCTGGCAGTGCTGGAGCCTGGAATACCTGGGGCAGCTTCAGGTAAGGAGTAAATGGAAATTTGAGCAACCCAATATCAAAGAAGGCGATTTGGTTCTTTTGCGGGATCCAAGTCCTCCCTTAGTATGGCCATTAGGCAGAGTTGTTCACGTTTTTTCAGGACAGGATAAAATAATTAGGGTGGTAAAGATCCGCACTAGTAATGGATTCTTTGTTAGACCCATTACGTAAGTATGCCTTCTACCTCTTGACAGTTCTTGACGAGTTTGTAATCTTGTTTGTAAGCCCTGAAAGAATATATTTTTCTTTTTTTTCTTGCCCTTCCCCCAGTATGGTTCATGCGTTCATGAACGTACCATTTGATGATAATTTTCGCTATTTTCGGTACCTTTCATATTTCTCTAAATTTAAGTTACATGTTGTTCTTACCTTAATTACTTTTTTCGATCTGGCTACTTTTAGTTGCTTGCTTACAAGTTTCCTTCGACGTGCACTCATGTTACCGGTTAAACGAACACTGTGCACGTATTTTCCTTCACTTTGCGTTGCCCTGCGTCATTCCTTCTTGGTTTCTGATTGGTTGCAGCACCTTAACATGACTGCTTACGTCACTGGCAACTTTTCTCTTCATTGGTACCGAAAGTGTATCCTTCCGCGCTTTCTTGTTCTTTATTGGTTCTTTTCGTTATTTGCATTTAGCATTTATTAAATTTATTAATTGTAAATTTTAAGGATATTCTTTCTGGGTTCCCCCTTTCTTATTGTTTGGTTATTATTTTGTTAAGATTTCAATGCACAGTTTGTAAATTACTTTTGTTAGTTTTCCAGTACTATGTTGCGTCGCATCTGGAATCTTCCTTTGTGCTATTTAACCACATGCCTGCCTCTATGCTTCGTCTTATCATTCCGGATTTGGCCGGAATCGCCGCCTGGTGTTCCGCAGCAGGTTGTTTACCTCGCCTTCATCGTCCAGGTCTGGTTTGCGCTAAGCATGTTAGCCAGCCAGCTGCACCGACGTGGCCTTGTCGGCCTCGTACTTTACATTTGAACATGATAAAAACACCGGCTTAGGCTTGGTCTTCGCACCAGTATCTGTTGAATTATTTTTAATGACTGGTTTTACCTAATTTGTGTCTATGGACATGTTTTTACCCAGATGTCGGCTGGTTCGTCTGCAAACTCATTTACTACAGTTCTTAAACGAATAATGAAGATACTGGACAAAAGGCCCCCTTTTTCTTGAACTTATTACTCCCCGGTGGAGACTTGTGTGTTAAGACTCAATTTCAGTACTGTTGTGCTACACCGTAAATTTTTTCAAAATTAATGTCTTTAACCTTGTTGTTTTAATAGCTTTACTTTTCAAGTATTTATAATTATTCCACTTATTCGGTCTGGTTTTCTTAACCAGCCTTCAACGTAAATTAATTATTTGGATATTGTAATCTCATTTCACAGCTATCGTAAGACACAGTCTTACCTATTTGTTCTTGTTCGCACAGCCTGTGGAAACTTTTTAGCTCAAGGCCAAGTGCTGAAATATATTAATCATTGTTAGAATTTTCCTAAATTTTCTTGTTATTTCTACATTATTTATTTAATAAACATTGTAACTGCTAATTTTCTTTCTTATTTCCCGAGAAACCCTGGAAACACCCCTCCGGCTTTCCACTGTTTTCTCCAAAAGGTGTTATACCTGGAGCAGATTCAGTATCTATCTATGTAAATTAAACCGTAACGACCGTGTGTCTGTGCATTGATTATTTTGGCGAAATTTTCGTACAGCTTTTAGTTTAAGGGATAACAAGCTGAAAAATTGAAATTAAGCAAAATTATACGTTTTAGCCAGTAACCTACGGAAAACTTCCTAGATCTTTAAATTTTAAACTTTTATGCCGAAAAATATAGAAATATGGAGGCAATTTAATGACGGTGCATACCTTCGGTTTGAGGTATTTCGTGGGTTAAACGGGATGGCACAATCTCCGTTCAATTTGAAGTGATCTTCAACCTTTGTCTTATAACTTTTTGCCGTATCTGTGTCCTTTATACGTTAGTTTCGTCTTTATTTCCCAATTTTAAGTAAATTTGGACTTTTTACGTGCATAATTCATACTCTCAACCACTTACAGGAATCATCAAACTCTACACGAACATTGGCCCACCAGTACCCATATGTGAGCCGAATGCCATGTCACATAATTATACGAAAAGTGCAATGTAAGATAATCGTTCACAAAATTCCCCTATACAACGTTTCTAACTCAGTCTGACCAATGAATAGATAAGAAGAGAAAATATCATAGGATCAGCCATTTGGGCCGCTAAATATTGCGTCTTATGGTATAAGCATTTGTCGATATGACGTACCGTTTAGCAGCAGTTAATCTGTAAATGAAGGGCTGCAATATTGTAAGCACGCGTGTACTTTCGTATGTCGATTTACTCTCTATATATATTCATTGATGTCGATTTGTAGCGATCGAGAAAGGGAGTGTCAGCTTTGTACGGAGGGCCTACCATTGTAAAGAATAATTCCCTTGTAGTTTTGACTTTCAGAAGGCAAGGGAGGAAACAAGTTTGTTCAAAACTCCCCTACGTGATTGTGTTTGGCTGTAGGCCAGGGTGCATGCCATTATAAACAAATATACCAATCTAAAATAGGACTAGCATTAGGCATAGTGGCCTGATATTCTAATGGAAACTCACCAGTTCTTTGTGACCGGCAGTAAGCTGGCTGGCAGATGGAAAAAGCACCTGACATTATAGTGATAGCTGCATGACTAAATTTTGACTGGTGGTAGGTAAGTTGACTGCCATTATAATAAAAACTCTTTTAGGAATCATCAAACTCTACACGAACATTGGTCCACCAGTACCCATATGTGAGCCGAATGCCATGTCACATAATTATACGAAAAGTACAATGTAAGATAATCGTTCACAAAATTCCCCTATTCCCCTATTAATCTTTCGAATGAGATCAAAATCACAGGGCGAAATGCTGGAATAGTACGGTGGGTGCTCCAATTCTTCCCATCCCCAAAATCGCAGTAGCTGCCCTACACACTCTAATCTGTCTGGAAGTAGGAAAGGGGACCTGCCATTGTAACGAAAACTCCCCAAATCGATTGTGACCGTGCAGTAGGCAATGGGGCCTGCAATTATAATTTAATATTCCCAACACGATTTTAAATCCAGTAGGCATGTGGGCCTGCCGTTATGATCACAACTCCGCAACCCACACTTAATATTGGAAACAACGTATGGGGATCTTCCTATGCTATTTCTCTGATAACGCTAAGAGACATGCAATTTTAAAACAATCTTATTTACTGTACGTACAGTATTCACTTCGATATCCGTTTACTGCGTGGAATACCGTAGCGAAGTACGGGTACATTTGCTAGTTGTATAGTAAATAATGAACATAGAATACAGTACGTTGTATAGTAAATACAAGTGAACTGTACAGTAATTAATGATCTCATACGAGGGTTGGGGCAAAAGTCATGGCAACTATTGTTTTTAAGATACCAGTCCGGTTGGAAAATGTGACATACACAGACGAAAGGACAAGCTGTTAACTATATGTGTGGACAATGAACAGGAGTGAAATATCGTAACACACTAATTTATTACGGTAGCATACAGGGCAATATGGCCTTCCCGATGCAAAAGAATGACAACACAGTACACATAAAATTGACATGACAAACATGGGTCTAAAGACCCTCATAGTAGTCCCCTGCTACTGACGCCACACGCTGCCAACGATGTGGGAGGCGCTGAGTAATATCTGCCTCAGCATTTGCCGCACCATGTGTGAATGGGGTCACCTGTTGGGGCACGGCATTAGCAATGTCCTCTCGTGTTGCAAACCGCCTACCACGTAGTGGTTCCTTAATCTTTCGAATGAGATAGTCACAGGGCGAAATGTTGGAATAGTACGGTGGGTGCTCCAATTCTTCCCATCCACAAAGTCGCAGTAGCTGCCCTACACACTCTGCTTTATGTGATTTTGCACTGTCGTGCAGGATTATTGCACTCTCCACACGACTCGGACGTTTATGCTGAACGCCACGTCGTACCTGTCGCACCAGGAAGTTCCTGTAGTAATATGCGGTCACTGATCTGCCATGTGGAACAAAGCGGCAAACAATGACACTTCTGACGTCATACGTGACGATTTGACTGGGGAAGGATTCTGACAGACCTTCTGCCTCCTTGGTGATCCAGCATAACGCCACTCCGCGGACTGGCGTTTCGGTTCTGGTTCGTTTGCCCTGGCCCAAAATTCAGCGATGGCGATTAATCGTGACAAGAATAGATCACCGTCCTGTTGCCAGCGTGCAAGGTGGTCGGAGCATATTGCATAGCGCACCCACCTTTGAACTTCCGTGAGTGCAATTTTGCGCAGTTGCAGCTCATTACGCAATAGCCTGTGGACGGTGCGTTTCTCGTTGATACTTGCCCTCTCTAACACCAGTAGCGTCCATCGTCTGTCTTCAGCCGGGAGCTGCTCGATGACGGCACGTGCCACGTCGGTACGCACACTGTCAGGTCGTCCCGAACGTTGCTCATCACTGGTTGACAAACGTCCTTCCTGAAACTTTCATACCCACCGTGCTACTGTACGGTATGGTAGGGCATTATTCCCAAGGGCTTCCACTAATTCACTGTGACATTCAATCGCATTTCTCCCTCGGAGAATGGCTATTTTGATGTAAGCGCGCTGCTCAACACGGGTTACTTCCATCTCCCACGACACTCACCAACTGACTGTTGTCACAGCCCTCGCTGCGCTATTACCAGCTATCACAGAGCCATCTGTTGTTCTGCTTACACACTATGCCTGCAGAACTTCCATACGACTCATACACGTTTGTGATCCGTTCACATATCTACAGGAAAACAAATTAGTTGCCATGACTTTCGACCCAATCCTCGCAATACAGTACGTTTGTTACCGAAATAACGTCTAGTAACCCTCTCTATTTACATTTTGTACTGGCTATTCGCCATTGAAATCTGTGTCTCTTATATTCATTTATGACTTCTGGGTAATATTAGAGTGATGTATATATGTCAGGAGCCTGTAGGTAGCACCACTTCCCTTTGGTGTGATGCACTTCTCTCTGGCGCTACCAGATGGCCTTCGGATGTCCCCTGGCAGCTCGGTGTGAGAGGGAGAGGGAGGGTGAGTGGACGTGCCCTGGACATAAGGGACGGAGACATTATGTTTACTTGAGTGTTAGTGGCAGCGTAGCCCTGCATTGTGCAGCTTAGTCCTGCACCAGTGTATTAACTACCTATAGGCCTACAGCATGTATTGATTGTTCACATGACAATGTTTAATATAGTTACTGAAGTTTACCGTTGTTTATATTATCCCTTCTTGCATCCTGTGAGAGAACCAGCCTCATGGCAATACAGTCCACTTCACAATACTAAAATAATTATTTCAAGTTTATTCATGGCCATCACGGGCCGGATGCATAGAAGGTGTACTTTAAAATTAACGGATTGTGCATACTGTGAACTAAATGTAGTTTCGAGAGTGTTGTGACTGTGATACAATATACGCTTGTGCATATCGGCCAGTCGTTCGAACGTGTGTTGTAAGCAGCCATCTTGCGGCGTGACGTCACATTCATTGCGCTGACACTGGATCCAGCACCATTGCGAGTTCATCAGCAGAATCAACAATTGGTAAGCTCAGTTCATATACTTCCTTTCATTTGTCAAATCCTTGCACACAATGGATCCCGATATTAGAAAGTCATTAATAAAGAAGCGTGGAATCGCGAAATCGAAGGTAACCAACATAAAGAAATATACCGATTCTTTAACTGGTCATATTGATAAATTCAGTGTTAAGGTTAGACTTGATGCTTTACAACAAGCGTGGCAGGACTATACTGTCGTGCAAGATCAACTAGAAATAGAAGATGACGACTCCCAACATCATGAGAGGGATAGGGAACAATTCTCAGAGGTGTATTATGATCTGCAGGCTCATATGACGAGATTAATCGAAGATCAAGAGGGCAGTAATTTTCCACCAAGTTTACATTCTGTGGGCTCAGGCAGGGCTAATGTAAAACTGCCGCCTATAAAGGTGCCTGTGTTTAATAACAATATTATTGACTTCAGACATTTTTATGACACATTCAATTCCTTGGTGATCAATAATGACACTATAGATAAGATTCAGAAATATTATTATTTATTGTCAGCAGTATCAGGTGAAGCACATAAATTAATTGAGAACTTGCCGGTCACTGCTGACAATTTCGATATTGCCTGGAATCTGATCTGTGAGAGATATGACAATCCACGCTTAGTAGCCAGTACACATATAAAGGCATTGTTATCTCCGCCAGCAACAAATAAGGATTGCCCACATTCCCTACGCATTTTATTAAGTCATTGTAAGGGTCATTTACATGCCATTGAAGCACTAAAATTGTCAACTCCACTACATGAACTAATCATTTCACAGCTGTATTTAGATAAGGTTGATGCCAATACTAGGAAGGACTGGGAACTCATGTTATCAGCAAAACAATCTCCATCACTCGACGAATTTCTACAATTCTTAGAAAAAAGGTGTCATGCCTTAGAATTAATTAAATCTAACATGCCTAGCATTATCCAACAAGAGAAAACAAAACCTAAATTAAACAGAGATACTAAACACAGCTACGTTTCAACTAACAATGCATGTGTAGCCTGTAAGCTCTCTCATCCTATCTATAAATGTGGAAGATTTAGGGACATTAGTGTTCAAGAAAGGTTAGACATTGTTAAGGAACATCAACTGTGTTTCAATTGCTTGGCTAGTGGGCACAATGCTGTTAATTGTCCATCAGGTAATGTGTGTCGTCAGTGTGGCAAGGCACATCATACACTTGTCCATCAGCACCATACACAGTCTGCCATGCCAGTAAGTGCCGAGAATAGTACGGAGTCGGATTCGGCACAAGACTCACACGAAGGATTCGGTTCCTATTGTTCCTTTAAACCTAAGGCTTCGGCTCATGTATTGCTTGCTACAGCCGTTGTCATGGTCCGTAATCAGTTGGGACAACTTCAAAAATGCAGAGCTCTTCTAGACTCTGCATCACAAACTAATTTCATCACAGAATCCTTAGTTCAGAAGCTCCGGTTGAAGAAGTCTCGCATATCTTTTCCAATCCAAGGGATTAATGAGGTCATGTCCGAGTCGAAACACTCAGTATGTCTGCACTTAGAGTCTACTGCAAGCAATTACAAGGTAACAGTCACTTGCGCTGTACTACCACGTATTACGGGAGACATGCCATCTGTGAAGCTTTGCTATGATGATTGGAATCTCCCAGATGACATCCAACTCGCGGATCCTAACTTCCATCAGCCAGGAGGAATAGATTTACTTCTAGGTGCTGAAATCTTTTCGAAATTTTGCGTCGTGGGAAGATGACCAAACCAGGGAACTATCCAGTGTTGCAAGAAACAGAGCTTGGATGGATACTGTCCGGAACAATAAATGCATCGAGCACACCGTCTTCAACTGTACAGCCGCAACGTTCATTCTTCATCCGTGGAGAAACCTCATTGGATGACCAGCTTCAACGGTTCTGGGAACTAGAAGACCTCCCAAACAAACCTCGAACGATTGAAGAGATGAGATGTGAAGAACACTTCACTCACAACACAACGAGAGATTCTACAGGTCGCTACATTGTCCGCCTTCCTCGTCGCTCAGAAGTGGGTCCGGTGGGAGACTCATGCTCACACGCAAAACAGAGGTTGCTACAGTTAGAACGTCGTTTGCATAGACAACCAGATGTTCGGCGTGCCTACAATGAATTCATGTCGGAATATGAGCAACTAGGTCACATGACAGAAGTTCCAGACAATGGCAGTTCCGAAAGAGAAGTGTTCTACTTGCCGCACCACCCCGTCTTCAAGGATACAAGTAGCACCACGAAAACCCGAGTAGTGTTCGATGGTTCTGCGCGATCTAGCAACGGACTTTCACTGAACGACACATTAATGGTGGGCCCCAACATACAACAGGATCTTTACTCCATTATTTTGCGTTTCCGGATGCAGCCTGTAGCATTTTCTGCTGACATTTGCAAAATGTACAGACAGGTTTACGTGCACCAGCTAGACTCTCCACTCCAGCGCATCCTCTGGAGATCACGCCCAGATCAGAATATTAAAATCTATGAATTGACAACGGTAACGTACGGTACAAGTTGTGCACCATTTCTTGCAACACGTGTTCTACAACAACTAGCCGATGACGAAATGAAACAATTTCCATTAGCATCTCAAATCCTGAAGAGGGACTTCTATGTCGATGACTTAATCACCGCGACTGGAACGGTTGAAGAAGCTGTACAACTACAAGATGATTTAATCGCCTTGCTCGAAAGGGGAGGGTTTGAGCTTCGAAAGTTTTCAGCCAACCGTAGCGAGCTTCTGGAAAGAATTCCACCCACCTGTAAGGAAACTCAAGATTTGATTTCACTCGATACACATGATAGTGTCAACACCCTCGGCTTACTTTGGAACCCGTCAACAGACCATTTCCTGATAAGAAGCATTTCAAGAACGATGGATAACAAGATCCCTGCAAGACACTTTATAACTAAGCGTGAGGTCGCGTCCATAGTTGCTTCTACATTTGATCCGTTGGGACTCATAAGCCCAGTTGTTATTACATATAAGGTGTTCTTGCAAGACTTATGGAGCTCTGGTTTGGGCTGGGATGATCCTTTCTCAGACGAATTGCAGGATAAGTGGCTCAGCCTAGTCAACCTTCTACAACACTTGAACTACATTAGAATTGAGCGGCTTGTGGTTCCTCACCTCGCTTCCAATATACAACTTCATGGATTTTGTGACGCTAGTGAAAGAGCATATGGAGCTTGCCTCTACATTCGTGCCATGGATGTTCACGGCACAATCACAAGCAAACTATTATGCGCCAAATCAAGAGTGGCTCCAGTGAAACGGATCACTCTGCCCAGACTGGAACTCTGTGGAGCAGCATTACTCGCAAGATTAATTGAAAGGGTAGTTCCTGTTGTTGGACTCGACATCCATAGCATTCATTTATACTCTGATTCTATGATTGTGCTCGCCTGGATAATGGGCACACCCACCCGCTGGAAGACCTTTGTAGCTAACAGAGTGTCTCAGATTCAGCAGCAGACCAACATGGAATCCTGGAGACATGTATCCACGCACGACAATCCAGCAGATCTAATCTCTAGGGGCACAGATCCCGCAGCACTTCAGTCAACGCCATTGTGGTGGAAGGGCCCGAAGTGGCTCGAAGAACAGAATGAATTCTGGTTAAATTCAACTCCCAGAGACCTTCCTCAAGACTTGCCCGAAGTACGACCAGTCACCTCACTGCTAACCACTTCAGGAGCCTCCGAAGATGTAATCGAAAGATATTCCTCTTACAGTGAACTAGTCCGAATAGTTGCTTATTGCAAACGCTTCGTCCTAAACTGCCGCAACCCTCAACACAAACACATCACACCACTCTCTTCAACGGAGCTTGAAGAGGCAAGCCTGACCTGTATTAGACTGATTCAGCAGGTCAGCTACCCACGTGAGATCGAAGCCTTAAGCAAGGGGCAGCCTATTTCCCATAAGAGCAAGATTTTATGTCTAAGCCCTTTTCTGGATGAAATACAAATTTTGAGAGTTGGAGGAAGACTTGTCAACTCAGACCTAGACTACGATAGGAAGCATCAAATAATCCTCCCTCCTAATCACCATTTCACTCGTCTACTCATTCAATATGAGCACCACAGACTTCTCCACGCTGAGATTCAGCTACTGCTCACATCCTTACGATCTAGGTACTGGATTCCTAGAGCAAGACAAACCATTCGATCAGTCGTCCACAAATGTATGCAGTGCTTCAGGCTTAAGGCAAAGAATGCAAGTCAACTCATGGGCCAACTGCCAAAGGCTCGCATCCAGATGTCTCGTCCATTCCTGTCCTCAGGTGTTGACTTTGCAGGGCCAGTTGATGTTAAAATAGGATCCAGGAAGGGTAAATCGATCTACAAATGCTATGTTGCGATATTCGTTTGCTTCAGCACGAGAGCTGTACATATCGAACCTGTCACAGGTTTGACATCTCAGGCATTCATCGCAGCCCTCAGAAGATTCGTTTCCCGTCGTGGACATACTCAAGATCTCTACAGTGATAATTCTACAACATTCGTTGGGGCTAATAAGGAACTGCAGCAAATGCTGAAGGACGAACAATTCAACAAGGAAATGAGCAATCATGCTGCAGCATCAAAATTCAAATGGCACTTCATTCCGGCACGTTCCCCACACTTTGGCGGAATATGGGAGTCCGCAGTGAAGGCGATGAAGTTCCACTTCCGTCGGGTTGTGGGTCAAACAGTCTTAACCTACGAAGAGTTGGTTACCATACTCACGCAAATTGAAGCTTGCCTCAATTCTAGACCATTGTGTGCATTATCCGATGACCCTAGCGATCCTTCTATTCTCACACCTGGTCACTTTCTCATTGGAGCTCCACTCATGTCCATTCCTGACCCTGATATGACTGAGTCTCATCCTAACAGACTGTCACGCTGGCAACACCTTCAGCAGATGCAGCAGCACTGGTGGCGTCGATGGTCCAAGGATTATCTTCACACTTTGCAACAGAGGAAGAAATGGTCCACGTCGCATCCGAATCTTCAAGCAGGCACGCTTGTTCTGCTGAAGGAAGATCATCTGCCACCTTTGCAGTGGAAGATGGGCATTATTGAGCAGGTGTTTCCAGGAAGGGACAATTTAATAAGAGTTGCCGACGTCAGATGCAATTCCAGTATCTTAAGGCGTGCTATCACGAAGCTGGTGCCTCTGCCTCCTCCTTAACTCTCTGTGCATTGTCATATAATTATGTTTTGAACAGGTTCAACGGGGCGGAGGATGGGTAATATTAGAGTGATGTATATATGTCAGGAGCCTGTAGGTAGCACCACTTCCCTTTGGTGTGATGCACTTCTCTCTGGCGCTACCAGATGGCCTTCGGATGTCCCCTGGCAGCTCGGTGTGAGAGGGAGAGGGAGGGTGAGTGGACGTGCCCTGGACATAAGGGACGGAGACATTATGTTTACTTGAGTGTTAGTGGCAGCGTAGCCCTGCATTGTGCAGCTTAGTCCTGCACCAGTGTATTAACTACCTATAGGCCTACAGCATGTATTGATTGTTCACATGACAATGTTTAATATAGTTACTGAAGTTTACCGTTGTTTATATTATCCCTTCTTGCATCCTGTGAGAGAACCAGCCTCATGGCAATACAGTCCACTTCACAATACTAAAATAATTATTTCAAGTTTATTCAACTTCTCTTTTTATTATTTCCCTACGTGACTGTATGTCACATATCTAATTTAAGATATCGTCTTCTCGCTGAACGCTGTCTCCTATTTCTAAACGACCTCTTGCCATATTTCGACTGCTCTGCAATTCAGCGTTGTCCTAACACTGTCTTGTGCTGCTCTCTACTATGGTCGAAGTGAACTTCTGGGCGCTGTCTATCTCTCGCTTTCTTGCGTCTCCTCCCTCTGCATTCAAGGATACGGCAGCCATTATTGCCACGATGTGGTTTAGACGCGTACCTAGGCAACGGTCCGTTCTGGCTTCGGGCCTGAGGTAGTCTCCCATTATGTGACGATGTTTTCATCCTCCTAAACCTTTATGTATTTTAGTTTTCTATGTTCCATCCTGGATTTCCTACGGTAGATTGAGTATACCTCATCTGAGGTACACCTATTGTGAGTATGTGACTGCACATTATACATCCTGGAAGCCTCATCTGAACTGTAAGTAAACTAAGTTACCTTCTATTTTCATCATCTTGGAATTACCTCTTCGCCGGTGTTTTGGGGCCTCTAATGAATATGCTACGAATTATTATCTAATCTTGGTGTTTAGTGTGACTACGTAAAAATTTATCTGTTACCTTTGAACTTAAAGGGGCTGAAAAACTGATTTATTCTTCGATTTGTTTAGGCTATCGGGCTTCTGTTTGTATATTACTAAATCGTCATGCATACGGTGGATTACTGTATTATTATTATTATTATTATTATTATTATTATTATTATTATTATTAGTAGTAGTAGTAGTAGTAGTAGTAGTAGTAGTAGTAGTAGTAGTAGTAGTAGTAATAGAAGTGTCAGTAATAATAGTAGTAGTAGTAGTACTTTGGTAAAACTATGGAATTAGGTGGTATAACGACCGCATGAGTTTCCACAGTTATTCCTTAATTCTGGTTTGACATCTTTATTTGATTTCATCTTTGGTTTCGTTTCACTTATTTAATATTTCTATTTTAGGTATTTATTCCACTCGCTTCTCTTTTGGTCTATTATTGTGGGGTTTGTTTTGATTGGTGGCTTCTGGTCTTTCTAGCGAGCATGGTGTATTGAATGTGAACTGTTGAGATGATATGCCCGGTTGGGATATAACTGATATCACTGAATCGTGTTTGCATTTCGAGTAACGTTTACTTGTGCACTCCCCTCCTAGGGAATTTTGCATATTTTACCCCATCTTATATTTCTCTCATTGTCTTCCTTCGGAAGTTAGGTGTTTATACTCTATTCTTTATGCACCTTGGAATCAGATTAATGTCGTGACTTGTGGAAACTCCCGGCATTAAACACCGCCTTTAAGAAAAATACCTAAATGCGAAATGTAACGTTTTAGGATTATATGAGGAAAGTAGGGGTCACTGAAAGGCACTATACTCAATCTGCCACCATTATTGTAATTTAAATTATTTCCTTTCTCATTTTAAATAGATCGGCCGATCCTAATTAAGACTAATAATTAAATGAATTTAACCTAAAGCTATTTATTACTCTTCCTAAAATATAGTTTAGGTTTTTAAATCCTAACTATGAAACCTTATTGAATTAAATTCATTTCTTTTCTCCTAAGGAGCCGCTTGTTTATTTCTTCAACTTGTTAAGAATATTTCATATCGTTTTCTTATTTCAACGACCTCTTTTCTCTTCAGGTAAGTTTCTTGTTAGACTCTAATTTACCTGTTTTGTCTACGCTTCCTGTGTTGTTTGTTGTGAGTTGCCTTTTCATGTCCTGTTTAACTGTGCTTTACTTGTACCGGCCTAAAGGACGCTACCGGCCGCTGCACGTTGTATGGTAAATAAACCAAGTATATTGCAAGTAGTAGAGCAAGCAGGGTACTGAGCCACCTCGTCAGCACCCGAGGTCGTAGACCCTTAGTAGTATACCTATGTGGGTTCAGACCCGAGGTCTTTTACCCCTAGTTAGTAGAGCTATGTCGATTCGCGGATGTGCATAAGAGAGCGAGCCTAACCTCACAGTCACCATCTTGGAGGGGCCTAACCTAACGTTTACGGCCGGTTGCCCTACCCGACGTGGATTTTACATAAGAGAGCAACGTCAAAGTGGAGTCTGAAACCTATAGACTCTTTCATTAATGATATTTATAGATTAGCTGACCAATGCCATTTTGAATATTTGAGAGACGGTGTAATGGGAGATCGTTGCGTTTCCGTATAAGCGTATACGATTCTCAAGTAAAAACCTTTCCTTTTCAATGTTGTATCTGATTGCTGCACTTCTCTTTTGCTATGTTGTATTAAGGACTCTTTTTTGTTAATCCTATTTTATTCTGTTTATCGGAATTAAAATAGAGATAATATATGAAATGCTGGTACCCTACCTTGTACTTCATCCATCGTCATGGCGGAATCCACTGCTTCCCGAACTTGTATCATTATATGTGGTGTTAGTTGGGCAACAGTAGGGGCAATGCTCTCGATATGTACTGGACGACCACTGCCTATAGCCCACACAGACAGACGTGCTTTTGTCAGTAATCCCTGTGATGGCATTTCGTATTTGCCCATACATTCCGCACTTGTTTGGCGTCTCGCTAAAATAAATTACCGTTATATACAAATTAGTGCTAGGTATAATCTTCGCTTTTGTAAGAGATTTTCATCATTATAAGAACATTACTTACATTTTCTACCGTATGTATTGAGGAATTGAATTATTCAGCAATACTTTACCAAGAATCTTCCTTCGGCTCAGAAGATAACGCGTCCGTCTCCTTATTCTCTACTGGCAAATGTACCAATGCCTCGCTACGGTATTCTATGTTATATAGAAAATTTTAGGTAAATTAGTGTACACATGGTGAGTGAGATTTTATTAAATAGCATGTCTCTTAGAGTTATTGAAGAAGCGCCATGGGGAGGACTCCATGCATTCTTTCCCGTGTAAGCTGCAAGTTGTGAAATTTTGATGAGAATGGCAGGCTCACTAGACTACTGCCACCACAATCGAGTTGGGAAATTTCATTATAACGGCCTTCTTCTGGTCACAATCGATTTTGGAGTTTTCGTTAAAACGGCAGGACCCCTTTCCTACTTCCGGGTACATTCCAGTTGAAGAACTCTCATTTTAACGGCAGGCACCTTCCCTACTGCCAGTCAAAGTTGAGTTATGCTGTTATTATAATGACAGACCCGTATTTCTGATGACAGTCAGCTTAGAGCCAGGCACACTCGAGTTGATGTGTTTCAATTACAGTATTATGCCAGGCCACTTTGTCTAATGCCAGTCATATTTTAAAACGGTAAATTTGTTAATAATGACCGACAACCCTGCTTACTGCCAGACACAATCGGGTAGGGGTGATTTGAAAAAAAATGCATGCTCACCGGCCATCTGTTAGTCAAACCAAGATGCAATGTAATAAAATGGTAGGAACTCCTTGCTAATGCCAGTTGCACAGAAGTTGGAGAAGGAACCTATTCCTCCTGCCCGTCAAAGTTGATGTGGAGAGAATTGAAGAAAACAGGAGACGCCCTCCTGCTGACAATCACTATCAATTTGTAAAGTATTAATTATAAATAGATGACAGATAAGCATGGGCCCGTTTGTAAGTGCACACCTTCATTTAGAGATTTACTGTTCCTAAACGGTTCATCATATCGACAAACCGTTTGCATTGTTCCACATGTTTGATTCTAAAACACTTTCTTGTATTCCCATATATATGGGTTCGACTGAGTTAGAAAGTTCGAATGGGAATAAATTTGAGTACATTTGTAACACTTCACATGTGGCAGCTAGAATCCTGAAATTTGGTTCATATATGGCCATCGGCGGTCGTGTTAGTGTGCGTGCAGAATTAGACGACTCTTTCCTAAAATTGTCTCAAACTGTGAAATATACGTGTAAAAATCACAAAATGTACATACAATCGGGAAATACAGCCAAATCTGACGTATAACGGAGAGTGATATGGCAAAATGTCATAGGACCAAAGCTGTAGCTCGCCCAAAATTGAACCAAGATTGAGCCATCCGTTTTGTAATGCGACTAATTGTTTAGCCACCACATTTCTCGAAAAGAAGGTCTGTACCGTGATGAAAGTTTCCTCCAAATTTCAATATTTTTGGGGGATAAAAAGTTAAAGGTTGAAACATCTTGGAATTTTCCTGTCACTTACAGGCTGAAAGCTATAAATTCGCCAAATTTCAACTTTCTAACTCGTCTGGGAGATTGTGTTCCATCTTGATTTGTGGGAAGGGGGATAAAAATTAGGAATTTCCTGGAAGTTGTTAAGCCCAGGAAACCCATAGGTTATCGCTTTGGGTAAATATATACGACTGCGTTGTTATGCTGAGCCCAAACTTTGAAGCCCTCAGCGTGACCCCTTAGGGAAGTTCAAGAATTTTTGATTTTTCAATGGATCATGAGGTCATCAGCTTCTCTGGTAGCAAGTCATATGTTTCTGAGATGCCTGGAAGTGCCCCATTAATTCACGTCTCTTTTAATTTTATACCTTTATAAATATATAAACTTATAGACCAACCTGCTTTCATGTATAAAGATAATTTGGGAAAGTTGGGAAAGTCCTTGTAAACCTCTTTTTCAACGGAAGTAAAATGCTTGCGACTGCTTCTCGTATCTGTCTAAGAAAAAATAGCTACGATGTAAGCAGCAGAGGAGGTTATAATAGGAACCGGTAAAAGGACAAATAAATATGCAATATAACTCGGAATAAGGAGCGCAGCGTAGATTTATTTGGCTGTGTCTGAAGGAAGACTGGCATATTCAACTGTTGTGATGATGGTTGTATAATTTCTTGCACCATAAAGTTCGACTTACTTGTGCAGAGCGTCTCTGGATAATAAGTAATGCTTCACAAAGTAGAACTTGACCAACGACTACGAATACGAGAAACGTTTAAGTCGACTTCACGAACAAGTACAGCTTTCAAAAAAGGCTTTCACGGCCGCAGATCTTATAATCACAGCAATAGAACCAGCTTTTGGGTGGTTAGGCCGTGTGCATAATGTAGAGCTTCGTCCAGACGTGCCATTTGGACTCATCAGCTGGAATGGCACGCCCCTCCAGGACTCTGCATAGCAGTGGCAGACCAAACTGTGTGGCCCCGCCGAGTTAGCAAATCAAGTTTGCTAACCTGCTAAAGGAGAAAAGATTTCTCCGTTCAAAAAGTGCTCCCCCATTGGAGATACAACATCAAATGGGGGAGCATTTTTTGAACGGAGAAATCTTTTCTCCTTTAGCAGGTTAGCAAACTTGATTTGCTAACTCGGCGGGGCCACACAGTTTGGTCTGCCACTGCTATGCAGAGTCCTGGAGGGGCGTGCCATTCCAGCTGATGAGTCCAAATGGCACGTCTGGACGAAACTCTGCATTATGCACACGGCCTAACCACCCAAAAGCTGGTTCTATTGCTGTGATTATAAGTACAGCTTTGTTAAGTCGTTCTTGTTAGAGAATGAAGTCGCTGACTATGAATACCGGCCTATGTCTGGCCGGATATTCCGCTACGGTAATGGAGTAAGTCTGTACTGCCAGCGACTCAACGCCGAGTGTCGGGCAGCGTTATATAGTTCGACTCCCTAAAGGGGCCAATGGATTTCGGCGGATCAGCCCCTTTGGGTGGGTTGATGGTCTCCTCTTTGTAGGAAATGACACTGGAACCAATCACAAGTGTTTGGCCCAATGGCGAAAGAAGTGGAGGAGGAATCCGTTACTTGCATGGTTCCCAATGGTCGTGGAGGCAAAGGAGGTCATACCAGACGAACTGGCTGTGGAGCCGCATCTCAGTAGTACCTTGAGTCTGCGACAGTTCTTTGCAGTCTCGGTTTTTGATCCTAAATGTCTCATTCTAAATGTGCCGCAGCATATGGCTCCGAGATCACAGCGTTTGGGTCACTTCCTGGCAAGCTAAGATCCACCCTAAACAAACCCACGCCAGTGGCACTTCTTCCAAATGTGACTTACTACTTCCAAATTTCAGCAGCGATGGTATATGGATGGTTAGAGCAGTTGAAGCCCCTAGTTCCGGTCTGCACGTTGGCAGCGGATGTGTGATGGTCGTCTCCCTTAGACCATGTGACTACTCAGGGATCAGGTCCTGCATCTGTTCTTGGGCAGGCCTGTTTAGGATTATCGCTGCCCACCACACATGGGGAAGGCCACAGGAAACGTGGGCTAAACGTCGGAAGTCACTTCTTATGACCGGCGGGGCGACCGCACCCAGCAGGTCACCCCTCATGCGGTCAGAAATCAAAAGCAGGAAAGAGTCACACTCTGAAATTGGAACACGGAATGTGAGAACTTTACTAGATGTGTCAGATAATGACAGGCCTGAGAGTAGGACAGCTGTCATTACCCAAGAGCTCCGTAGACTCAACATTGACGTTGCTGCTTTGAGTGAAACCAGACTGTCCACGGAATGAGTTTGGTTCAGCATTTAAGAACTTATGGAAGGGAAAGGGAAGGGGATGGGATTCGCTGTGAAGACTAAACGGGTTATTGATCACCAACTTATTCCCACTGCAATTATGACTCTCCGCATTTCACTCTGAGGAGGTACTTTTATGACGCTCATATCCGCCTATGCTCCAAACTTATTAGACACTGATGATTGTGTAAAGGATGAGTTTTACAATCAGCAGAGCACAACCATCACCAAAGTACCATCTGCAGGTAAGCTCTTACTCTTTGGCGATTTCAATGCCGGAGTTGGGAGAGACAATTGGCTATGGAAAATGTGATAGGTAAGGGAGCAGTAGGCAATTGTAATGCAAATTGGCTATTGCTTCTCGGTCTATGTGCAGAACATGAACTCTTCATCAACACTCAGTTTCAACTGTCTAGCTGCTTCAAGACCAGGTGGATGCATCCTTGATTCAGGAATTGGCACATTCCTGATCATATCGTTACACGGCATTGTGATAAGAACGACATACTTATTATTAGAACAGCAAGAAGTATTGACGATTGTCGGACTGATCACAAACTCGTTATTTGTCAACTCAGGATCTCCATCCGTCCTAAACCACCTCGGCATCTCCAAATCTTGACCAGAAGAAAGTTTAAAACTTCAACTTCAGGATGAATCCTTTGCCATAGAATTAGAGAACATGATCGCTGTACAGCTAAGAGTTAATCCAGTTAGCACAAGTGACGTTCAGCAAGAATGGGCCACTTTGCGGAAGATAATAATGGAGTCAGCGGAGGAAACAATTAGTTTTGTAAAACAGGAGGGACAAGATTGGATTGACGACAACAATGAGGAATATTTGTCTCATCAACTGAAAAAGGGAAGCCTACAAATCCCATCTTCAGGATTCATCCTCGAACATTAAGAAAACCCAATAATTTGAACTCAAAAGAACGTGAGTTCTACCTGGTTGCAACAGAAAACTCAGGAACTTTGGAAATTATCTAATGCTTGTGACCTGAGGGCTTTTACGCAGGACTAAAAGAGCTGTATGATTCATCTCTCTCTTCAACAGGTACGCTCTAAACTGCTGACAACTCTACCACTCTTACTGACAACCATGAAATCTTGGAGCGTTGGAAGGAGCATTTCTCCACCCTTCTAAATCTACCTTCCACTGCTGATGAATACTTCCTTCGTGATGTGCCTCAACAGCCCGAACGTCATGGATGGCAGTTCCGCCAACTTTCAAGAATTCAGTGCAGCTCTCAATCGTCTGAAATCCAGAAAGGTACCTGGCCCATATAGCATCCCTCTGGAGTTAATTCAGTGTATGCTTCGAACTTCCAGAGGCCCAACTGATCTGATCTTCTGTGCAAGGCAACTTCATGAAAAATGCAGAGATCAATAGTACATTCCCTTCCCTTAATCATTTATGAACTGGAAAATGCATTTGACTCTCCTCCAGGACCTGCTATGTAGGCGGTAATGGTACACTTTGGGTGTCCTCAGCGTTTTGTTGACCTGATTCTGGCCCTCCATGATGGCATCAAAATAGGATCTCGGGTGAATTTCCTAAATCTCATGGACTGAAACAGGGGTGTGTACTTGTTCCAACATTATTTGCATTATTTTGGCTGCCAAGCTACGAACAACCCAGGTGTGGAGGTTAGGTATTGTTTCGATGGAGGGTTTTTCAACCTAGCAAGACTTCACTCCCGGGGGCTCACCGAGGTTACAAAGGTAACCAAAATGCTGCATGCAGATAAATAAGCTGTCCGTCCCTAGAGACCACTCATACCATACGGCTGTCGCGAGGGAAGTAGGATACATAAATTCGTACGGCACTTTCTAGGCGTGTTCAGCCCTTGTAAGGCGACCCTAAAACAACGGGAGCTACGTCAGAATTTTCCCACGAGGTCATTGACCCCTGGCAGGGTCACTGACGTCATCACGTCACGGGCACGTGCTAATGACGTCACGGCCACGTGTTATTGTTTACAACCAAGGCCACGTGCTTGGGTTGTGACAGCTGTCATCTTGGTGGCTCCTAACCTCATTTCGAACACGTGCTCATATTACGGGCGCGGAATTTAAATAAGTGGGCGAGGCTAATCTCACAGCTGTCATTTTAACAGGTCACAACCTTACTTTTAACAGGTGTGAGGCGTCGAATTAAAAAAGAGAACGATCCTAACCTCACAGCTATAATCTTGACGGGATTTTTTCCAGACACCATTTGCTTTTAACAGGGCTGAGGCGCGGAATCTTGAAAAAGAGAACGTCACATCCCTCACATCTGTCATCTTGACGAGATTAAGGCGCGCAAGAGTGCAAGGCTAACCTCACAGACACTGGGGCCTAACTACACACGATCTTGTTTTACAAGCAGTTGCCCTCTCCGTCGTCATCTTGTCAGATCCTTTTCCAGACACGTCTCCATCCAACGGAAAAATAACTATTACAACTTCTCATCCTTTACCTCCTTTACATCTCCTTTTAGGGTTTTCGAACAAGGTGAAAATCACAATTTTGTTATTAATACAATTGAAGAGCTATCTGATATCTATCCCCGATCCCAAATATCAATAAATTATCATTACATGTTAACTATACATTAATAACTCCTAATACACCGTTTTGCTGCATATATACTTAGCTCATTGTTATGATATGAAACTCGTAAGCATGGTGTAGAGTACCGTCGAACACTGAAACTGAACGAAAAACTACCTCTCTCCTTACTTCGTGACATCACAAACACATAATCACTGTAAAAGAGTAAAAACTCTCTATTACAGACATGGGATTCGAACCCTAATCTCTCCGTTTAATGCTAGAATTTAAAAAAAATGAAACTACTTCACTCCTTGTTTCGCGAGCTGTCTACACATGGTTCATTGCTCAAACACATAGTCAACGTAACAGAATAAAATATTACTATTACATGCATGGAATAGAACACTGAAACTCTCTGTTGTGTAGTGAAAAGCAATATGAAGGATAACAACAGGACTACACATGATAACAAACGCACTGCATTAGGTGAGAAAACTACACCACTTCTGATTTTCGTTAGTACACTTCTTGAGTGTTATACGCACACGCAGACATTTAATTTGCTTGCACACTCTAACATAATTCTAATATAAAAAACACAAGACACAAAATACGAAATTGATGTTACATAGAAAAAACTGCGCGCCAAGCAAATGCTGTGAACTAGCCCTTACTTACTTTATTACTGCGTGCAGTAAAAATAATTTAGATACAGCGAACACTGGTGATAAATTCTTCATTCATATTTTTTGTTTACCTAAGATTACCAATAAACACTTACATGTAGAACCATACTCTAGCGACGTGCAGGCAGACACGCAGTATCTCGTTCATTTCTTTTGATGGCTTCACACAAAGCACACACCCGCATACAAAAATATTAAAATTTGACTTGATATTCCCCTTATTTCGTCCACATGTCAATATATATTGGTAATCTCAGGAAAACAAACAAATTTGAATGAAGAATTAATCTCGTGTGTTTACTATATCTAAGTTATTTTTACTGCGCACAGTAATAAAATATGTTCGTGTGTAAAGGCTAGCTCACAGCATTTGCTTGTCGCACAAAAATTATTTTCTATGTAACAATCAATTCCGTATTTTGTGCCTTGTGTTTATTTACGTTAGTGAGTGTAAGCAAATTAAATGTCTACGTGTGCGTATAACACTAAGCAAGCGTACTAACGATTATCTGAAGTAGTGTAGTTTTCTCACCTAACGCAGAGCGTTTGTTATCATGTAGAGTCTGCTGTTACCTTACATATTCTTTACACATTGTTTCCAGTACACAACAGAGTTTCACTGTTCGATTCTACGCATGTAATAGTAATTATTTTATTCTCTCACACTGACCATGTGTTTGTACCATGAATCATGTGTACACAGCGTGCGAAGTAAGGAGTGAGGTAGTTTCAGAGATTTTTATTCTAGCATTAAACAGAGAGATCAGGGTTCGAATCCATGTTTGTATTGGATATTTCTTTCTGTTACGGTAGCTATGTGATGCATGTAATCGTGATTTTTTAAATTTTGGTGTTTAACAGAGAGATCAGGGATATAATCCATGTCTGTTATAGAGAGTTTTTATTTGTTCCGGACACCATGTGTTTGTGAGATCGAAAAATAAGGAGAGAGGTAGTTTGTCGTTCAGTTTCAGAGTTCGAATCCATGCATGTAACTGGTTATTACAAAAATACATGTATATTTGTAATTAATGAGTAAGGTAAGATAACAGCAGACTATATATGTTCTAAACACGATGTTGTTGCGATCTTGCTCTTAGCAGAGGGCAGAGCACAATGCATTTCCGGTCTACTGTAACAGGATTGAACCTGTACCGATTGCTTGTGCTCTGTCGATATGTATAGTTCGATAAGGAGTGGGAGGTCACGCTATGACGTCGTCGGATGGGGATGTAAAGCCTTGAGCAAGATGGCGACGGTACTCTACACCGTGCTTACGAGTTTAATATCGTAACAATAACGTAAGTAATGTAATGTAACGCAATGTAATGTAATGTAATGTGATGACAATTTATGAAATTATTTAGTCTGATCTCTCATCCGTTATAATTTACAAAATAGACCGGGGATCGATATCAGATAGCTCTTGAATTGTATTAAAAATAAAATTATGATATTCGGTTTGTTCGAAAACCGTAAATGTAGATGTACATTATTGTTCATTACATTATTCATTTTATCTTATTATCTTCCCTGCGTTATAAAAGGCATCCGGAGGAGGAGGAGGAGGAGAGAAGACATCTAGGGACAGACGATAGGGAGAAGAATGGAACGGGTCAGACGTTGAGGAGGCCATCTATGTGTTGGGTGGAGACGTAAAGCCTCAAGCAGACCTTACGATAACACAGGTGCGCAACTAAGTATAGATGCGTTTTAGGTAAAGGAAGAGGAGGTGTGATCATAGTTATTTGTCCGTCGGATGGAGACGTAAAGCTACCAAGATAATGTTGGGAAGGGAGGACTGGCAACTTGATGTCGGGAAAAGTATCTTGCCGTAAAATCTAGGGCGCTGTATGGTCAGGCCCCTCCAAGATGGTAACGTGAAAGGGGCATCCTGCAAGTTAGCATAAAACAATGCGCTGTAATGTTAGGCCCCTCCAAGATCTCGTCGAGGGGGAGGGGATCTGGCAAGGTGGTGTCGGCAAGGGCATCATGCCGTAAAACTAGGGTCTTGTAACGATAGACCCCTGCAAGATTACCACAGGGAGGAGATCTAGCAAGATAGTGTCTCTTATTTCAAATTCCCCACGTTACCCTTGTCAAAAGCACGTGGTGTGTGCGCGCCCAACACCTTTCAAAGGCACGTGGTGTGAAGCTACGTTCCGTCAAAATGCACATGGTGAGTGGTTAAGTCCCGTCAAGATGACAGCAGGGTCGCCCGCTTATTCAAATTTGGCGCCAAAATGCGAGCACGTGGTCAAAAGTTAGATTAGAGCCCGTCAAGATGGCAGATGTCAAAACACGAGCACGTTGCCTTGTTTGTAAACAATAGCACGTGGCCGTGACGTCATGAGCACGTGAAGGTTACATCATGGGGTCAATGACCTCGTGGGTAAATGCTGACGAAGCTCCCATTGTTGTAGAACACGTGTTGCTCTACTACTCTCAACTGCATTCAGGTGGGTAACTTCGAACCAAATGATAGGCCTAATAGCGTTGTGTGCATGAATAATTTGATACCAAATTTATGATAGGAATATTTTATACCCATCGAAAGTGGTGATCCAATTCGAGCGCCACGTAACTTCGGAAGTTAGAAATATTGATGTATATTCTAGCATTTTTCCCTTACAGCCAACGTAGCTTACTAAAACGATAAGGAACTCAGTCCCGAAAAGATCCGGGAAATCGTGGCCAAGTGTTATGATTGAGAAACGGAAATGATTTTAAGTGATGGTGCAAGAATGATATAGGATTCTAAGTAACGTTCAGTGCTTTACAGTGGAGGTGCGTAAACCAAACATAACCCCATTTCTCGTGAGTGAGAATGAGGACTACGTTCTCTTTTGAAAAATTACAAAATGATGATGTGCCATCAATTCCATTGAGTTTTAGGTGACTAGTGGGCTTAAGTTCGAGAGATAGTGGGTTCGAGCCCCACTGTCGGCAGCACTTAAGTCGGATTTCCGTGATTTGGCTTTTCAAACCAGGCAAATGCTATTGCTATATCCCAATTAAGGCCACGGCCATTTACTTCCCTTTCCTTTGTCGCCACAAAGAGAACAATATGCGTAGGTGCGACGTAAAATATCTTAAAAAGAAGGAAGAGGGTGACTAGTGCTGTACATATTCGATTGTACCATCACTGTAGCTACTCATCAATTCAGGTGGATTTTGGAGATTAGAAATTTATTTCTTTGTTTCTTTTACATAATGGGCTGTGATGTATAGTATTTCATGTAAGGTTAATGATGTTATTTGTTGACATCTATTTACCTTATTAGCTGGCCACTGTTTCATATGTGAAATATTACAACTATTATAGTGTACGTCTATTTCTACCTGACGTTGAAAAAGTAATTCTCTCTTCTTTGTTTTTCCACTGAAATTGCATGTACGCTAAAATATAACGCTTCTTTTGGTGTATAATTATTCATATTTTGAGTTAGTGAGTTGCAATTCATGACGTTCGACTTGCAATGTTTTCTTTAGGAGACTCGAAACGAACATGCATTATCTTCCCCTCAACCTCCCATGTCCGCCATGTTTCTTCTGGATTACGGTCTGATGTAACCTTATATCACAGCTATGGTTACACACACCTTGTCGCGTTACGTTCGGATGATCCCCAGCCACGAGATGAACGCTCCAGAGGCTCCAACTTGTAGCATGACGTAGCTCCAGCACGATCACGATGACGGTGACCCCACCAGCGTGTTTCCCGATAGCGGCCAACATGGCCAACCACAGCGACAGAAGTAGCAGCACCACAACGTTCGCATTTGGTCCTAAATCATCGTCAATCTTAAACATACCGTGACTGTGAATTCATTAGTTATGAAATAATTAATACAGTTATCTGCCACAATTTGTATTAACTTGTATTCCAGAACGCATTTCAGAGCTTATACTCTACCGTCAGGTGCTGAAATTGTTGCTCTGTATGATACACAATTGAAGGGTACTAACTGAAATTTTGTAGTTTTAAAAAGAGAACAAAGATAATGTGTGTATAATCTGTATTTTATGACACAAACCTTTACAGAGAAGTGATATCTCTACATTAGAAGGGCACGCAAAAAAAATTATTGAACTATTCTGCACGTTTCCTTTCAAAACAATATATTATTTATGAAAAAGTTAACAATACTCTGGAATATATACAGACATCAAACTGTATATTATGGCAAAAATATTACAGTTTCTAAAACTTTGGACATTTTTCCTTTTCATAATTTATTCCTAGTGCTACTTTTGCCACACTTTTTGAATTGGATACCAAGGAAAACCATCTTCAGGGCTGTCGACAGTGGGATTCGAACCCATTACCTCCCGGATGCAAGCTCACAGCTGCGCTACCCTAACCACACGTCCAACTCGCCCGGTATTATAGGTTTCTAGCACTTAAATGCTCCAAGTTCCTATTTCGTCGTTTGGTCTTCATTCTTCGTGTTCTGCTGCTCTGCAAGGAAATCATTCCAGTTTCTTGTTCCCTAGCACAATTTCCATTTCGTTTTGATATCTTTTATTTTAACTTCATTTACTGGTATTCGCCCTATGTATTTCCGAACAAGTGCTCGAAAGATACGCGATCGTCCAATGTTCCGAATATTGAAAGTCCATTAATAATAATAATAATAACTGTACGGGGAGGTACACCTCAACTCCGTGCATTTAAATGGAGCGCCTTGAAGAACGCTATCTATCACAAGAATTGAAACAACTAGTGCAAGAAGTTGGGACGTTGATCAATAGATGTCACTACTAAAGTGATAGAGTAATGTGTTATTTTAAGGTTTCCTAAGCTGACTGGATTTCTTTTCTTTTTTCTGTGTATTACTGGTTGCTACAACTATTTCATGATGCTTGGTCTTTTCTCCGTAGATGTCTCTATTAAAGAACTGATGTCATGCACTCTGCTGCAAAGTAGAATAACTGGAAATTAAAGAAATTTTGTTTTTATAGGTTTTCTGAACTGAATTGATTTTCTTTGCTTGTGATACTTCAAGGTTTGCAACACTTCATACTTATCCCACCAGCTCTGAATTCTGGCCAATCAGAAATTTTGTGTATTTATTTTCCAGCCAATCAACTGCTTCTTGTACCTATATTATCTAAGATGGTGTGTCCGGTTTTAGTCCAGAGCCTTCTCGAAGCTTCCTCTCGGGTATAAAAGCTGACGCCTTTTCGAGCTAACTCGTCTTATTGATCGTCACGTTTATGAGTGTGTGTGCGTGTTAAGAGAGGAGGCGAGGGCCTCATTCTTCGGCAGGCAGAACATCAGCTAAGCTAATGGCCCCAATTTTTTTTATCTAAGTAGTTGTCTCTGCAAACTGACCCCGGGGAAATTTTTAATTTATAACTATGTAACTATCAATTTCCTGAAGTGTAAACTTTTCTTCCTTCTCATGTAAAAGTTCAACTAGTCAAGAGTACTTAACGGAAATCCGGGGATAGGGAGTGCGTTACCCTCTCGAGTTTCCCTTCAGTTAATCTTGAGGTGACTATGAATTTGTAACCGTTTTAGCTTGTAAATTTTGACTTAACTTGTCCATCTAGTCACCTCAGTAGTGTGGGATTAGCCTCTGCATCATCGAGCCACAAGGTCAAGTAGGGTTTTATCCTCTTGATTTCAAGGAGCTCAAGTGTCTCCCTCCATACATTTCGATTCTTCGTGGCCAGTAATTGAACCTATCTTTTTACACAAAGAGCCGGTAGAATGAGTATTTCTATACTCCTGTAAAAAATTTCTGTTAAATGATTAAGCTCTTGAGTGTTGAAGACAGCAATCTCTGTCTGTACTTGTAAATTGTAGGTTGTGCCTAGAGAGGCTGACAGTGTAATTTGTTGAGCAAAGACGCTATAATCCGTATTGTAAAAGTTAATGGATGCCTTGAGTAGGCTGTAAGGGTTTGGGAACGTAGTCTCCTTGGTAGAATGATAGAGCATTGAGATTCTTTTCTTCAAATGTAAAATATATTTGTGCCGCATTTAATGGTGCCTTTGGAAGACCATAACTTGTAACCTTTGGAGCAAAATGCTCTTAAAAATTGTGATTTAAAATTTCCTTCAAAACTAATTGGGAGTTTCCTCTCTTTGTCTATCTGTCAAAACGTAGGAACCTTGTAAATAGAGAGCTTGAAGCTCGAATTTTGTAACTAACCTTTTCTTGGCCTGTCTGTTGTTCTATTTTGTACAAAACTCCTTCTGTGCCTGAAAGCTTGTTCTTTGTTGAAATTTAATATTTGAAAAGAAGTATAATCTTTATTTTAAAGTTTTAAATTAATCAGCCTGCACGTTCTTTCACATCTGCGTTCCACAGAAAACCCCGGAATAACAATAATAATAATAATAATAATAATAATAATAATAATAATAATAATAATAATAATAATAATAATAATAGTAATAATAATATCATTTTGTTTTATTTACAGAAGCATGAAACATCAGCAGATGCACATCAGGATGACTCAGGACATTTAGCATCAAATATACACAATTTTCTCACTGTTTTGCAGACACATCCAAAAGGGATAAAATGGAACATTTATGACCTCTAAAAATTTATAGACATCAATTAACAGATCCTTAACACATACTCACTAATAATATTCAAAATGAATATACGAAACTGAGCTTTAGCAGTAACTGAACATTTCCGCGACGACACACACCTATAGTTGACTCAACAAACTCACAATGTACATAGTCCCTGGACTTCTATATAATAATATAATATTCTTTAAAAACAACTGTGTATGAAATAGAGAAACAACTAAATGTCACCAATTCACTACCTAGCAATAAACTATAAGCTCTGAAACGCGTCGTGGAATATAAATTAATAAAACAGTGACTGGTAAGTATTGCATAATGAATAAAATACCTATATTTACCAAGATTGTCACACTTAACTTGCATAAGCAATTCTATCAACCACGAACCCACAACCTTAATGGGAACGGGACAGGAAGAAGTGAGCTCAAAGTAAATTACACAGTTTGTATTTTAGGTTCATATACGTACACAAATTTATTTAAAAACTAAGGAATAGATGGGCACACACAGTTCAGTCGTACTAAAAAGTATATTAACGAGCATTCCTTCAGACTAAGAACAAGTATTCACGAAATCCTGCCGTGTGACACAAGAAGTCTTAGTATAGAGGGAGGTATCAATCACGTTCATCACACAAAGTCACTACAGGAGCTTGTCCAGCATGCAAGTTAAAATAGAATGACGTTTCATTCTTGATAGAACATAATCCGATTCTATCAAATCACACTGAAAATATTTAGAAATGTATAAAAAATTATTTTTATTTCTGTTTCAATACTTACGAACTTGAAATCTGGAACTTATCATGTAGAAGTCCTCCACTCTAGCTAGATGCGAGGTGCTGGCACGAGTCCAGCTGGCTGGTCAGTCCATTGACATAGCGCGGTGTTTTAATTCTACGTGTTCTATTTTAGCACTCCGACAATCACTATTATTATTTTTTCTTAATCTGTTTAATCTCCAGGGTTGGTTTTCCCCTCGGGCTTAGCGAGGGATCCCACCCCTATCGCCTCAAGGACAATGTACTGGAGTGTGACACATTTGGTTGGGGATACAAGTGGAGAAGGGGACCACTACCTCGCCCAGGCAGCCTCACCTACTATGCCGTACAGGAGCCTTCTGGAGGATGGGAAGATCGGAAGGTATAGAGAAGAAAGAGGGAAGGAAGTGGCCGTAGCCTTATGTTAGATACCATCCCGGCAGTTGCCTGAAGAACAAGTGGGAAACAACAGAAATAGGATTGCTGAGGTGGATATCGAACTCCCATCTACTCAGTTACCTCCTGAAGCTGAGTGGACCCAGTTCCAGCCCTCGTACAACTTTTCAACTTTCGTGTCAGAGCCGCGAATCGAACTTGGTCCACTGGGGGTGGCAGCTAATCACACTAACCGCTATATCATAGAGGCGGACTGCAAGTGCTGCTAATGAGCATATATCGGTAATTTTCCGTTGTGCCATTCTCGAAGTGTTTTGCCGTGGTATCCCACTTCTACTCCAGGCAAATGCCGAGATGGTAGCTAACTTAACAATCACATGCTCACGTATGCGTACCTCTGTATACTTGGATTTGGCGTTATTCATTGCGAAGTAATTTAAAGCTTAACATCATGCGCTCTGTATTACTGATGTCGCATTCAAAGAGTTAGTTACTTCATTATTTATTCGACAGTGGATATAAGATCATGATTCCATATAAGTTACTCTTAAATAATAAGTAGGATATGTCTACTCAGTTGGTATGGTACAAATGCTTCAGTTCCTCACTCTTAACATTTCTCAAACTTGGCTCTAGTAAAAAGTTCGCAGTGCATCCGCTACGGTCAGATTCAAGATCTCTTATTTAATTTGTATGATCGGTTCTGCCTTCTTTACAGACTTACTTACGTATAACAGCGTTGACAGCAATATGCAACTGATATGAGGTTTTAGAGTGGGAACATTAAGGTTCAGGTACACTATGTATTTGCCTAGGGAAATTCGGCTCTTGGTGCAATAACCCGTCCGGTGGGCGATGCATGGAGATCCGCAGCTACAAGTCGCTTGCTCCGCGGGGAACGTGGATATTTCTGCCGAATACAAATTTTTTTCTCAGTTACCTGCATGCAGAGGTTTTTTTCTTTTTCAGCAGCGTATTCAGGATGAATCTACCCTCTGATGTGAATATTTCAACTATATTCTCTCAATTCCTATGTGTCATCCAAGAGTTGGATCATACAGAACGCAACTTAAGTCTGGGCAAGAAAGACCTAATGCACAATAGCCTCGCGCCGAAGCTTTAGCTCAACGCCTAATCGTCCCTTGGATTAAATAATATTGCAGTAGAAGGTATTTCTGGAGATCGTGATACTCAACAGACCTCGCTGGTGACATTTCATAACTGTGACTTTGAGTTCTTGGGTTGGGTTCTTTCTTCACAACTGGAGTGTGTGTTTACTGCGAGTTACACGACATTTATTATCGTACGCATGTGTTCGGTAATAGAGGTACAATTCATGATTTTCCTCCAAAGTGCAGAGACCAGGGTTCTATTCAATTCCTTTTCTTACATTTTTTCCGCTAAAATGACCGAATGGAATCAACAGTCCCCACCGTTAGAGGAAGATGATAAACAAAATGTTGATATTTGGTGGGGACTATAGTGATCTTAGTGAAGTAAGTTCAGCCACAGGAGAATTCGTGACAGGAATTAACACGGAACAAGTACTGCAGACTTGAATGTACAAGAGTTCGGGCCCAGCTGATGCAAACATTTAAAAGTCGCAAAAGAAATAACACGTGATCGATTCCTGTTCACTTAGCGATCATGACAGTGACGGTGGTGACGATAATACTGATAAGAGTCCAACCAGTGTAACGTCTTCGTCAACGTGGACCTAAACTGGAAAAAGAAGGCCCCGCTTTGACCCAAAATTCCATCATGATGAGTAGGTATAATGGATTGTTCGGCCGCCTCCTCCTCCTCCTCCGGCTCCCAGGGGCCCGCTCCTCCGCCGCCACAAGGCGGGCCTTCCTAGGGGCCCGCTCCTCCGCTGCCACCCAGGAGGCCTTCCCACGGGACCGCTCATACTCCCGCGGGAAATTTGAATTTGTAAACAAAGTAACGTGCTTATGACAGCTGTCATCCACAACAACGCATCGCTAACCTCACTGCTGCCATCTTGACTGGCCTCACTGCTGCCATCTTGACTGGCCTAAACCTCAGTGCTGCCAACTAAACCTTACTAGCGCGAGATTTGAATTGGTAAACAAAACCACGCGCTTTTTTGACAGCCACGTGCTTTTTGACGGCTGTCATCGACAACAACGCATCGCTAACCTCACTGATCTCATCTTAACGGGACTAAGCCTCAGTCCTGCCAACTTAACCTCACTAGCGCGAGATTTGAATCAGAAAACAAAGCCACGTGCTTTTCTGACAGCTCTCATCCGCCATCTTTAATCAAGAGAGCTCCGAGCTGCCCTATTTAGCTACATACCTTTAACATGTGGTGGCGGACAATTTGAAAAATTCTATTTGACAACTGCCATCTTTAATCTACTGAGCACAGTGCTGCCCTCTTTAGCTACATACTTTTAACATGTGGTGGCGGAAAATTTGAAAAATTATATTTGACAAGCTGCCATCTTTAATCAAGAGAGCAACGTGCTGCTATCTTTAACGTAGTAGTGGGCAGTTTCTACTTAACAGCAGCCATCCACCATCTTGCATCGCTTACCTTAGTGCTGCACTCTTTAGGGCACTACTGGTAATTAAAAAATTCCGTCATCTGTCATCCTCCATCTTGCATCGCAAACCTCAGTGCTGCACTCTTTAGCTACTTACCTTTGAAATGTGGTGGTGGATAATTCCACGTGACAGCTGTCATCCGCCATCTTGCATCGCGAACCTTAGTGCTGCCCTATTTACGGCACTGTTGGTAATTTGAAATCCACGTGCTTTTTAACAGCTGCCACCCTCCACCTTGCAACGCAAACCTCAGTGCTGCTATCTTTAGCTACTTACCTTTGAAATGTGGTGGCGGATAATTTGAAAAATTCTATTTGACAGCAGCCATCATTAATCAAGAGAGCACCGTGCTGCCATCTTTAGCTATCGCCATCTTACATCGTTTACGTCGGTGCTGCACTATTTAGCTACTTACCTTTGAAATGTGGTGGCGGCAATTCCCACGTGATTTTTGGACAAGCTGTCATCCTTAATTAACAGAGCAAACAAAGCTACGTGCTTTTCTGACAGCTGTCATCCGCCATCTTACATCGCTTTACTCGGTGCTGCTATCTTTACCTACTTACCTTTGAAATGTGGTGGCGGACAATTTAAAACATTCTACGTCCTTTTTTGACAGCAGCCATCTTTATTCAACAGAGTACCGTGCTGCTATCTTTACGGCTACTACATCGCTAATTTGTACTTAGAGGCTACTACACAAGGTGGCGGTGGCTGTTATAGCCTCCTCCTCCAACTCCTCTGTTAAGGCACAAGTTTAAACATGCATCGGGATAGCTAGAGTAAGCACGTGCTGCAGTGATGACGTCATTGTGCATGTTTAGACATGATCGTTTTCTTAAGAGTAAGTAGGTGTAAGGAATGCAATAAGTATGCATCATGAAAGCAAGAGTGTGCATGTGCTGCAGCAATAACATTATTATAGGTGTGCAATGTTTAAACCTTGTCGTTGACTAAAAGCTTTAGTCTTCGAGATACAGTGATAGAAGGTGGAGCGCAAACATGACGAAAACATTAATAGTTGATGTGCAAGGCTTTAAAGTAAACGGCAACAAATTTGTGTTTAAAGAGGTGGCTGTGTTAGATTGCAGTGTGTTGTGGGCACCAAAACTTGTTAGTTTAGTATTTAGCCAACCTTTCACTTACTGTTTGCAAACAGATGAAGGTAAAAAGCAGACTCAACGGATCGAAAACAATTTAGGTTTGAAGTGGGAAGAAAAAGGAATACCTTATCGTTTTCTACCTTTAATGATGAATGCACATTCGTCAGGAGCACATCTTGTTTTTTTAAAGGGTTGTGAAAAGAAAGAATGGTTGCGTGAGTATCTACCATCATCGTGTGAAATTATCGACATGCATGAATTAGGGTGTCCATCATTTGACAGTCTTCCGAAGGAGCATAGTAGAGAAACAAGTAAATAGTCTTTACAACGAGTATGCATGCTCTTTGATATTGGTTGTGTTGCAGTGCACGCCGGGAAGTGAACAACATATGTAAACTGCAGTGTCGAAATAACCTTAGTGAAAAAGAAACATTTGTAGAGTAATGACATCATGTCATTTCTAACAGATACTAAGTGTAACGCAGTTGAAAAGGCAATCGTAAAGTTTTATGCATGCAAAAAGAAACTAAACACTTTTACTGGAGAAGAGTTAAATGCATTACCGAAGGTATTTTTGGTTAATGTAGCTGCGAATGCTGTCAAGAAGATTTGGGATAAGGTGCCTCGTGAGTGGACTCAAGATGCTGTTTTGTCAGAGCTTCAAACGTGTAGTTTACATCATGAACACGTGAGTTTAGGTAGAAGACCTTCTGCGAGACAATGTCGTACATGTCAAATGATTAAATGGTATCACGGACCTAAAACTAAGGAGTTGTCTTGCCTTATAAACACTTATCATGGCTGCGAAGAGAGTAAATAAGGAAAAGGTGAAGAAACGTGCTGGGAAAAAGATGAGGAAGCATGTTGGGCATGGGCTCATCATTAAAGTAATAGATCTTCTTTTCTTCGAGCTTCATCATCTCTGCGGCCCTAGAACACGTTCGCCTGACACGTAGTTACATGCTGCCTGCAAAGAGTATGTCGACAAAACAATCCTAAACTAAGACGTGTAGCTGATAAAATTTGCTGCGTAAAGTTATGCTGTGTGTGTGTTATTACGTAGTGCTTCAGCTGCTCAGATGATAGCAGCACTTGTCGTTGTTGGTGTAATAAAACGAAAACTGAGTGACAAAGACAGTAAAATAAACAAAGGATAAAAATGTATATATATTCTAAATTAAATATGAATTGTCAAAACATATTACAAGTGTTGCTTAATCCTACAGCATGTCCTAGTGACTTAGAATAAAGGAGAGGTAGAGGATTAAAAAACACACGTAAGATTTGAAGTACATCCTCTTTATTAATCCATGAATTAAAGCTGTTATTAAAACCAAGCCATTTAACATACAGCTTATTCCCACGACGTCAAATAACACGTTCAACTAAATCGTGATCAGGATATTTTGTTTTCTGCAGTTCTTCGATGTAGAATCCTCCTTCAATAGGCTGTCCTATGAGATCGCGAAGTAAATACGTAATTGGATTAGTAAGCTTAACACTTCTGATTTGGAAAATTTCAGTGCTCCAGTTAGGTGTGTATCCTTTTGCAAAGATAGACTTGTGTTTGCTGATGCGAACAAAATCACCTTCTTTAAAGCGATAGCGACGTGGATCAGCTGTTTTAATTACAAGATGAATAGCATCTATACGAGGTGTATTCCTTGTAACAAGACGTGGCTTTGTTCTGATAGTGCGATGAGGTGTATCGTTGTAGGTAGATAAAAGTCTAGGTAGCAGATCAATCCAACGATATGAACCTTGTGCTGTAAATTCTCGCCACATCATTGTTTTGAGTATACGATTAAAGCGTTCTACAACACTTGTCTTGAGATTGGTGAACGTAGAGTAGTGTTGAATGCCAAGTAAATTGAGGTAAGAAGAAAAATTCTTGTTTTAAAACTCTTTACCTTGATCAGTTTGAAGAAGCCTACGGCAGCGTTTCGATTCTTCGACAAAATGTTTAAATGCTTCTTTAACTTAAGCTGCTGTTTTAAAACGCACGGGTTGTGCAAAAGCAAACTTCGAGTACACATCGACAATAGTAAGAAGATACTTATACCCCTTATTACTAGAGGCATATGGAATCATTTATACTAAGTCTGCTTGCCAGAGATCATCTTTTCCTCGTGTAATAACGCGTCTGCGACAGTAGGTACGACGTGCTGGTTTATGTAACTCATGTGCGATGTTTACCTTTACAGGTGAGATCTTCTCTTGACGAGCCATTACAAACTAATATCGGCATAACGTAATTCTCTTTCTATTTCTAGAATTTCTGATTCGTGACCTGTGTGACCAGCCTCTTGCGATGCTCTTAAAAGTTGTAATCGTTCAACGAGTAAGTTTGGGTCATTCCAGTATCTTACATCCACATACGGCAACAAAGGCTTGTAGATAACATCAAGACAACGTGCAGTCGGAAACAGCTTAGAAATAAACTCACGATACTTGTAACTCTTATTTGCATTTACAACTTCTGTTCTCTTGTAGTTACGTCGTGTTGCGTCAGTAGCAAAATGTATTGCTTTATATTTTTAAAGATCATCTTGTAAAATTATATCCTTGTCAGGTATTCGTGGGAAAAGAAGTTCTAAGAGTCCTGTCGTAGGTTCATATCTAACACATTTTACAATGAGTTTGTTGTTATTAATCTTAACATTGGAATTTCCTATCCAGAATCAGTCATCTTCGTAGCGAATACCGTAGGTAGTGTCAGTTTGTCCTGTACAAAGTTTCTCTAAATAAGGTGCAAAGAGAGATCCATAGGTATCTTGAATAAACGTTCTAAACTGATTGCGACACTCTGGCGTAATCATAACCTCAGACAAAGATGGTAGATCTTGCGTCGATGTAGAAGGTGTTTCAGCAATAACTTCTGTACTTAAAAACTCAACACGCTTAGATGGTGATGTATCAGTAAGTTCTTGTTCCTTATCCTCCTCTTCCTCTTCTTGATCTACATCTTGCTTCTTCTCTTCCTTATCTTGTTCATGCTTTTCTTCTTCTTCATGCTTCTCTTTATGATATGATGTTTGCATAGAAGCAAAACTTGAAGTAGACTGCGGTAATGAAGTAGAATTAAAAATTTCTTTGAGTGGTGTACTTAGTTGTGTTTTTAAAAATAAATACGTGTCTGCTTGAATACGTTTAAGCTCTTTAAATTTCCGTCGAATATTGTTTTGAGCTGGGATGGTATGTTTTGTAATCTCCTTGCTAGATGTTAACATGATGAGGGTTTTTAATCACGTAGTTACTGTAATTCTGTCTTAATGCATATAAAATGATCGAAACCCATGCGATGTCGCCCATGCTGATCATCACTTTCTTTATCAATAACTGAAAAGCTGTAACGGTGCAATGACCAACATTTAGCACACATACGTTTAAAGTCATCAAATGTCATATCAGTGTTAACATGATCGTTATACACATGCCGCATGTTGCGCTCATCTTGCCGAAAAAGCACAATAACATCTGCGTTGTCGCGTATCTACTGCTTAGGCACACGAGAATAGGTTTGGCACAAATAGATGCAATCAATATATTTATGCCGACCCATACTAAAGAATGCACGAATAACGTTTTGCTGTTCTGTTGCGACATCATCAAAGATCATAAGAGAATTAGGAAGCACATAGTCTGGTGATGTTGCTTGCTCATGCGAATTAAATTTAAAATATCTTATTCCACCTTTAACTAGATCGTGCATTACAGTTTGTAGAATAGCGGTTGACAAAGTGACTTTGCAAAAACGTAAATATTCTCGAAGTAATTTACAGAGGTAATACGTGTAAGTAAAATTTTGTTTTCCCGCTTCCCGATGGGCCTGATATAATACATCGAACAGTAAATGGAAACAAGGTTCCATGACGTTTTCTTCTAGTTGTACTGGAACTAGGTAAGAGATGTGGTACAATGTCGGTAACAGGTAGTGTGTCTTGCTGCTTAATAACCTTCATGATAACTGAATCATGAAGTAGGTAATAGTAATATATATATTAAACGAAACAAGAGGTAACGGTTAGTTTATGATTTGCTCTTGACTAGTAAAGTCGCGTACAGCATGGTGAAACAACGATATCCAAACGACATGAAGAAGAAGAAAGCAAAAACTGTTGGATAAAAGATGTTATAAAGGTTGCGAAAAAGCTATTCGAGTTGAATACAATCCTCGTATAGCTGTTACTGAGGCATTACGCGCAGCGATAGCGAGAATTTCTCCAAAGTGCTGAGCAATATTTAGTAAACGTGAACGAATTATTCCTGTACCAAAACGAGGAGGATTTCTTCCTGCGCTGTTTGCTTGCCTAGCAGCTTTAGGGTCATTGCTGGGTGGTGTTAGTGCTGTAGCAAGAACTGTTAAAGCTATAGAAGAAGCAAAACAACAGAAAGAGAGTGAACGTCATAACAAGACGATGGAGGCAATTGCATTACGAGGCAAAGGTGTGCACATGAAGTTAGCACCATACAAGGAAGGGCTTGGTATCTACATTTCTCCAAAACACGTCTACTAAATGCACAGCCATACCGAGCTCTAACGCATGATTAAGTTTTTACGTTTGCTAAACAACTAGGAATTCATTATTTTCGAGGTGTGTATATGCGTGATCGACTACCAGCGCGCCCACGTGAACGTGAAAGTGCCGTAACTAACTTGGACAACACTCGTGGACCTGGAACTCATTACGTTGCTTATGTAAAACGTAAATCTAAAGTATGGTATTTCGATAGCTATGGAGACTTACCTCCTCCCTTTGAGCTCATACGTTATTTCGCAAGCAGTGCATATATTGTTTACAAAAAAAACCGTGTGCAAAACTTTAATACACGCATGTCTTATGTTCTTATATCAAACCCAGACAGTAGAGCAAGATCATTAGTGTCTACGTGATGACTAGCAGTGAAAGAACGTTTGCTATACGTGGAGAAGGACCTGAAACACCCGTCTATTTTAATCCGCCGATCGAACTTGGCTATCAGCCGCATAGTCTTGTACTAGTATCGTTTTAAAGCTACAATAAAATCTATAATGTGCGTGATGGTGTAAACAAGTCCTATTAAGATGAGTATGTGCTAACACTACCCTCAGGTAGTTGTTCAGTAGACGATATTCATGACTATATTGAAAGTACGTTAATTGATCAGTTTGGAGGAGATAGTTTTAGTAATCATAATTACAAGTTCTCAATTACTGTAAGCAACATTACACATAAATGTATTATTGAACCATCATTTAAGATTGAATTCAAATCACAACCTGATTCGATTTGACCATTGCTCTGATTTTCATCAAGGGAGCTCCTACAGAACGTACGCTACGAGTCTGATCAACCTATTACACTCTTCGATGATTATCATGTGAACATTACTTGTAATATTATTACAGACTTGAATAGTAATCTACAACCTTTGCACGTCCTGTACGACTTTATTGTTACAGAGGAACGTGGATATACTATTTGTGAGAAACCAGCAGTAGTTCTTTATCATCCTCTGTCTGTAAACACATTAGCAACATTACTCTTAGTATTGTAAATAAACATAATGATCTTATTCATTTAGATCGGCACGCGTACGTAGCTTACAAACTTAATCCCAAACCAGTATGAAAAACATCTATGAAACACGGTGTACATTCCGAAGACATACTACATGTGTGCAGAGACTCACCGAGTCAAGAGATACCCATAAGCAGATACACCAAGATTTGGGATATACGCTACTACAACAGAATGGAAGAAATGCTAGACATTACGAATACAGTAGGAACTCGTGAAGGTGTAGTACGAAGTGAGCTTCATTCCTATCAACCTTTTACGTTTGGATTAAATAACAATGATGAAATTCATTTTATTATTAATCAGCAAGATTTATACACCTTACCACACGAAAGCTACCTCTACATTGAAGGACGACTAGAAAAGTCGGATGGAAGTGGACCAAGCACATCGCAACTATACAACCATGCTCTAGCTTTCCTCTTTTCTGAAGCGCGATATGAAGTAAATAATGTTGTAATAGATCGAGCGAAGAATGTTGGTATTACAAGTGCAATGAAACTTTACCCTTCTTTCTGTGATGAAGAAAGTAATCTTTTTCGGATGGCAGGATGGTGTCCAAAAGCTACTAACAACTGGATGATTAATGAGGATGGAACTTTTACGGGTATGTTATCACTGAAACATATTTTTGGCTTCGTAGAAGACTTTACACGTATTATAATCAACCCAAAACAAGAGC